>NC_065448.1:88446575-89867825 GCF_917563875.1 Diabrotica virgifera virgifera | reverse complement strand
TTTCTCATTTGGAAGTGTATTTCGTGAGATATTAGACCGTTTCTCTAATTTACCTATGGTATCAGGATAAACTGTTTTCCCAATTATAGCGCCATCTATTCACAGTCCGAAAAAATGACTTGAATAAAAGTTGCTTAATTTTACGTAACGAATTAAAATCTGCAAGAAAAACTGGGGTTTCCTTTTAAGATTTTAAAGTTACCCCTCACCCCACCTCCAGAGGGTGTAGTGGGGGTTGGTGTTTGGTGTTATTGGATAGATTTTTGAAAATAATTGAACACGTATTTTTCAGTTTTTCGATCCGATGTTTACTTCGAGAAATATTCGACCGTTCCACTACTTTTGGGACACCTTGTATATAAATCGGCGTTTATTCGTGTCAAATTTCAATACGATACGAAACAAAACTTCAACCAAAACTCGAATTCAAAAAATTCGTGTTTTTATTGTAGTCTTAGAAAAACCACCGGTAGAGACGTTTTGTGCTACAAATTAACATTCGAATTAGTTTCGTCGTATTAATTAATTAAACGCTTTTTTTTAGTTCAATCGTTTGGGTCAAATCTTTGGACGTTAATTTGACTGCCTTTTTGTCAATGCAAATGACTAAAAATTTGCAGACATATGCATTCGCGGGAACAATACACGAATAGTCAATAAAAAATGTTTTTGTTTATTAATTGTTAAAATAAAAAACGATTTTACGGAAAATGCTGAAATTCTCTTGTTTTTTACAATAAAGAAACTTGAAACTTTTACAGATTGTAGCTATGTATATGAACTATACATAATTTCACTTTTTACGTTAATTGTTTACGTTATGCTTCATAAATAAACAATAAAGTTTCAAATTTTTTGCCGATTCCGACTACTTTTCATGTTTGTACATCATATGTTTTATACATATTTTAATAAATATGACAATATATTTTAATGTTTGAAAAGTGTAAGAATAAAAAGTAAAAAATAAAAAAATATGAAAAAAATATTTTTAAGAAACGCTTTTCTTTAGTTCCGAGTGACTAAAATTAAACATATTATAAAAAAATCAACCAAAAAGCAAAAAATAAAAAAAATTGAAAAATCTAACACATTCGTTAAAGAAAAGCGTGGGACGATAACTGTTTATTCGATGAAGACGCGTCACGCTTTTCTTTGACAAATGTGTTAGATTTTTCCAATTTTTTTTATTTAATATTATTTCTATTTTTTTCACTATGTAATTTTTATCTTCTATTACTTAGATTTTCAGTTTTTCATTTTGTATTTAGTGACTTAGTAAATTATTGATTGACTGCATATTGTAACTTTCGTCTCCTTTATTCGTCTTCTCCTTGCCTTATACATTGTAAAAGACAGAGATTAAGGATATAACCAGAAATTGGTTCCACAAGAGGTTTGAGATATATTGTTTACATCTGGTAATTTTTATTTCTTTAATAGATATCGCTACAGCGTCCGATACGTGAATTATTTTTATAAAAATCCACAAGAAAAAAGTTTTTCTGTAGTTGGCTGTATATCATGTAATACAAAAACAATAAAATCCTTTATAAAAAGTATATATTTAAAATCCCTAAAAAGGGCTACATCACAAAACTAGTTTTCGATTGGTTTACCAATCATCATCAGTGCTTACGTGAAATTTACATGCTAACCACCAAGATATAATTTTACAAAAATATGTGGGTCAGAGCCCTGTACAAATAATCCGTCAAGGAAACTTCGGTTAAAAATGCTAACATAAGCATGGATGTTTTTTTTTTAATGTATTTTTCATTAATATGCCCCAGGTAACATCTGAATTGTGGTTTTTTTTTCTTTGTTACCTCAGATGTTACCTGGGGCATATTAATGAAAAATACTTTAAACATCCATGCTTAAGTTAGCATTTTCAACCGATGTTTCCATGACGGATTACTTGTACAGGGCTTTGACCCACATATTTTTGTAAAATTATATCTTGGTGGTTAGCATGTAAATTTCACGTAAGCACTGATGATGATTGGTAAACCAATCGAAAACTAGTTCTGTGATGTAGCCCTTTTTAGGGATTTTAAATATATACCTTTTATAAAGGATTTTATTGTTTTTTAATTATTTATATAATTAAGCTTAAATACAGTCCGTCCAATATACTTACCATTGCACGTCATTATCTAAGTCAGAGATCTAAGTTGACGTTGTTGCAAAATTACAAAAAATTCTTGAATTCATTTTAAATCAAATATATCACATAATTATTGCGGAAGTGGATTATACATTAAAACAAAGTAATATTCAATGTAAATAAATAAAAATTTTAGAAATAGAAATAATAGAAAACAAGAATTAAATTATAATCTTACATAGATGTAGCCAGGGGGTGGTTTTGGGGGTTACAACCCCCCCCCCCCTTTAGGATGTACTTTGGGCTCTATACGCTTAACACCATTACTATTCAATACCTCCCAGAGACCATCAAGTAGTTGTAACCCCCCCCCTTTAGGATCATCCTGATTACACGTCTGTAATCTTACGTTAAAGTAAATAATAAAAACAGTAAATAAAATAAAACAAATACTTATAGTAAAGAATAAAAACAAATATGAAGTGTTATCACCGCAACTGTCAAATAAATATTACCAATTTATGCCAAAATATCACCTTTGTTCGATCGCAGTTAAGAGTGTAATCCGAACAAGTGTGCTTTATAGAAACGCTTTATATTACATTTTACACAAATTAAATGAAACAATTTAGGGAATGTTTTTTTAAATGTACATTAATAGAAATCTTCCAATATTCTCTCTCTCTCTCTCTCTCTCTCTCTCTCTCTCTCTCTCTCTCTCTCTCTCTCTCTCTCTCTCTCTCTTGTTGTTTCCCCATTACTGAGGATCGTGATTTCTTCCAATATTCCTAATAATGTTTCTCCATTGGATTCTATCCTTAGCTGCTCTAAGATCTTTTCAGAATGAATTTCCAGCTGAATTCTTTATTTGGTCGGACCATCTAGTTGGTGATCGTCCTCTTGATCGTCTCCCCGGAACGTTTCCAGAAACAAATAATCTCTCCAAACTGTCGTCACCTCTGCGAACCACGTGACCAAAGAATTGCAGTATTCGTTGCAGACATATTGTGGACAGCCTTTTTTTAATCTTGACTTGGTTTAGAATGGAAACGTTTGTCCTATGAGCTGTCCAATGTATGCGCAGCATTCTTCTCCAGCTTTACATCTCAAAGGCATCAATTTTTTGGCGCTCGCATATTGAGAATACAAGGGCATTCACCAGTCTCATCTTGATATTTTTAGAGATAGATGTGTCTTTCCAAACTTAAGTTAGGCGACTGATCGCATTTTTTGCCATACCAATACGTCTCCGAACTTCTTCACAGTTACCATCTTTAGTTATACTAGACCCGAGATAGACAAAGGATGTTAGTCAGTTGAATAGTGTCGAATCTGTCGACCACCAATATTTTTGTCTTAGCTTTATTGATATTTTTATATTATTCCTACGCGTATACAATAAAATATGTCAAGTGGCTGTAATTTCCGTGTACTCGACTAAATGATTCTAAAAAGGATCAGACCTACCGCCTAAATATTTCGTGTTGGTATCATGTGACGTCACGGGCTATGACGCGGATGACGTGCGACGGTAAGTATATTGGACGGACTGTAGACAATTTGGTTTCGTTTAGATGCAGAGGTGTTTATGTAGCCCCACAGAAGAGGTCTGGAGAGACCAAAACGTACGTACGGGGATAATGGATGATCTCTGAGCCGAAATGAAACATAAGCTGTCTTTAATTTTTCATTTTACTCATTTTGAATACACGGAAATAACTGTCGTTGGAATTTTTCCTAGACGAATATATACTCTGGGCTAATTAGCAAAATACAAGGAAAAGTTATTTACCAGCAATTTTATTGCTGGAATCGAATCTTATGATTGTATATATTAATAATATAGGTATGCAAAGTCCGCAGATAGTGTGCTACTTTTTTTATAAACACCCAAAAACACCCAAATAAAAATTCACCGTAATTAAATTCTGCATAGAGACGTGTTTCTCCCGATTTACTTCTATGAAAATTTTCCCCGGAAAATGCGGGTTTTTCCAACAAATTCTGTAATTTTCAACTAAAATTGTAGATAAGCAATTATTTATCAATCATTAAATAACTTGGTAATATAAAAGCTCATTGTGTATACATTATAATTCAAGAATTAGATGGAAATTGAATGAACAGTTTAGCAACAATTGAATTGGTAATTAAAAATTTACGGTCGCTATAATAACCATAATAATTATGATACATAAGAATGACTATGATTTTTTAAATAAAAAGACACTGTACCTATCTAATGCACTTTACAGAAATGAAATTGGACTATTTAAGCGGCCTCAGGAATACTTTAAAATTATAAACAATTCTTTGGCTTATAAACAAATAAAATATCTCGGGAAATATTAAATTACATTAAATTATGAAAACGGTGTTGGAAAAAAGCAGCAGGACGCTTCTTTTAAAAGAAAAAACGTTTAATTGTGATGAGTGGTTCCTAAGATAGAACGGGTCAAAGTTGTCCGGTATTTACGGCAAAGATATAACCAATAGGATCAAAGTTTTAGAACCATCACCTTTTTATATTTGTCCTCTTTCACCACACTAATTTTCAAATCTTTAAAGTACTCATAACATATATTTTTATAATAAAAACTATCGATATTACGAGTGAAAATTGCCAAAAATAGCAAAATTCCAATCAAAAATTAGGCTGGAGAAAATGTAATCTCAAAGTTCAAAATCGGTATACGTTAAAAAAATGCGTTTTATCGGCTTCCCATGGAGCAATGTTCTTCATTTTTTTTTGTTCCCAAGTAACTTGAGTAGAACCATCTAACTAACGCATTATTCAATGTCAAGCTTGCTTTTGTTTTGTTATAATATATTAATTTATTTATAAGAAAAGATAGCTATACCTCGTCCAATTTACTTACCGTTGCACGTCATCCGCGCCATAGCCTGTGACACGATACCAACACGAAATATTTAGGCGGTGGGTGTGTTCTTTTTTAGAATTAAAACGATTCTAAAGGGGAACACACCTACCGCCTAGATATTTCGTGTTGGTATCGTGTCACAGGCTATGGCGCGGATGACGGGCAACGGTAAGTAAATTGGACGAGGTATACATATTTTCTCCAGTTGTAGACTTTCTTTAGATTAACTTACTAGAAGTGTACCTTTTAACGTTAAAAACACAAATATTCTTATTTGAAAGATGTATAGTTATTTAAACAATCTTAAACCATTAACCTTGGATCTTTTGATCACTGAGTGTGTTTCAAAGAGCTACATTTTTTGTTTTTTAAACAATCTTTATTTAAACAAATTAAAAATTTTTGTTATAATAAATAAATTAATTTATTATAATAAAACAAAAGCAACTTTGGCATTTAATAATGCGTTAGTTAGATGGCTCTACTCGAGTTCTTTGGGAACAAAAAAGGAATGAAGAAAATTTCTCCATGGGAAGCCGAGAAAATGCATTTTTTTAACGTATACCGATTTTGAACTTTGAGATTACATTTTCTCCAACCTAATTTTGGAATTTTGCTATTTTTGGCAATTTTCACTCGTAATATCGATAGTTTTTATTATAATAATATATGTTATGAGTACTCTATAGGTTTGAAAATTAGTGTGGAGAAACAGTACAAAAATAAAAAGGAGATGGTTAAAAAATTATGATCCTATGTTTTATCTTTGCCGTAAATGCCGGTCAACTTTGACCCATTGTATCTTAGGAACCACTCATCACAATTAAACGTTTTTCTTTTAGAAGAAACGTCCTGTCGCTTCTTTTCCAATGTCGTTTTCATGATTTAATTTAATTTAATATTTCTCGAGATATTCTATTTGTTTATAAGCCAAAAAAATGTTTATAATTTTAAAAGATTCCTGAGACCGCCTAAATAGTCGAATTCCAATTCTGTAAAGTGCATTAGATAGGTACAGTGTCTCTTTATTCAAAAATCATAGTTATTCTTATGTACCATAATTATTGTGGTTATTATAGCGACCGTAAATTTTAATTTACAATTCAATTGTTGCTAAATTGTTTATTCAATTTTCATCGGCTTCTGGAATTATAATCTAAACGAAAAGAGAGTTTATCTTACCAAGTTATTTAATTATTGATAAACAATTACTTATCTAAAATTTTAGTTGAAAATTAAAGATTTTGTTGGAAAAACCCGCATTTTCCGGGGAAAGTAAATCGGGAAAAACCCGTCTCTATGCAGAATTTAAATACGGTCAATTTTTATTTGGGTGTTTTTGGTGTAAAGTTAAAATCTTTAGAGTTATAGAGCAAAAATTGAAAAAAACACGATATTCGTGCGCCATTTTGTTTATAAAAAAGTAGCACACTATCTGTGGACTTTGCATACCTATATTATTAATACAGTGCTAGTCAAAAACCCGTACCCCCTCGTATCTTTTGAACGGTTATACCTATAATAGTGAAATTTGGAGGGAGGAAATAAGCGGACGTAAGCTTCTTAACTAGTCATGACAGGTGACGTAATAGTGACAGATGATGTTACAGAGCCACTGTGACCGATAATTTTAAATGCGACCTTATGGCAGGTGATACCTCGTTTGAAAGGTATACAAAATACCTATTCAGTCATACTATTTTTTTTCGGTTTTAGTTGATTTTGATTTTGGTGAATAAATGAAATAAATATAATATTGCAGTTTCGCATTTAATGAATAAAAATTCAAATGTTCGCCTATGGTTTTTTTGTCAAAAAAGTTGACATCTTTCAATTCTCTCGTAGTTTTTACGTCAACTTCAACCTTTTTGACAAGTAATCATATGCGGAATTTTGATTTTTTATTAATTAGATGGGAACTACAATTTTATATTTATTTCATTTATTCATCCAAATTAGCTTAAACTCAAACACAATTAGTATGACTGAATAGGTATTTTCAATATCTTTCAAACGAGGTATCACTTGCCATAAGGTCCCATTTGAAATTATCTGTCACAGTAAATCACAGATCTGTAAAGTCATCTGTCATAATTACGTCACCTGTCATGACTAGTTAAGAAGCTTAGGTACATCTGTTTATTTCCTCTTTCCAAATTTCACTATTATAGGTATAACTGTCCAAAAGATACAGGGGGGTACGGACTTTTGACTAGCACTGTATATACAATCATAAGATTCGATTTCAGCAATAAAATTGCTGGTAAATAACTTTTCCCAAAAATGGCCTATTCTCCGATAACCTGCCCAGACTCATACGGAATGTGACTGCATATTGTAGAGTCCCTTTCGTCTCTTTTATTCGTCCCATAATCCTTAGTGCCGTTCAGAGCGTTGGATGTAGGGTTCCGCCTCTTATTCATTTCTTCCTTGCTCTTCTGTTGGTAGTCAGGCTCTTCGTGTCTCTTATAGTCATGTCTCCCTTTTTTACCAATATCATGGATTTGGTCCGTCCATGTCTTCCTCGATCTTCCCTTTCTTCTTGTTTCCCATTTTGGCTTCATATACCTTCTTTGTTAGTCTCTTTTGCTCCATTCGCCCTATGTGGCCAAACCAGTTCAATTTTTTGTTTTAGATCTTCCTCATTATCGGTTCTTGTTCCAGCACTCTCCCTATATATCTTCATTTCTAAATATTTCAAACTCTCTAGCTCCAGCTATTCTTGTCAATTGAAAAATTAAACATTGAAATTTTTGAAAAGTAAACGACAAATAGCTTAAAACTAAGTAGTACTTAAAACGTCATATTTTAATAGTTTATTTTATAAAAAAATTAAATAAATAGTAAGTGTTCCCTATCCCCGAGGGTCGACTACTACCTGGTTTGGAATGCTCTGAATTAAATATTGAATATATGTTTGCGGGATTGCATTCCATTCTTCTTATTTTGCAATCTTTAGCTCACTTAGTGTTTTTTTCCTGGTAGCCGTCTGTTCTGAACCGGTTGTACTGCAGCCACTTGGCTTATTGAACATCTTACATTTGTTTATGAAACCCATTCCAGAATTCTGGAACCCTGTACCAGCTTGTACAGGTCTAGTAAGTGGGTGCCATATATATTTGAAGTCACTTCTATGTCTCCGAAAAGTGTTTGCCGCCTCCGATCCAATGCCTCACAGTCATGCAAGATATAGTTGACTATTTCACGTCCTCTGTTACAGAGTCTGCAGCTCAAGTCTCCATGAAACAGCCCTATTGTATGCAGGTGACCCTTAACTGGCGCATGTCCAGTGAGGAAACCTGTTATGACTCTGAGCTGATTCCTGCTTGTTTTCAGCAGTAACTCAGCCCTACTGGCACATTTCCGTCCGATATACATCTTGTCATGTATTTGACCGGGTTACTCTCCCAGTGTGAGTTGTTTTGGCTTCGGATCCAGGCTTTTTTTCGTTCGCGGACGGTGCTTTTTGGCACTTCCACGGCCGACTCTGGACCCATATATTTTGTAGCTTTAGCTCTCCTGGCAGGTGCATCAGCTCTTTCATTGCCGTATATGCCCCGATGACCTGGAGCTCATACCTGTATAACACTGTTATGTTGTGCCAGTCTGTCAAGTTCTTGTCGACATTCCTACATTAGCCTAGAGTTCACCTTAGCCTTAGGGCTTATAAGAGCTTCAATGCTCCAGTTAACCCGCTGCAGTTCGAAGGCCCTCAGGTTGTTTTCTCTTGCACACTGCAAGACTGCAAAAATCTCTGCCTGAAATACGGAGGTATACTCTCCCAGTGGAATAGAAATGTTGAAATTTCCACCACTACAGAATATTTCTGCGCCCGAACCTTCTGCAGTTTTAGACCCGTCCGTATACCAGGTGTAACCCTGCAGTCTGGGTCGAGAGTTTCCTCTGTCACAGTCGTCTCATGGGCAAATGTCCACTTGAAAAGGTATTTCGGGATTGTATCTAGATGTCATATATTCAGAAATCACCATCCATTCGGTATCATTAGTTTCATTTGTTATTCTGCTATGTTCTGATTTAACTAGTATGCTGTTCAGGTTTACTGGCAGTCTATAATATCCCATTCTTGCCTCACCTCTTATGGATATATGTAAAGGAGGGAGATCCAGGAGTGCCTTTACAGCTGCCGTAGGTGTGCCCCTCATAGCCCCCGTAATCCCGAGACAAGCAAGTCTTTGCACCTGGCTTAATTTGATGATGGCACTTTTTTGCTGAACTTTTGGCCACCATACCACTGATGCATATGTAATTGTGGGTTTTACCACCATGTTATAAATCCAATGTACCATGTCTGGTCTCAAACCCCACATTTTTTCATGAGTACGTCTGGCTACCATTAACGTAGTTATCGCTGTCTTTGTTATTCTTTCTATCTGCTGATTCCAAGTAAGACTTAAGTCTAATATTATCCCGAGATACTTTACTTCACTCACCAGATTTAAATGTAGACCATTTAGACTTAGAAGACAAAATTCCTCTAAATTCCTCATTTTATCAAATTTTATAATTTTTGATTTTAGAGGACTGATGTTAAGCCCTACATTTAAAGTCCATTCTGTAACTATGGTCAGAGCCTGTTGCATTCGATCTCTGACTGTACCATTAAATTTTCCGTGGGCTAAGATGACTAGGTCATCCGCATAACTCAGGACATGGTGTATATCGTTGTCGAGTCTAGCTATCAGGCCATCCATAACCAGATTCCACAATAAAGGATATAAAACTCCCCCCTGTGGGCAGCGTCTGGCTACCTGAGCTGACACTGTATCTCCCAGCAACGTAGCGTGTAGCACACGGCTCCTCAGCATGCTACGGAGTAGCTCTTAGTGTTACGGAGTGTTATCAGAGAATAACCTTATAAAGTGTGCCACAAATGCTCGATCGGACTTAAAACCTTGCTGAATGGTGGCTAGTATAATCTTTCAAATTGAATGTCATCAACGTAAGCATTTACTATGTTTTAGCGACATGAGAACGTGCATTATAGTGGATTAGCACGAACCTGTCATATGCATTATGTCGCGATCCCCAAAGCTAATTCTTCTGTAGACCAATTTTTCACAAATTCTTTTATAGACAATATTTCGTCTAACTGGCTTTTAAAACTGAAATCTGGTCTCATCTGTGAACAAAACATGTTTCAACAGTTCGCGAGTCCAATTAACATTAGCATCTTCTACCCTTCGTTTTACTACTAACATTAAACTGTCTTGCATTTTTAAGAACTGGTTTTTAAAAATACTTAGATGTCAGTGAGAGATCTTGTAAGCTCTGAAGGGTTAACAAAGTTAAAAAATCGTCTGCAGCATTTTGTACACCGTTTTCTTCCCTAACCCAATCATGTTTTCTAATTTCCTGTTACGCGACACCATTTTGAAATTTTTGACACAGTAAATTAAAATATATGGAAGCGCCTTGTAATATCTTTCTGTATACCGGGTGGTGAATTGGAAAACGAGCAATAGCAAACTCAATGTAAAATTCTAAACTGTTGAATTCCTGCTTCCCTAATTATTTTATATCAAAAGACATTAGATACTATTTGTAGAGGATGGAAATCTGTATTGAAAACAACTGTTAAAATTGTTCTACGAATTAAACATATTCCAAAATTTTGTAAAAATGTAATACATTTTTCAGTTTTTCATCCCAAAATTAGGCCACACACAGTGCAATAATGTGTCACAATGAGGTTATTATTTTCACATATTTTTGAACTGTCAATAATTTTATTTTATCATTTATTGTTTAAAAACAATACAGTTGATATAGTCCTGTCGCCAGGGGGGGTACAACGGCCTCGTTAATTCAGATGGACTTACCCAAGTTTTTTTTATGTATTTTGACCCGTAGAAAACGAATTTTTTGGGTAACAGTTGATCCGGATGTCGATAAGATTGTTATAGACCAAGAACTTGAGGAATCAAATAACAGCGATTTTTGGCAAAACAAAACAATATTTTGTATTTTTTGGGTCATTTTAAGCAAAAAATATTTCTACAAGTTTTTTAGTAGGATGCAGAGTTTTCGAGATAAACGCGGTTGAACTTTCAAAAAATCGAAAAACTGCAATTTTTAAACCCGAATAACTTTTGATTAAAAAATAAAATAGCAATTCTGCTAAGCGCCTTTGAAAGTTCAAGTCAAATTATGTCGGTTTTGATTATTTGCATTGCTAAAAATTTATTGTATTATTGTTAAACAAAGCTACAAACAACTAGTGCGTGAGTGATGTTTCTATGATTTCTCATTTAAAATCGAACGAGTAGGTAGAATAGGTACTAGTGCAATCAAGACTATTTCTACGTTACATGCGTTAAAACGCATGTAAAAGCACGGGAAACCCTACGTGTTTATAGCTTTGTTAAACAATAAAAAAATAAATTTTTACCAATGCAAATAATCAAAACCGATATAATTTGACTTAAACTTTCAAATGCGGTAAGCAGACTTGCTATTTTATTTTTTAATCAAAAGTTATTCGGGTTCAAAAATTGCAGTTTTTCGATTTTTTTAAAGTTCAACCGCGTTTATCTCGAAAACTGTGCATTCTACGAAAAAACTTGTAGAAATATTTTTTACTTAAAATGGCCCAAAAAATACAAAATATTGTTTTGTTTTGCCAAAAATCGCTGTTATTTGATTCCTCAAGTTCTTGGTCTATAACAATCTTATCGACATCCGGATCAACTGTTGCCCAAAAAATTCGTGTTCTACGGGTCAAAATACATAAAAAAACCTTGAGTAAGTCCATCTGAATTAACGAGGCCGTTGTACCCCCCCTGGCGACAGGACTAATAAGATACCCTCAGTTGCTGAGAAAGTATTAATAATAAAGATTTTTTATTCAGTCAATGGTGTCAGCACTGTCAGTTTAGTAGGTAACGACTCTCCTAACTTTTATACACATACCCTACTGTGGCAAATGTATTATATTTTTCAAAATTTTGGAATGTGTTTAAATCGTAGAACAATTTTAACTTTTGGTTTTAATACAGATTTCAATCCTCTACAAATATTCTCTCATGACTTTTGATGTAAAATAATTAGGGAAGCAGGAATTCAACAATTTAGAATTTTACATTGAGTTTCCTATGGCCCGTTTTACGATTCACCACCCGATATATTGCTTCAGCTTAATCTTAAGCAATAGAAAGCTGTCTTATCTCAGAAGAGAAATAAGACAGCTCTCTACTAGTTCGAAGAAATCAAATGACTGGAATGCATATTTCGATATAACGATACACTTTACAGCAACTGATACTCGAAGGGACGGTAGATGATAGGAGGGTGTGGGACGTAAAAAGATGTCATGCCTGCGTAATATTCGCCAATGAACAGGAATCCCCAGCTATGAAGTGCTTCCAAAATGCTGCTAAAAACAGAATTATTTAATCCTGAATATTTAACATCTCACCAGACAAGACAATGTACGGTGGACGCCTACGTAGAATGCACGGCACTTTGAGAAGAAGAAGGAATGCATAAAGTCTAAACTAAAAATCTATAATAAGCCAATCCTATTCTCTAATAAAAATCCTGGAAAGAAAGGAATATACATAAACGAACAAAAAAAAAATAAAATATATGGAATGGACAGAATGAGAACACTTACAAAGACAATACCTGACATTAATCACAGGAAGAAAAATATATAAATTCGAAGAAGTAGAAAAATTCCACTACCATATAAGCGATATTCATTTGGAGACCAAAAAATATGGTGAGAAAATTTGAGAGAAATCCAAGTAAGAATTATGGATGGTAACCGTTGAATCTTTTATCTTAACCTTAATAAGATATTAAGAAGAAAAAACATATCTAGAAGGCCTAAGGTAAGAATATATAAGACAGTGGGGGGATGGAAAGTACTGAGGAGAATATTTGGAGCAAAATTATAAAATCTTATGTGAATAAAAAGAAACGAATATTAACGGGAGCGATAGCAGTAAACAAGAAGAAATGTTAGTCTAAAACTAGGTGGAAGGGGGATGTTGAAAAAGACATAGAAGACTTTTTGTCGTACAAGAGAAAATGCCCTCTTTACCAGATAAACGCGCTCCATCAGCTACGTCAGACTTCTAAATTAGTTTCATTAAATCGTCAGGTTGCTTAGACAATTATCAAGTCCAATGAGATAATACAGGGTAAAATAGAGAACAAACGCGAACCCGGAAGAAGAAGATACTCATGGCTTCAAAACTTACGCCAATGGTTTCGACTGACATCGATCGAGTTATTTAAAAACGCCGCAAACAAAATATCTTAGAAGAGGAATAACAAACGGCTCCATCAACTTCAAAATAATTATTTGCATGTAATTTGCATAAGCGTTCTGGGGACTATTTAAATAAACGGTACTTGTGTTTTCGCAAGACACACGTTGATAACTATTAGCTTCCGAGAATAATGTATAGGAGCATTTTTCGTTAAGATAAACGGAAAATGAAACTTTTGATGTTCTAATTGGGTTTAATTTTTAACGATTTAGTGCATGTATATTTACCTTTTTTCCCTATAAAGTTATAGTTTTAAAGTCGCCGAAATAGTAACAGTGATATATTATTCGACGCGCCTTAGCAAGATGAGCACAAATATGTATTCTTTTGGTTTTTATATAATTTCAGGTTAAAAAGTTCTAACCGGAAGTGCCATATTACAGTTGCAGGAAAAATACATGTGACGTATCAATTAATAGGTGAAGCAATAAAGCACTAAAATCGGCCTTACTTCCGAAAAAAATAACGACAAGACGAATCTAAATATTTCTTTTTGCATTCGATTCGTGAATGCGCCAAGAAACTTTGTGACTCCTAGCCATGAGAAAATATTGAAAAACTGCATAGGTACCAAAAATGTATTCTTAAAGTGCATCTCAAACAGACAAAAAAAATTCAGAATTCGTCAATGGAAATGAGTTTAATTTTGTTACTCGGGATTTTTGGGGTCGCTTAAAACGAATATGACGTAGTAAGTGACTTCCGAAGTACCTGGTGCCCAGGGTACCTACTGTTTACCTCGTCTTGTGGAGTTTTCTCGTCAAATTCATTAAAAAATTAGTCAAAAATCATTAGTCACGACATAAAGAGAAAGATACCCTGGACACCAGGCACTCTGGAGACCACTTCCGATGTCATATTCGTCAACAACCCCAAAAACCCCGAGTAATGATTTTTAACTAATTTTTAATGAATTTGCCAAAAACTCCAGAAGACGAGGTAAACAGTAGATGCTCTGGGCACTAGGTACTCCGGATATTACTTCCGATGTCATACTCGTCGTCAGCGACCCCAAAAACTCCCCGACTAATGATTTTTGACTAATTTTTTATTGGATTTGCCGAAAACTCCAGAAGACGAGGTAAACAGAATGTACCCTGGGTACCAAGTACTCCTAAAATCACTTTCGATGCCATATTCGTCGTCAGTGATCCCAAAAACCCACCAAGTAATGATTTTTGACAATTTTTTTAATGAATTTGCCTAGGAAACTCCACAAGACTAGGTAAATTGTAGGTACCCTGGGCACCAGGTACTCCGAAAATCACTTTCGATGTCATATTCGTCGTCAGCGACCCCAAAAACTTCCCGAGTAATGATATTTATGACTAATTTTTTAATGAATTTGCCGAAATATCCAGATAACGAGGTAAACAGTACCTACCCTATGCACCTGGTACTCTGGAGATCACTTCCGATGTCATATTCGTCGTCAGAGACGCCAAAAACCCCCCTAGTAATGAATTTTGACTAATGTTTTAATCAATTTGCCGAAAACTCCATAAGACGAGGTAATCCGTAGGTATCCTGGGTACCAGCTACTGCGAAAATCACTTTCGATGTCATATTCGTCGTCAGCGACCCCAAAAATCCCCCGAGTAATGATTTTTGTCTAATTTTTTAATGAATTTGCCGAAAACTCCAGAAAACGAGGTAAACAGTACGTACTCTAGGCACCTGGTACTCCGGAGATCACTTCCGATGTCATATTCGTCGCCAGAGACGCTAAAAAACCCCCGAGTACTGATTTTTGACTAATTTTTACTTTATCGTACTACATACGCAGTATGAGTATAATAGATAAAGTTATAGGATCGTGCAAAAAAATTTTTTTCAGATTTCACTTTTTTTCGACGTTATGAGTCCCCCTGAGTCTAAAAAGCAAATAAAAAAAAACATGTCGGAAGTTGTACGTATGTACATACGTACGTATGTACGTATGTCGCCACCGCCCAGCAAAAACTACTGGACCGATTTTGATGAAATTCGGTATGAGTAAGTTTAAGAGAATTTTGTCGAGAAACTTTTTTTTTTAAAAAACCTCTCAAAGGGGGGCTGAAATAGTGGGGTTATTTGGGGCCCATTTTTGCAAATTTTGACCGAAACGAATGAAATTTAACTTAAAGTTAGCTCATCGATAGGTAAATAGAAATACGGAATTTGACATTTCCAAATCCAAAATGGCGGCCAGCATGGAAGACCGCCCACCCGATACATTTCCCTACCAATCTAAAAACTTGTTTATGATAAATTTAATTTGAAAAAACATTTATATAGCCTAAAGATGGGGCTATAACAAGAATATTATCGTTTTCCAGAAAAAGTTATGGATTGCCTTATCTAAGGGGTCAAAATTTGACATAAATTTGAACTAAGTTTTCTCAAAAATGACTCCAAGGAATTTGTTTATTCTTTGAGATGTTTTTGATATTCTATCGGTAAATTGAATAACATTGGTCATATTTCTTAACTCCTCACAGGAGGGGAGTTATGAATTTTTTATAAAAAAATATTCGAGTGCCCGTAACTACCTCTGTAATAGAAACTAAAATTTGAAATTTGGCAGACATATATAGTACTTTGTTATCTATTATCACAATAAATTTTACCTACAATATGGCTTCCGGTTTAACCGGAAATGAAAAAAAAATCTTAATTTTTTACATACTATTACATATTTTTTACATATTTTGAAAGAATGTAAAATTATCTCTCCAATGACATAAAACTGGCTGCTGTAACTCAAAAACTCGAAAAGTTACAGAAAATTGAAATTTGGCTAGAATCTTGTGTGTGTCCCCTCTCACGCGATCATAGCAGAGCATTATTACAGGGCAGTCAATGAGGGTATTTGGCTCCGAATTCCATCCTACTACATCGATGTACTTGATATTTTCACAGTAAGTAGGGAATAGCTCAAGAAACAAAATCTACCCTATATACTATGGCGCTTTTATCTTGGGGCAATTCCCACCCCTTCAAGGGGGTGGAAAATTTATTGGTCAAAATAAGCATGGAAGTGGCTAGAGAACCTATTTTTAAGCAAAAACTGATCTATACTTTTTTTTGAGAACTCAATACTTTTTGAGTTATGCGTAGTTGAAAATTGGCCATTTTCATTTAAAAATGACACGTTTTCGGACGGTTTTTGTGAATACCTTAAAAACTATGCATCAAACTAAAAACACTATATAAAATTTTTTTTTTAATTATAAATAACAAAGAGATTCGTTCCTTCGTAAATTTTCTATTTATAATATTTATTTATAAAGAGATATGGTAGGTAAAAAGAGTTTGTTTTTTGGTGCATGCTCAAAGTGCTCATGCTTTTGTAGTGTTTGAAAAGGCCGTTAAAACGAGCACCGTTAAATGTCGGTTACATTCAAACTAAGCGAGAGATGGTGCAAAAAATATATGACTAATGTACTTTAAGGAAAAATGAGAAGTACATACATTTAACCCCTCATTCACCAGAATTTAAATGCATTGTTTTTCTTTTGCAATACCTCTTAATATAGTGTTATTTCTACTTTCAAAAAGTTGAACGGATGAAAAAAATAAGATCAAATTATAGAGCGCATTTTTAAATTTTCTTAAAATTCTTCCTTTTGCTCCATGCAATTCGAAAATAAAAATGTTCTATCCCCTAGAAGTGGTGAGAACCGCCCCCATGATAAAAGCGCCATAGTATATAGGATAGACTTTGAATTAGGAGATTTGACTTTGGGCTACTCCCAAAATTTCATTACGATCCATGCAGCAAAATGCAAATATTGTAAACTATTAATTTCTCAGAAAAATGGACTAATTTGAAATGAAAGTATGACTAATATTCTATTGATTTATGCAATAATCTATAGTGTGTCCCCGAACATTTTCTCAAATGCGGGAATTAATGATGCGTAGAACCATAAAATATTTTCAAGTATACAAGGTGTTTCTAAAATATCAAAATAACGAGTAACTTTGTTATTTTTATAGAATGCCAGTATCTAGTACGATAACGATAATAGATCGGTACGATAAAGTTCTCGGGCGGCCCTTCCGTCCAGCGTTTTTAATGAATTTGCCGAAAACTCCACAAGACGAGGTAAACAGTAGGTACCCTGGGCACCAGGTACTCCGGAGATCACTCACGACGTCATATTCGTTTTCAGCTATCCCAAAACCCCCGAGTAACTGAATGAACTCATTTCCGCCGTTAATTATTGACGAGTTCTGAATTTTTTTTATTGTCTGTTTGAGATGCACTTGCATTTTTTGTATGCAGTTTTTCAATATTATCTCATGGCTAGGGGTCACAAAGTTTCCTGGCGCATTTACGAATCGAATGCAAAAGGAATTATTAAGATCCGTCTTGTCGTTTTTTTTTTCTCAGATTACAAACGGAGACTTCAAAGCATATTGAGAAGTCGAGCTTGAATCTTTAGTTTCGGTTTTGACGACATTTCCTTTTAAACAGTAATGACCAAAAGTTAGTAAAAATTACTCAAAACTAGTGAAATCGTATATCAATCGACTTAAACTTGTTCTCAAACACTAATTGTTCAAATATCAACTTCCTGGTCTACTTCCTATTACGTTGGGTGACAACCTAGGACTTACGAAGTCCAATTACTTGTTTGTAACTTTTGTGCTGTATATAGCACCCTACAATCTTAATATTATCATAAAATTCTGCTTATCCAGCAAATGCCTTGGATAAACTAAAATCGATTTCCACTTGGTCCAAAATAACAAAGCTTCAAGTGTTGACGTAGGACATAAGTATATGTATATCGACGGTTACTATCTTAGTCCAGAATAAATAACGTTATATCCTTTCTGCGTTCCATGTTGATTTCCGATTATAAACTTTATATAAGCAGAGTTTAATAGACAGTGCCGTTGTAAGGAAATATAATTTTTTTGCATTTAGTATTTCACTATAGTCCGTCCCACCGTGACTTTACAGTTTAAGAGAAAACAGTAGCGATCAACAGGTAGCGAAAACGCGTTCCAAGATTGCGGCTGTAATTTTGAATATTTTTTCGAGATATTTGGCACACGTATTCGTAATATAATAAAGAATGGCGGTACAGAGCCCAATTTGAAAAATATATTAATATGTGGAAATTACTCTGTAATTAAATACAATATTAAAAAAACGAGCCTGTACCGCCATTAAGAAGAACAAAAAAATGCACTTTCTTCAAATAAACTTTTTTATCCGATGCCTAGATTTTGTGTCATTTTGGAACTACTAAAATTTTTTATTTCATTAGTAGTTCCAAAATGACACAAAATCTAGGCATCGGATAAAAAAGTTTATTTGAAGAAAGTGTATTTTTTTGTTCTTCTTAATGGCGGTACAGGCTTGTTTTTTTAATATTATATTTAATTACAGAGTAATTTCCACATATTAATATATTTTTTAAATTGGGCTCTGTACCGCCATTCTTTATTATATTACGGATACGTGTGCCAAATATCTCGAAAAAATATTCAAAATTGCAGCCGCAATCTTGAAACGCGTTTTGGCTACCTGTTGATCGCTACTGTATCACCTTAAGGAACATATGCAATGCAGTTTATATGAGAGTTTTAGTGCCGTGATGCCGATTTTATCAAAAACAATTTGTAATCAAACATTAGAGATATTAAATTAAAACTGTTTTAGAAAGGCAATCTACAATTTTAGGCTTCATATATGAATATATACGTTTAAGTTTATTTGATATACTATAATAGTTAGTACGCATATGAATCCTAAAATTGTAAATTGCCTTTCTAAAACAGTTTTAATTTAATGTTTGATTATAAATTATTTTTGATAAAATCGGCATCACAGCGCTAAAACTCTCACAAGAACTGCATTGCCTATGTTCCTTAAACTGTAAAGTCAAGGTGGGGTGGACTATAGTATCAGTATTATTGTACTAGTATGTGCATTGAATAACTTGAAAAAAAAAAGCATTCTGCATTGGATGCAATTGAAGAAAATGAATTGGTAGATGAATTACCGACAATGACGCCAACTCTAACTCTCATTATACCACAAAAATTCATCTCGGATACTTATTCAGATCTTGACTCACAGCCCGGACCATCGAAAAAAATAAAAAAAATAATAACTATGAGAGATCTTTTTCAACATATTCTTCTTCTTTTAGTGCCTATTCGTTTCGAATATTGGCGATCATTCTGGCTATAATTATTTTATTAACTGATGCTTTAAATAGATTAGTTGTTGTTGTGGAGAACCATTTCCTCAGGTTCATTAACCATGATATCCTTCTTCTCCAAATTCCTTGCTTTCCGAATACTTTACCTTGAAGTATTACCTACAGTAATCTGTATTTAGTGCCGTTTCTCATTATGTGTCCGAGATATTCTAACTTTCTACCTTTAATGGTATGCATGGATATACGTGTTATAGATATTATTCGTCCATTCGAATGGAGTAAACTGGGGGAAGCCTATGTTCAGAATTGGACGAATTAAAGGGCAAAAGAAGAAGAAGAAGATAGATATTATTGAAGATTTTACATGGTATTCGTAAATATTCATCATCAAGAAGTTTAAGAAATTCAGATTGTACTCCGTCTGGTCCTGGAGCTCTACCTTCTTTTAGTGATATTATGGCTGCTCTTATTTCTGCCACTAGTATAGGTGGTCCTGTCTCCGTAGATTTTGGAGACTGGCTCTCCCTCTCATCAAAAAATAAATTTCGTATGTAATTTTTCCAGGTATTATTGATACTCTCTTTGTCCACGATTATCTCTCCATTGTCATTAACAAGTTTACTTATTCTTCTGTTTTTACATTTGCCTGTAATTTCTCTTACCTTCTTATGCACGTTGAAGTCGTCGTACTTACTTTGCAGAATTTCGATTTCTTGGCATTTTTTCTCCAGTTCTTTCTGTTTGGCTTCTCTGATCTTTATCTGTATCTCTCGCTTTAATGCTTTATACATGGAGTTATCGTTTTTGTTTTTCCTTCTTTCTTCCATTAGTTGCAGAATCTCTGTCGTCATCCATGTCTTACTCTTACCTTCTTCGTTCTTCATAAAATTGTCTTTAACGTTGTCTATCGTTTTATTAAGGGATTCTATCTTATCTTCCGTGCTTTCCGTTGTACTATCAATTTCTTTGAATTTTCTATTTAATGTTTTGCTGACTATTTCTTTTATTTCGCTACATTTCAGTTTTCTCATGTCATGTTTTTTTACAGTTTTTCCGCGTATTTTCTTTAACTTGGTTCTATACACGCCCACTAAAGGATTGTGGTCAGATTGAGCAAAGATACTCATTGTTTCTCCGCGTTGATTTCTCTCTCCTAATCCATGTGAACCAATATGTTGCCCTTCTTTTCCGTTACCTATTTTCGCATTAAAATATCCCATGACTATAAGGAGTTCGTGTTTCGGTATATCTCTTATAAGGTTGCTTATTTGTTTGTAGAATTCTGATATTTCTTCATCACTGTGGTCTGCTGTGGGTGCATAGACTTGTATGATGTTTGTATTCACCGGTGCCGCATTTATTTGTAACAGGAAGATTCTATCGTTCACTGGTATGAAGTTGTTGACATGTTTGGCTATACTTTTATGTGTGATAATTCCAACTCCATTTTCATATTTACCATTTTCTGATCCTGAATAGTATACTCTGTAGTCTTCTGTCACAATAACTTGAGTCAGGCCACCTCATTTCGCTTGTGCCCATTATTGCTATTTTCATGCATTCCATTTCTTTGATTGCGCATTAGATTTTTCCTGAATGAGCCATCGTCCTAACGTTCCAAGTGGATATCCTCTTCAGACAATTCGTGTGGATTTTTCTTAAAGGTGTGTTATTGGGTATTTCACAGGGATTTTGCATATTAACGACCTGGGAGGCCCTGTGGTCATGGGAATGACCTCTCTTGCCGGATCTTGGTCTGCGATGTCCATGATCAGTAAGCGAATTTGTATTGAGTTATACAGCCATTATGATTGTACTAGAGATATCCATAGGGATTTTTAATATAGTGGTTTCTCGTTGCCTTCTACATTCTTATGTCGTTGACCAAACCATTGATTCTACCGCCTTTGGGGACGGTTTCTCAGCCCTAGGGCAAAAGAGTGCTACCACCTACCAACTCGTCCGCCCGAAGCCGTTGGTCGGTAAGTGGGGGATTGCTTATACCGGCAATAACTCGGTCCCTATCTGCGTTAGTCATCAAAATTAACGTTGCCTGTCCTCTACCGCGTGGAGGTGCAGATTCGGATCTTTCCTTCATCGAGATTAAGACCTTTCGGCATTTCCTAATCTCTCCAGAGCTTTTAGAAGACTTTCAACATATAATAATAAATAATATTATTTTGTCTAGAAATTGTCCGTGGATTAGACCTATTGGGGATACCACACAAAAAACGCGTCTCCAGACTCTACCTTATAGGAGGCCGGGCAAAGGGTCAAAAATAGCTTAATAATAGCATAAGAATGTTAAAATCATAATAAATAAATATAATATAGATAGAAAAGCAAATCCAAGGTTTATAGTGGAAATTGTTCGTTGAAAAATCCCTTATAAAATCGATATGATGTTATTTTATTGTAAGATGAACAGAAAAAAAGTTATAACCTCCAAATGGAAACTGGTTACAATATTTTCTCTTATTTCTGTTTATAACTGTTTTGTTGGTCACTTGACGATAAAAAGTAATGCATATAAAATTTTAGAAAATTTAATTTTCTACACTTTATCTGCTATTAAGTTGTCTGTATGGTTGCTAGTTTAGGAGATAAAGCGCGAAAGCCCTTTGCACTCCTTTTTTCAAGATGGCGGCCGGGGGTCGCGGTTTTTGCCCTTCGCAGCCAAGGGCTGCAACCCCAAAAACTTGAACTTAAGCTTCTACTGAACCCTCCTACACATTAAAAAAAATAAAATTGGCTCCTCTAAGCAATGCAATCCTAAATGTAACATTTCAATGGACTATAAGGACCTCCTTATTTCTAACTCTGTCAACCCAGCATATTTTTAGAAGTTGTCTGGATACCCACATCTCAAAGGCTGTCAAGCGTTTAAGCATATCCTCAGAGTCCGCGCTTCTACTCTATACAGTAGGACAGGAAAGATATAGCAATATGTCATTCGAACTCGAAGGTCGATAGGTACTAAGATTGTGACTGCAAAGTACGTTTCTCATTTTTACAAACGTAGTTCGGGCTTTTTCTATTCGGCTTTTAATTTCTGCGGTTGGATCCCAGCTCTCATTGATATTGCTGCCGAGATACATGAGTTTCTCTACTTTGTCCAGTATGGCAACTCCGCGTTATATATTTACTATTTCGAATTTGTATGATCTTCCTTATTTTACTTTTGCTTTAAACTTTTTTTTATTTCTGAACTTGCTCCCTGTCCATTCCATACATTTTGGTTTTGTTTGGGTTTCTCGGTAATGGTGATGAGTAGACTTGGGCCAATAAATAAAAAGGTATAAAATATGCGCATAAATATGCAGTATTTTACATAAAAATATGCATATTTATCTAGAAAATATTCATGTAATAAAAAATAATTTGACAATATTTTTTATTTACAAAAATATTTATATACCTACTATGAAATATATTAACATGTTATATTAATTGACATGAATGTATGTATTTTACTAGCCAAGTTTATGTAATTAAATATTTAAGCATTTTAACAAATAAATAATATTATTTAGAATTGTATTAACAATAAATTATCAAATGCTGTTCAAAATTTTCTAACAAAAACTTATGGTTTCTATCTGAGTACATGTTGCCACAAAATGAGCAATAAACTTTATCTATATACACGGCTCTTTGAAAGAAGGTTTTGTTCAAGTTGAAACTCAGGCATTTTCAAAGCACAATAATTATTCACAAATTACAAAGACACGAGTTTAGGCCTTTAATTTTACAATAGCAAAACTGACCTTCAAAATAAAAATTGTTACTTTCTGTATAAACTGCAGATTTTGGAACCCTTATATTCAAGGAAAAAACGTGACAAAACTATAGGCCGATATCTTTTATTAGTTTGGCACTACATTCCGATACCAAAAATTTGAATACCAAGATATTATAAAACAAAAATAAATATTGAGATTTCCAAGCTATTTGTTACATGAATGTAAAAATGGGTATATACAACCAAAATTTTAAATTATATATGTTACCGTTAAAACCCGATTTCAGTTAAAACCCGAATTTACTAGGAAAAAGTAGTTTTAACTAAGTGCTTTAGACAATTCTAGTTTTAACTAGTCAAAACTAGATTTGACTGCTAAATTCAGTTAAAACTAGAAATCGCGAACGGATTTCATTTAGAGTAGTTTATATGCGATTCTCTTGTGATTGCATATAGATCAAATCTAGCTGACAGCGACTATTCATTTCTGAATGCAATATAGGTTTGGACACAAGACCTCTTACGTTTTGTTTTTATATTTTTACTCTTCTTCCGTTGGCAGGTTTCACACATTGGTATAAAAGTTTTGATCATATCAATAAAAAGTTATATTTGCTAATTTCCTGGCGGTTTCAGTCTTCAACCTATCCCGATTTCCATGAAAAATAGCAACATGTGCTTCAATAATGCCGAAAATATTTTCGACAGGTACATAATATTTGATGAGATCAATTTTATTTTTGAAGCTAACTTTTTTATTTCGCCAACTTCAACAATTCTAAATCATTTTAGTCTTTGATTTTGTAATGGTGTTTTCTTAGCAGACAGTTCCGCATCTTGTACTTCGACCATTTTAATTTATTATATAATATGCTTTTGGTCACAAAATTGTAGTGACTTTCTTTCTTCTCTGTCTCTTTCATTTGTAAAATCATTTCCAAAACACGTTCTTTTCACGTTCTTATATCTCTGCTCTCCAAAAAAAACTACTTTGAACTAGTATAATCTACTCTAAATGAAATCCGTTCGGGATTTCTAGTTTTAACTGAATGTAGCAGTTAAATATAGTTTTGACTAGTTAAAACTAGAATTGTCTAAAGCGCTTAGTTAAAACTAGTTTTTCCTAGTAAATTCGGGTTTTAACTGAAATCGATTTTTAACGGTAACATATACACTCTATGCACACTTTTATAAAAATATGCAAACTGTGACATTTTTGCATTTTTTATGCATAATATGCAAAATATGCAATTTGCATATTTGCCTAAGTCTAGTGATGAGTTTCATGCTGCTTCCTGTACAACTGTGTTAAAATGTTCTATTACATAATATTCGATATGTTTATCCAACTTTAATGGGATGCACAAACTGACCTGATTATTTCATTCATAGGAGATTCTGACCAATAGAACGCTACAGTAATCTAAATTAAACTGATTATTTTTTGATGATTTTAACTTCCAATCGTATAGTAAGATATTTGATCACGTGTTTAATTCTGTTCAATCAGATTAAAATTATACTAAGAATTATCTACTGTAGAAAATTACCGTTAGAATTTTTCTAAGTAGATTGTTTCTGTTTAATGGCAACCAGTCTCCTAGTTTTGACAACTGTCACATTTAATAAAATATCTATAATCTACGTATTAAAAAATAATCTTACGAATATCACACGACAGTAAGAATAAATGAATGAAATAATCGGGTATAATATCACAAGAGAGTGAGAATAAATTGAAAATAATGCTTCATTTTTACTCAAATTTGTTGTCATTGAGCAATAGCCACTCGAGCACTGCGGGGTCTCGTGTCTATTGCCAGACAACAAATTTTCGAAAAACTGTCGCATTATTTTCAATTTATTCTCACTCTCTTGTGATATTATACCCGATTATTTCATTCATAGGAGATTCTGACCAATAGAAAGCTACAGAAATTCAAATTAAGGTGATAATTTTTGATAATATCCCGTCGTCAAGTATATTACGTCAGATGCCCTTCGTTGCTACGAAAAAATACATTCAGTGACATTAATGAAAATTAATGTTTTAAAAGTTATAAAAGTGATGACTTTCAACCGTAAAATATTTTATATCAACTGTGTGTTTAACAGTACTAATTTGTAGGTACTTACATAAATAAATTACAATAAAATTTTGGTTTTGAACAGTTTTATTCATGAAATAATCGCAACAAATTGCACTCGACCTCTAAAATTAATATAGAATTTTAGAGCTCTTGTGCAATTACTACTGATAATTTTTGATAATTTCCCGTCGTCAAGTATATTACGTCAGATGCCCTTCGTTGCTACGAAAAAATACATTCAGTGACATTAATGACAATTAATGTTTTAAAAATTATAAAAGTGATGACTCTCAACCGTCAATTATTTATAAAAACTGTGTGTTTAATTGTACTAATTTGTACTTACATAAATAAATTACAATAAAATTTTGGTTTTGAACAGTTTTATTCATGAAATAATCGCAACAAATTGCACTCGATCTCTAAAATTAATATAGAATTTTAGAGCTCTTGTGCAATTACTACTGATAATTTACTGGTTGTCTAAAATAACTTCAATTTGTTTTATTGTTGTGTAATACTCGTGTACAGCTCCTTTCCGCTGATACGTTTTTATTTATGGTTATGATAACCGGTGAATGGTCTGAAGATAAATCATAACAAAACTTTGATGTAAAAGATTTTCGTTTATTCCATTCACTACAGCAAAATCGAGAACATCTGGTATTTTCGCAAGGACTGTAGGCCAATATGTTGGCTTCCCTGTGGACGCTATGTTTAGGTTATCTGTTAGTATTTCTTTTTGCTGTTCGCAGCCTTTCGCATTATTAAGTTTAGAGCCTCACGTTAGACGATTGAATTGTAGTCTCTGCCACAAATAAACCCAGGTCCAATTGTATCAAAAAAGGTTTTAAATTCTGGTTGTTTAATTGAGTGTTTTGGTGAACAATATATTGCTGAAACAGTTATAGGTCCTGACCAGTCTTCTGCACTACATTTGTGGCTTGCATAATATGCTTTTTGATACTGAGTTGTCTGGTACTGTTTGATGTTGTTTCTTATATTGATTGCTGTCTCACAGTTGTGGAGTTTCATCTAAGTGTTTTGTGTCATATATTTTATAGTTGTGACATCTTATGAAACTTTTTTGCGAAATATATTTCTGAAATCAGTATTATTTCTAGTTTATGATTCACTATAAGCAGGAGAAAAATTAAGTCATCTGGGTTTTGCAAATGATGTTGTACAACAGACAACTTACAAGATATAGTTTTTATCATGCGTTCACCTAAAAACTCTGTCTAAGAGAGAAGAATTGAAAATAATCTTTGAGAAAATTAAACTATGACAAAAATCGCAATTAGTGGAAATATAACTATTGACAATAATTTCATGCAACAAACACAGTTACAAATATCTGTGATACGAGATCAAAATAGGCAGAGACAATCAAACACATGAAATACAGAGGCAAATAGGCCTGTTATGGGCAGCATTTAGCAAACTAAGCCATATTCTAAAGAGTTCAATTCCCATGTGTTTCAAGCGCAAGGGATTATAACCAATATGTTTTGCCCGTACAGACTTACGGAGCAAGGACTTTAACACTAACGCAAAAATCCGCGAACAAAACTCAGAGTTACCCAACGAGTCTTGGAACATCGAGACCACATAACTAACCAACAAATTAGACAAAGATCAGGAGTTCAAGACACCATCGAAAGAATCACGACTGGTGTTGCCCAAAATCGGTCTTGGTCTTGCAGTCTTGGTCTTGTTCTTGCGTTTTAGAAAGACCAAGACCAAGACCAAGACCGCCTTATTTTAGCAAGACCAAGACCAAGACTGACCGTGCAAGACTTGAGCAAGAACAAGACTAAGCCTGCGAGACTCTTGCGTCTTGCACTTAGGATTGGGTGACGTTTTATGGAATATATTAGTTCGGGTATATGCTTAGAGACTATGAAATACAAAAACATATGTAACAAAAATTTGGAAAATTGGATTTATCCGCATTATGAACAATATTATAAACATACATAGCGAATTAAAATATTTATATAACAACACTTATTTATTGGATACGTACTCAGAGGTCATAATAAATTATTACAATGTAAAAATAAAATATTTCATTCTTTTCTAATATCAGACGACGTCTTAGCTCCGAAATTAATTGTAATTGTCTAGATTTTGAGAATAGCTACCCTTTCATAAAATAACCTTCTTGTGTTGTGTGACGCCGACAGTATAATAATATCGCATTGAAACTTTGAATGTCGCCTAAGGTGATAAAAATATAATACGAATAGCACATCCACTGTAACGGACAACCACTCAATTGTTTTTCCTTATCAGTTAGTAGGAATCTAAATACCATTTCGTAAAGACTAATAGGTCTGGATCCCGCGTATGAAAAAAAGTTGATTAATAGCAAGCTGAAAATTTGTTAATAGCTTAAGGGTGTCTAGTCGGATAAACTTTGATATATGGGAACACTGGAACAGGAGCAGTTTTAATTGTGGAACAGGTTAAAAATTTGGAACGGTCACACCACGCAAACGGCACATTTATTTTGTCCGTCAGAACAGACTTAAACTCTCCGAACAGAGATTAAACTCTCATGCAAAAATAGACTGCTATTTATCACCTGTAATCATTCCTGGCATTTGACATATTCTACATGTTCCACTCATTAAAACGCCCATTTGGTGATAAATAGGAGTCTGATTTTTGCATGAGAGTTTAATCTCTGTTCGAAGAGTTTAAGTCTGTTCTGTCGGACAAAATACATGTGCCGTATTCGTGGTCTGACCATTCCAAATGTTTAACCTGTTTCACAATTTAAACCTGTTCCAGTGTTCCCATATATCAAAGTTTGCCCGCCTAGACCCTTAAGCTATTAACAAATTTTCAGCTTGCTACTAATCAACTTTTTTTCATACGCAGGATCCAGACCTATAAACGTCCTACTTATAAACTGTTTGCAGGGTGTGCAATTAGATATTAGATCAATCGGTCAAACAAAATTTTTGCTGAAAAAGCACTAGATAAGATAATGCCTGGCTACCCTGTATAGTCCATTCACTCACGGTAAAATGTTACCAATACCTTCAAATTTTAAAGACCCGCTTGGATTTTGGATTGACATGTTTGCGTACACATAGCTAACACGTCAAAAAAAGAGATATTGGCCGATGTGTGATTTTGCCCTGGGGATAAGTTTCACCCCTTCTTGGGGGGGGGGGGGGGGTTAAAAACAAAGGTTTAAAATAAGTCAAGGTTGAATAAACTGACTACTTCTAAGCAACTTTTGTTCTACTTTATTTATCTACAAATAAAGTCAATACTTTTCGAGCTTTTTGCGACTGAATATGTTCATTTTTCAACAAAAAAAAAAAACACGTTTTTCGACGGTTTTTGCGCAAATGACTCAAAAAGTAAGTATTCTATCGAAAAAAATATTCTAAGCAAAAATATATCATATAAAAAATTGAAATAAAATGATGCATTTAATGGTAGGGGAGCCCAAGCGGGGATTTTTGCAGTTACTGGAGCGCGTCCGATTATCACATGGGGAGAAACCTTGTACCCTGTAAATGTACCTCTACCATATATTGGCTTTTAATACAGGGGAATTCATTAAGGGAGGCCCAAAAAAAATATATATCCTTAGAAAAACTCGAAATCGTCAGATTAAGATAAGGTAAGTTAAGTATGTACATGCAAAACAGTGTATATTTAAAAAATCTGACGATTTGTACGGGGCGTAAGGAAGTGGAAGAGTCACAAAGTTTCACAAAAAAAGCGAATATTTCGCAAAATGAATGTCAGATCGAAAAATTAAAATATACGTTCAATATTTTTCAAAAATCTATCGAATGATACTAAACACGACCACCCACGGAGACGGGGGGGGGGGGGGGTAAATATTAAAATTGTAAATGCGAACTCACGATTGTAAGTGGAAGACATTCCACTTAAAAAAGTGGAATGTCTTCCACTTTATGGAAATCTTTGCTTAACTTTTTTGGTTTTATTACCTACTCTTCACAACTCAATAGGTCTCCGTAACGCTCGAGTAACTGCAAATTTAGCATGCCTTTCTCCCCTACTGTAATATATACAGCATATGCATGAATGAAGTTTATTAAAATGTTATGCAAACTTTATTAAGAAACAGACTGACTCCCGTGGGACGTAGTAGATAGCTCAATTAGTTAGACTATTATAGGCAGGCAGGCATTGCACAACTCACCCAATGTGAGTTGTGCAATGCCTGGTTGCACCAACAAATCTTAAGCTTAAGACGAGAGTAAGATAAGAATTATTATAATATAATGATAATATAACATAATAAGATTATTATACAGGGTGTCCCGAAAAGATTGGTCATAAATTATACCTCACATTCTAATGTTAAATATAAATTAGTCAAAAATAGTTCGATTGAACCTAACTTACCTTAGTACAAATGTGCTCATAAGAAAAGTTATAGCCCTTTGAAGTTACAAAATGAAAATCGATTTTTTTCAATATATCAAAAACTACTTAAGATTTTTTATTGAAAATGGACATGTATCACTCTTACGGCAGGATGATCTTAAAACAAAATTATAGTGAGATTTGTCCACCCCATAAAAATTTTATGGGGGTTTTGATCCTTTAAACCCCCAAACTTTTGTGTACGTTCCAATTAATTCATTATTGTGGTAACATTTTTTAAACATAACGTTTTTAAAACTTTTTTGCCTCTTAGTATTTTTTTGATAAGCGGGTTTTTATCGAGATGCGGCTTCTTTTTTAATATATTTACATATAATTTTTATTGGAGTTTTGTTCCTTTAAACCCCACAAATGTTTGTGTACGTTCCAATTAAACTATTATTGTGGTACCATTAGTTAAACACAGTATTTTTAAAACTTTTTTGCCTCTTAGTCTTTTTTTGATAAGTCACCTTTTATCGAGATGTGGCTTCTTTTTCAAAATATACCTAAAAATGTAAATTATAAATACATTTTCAGATTATTAACAGGTCTCTCTAATTGTACTTAACCATATACAAATATGTGGTGGATTCGATAAATATTCAAAATATATCGATAAACACTGGCTTATCGAAAAAGTCCTAAGAGGCAAAAAAGTTTTAAAAACAGTGTGTTTAACTAATGGTGCCACAATAATAATTAAATTGGAACGTACACAAAAGTTTGGGGGGGTTTAAGGGAACAAAATCCCCATAAAATTTTTTATGGGGTACACAAATTTTACTTTAATTTTTATTTAAGATGCTGCTGCCATAAGAATGCCATATGTCCATTTTCAATGAAAAATCTCTAAGAGTTTTAGATATATGAAAAAAAATTAATTTTCATTTTGTAACTTCAAAGGGCTGTAACTTTTTTTGTGTGCACTATTGTATATAGGTAAGTGAGGTTCAATCAACCTATTTTTGACCTCAGAATCTGTGGTATAATTTATGACCAATCTTTTCGGGACACCCTGTATAATGATAGATATAACTAATAATAAGGAAGAATCGAAAATTACGGTGTAACGTAAGTGATACTCAAGGCGGCTCTATCCATAAGTTGAGCTGGGCTAAGCTGGAGCTTAAGGTCTGTTGGTGCAACTAGACATAATGCATAGATATTTATTAATTTGGTTGGTTTTTACTATGTCTACATTAAGTCAAGCTGAAAATGTACTTATACGTTTACGTTGTTCTAAGATCTAAAGTAATATTTAATAAATGGCAATATGCTAGAGAGTAACTGCAAGACTTGCAAGACTCTTACAGCAAGCCCAAGATCAAGACCAAGACTGGGAGTGCAATACCAAGACCAAGACCAGGTGTATTGGTGCAAGACCAAAGACCAAGACTCTCCAAGTCTCATCTTGGTCTTGCATTTGGGCAACACTAATCACGACGGTTTATTTAACTGGACAGGACACTTAACTAGAATACAAGATGGACGGTGGACAAGACGAATCATGGACTGGAGGCCCAGAAAATATAAAAGAAGCAGAGGACGACCACCGACTAGAGACTAGATGGACCAACGACGTAAAAAGAGTAGCAAGAAACTGGCTACAAGCGGCCCAGTTTAGAGAACACTGGAAGGAAATTAGGGAGTTTACTTACTAATGAAGTAAAAACCTCACATGTAGGTAGGTGGTATATAATTTATTAAAAAATTTTTTCTAAAAATGATCCAAGATGGATAAAATCACAAACGTTTTCGGACCAATCAGTCCATCATCAGGTGGTAGAAACCTAAAATAAGCAAACCACTGTATTAAAAAAGCCAAGATGAAATTTGACTGTCTGAAAGTTAGGAAAATTACAACATGTGGTTACTTACTTCAGATCCAAAGTAGTTGGAACTAGCTACATATTTAGGTCAAAAGACCTTAATGTAATAATAATTATGCCATTTAGGCTACAAAAATGTCGACAATAAGTTGATGTCACAAGAAATTAAATTGCAACGGTATTACAAAGTGGTCTTCATCTTGGCCTCAAACTGACAGACTAAAGTATGACATTGAACGGATATTGACAAGACCTTCTAGGGAATTTTATGTGTATGTAGTTATATTGTATTTTAGAAATGCAAAAAATGTAAAAAATATTTTTACTTAACTGAATGAATTTAATTAGATATTAAATAAATGAGTAAGAATAAACAATTTAGATTAATAGTCACATGAAATTATTTATGAAAATTTCATGGCGGTGAAAGCGAAAATTTTGCCAACAGGTAATGACGTCACTTGGTAAAAAGAAGAACAAAAAGAAAAATAAACTGAAGAAAAATAAAAATAAAATAAAAAGAAAATTATTAGATAATAATTATAAGGTAAAAGAATTAGTGAATAAATCTGGAATTTGGCTATAATGAAATGTAATATAGTTGATAGTCATAATGTAACAGTATAACTGGTTGTCTAATTTCAAGTAGATGTAATAGGGTGAATAAAACACAACTAAGTAAAATACTATGGTTTAACGGAGTTAACTATGTGTGTTAACCTAAGCCTACCTCCACAAAGGATAGGAGACACGCAAAGGCACACACATATCCGTCAGCTCAATGATCACATAATAATCATGACAAATTGGCAAAATAGTTCTCAGATTAACATTGTAGGTAATGGTGTGATAAATGTATAGTAAAAAGTAGAGGAAGGTCTTGCTTGTTGAATATAACAAAGCTAATAGAAAGCAAAATGAAAATGTTTGTGGTCAACAAACTGACAAGAGACAAACATGCCTAAACCTACCTCCACAAAGGATAAGAGACCTGTAAAGGCACACACATAGTTAACTCCGTTAAACCATAGTATTTTACTTAGTTGTGTTTTATTCACCCTATTACATCTACTTGAAATTAGACAACCAGTTATACTGTTACATTATGACTATCAACTATATTACATTTCATTATAGCCAAATTCCAGATTTATTCACTAATTCTTTTACCTTATAATTATTATCTAATAATTTTCTTTTTATTTTATTTTTATTTTTCTTCAGTTTATTTTTCTTTTTGTTCTTCTTTTTACCAAGTGACGTCATTACCTGTTGGCAAAATTTTCGCTTTCACCGCCATGAAATTTTCATAAATAATTTCATGTGACTATTAATCTAAATTGTTTATTCTTACTCATTTATTTAATATCTAATTAAATTCATTCAGTTAAGTAAAAATATTTTTTATATTTTTTGCATTTCTAAAATACAATATAACTACATACACATAAAATTCCCTAGAAGGTCTTGTCAATATCCGTTCAATGTCATACTTTAGTCTGTCAGTTTGAGACCAAGATGAAGACCACTTTGTAATACCGTTGCAATTTAATTTCTTGTGACATCGACTTATTGTCGACATTTTTGTAGCCTAAATGGCATAATTATTATTACATTAAGGTCTTTTGACCTAAATATGTAGCTAGTTCCAACTACTTTGGATCTGAAGTAAGTAACCACATGTTGTAATTTTCCTAACTTTCAGACAGTCAAATTTCATCTTGGCTTTTTTAATATAGTGGTTTGCTTATTTTAGGTTTCTACCACCTGATGATGGACTGATTGGTCCGAAAACGTTTGTGATTTTATCCATCTTGGATCATTTTTAGAAAAAAATTTTTAATAAATTATATACCACCTACCTACATGTGAGGTTTTTACTTCATTAGTAAGTTTTTATTATGGTATACAGCCAATGAGAGGAATCTTTTCCTTTATATTTTTTTTTGAAATTAGGGAGGCCTATGTCCAGCAGTGGTCGCGACTGGCTGATTGATGATGATGATGGTGCTGATGATATCCAACTAAAATTGTATACAACTAATACAAAAGTTATTTTATAACTAATATTGAACTACTCTCAAATATGTCCTTATATGTAGGTACGCCTCTGATTAAAGGCCGGCTTATCTAAACCCTAGTCTAGCGTTCATTTTCGTTACCTACGGAAATACAAATATCGACTATCCAAATATTCTCCAGACAGATTATGGAGATTTAATTTAAATAATAATTTCGAAGTCGATGAAGAGGTTCATCCAGCCCATGTTTCAGTCGACTTTATTATTCTGCGAGGTGGAGGGGGATTTTTAATGAAACTAATTTTATTGGCGTGAGTCAAGAGCTACATGTGAAAGACTTTGAAATTGAATTATTTCGCACACCATGAGTGTTTTTTTATACTGTTGTTTTAAAATTTTGACGGCTCTTGAGACATGCTTGTGGAAGCAAAATCCACCAAAATTAGATTCATTATAATTAGGGAGCGGATTTATATGCGAGCAATTTTGGTGAAATATGCGCATACATGTGCAATAAAAAACTACGAAATATGCGCAAGATATGCACAATAATTTCAAAAAATGCGCATTTTGAGAAACCATATATATATCTACAATAAAATAAATGTATCGATTTTCCAACAAATCTCAATTGAACGAGTAAGTAATATTGTATATCTGGGTACTCATATTAATGAAAGCTGGAACCCTAGTACAGAAATAAAAGGTAGAATTGCCAAAGCAAGAAAAAGTTTTATGAAATTTAAGAAAATCCTGTGCAGACATGATCTAAATTTGGAACTTCGCATAAGAATGGTTCGATGTTATATATTCCCAGTACTACTTTACGGGGTTGAAGCATGGACCCTGACAGAATCGCTTTTAAAAAACGTAGAAGCATTTGAGATGTGGGTCTACCGCCGTATTCTGAAGATCAGTTTGGTAGAAAGAGTCACAAACGAAAGGGTTTTGCAACGTTTGAATAAAAGTTGCGAAGTAGTGAACACGGTCAAAAGGCGCAAATTGGAATACTTTGGTCATATAATGCATCACCCAGAAAAATATGACATACTTCACCTTGTTATGCAAGGTAAAATAATGGGAAAAAGAAATGTGGGCCGCCGTACAACTTCTTGGCTTAAAAACCTACGCCAATGGTTTGGGAAAACTAGCACTGAATTATTTCGTGCGGCTGTAAATAAGACAGTGATTGTTAATATGCTGTGCAACATGAGAGCCAACGATCGACAAGCGGTCTCGGCACCTTAAGAAGAAGAAGATCGATTTTCCACTATCTTCTTGATTTTTTATGGTATCGTTGTAAATTTGAGGTACGTAATTTTTTCTCAATGTACACTTTTCTTGGAATATGTTTCCAAAAAATTTTTAAACATAGGATTTTCCAGTGTTTTTAAAAGTATATTTGCACAAATCATCGCCTCACATAAATCCGAATTAAATTTATATTGTTCATTGGAAGAAGTCATTAACGGTCTACTGCCGATGGGTAACTGATCAGCTTTAGATTCCCTCTTTTCTTACATTTTGACTTGTAGGTTTGTCCCGACGTGTTGTGTAACCGAAAATTTTCGCCGAGATGGTATCTACGACAGTAACACATACTTTTTCAAACTGTTTAAACTTAAAATGTTGAGGAAGCAGCCAAACCTTATTTATTAAAGAGAAAAGAGGAAGAAAGCAATCTTAAACTCACCATTTTACTACATGCTTTGCAGAATAATTTTCCATTGAAGTAAAGATGCTGGGGATAGGTTCTGATCCGGGAATAAACCAGGCAAGAATCTTTCGGCATATTGCATTATTCACAAACAGAAGTAATTTTTCCCAATAACTTTCACAATAACATTCGCATTGACCGACTAAAGGTAACTAATTTTACTGATTTAGTGTATCTAAATTAAATTATATTTAAATTTCCGTTAGAGAATCGTAAAACGGTGTTGAGAGGTACAAATATATTCTCAATAGGGTATTTAATATCCTACAATCATTTTATGACGGCGTAGGTACTATATAAGCACTTTGTGCGTAAAAATCGGATGTTTTCTAAGAAAAGCCGAAAAGGTTTGCACCGACTTTATGAACCGACATCAGGTAGTTCTCGAAAAGATATGACAGCATTTTATGTCGAATTAAAAATTTTTAATTTTTTCGTTTGGACAAAAATGTTTTTAAATAGACACATAATATGCACGTTTCTTTAAAAATATGCAAAATTTGATAAAGTTTTCAAATATGCGAAATATGCAAGCAATATGCATTTAGCATAAAATCCGCTCCCTAATTATAATAAATTAGGGTCTGAAAACATTAATAATTTCATTAGGCATGAAAACCATTTAAAATGGTAATAGTCTAATCAATTTGGGGATTTTATTATTTAGTAATAAAATACTGAAAACTTTGGTTTTTTTTACTTGAGACATGCTTGTGGAAGCTAAATCAACCACAATTAGATTCATTCTGGTAAAAGGTCTGAATACATTACTAATTTCATTAGGAATGAAAACCATTGAAAAAGATAAGAGTATAATTAATTTGGGGATTTCATTATTAAACTAAAAACGGGTAGTTCCCTAGGTTGGCTGTATACCATATAGTTAAACAAACTCTAACATGAAGTGAAAAACCATTTCTATGTAATAGGTATATTTACTAAAAAAATTTTTAATCCCAATGGATTGAATAAAATATGTTCAATTCAGAAAGTTTTCGGACTTATCAGTCCATCATCAGTTAATTCTAATACTCGCTTAATAGCCGCAGAACCAAAACAATGGTTGTCATTATAATTCAATCTACATTATGTTGTAATATTTCAAACGACTGGAAAAGCACCCCAACGAATTAGCAGTAAATTTATTGGACAACTCTACACAACTAAACAGACTGAAAATTAGAACTCCTCTTGACTTGCCATTTAGAACATAGGTGTTTTAAAGTGTTTTAAGGTTTTAAGTGAAAATAAGTGACAGTGTAGTTATTAGTAATAAACCTATTAGGAGTTGATAGTCCTTAGACTAAAACTCCTCACACATTTGTTCGTTCAACAAAAATGCTTAGTGTTACTTTATTTTGTGATGTAACAGATTGTATTTAAAAACAAATAAAAAAAATATTGAAAAGGCCAAACGCCGATGTTAATAAATATAACCTCTGGGAACATGGTGAAACTCTAATCGAGAAACTTAATCATGATTAAGTCGATTAGAGTTTCACCATGTTCCCAGAGGTTATATCTATTAACATCGGCGTTTAGCCTTTTCAATATTACAATAAAATAATGTAGATTGAATTATAATTACAACCATTGTTTTGTTCTGGGGCTATTTAGCAAGTATTTGAATTAACTGATGATGGACTGATAGTTCCGAAAACGTTCTGAATTTGACATATTTTATTCAATCCATTGGGAGTTTTTAAAAGTTTACTAAATATACCTATTACATAGAAGTGGTTTTTTACTTCATGTTAGAGTTTGTTTATTATTAAAGACTGAACACTTTTATTTTCTATACTTCCATAAATTTATTTTCACTACAGCTGTTTCGACAGAGTTGCAATGATATAATGCCTGCAGCCCGACGTTCGGCAGATCAACAGCAGATGATCGAACGCGTTTCCATATCGGCGCAACTCCCCCACCAGGGGCGTCATTTGAAATTTTGATTGGGGGAGGGGGCAAGCATTATATATACAATACATTATACAATACTATAGTAATAAAATTGATGTATTTTTTGTAAATTTGAAGGGTCTGACCCTGTCAAATGACGCCCCTGTCCCCTACGTACCACCTCTTCGGCGAAACCAAGGAGTAACGGCTACCGATAGTGTATTTAAGACGAGCAAGGAGAATCATCAAAGCAGTTCAGTAATCAGTCAGTCTGGTGCCGACCACTAGACTAGTAACACGCGTGCGAGCGGAGCGGAGCAGAGAAGCAGCGAAGAGAAGCCAACGAGTAGTGGGGATTGCTCGGCTGGGGACTTTTTAGTCCTGCCTTGAATGTAAGCGAGGTAACAGTTGAGCGTTTTCACTCTCCGAGGCGAGAAGACGACAAGGAGCCAACGGTGGAAGAAGTTGTACGGCTAGCAGGAATTTTCATTCCAATCACGAATGTAAGCGTGATAGCGAAGTCGTGCACTTCTAAGCCTTAGGCGAGAAGGAGAGGCAAAGGCCGATCGGCTGGATGTGGTGAAACTGAGGGAATTTGATTTTATTGGATTCTCTGAGACGCCACAGCTAGAGATCAGCTAGCAGAAAAAGAATTAGCGGGCTCGACGTGAGCCCGCTACGGGATATCTACTGTGCCTCCGTAAGGGATGGGTGCAATTTAAAACATTGTACCTCGACACTGCATCTTTAGAAACCTACATCGTGCAGCCCCGGCCCCTAGGTCAGTAGATTGAGAAACGCAAGAGGAACCCGTATCTAGTTCTGTCTGGGTACGTGATCTACCGCGCTTGGTGCAGGGAGCCAACCCTGAAGTCGGGCCAGTCGGCAGAAAAGAAAAGGCTTCGACAAAATTAGGACCGTTCGCCCCCAACCCCAGACGATTGATCGTGCTAGGTCTCGATCACGCCCCCGATCCATGGCGCAATCCCCGCCAATCTATGAGGGCTCACGCAAAGTGGGCCCAAACCTGTTTCAGGAATTAAGTTCCGACACCGATGACTGCTCATCCATGGATGAAAATGGTTTCAAGAAACCTAGGAGCGAGAGGAAAAAGGAGAAATCCAAAAAGAAGAAAGAGGAGAAATCGAAGAACGACGCAGAAGCGAATAAGGATGGAGAAAATCCAAAAGCAGAGCCCATGGATGACGAGGCAGAGCAGGCAGTCAGAGGCACCACCAAACGAGCGAAACCGAAAGAGAGTGAAGACAACCGAAAGAGAAGGTACTCAAGACAAATGAGCAAGAAGAGATGAGGAAGATGCTAGAGGCGATGACGGCAGAGAGAGACCAACAAAGAGCCGAAAACGAGAGACTAAGGATCGTAATCCAAGAACAAAATGAAGAGATGAAGAAAATGTCAGCCCGATTGGATAATCTGCTAGCAGAACAAATAGCAACGAGAAAACTCATAGAGAATTTCCAACAGATGCCAGTTTCCGAAGTCGAAAAATCGCAGCCACTCCCTGAAGCAAAAAAGTCACCCGCAGAGGAAAGACTTAAAAAAAATTCGAGAAGATTTCCCAAAACTGAAGTCACCCATTTCAAAAGACGAGACGACATAATGGGAAACCCAAGCAAAAAACGCCATGAGAGCTGCTTCACCCCCACCAGAAGAATCCTTCAATCTGCCCCGAGGAAACGCCCCACCAATGCATCCATCTACGAGCACGGGTGGAGATACGCCTGCCGCACGGCATCCCAAGGATTCAGAGTCGAACCAAATGGAGACGAACCAAAGAAGAAGCTGCCGCGTTACCTGAACAACAGGTAACCCGTCAACGAAAGCCGCCTGTAATTAAATTACAGAGCGTGAGCGAGACAGGGGCTATCCTCACTATAGCCCAGAAACAATGCGTAATCACGACAAATAAGATCTCCAGAAGCGGAAGGGAAACCCTCATCCAGGCGAAAAGCCCGGAAGATTATCGAAAGAAGACCCACATTGAGGATTACGCAAAGAACATGACCCTAAAAGATCCCAAGAAGAGACTACAATGGATAGCCTTCCCATTCGAGGAAGAAGTAAAACCTAAAATGGTAATAAGAGGGCTACCAACGAATACCAAAGAGGAAGAGATCAAGAATGACATGGCAGATCAATATAACATTGACTGCCAAGCAGCAAAGAACATGTCAACAAGAGCCGGCCCAAGAAGACAGCTACCTATGTTCGTCATAACTCTGGATCAGGGGGACGTCGAGGCGGCGAGGCGCATAACCAACCTGTGCCACATGAAGGTCGTGGTAGAGGATCTCCGAAAAGCGACAGGACCCACGCAGTGTTTCAACTGCCAAGGCTACCACCACGCCCAGAACGCGTGCCACAAGGACCCCAGGTGTGTCAAATGCGGTGAGGATCACCCCACTAAGATGTGCAAAAGGGCCAAAGAAGTCAAAGCTACATGTGCCAACTGTAAAGGCAGCCAGCTACAGAGGATGTCCTACGTGGGGAAGACCCCCACCAAGGAGGCCGCAACAACAACAACCACAAGCAAGAACACCACAAGCTACCGGCACCACCTACGCCCAAGCCACGCAGAACAACCAACACCAAACAGCGATCCCTGATGAAGACTACATAGTCAGAATAGTGACTAGGGTAGTCAAAGAAGGCACTTCCATACTATGCCAAAGAAGGCACTTCCCGTGCCTATATGCACCAGGGAAGCGCAGAAGTAATGCTGACAGACAGGGGATATTTGAGGATAGGCTCCTGGAATCCGGGCGGTATATCAACGAACCAAAACATCATGGATGAAATCGCCAATAGATATGAGATGGACATCGTAGCAATCCAGGAAATCAAGCTAACAAACAACTTCAACCTAAAGTTCCCTGGGTACGATGTATATAGGAACGACCTCAATAGAAGATCAGGAGGAACGGCCATCCTAGTTAAGAAGGGAATCACTCACACCAGATTCACGACTCCACCACTAGTTAACATGGAGGCAACAACAGTCGAAGTGAAAATGAGGCAAGGCGTAGTCAGAATAACATCAGCCTACGTAAGACCGCAACACTTATTAATAGACGATGACCTAGACGCGTTCCTTAACATCGCTGAAACATCCATCATAATAGGAGACCTGAATGCAAGATCCCCAACTGGAACGATAGAGCTACGAACAGAAATGGAAGACTACTAAATAGCTACATAGAAAATAACGAAGATACAGTGGCAATGGGCCCAGAAGAACCAACACACTTCCCAGGAAATGGACTTCCCACCCATATCGACATAGTTGTGGCCAAAAACCTAGGACTACAATCAGAACTAATCACGCTGGACGAAGGATCAACAGACCACAACCCCATTCTACTAGAAATTGGAACACGGGAAGAGACAAACCCACCGAAAAGAACAAAAAAGAAAACAAAGTGGACGAATTATAAAAGATTAGTGAGTGAAAGAATAAACATAGTGCCAGTTATAAATAACCCTGAAGAAATAGAAGTAAAAGTCCTAGAGCTTGAAAACATCATCCAAGAGGCAATCAGAAACAGCACAACAGAGGAAGAAGTCGAGATCCATACGGGAAGGTTCAAAGACATACCACAAGAAACTCAAGAGCTGATAAGGGAAAAAAAATAGCCAGAAGAACAAGAAATCGAGTAGACAAAACCTGGGCAAATACTTTAAACAGAGAGGTCAAAACGGCCCTACAACTCCACCGCAGCAAAAAATGGGACAACTTTGTACAAGAGATGGAAGAACTAGACTCAAACATGAAAAACGTTTGGCAGCTCCAAAAAATGTTGAGAAGCGACAGAAAACCCATCCCCCCATTACATGGAAGAGACGGCATGGTATACACCATAGAGGATAAAGTAGAGGCGATGAGGGCTACACTCGAAAGAGAATGCGACCTAAACTTCCACCAAAACGAAGACGACGACTTCCTGGAAGAAGTCGAAGAACAAGAAGAAGGACCAGAAGACCCAGAGGACATCATTCCCCCAACATCACCGGAAGAAATCAACGAACACATCCGAAACAGTTCACCGAGAAAAGCACCTGGTCCAGACGAAATAACAAACAGAGCCCTAAAGTATTTCCCAGAAAAGCTATAGTGTACTTCACAAACATAGTGAACGCGATACTAAGATTTAAGATATTCCCGAACAGGTGGAAAATGGCCCACGTCATTATGATCCCAAAACCTGGTAAGAACCACACATTCCCGGAGAACTACAGGCCAATCAGCTTACTTCCAGCGATCAGCAAGATAGTGGAAAGAATCATTCTTAGCAGACTGCAAGCGGAAACAAATAGATTAAACATTATTCCAGAAGCTCAATTCGGATTCAGAGCAGAGCACTCCAGCGAGCTACAAGTACTCAGACTAACCGAGTACATAGCAGCTGGATTCAACGACAGGCAGTACACTGGAGCAGCGTTCCTGGACGTAAGCAAAGCGTTCGACAGAGTATGGCATAAGGGGCTTCTATACAAAATGAGGGGCTACGGGTACAGCGGGGCTATGACGAGGCTAATCTCATCGTACTTGGGCGGCCGGAGTTTCAGGGTTCGGATAGGACAAGTTCTGTCCGAACTCGGGAACCCGGAGGCTGGAGTACCCCAGGGAGCGGTCCTGTCACCCCTGCTGTACACGATATACACCGCTGACGTACCTAGAACACCAGGTACCCTTATGAGCCTATACGCCGACGACACAGCGATAGCGGCCAAACACAGAAATGTAGATATAGCAGTGACCAACCTGCAAACAGCACTACAAGAAATAGAGGAATGGAGTATAAAATGGAAGATAGCCATCAACTCGGAAAAGACACAAGCGGTTCTATACAAGAAAGGAAGACAACAACCAGAGGAACAGCTGACGGTACAGAACACCCCCATCGAGTGGAAAAACGAAGCTAAATACCTAGGAGTCATCATGGACAAAGGATTAACCTTCCAAAAACATGTAGAAGCCACAGTCCATAAGGCCAACATAGCGAAAGCAACACTAAGAGGACTTACAGGCAGAAAAAGCAAACTAAGACTAAAAACAAGGTTAAGATTGATAAACAGCATTATACTACCGGTATTAACATACGCATCTCTCGCATGGGGACAAGCATGTAACACCCACAAAAAGAAGATTCAAGCAGTCCACAACAGCAGCTTGAGAGAAGCCGCCAGAGTCCCAAGATACGTAGCAGAAAGATTCCTGTTCAGAGAACTCCAACAGGTGAGAGTCACCGAAATCATGACAGACAAGGCAAGGGTCAAATTCGCGGAACTAGAGCACCACCCAAGTCATATACTGCGAGAGATGCTAAGGTATGATGAGTTCCACCGATGGAAGCACAGAAGACCGAAACAGCAAATAGTGGAATAAAGTGAAGTGAACAAAAGTGAAAAGTGATAGTAGTCAGTTCGTAGCTCAAAAACAAGTGCCGAAGATAGGGTTACATACGGAGATCCAACACCACGATCACCTTCAAGGTAAGCCAATCATAGAAAATTATAGAAGGACGCAAGCCCCCAAAAAAATATATATAAAAAATAAAAAGGCGTAAGCCCCCAAAAAAATATAAAAAACCATAAAAAACACATAAAAACTCGAGCAACAAGTCATTGGGCGGAGCCCAATAGGGCTCAGCACGACGACTTGGGGCCCAAGCAAGCAATTTTTAGTTCCGCGGTTAAGTAAGTAAGACGATAAAGGCATAGAGCGCATCACGCTGAGCCTAAGATTTTTGCATTCGATTAGGGTACCACATGGAATCTTATTACCCAGGATTCCATTGTGAAGAGCATTTGGCTACGATAGTTGTGCCCTCATCGCGCATCAGCGTGCTATGGGGGGAAAGGGATGGCCTGGGGCATTGGAGCGAGGTGGGGTGATCCCTGTTTACACTCCGGTCAAAACACCTCGCCCCAATGAATTGTTACACCCGAATGTACTCTTTCGAGAGGGTGGACATTCCCACAAGTCGGGTTAAATCAAATTGCTTGCTTGCTTGCATCAAAGCAGTTCCATCTCGGTCTACCAAACCGGGAAGAACGCAAACGGCAGTCACGCAATGGAGTGAATTGGAACCTGCCGAGGTGGACGCGCTCTGTAGTGAAGAGGCTCTTGTGCCCTTCTCCTTCACAGGACACAGAAATATATTATAATTCCAAAAATATGCTAGTCAATTTTGACATTACCAGTCTCTTCACCAATGTACCACTGGAGAAAATTGGAGACAGCACAAACCAAACTGAATGCATCAGCCATCATGGAGCTAATAACACTTTGCACAGATAATATTTATTTTCAATTGGACAATGACTTCTATAAACAAAATTTCGGAGTAGCTATGGGCTCTTCCTTATCTCCATTATTAGCTGATATATTCATGGAGGATTTAGAACCCAAGACAGTACACAAACAAGAAAAACAACCATATGTAGGAGATATGTAGATGGTGTGTCCTCCATTTGGCCCCACGGACCAGGAGCATTGGACAGATCTCTGATGGACTTCAACAATGGAGATGAATCCATAATCCATCAAATTCACCATGGAACAGAAAAAAAATAACACACTTCCTTTTCTCGTTATGCTAATCATAAAAGACCATACAAGATATACAATCAAAGTCTACACAAAACCAACCACACCAAGAGATATTTAAATTTTCCGTCATAAAAACGACGACATAAACATCAAGAAAGGAAACACTGAAAACCTTTGTTTTCTATCCTTCCACAAAATTTATTATAACTATGTGACTACAGCTGTTTCGGCAGAGTGCCTTTCTCAAGTGATTTAGTTTACTACTATGGGTTTGCATTTTAGTCTTTAACTGAAGAGGTTGAGGAGTGGGGAGCTGTTTGTTTCGAGTTGGTCATTCAGAATTACATTTGTATTTTTCAATTTATTACTTTTCATAGATTCTAATAAAGATGGATTAAGGCCTTTATTTAAAATATGAAGAATTTGAAACCGTTCATTAAAAGAATGATTAGGGTCTAGAAGGTGAAGTGCGTATGTAGAATTGTCTGTTTTTCTATTGTTGAAACCCCTTTTGTGTTTTGCTATCCGTTTGTCAAAGGTTCTGCCAGTTTGACCGATGTAAGTTTTCGGAGAGTCACAACAAGTTAATTTGTAAACACCACTCTGTAGTTGCTTTCTCTTTCGGCTCTTATTGTTTTTAATGATAAAAACAATCTTGTTTTTAAAAACAGACACTTCTACATACGCACTTCACCTTCTAGACCATAATCATTCTTTTAATGAACAGTTTCAAATTCTTCATATTTCAAAATAAAGGCCTTAAGCTATCTTAGAATGTATGGAAATTAATAAATTGAAAAATACAGATATAATTCTGAATGACCAACTCGAGACAAACAGCTCCCCACTCCTCAACTTCTTTAGTTAAAGACTTTAAAAAATGCAAACCCACAGTAAACTAAATCACTTGAGAAAGGCACTCTGCCGAAACAGCTGTAGTCACCTAGTTATAATAAATTGTGTGAAGTGTCGACAACAAACGTTTTCAGTGTTTTATTGTTAGATAAAATGAACTTCCATCAAGTAACGGTCGAATCCATCAATTATCAAGAAAGGAATTATCAAACCCTTATATGATAGCGCCCAAAGCACCCGCTCTAATGAAAATTTATTCTAGGAAGAAAAAAACCTGCTAATAAAGGTTTTGACTACCCGTTGTCATTTCTAAATAAGGAATTCCACAAGATTGAAGAAAAGAAACAACAAAACAGAACAAGCGCTCCAGAGACACTCACACGACAGAATTCAAAGATGACAACAATACCATATGTAAAGGGCTTATCAGAAAAATTAAGAGGGATAGGAAATAAGTACATCATAACAACGTTCGAAACAACCAACACACTGAGATCCATCCTCTCCAAAACCAAACCCAACAATACACAAGAAAAATTCAAAAACTGCATCTGTGAATTAGGGATGGCGGTTTTTGACAAAACACCGGTTTTCGGTTATACCGGTTTTTTTGCTTACGGTTTAACCTGGCGGTTATAACCGGCCAAAAAACTTGTTTTTCCATAACCCGGTTTTCGGTTTTTTTTTAATTCAATAGGTTACAATTTTACATTTACAATGTACTTTAGTTTGCGATACTCCACTCGACTCGATACTCGATATCAATATGATCAAAATTAGTACTATCGAAAAACATCAATATAAATAAAACACAACTTTTAATAAAACCATTTTATTCTATTAACTATTATATTTATTTATTATTTTATTATTATTATATATTTATTGATTATTATTAAATATACAGTGCTAGTCAAAAGTCCGTACCCCTCCTCTTATCTTTTGAACGGTTATACCTATAATAGTGAAATTTGGAGGGAGGAAATAAACGGTCGTAAGCTTCTTAACTAGTCATGAGAGGTGACGTAACAGTGACAGATGACGTTACAGAGGCACTGTGACCGATAATTTTAAATGGGACCTTATGGCAAGTGATACCTCGTTTGAAAGGTATTCAAAATACCTATTCAGTCATACTAATTTTTTTGGGTTTAAGTTGATTTTTATTTTGGTGAATAAATTAAATAAATATAATATTGTAGTTTCGCATTTAATTAATAAAAATTCAAATGTCCGCCTATGGTTTTTTTGTCAAAAAAGTTCACGTTTTTCAATTATCTAGTAGTTTTTACGGCAACATCAACCTTTTTGACAAGTAATCATAGGCGGAATTTAGAATTTTCATTAATTAAATGCGAAGCTACAATTTTATATTATTTCATTTATTCGTCAAAATTCGCTTAAACTCAAACAAAATTAGTATGTCTGAATAGGTATTTCAATACCTTTCAAACGATGTATCACTTGTCATAAGGTCCCATTTAAAATTATCTGTCACAGTGGCCCTGTAAAGTCATCTGTCACTATTACGTCATCTGTCATGACTAGTTAAGAATCTTACGTCCGTTTATTTCCTCCCTCCAAATTTCACTATTATAGGTATAACCGTTCAAAAGATACGAGGGGGATACGGACTTTTGACTAGCACTGTATAATATAGCGTAAGATTAATATACAGTGAGCACGTAAAGGTTGGAATAAATTAATTTTCTCGAGAATGGACGATTTTGGAAAAAAATCCCAAAATAGGTCAATTTTTATTTTTAAATTACGACTTTTTGGCATATATATCATACTAGTAACGTCACCCATTTGGGCGTGATGGCGTCGTCGAGATTTTTTTAAATGAGAATAGGGGTCGTGTGATAGCTAATTTGAAAGGTAATTCGATTCTATATTCAGTAATATAAACATTAACGTAATTATTTATACAGGGTGTCGAAAAAAAATTTTTTTAATTAAATTTATTGACATAAAAAGAAGAATATGTGTAATTTATTTAATTCAAAATACATTTTATTGCTCTCAGAAAACAGAAAAAAAAATGTTTATTTAAAAAAGAATCACTACTTTTCGCTTAAATTAAATGCTAAAACTGTCAAGAGGCAGGTGGGTTGCTGCTTTAATTTTGAATTTAAGGAAAAAACAATATTTATTTAACAAATAAACATTTTCTCCTGTTTTCTGATAGCAGTAAAATGTATTTTGAATTAAATAAATTACACAGATTCTTCTTTTTATGTCAATAAATTTAATACAAAAAAAATTTTTTTGGACACCCTGTATAAATAATTATGTTAACGTTTATATGAACTGAATAGAGAATTGAATTACCTTTCAAATGAGCTATGACACGACCCCTATTCTCATTTAAAGAAATCATCGATGACGTCATCACGCCGAAATGGTGACGTCACTAGTATGGTATGTATGCCAAACAGTTGTAATTTAAAAAGAAAAATTGACCTGTTTCGGGATCTTTTTCCAAAATCGTCCATTCTCGAGAAAATGAATTTATTCCAACCTTTACGTGCTCACTGTATACATATTGCAATAATATACAATTTAACCCAACCATTTCAACTTATAATATCAACATAAATATTTTACTTAAAAATAAATTGGATAATGCAATTTATCTTTTATTTTTAGTACCATCAAAAATATTATCATGTATTTCTTTTAACCCGCGTTACACGCGTCTTCTATTGTGACGTGGTTGCACGCACAAACCATACATACTCATAGACGTTTCACGTAAATTGTCAAGGTCAAGACAGCAAATTAGTTACCATTCCAATCCAGAGATGTCGCTGTCAGTCAATTCTCTTGTCATATTTAACAACTGACAGTTGACAATTAAATTAATTTGTTATTTAGTTTTTTTTTACAGTTTGTGGCTTAAATATTTTATTATAGTGGTGTTACGTTTTTAATTAGATTTAATCACAATTTTAATCAATTGTATTAACCTCCTCTCCGTTTTTGTGAGTAGAATTTTTAGTTTACATTGATCAACCCGTGTTGTGTTTCTCCATATTTAAAAAAAATATAATCGATCCTGAAACAGTTTATTCCAATAGACAAGTGTGTCATCAACATTTGGGGCCTATATATTTTTGGAAGTTTGTAAAAGATTATAAGGTATTTATCTAAACAATCATCCTACAAAATTCTTTCAAAAATTTTCATTAAACTCAATATTACACATCAGTGCTTTCACGTGACACATGGCAGTAGTGTTTATAGCATTTTGAAAATAAATTGGAATATTTGAAGTTTTCAGTAAAACATTGAATAAAACATTGAATTGTCTTTCTGTTGTTTTAATTTCCTGCGAAATTTCATCAAAAATCCCGCAAAATTTATAATTTGAAATTCCTACATAATAAAAATTTGTCAATTTAGTTCCCATTCCAATCAAGAGATGGCGTTAATTCGATCCGAAAGATTAACATGGTCGTGAAACGTCTATAAGTATGTATGGTTTGTGGTTGCACGCGTATGAGCGTCGCCCTCACCTACATAAATTCGACTTATTTCGAGGAAGAATGAATGTCAACATGTATAAATATAAAATGGGTTGTACTCACATATTATAGAAAGTCTCGTAAACCAATTTTTTTTATTAATTTAACAAAACAAAAGTAAAAATAATATACATAGATCAAAAGCAAGTTTTCTTAATTTTCAATTTCAGCAAGCCACTGAAGAAATTAACGTTCTTTACTCGAATTCATTTTACTAAAAATACAAATTAAAATTAACAACTCTTCTGAAGCTATTTCTTTGTGGCATTTATGTAATTAACTATTAATATTTTGTATTTTGATAACGACGTCCGAGGTGGAATTCGAAACGTCAATAAAATCAATTTTTAAAGTTAAATTGTGCCTAATTTCCCAATTAGAATAGATAAAAAATGAATAACCATTTTCAATTTCGTTGCAAAACGAAAATACAGCCGAACCATATTCCAGTCCAATCAGAGAGTGCTGCAAGCACCTCTACCGGTTTCGAAACTTATTAGTCTCTCATCAGGAGGCACATATGCTGCTCTCCCTGATCCAACCAAAACAAACCCCAGCGTGCAGTCCCGAATTGCAACGAACGAAATGGCATAGATGCCCTAGCGGCAACTGCTAGCAAAAGACTAAGTTTTCACTCTAATGGCATATAACATATCCCACCAGAATGAAAACAATGGGAACCTTCTCTGGTTACACCTCCGAGGCTTCTACAATTTGCAAGCCATACGGATGCTGAGACTAAGGAAGATGAGGGAATTCTACAATTTACAATTCACGTCACATCTGCTCAGCGCGGTAAAGTTCCAACGAGACTGGTTCCCTTCATACTCCACACAGAGTAAATGTAAATCAAAAATGAATAACCATTTTCAATTTCGTTGCAAAACGAAAATACAGCCGAACCATATTCCAGTCCAATCAGAGAGTGCTGCAAGCACCTCTACCGGTTTCGAAACTTATTAGTCTCTCATCAGGAGGCACATATGCTGCTCTCCCTGATCCAACCAAAACAAACCCCAGCGTGCAGTCCCGAATTGCAACGAACGAAATGGCATAGATGCCCTAGCGGCAACTGCTAGCAAAAGACTAAGTTTTCACTCTAATGGCATATAACATATCCCACCAGAATGAAAACAATGGGAACCTTCTCTGGTTACACCTCCGAGGCTTCTACAATTTGCAAGCCATACGGATGCTGAGACTAAGGAAGATGAGGGAATTCTACAATTTACAATTCACGTCACATCTGCTCAGCGCGGTAAAGTTCCAACGAGACTGGTTCCCTTCATACTCCACACAGAGTAAATGTAAATCAAAAATGAATAACCATTTTCAATTTCGTTGCAAAACGAAAATACAGCCGAACCATATTCCAGTCCAATCAGAGAGTGCTGCAAGCACCTCTACCGGTTTCGAAACTTATTAGTCTCTCATCAGGAGGCACATATGCTGCTCTCCCTGATCCAACCAAAACAAACCCCAGCGTGCAGTCCCGAATTGCAACGAACGAAATGGCATAGATGCCCTAGCGGCAACTGCTAGCAAAAGACTAAGTTTTCACTCTAATGGCATATAACATATCCCACCAGAATGAAAACAATGGGAACCTTCTCTGGTTACACCTCCGAGGCTTCTACAATTTGCAAGCCATACGGATGCTGAGACTAAGGAAGATGAGGGAATTCTACAATTTACAATTCACGTCACATCTGCTCAGCGCGGTAAAGTTCCAACGAGACTGGTTCCCTTCATACTCCACACAGAGTAAATGTAAATCAAAAATGAATAACCATTTTCAATTTCGTTGCAAAACGAAAATACAGCCGAACCATATTCCAGTCCAATCAGAGAGTGCTGCAAGCACCTCTACCGGTTTCGAAACTTATTAGTCTCTCATCAGGAGGCACATATGCTGCTCTCCCTGATCCAACCAAAACAAACCCCAGCGTGCAGTCCCGAATTGCAACGAACGAAATGGCATAGATGCCCTAGCGGCAACTGCTAGCAAAAGACTAAGTTTTCACTCTAATGGCATATAACATATCCCACCAGAATGAAAACAATGGGAACCTTCTCTGGTTACACCTCCGAGGCTTCTACAATTTGCAAGCCATACGGATGCTGAGACTAAGGAAGATGAGGGAATTCTACAATTTACAATTCACGTCACATCTGCTCAGCGCGGTAAAGTTCCAACGAGACTGGTTCCCTTCATACTCCACACAGAGTAAATGTAAATCAAAAATGAATAACCATTTTCAATTTCGTTGCAAAACGAAAATACAGCCGAACCATATTCCAGTCCAATCAGAGAGTGCTGCAAGCACCTCTACCGGTTTCGAAACTTATTAGTCTCTCATCAGGAGGCACATATGCTGCTCTCCCTGATCCAACCAAAACAAACCCCAGCGTGCAGTCCCGAATTGCAACGAACGAAATGGCATAGATGCCCTAGCGGCAACTGCTAGCAAAAGACTAAGTTTTCACTCTAATGGCATATAACATATCCCACCAGAATGAAAACAATGGGAACCTTCTCTGGTTACACCTCCGAGGCTTCTACAATTTGCAAGCCATACGGATGCTGAGACTAAGGAAGATGAGGGAATTCTACAATTTACAATTCACGTCACATCTGCTCAGCGCGGTAAAGTTCCAACGAGACTGGTTCCCTTCATACTCCACACAGAGTAAATGTAAATCAAAAATGAATAACCATTTTCAATTTCGTTGCAAAACGAAAATACAGCCGAACCATATTCCAGTCCAATCAGAGAGTGCTGCAAGCACCTCTACCGGTTTCGAAACTTATTAGTCTCTCATCAGGAGGCACATATGCTGCTCTCCCTGATCCAACCAAAACAAACCCCAGCGTGCAGTCCCGAATTGCAACGAACGAAATGGCATAGATGCCCTAGCGGCAACTGCTAGCAAAAGACTAAGTTTTCACTCTAATGGCATATAACATATCCCACCAGAATGAAAACAATGGGAACCTTCTCTGGTTACACCTCCGAGGCTTCTACAATTTGCAAGCCATACGGATGCTGAGACTAAGGAAGATGAGGGAATTCTACAATTTACAATTCACGTCACATCTGCTCAGCGCGGTAAAGTTCCAACGAGAACTGTTTTCATTCTGGTGGGATATGTTATATGCCATTAGAGTGAAAACTTAGTCTTTAGAATAGATAAATTTAAAAATGGATTCTTAACCAGTGGCGAACCTAGAATTTTCCTCTGGGGGGGAGGGGGTTTGCTTGGGCACCGAAAGTTTTTTGTATTATTTGTGAAAGACAAGTTACATTTTCCTACTTTCTTTTATACATATTTCTATATGCTCTGGGTGGGATTTTAAGCCCCAAACCCCCCGTTTGGTGTGCCACTGTTCCTAACCTAATCCAAACAATAATATTTTAATTAAACCTACCTAAATATTAAATAAAAACCTAAAAGTTTCTTTGAGATAACAGAAACGTGATTTCACCGTGATTGCACGCGCAGTGAGGAATTCCCTCACTTGAAGAGAGATGTCTCTTCTTTCAACTATCACACAGCACACTGACCGCCTGAAATATTCTATAACTTTTTCATACCCTCTCATGAACCATGCTAAAGGCATTCCTGGGTGCTTAAGGTTATCGTATTAGTTTACACAATTTCATTGGTTATAAACAAATATGGTGAGGGATTCCCTCATAGCGCGTGTAATGGCGCGTTAAGACGTTTGTATATTTGTATAATAGGTACATTTTAATTCATTTAATACTTCCTGTATGGGTGTTTTCGTTTTGAAAACGTAGGAATATCCTTGGAGATTCGTATTCGTAATCGGCAATTCGATATTCATAGTCAGAACATTATTTTTAGTAATCAGAAAAAGTCATTCACCCACTTTCAATGTTAAGAGTCAAGTGTGAAAAATAGATGATGTTTGCGTCTAATTCAACCAGATCACTTCTTATGTAAATATTATGATTACAAATATCTTTTCAACGAAATATTATAATAAAACTTAAATGTTTCTGGCTGATGTGAGTTTGCACTTTTAGTTTACTTCTGTATTTATAAAATAAAATTTAAATTATGGTTTTGTTTGGAATAATTACTTGAGAATACATTGAGATCCAAAATAATACCTAAGCTAATCCTAATCACCGTAAAAACCTAATAACCGGTTTTTACTTTAAAAATAAAAAACCGGTTATAACCGGGATAAAAAAAAACAACCGGTGAAACCGGTTATTGCGAAGTAAAAAATCGGTTTTAGGTTAAAACCGGTAGGTTTTTCCCATCCCTACTGTGAATGCAACAATTTCTACATGGGAGAAACACATTAAAAAAAAAAACAAATAATAAAAAAACTCACAAAACAGTCAGAATTGGATATTCCGATGATACAAAACACCACCCTCGGACTTTTTTAACGAAAAGAAAGCTATTGCCTGCAAGATCGAGGTCAATTAATTCAACCGTCAAATATTATAAAAACCTAAACTACTAACAACTTGTTGGTTATACATTTTCGCAGAGTTTTTAAAATATTCTTTTTAAAACGATTTCCGGAAGGGAAATAGAAACGTCAAACATTAAAAATAAAATAAAAATTAATTACAATCAATTGTGGCTTAATCACATTAATAACATATAAACATAATATTTAGGGCCGGTTGTTCGAACGCTAATCAAGAAGTTGATTATAATCAAGTCCCCTTAACAAACATCAAATAACCAAATCCGTTGTTCGTACGCCAATCAGTTGATTGTAATCAATTTTCTTGATGGGAATCAAAACGAGACATCAAATACATGTAAAATACTAATCATTTATTGTGATTGTAGGTAAAGCATTAATTAAAATATTGCCGCAGCTGTTAAATTATTAAAAATTGCTTATTAATATTATTATTATTATTACTGATTTGTAAGTAAAAACAAGGAATTAACATCAGAAAGAGTTTAATTATGGTTTATTTGAGAATAAAACGCAAAATTAGATAATAAGTAAGTCAACAATGTCAACATAACCTCAAAATGTGATATCTTGCAGCGTGATCAGAAGTACGTTTAATCAAATGTTTTCATCAACCCAATCAAAGTTGATAGTAATTAAATATTTGATAATGATCAGTTGATTCCATTTTTGAGTGTTAGTGTTAGGGCCGGTTGTTCGAACGCTAATCAAGAAGTTGATTATAATCAATCATTTATTGTAATCAATTTTCTTGATGATAATCAAATCGCGACATGAAAAATACATGTAAAACACTAATCAGTTACTGATTGTAGGTAAAACAGTAATTAAAATATAGCCGCAGCTCTTAAATTATTAAAAATTGCTTATTATTATTATTATTGATTTGTAAGTAAAAACAAGAAATTAACATCAGAAAGAGTTTAATTATGTTTTATTTTAAATTAAAACCAAAATAATAAAATAAATCAGTCAACATAACCTCAAAATGCGACATATGTCAGAAGTACGCTTAATCAAATATAATTGTAATTAAATATTTGATAATGATTTGATTAGAGTTCGAACAACCGGCCCTTAGAATGTTAATGTTCGAACAACTGGCCCTTAGGGCCGGTTGTTCGAACGCTAATCAACAATGATCACTATCAAATATTTAATTACTGTCACCAAACTGTCAATGTCAACTTTTATTGGGTTGCTGAAAACATAATTGATTATAATTATGAGATTAGTTAATCAATTAACATAACAATTATTAACATAATTGATTAAGTAATATCATAATTGTTTTTAGCATCCCAAACAAAGTTGACATGACAGTAATTAAATATTTGATAATGATCATTGTTGATTAGCGTTCGAACAACCGGCCCCTAGTCTACCCAAAATTCTTCCATTAGAGAACATGACTTTTTTGTATAAACAGTAACTTTTAAATATTGTTGTGTTTAAAATAACATTACGGCGGTATTTCGCATTTGCCAGGATTTCTATGTCGGCTGCAATATTTCCGTTTCGCATTTTTGATCCGTCGTATTTGCCCAAGAGGTATTTTGATTTTGTATAGATACATCTTTTTTATAATCATCGAAATAAATATCTAGCCGTGGAAGGAAGAAAAGCCGGACTGATCAAACGACGACGACTGTGCGAGAAAAAGGAATACGAGGGTTGAGACATGGAATATTCGAACCTTGTATAGATTGGGAGCTCTCCAAAATCTCTTAAATGAACTAAATAGATACAAAATAGACATAACTGCCATACAAGAAATGAGGTGGATTGGAAACAATATAATGGAAAAAAGAAGCCATACGATTTTCTACATCTGCGATCCTAAAGACCACGTCTTGGGCACTGGATTCATAGTAAACAAGAAAGTAAAACATACTATAAGAGATTTCAGAGCCATTAGTCCCAGAATGTGCATTTTAACAGTTAAAGGACGTTTCTTTAACTACATTCTAATTAATGCGCATGCCCGACAGAAGAAAAAGAAGATGAAATTAAAGAAGAGATTTATGATGAACTAGAGTCCGCATATCAGTCATGCCCAAAAAATGATATAAAAATAATCTATGGAGATCTAAACGCCAAAGTTGGAAGAGAACAGCAATTCCAACTCACAATAGGTAGGCACAGTCTCTATGAGCAATCAAATGACAATGGCAATAGGTTAATAAACCAAACAAGATCACTCAACATGGTAATTGCTAGCACATACTTCGCTCGCAGAGATATACACAAAGGTACCTGGAAATCCTCAGATGGACTGACAGTAAATATAATAGATCATGTTATTGTAGACTCGAGACACCAATCGAATATAATAAACGTCCGCACCAGAAGAGGGGCAAATGCGGATTCTGATCACTACCTGGTCGAAAGTAGAGTAAGGGCTAGAATTTCAAACATCAAAAAGGAAAGAGGCTCTAAACATGAACGATGCAATGTAGAAGGACTCAACGAAACAAACAAAAATAAAGAGTATAAAGAAAAGATAAGCATCAAACTAGAAAAAAAACTAAAACATGAAAACCCAAATAAGGAGTGGGAAGAGTGCAGACAAATCATAAAAGAGACAGCTAAAGAAGTATTAGGCATAGAAGGTAAAAAAGAAGAACAAGAACGAATGACTGGTTTGACGAAGAATATCAGATTATAAAAGACAGAAAAAACAGAGCATATTTACTGATGCAACAGAGGCACAGAACCCGACAAGCAGAGGAACAATATGAACAACTACGCAAAGAAGAAAAGGAAACTCACCGAAGAAAAAAGAGAGAATATATGAACAAAGAACTTCAAGAACTAATAAGTAGATCAACAGAGACAAGAAAATTTTATTAGAAACTGAACAAAAGCAGAAAAGACTTCAAACCGAGAACAACGATGTGTAGAGATAAGGAAGGTAATATATTGACAGAACAGCAAGAGATACTAAGAAGATGAACAGAACATTTTACGGAAAAGCTTGAAGGAGATGGGAGTGAGACGAACCCTGATATACCATTAGACCAAGCAGACAACAGAGAAAAGAGTCCACCAACAGTAGCCGAGATTAGAACAGCAGTAGACATAGACAAATTAAAGAACAATAAATCACCGGGATCGGATCAAGTAGCATCGGAATTACTGAAGGAAGGAGGAGCCGCACTACAGAAAACAATACATGAGTTGATAACAAAGATATGGTCAAATAAACAGCTACCAGCGGAGTGGAATAGCGGTATTATTGTACCATTACATAAAAAAGGAAATCAGTTGGAATGTGGAAACTACCGTGGAATTACGCTGCTGAATGCAGCATACAAAATAATGTCCAACGTCATTTATGACAGACTTAGACCACACGCTGAAAAAATAGTTGGCAAATACCAAAGTGGCTTCTGTAGACAGAAGTGAACAAAAGACTAGATATTTGTTCTGCGACAGATCCTCGAAAAAACAAGTGAACATAACATCGGCACACATCATCTCTTCAAAGACTTCGAAAGCGCATATGACAATATAAACCGAGAATTCTTAATACAAGCAATGAAAGAATTTAATATACCAACACAACTAATAGAACTGATAAAAGAATCTCTAAAAGTAGAAAGTAAACTCCGGATACAAAACGAACTAACGGAAACAATAGATGTGAAAAAGGGAATACGCCAAGAAGACGCTCTGCTCTATCATGCATCTTGTTCAACATCGTACTCGAGAAAATAATGAGGGACACAACAGTCAATACTCGAGGAACAATCATTAGTAAAAGCGTGCAAATACTAGCATTTTCAGATGATGTTGACATAATCGCAAGATCAAGAAGAGAAATGGTAGAGGCATTCAATCAAATAGAACGAGCTGCACAAAATAGTGGCCTTAAAATCAACCAGAACAAAACAAAATATATGAAGGTAAGTAAAAACGCAGAAATAAGGCAGCCACAAAATATAACAATAGGAGAATACAACATTGAGGGGGTAAAAAACTTTACATACTTGGGATCCCTAGTCACGTCTGATAATAACGTAGCGGAGGAAGTGAAGAGGCGAATATTTATTGCCAATAAAAGTTACCATGGCTTAATTTGGCAACTAAGATCAGATAACGTAGCAAGAAAAACAAAATGCCAAATATACAAAACCTTAATAAGACCGGTACTCACATACGGCTCAGAAACCTGGACACTCACTAAAAGAGAGGAAACATTGCTAGCCACCTTTGAAAGAAAAATCTTGCGACACATGTATAAAGGCACAAAAGAAAACGGAATATTTGGCGAAGAAGGTACAACTTTGAACTATACAAAATATACCAGGATCCGGATATCATAACATTCATTAAAATAGGACGGCTGCGTTGGATGGGACATGTAGAAAGATTAGAAGAAGGCGAAATACCAAACAAAATATTTAAACAGATGCCAGTAGGAAAAAGAACAAGAGGAAGACCGAAGCTGAGATATTTAGAACAAATAGATGATATATTAACCTTAAAAATAAAAAACTGGAGAATAAAAGCACGAAACAGATCAGAATGGAGAAGAATCCTGGAACAGGCCAAGGCCCAGAAAGGGTTGTCGAGCCAGTGATGATGATGATGATGATGATGATGATGATGATGATGATGATGATGATGATGATGATCATGATGATGATGATGATGAAACTACTAACAACTTGTTGGTTATACATTTTCGCAGAGTTTTTAAAATATTCTTTTTAAAACGATTTCCGGAAGGGAAATAGAAACGTCAAACATTAAAAATAAAATAAAAGTTAATTACAATCAATTGTGGCTTAATCACATTAATAACATATAAACATAATATTTAGTCTTCCAAAAATTCCTCCATTAGAGAACATTACTTTTTGTATAAACTAACTTTTAAATATTATTGTGCTCAAAATAACATTACGGCGCTGTTTCACATTTGCCAGGATTTCTTTGTCGTCCACAATATTTCCGTTTGGCATTTTTGATCCGTCGTATTTGCCCACGAGGTATTTTGATTTTGTATCGCTACATCTTTTTCATAATCATCGAAATAAATATCTACATTTCACAAGTGTCTGGATTTTTTTTTTGTAAATTCAAAGCACTTCGCAAAGAAGTATTACATAAAAGTCGTGCTTGAATGAACAATAAAGATTTATTCTGCTACTTGAGTAATAATCCACCATGTCTAATTATTCACCACGCTGGCTCCAAACAAATAGCGTTGGGAAAAGAGAAAGAGTAATTATAAACCTAATCAAATAAATTCCCGGCACTAATCAAGTCCAATTTAAATATCATGGCCTTTCTCTTCAATAAGACATTCATAAATTCGAACAAAAGCTGCAAAATAATACAAACGGGGATCAGTATTCTATTCATACCATGTTCAAAATACCCTTCATCTTCGTAATGAAAAATAAATCAGGTTAGAAAAAAACGGGTAGGCCAGTCAGGAAAATTTGACAACCTAATGAATATACATAATTAGTTTGCATTAATTATATATAAGTTGTATGGCTAAGGATTTAGTAATAGTAATAATTACAATAAGACTACAAGATAAGCAAGTACAACACTGTACATAGAAAACCGTAAATTATGTAGATATAGGTAGATAATTAAGCATAAGGCTTACAATACCGGGATTCCGGGATCCCGAACGATTTTTGTCCGGTATTAAAAACCGGTATTTATGTAAAAATACCGGTATTTTGGTATTACATTAGTTGAAAAAAATTGAATTTATGCACAATATAAATCTAATTTTAAATAATATTAATTAATTACAATTTTTTTTAAATAAGCAATTTCGTTGTATTAAAGTCTATATCAGGCATATTATTTATTATATACCTAGTCGAGTATGGCATCATTGAGAAGCGGCGGTGTTGGCAATAATAAGGCGATTGTTTATGTTTACCCAATGCCACACTTTCATGTGAAATGCCACATCTCGCAAGAAAAAATAATCCGATGAAATTTTGGAAAAAATACAAACCCTGAGCTTTATTATTTGGCTATAACATATTTGTCAATACCTGCCACATCAGTACCTTCCGAAAGAGTATTTTAAAAGTCTGGGCAGTTAACAAACCTAAGAAGAAATCATTTATCGCCCGAAAATTTGGATGTCACGTTATTTTATATCTCTCTACTCCTACTCTCTATGTAATAAAATAAATAATATCTACTCATTTCAGAACAATATTCATTGGATTTTATATATTATTTGTTTAACAAGTCAATATAACAACTGAGGTAAGTAAAAATATAGCTAGTAAATTTTTTATTAATAATACCGGTTTTAATACCGGTATCCCGATATTTCAAATTTCAAATATTAAATACCCGTATTCGGATTTTAGTTCGGTATTGTAAGCCCTAATTAAGCGTAGACCAATTAGGTCAAACGATTTTAATAAGATTAGACATGTATCAAAGACAATACAGGAATTTAATATTTACCATTGGCGCGCATGCGGGTAATATGAGATTTGTGTGTGCCAATGGTGAACGTAAAATTCTTAATTTTATGTCAAAAAATGCACAATAACTACCTCTTAAACCCACCAAATTTCATTTTCAAATCTCAACCAGTTTTAGAGCAATTAATTAATCGTCAGTTTGTAAGAAACATATGTAAACCGTATACAAGTATAACTGTGGTTTTTAACAAGAACTTGAGATGAATAAAAATATAAAAAAAATCTCGTCCGTATTCAATAGAAAATTCGGCCGCCTGGAGGAGTTAAAAAATCAGCTGCGTAAAGTTGGAAGAGTACTGCGATTAGAAGATAGTTCTCGATTTTTGCTGTATATAGTATTTACAGACAACCCATGTTACGAGAGCATATGACGTGCTCTAACTAATTTAAAGAAAATCGTTTGTAATTATGACATCAAAAATTTGGCCATTTTGTTCCCTAGATTGGTAAAAATCTAATTTTGTTTTTAGCCTATTTGTTATTATTCTTAAGTTCTAATAGCTTGTAGAGGTTAAAGAGAAGTTGCACACATATTGATTGGGAGCCTCCATCTCCATCTCCCCACCTCCACATCAGCATCTCACCACCTCTCCATCAGCATCTCACCACCTCTCATCATCCATCTCTCCATCTTTCCTTCACTCTCTATCTCTATCTCTATCTCTCCAACACTCCATCTCCCTCCCTCCATCTCTCCATTTCCATCTCACCAGCCCCCTCCCATCATCCGTCTCCATCTCACAACCTCCCCATCATTCATCTCTCCATCCAACACTCCATCTCCATCTATATCTCTTCATTACTCCATATCCACCTTTCCATCTATCCATCTCCATCACTCCGTGTCTACCTCTTTATCTCTCCATGTCTATCTCACCACCCACAATTCCATCATCCGTATCCATTTCACCACCTCTCGAAAAATTTGTGCTTGATGGTCTCAGAATTTGTGCTCCCTTCCTTCACCCTGGACCTTAAAGACAAGTTTGCGGTGCTAGCGAAGATTTCAAAAAAGACTAATTGCGCTAAAGAGGCGACTCTCTTTGGACTCTGTTTCTCTCGGAATTGGATTTTAGATCCTCTTTTCATTTTTCTCCTTAAAAGTTGGTTCTTTGAATTTTTGGAGAGGTGGTGAGATGGAGATGGAGAGGTGGATATGTAGTGATGGAAAGGATGGATGGATAAATTTCTCCCTAGTAGGAAGAGGGAAGCTCGCTTCTCTGATTTCTGATCGAAAATGGGGTTCAAAATATTTCCAACAAACACATGTACTATTTCTTAAATCGGTAGCGTAAAACTACTCCGATATCCATCTGAGGAGGTTTTTCCAGTCCGCATGGAGAGTGGAGAGTGGCTTGCAAGCCTGTTTTTTAGTTTCGAAATGTAATTCGTTATGTTTTTGACGAATTTACCAAATTTTACATCAGCGGTGTTAGTATGTGCAGGGTTTTGCTGATTTTGTGTCCTTACTCCTAGCGATCCTAGCATTAATCCTCCCCTGTTTTAAAAGTAAAAGGGTAGGGGTAGCACAAACAAAATAAGGGCGGTACAACCCAGTACTAACGCACTGCAACTAATTAAAAAAGGAGGGATAGCATGTCATTAGCCCCTCGAGACAGATTTAATAGGGTGGGGGCAGTAAAAACAAAATAAGGGCGGCAAAATCCGGTAATAATGCAGTACAAACGAACATACCTATCCCTGCCCACAGATCGAAAAAGAGGGGATAGCATGTCACTAGCTCCTCCAGACAGATTTAAAAGGGTGGGGGCAGTACAATCGAATGAAGGGAGATATAATCCAGTACTAACGCAATACAAACGAGTGAGCTTTTTTTCGACCCTCAAATCGAAAAAGGGTTGGGCTGGTGACATGGTCCTTAGGCCAAACTAGTTTGTCCTAAACGCGATAGGATAAACTAGTTTATCCTAAACACGATAGAATAAACTAGTTTAGCCTAGTTCAGCTAAAACTAGTTTTAAAACTAGGCTAAATTACAATTGGATATAGTAATTGAGTCAATACTCGCAATCTTAATTTTGTATTTTATTAGTTGTTATATAATCATAAGGCAACCGGTTTCGAGTCTTACAATATATGACTTATCTTCAGGTCCAGTACAAAAAGTCTTCACAATACAAACTACAAGCTAAAATTACAAAACGAGAGACATGTACATATACATATTTATATAAAACTTAAAAAACAACTTTGTCTTGGTTTTAATCACATACAATAAAGCCAAACAACTGTATAGTATTGAACTCAATAGTCTATAGCATGTAAACTGAGACATTTTTGCCATTGGGAGCGACCAATCTGATGAGAATTGCTTAGTATATAATTTAATATATACTACCATTAATCCTTAAATAGTTAAGGGTTGATGGAGTCCTGACAAGATGGTATGCGATCAAACAACATATAAAGTTAGTAGTAATCGGTATGTACTTACATAACAGCTACTGAAACTGTTCTACAGCTAAAGATGTACATGGAAGTCACCAGCCCTATAAGAACAGTTGACCAGTCAAACAGCCCTTGTTATGTTCAATATGGAACCTGGCATAAATTCCTGTGTTCCCAGTGATGTATGTTTTTTATCATTAACAGTTGTTGTTTGTCTGACAAACTTTGTGCCTGGTTCCACATTGAACATAACAAACAATTAAGAGACTAAGGGCTGTTTGACTGGTCAACTGTTCTTATGGGGCTGGTGACTTCCAGGTACATCTTTAGCTGTACAACAGTTTCAGTAACTGTTATGTATACTCAATTGTATAATGGACTCGCATTGTCAACCCTTTCATCATTAGGTTAAATTAGTTTATCCCAGGCCAAACTAGTTTATCCTTATATTAATACGGACACTGCAGGATAAACGAGTACAGCCTAGTATAAATATTATAGTGTACCTACAAAGCCAAAATAAATAGATAACCTGAATATAAGACTCTGTAATTGTATGTAAGATAATTATTTTTATTAAAACGGTAATGATTCGTCATTAAAACTAATGGACAATTTGTAATACAAACAATCATATTATGAAAAACCTCAATTATTAAAATTATTATTTATTTTTCTATGGAGCGCTTTGGTGACACTTATATTTGCATAGTATCATTGCCTTTTTGCACTTGCATCTGTTTGTTGAGCAGTTTTTGTTGTAGCTGCAATTGAGAAGAGCTTTTCCCGAACCAACTGAATTTCTCGTAGCATAACACATTCGTGGACACGACTGCATATGCAAAACTTACAAAGAGACGTGGTCGTCTGCATATGAAGTCGTATCCGTGAATGTGTTAAGTAAGAAAAAATAAACCCAGAAAAAATAATTTCTGAAGTACATTAAGTTTAGTGCCACCTTTGTAAAATCCGTCGTCATTTGTCTGAAGAATAACTCCAATGATCTTTCTGAGATCACTTTTGCCTGTTAGCTTAAAATTTAACATTGCAAGTATATATTGTCTATTATATTATCTGCCGTAACTTATCTTCATCCTGAACGTCATTTACAATTTCTTGCTGCAAAGATGAAGTCGAAAGTCCTAAACCAAGGGCTCTAATATATCCTTAATGGTTACAGCTACGAGAGATTCAGTTGAATCAGAACAAGGATTTTTTTCAAATACATACACCTGGAACAAAAACTGTTCCATAAACAATGATATTCCGTAATTCTAATTGTCACCAAAGCACTCCATGAAAAAACAAATAATAATTTTTATAATTGAGGCATAATTATTGTTTTTATAAAAAAACACTGAATATTTTTTATATGATTGGTTGCATTTTCATTTGCCCATTAGCTTATGCCGAATCATTATCGTTTTAATAAAAATGATTGTCTTACATCCAATCACAGAATATTATATTCAGCTAATCTATTTATTTCGGCTTTGTAAGTATATTCCAATGTTTTAACTAGGCCGTACTAGTTTATCCTGCAGTGTCCGTATTAATATCAGAATAAACTAGTTTGGCCTAGGCTAAACTAGTTTATCCTATCGCGTTTAGGACAAACTAGTTTGTCCTGAAATCGGGTGTGGCCGGTAACACATATTATATGCTATTAATATAAGCAACTTGAAGAGAGAAAAAAAGTACGTAACTATAACTAGTGACCTCGGGACCTGGGTAAAAAACAAGGACAAGACGACCTATAATATTTGGAGTCACTTTATGTTTGGAGTCCAAAAAATGTTTGCCGCCAGCGATCCAATGTGTCAAATATGGTTAAATGCTTCACGTTCTCTGCTACAGAGTCTTCACCTCAAGTCTCCATGAAAAAGTTTCATTGTATACAGGTATCCCTTAACATTTACAGTCGCATCTCCAGTAAAAGGAAGACTGTTATGACACTGAGCTGATTCTTGCTCAGGTTCCAGTTTAGGTATAATAATTTGTAAAGCCATAAACTACACCGTTTATTATTACTAATTTAATCCTAAAATAACAGAATAGAAAAAATCTTAATCTAATTCTCCGATGTGAATAGAATCGTTTTCAAATGTTAATAGGAGATAGCACAGTTTATATTGTCCATAATCGCATGGTGATAAATACTACTATTTGAAGCGTTCTTTGCGGTAAACTTTAGGGTGGTTTAAAAAGACTGGCCTAATGACGCAGAATTAAAAAAGAACGGTAGAGTTAATGATGGTATTCAAGTGCACATCCAAATTTCTGTTTGGGACACATCTCATTAACTTAGAAGCATTGAAATCTCAGTCAATTTCTCCGATATACCGTTTTACCAATGTATTTCACGAAATTCAATTTTGAATTTAAATTTGCGATCAGCTTCGCGATTGCTATTTCCGGGCCACACTTGAACGAATTTCTCCGGATATAATAGGTTCAATTCTTCTGTACGAACAACGGTGATTTAGCTGCGAAGTTTTATTTGCAGTTGAAGGAGATGCTTTATGGTATTTGCGGATTTAATACATTATGTACATTATGCCTTTTGTGTACATCGCGTTACTCGGTTTCTCCTTCAAGTTGTCTAGACTTATAAAGTAGGATTTGTAACATTTATAGGAGCGCGAGTATATAACATTCTCGGAAAACAGGAACATAAAGTTTCGCCAAGAAACTTATTTGCCAATATTATGTGGGAATAGGAAAATTTCTTCACGAGGACAACTAAACAATCTCAAAGTGTTAAAAACCTAGACGTTACAACCTTAACGAGACATTTTAAATCAAAATTGTGTCATACACGAAAAAAGTTATTGCCAAATGAAGCTTTTTCTCTAATCATTTATATATATTTTTAATAAAAATTCTAATTCTTTGAATAATATGATAATGCTGTGTTAGCTTAATGCTAATGATAGTCGGTGGAGAACATGGAATGAAATTAAATACAAAGAAGACAAAACCTATGGTCATCAGCAAGCACTAAAACATATGGGTGAACGTCAATGTCGACGGAACAGATCCGGAAGAGTAACAAGAATAACGTACCTTGGAAGTAACCTTGATGAAACTTGGGACCAGTCACTAGAGATAAGAACACGTCTGGAAACGTTACGTAAATACAGTGTTTTATATTTATAAATTATATAATTAATATTTATAATAAAGTAACTCTGTTACTGATCATGGATATCGTAGACCAAGATACGGCAGAGGAGGCAAATCACAGATAGACCACTGGGCCTCTCAGGTCGATATCAAACGAAATCCCTGTGAAATACCCATCAGTAACACATCGTCCAAAAAGAAGACTAAAATCGACAAAAAGTGCATAAAGATAGGCACGTGGAATGTTAAGTCAATATACCAAGCAGGTAAAGTCCATAATGTCATTCAGGAAATGGAAAGACTTAACATAAAAATATTAGGACTAAGTGAGACCAGATAACCCAATTCAGGTGACATATTAGTAGGCCAAACAAAAATATACTACTCTGGTAATGACAATGACCCAAATCACTGGAACGGAGTAGCGATATTAGTTGATAAAACCACCCAGAAATTTGTAACTGGCTTCTTATCCATCTCGGATAGAGTTATGATGGTAACACTCAAAACAGCCCAGTCTAGAGTCAATATAATTCAAGTATATGCTCCCACAGCAGATAAATCGGATGAAGAACTCGAACAGTTTTATAACGAATTACAACAAGCTTTAGAAGTAACCAAGTCTAGAGACGTTAGAATAGTAATGGGAGATCTAAATGCAAAAATCGGTAGAGGAAGTCAAGGTGATTTTATTGGAAACTTTGGACTGGGCACTCGTAACGAGAGAGGAGAAAGATTGGCTCAATTCTGCCAAGAGACCAATTTTATTGTCACGAATACTTATTATGATCTGCCGACCAGGAGACTCTATACATGGAAATCACCAGCAGACAACCAACATAACGTCATCAGAAACCAAATTGACTACCTTATCATCTGCAAACGATACCGAAATTCCATAAAATCAGTAAAATCATACCCTGGAGCTGATGTGAGATCAAATCACAACCCAGTTGTAGGAAGGTTTAGAATTAATCTAAAGAAGCCTGTGGTTAAAACTAAAGTAGAGACGATACAAATATCTCGTTTGAGAGATCCATCAACAAAAGAGCAAGTCACACTAAAAATTAAAGAGCTCACCAAAATAGAAATTATTCCTACTGAAGATGCTAACAGGAAATGGCACATGTTAAAAGATGCTTTATCCGCACATGTGAGACATCACTAACACTTAAACTAATTAAGAATAAAAATGAATGGATGACCGAGGAGATTCTAGATCTCATGGAAGCAAGACGATCTTATAAAACCAAAGACAAAAACATATATAATATTATACACACAGAAATAAGGAGAAAGATCAGAGAGGCAAAGGAAAGATGGTATAGTGACAGATAACTTCAACCTTCATAAGAAAATTAGAGAAATAACAGGCAATAATATTAAGAAAAAATCAAACATACTGCTGGATAAAAACGGCAAAATAATTACAGACGTCGGTGAAAGGCATAAAAGATGGCAGGAATATATTCAAAAGCTATTTAGAGACGAACGGACTGAGATAGTATCAGAGCAGGAAAAGTTCGACAACGGCCAAGACATAACAGAAGATTAGGTATTAGAGGCGATAAAGCGAACAAAGAACAACAAGGCAACAGGTCCTGACCAAATACCTGTAGACATAATACGGTTAATAGAAGAACAGCAAATTGGAATATTGGTCGACTTATTTAATACAATATACAGTACAGGAATCATTCCCAGAGATTGGCTGCTGTCAACGTTCATAACACTGCCAAAAAAGCCAAATGCAAAAGAATGCCAAGACCACCGGATAATAAAATTAATAAGTCGTACACTCAAAATATTTTTAAAAATTATACACCGGAGAATAATAACAAACTTGAGCAGGACAAAGCGACACGAAATTTGGATTTAGAAATGCAATGGGAACGAGGGAAGCCCTGTTCGCTGTAAATGTACTTGTGCAAAGGTGCATGGATGTTAATCAGCCAGTATATTGATGTGATCTTGATTATTGATATGAGATAATATTCTTATATGTTACTTAATTTAATCAATGTATTAATACTAATCTAATTAATTAACCAGATCACATATCAATATGTTTTCAATCTCAGGGCGAATTATAAATTAGTTACTTACTTCCGTGGCTTCTAAATATTTCTTAATGGTTCCTAATCGGGATAGAAAAGAAAAGAGTAAAAAAAATACACATATGGGTTACCATTATAATCAAAATATTTTTTATTTTATTTAAAAGGCAATCAATGCTTAATATTTGCTATTTCTTATTATTCTTAAACATAACATTTACAAATGGGAATCTTATTTCCTTTTGGTTTTCAATTGAAAGTTTTTATTAACATTTAACTATTAGGAGTTATTAGGAACAACTCTATTTAAGTTTGATGAAGCTTTTCTGATATTATTGATTATGTTATTCAATTTTTTTATATGGAATTTAATACGAAAAACCCATACATTCATGTCCAAACAAATGAGACTGTCCCCTGACAAATGAGATATGTCCTTTCTGATATACCCATCCTATCATTGTATTTCCCATTTTGCAATTCCTTGTTAATTTCCAATTGTTGGACTTTTCCCCAGAAATAATTCAAAAATTTTTGTTCAAATTGTTGCCAACTGTCAAATTCTTCTTCTTTGCAATCGAACCATAGGCTTGCTTCATTTTTGAGATGGTTTCTGATAGTTTCTTTTGCTGTTTCGAAATTTCCGATGTGCTGTATTTTCTTTTTCAGGCTATTTATGAACGGCACTGGGTGTAATCTTCTTACATCCCCGCCAAACCTTATCTTCACGTCATCTGTGCTATGTATAACCATTTCTCTTCTTTCTCCGACATTTTGTTGCGTCCGGTTTTCGGTGACTTGTTTTTCTATTTCTGTGATTCTTTTTTCCACTTCTTCTCTGTCTGCTTGAATAGCGTTTTGCAACTTGTTTTCCAAACTTTCCATTTCTTTTTTCTGGCAATTCGTTATCTCATTTATTTTGCTTTTGATTTCTTTAATCTCTGTCTCTTGTTGTTGCATGTGATCTTTAATTTTCACTTCATACTTTTCCATGCGTTCCTCCATTTTCTTGTTGTTCTCTTCTATTGCTTGTTTCATTTTTTGTTGTGTCTCATCCATTTTTTGATCCAATTTTTGTTGTGTTTCATCCATTTTTTGTTGTGTTTCATCCATTTTTTGTTGTGTTTCATCCATTTTTTTATCCACTTTATCCATTTTCTTTGATGTTTCATCCATTTTTTGATCCAATTTTTGTTGTGTTTCATCCATTTTCTTTGATGTTTCTTCCTGATTTTTATCCATTGTTCGTTTTGCTTCATCCATTTTTTGTGACTGGAGTTGCATAAGTTGTAATATCTTTTCTAATTCTGACAATTCTTTTTTTCCTGTTTCCATGATTGTTGTGTTTAAGATATCTTCTTGGTCTGAATTTTCCTCTTGATCTGAATGTTCTTTTTGTTTTTTGTTGTCTTTGCTTTGGCTTCTTGTCACAGACATTTGTTTTCAAGAAGTACTATCCCCGCCAAATGTGAAATTTTAATAGTATGTTACCCAAAACGACTTTTTCTCACCCAAATATTATAAATTGTCAATAAATATATCAAATGTAAATATCGTAAAATTAAAATATTAAATCAGTTATGCAAAATTTGTACCTAAAGAGATCTAAAATTTTATGTTATCCAATGTAAGTATCTCACTTTTTACCACAGGCATATAAATTTTCAAATACCGGCTTTACTCTTTCTATCCTTCAAATTTGCCACTAGAAATATTTTTCAATGCTTTCCACGTTGGACGACAGTTGATGTGATCTTGATTATTGATATGAGATAATATTCTTATATGTTACTTAATTTAATCAATGTATTAATACTAATCTAATTAATTAACCAGATCACATATCAATATGTTTTCAATCTCAGGGCGAATTATAAATTAATTACTTACTTCCGTGGCTTCTAAATATTTCTTAATGGTTCCTAATCGGGATAGAAAAGAAAAGAGTAAAAAAAAATACACATATGGGTTACCATTATAATCAAAATATTTTTTATTTTATTTAAAAGGCAATCAATGCTCAATATTTGCTATTTCTTATTATTCTTAAACATAACATTTACAAATGGGAATCTTATTTCCTTTTGGTTTTCAATTGAAAGTTTTTATTAACATTTAACTATTAGGAGTTATTAGGAACAACTCTATTTAAGTTTGATGAAGCTTTTCTGATATTATTGATTATGTTATTCAATTTTTTTATATGGAATTTAATACGAAAAACCCATACATTCATGTCCAAACAAATGAGACTGACCTTTTCCTGGTGAACTGAAAATGTCCTCACACAAGACCCTTTCCTGCTATCCTTGGCTGCGATCAAACCTCGTCCTGGCTTCCAGTGATGTTCTCCTTTGAAAAACTAGCTCGAATAGCTCTCGTTCCTGCTTTTGTCGTGATGCTGTGTTCTACCTTTTTCGAAACTGCTATCAGCTACCGGGACACTCTGGGCTCAAGGAGGTTCTTTTACTCTCCACCTGGCCTACTTCTCGTTCCACGATAGATACTCCACACTCACGGAACTACACCGGCTTTCTCACTCCTCGAACACTACCGTCTACTACTCGACTTCTCTTCTCGACAGCTCAAAACATTCTGCTCTCACTTTGTCATCCATTCCCCTACTTTCTAAATATCCCTTCCAGATTCACAAATCAATCTTCCACCACCAACTCTCATTCGTAATATTCCTCAAAACCAATTTTTAATCTTTCTAAATATGCTTAATGGATTTCAAAAGAAAATATTTAATTCCCATTCTAAAATACTTTCTAACTATTTACAAATTTTAATGACATATTCTCTCTTTCAAATGAGTCTTATTTAGCATAGGCTAATGATCGAAACCTTCCGCGAAAAACGATAATGAACTATCATCTATTTCACTGAGTTTTATTTAGCATAGGCTAATGATCGACCTTCCGAGAAGAACGATAATGGTACGCGTCATTCACTTTGTTTATCTAAGCACATTGTTCCGAGTTTCGTACGCTTATTCTAATCACTTCTTAAAATTAAATATAACAATTTGTTGTATACAGGTTGTTCTAAATTTATATGCCCGAGGTTGAGAAAATTAAAAATATTTTATATTAAAGTGAATTTTGTTTATAATTATCAAATTTTAATTTTTATATCAAATAGAAATATAACAAATCCCCGCCTTGTATTCGATAAAATTTATCTGCATTTTTAAATAAATTTTCTCGAGGCAAAACCAACTCCCTGTATATTTCCTTACTTTAATCTACGTCTTATACCCCTTCTTCTTGTATTACTCTAATTAGTCCCACCTGTAGAGTAATTGTTTCCTTATTTTCAGTGTCCTCATCCTGTGTTAGAGTGTCGGCTATTATGTTGTCTTTCCCTTTTTCCCATATTAATCTTCTGTCTTTTTCCTCAGATTTTTCACATACTTTTATCGTGTATTCTGCATCCTCGTTTTCATATGCCTCCTCTTCAAATGCCACTGTTTCGATCATATCTTTTTCGCTTTCATTTTTTTGCTTTATTTATTCTTCTCCTGAGCTCGTCTCTTCTTTTGAGGAATCCCAGGTTTCCTTTGTTTCTGATACTCTCAAATTTTCTTCTTCTGGGCTCAACTCTTCTTTTGAGGAGCCACAGGTTTCATTTTCTTTTGTCTTTTTCTGACTTTTTCTCCCTTTTCTTCTTTGTCATTGCTTCGTTGCCAAATTCATTTCCACTGTTTGTTCTTTACCTGATTCGTCCGTATTTTGTTTCTCCTGTTCCTTGTCCTGTTCTTCTTCTTTTTCTTCTGTTAGATTCATCGTATTATTTTTAAAATCTATCACTACATGTTTTTCTGCCAATTCGTCAACTCCTACTATCATGTCATGTGACATGTTTGGCATTATTACACATTGTAGTGCATACATCTTCTTACCCAGTCGTACCATTACTCGTATGCCTTCATTTATAGTTGCCAATGTCCGTTTGTTTGCGCCCACTAAATTTACCCTAGGTATTTTGTAAATTAAATTTGTTAAGTTAACTTCTTCTATTAGTTTTCTGTTGACCAATGTTATTTCAGATCCAGTGTCTATCATAATTTTAATTGGTTTCTCGTTGATAAATCCATCCACAAATTTTAAATTAACTCCATTTTTCTTTTCGTTGTTTCTTGCCAATTTAATAAACTCCTTGGGGTTACAAAAGATTCCTGTTTGATTTTTGGTTTTTAGTGAGCGCCGTCGTGAAAAAACGCCGGTTGCTCATCGTTGTTTATATTTTCGTCATAATGTCTCTCTCCGTCATATCCATCTGTCTGGCTATTATTTACTTCTCTTCTATTTTCTCTTGGTCTGTCGGATCTGTTTCGGTTTTCTTGATATCCCTGTTCATTTTGTCTACCATTATTTCTGTTTTCTTGATTTGAGCGTGTGGTGTTTCTATTCTGGTATTCGCGATTTCTGTCCTCATTCCATTGCCTATTTCTTTGTTCATAATTTCCTCTTCCGTTGTCTCTATTTTCGTTTTCCCTTCTGGGATTAAAATCTCGTCTTGTATAGTCCCTCCTATTTTGATTTCTATCTCTGTAATCCTGTGTTTCTCGGGGCCTGTAATCTTCTCGCGACCTTCTTGATTTTGTTTCTCTTACACGTAATTCTCTTATTTGTAGGAATTGGCATAAACTATCTATGTCTTTGTAGTTTTGCAATGTGATATGGTCTTCCAGCGTTTCTTCGAAATGTCTTGCAATCAGTTCGACTAATTGTTCCGATGAGTAATTATATTGTAAATGTTTTGCGTTATAGTAAATTTGTAATGCATATGTCCTTTCTGATATACCCATCCTATCATTGTATTTCCCATTTTGCAATTCCTTGTTAATTTCCAATTGTTGGACTTTTCCCCAGAAATAATTCAAAAATTTTTGTTCAAATTGTTGCCAACTGTCAAATTCTTCTTCTTTGCAATCGAACCATAGGCTTGCTTCATTTTTGAGATGGTTTCTGATAGTTTCTTTTGCTGTTTCGAAATTTCCGATGTGCTGTATTTTCTTTTTCAGGCTATTTATGAACGGCACTGGGTGTAATCTTCTTACATCCCCGCCAAACCTTATCTTCACGTCATCTGTGCTATGTATAACCATTTCTCTTCTTTCTCCGACATTTTGTTGCGTCCGGTTTTCGGTGACTTGTTTTTCTATTTCTGTGATTCTTTTTTCCACTTCTTCTCTGTCTGCTTGAATAGCGTTTTGCAACTTGTTTTCCAAACTTTCCATTTCTTTTTTCTGGCAATTCGTTATCTCATTTATTTTGCTTTTGATTTCTTTAATCTCTGTCTCTTGTTGTTGCATGTGATCTTTAATTTTCACTTCATACTTTTCCATGCGTTCCTCCATTTTCTTGTTGTTCTCTTCTATTGCTTGTTTCATTTTTTGTTGTGTCTCATCCATTTTTTGATCCAATTTTTGTTGTGTTTCATCCATTTTTTGTTGTGTTTCATCCATTTTTTGTTGTGTTTCATCCATTTTTTTATCCACTTTATCCATTTTCTTTGATGTTTCATCCATTTTTTGATCCAATTTTTGTTGTGTTTCATCCATTTTCTTTGATGTTTCTTCCTGATTTTTATCCATTGTTCGTTTTGCTTCATCCATTTTTTGTGACTGGAGTTGCATAAGTTGTAATATCTTTTCTAATTCTGACAATTCTTTTTTTCCTGTTTCCATGATTGTTGTGTTTAAGATATCTTCTTGGTCTGAATTTTCCTCTTGATCTGAATGTTCTTTTTGTTTTTTGTTGTCTTTGCTTTGGCTTCTTGTCACAGACATTTGTTTTCAAGAAGTACTATCCCCGCCAAATGTGAAATTTTAATAGTATGTTACCCAAAACGACTTTTTCTCACCCAAATATTATAAATTGTCAATAAATATATCAAATGTAAATATCGTAAAATTAAAATATTAAATCAGTTATGCAAAATTTGTACCTAAAGAGATCTAAAATTTTATGTTATCCAATGTAAGTATCTCACTTTTTACCACAGGCATATAAATTTTCAAATACCGGCTTTACTCTTTCTATCCTTCAAATTTGCCACTAGAAATATTTTTCAATGCTTTCCACGTTGGACGACAGTTGATGTGATCTTGATTATTGATATGAGATAATATTCTTATATGTTACTTAATTTAATCAATGTATTAATACTAATCTAATTAATTAACCAGATCACATATCAATATGTTTTCAATCTCAGGGCGAATTATAAATTAATTACTTACTTCCGTGGCTTCTAAATATTTCTTAATGGTTCCTAATCGGGATAGAAAAGAAAAGAGTAAAAAAAAATACACATATGGGTTACCATTATAATCAAAATATTTTTTATTTTATTTAAAAGGCAATCAATGCTCAATATTTGCTATTTCTTATTATTCTTAAACATAACATTTACAAATGGGAATCTTATTTCCTTTTGGTTTTCAATTGAAAGTTTTTATTAACATTTAACTATTAGGAGTTATTAGGAACAACTCTATTTAAGTTTGATGAAGCTTTTCTGATATTATTGATTATGTTATTCAATTTTTTTATATGGAATTTAATACGAAAAACCCATACATTCATGTCCAAACAAATGAGACTGACCTTTTCCTGGTGAACTGAAAATGTCCTCACACAAGACCCTTTCCTGCTATCCTTGGCTGCGATCAAACCTCGTCCTGGCTTCCAGTGATGTTCTCCTTTGAAAAACTAGCTCGAATAGCTCTCGTTCCTGCTTTTGTCGTGATGCTGTGTTCTACCTTTTTCGAAACTGCTATCAGCTACCGGGACACTCTGGGCTCAAGGAGGTTCTTTTACTCTCCACCTGGCCTACTTCTCGTTCCACGATAGATACTCCACACTCACGGAACTACACCGGCTTTCTCACTCCTCGAACACTACCGTCTACTACTCGACTTCTCTTCTCGACAGCTCAAAACATTCTGCTCTCACTTTGTCATCCATTCCCCTACTTTCTAAATATCCCTTCCAGATTCACAAATCAATCTTCCACCACCAACTCTCATTCGTAATATTCCTCAAAACCAATTTTTAATCTTTCTAAATATGCTTAATGGATTTCAAAAGAAAATATTTAATTCCCATTCTAAAATACTTTCTAACTATTTACAAATTTTAATGACATATTCTCGCTTTCAAGTGAGTCTTATTTAGCATAGGCTAATGATCGAAACCTTCCGCGAAAAACGATAATGAACTATCATCTATTTCACTGAGTTTTATTTAGCATAGGCTAATGATCGACCTTCCGAGAAGAACGATAATGGTACGCGTCATTCACTTTGTTTATCTAAGCACATTGTTCCGAGTTTCGTACGCTTATTCTAATCACTTCTTAAAATTAAATATAACAATTTGTTGTATACAGGTTGTTCTAAATTTATATGCCCGAGGTTGAGAAAATTAAAAATATTTTATATTAAAGTGAATTTTGTTTATAATTATCAAATTTTAATTTTTATATCAAATAGAAATATAACAATATATATGTGTTTCTTGGATTAAAACAAAGCCTTCGATAAGGTCAGACATAACCGCCTTATCGAATTACTTGAAAAGATAAACTTAGATATGAGGGACATCAGGATCATTAGTGCTATCTATTATAATCAGATTGCTGTGGTAAAAGAGAACAACGCCTTTTCAAATGAAATACAGATTGAGAGGGGCGTCAGACAGGGCTGTATCCTGTCTCCTACTTTGTTCAATTTGTATTCAGAGGAAATAATTCAGGAAGCACTAGAAGACCTAACCACGGGAATAAAAGTAAATGGCCGACCAATCAATAATATACGGTTTGCCGACGACACTATTTTATTAGCCGAATGTCTTGAGGATTTACAACAAATGGTTGACAGCGTGGTAGAAGTCATCCAAGAAAACGGACTGTCCCTAAACACAAAAAAGACACAATTTATGGTAATCACAAAAGATCAACAGCGCCAAGAAAGCATAACAATACATGGAGAACAAATTAAAAAGGTTGAAAAATATAAATATTTGGGTACAATAATTAATGAAACTAATGAGTACACAGAAGAGATTAAAGCAAGAATAGGACAGGCAAGAAATGCTTTCAACAAACTGAAAAAAGTACTCTGTAGCAGGGACATTACAATTTCTTTAAAGATAAGACTTCTGAGATGCTACGTGTTCTCCGTATTATTCTATGGGTTGGAGGCTTGGACATTAAAGAAGGATGTTTCGGACAGATTAGAAGCCTTCGAGTTATGGGCCTACAGAAGAATATTAAGAATAAGTTGGGTGGATAGAGTCACGAATATCGAGGTGTTGAGAAGAATGGGAAAAGATAAAGAGGTTTTAAATACAATTAAAATCAGAAAACTGCAATATCTGGGACATGTTATGAGGGGCGAGCGTTATAACTTGTTACAATTAATAATACAAGGAAGAATACAGGGTAGACGGAGTCGCGGAGAGCTTGGTTTAACTGCACTTCTGCTGATCTCTTTAGAGCAGCGGTATCGAAAGTGCGAATTGCCGTGATGGTTGTCAACCTTCTTAGAGGAGATGGCACATGAAGAAAAAGATATTTATAATAAGCGAGTCTGCTACAGCTGTCACTGGTTCTTGCATCCTAATTTCCAGTGTTTTCTGTCGAAGCAATCTTCAGTTTTTAGGTCTCTGGCGGTCATTGCATCTTCGACATCTTCTCTCCAGGATAGTCTTGGTCTAATACCTCGTTTTCTTCTAGTGGGTGGAGTCCATTTTTCTATTTTTTTTCGGCCATCTATTGCTACGCATTCTCTGAAGATGTCCATACCAGTTGAGTCTTTGGTTTCGATTGTGTCTATTATATCTAGATCAATTTCCATTTCTCTCTTAATATCTTCTTTTGTCACCCTATCAAGTCTAGTGAGCCGGCAACATTGTCTCCAATCGTTCATTTCATTTTTGATTTATTTCTTTGGTTTATTTCCTAGAGTTCCGCACCGTACAACCCAATACGTTCTATTGTTTTATACATTCTTCTTGTTATTTTATTATTCCACAATAGTCCGTGTAGCTGTCTGGTGGCTGATCTTGCTTGGCCAATCATGGAATGTATTTCGTCGTTACTGCCTGCTTTTGAAGTTATTTGGACTCCTAAGTATTTGAAGGTTTCTGTTTGGTTTATAGTTCCGATTTCAATTTGTAAGCTTTCTGGTATTTCTCCTACAACTAAGTATTCGTTTTTTGTATATCAATTGTAAGGACCCACTTAGTGTACTCCTCTGCCAGTTTTCTGAGCATATAGTCTATATCACTCTCGTCTTCAGCTAGAATGGCTTGGTCGTCAGCGAAGTCTATTGTGTACAATCTATTGTCATTGATTGGGATGCCCATATGGTAGCACTTTCTTCTCCACAGTGAGAGCGACTCATTTAAATATATTTTAAAGAGTGTAGGTGCTACGCAGCAGCCTTGATTTATACCCTTACTAAGAGGAGTTTCTCTCGTTAATTTGTTTCCAGTTTTAATGTTTACCGTCATATTTTTGTAAAGTTGTTGTACTGCTTGTATATTTTTTTGCTTATTCCTTGTTTTTCCATTGCTAACCAGAGCATTGAACGTGGTACACTATCGTATGCCTTTGTCAGATCTATAAAGACTACATGGGTGGAAAGAAAATAAAATCAGGTACGGTGTTTTACAAATTGCAAAAAGTTCTATGCAACCGCCAGCTGGTATCTCATTGAAAATTAAATACTTAAGTGCTATGTTTCCACCACTTTGACAAGGTTAGTGAAATGTCTCCTCCAGAACAGATGCTCCTACGTAACGCTCCAGTCCAAGAACAGTCGGTGGAGGGACCAAAAAAATGGCCTCCCACAGGGAAGTGTCCTCCCGCCGATTCTATACAACATATACACCAACAACCAACCCATACACCAACAAACAAGGCAATTTATTTACGCTGATAATACAGCTGTGGCCGCGGAGTTTACCTATCGAAGAGGTATACCCCATAGCTGGGATTGCTCCACCACCTATCAGGAGGAAGGTAACGTCAGAAGTAGAAAGAAACAAGCAGGAGACGGACCGAAGACACCCCTTATGTGACCACCAAACTCAGCCAAGTTGACTAAGATCTCGGAAAAGCTTTCTGAAAACATCAATATTAATCCCACGAAGCGCCAGGGATGCGCCGAATACACCTATGGCAAGCGTCAGCTACCGCAACACATTTTCCTCCCTCAGAGGAAATGGCTGCTGGACACAATTTACCGTATCCGACTTGGAAAGCTCTAAACAGAGTAAGAACCGGCGTTTCACGTTATGCTAGTAACCTGAAAAAATGGGGATATCAGGACAACGATACCTGTGACTGTGGCGCGGTTCAGACCAACCGACATCTACTATCATGCACAGAGATGAGAGACACCTGCACAGAAGAAGACTTAATTTTAGCAAATGACAGGGCCATCTGTGTGACCAACCATTGGAAATGCAGAATTTAAAGTTGTTGGTGTTCCGGACACGGAAAGTAAAGTACCACCTTGATCGATTGTGTTGCAACCTGAACAATAAAATAAGTAACACAAAACAGAATCCAACCAAGCATTCGAATTCTGGTGTTACCGTAAAATGCTCAGAATATCATACATGAACCATACGACAAATGCGGAAGTCTTGCGGAGGATGAACAAGGATAGAGAGCTTATGATTATACTTATAATAAATGAACAGAAAGCACAATATTTTGGTTACATCGTAATAAATTAAAAGTATGAACTGCTTTAACTTATAATAGAAGGCAAAATCAATAGCAAAAGGGAACTAGAAAGAAGACGCAACTCTTGGCTAAAAAACCTACGACAATGGACGAATATGACCTCCATAGGACTATTCAGAGCGGTTGCAAATAAGATTAGATGGGCAAATGTAATGGGCAAAGTCCTTAAGGATAAGGCACCGAAAGAAGCAGAAGAATTATTTATTCGGATTTTATATAATTATTGCAAGGATGCAGAAAATGACTGTCTAAAAAGTTTTTTTTCTGGACGCCGTGTGTTATGAACCGGTCATACTGCAGCCAATTGGCTTACTGTACATTTTCCATTCCTTTATATGTACTGTACCCATTCCATAATTCTGGAACCCTGCGCTAGTTTATACAGGTCTAGTGGATGTATACCATATATATTTGGAGTCACGTCGTTGTCTCTAAAAATTGTTCATGCGTTCCAATGTCTCGCAGTTACGCAATATATGGTTGGCTATTTAAGGTTCTCTGTCACAGAGTCTACAGCTCAAGTCTCGATGAAACAGTCCCATTGTAGTCAGGTGCTCCTTGTCTGGCACATACTAACGAAAAAAGCCTGTTGTGACTCTGAAGTGATTCCTGCTTGTTTGAGTAGTACTTCAGCCCTATTAACACACGTCCGTCCAATTTATATCTTAGTTTTGTTCTGAAGCTATATCTTTGTGGCATCTTATGCAATTTACTATTTTACTTGGGAAATAAGTTACAGAGGGTCAGCCAGACGGATTGAACTACTCCAAGAACACGATTCTAAGATTGAGCATAGGGCCGGAGTTACAAACACGAAACACTGATTCTCTTTCTAAAAAGCCGTACCCAGCGGAATGTTCTCACTAGTGTTGCCCAAAACCGGTCTTGGTCTTGCAGTCTTGGTCTTGTTCTTGCGTTTTAGCAAGACCAAGACCAAGACCAAGACCGCCTTATTTTAGCAAGACCAAGACCAACACTGACCGTGCAAGACTTGAGCAAGAACAAGACTAAGCCTGCGAGACTCTTGCGTCTTGCAGTTAGGATTGAATGTCGTTTTATGGAATATATTAGTTCGGGAATATAGGTCTGGATACCCCGTATGAAAAAAAAGTTGATTAATAGCCAGCTGAAAATTTGTTAATAGCTTAAGGGTGTCTAGTCGGATAAACTTTGATGTATAGGAACACTGGAACAGGGGAAGTTTTAATTGTGGAACAGGTTAAAAATTTGGAACGTCAGACCACGAAAACGTCACATGTATTTTGTCCGACAGAACTTCCAATTGATTTGTTACCCTTTCTTTAAACGCTCATGCAAAAATCAAAAAATCAGACTGCTATTTATCACCTGTCATAATTCCTGTCATTTGACATGTTCTACGTGTTCCACTAATTAAAATGCCCATTTAGTGAAAAATAGCAGTCTGATTTTTGCATGAGACTTTAATTAAAGGGTAACAAATCAATTGGAATTTCTGTCGAACAAAATACATGTGACGTTTTCGTGTTCTGACGTTCCAAATTTTTAATCTGTTCCGCAATTAAAACTTCCCCTGTTCCAGTGTTCCCATATATCAAAGTTTGTCCGACTAGACACCCTTAAGCTATTAACAAATTTTCAGCTTGCTATTAATCAACTTTTTTTCATACGCGTGATCCAGACCTAATATGCTTAGAGACAATGAGACGCAAAAAAATATATAACAAAAATTTTGAAAATTGGATTTATGCGCATTATGAACAATACGACAAACATACATATATAGCGAATTAAAATATCCATATAACAACACTCACAGGTCAATTATTACAATGTAAAAATAAAATATTTATTTTCATTCTTTCCTAATATCAGACAACGCCTTCGCTCTGAAAGTAATTGTACTAGATTTTGAGAATACCTTTCATAAAATAATCTGCTTGTGTTGTGTGACACAGCCGACAGTATAATAAAATTGAAACTTTTAAAGATATAATGTCGCCTTTGTTGATAAAAATATGATACGAATAGCATATCCACTGTTACGGACACCCAGTCAATTGTCTATCCTTATCAGTTAGTGGGAATAATACCATATCGTAAAGACTAAACGTCCTACTTATAAACTTTTTGCAGAGTGTGCAATTAGATATTAGATCAATAGGCCAAATAAAATTTTTTGCTGAAAAAGCACTAGATAAGATAATGCCCGGCTACCCTGTATAGTCCATTCAGTCACGGTAAAATATTATAAAACCTTGAAATTTTAAAGAACCGCTTGGATTTTGGATTGACATGTTTGCGTGCACATAGCTAACACGCCAAAAAATAGATATTGGCCGATGCATGTGTGATTTTGCCCTGGGGATGAGTTTCACCTTTCACCCCTTCTTGGGGGGTTAAAAAAAAGGTTCAAAATAAGTCAAGGTTGAATAAACTGACTAATTCTAAGCAACTTTTTTTCTTTTTTATTCATCTACAAATAAACCAAGTCAATACTACTCGAGCTATTTGCGACTGAATATGTTCATTTTTCAACAAAAAAAAAATACACGTTTTTCGACGCTTTTTGCGCAAAGGACTCAAAAAGTATCAAAAATATATCTTATAAAAAATTGAAATAAAATGATGCATTTAATGGTAGGGGAACCCAGGCGGGGATTTTTGCAGTTACTGGAGTGCGTCAGGTTATCACATGGGGAGAAACCATATATCTACCATATGTTGGCTTTTAATACAGGGGAATTAGTTAAGGGAGGCCCGAAAAAAATATATATCCTTAGAAAAACTCGAAATTGTCAGATAAAGATAAGGTAAGTTTAGTATGTACATGCAAAACAGTGTATATTTAAAAAATCAGACGATTTGAGCGGGGCGTAAGGAAATGGGTGAGTCACACAGTTTCACAAAAAAAAGCGAATATTTCGCGAAATGAATGTCAGATTGAAAAATTAAAAAGTACGTTCAATATTTTTCAAAAATCTATCGAATGATACTAAACACGACCACCCACGGATAAGGGTGGGGGTAAATTTTAAATTGTAAATGTGAACCTCACGATATTTCTCGAAAAGAATATGAGATCGAAAAACTGAAAATTACGTGTATTCAATATTTTTAAAAATTCTATCGAAGGACACCCAACACAAGTTGCAAACTTTTATTAAGAAACAGACTAACTCCTGTGGGACATGGTAGTCATGGTCAGTTAGACGATAGACTATAGGCAGGGATAGTTTAGATCGTGGGTTCAAACCCACCCAATGTGAGTTGTTTAGACATTTATTAATTTGGTTGGTTTTTACTATGTCTATGTTAAGTCAAGCTGAAAATGTACCTATACGTTTACGTTAATCTAAGATCTAATAGGTCTGGATCCCGCGTATGAAAAAAAAGTTGATTAGTAGCAAGCTGAAAATTTGTTAATAGCTTAAGGGTGTCTAGTCGGACAAACTTTGATATATGGGAACACTGGAACAGGGGAAGTTTTAATTGTGGAACAGGTTAAAAATTTGGAACGGTCAGACCACGAAAACGGCACATGTATTTTGTCCGACAGAACAGACTTAAACTCTCCGAACAGAGATTAAACTCTTATGCAAAAATCAGACTGCTATTTATCACCTGTCATATGTCCTGTCATTTGACATATTATTCTACATGTTCCACTCATTAAAACGCCCGTTTGGTGATAAATAGCAGTCTGATTTTTGCATGAGAGTTTAATCTCTGTTCGAAGAGTTTAAGTCTGTTCTTTCGGAAAAAATAAATGTGCCGTTTTCGTGGTGTGACCGTTCCAAATTTTTAACCTGTTCCACAATTAAAACTGCCCCTGTTCCAGTGTTCCCATATATCAAAGTTTATCCGACTAGACACCCTTAAGCTATTAAAAAATTTTCAGCTTGCTATTAATCAACTTTTTTTCATACGTGGGATCCAGACCTATAAAGTAATTTTTTAATAAATAGCAATATGCTAGTGAGTAACTGCGAGACTTGCAAGACTCTTGCTGCAAGACCAAGACCAAGACCAAGACTGGGAGTGCAATACCAAGACCAAGACCAAGACCAGGTGTATTGGTGCAAGACCAAGACCAAGACTGTGTAAGTCTCGTCTTGGTCTTGCATTTGGGCAACACTAGTTCTCACTGCAACAAAACAGAATCAAAGGAAGCAGCGATACCAAGACAGTGGTCAACGACGAGGGGACGCCTACTAAAAACAGGGAACAACAAGGAAAATATTCAGTTTTACAGAAAATTCTAAAATGGAAAAAATATGATCGTCGATCATCTTGGTAAGAGATATCAAGCCTATGCTCATTAGTTAAGACGTATTGAGTTCAGTGAGACTCTTTTATCACGGAGGACAGCTTGCTTAAAGGAGTTCCGGAAAATGATGAAGGTTCAGAGAGGAGAACACAGTTGGTGATTCCAAAGAGCATAATAGACGGATTACTTCGTTGGACTACGAATTTGGTACACGACAGTCCATCAAGAGGGCATTTTGATGTGAAGAAATCCCTTCAGAGAATTCGGGAACGGTTTTATAGGATGAATAGTTTCGAAGATGTAAAGAACTGGCGCAAGAAATATACAACCTGTGCTGCGGGTAACATACCTTACAGGAAAATAAAAGCTCCTACTAGACACTACGTTGGAATTCCGTTTGAAGGAATAGCTTTGGATATTGCCGGGCCATTTCCAGAAAATGAAAATGGATGCAAGTACATGTTGGTCGTAATGTATTACTTCACAAATTAAGTTGAAATATACGCAGTGCCAGATCACAGGGCCGCCTGATGTGGGCCTGGGATATTAAAGATGTGTTGAAGAAAGAATCATCAGCCGAATTGGGGTGCCTTGGAGATCCATAGTGTCCAAGGAAGGAACTTCAAGAGTGATCTATTTCAGGGAATGTTTGATAGGCTAGACATAAATAGGACAACAGCCTATCACCCGCAAACGGATGGAATGGTAAAACGGATGAATACCGTTCGTAAAATATAACAGTCGGCAAGTATTTGACAAAGAGGGTGTCCAATCACCAGCGAGACTGGGACCAGTATATTCCGTATTTTGTAATGGCCTACAGATCCACTGTTAATGAATAAACGGGTCAGTAAAAGTTTTATTTGGACACGAGATGCGACTACCCTGTGACCTAGAATTGTGTCAGGAAATACGCTGAGAGATCGAAACAGGAGTAAAGACATTGTAGTCAAAATAGCAAGAGATAATTTTATCAATCGCTAGAATAATTATCAGACGTTTGCGCAAAAGATGGAGAGACCTTTCATAGGGATATCAATCTGGTGATTGACAACCAGAATTGCTTTTAAAGAGGAACTAGAAGAACACGACTATTTTTTTTTGTTAAGATTGTCTAATTTTAAGTTCAAATTAATGTAGCATTAATATGCATTTATTGTTTGTGAAATTTTCGATTATTTTAGTAATTTGTATTTTCATCTTGCTATTTTTTGGAGTCTACTTTGATTACTACTAGATTTGGATTACTTACGTAGGATATGCATGCAGGAGATCTAGATTAGAACACGTACCAAATGAGGAAATAAGAAAACGGACAAAGAGTGTATATTCCACGGCTGACCATTTAGAAGCAAGGAAATTGCTATGGTATGGTCATGTTATGAGGATGTCAGAGGAAAGATGACCAAAAAGAGCATTAAATTACACACTCATACATAGAAGAAGAAGAGGAAGGCCTACAGAAACATGGAAGAAAGGCATAGAACAGTCTATGGCAGATAGAGCTATTGAAGAAAAGGAATGGGTGGATCGAAAACGATGGCGAGCGAAATGTGGGATGCGGAAGAGACCGTATGAACCCCATTGCTTATATATACATAGTTAGATTTGCATTAAACACGTTCCTTCTCTTTATCTTTCGTTTTCTTATTGAGAATAACATCAACTTTCAGATGATAAAAACCGATCCGCGTCACATTCCACCTTCATACTTAACTTCGAGGATATTCGGTATATCGAGATATTTTTTGCCTTCCGCTAAGCATTTTTTGATTATTCACAATGTGTGAATCCCCTATACCCGATCGGACCTATTCGACCTACTATAGTCGGCGCACACAGTGGAGGCGGTTTCCGCTTACGGTTATACCGCGCGGGCCCGCTTTTAAACGTTTTCAAAAAGAATGCACGTCTTTAAATGTACACGAACATAGTCAAAGCAGGTCCGCGCGGGCCAACCGCTTCAACCCGCCTGACCGCTTTTGCTAGAACGAGAATTTAGTTTTTTCCACGCGGTTTTAATGTTTACTCCAATGAGAATTTAGTTTATTCCCTCTTTTATAATAAGAATTAATAGTTCTCCATGGATTAATTTTATAAATTTTACATTATAATAAACAAAAGTAATAAAGTCAATCTTATTGAAACCGTAATTTTGTGTGACTTAGGTATTTCTAAAATCATTCCAGTATTAACTATTAACTAAATAAGTACTTGAAAAATTAATTTACAACAAAACTACTTACCTCAATGTTATAACAAGCCTTTCTTCCGGAAGGATAGCCTGCTTATGTAAATTACAATAGTTTTTAATTAAACGATACTCCTTCTTCTTCTTAAAGTGCCTATCCGTTCCGGATGTTGGCGATCATCATGGCTATCTTGACTTTGTTTACCGCAGCGTGGAACAGTTCAGTGGTAGTGGTGTTATACCACTTTCGTAAATTTTGAAGCCAGGAAATGCGTCTTCTTCCCGGTCCTCTTTTACCATTTACCTTCCCTTGGAGAATCAGTTGGAGAAGGCCGTAACGTTCTTGATTTCTCATTACATGTCCTAGATATTCTAATTTTTTTGTTTTGATGGTTATGAGAATTTCACACTCTTTCCCCATTCTACGCAGGAATTCCACATTAGTAATTCGGTAAACCCAGAATATACGTAAGATGCGCCTATAACACCACATTTCGAAAGCTTCGAGCCGATTCATAGATGTAACAGTTAGTGTTCACGCTTCCATTCCGTAGAGCAGAACTGTGTATATGTAGCATTTCAACAGACGGTATTTTGTTTTTAATGATATGTCTCGACTGTTGAAAATGGGTCTCATTCTAACGTGTGCTGCTTTTGCTTTTATTATTCGCTGTTTAATTTCTGTTGAGTAGTCCCATTGGCTATTTAAATTCGTATCCAGATATGTATATTGGCCAACTCTTTCGATATTCTGTTGGTTGATTGTAAGTTGAGCGTTTAATATTGTTTTTAACGATACTCCACTTTCTCCAAAATATATTTAAAAGTATCTTGAGTCATTCTCATATACTGGAAGAATCGTTCATTATGTTTTAATTTTTGAAATATAAATATATATATTTATATTCTTTATATATATTTATATATATTTTATATATGAAATATATATATTCTCCATAAATTAATCTTTCTCGATTAATAGGATGTACATCAACTTTCTTTCTTTTCAGTTTAGTCAAAACAGAATCTAAAGCAATTATATCGTCATCGGAAGACGACATTTTGCTACAAGTAGTAGACGCAACTGCCAAATTTGAACGATCTCTCTCGCTTTTACCCGTCTTCACTGTGTTACCATACCCGCGCGCGAGAACCACGCGGTTTACCCGTAAGCAGAAACCGCGTCCACTATGTGTGCCGCCTTAGTCTCATGCCTGCAGCATTTGGGGAGATTTAAAAACTACACCATGGGGTCGTTTACCGCAGAAAAAACGTTCCAACAAAGTTCTGTCAATAAATATATGAAAGGAAGTTTCTCATCCGGACCGACCATGCCGCCCTTAAGTGGCTAATGCAGTTTAAGAATTCAGAGGGTAAAATAGCCAGATGAATTGAACAACTCCATGGATACGATTACAAGATTAAGCTTCGGGCCGGAGTTAACCACAGCAACGCTTATTCTCTTTCTAGAGGCAGTGTTCCCACTGTAACAAAACAGAATCAAAGGAAGCAGCAATGCTAAGAAAAAGCAGGTCAACGACAAGTGGACGCCTACTAAGATCAGGGAAAAACAAGAAAAATTCCCGTTTTGCAGAAAATTCTAAAATGGAAAGAAGAAAATCGTCGACCACCTTGGCAAGGCAAGAGATATCGAGCCTATGCTCAGTAGTTAAGACGCATTGGGTCCAGTGGGACTCCTTTATAATAAAAGGCAGCCTGTTTAAACGAGTACTGGGAAATGATTTTGGTTTAGCGAAGAGAACACATTTGGTTATTCCCAAAGGCAGAATAACCAAAGTACTTCGTCAGTTACACAACAGTCATCAAAAGGGCATTTAAGTGTAAAGAAAACCCTTCCGAGAATTGGGGAACGGTTCTATTTTTTATTTTGTGAATAGTTCCGACGATATAAAGGACTGGTATAAGAAATGTACTACCTGTGCTACGACTAACAGACCTTACCAGAAAAGAAAGGTTCCTAGGAGACAGTTTGAAAGACTTTCTTTGGATATTGCCGGACGATTTCCAGAAAGTTAAAATGCATACAATTACATGTTGGCCGTAATGGACTACTTTACAAAACGGGTCAAGATCTACGCAATTAAAGATCAGAGGGCCGTCATTATTGCCGATGTGTTGATCAAAGAGTACATCAGTTGATTTGAGGTGCCTTTGGAGATCCATAGTAACCAAAGAAGGAATTTCGAGAGTGATCTATTTCAGGGATTTTGTGATAGACTAGACATGAAGAAGACAAGAATTGCAGCCTATCATCCACAATCGGATGGAATGTTAGAACGAATGAATAAGACAGTCGGCAAGTATTTTTCAAAGATAGTGTTCAAACACAAGCGAGAATGAGACCACTACCTTAAGTTTTTCATGGCCTACAGACCCGCTGTTAATGAATCAACGGGCCAAATACCAGCAAAAGTCTTATTTGAACGCGAGATGCGCCTAATTTGTGAGCTAGAGTTGTGTCAGGAAATACGGTAAAAGATCGAAGTAGGAGGGGAGATATTGTGGTTAAAATAGCAAGAGATTTATGAATCGCTCGAAGAAATATCTGACGATCGCGCAAAAGATGGAGAGACAACCTTTCATATCGATAGCAATCTGGTGATTGACAACCAGAGGATATACAGATAAAAAGAGAAAGAAGAAGACGATTATTTTGTTGTTGTTATTGTCTAATTTTAAGTTCAAATTAATGTGACATTAATATGCATTTATTGTTTGTGAAATTTTCGATTATTATTAATTAATTTGGAATTTCAGCTACCTCTTTTTTAGTGTGTACTTAGATTTGTATTAAACACGTTCCCGCACTTTATCTTTCATTCCTTTATTGCGAATAACATCAATTTCCAGACGATAAAAACTGATCTGCGTCACATTTCACCTTCATACTTAACGTCGAGAACATTCGGCATATCTAGATATTTTTTGCCTTCGGCTAAGCATTTTTTGATTATTCACAATGTTCTACAAAAGTAAAAATAAAAGTCGTGTCAGCCGGAAAAAGAATTCCCTAGACCCGATCGGACCTATTCGACCTACTTTAGTCTCATGCCTGCAGCATTTGGGGAGATTTAAAAACTACTATAAGAAAGTGGAAAACCATTTCTCTACACCACGGGTCGTTTACCGCAGAAAAAACGTTCCAACAAAGTTGGAAGTGTAGCTTGTTAACTAGCTGTAACTTTGAACGGGTACATTTTGAGACATTGTTGCAATTAGAGGGAACATAAAAATTTGACAATAAAACAGCAGTAAAACTGTAGTCACACAATACATTTAGAAAACATTTTTACACATTCTTTGTTTTTGTTTGTTGAATTAAATTTTTCCTTATTTATCTCATTAACTAGTTATATGCGTTTTATAAAAAAATGTATGATTTTTATTCAATAATAGGGCATTGCTAGAGCTTCACGATACGATACAATATCGATACTTTTTAAGTATTGAGTATTGTATTGGTTATGCCAATGAAGTATCGTATCGAGTATCGATATCGGCAATACTTTCTTATAAAAATATCGTATTGATATTGATTTCGATACGAGATCGATAGAATACTAAATAAAATATCGACATACAAAGAATAATTATACATCTGAACTGTGTAGGCTCTTTATGCCCCCTTTTGCATGCTTGGCAAATGGGCATTATTCTAAAAGTATTACAAATATTTCTTTTAACTTATAGATCCTTATAAAAATTGAATATGGCTGAATGCTTCTTTGAAACGACTAATACTTACTAATTCTGTATCTATGGTTGAAAAACTACTTTTGAAAAGATAGGGAACTCCCGGAGATTCGGAATAAATCGCAATTCATTATTTTTGTTGAAAATTATTTTTGCGTCATCATCATTTACTTCCAATATTGCCACAAATGCAACATGATATAAACAGTGTAATCATAACAGTCATTTAGTCACTCTCAAGAGCTTCAATTTCAGGCACTCAAGTGTAAAATATTATAACAGCTGATGCTTGGGTTGCAGATCACTTATCTAAATGCCTATTGTGGCGTTTTATTTTTTTTTCTCGATATCGATATTTTTAATAATATCGAGGCAAGCGTATCGACAATACAAGAGTATTGTATTGATTTCAGATAATGAGTATCGTATCGAAATTATGTGTATTGTATCGGTATCGTATTGATTTTCGATACGATATCAATAAAATATCGATATTTTTATCGAATATCGTGAAACTCTAGGCATTGCATAAAAGTCTTGAGAAAATTCGCTCTATTGATGTAGTCTCAGAGTCTATGAATATTCTTCTTCTTCTTCGGTCTATTTTCATCCACTCCTGGACGAAGACCCACCCATGAGTTCTCCACTTTCTCTGTTTCGTGTTATTGGTGCCAGTTTCTCTGCACTTTTACTTTGATGTCGTCTAGCCATCGTTTTTGTGGTCCTCCTCTACTACGACTGTGCTCGTTTTGTCTCCTACGTACAATGTTTCTCATCCACCTTTGGTTGTTTTGGCGTGCCACGTGTCTGACCCAGTATCATTTCATTTGCGCAATTCTTCCAATTACATCTTCCACCTTAGCTAACATAGCTCGTTTGATGGCCCTCTGTGTTGTTCTTAATCTATTGGCTGATAACTCAGTAAGTATCGCGGTCTCCATTTTATAGATCATGGTAGATCCATCAACTGGTAGAATACAACTGTTGAATGCCTTTTTTTTAGACGTATTGGTATCTTTTAACACAATGCTGAATCTTCCTTCTTCTTACTATGCTACCTAAGTCATTCGACCTCTTCTAGTCGGCTCTGCCGTTTGATCCTGTTTGGCTAGTTGGATCGTGTGACCTAGGTATATATAATCTTCGACACTTTCAATCTCATTTCCATCTAAAGGAGCATTCTCACGGTTCGATTTTAATTGATCAACTTTAGTGGATCAACTAAAATCGGTCAAGTTTTTGTTCACACATTTCAAACAAAATTGAATAGTATAGTTATACGTAACAGTATAAATATTATTAGTAGTTTACTGATTCAGCAACTCACGAAAATTATGTTAAGACGGAATAAAGAAGATGAAAAACGTCGTTTCTAGATACGAAATTGGATAAAAAGAAGAAATGATTGAGGTGTTTCAGAAACTCTGCTACAAGAACTTGCTTTGGAAGATAGAGAAGGATATAAAAATCTGAACATAACACTCTCTGGCTACTTTAAACTCATTTTGTTGATTTGAAGGATATCTTTTTACGCAGACTGACGAGATAATAGTGATTCAAGTCAACCAACAAATAATGTTCATACGCTTCGTTCAAACGTCATTCAACTTGTCTGAAAAATGTCGATGACACATAACTTGAACGATAAACTTTGACTCGATCAATCTTTTGTCGAATTAACGCGTTTTAAATGTCTGCTCAGATGGGATCAGGGATAAGACTAACTACATGAATACTGGGGGGTCGAAAGGGGGCTAAAGTAGAAGGAACAGTCATTCAAATCTTCTTTGCGAACGGCAGCTTAGGTTTTGTTCGGTGGCGGGTCGTGGAATCGTTAGGGAGGGGTTTAAAGAAGACTAACTACCATAACCAAATAAGCAATGGATACTTACACACACTTGAGGAATTTCCTACTATTTAAAATATGACGCCGTTTGGAATAAATCTTCAGATTCACTTATTGGGTACTTACTGGACATATCACAGTACTTACGGATAACAATTGGGGGGACATTCATCTGAGATTCCTTTGCTAGGTCAAACTGGGCAATCTTTATCATCTTTCTTGGCTTCTATGCCATATTCCGTTTCCTTTACTCTAAAACTCAATTTCGGTTGCATTAGAAATCTGGTTAATAATTTTCCAAAGGGTTATAGAAAATAAAAATAGGTACATTTTCAAAATATTTATTTCAAACCTCAAACTTTATTTTTATTTAAAAAAAATATTCTCAGACAGGAAATGAATGACTTTATCACAGGAATGACAATTAAAAACAACTACAAATTTTTACATGACTTACAATATAAAAACTTCCAACTTTACATGATTTTTATCAATACAAAAATTTTAAACATTATTGAGCAGTGTATCTCAAAACAAAATTTGACTGAGCTGTCAAATGTCACTGCCATTTTATTTAATTTACATAATACGGTTTATTTTCAAACAAAATAATTTTAGACAGCAACAATAGCAAAACAGGACTTTTAAATATTATGGGATTTTTAAATATCAAACTAAAAACAAACGTTACAAGAACTTATTTTGAAAGCAAAATATCTTTACAAAAAATTAAAAATTTTACCAACCAACTACAATTTTTATATTTACTTGGGATTTATTTACTTTTATTTAAAAACAAAAAAATACAGTACCTTTTCAAAAGAAACATCTCATTGTCACATACTTCACATCGCACTACTTAACCAAACTTCCCATTCAACAAAAGGGGCAGCGGAGCTTCCTTTGACGAAAACAGGTTTCTAAACTGGGACAGGACAAAACAGGAACGAGACTATTGAGACCAAACATCTTATCCGGACTTCAATACGGGACATCAATACGGAAACTTCAAACAAAAAAAAATAGACCACACACTACCATACCGGCTCAACTACGTCACATTATTTGCACTGCGATTTTCACCTTTCAAATCCAACATTATGGAGTGAGACTTTGCAAGGATGTTCTTTAATGGTTATAGAACAAAGGATAAACCATCCACTTGATCTAACATAGCGACAAAAGACCATTTTAAGCCGGTAGGGAGCGGTCTCTGGAGCTTCACTGCTGGATGACCTGTTACCAGCTAAAAGGGTACCATGGAACTGCCTCTCCGCGCGGCAAATACCTTCACCGCTGCGAACCTGCTGCGTACTTGTAAGCAAAATTCGTCCCTATCGCCGGTCCCTATCGCCGCAACATCAACAAGTTTGGGACCAGTCCCATACATTTTTTTCAAGGGGAAATAGGTACTTTCTCAATGTTGCGTAATAATTTGAAACATTTCTAACAGGAGCGGCTTAGGATATTTTTAAAGATAAATAATCTTAAGTCTAAGTTTTCACTCTAATGGCATATAAAGCAACATAATGCTACTCTACATCCCACCAGAATGAAAACAATGGGAACCTTCTCTGGTTACACCTCCGAGGCTTCTACAATTTGCAAGCCCATTTTTTTCATTCTGGTGGGATGTAGAGTAGCATTATGTTGCTTTATATGCCATTAGAGTGAAAACTTAGACTTTTGATAGCAGTTGCCGCTAGGGCATCTATGCCATTTCGTTCGTTGCGATCCGTGACTGCACGCCGGGGTTTGTTTTGGTTGGATCAGGGAGAGCAGCATATGTGCCTCCTGATGAGAGACTAATAAGTTTCGAAACCGGTAGAGGTGCTTGCGGCACTCTCTGATTGGACTAGAATATCGCGCGGCTGTAGTTTCGTGTTGCAACGACATTGAAAATGGTTATTCATGTTTGATTTACTTACTCTGTTTAAAGTACAAAGGGAACTATTCTCGTTGGAACTTTACCGCGCTGAGCAGATAGGACGTGAATTATATATTGTAAAATTCCCTCATCTTCCTTAGTCTCGGCATCCGTATGGCTTGCAAATTGTAGAAGCCTCGGAGGTGTAACCAGAGAAGGTTCCCATTGTTTTCATTCTGGTGGGATGTAGAGTAGCATTATGTTGCTTTATATGCCATTAGAGTGAAAACTTAGACTTTTGATAGCAGTTGCCGCTAGGGCATCTATGCCATTTCGTTCGTTGCGATCCGTGAGTGCACGCCGGGGTTTGTTTTAGTTGGATCAGGGAGAGCAGCATATGTGCCTCCTGATGAGAGACTAATAAGTTTCGAAACCGGTAGAGGTGCTTGCGGCACTCTCTGATTGGACTAGAATATCGCGCGGCTGTAGTTTCGTGTTGCAACGACATTGAAAATGGTTATTCATTTCGTATAAATAATCTTCACAAAATAAATCAGAAATTTATTTATCCTGGGAGACAGGATATAAAACTGATGTTGGGATTTTTTTCCAAACGCTACAGAATTGACAAAAGTTGACCGATTAAAATTGAAACATATGTTCTCACAGCAACTTCCTTGTAATCCTTGTAATCATTGTAATCCTCTTCTTCTTCATTAGCCCATTTCTATTCAACTTTGGACATAGGCCTTTCCCAAATATTTCCATATCTGTCGTTGGCTGCGCTTTTCCAGTGAGTTCCTGCAGCTTTTACAATATCGTCCTTCCATCGCATCTGAGGTCTTCCTCTTCCTCTTCTTCCTGTCCACGGTCTCCAGTTTTGTATTTCAGCATTCCATCTTATTGTGACGCGCAGTCCGCAAATCCCCACTTTAACCCTGTTATATGTTTTGTTACATTTTTTACTCTTGTTTTCTTTCTTATCCATTTGTTTGATTTTTTGTATTGAAGTTTAATCTCAACAGTTTTTTTACGATAAGAATGAAATGACGTCACACGGTTGTCAGGTGCGTCGTTGTAAAACGATCTTTTCCTTTCCGATATTCTTCTTAAACACACATAACTTTTCGTTTTCTTCTTTAAAAAACAATTTTCTGACCACAACTTCCTAAAGCTGTAGGCATTTTTTTAAAGTTAAGGTTTATTAGTTTTCAAAAGAATTTTTTAGGTTAATAGGCAGTAGGGATTGCAATCCAGCAGCATTTTCAGTCCAGCTGGATTTTTTCAAGATTGGCCTGAATTAAGCTGGATCCAACAAAATGCGAAATCAAAATAAAAACACGATTTTACTGTTTTTTGTCTATATTCTAAATTTCTAAACAACAGAAACATGAAAAATTTTGGTTTTTGGAAGTTAGACCAAAAACATATTTAACTATCATCTTATCGTCTAACCTACTTCGCACATAACTGCACATATAGCCGGTTGCGGAGAAAGCCCTTTCAGCCTCTATGCTGGTTGGTTTTAAGGTCATCAAATAGCCATAAACCATGGACAAATTATCGCCTTTCACTCCTTCGGTGTCACAATCGGTCATTTTCTTTTCCAAAATCTTTTCATAACCTTTTTGATAACCAGTTTTTTTCGTTATAAAAGTTTTTTTTCTCTTTTCAATTCAATCTCAAGCTCTTGTTCTACAGGGTGTCCCAGACTAATTTACCCACGCTATATCTCTTAAACGAATAGAGATTTTCGAATGGGACAAAAAGTGTTCTATTCTACTTGTAATAAACTTTAATATGGCGTAGAAAAAAATTATCCCCTAAATATTCATCCCTTAGTTAAAACCCCTAACTTTAATTTTTTTAATAGCACCCTGTATATTTTTTTATAGTTTTGGATATGGTCTTCTATCGTCTATTCAACACATTTTTTGAAAATAAAATCGGTTCGTAAATAACCAAGAAAATATCAGTTTAGTTTTGTTAATTATGTGTCCCAGACTAATTTATCAAGGATATATTTCATAAACGAATAGAGATTTTCGAATGGGACAAAAGCTGATCTATTACATTTGTAATACACTTTAATATGGCGTAGAAAAAAAAATCCCCTAAATATTCATCCCTTAGTTACAACCCCTAACTTTATTTTTTTTAATAGCACCCTCTAAGTTAGGGATGAATATTTAGGGGATGAATTTTTTTTACGCATATGAAAGTGTATTACAAATGGAATAGATCAGTTTTTGTGCCATTCGAAAATCTCTATTCGTTTAAGAAATATAGCCTGGATAAATTAGTCTGGGACACACAATTTAACAAAAATAAACTGATAGTTTCTAGGTTATTTACGAACCGATTTTATTTTCAAAAAATGTGTTGAATAGACGATAAAAGACCACATCCAAAACTATAAAAAAATATACAGGGTGCTATTAAAAAAATTAAAGTTAGGGGTTGTAACTAAGGGATGATTACTTAGGGGATGATTTTTTTGTACGCCATATTAAAGTGTTTTACAAGTAGAATATATCACCTTTTGTCCCATTCGAAAATCTATATTCGTTTAAGAGATATAGCGTGGGTAAATTAGTCTGGGACACCCTGTATAGTAAACTTCACGGGCTCCAGATTAGTTGGCCCATCTCCTTCCATTATTTCCTCTGGTTCCACTGGTTCCACAATCACGTTATGGGGAAATAACCAGGATTGTTTAGTCCTTCGTCATACTTTTTTGGATTTTGTAAGTACATTAATGTACCTGTAACTTCAGAGAGGTGCCGTTCCGCGATTCTGTTGCGTAGTGCTTCCGATAGATCGGAACTAAGGCTAGAGACCTGGCTATTTAGTTTGTCTAAGACAAATTTCATGGTTGTGTCGGCCGTTATCAAAGTGTACTCTCTTTTGCAAAGAGCTTCTACAGCCAGTTTTACCGGCCAAAGAGTGGGATTAACTCATTGTTTATTGACCACTCGCCAGCAGAGGATTTTGTAGCAGAATAAGTATTTATCAACGCTTTATGGATGCAAACTTTTAGGCTGTAGAAACTTTCCAGCGTATTGAGCCACTGCTAGCGCGATAGAATGGCAAGTTGCTGACTCATGACTTTGAATAAAGAGGCTAATGAATACATTAAGTAACTTATTTCGAATTTGACACGTTTGCGGATCCGCGCTGCTGCATGCAGCACGGTCTGCTGGATCCAGCATGTAAAAAAGAGCGCTGGATCCAGCTGGATTGCTGTATGGTGGATCCAGCAATTGCAATCTCTAATAGGCAGCAAACATTAAAATGACAAAGTAAACAACCATAGACATTATAAAACTATGTAAATAACCAACACGACCTAACCTCCAATTTACACAAACACAATAACAAAAAGTAAGGTGCGAAAAGTAATCCTAGTTCCTCTCCCCATCGTAATTCTTCATTTAATTTCTAGTGTAGTTAGTTTAGTTAGAATAGGTTAGGCATTTGCTACTGGTTGAATGGGCACTTGAGCCCAAAGGACAAAAAAAATAACAAAAAGCCGCAAGAAATGCACTAGCAATACTACAATATTTTGTTAACTGATAATTCACTAAAAGTCACTATGGTAGGGTAGCAAAGTATGCTAAATGTGCAGTAATTCAAGCGCTGTGGTGACCTATTGGGTTGTGAAGAGTAGGTCCTAAAACCGAAAAAAGTTAAGTAAAGTTTTACATTTTAGTGGGGACTTGTCCATTTTTCATTTAATTTTCCATTTCCAACAATCGTTTTTTAGAATATATATAGTGTCATCTATCCATAATTCGAAAAAAATGTCTCGAATAAGTTACTTATTTTTACGTTAGGAATCCAAATCTGCAATAAAAAATCGGGGCTCCCATTTAAGATTTTAAAGTAACCCCCAACCCCACCTCCGTAGGGGGTCGTATTTGGTGCTATTCGATAGATTTTTCAAAAATATTGAACAAAAGCTTTTCGATATGATGTTCATTTCGCGAAATATCGCGGGATTCGTATTTAAACGGAATGGGACGTTTCGATGCCGCCGGTTCATCGCCGGCCGTTTCGATGCCGCCGGTTCATCGCCAGTCCATTTCATCGCCGTCATATCTCGCATTTCCTAGAATTCTTAATTAATACTAAAAATAACTAATAATTGTAACTGTCGAAAATTCGAAAATATATCAGATAGGGATTAATTGACTGGCGATGAATCGGCCGGCATCGGCATCGAACTGGCGGCATCGAAACGGCGGCGATGAAACGTCCTAGACCCGTATTTAAAATATTAAATTTACCCCCCACCCCTCTCCGTGGAAAGTCATGTTTGGTATCATTCGATAGGTTTTTGAAAAATATTGAGTAAGTATTTTTTAGTTTCTCGATCTGTCATTCATTTCGCGAAATATTCGCTTTTTTCTTGTGAAATTTTGGGACTCACCCATTTCCTTACGCCCCGCTCAAATCGTCAGATTTTTTAAATATACACTTTTTTGCATGTACTTAACTTACCTTATCTACCTTATCTGACGATTTCGAGTTATTCTAAGGATACATTTTATTTTTCGGCCCCCCCTTAACGAACTCCCCTGCATTAAGAGCCAATATATGGTAGAGGTACATTTTCAGGGTACAAGGTTTCTCCCCATGTAACAATCTGACGCGCTCGAATAACAGCAAAAATCCCCGCTTGGGATCCCCTACCAGTAGATTATATTATCAGAATCTAAACTAAAATATTATATTATAATATTATATAAAATATTATATCAGAATATAAATAAAACTCACAAACTATAAGTTTTTGCAAAAAAAATTATTATTAAAATTGAGGCTAATAAAAAATCAAATAAACTTACTAGAAAAACCTTTCAATGTTAACTAAAAGTGAGTTATAGGTAATTGAATGTATATTTCTTTCGTCGAGTACCCAAATCTAAATATTCAAGTTTAAATACCGGGAAAATGGTGCATTTTATAACGTAAACTTATTAAACATTTGTCAAAGTTCATAGAAATATCTATCAAATAAGCCCTCGAACAAGTTGATAGTATTAAAATTTATGCACCTAAAATGTTTCAAAATTAATCTTTAAAAAATGTTTCCAAAAAATGTTATTGTTTTTTTGTAAATAACTCCGTTAATTTTTAAGATATAAGGTTCACCTAAAAACTAATTAAAAGATAATTCCAAGAGATACTAAAAAACGTCAAAATTAGTCTTTTAAACCTCTTACTTTTTTAAAAATAAAAGGTTAAATGGCCCCGGTTACATGGTTCTAGCAGCAAAACTGAAATATTAAACGTTTCTATCTCGGTTAGCTTTTACTCTACGGAAATAGTAAAATGGATAAAGTATTTGGAACAGAAAAAACTAAAATTTAGTTATATGTGATTTTTTACGTATATTAAGTATTTTTGGAGTTATTATCAAAAGAAAATGAAAAGTACGATAATTTTAAAAATTCTGATTTTTTAAAGTTATATATTTTTTTTCAAAAATATGCATTCTAAACCGGTCAAAATTGTTGAAGTCATTAACTATGTTAACCTAAAGGAAATCTTGTGAGGATTACTACAAATTTTAATTTTTGTGGAAGTGGCGTATGTTTTATTTTTCACTTTTTCCTAAAAAAATCGAAAGGGTTCTCTTATTTTCATCATAACTTGCTTAATTTTGATGCTATTAATTTCTACTGGAGCTCATTTGATAGGTTTTCCGAAGTACTTTGACAAGTGCTTAACAAGTATATTATATAAAATGCATCGTTTTTCCGTTATGTAAGCTTGAATACTTAGATTTGAGTACTCGTCGAAAAAAATGTAAATTCAATTACCCATAACTCACTTTGAAATAACATTAATTTAGTTGTTTAAGTAGGGAGTGTATTAAATTTTTTATTATCTTTAATTTTGGTAAGAATAGCTATTTTACAAAAGGTTACAGTTTTTGAGTAATACGTGAAAAACAGATTTAAAACATTCTTTTTTTTTAAGAAAAAATAAAATCTTTGATATTTAATAACTCAAAAAGTATTGATTTATGTTAATAACTTTATATAACAAATTTTGCTTAGAAGTTGCCTCTCTATCGATTTCTGGTATTATTTTTAATAAAAAATTTCAACCGCGAGAAGGGGTGGCATCCACCCCCAGGGTAAAAGCGCAAGTTGGCATCATGTCACCTTTGTTACTTGAAGTATCTTCTAACTACTCACCAATTTTCATGAAAATCGATGAAGGTTCAACGAAATCGGAGGTGAAAACCTTCAGTGACTCCACTATATTATTATTTTAAAAATCGACTTGCCGAGCGTTTTGTTTATGTGCTAAAAATAAATAAGTTAATAGGGAGGGGTAACACTTATACCAGCGCACTGTATAAGTAGTTTTACATTATATAAGATTGCTATTCTTATATATTTGGCCATATAAGAGTAAAAGTTTTTCAAGAAATTTCAAAAATAAAAATTCGAAACATTCCCAACGCGACATAATTCGCCACTTTAAAGTAATCTTATAAGAAGAGTGAACCGCAAAACCGAAAAAATAAGAAATATAATAAAAAGTTAAATTTTATTAAGTAAACCAAATCTCCAGACGCACTTCAATTATAACTTCCCAGAGTTTTTCTTAACAACTTCGCGAGAAATAATATTTATGATGTGACAAAAAAACAACTCCGTTACATTTTTATTCTCTTTCAGATAATTTAATAATACAAAAGTTTTCAGATAAATTGGGCAATATCGACAGGATGACAAGAAATTCCAAAAAGTTAGAGAAAGCTTCACGGTCCTTTTATTATATAAAACTTCCCTCTGTTTATTATCCTGAAAGGAACCCTATCTAACTTTTGCTATAAAGCAAGTTTTCGCTTTCGATATCGTTTGTCAGATCTCTTGAAATTTAACAAAGAACCATTGTATGTCTCAGGTCAGAAATATTAATAAGGTTTTTCCAGGTGACTATATTAATTTATTTCCTTTTGTAAAAATATGACATTAGAATTGACTTACATTGGGTAAATAGTATGTCAACAGAAATTTTTCTTGTTTACTGATTATAAAATACTTATATGCATAAGCAAATATCGAGTTCTATTCTACTTTATTTATTTCTGTCTCATTATTTACTAATAAATATCTGATTCTTGGTGTGTGTTTTTTGTACCTTTATCATGATTTCAACTTTTCCGTGATTTAAATGATCAAATTAGGCAGTCCACCTTATTTGTGTTTCCAAAAAAAGATTCCTGAAAACTTGCCTTGTTGTTTAGCCCTAGCCCTAGAATATTAAATTAATTTCATTCTAATTATGTAGGAATAGATGTGTAGGTAAGAAATGAAATATGTTTATAAATAAATATTTATAAAGATATTTACAGTATACGCAGACCTTCTAATTTTTACACAAGACCTTGTTCACTTGTTAATTCTAAAAATTTATCAAAATCTACTAGCAACCTTTTTTGAATCCAGTTCAGCTTTAATTCCACACTGTGGAGGCGTTATGTGCAAAGTGAAGCTAAAAAAAGTCAACAAATCCCCAAAACAGTAAAATTAAATGTCTCATCCCACAAAACGCTAATAGAAAATAACCTAAATAATCACTTAAAGAAATCAACAAATACAAACAATACAGAAAAAATATAGAACACATTTAAAGATCTTACCTTTAAAGCAATGGAAAAATATACAACAATGATTAACAGTCACAAAAAACAACAATGGATGACTGATGAAATCTTGAAATTGATGGAGCAGAGAAGAAAACAGAATACAAGGAAAACAGAAACTAATTAAACAAAAAATAAAAGTAGCTAAAGAAAAATGGATGGAGGATAAATGTAAGGAATTAGAAAAGTTGAATGAAAAACATGATACGTTTAATATGTTTAAAAAAGTTAGGGAAAATTCCACATACTATAACCGATTCTTAAGGAAAATGATGGTGTAATTCTATAAATGACCTGTATAATGATGGTAGACCCGAAGAACTGGAGACTTTAGACGAAGGTAAAGGACTAGAAATACTAAAATCAGAAATAATACAATGCTATAAAATTGGCAAAAAACAAGAAAGGCGTTGGCCCTGACTCTGACAACATACCGTCAGAGATGATAAAGCTCATAAATGAGAAAAACATTGGAATACACAAACTTTTCAGGGATGTTCGACTGGTGATATCCCTGAAGATTGGTTAAAGTCCGAATTCATAACCCTACCAAAAAACAACGTCCGAAAAACAATGCTTAGCCTTATGAGCCACACTTTGAAAACATTTCTACGTCTCATCCACAATAGAATCAGAGATAAATGTGAAGAAGACGAGGATGAAACCCAATTTGGCTTCAGAACTGGGAAACCCGTTACGCACTCTTCGCACTAAATGTATTATTGCAGAAATGCCGAGATCAAAGGAAAGGTCTATGCTGTATTTATTAGTACATCATCACAAATTAATTAGAATATTAAAGGATAAAGGAGTAGATAGTCAAGACCTACGAATCATAGAAAAATTATACTGGCTCCAAACAGCGATATCTTGCATAAATGGAAAATCAACAGAATGTAAAATACAAAGAGGTGTCAGAGAGCGATGTATACGGTCCCCACTGTTGTTATATTTATATTCAGATAGAATATTTAAAAAATGCATAATTTGAAATGGGGCGTGAAAGTTAATGGAACTCTGATTAATACAATCAGATATGCAGACAATACAGTTGTTTTAAGTGATGACATGAATGGATTACAATGCCTTTTATATGTCATTGACACAGTGAGAAGAGAGTTTGGCATAAACAGAAACTGTTCAAAAATAAAATACATGATGTTTAGCCGTTTGGCCCATGAAGATTCACGGTTATGTGTTGATGGTCATATAGTTCAGAGTATCAAGTTTTAAAGGTATCCTTGGTTCCCATATTATTGAACAACTGACTCAAGAATCGACGTCGAAGTCATTCTTCTGTAATAATAACTTGTAACTTCAACTTCAAAAGCGCATGATTAAATATTACCTTTGATCAGTCTTTTTATACGGTGTCGAGCATGGACATTAAAAATATCCACCATTAATCGTTTGGAGGCCTTTGAAATATGGCTGCACAGACGTACACTAAAAATACCATGGACGGCTATGCTGACAAATGTGGCAGTCCTTAAGAGAGCAAATGTTGCTCGCGAGCTGCTTGATAACATCAAATGTAGAAAGATGGCCTATTTTGGACACGTAGTAAGGGGAGACAGATATAACATTCTTCAACTTATTATGATGGGTAAAATCGAAGGACGCAGAGGAATTAATAGGAAACAGGCCTCTTTGAGAGGTCTGTAGAGTAGAAAAGATGGAGGCTTTATAAAGTGCTCAAATTTCCATGCTTTCGACTATTTTGTGGTATTGTTTGTTTCTAAGAGCTTCGATAACATCTTTCCGATATCTTGTTTAGCTCTTTTAACTAAAACTTCTATAATTATTGGTTCATTCCACATGAATGTAACACAACTCTTTAATAATTATTTTATTGTTAAATTTACGTCTATTATACCTATGTATAACGCACGCCGCTCCAAAAATATTGTGAACATATCAATTCAATAAATTACGAGCAACTTCAACGGCACTTTGGTTTCAGTGCCCCAAGCTGTACAAACTTGGTGAAACGGTATTAATAATATACCATGATCAATTTAAATTCAAAAACTGCTTGTGACTGCATATCAATAAGATCGACTTAGCGTCTCGCATTGAATGTATTGCCTTTAATGGAATTAACGTCTAACCCTTTTTTAAATCCTCAACAAATGATTTTGGCATGGTTCATAAAGATGTAAATACATGAGGGATATTTTTATGGTATTATTAACATGTGTGCTGGAGAAAAGACAGGCGGCTTGAGATTGAGTTGTTTAGTTCGTTCTTGAAAATTTTCAACCACCTTGTCTTCTCTGGGTTGTTGAATGGACTGTATTATTTGGAGTTATTGAATGGACTGTATTATTGGGAGTTTCTTTTAGTACGTAAAGATAAGAGTAACACAATACAAACTTTTATTTCTTTACGCACTATGGGTAACAGGAACAGGTATTGGTGACAATATCGAATACAGTGTAACCTCGATAACTCGGATTAATCGGGACCACGGCCGATCCGGGTTATCGAAAATCCAAGTTAGCTGGAGAATATGGTAAAAATTAAAAAAATACGGTATACTTACAGATAAACTCCATTATAATTGAAATACGAAAATACTATACTAAATTTATAATCAAGATGCAGTAGAAATAAACAAACCAAGACACGTTAAACGTTAAATGCTACTAGGAGCACTCCCGAATCATAGTTTACAATATATATACATTGTAAATCCCAAATCATGATTTCCAAAGTTTATACATTTTAAAATAAGATTCGGGAGTGCTCCTAGTAGCATTTAACGTGTCTTGGTTTGTTTATTTCTACTGCATCTTGATTGTAAATTTAGTATACACACAATATGGTCACAATCGAAAAGATGTTATGATATTTAAAAACAGTGAAGACTAAGACCATTGTTTAAAAAAGAATTTTTTAAATAGTCTTTTAGTCTTTTTTAAACAATGCTAAGACAGTTTGAAATAAATAAAGGAATAATAGGTGCCTGTTGTTTCCGGTAATCCAAGCCAATGAACGTTGCTCTGCCGCCCTGTGCCATGAGTCATTTTTACTATCGTATAGTTTAAATTACACAAATACCCATTATCTCTCAAATATTATATTACATACATTTTTATTGTTAAATTGTTTGTCTGATGAAAATCGGTCCGGGTTAGCCGGACTTCCGGGTTATCAGGGGCCGAATTATCGGGGTACCACTGTATGTTGATACACTAATTTTGAGTTATTTTCGCAATCGCTGTGACAAATTAGGTTCTTCTAAGTTAATATTGAGATTTATAGGGCGAGGAGACTTTTAAGTGACTTTTCTAATGACAGACTTTTTTCTTATTTTTTTTTATTTTTGTTAATAAATAAATTCATTAGCAACGCAGAACTAGATCTGTGACGTTAATAAATTCACGTCATACAATAAAATATATAAAACGCGAAGAAAGATTTTATTGCACGAACACTTTGAAATTTACAGGGTTGGAAACAAATCAGTTTTCAACCATGTGCTCTTAAGTCCTTTCATCATTCTATTTTACTTCTTTAGCATCCTCTCAATGTCGCCTCTTATCGCATGTCTTGCCTTTGCAATCTTGCCACTCCGGAGGCCGCTTAAATAGTCCAATTTCAATTATGTTAAGTACCTACGTTAGATAGGTATATTGCTTTTTTATGCGAAACTCATAGTTATTCTGGTGTATCGTAATTATTATAGTTATTATTACGGCCGTAAGTTGTTAATCAACAATTTAATCGTTGCTAAACTGTTCGTTCAATTGCCACCGTCTTCTGGAAATATAATCCATACTATACCAAAAAAGCTTCCATATCACCAAGTTATTTTATATTGTTAAATAATTACTTAGGTACCTAAAATTTTAGTTGAAAAATAATAATATTTTGGTGGGAAAATCGGAATTTTTGGGGAAAATTTTAGTCGAAGCAAGTCAGGAAAAAATATGTTCATGCAGAATTAAATTATAATGAATTTTTATGTAAATGTTTTAGCGTAAAGTTAAGATTTTCTGAGTTATAGAGAAATAACTTGAAAAACACGATTTCGGAGCACTAACTTGTTTATAAAAAAATAGCACATAGTCCATGAGGTAAGACCGCTCAGTTGACAGTTTTTAACAGTTTTAAAGTTATAAGCGATTTAAAATCCAAAAATGAGTTTTTTGGCATTTTTCGGATTTTAAACCGCTTTTAACTTTAAAACTACATATTAACTTTTGAGAAAAATGTCAAGAAACTTATTTTATTTAGAATATCTCAAAGAATCTAGAAAACATATTTTTCGGAGGAAAATAGGAGATTTTTGAAATAGAGCGCGCCGCACCGGCAAAAAACTCGGATAAACACGCTATCTAACAATTAAAAAAGACCGGTATAAATTAAGGTTAGACACGATCACTCTTCAGAAGCTTGAAGCTGCATGTTTAATCTTCAATATAAGTATCTCGCAACCTCAAAAATACTAATTTAAATATGAGTTTTTAGGCCTCGAAAATGCAGTTTCGCATTTTTCAGATTTTAAATCGCCTATAACTCGAAAACTATCCATTTTTGAGAAAATTTACAAGATACCTTTCTTGTTTAGAATGACCCACGAAACTTAAAAATATATGATGCGGAGCAAAAAAACGGGGCCTTTTGTATTTGTTAAAAAAAAAATTTTTAAACAATTTCTACCCAAAAATTTCGCCCGACACCCTTTAGATTTGTTTAAAGGGACCATTTTTGAATAGAAATCCACAAATAAACCGAATCAGACATTTTTTCAGACGGGATCGGTCTCACCACATGGACTAACATTATCTGCGGACTTTGCATACTTACATTATTAAATGCAATTATAAGATTCGATTCCAGCAATAAAATAGCTAGTAAATAACTACTTTTGCTTGTTTTTCCCCAGAGTACCAGGAGATATCGACTGCATAATAAAATTATTGAAGGGTAAACAAGAGATCTGATATTACAATTTATGTATTTTTAACAAAATATAAAGTTTATGTGCTAAGAAATTGATCTATCAAAAGTAAGATATCCAAATAAAATAATAAAACGTTGGCCCATTTATTTAACAACCCTTCTCTTTCAACCTAAAACGAACCTTCGAAGTATATGAGTAGAAGTGTTCGAATTTTCGCATATCGTGAAAATAAATCAGCAATTCAACCGACAACGGGAAACTTCCAGATTGATCGTTTACGTAAAAGGTTCCTTTACAGACATCGGTAAATAATGAGTCGTTTTCTGAATCGCAATTCAGATCTTCTACAGAAATCGTGAAAGAGGAAAACTCTTTGAGCGTGTCTTACATACGCAATAATTTAAACTTACTTCTGCTCGGATATTTGCATGGAATATGCGATGAAGTGCGGTCTTTTTGTTTGATACTATTTTTGCATATACTCCAGCTTTTATGTTATCATTGATAAGGAAAATATGCATTGGTATTTGATGTTTGTAAGTTTGAAAGATGTTCTCGGAAATTGTAGCAATTTGAGAAATGTTTCTGCTACTCTACATAAACATGTTCGTTTTTACACTTTTCGAGAAGCGTTTCAAGTTAGCTTAAGGTTTCTTGGATAAAGGTTTGTTCTTATTGAGCCTGTCACGTCCATTCCCAATCATTATAATTCCGTAGTTATCACTTTGTTTTATTTTGCAAGTGTTTCTGCTTTCTATTTAAAACAATCGATTATTGTACAAAATCTTGAACGTTGGTAATAGCAACAAATACAGTGTGTCAATTTGAAAAACTGCCACCCTCTATAATTTGATCCTTATAAAAAATTTAAAAATATGCATAAACACATCAAATTTATTTATGAGGGGGACATTTTGTAGACCAGTTCTCAACTAAATTACGTCAATCCTCTAGCGGGGGCGTACACAACCTTCAAAATTTTTGGTTGAAAGGGGGTTGAGTGATACCTCATTTTAAAGGTCGTTCAACTATCTTTTCAAAAATACCACACAAATTATATTTCTTTTGAGTACTTTTGGAAAAATCAAGTAAAAACGTAAAGATATCAAGCATCTAGTTCAGAACTCCAAAATTTTTTTAGGAGTATTGAACTCCAAATTAAATTTTTTGGAGTATTGGAGTATTTTGAGTATTTTTTGGAGTATTTTTGGAAAAATCAAGTAAAACCGTAAAGATATTAAGTATCGAGTTCAAAACTCAAAAATTATTTGGAGTATTGAGATTTTTTCAAAAGTACTAAAAAGAAATACAGTGTGGTATTTTTGAAAAGGTAGTTGAACGACCTTTAAAATTAGGTATGACTTAACCCCCTTTCCATTAAAGATTTTTGGAAGTTGTGTCCGCCCCCGCTAGAGAATTGATGTAATTTAATTGAAAACTGGTCTACAAAATGTCTCCCTCGAAAATAAATTAGTTCTGAACTCGATACATTTATTATCTTTACAGTTTTACTTGATTTATCCAAAAGCACTAAAAACAAATATAATGTCTGTGGTATTTTTGAAAAGGTAGTTGAACGACCTTTAAAATGAGGTATCACTCAACCCCCCTTTCCGTTAAAGATTTTGAGGGTTATGTCCGCCACGCTAGAGGGTTAATGTAATTTAGTTGAAAACTGGTCTACAAAATGTAAACCTCACAAATAAATTTGACGGGTTTTTGAATGTTTTCAGATTTTCTATCGGGACCAAATTATAGAGGACGGCACCTTTTCAAATTGACACATTGTATATAGGTACTAATAACCGTCTATATTCGTTGGTAATAGTTTTAGATGTGAGTAACGTCCACAGAACACAGAATGCTTTTATAGACAAATATCCAGAAGATTAATGAAATAGTAGAGCTTCATAGCAGATGTATATACAAATATGAATACAGGAAATTTTGTTATATTTGGTATACAGTCCACTAAAATGTAAGATACTATTAAACATAAAATAGAAAATATAAAATTGTAAACCAACAGTAATGGTACAACATTTTAGTAGTAACTAGAAAGAGATTTACATTGGACTTCTGTTGGTGTAATAAGTAGAAACAGTGAAACAGATCAACAGATCATGATGCACGCAGATTATGCGAATTTGATGTAAGAGGCATCACAGATCTTTATGTAGAGTTTAAAAAAAATGCCAAAGAAATAGGGCTAGTCGTCAACGAAAATAAAGCTAATACCCAAGGTGCTATAATACAAGCAAGGAAACAATTAAACTTACAAAATTGGACAATAAACGACACCGGTATTTAAATTGTGAAACAGCTCATCTAGCTGGGCGGACAGATAACTGAGGACGATAGCGAGTTGGAGAAAATGCTTGCTATATTTGCTAACAAATAGAGTTTTTGGATCCAAAGTCATCCAAAGGAAAATAAGTTCAAATTCAAAATATATAAAAACCACCATGCGACTAATAGTAACATAATATGCTGCAGAAACATTATCCTTCTGCTTCTAGTTCTCTTAATTGAAAGTTAAATGTTGCATGGTTCTCTCTGTCGCAGGACTTTATTGACAGCAGCGCCGAATAATGTCTATTTTTCGTACCATTGTCAGAGTGGCGGATTAAGAATTTTTTTCGGGGCGGGGGTCAAAGGTCTTGAGGGTGATTTAATTACTTTTCTCTGATGCAAGGTCACTTAGTCTTACCACTTCTAGGATAAGTGGGTTTACAATTATTTTTTGGATAGGCCTCAAAATTTATTTTCGTTTGGGAGGGGGTCATGACCCCTGTGACACCCACCTTAAATCCGCCACCGGCCATTGTCTTAGATTTTTCAGTCATGACATTCATCTTCTACAGAATCACGTTTGCCTTAAATCTTTTCCTGAATAATCAGATGCAAAAGTTTATATTTTTAGGGTGTCTCATAATGTGACCAAAGTATTCCAGCTTGCGTCTCTTTATTATATTTGTCCCACGTCCCATTTGTTAACAGTCCCACACGTAATAGAAAATAAAAGCCTAAACGGTGGTGTTATTTTTATAACAGGAAAAGGGAATAGAATTTTGACAAGGTGTTGTTATGTCATATTAGGGAATGTTACACAATGCAGGACATGGCCACGGTCGCTAAGTCTCAGAGATCTAAGGGATGTGGATTCTTAAGGGATGTTAATAGTATACTGTTATTAGCTTAGAAAAATAAAAAATTAGAAAAATCAAAATAAGGATGTCAAATTAAAAAAATAAAATATTGGGCGCCACTGGTTACCTAAAGGGAACCAAAAATTATACAAAAAATAGAAATAATAAAGGAAAGATAGATAAATCAAAATAAAACAAAAAAAACATAGTCAAATAAAAAATATTTTAATTTACAGCAAATATGGTGTGACTTACCTTGTCTACTCTATACTATACTCAGCAAATTCTTTATTGTTCTTACGATTCAAGAGAGAAGGAAAAGAGAAATAATAAGATGGTAATTAGCAAATAAAACATTATTTATTAAGACAAAAAATGAATTTACGAATCTGTGATCTCACGGTGTTACAAATTGAGATCGAGATTACCAAACAAATAAATGAAAGAAAAGTTCTAACAAAAAAAAAAATACCTTGTAATCATTGTCCTTGAATCTTTCTGTGGATTGTTAAGTCCAAGGCGCGATTTCACTTCACCAGTCACTTTATAAATGATTGATACAGCAACAGTACATATTTGATGAAACCATAGTTCATAAAAAAAATTTATAGAAAAATTCAGCATTGTCTAAATAAATTAGCACTTAGGTACTCGAACAAAAATATTAAAAAAAAAGAATCTTGTTATCTAGTTCATTAACAGAAACAAAAAATACCAGTAAATTTTAGGCTTAAACTGGGATGTTGAATTAGTAACATAAAAAGAAAACTTCTTGACTTCTGCTTAATTCCTGGATCTGACTGCATGTAAAAAATGATACCAAAAGTGGTATACAATATCGATAATCGCCTAAGAGCAGCTAAAATTGCCGGAGTTCCGCTGTTTTACACCTTACACCGCAATACATCGCCGGGCTGATTTAACTATCAGCCGGCCGAAGAACTTGTAACTACATTTTACTTTCACTAAACTGGAACTGACTGCAACTCCAAACTTAACTCGCTGACAGCCTTAATGGAACTGAACTTGAAGACGGCCCAGATGGAACTCCTTAACTCGATAACCTCTACAACAGAACTCAACTTGAAGATGGACCTAACAGAACTGAACTTGACCGATTTCCTCAAACTTGAGTTCCCTCTTTAAAAAAAAAAGAAGTTACCTCCCATTCTACCAACATCAGATCCAAAACACTCAATCAATCAAATCTCAACCAATAAGAAGTTGCAAATTACGCACCAGGGTAATCCCTTTGGCGTATACCAAAGCAGCTCATCCTATCAATGAAAAGAATACATAAAGAGACCTCAATATTTCACTCCACCCATTCTTTCCATGGAAAGTGTCAAATCAGCTGCATTCACAACTCAGGCCTGTTCCCATCAAAAATGCTTAAGTCAGCTATAAGAACACTTGTCGGACTATATAAACACACTCAGAGTGATTTTATCTTTATAAAATAAACATATCAGCGACATCCTGGCATATTTCAGTCTCCTAAATCATTTAGCTCTTTATCGGCGAGCTCCCATAAAGCATCACTGAGACACTCAAAGACAATCACGTCATATTCTGCATAAAGATAGACCGTTTCCGTTTTTCTCAGTATAGTAAATACTCGAGGCACTTATCAAACACAAGGTACGTCAAAGATAAACAAAACAATATCGGATGATATAATTCACCGCTAAAAATCCTGAGAACCGTACGATCGACAAGATACACATTTACCACTGTGAGAACAAAAAGAAATCACAGATCCAATCTCACGCAAAACGCGGCTCCAACGATTATGACATATAGGGTGTAACTAAAGTGTTACAAATGTAAACTGGATCGAAATTTCAAATAACTTTGGTACCGTTACATATTGGCCAGTTGTGTTGTTTGGTTCAGCCGTCTAAGGACCTCTTCATTTCTAACTCTGTCGACCCAGCTTATTCTTAGTAGTCGTCTGTATTCTGTATACCCACATCTCAAAGGCTTTCAAACGTTTGAACATAGTCTCATTTTAGAGTCCACGCTTACCGCTTACTCTTTATACAGTAGGACTGGAAAGATATAGCAATATGTCATTCGAACACGAAGGTCAATACTAAGTTCGGGGCTAAAAAATTACAAAAGCAGCTCTGACTTGTTATAATCGGATTTTAATTTCTCAGCTATCATTGATATTACTGTATATCATATTCTATATAAAAAAACCCAAAACAAAAACATTTACCCAAAAATATATTATACATTATCGTGTTATCTTTTAAAGCATTCTAGGCTCCCGTTCACAAAATGGAAATTGATGTTTTGTGTTATTTTCTATTAAGGAAGTGCTGTAATATGGCGTTAGTTCGATATACTCGTTTATTATATCGTTATTTATTTTCCTGTGTGTTTGCAAACATTTTTTTTTTCAAGAGAGATGAGTGTAATAAAAAATTGTGTCAGAAATGCTGTGAAATGGTATGGGAAAATATAAAATAAATTTCGCAATTCTCCCGTCTTAATTTTGAAAGATTTATCTGACTGTCACATAAAAAAATATCACACAAATATCAGCTGCCCATTATTGCTATTATCTTAGCACTATCTTCGCAATAGGTCTACGCTGAAGTTCCTGCGAAGTTGTTTATCCGAGTTTAGTAAGAAAAATGGTCATTGAAAGACTTTTATTTCTTTGCCAGATATATCGTCTGGAGTCGGTTTAGGGCTTAAGTAAATCAAACGGATTTTGCATCGAACAAAACAAAGTGCTTTGGATAACGAATTTAACCGTTTACTGCTTTGTTTACAAAAAAAAAACGAAAAATTCAAAGAAAATTAGAGGGAAATCCAACAAATACGTTGCAAAATAATTCAGCAGTTTACAAAAGCAGGGACACAATTGGGGGTATTTATGTTACAAGTAAAGTATTTTCTGAGATTAAAAAAGAAACAGTACGGCGTTTTTATTACATATAGGCATAGTAGCTTTTTTACAGACCTTTTAGGCCCAGAACTTTGTTGTTCTTTTCCATAGCTTTCTGTTACTTGTCAACTTCCTCCAGTCTCTTATTCCCTTTTCTTTTAGGTCTTCTACTACCGCCTCTTTCCATCGCTTTCGTGGTCTTTCTCTCTTTCTTTTATAATCTGGTACTCTCCATGCTATTTTCTTGACCACTCTGTCATCATTCATTCTTTCTACATTGCCCAGCCACTGCAATCTTCTTGATTTTATTACGCTATTTGTGGTTCTTTGTAAATATTATAAATTTCCTCATTTGTCCTTCTTATATATCCTTTCTCTGTTCTCTTCCCTCCTAATATTCTTCTAAGTATTTTCTGTTCCCATCTTTTTACTGTTTCTTTTGTTGTTTTGTTGCTATAAAATTCTCCTGTCACTGTGTTAGTTGCCATACTCCTCTAAGACCGCTTGACCGATTTTTATGAAATTATATATGTATATTTGGTAGGTCTTAGAATCGGTCGCAATCTATTTTTCATATCCCTGAGTGATAAGGGGGTTCCCCCTAACACTTTGTAATGTTACGTGGGGATATGTGTAAATAACGTACTCTATAAGACTACGAGTACATACAAATTTAAAATATTATGATCAAAATCCATCAACAAGCTCCGGAGATATTAATCGCAGCATATGTTTAAAGAATCAGTTTTAATACTGACTTTAATAATTCTCCTCCACCGACCACGACTCGATTTCGTTAGGACGTCATTTTTAAAGCTTTATTTACCACTCTGGCGAAGTTTAAAGTTTACCCAAACTTTTACACATAAACTATATACCTTCAACTTCAAAATGGCGCTAGGTGGGTTGCTTAATAATTGTTATAAACAAAGTAGCCGCTAATTAAATAAAAAAAGAGGCTAACTTTGACGGTAATTAACCTAGGCGACAAGTTTTTTTTGAAAGTTCGTGTAAAAATACCAGCATTTCAAATCCCATTAAAGTTTTAGCCTTCAGTCAATATTAAAAAAGTTGTTCAAATTGTTTATAAACCAAAAATGACTATACTCTAGTAAAATGTTTTCGGAGTGATAAAAATGACTTTTTAATGATTTTTTAAAACACTTTGAAAATATGACTATTCTTCTGAACAATAACATTGCAAAAAATTCGGGATAAACAAACTGAATAAAATTTAAACTAATTAACGAATCGTCTTAAAAATGTTTGTTCATTATACGAATTATTTGACTATAACTTTTCGTGCAATATGAAAGTCTTAAGGTCATTTTCGTAAAAGTTATAGCAAATTTTTTATTTTCGAAATGTTAGTCTTATTTTGCAATTTATGAAGCAACAAATGATCGGACCAAAATTTAGAAACTACCATTTTAAACCTTGGCTCCTCTACTAAAAAAAGAATACTATAAATAAGATATTGAATTACCCTATTTTTACCTGTAGTGATGTAAACGAGACAACTGCTAATTTTGACCCTTATTTGTTAACAACTAAAATTCGAACTCGTCCGAACTGTGACGGGCATTTTTGTATTTATAATGTACTAGGTATATAACGTGTGATGCAAAATTATTGTCACCATAGGTGGCTCTGAACGACAGAGATAGCTATACAGTGCATGTCTATTCTTAATTCAGATATACTTTCCAGTTTACGTCATCTTTGCAGTGTACGTCAACTTAACAAGAAAAGTTAGGTTATGTAGAGATGTTGGTGGTGGACATACAGCATCTTGTTTGATTTTATTTATTATTGTTACTTATAATTTTGTTAATTCTTTTTATTTTTGATGAAAGTTCTGTAGTATTAAAGGTTTTGACTGATTTTTTATGTTTTATAATGTTAATCAAAATTAATTGATAAACCAATGATATAAATTCAGATTAAAACAATACATACGTAATTTTTTGCACGTCTTGCTTTGATCCCAATAATTGTGGATCGCTCGTTAGTTGGTACCCAAAAAACCTATTTGCAACCTGGCTGTTCAAGTGTCCCGAACATATTTTTGCCTTATTTTTTCCTTCCCTGTCTACAGGTTAAACACTGACTTACAATGTTAAATGTTGCTTACAAATTAGTAATTTGTTAGGTATTGAGGGTTAAGCTTATTAAAAAAGAATCTAAGATCTTATACATATTCACGTAAAAAAAGAGCTGGTAACACAATATTTGTTGATATTTCATGTATAATTCAAATTGTAATAATTATCCAATTTACCAATGATTTAGGTGTGTATTTAAAGTTAAAAGTTTTGTTTTTAATCGAAATTGCACGAAGATACTACTTAGATTTCATAAAAAAGGCACATTTGGCTAATACAAGCCTGGTAACTGTCAAATGTGTTACAAATTGCATGCAATTACCAACATACCGATAACACTAGAATACGTCACGATTGAAAGAAGTATCTGAGAAGAACCATACAATCAATCATTTCGCATCGGAAGGAATTGGGCTAAGCCCTTCTGATTTGGGTTGCATACCTTATAGTAGGAAAATGTGTGTGTTTAACAGAATACATGCCATTGAGACCTTTTGCCAATGAAAGAGAAATGCATGAAAATAAAATTAAATAAATTTTATAATTTATAAAGAAAAATGCAAAAACTGTTTTTATTTTTAATCTGCAATGTATGTGTGGGTGAGCATTCAGTGGCCAGTGGTAGAAATAGTTTTATTCAGAACTTTATTGATTCTACTCTCACCGTTACAAATAAATTTTTAGAGGATGAATTATTTTACAATTCGAAGTTTAATATTTATGCAGGGAAACGGCCTTAATTCAATGTTAGGCGAGTTATGGAAAATAAATAAAATTAGTTTTAGTCCGGGCTGATTATCGGAGAATAGGCCATTTTTGGGAAAAGTTATTTACCAGCAATTTTATTGCTGGAATCGAATTATAAGATCCTATATATTAATAATATAGGTATGCCAAGTCCTCAGATAGTGTGCTACTTTTTTTTTAAACAAAATGGCGCACGAAAATCGTGTTTTTTCAATTATTGCTCTATAACTCCAAAGATTTTAACTTTACAACAAAAACACTCAAATAAAAATTCCCCGTGATTAAATTATGCATAGAGACGTGTTTTTCCCGATCTGCTCCGACGAAAATTTTCCTCGGAAAATGCGGGTTTTCCCAACAAAATCTTTAATTTTCAAATAAAGTTTTAGATAAGTAATTATCTACCAATAATTAAATAACTTGGTGACTTAAAAGATTTTAGCCACAATTCAATTGTTAATTAATAATGTATGGTCGCAATAATAACCAAAATAATTATTATACACTGATTAAACTTTGAAATCTTATAAAGATGAGATGCCTATTTAATATTTTGTCGACAAAATATAATTTTTTTGCATAATCTTTAATGTTTAAAAAAAATAGTTATAAACAAATTAACGTTTCTCAGAAAGTTTTTATTATATTATAATTTTAAAAATAGCTAAAATGCGCATTTCAAATATCTTGAAAATGAATGCTTTAAAACTTTTTTGCAACCATTTGCAAAAAAGTTATGAAACAGCAAAGTAAACATACGAGTACTACGGTGTTTATATATTTTTTAATTCTTTCAAAGCGTAGAAGTGAGTTTAAAGTACAAGCTAATTATTTACAAAAAAATATCGGTTATAAGTTTAATGGTTATATTTTAATTAAAGATTATAAATATATTTTTTTGTAATTGAAACGCGCGAAAGTAGAATAATACAGTACTGTAGCTAAATTTTTCACTCGGAGCGACGACCGGCGGCCGCGAGACGTACACTTTTAATAAATAATTAACTTTAACTGCGCGTCAGTCGCTTCGAGTGAACATTTTAGCTCCGAATCTGTATCAGGCCTACTTTGCGCTAAAAATTACAAAAAAAAAGTATTTTTAATCTTTGATTAAAATATAACCATTGCACTAATTTTTGACATTCTTTGTGAGTAATTAGATTGTACCATAGACTCACTTTTAAGCTTTGAAACAATTAAAACAAATTATAAACAACGGAGTTATCGTATATTTACTTTGCTGTTTCATAACTTTTTTGCAAATGGTTGGAAAATTTTTTTAAAGCATTCATTTTCATGCATTGAAATACGCATGCTATGAAATACGCTATTTAAGTATTTTTAAAATTAGAATATAATAAACAATTTCTGAGAAATGTTAATTTGTTTATAACAATTTTTTAAACATTTAAAGATTATGCAAAAAAATGAAAAATTTATATTTTGTCGAGAAAATATTAAATAGGCATCACACCTTTATAATCTTTCTAAGTTTGATCAATGTCTCATGATTATTTTGGTTGTTATTGCGACTGTAATTTGTTAATTAACAATTGAATTGTTGCTAAAGTATTCGTTTCATTTAACCGGCTTCTGAATTTATAATCTATACCAAGAAAGCTTTTATTTCACCAAGCTATATAATTATTGATAAATAATTAATGGCACAAAAAAATTATTTGTAAATTTGAGATTTTGTTGGGAAAACACACATTTTCCGAGGAAAATTTTCGTCGGAGCAAATCGGGAAAAATATGCCTCTATGTAGAATTAAATTGGGGTGAATTTTTATTTGAGTGTTTTTGGTGTAAAGTTAAAATCTTCGGAGTTATGGAGCAATAATTGAAAAAAATACGATTTGTCGGCGCCATTTTATTTCTAAAAAAATTAGCACACTATCTGCGGACTTTGCATACCTATATTAATAATATATAGGATCTTATAATTTGATTCCAGCAATAAAATTGCTGGTAAATAACCTTTCTTTGTACTTTACTAATTAGACCAGCGTATTATAACTATTTTTTTTTCAAAATTTAAAGATTATGCAAAAAAAAGAAAAATTTATATTTTGTCGATAAAATATTAAATAAGCATCTCATCTTTATAATCTTTATAAATTTGATCAATGTATCATGATTATTTTTGTTATTATTGCGATCATAAATTGTTAATTAACAATTGAATTGTTGCTAAAATATTCGTTTAATTTTCACCGGCTTCTTGAATTACAATCTATACCAAGAAAGCTTTGATGTCACTAAGTTATTTAATTATTGATTATTAATTACTTACCTAAAACTTTATTTGAAAATTAGAGTTTTTGTTAGGAAAACCCGCATTTTCCGAGGAAAATTTTCATCGGAGCAAATCGTGAAAACATATCTCTATGCAGAATTTAATTGCGGTGAATTTTTATTTGAGTTTTTTTGTTGTAAAGTTAAAATCTTCGGAGTTATAGAGCAATAATTGAAAAACATACGATTTGTCGGCGCCATTTTGTTTATAAAAAAACTAGCACACTATCTGCGGACTTTGCATACCTATATTATTAATATATAGGATCTTATAATTCGATTCCAGCAACAAAATTGCTGGTAAATAACTTTTCCATGAATTTTGCTAATTATCCCAGAGTATTTATATTATATCCAAATACAGGATAGCGAGTAAGTATGGAAACACGGTAATTTCTCGGAAACCGCTTGAATGATTTTTATAAATTTTGGTGGGCAAGGATGTTCTAATGTGGCCGATAATAGAGTGGTAATTACATTGTTGTCAGATCTTCCGTTTTTCTGGAAATCTAATGAACTTTCTTATTTTAAATAGAATACCCTGTAGTGGGTATTCGTATAAAGCGGTTTATACGAAGTTTAACATCTTTAGCAAGCACTCTTCGAAAACTCGACGTTTAGGCAGGATTTTTTCCGCTCGGAATTTTCGTAAATTCCAAAATTTATGCTTAACCTCTGAGTGGCCCTTTCCTTCTATGAACGTCGATAATAATTTCAGTGACTTTTTGAATAAGCTTGTCTGTATCTTCAATAAAGCATTTCCTTTAATCACAATTAAGCCAAAACATCACAAACCCTGGACTACCAAAGGTGTCCGCATATCAGCCAAAAATATGCGTTCACTACTGTATATCAAGAAATGTGTATCCCGAATGAAGTACGTGCCTCCTAGTGGCGGGATACGGGCAACAATACATTGGCTTATAGGGCAGTCCTTACAGTAGGGATCCTGGCCTATACAGAAAAATGCAGGCGGGTGTGGGGTAATACTGCACTTTGGTTGCATTGGTGGTGTATTGGCTAAACGTGCAGGACAGGGCAGGGTATGGTGCTGATAGAAAAGGCATTCAGGCATCAAATATCCAAAAATCTTTTCAGGCCATAATAATGAAAAGACCTTCTCCAAACGAAATAAAAACTTATACTGAAATGATGGCATCTCCTGAGGTAAAATGTTCCGGAAGTAAAATGAGCCTCCATTCGGATCTCCGGGTGAGGACTATCTCAGGGGGAACACCATTGCAGGTTAGAAAAATCAGGATAGGGTCTTGGAATCTTGGTAGTCTTACAGGTAAGAGTCTGGAGTTAGTGGATGCGCTCAAACGAAGAAGAGTTCAAATTGCTTGTATTCAAGAAACTAGGTGGAAAGGACAAAGGGCGAAAGAACTAGGTGATGGATATAAATTGTGGTATGTAGGGAGTAGTAACACTAGAAATGGAGTTGGTATAATTGCTGATAGTGAAATGAAAGATAACGTAGTAGATGTTGTAAGAACGAGTGATAGAATGATGTCAGTGAAATTTGTAATTGATAAAGAGGTATTGAATGTTGTGTGTGTGTATGCTCCTCAAACAGGTCTGGGTGAGAATGAAAGAAGAGCTTTCTATGATCAATTGGGAGACATACTGAGTGATATTCCAGCGGAGGAGAAAGTTATAATAGGAGGTGATTTCAATGCACATGTGGGCCAAGCCAAGACAGGATATGAAACAATACATGGGGGATTAGGCTTTGGAACTAGAAATGAAGCTGGAGATGACATGCTAGAATTAGCAACAGCATTGGATATGGCGATTGTTAACACATTCTTTAAAAAGAGAGAAACTCAACTTATTACCTACAAAAGTGGACAACATCAATCCCAAATAGACTACTTCATGATAAGGAAAGAAGACATACGTGAATGCAAGGACTGCAAGGTAATAGTTAGTGAGACAGTAAGCCAACAACATAAGCTGCTTGTTCTGGACATCGAAGTAAAAAGCGAAACTAAACAAAAATATCGGAGAGGACCACAAAAAATCAAGTGGTGGATGCTAAAAGATGAGAAGGAAGGTCTATTCAGGGAAAGAATAGTAGAAAAAATATGTTGGAACATGAAAGGAAGCCCTAACACAATTTGGAGAAAAATGGCCAATATTATTAGAGAGACGGCTATTGAAATACTTGGGAAAACGTCAGGAAAGAAGTTTGAAGATAAAGAGACTTGGTGGTGGTCAAATGAAGTACAAGGAAACATAAAAGAGAAGAGAAAATTATATAAAAAGTGGCAAAAAACCAGATCGGACATAGATCTTCAAAACTATATGGTCGCCAAAAAGGAAGCGAAAGTAGCAGTAGCAAAAGCTAAAGCAGAAGCGTATTCAAACCTATACGATCAACTTGATACCAGGGAAGGCGAAACGAAGATATATAAAATAGCCAAACAGAGAGCAAAGAAAGCAAAAGATTTTAATCAGATTAGATGTATCCGAGATGAAAATAATAAAATACTAGTTCACGAAAGGGATGTCAAAAAGAGATGGAGAAAGTACTTTGACAGCTTATTAAATGAAGAATTTGACAGACAGCCTGTAGAGTCAACGGAGACAGTAGCAGCAATGGTCACCAAAATAACCAACGAGGAAGTGGCTCAAGCGCTTCAAAAAATAAAGAAAGGAAAAGCGGTAGGACCAGATGATATTCCTGGGGAAGTATGGAGAGCATTGGGAGAGACAGGAACAAGGTGGCTAGCAGGTCTATTTAATAGAATTATGGAAGTTGGACAAATGCCAGACGAATGGAGAAGCAGTATACTGGTACCTGTTTACAAAAACAAGGGAGATATACAACAATGTACAAACTACAGGGCTATAAAACTGCTTAGCCACACCATGAAAATATGGGAAAGAGTAATTGATAGACGGATACGTGAAGAAACCGAAATATCCGAGAATCAATTTGGCTTTATGCAGGGTAGATCAACAACAGATGCAATTTTCATTATAAGGCAGTTGATGGAAAAATACAGGAGTAAAGAAACAAACGCTCATATGGTATTCATTGATCTTGAGAAAGCATATGATAGAGTTCCTCGAGAGATTCTGTGGTGGGCACTCAATAAGAAAGGAGTCCCTGGTGAATATGTAAAGATTGTGAGGGATATGTATGAGGGAGTAACGACTAGTGTTAGGACAGGTGTGGGAGAGACTGATAAATTTCATGTGAAAGTAGGATTGCATCAAGGTTCTGTGCTTAGTCCGTATTTATTCTCATTAGTTTTGGACCAGATAACAGCGAAAATACAGGGGAACATTCCATGGTGCTTAATGTATGCTGATGATGTCGTGTTAGTAGGAAATAGTGAAAGAGACTTAGAACAAAAACTGGAACAGTGGAGACAAGCTCTGGAGGAAAAAGGTTTAAAACTTAGTAGGACAAAAACAGAGTATTTGGAATGTTCATTTAAAGATGGAGCTACTACAAATAAAATGGTATCTTTGGATGGTGAAATGATTGTAAAAAGCAATAGTTTTAAGTACCTAGGATCGGTATTACAGAGTAATGGAGAAATAGATGGAGATGCATGCAGTAGAATTAGGGCTGGATGGATGAAGTGGAAAGAAGCGAGTGGTGTGTTGTGTGACAGAAAAATTCCAATGAAGCTGAAGGGAAAATTCTATAAAACAGCCATAAGACCAGCTATGATGTACGGAACTGAATGTTGGGCAGTGAAAAAGAAAGAGGAACAGCGAATGCATGTGGCGGAAATGAGAATGCTTAGATGGATGAGTGGAGTGACAAAGAAGGATAAAATTAGAAATGAGTATATTAGGGGAAGTCTAGGTGTGGCACCAATTGATGCCAAAATGAGAGAGCATAGGTTAAGATGGTTTGGTCATGTTCAACGTCGAGACGTTAACCACCCAATACGAAGAATAGCTGAAGTGCAGATTCCTGGAAGGAGTAGGAGAGGAAGACCAAAGAAGACCTGGGGGGAGACGATAAGGCAGGACATGTTGGTAAAGGGGATTAACATTGATATGGCCCAAGATAGAATTGTGTGGAGAAATGCAATTAGGGAAGCCGACCCCGCATAGGGATAAGGCAAAGAGAATGATGACTGTATATAAAGAAATTTACTACCAACGTCTCTGTTACTGAATATATCACCAAGTACAGGGCGATCTATTTAAAACTTATAAAATCAGCTAAAAAATTGTACTATCAAAATCGTCTGAGAAGCTCTAAAAGTGTTGCAAAAGAAACTTGGTCCATAATAAACGATCTTCGTAATAAAACTCACACAGCTCAAACATTTTCCCTTCCAGACCCAGAAAATCTAAATGAATACTTTGTTAATGTGAGTAAAAATATAACATCAACTATTGTGTCACAACAAGATCCCATTTCCTATCTCCCTAATTCAGGAAAGGTCTCGAATTCATTCTTTATAATAGTCCTGTCGCCAGGGGGGGTACAACGGCCTCGTTAATTCAGATGGACTTACCCAAGTTTTTTTTATGTATTTTGACCCGTAGAACACGAATTTTTTGGGTAACAGTTGATCCGGATGTCGATAAGATTGTTATAGACCAAGAACTTGAGGAATCAAATAACAGCGATTTTTGGCAAAACAAAACAATATTTTGTATTTTTTGGGTCATTTTAAGCAAAAAATATTTCTACAAGTTTTTTAGTAGGATGCACAGTTTTCGAGATAAACGCGGTTGAACTTTCAAAAAATCGAAAAACTGCAATTTTTAAACCCGAATAACTTTTGATTAAAAAATAAAATAGCAATTCTGCTTAGCGCCTTTGAAAGTTCAAGTCAAATTATGTCGGTTTTGATTATTTGCATTGCTAAAAATTTATTGTGTTATTGTTAAACAAAGCTACAAACAACTAGTGCGTGAGTGATGTTTCTATGATTTATCATTTAAAATCGAACGAGTAGGTAGAATAGGTACTAGTGCAATCAAGACTATTTCTACGTTACATGCGTTAAAACGAATGTAAAAGCACGGGAAACCCTACGTGTTTATAGCTTTGTTAAACAATAAAAAAATAAATTTTTACCAATGCAAATAATCAAAACCGATATAATTTGACTTAAACTTTCAAATACGGTAAGCAGACTTGCTATTTTATTTTTTAATCAAAAGTTATTCGGGTTCAAAAATTGCAATTTTTCGATTTTTTTAAAGTTCAACCGCGTTTATCTCGAAAACTGTGCATCCTACGAAAAAACTTGTAGAAATATTTTTTACTTAAAATGGCCCAAAAAATACAAAATATTGTTTTGTTTTGCCAAAAATCGCTGTTATTTGATTCCTCAAGTTCTTGGTCTATAACAATCTTATCGACATCCGGATCAACTGTTACCCAAAAAATTCGTGTTCTACGGGTCAAAATACATAAAAAAAACTTGAGTAAGTCCATCTGAATTAACGAGGCCGTTGTACCCCCCCTGGCGACAGGACTATAAGACCGGTTGATAAATCTGAACTGATTCAGACAATCAATAATATCAAAAGCAAATCTTCCTGTAGTACCGATGGACTATCCATAAAAATTTTCTCAAATCTCCCAGACAGTGTGTTGGGAGTCCTCATCTCTCTAATTAATGATTCTTTTGAGAAAGGTAAATTTCCAGAGTGCCTAAAGACGGCCATCATTATTCCTCTTCATAAGGGTGGTGAAAAATCAAATGCCTGCAATTATAGACCTATTGCATTACTACCGGTACTCTCCAAAATTATTGAGAGACTCATAAAAGCCCGACTTATGTCCTTTCTCGTTGATAACAATATTTTATCACAAAATCAGTTCGGCTTTTTAAATAATAAATGTACCACAGATGCCATGTTTTCTGTACTACATGAGGTTTATCAAGCATTAAACAATAATCTGCACACTGCCACTGTTTTTTGTGATTATGCCAAAGCTTTTGATTGTGTGAATCACGACATTTTGATAAAAAAACTAGATTTCTACGGAATTCGAGGTATTTCTTCGAACTGGTTTCAATCTTACTTGGATAATAGGAAACAACTGGTTAGAGCAAATGATACAGACTCTACTCTCAAAAATGTTGTATGTGGGGTACCACAAGGTTCAGTATTGGTTCCTCTACTTTTCCTTATCTTTATTAATGACATCACTAGCTTAAAAATCGATGGCAAAGTTTTTCTTTTTGCTGATGATACCAGTATCATTTGGAGCAACTCAAATATCGCAACTCTTCATGCTACTATAACTTCTGATCTACTTACAATAAAATCTTGGTCCGATTCAAATTTACTCTCTTTTAATGTAGATAAAACAGTAGCATTGTCCTATAAAGGAGCTCTTCAACCCTTACCTCTTCATAACAGCCAGATCAGTATCGTTGATTCTGTAAAGTTTCTTGGTATTTTTTTAGATAGCAATCTGAAATGGTCCCTTCATATTGATGTGTTAAGCAAGAAACTATCCTCAGCTTGCTTTGCAATAAGATCTGTTTCAAAGGAAATGAATTTAGCCTCTTCCAAAATAACATATTTTTCTTTGTTCGAGTCACATCTTCGATATGGTCTCCCTTTTTGGGGTTCTGGTACGGCTGCCCAATCTGATGTTATTTTTAAATTACAAAAAAGAGCAATAAGATATCTGTTTGGCCTCAGAAGAACAACACATTGCAGAAGCTACTTCAAAGATCACAGGATTCTAACACTACCTTCTTTATATATTTTAGAAACTGTTTGCTTAATTCGTAAACATCTACATGTCTTTCCAGCAAGACCTAGACATGACTATTCCACCAGAAATTCTACCTTTGACATCTATTTACCGATCCCGTCCAGTGAGTTAGTAAAGAAATCTATATTATATTCTGCGAAAAAACTTTACAACCATCTCCCTCTACAACTTAAATCTGCAACATCTTTCTCCAAGTTCCGTAAAATGACTAAAGCCTATTTATCTGAAAGACCATATTATTCAACAGCAGAGTTTCTTAACCAATAACTAAGAAAGTACAGTATTCTTATTTATAAGTATAATCTTAATCTATATTTGAGTGTCAAATGCAGCAGCTTAACTTAACTTATTAAATTTCTTAAGGTAGATTATGCAATTTGCAAATTTTTTTTTTAAATTTTGCAATAGATTGTTACTGTTTCTTTTGTTTATCTTTATTATTTTTATTTATGTAGACGATTTATATCATTTTAGTAAATTGTATTTGTTATTTGTTATTGTTCTTATTTTTATGATTCTTGTAAGCTTTGTCTATAAAATTGTTAAATTTTTCATGACAAAGCATATTTCTATTCTATATTCTACCCTGTATATTTTTTGCGTTTTGAAATCCTTAAGAAACACTGATTATTTTTAATGTTATATTCCCTATACCTTCTTCTTCTTTTTCTTCTTCTTGTAATAGGACTATGTCCTGTTTCTTCTGTTACAGTCTTTGCTGCGATCCGGAGCTCCAACTCTCGTACCATCGTTTTTTGGGTCTTCCTATGGGTCGCTTGGTGTTGGGCTTCTGTGTTTTCGCCCAATGCGCCATACGTTCAGGGTCCATCCGATCTACGTGGTCCCTCCACATGCGTCGTCGCGCTCTTGTCCATCTCACTACGTCCTGAACGCCTAGCTCTCTCAATGTGTCTTCGTTTCGTACTCTATCTCTGAGTGTGATAGCTCTTATGGATCTTAGGGTTTTCATCTCTGTTGTTCTTATTATCTGTTTGGTCTTTGTTGTCTCGGCCCTTGTCTCAGCTGCGTATGTCAGTACGGGTCTAACACATGTCTTATAAATGCGGACTTTGCTTTCGGTGCTCATATATTTATTCCGCCAGATTATATCCCTCAGGACACCAGATATTCTCGCTGCTTTCATTCATTGCCTGCTGTTTTGATTCTTGCCACAGATGCCTGTCGCTAGATATTTCCACACCTAAGTATCTGCAATCCATTACCTGTTCGATTATATGGTCGTCCACTACTAACTTACATCTAATTGGGTTCCTGGATATTACCATCGATTGGGTTTTCTCTTTGAATAGTGTCAGGTTATACTTTTCAGCGGTTATTTTGAATTTTTGTAGTAGGCGTTGTAAGTCATCTTCGTTTTCGGCTATTAAGATTGCATCATCTGCGTAGCAACGTATTCTCATGGTTCGGTTACCCATTTTGTATCCCTGATTCATTATGTTAACACTACCTATAACTTCATCCATTATTAAATTAAATAGGCATGGACTGAGTCTGTCCCCTTGTCTAATGCCTGCATTGATTTTTATTTCTTCCGTGAGCCCGTGTGTGGTTTTAATTCGTGTTTTGTTGGATCTATTGAGCTCTTTGATTATGTTTCTATACCTCTGACCTATGTTTTTCTTTTCAAGGATACTGAGCACGTCCTTTAATCGTACTCTGTCGAATGCTTGTTTCAGATCTACAAAGCATGTGAACATGGGCTTGTCGAATTCTATTGATTTCTCAACTAATTGTCGCATTATGAAAATAGCGTCTATTGTAGATCTGTTTGGGCGAAAACCCTGTTGTTCTTCCGATACACCGGCTTTCTTATATATTTTTTGGGATAAAATTTCTGTCAATAGTTTTGATGTAGAATTGAGTAGTGTAATTCCTCGGTAGTTCGTAGGATCTGTCTTTACGCCTTTCTTGTAGATGGCTATTGTTATACTCTCTCTCCATTCCTCTGGTACTGTCATGTTGTTTACAATTTTTTGAAATAATGTTGTTATCTCTTCTATTATTTCCCTATACCTAACTGCCATAATTTTGAAATTATTGCTACATATATTAAAAAAAAATTTTAAACAAATTATAAAAAATCAATTTTTTCAGCCCGAGTAGATATTATTTTAGGTTCTTTGTATCATTTTGAACAAAAAAGGTCTTTTATAAATTTCCTCTAAAGTTAGTTATTTCCGAGTTATAAACAATTTAAAACTGAAAAACATCGAGAAATGACGATTTTTAAGGTTCAAAAACACAAGTAAAAAAATCATTTTTAAAATTATAAAGTACCTAAATTCAAGCTCAAACCTTCTTGTATCAGATCCCTATAAGAACTTTTGGCATGTTTTATTCTAAAATATTGTTTTGTTTTTAATTTTTAATGAAGCTCATACGAGAGGACGGGCGATCGGGCCTTAACAACTAAAAAATAATATTTTAAAATAGAATAAAACCAAATCACTTATGGGTATCTGTTACAATAAAGTTTGAACTTGAATTTAGGTACTTCGTAATTTCAAAAATAATATTTTTTTGAACCTAGAAAATCGTCATTTTTCGATTTTTTTCAGTGTGAAATTGTTTATAACTCGGAAACGATTAACTTTTGAGGAAAATTACAAAAGACCTTTTTTGTTCCTAATGATCCAAAGAACCTAAAATAATCTCAACCCGGGCCGATAAAATTGATTTTTATAATTTGTTAAAAAATTTGTTTTTAATCAATGGAGCAATAACTCCGAAATTGTGGCATTTAGGTATAGGGAATATAATATAAAAAATAATCAGTATTTATTAAGGACTTCAAAACACAAAAATATACAGGGTGTTCCATTTAAAATAAGAAAGTCCATTGGATTTCCAGAAAAACGGATGATTTGACAACAATGTAATTACCACTATAATATCGGTCGCATACCCACCAGAAAACCCCTACCCACCAATATTTATGAAGAGCGGTCAAGCGGTTTCCGAGAAATTACCGTGTTTCCATACTTTCTCGCTACCCTGTATAATATAAGTGGAGTAATTTGGTATAGTCACGTAGTATTACGTAGATACTGTGTTTGCCTATTTAACAAAAAACAATGGTGAAAACCCTGAATTATCCATGTATGTCCATCCGTCCGTCTGTACGTAAATACAACTTCTCCGCTATTAGAACAGATAGAAGGACATATTAGACAAATGGACAAAGATCGTATTAAAGCTATATTATTTTTAAAGGTATATCAAGTATATTTGTCTATAATAATGTTCCAGTAAACAAGCTGTGGGACATTTACAGAGAGCATACTTAAACCCACAGTATATCAAAACAATCAAAACTTTTATAAAGAGAACATCAGTTCTATCAAGACGCCAAATGTTTAGTCAGAATTCATTCAAGTTAACAAGGGTTTGACACAAGGGTACTGTCTATTTCCCACTCTCTTAAAAATGTATAATTTGGTACTGAAACAATAGTTTAAAAAAAATAATATAGTTGTAGTACAATTTTTTGTTATTTAGCTTAATGCCTCGACAACTAATGGCTATTGGTATTGTACAGTTGATTTTGCAATCAGATACCCAGTGTAGTGTGTAGTGTATGTGTTGAGTAGATGTCTTGTTACTTTGAAAAATCGACTTCATTTTCTTAGAGAGATGTTAGTTGTATTTGAACGTCTGCGGTGCCTTCCGTGAGTACCTATCCCACAAGGTTAGAAATTATTTTCATTCATTAATTTTTAATAAATATGAAACATTTCCTACCCCTGATCAGATTCGAACTCACGACCCCTGAATCCAAAGGTAGTTGAGGAAAAATATAATTAGTGATATCTAGAATCAAACATAGACAAAATGAGTGCCAACAGACTATCCAGGAAATGATTTAGACCAGGGGTTCCCAACCGGTGGTAGGCGGGAAAATTTCAGGTGGTACGCGTCACGTGTGTGAATTAAGCGATTACGCTGAACCTCTGTCTGCGAAAGTGCCAGTGCAGTTGTTGTGCTTCCATATTAATATATGAAGCAGTTTTTGGTGAACCTTGATAATTCAAAGGATAGAGTTAAAAAACTTAAACCGCAGGCCAATTGGAAATACCACGAAAGCTACTTACAGTGTGGTTTTATAGTGAATTGTGGCACAGAAAATAGTGACAAACCTATTCCTCAATGGGTTGCTTGTTTCGAAACGCTTTCGAACCAAAGCATGAAGGCTTGCTGGCTTGAAGGCTATGCTGATACGTCACCAACACACAAAGCACTCTGATGTGATTGGTAAGCTGATCGAATATTTTTAAAAGATAATCTTCTTTTTTTTGTGTGTAGAATTGCAAAGGATGAAAAGTCTCACACAAAGGCAGTCAAAGAAATTTAAAAAATACCATTGTCAAACAACACAGTGAAAAGGCGAAATGCTAATATGTCTTCCAATATTGACGAACAACTTTGTTGGAAACTTCAAGAATGCACATATTTTGCACTTCAAGTAGACTAAAGCACCGCTATAACAAACATAGCACAGCTACTCGCATTTTTACGATATGATTTTTATAAAGAAATTATAGAAAAGTTTTTGTTCTGCAAACCACTTGAATCATATACCACAGAGGAACTCATATGTCAGGTAAATTGACAGGGCTAGCAGCAAAAATAAAGAAAATTGCTCCTGAATGCCGAAATACACATTGCGTGTCATACACTGAGACAAATTAGAATTAGAAATAATTTAGTAGATATTTCTCAAAAAATAAGATCATGAGGCTTTTTTCCTATTCATGTTCCAATCCCCGGTGTTTGGTGGTACGCCAAAATCTTCAAAATATTTCAGGTGGTATGCAGTTGCTAGAAGGTTGGGAACCCCTGATTTAAAGCATACGAAATAAATCGATGATAAGTCGGAAATTGAAATTTACTAAACGCAACAGAAAGTGACAGTAAATGACTTGCTGTTGCGTTTAGTAAATTTCAATTTCCGACTTATCATCGACTTTATGTATATGTCATTTCGTATGCTTTAAACGATGACGCACGGGTAAAGATTCGCGGACTCAACTGTACATATTTCAATAAATATCAAGTCAGGTAAACTATTCATTATGTAGTAAAAGCATTCGAGACGAATAAAAAAACTATTAGTTTGGAAACACTGGTAGACACTGGTGGAAAATACGGTTACACATGGCTCAGAAGTCTGAACAATAAGTAAGAGCATGAAAAACCAAACTCGCATAACGTGATTATGTAAGAACGGAGAAAATCAAAGAAATAGGGAACGTAGAGCAATAATATTTTGATTTCATAGAGAAAAAAATTACTTTCTTGGTACGGTTACATGAGACAAATTAACAGTGAGAGGTGACCAATTAGAGCCTAGAGGGTAGAGATGTTGAAAAAGTATCTATTCGTTACAAAATACTCGTTACTTACGAATACCGAAAGTAACGATTATACAGAGAGGCAAATCGTTATTTTGATTACTTTGATTACTCTGATTACTTCGTTACTTCGTACCAATCGTATCGGAGCGAGTAACGACTATTGTATCTACAACCAGTACATTGATTACCTTCTACCAATAGTATCCCAGCGAGTAACGGACGGGACCGGTATTTTACAAGTGTTATCCAATATCGGTATCAGTATGAAGCGTTTTAAGGGTGTGAGGGTGAGGAGAAGATAGAAGATGAAACAGAGAGAGGTATAATGGTATACGTAAAATATGTCGCTGGTACCTATGATTAATGTGATTCCTAATACATTTCCAGTGAAAATAATAACTCTTTGATAAGTATTGGCAATTACAATTTTTTTTATATGCGTGTCCGCGAAGATTATAACTCCCAAAATATTTATAATGAAAAGATTTAGTTTATAATAGATGCCGACGAAAACAATTATTTCCCTTTCTGTTTCTGTTTCTGCCGACGAAAACAATTATTTCTGAGAACTTTTTACTAATTATAATTTTCGTGGACCCACAAAAAGAAATGACGTTTTTTGCCGATACCTCTCAAAAAATAAATTTTTTCGCTAACACTTTAACTAATAACACTTTATTAGGGATTATAATTTTCACAATCATCGAAAATAATATTTTTCACGGCGTTCATTGAAAGTTCTACTCTTAACGGCATTTTTCGGAGTTATACTTTTCGTAGGCAGCGGCGATGTAATGTATGTCATTAACAAAGATCGAATACGAGAACACTATATTTTTATCTAGATCTACGCCATTTGCAGATGTAGATTAGATAGTAGATCAATACCTATACAAAATACCTACCTACTGAGAAATACGATTCTCGATAGGATTACCGGTACTCAAATACAAACGTAACAAAAGTAATCATAGTAATCAAAGTAACGAATACTGTAAATGATTACTTTATACAAAATAACGATTTGTAACGAATACTCGAAAGTAACTATAATCAACATCATTACTTGAGGGGCCGCAAATAGAAGGAGGAAAAAAGGAAGGCCAAAAAAGTCTTGAAAAAAAGATATCAGTTTCCCAAATATTTTAAGCTAATACTGGAGCGGATATTTTCCAAAATTTTAAAACAGTTATTAAAAATAAACAATTAGGCAACAAAAAATCAGGAGACTTTTCTTTGATGGCGAATTAGGTGAACTGCAAATCCAATCTTACTGGAAGATATTGGACGATGTTAAGAATAACCTTTAACTCCGACAATATGTCTACTATATCTACAATTTTCCCTTGAAAAACATCATATTTTCCACTATTTAGGTACGTAGAGAAAAGACGTTAAAATAAAATTGGATGAATGCATTTCTTTTCAATTCGAGCTCTATCATTGTTCTATATGTGTAATTTTACACTTTTAATTTAAAACTCGTTTCTATATACCTACGTATAAAATAATGTTTCATGACTATCCAGAAGAAGCAAATTTTCGTTACACAAAATCCCAGGCTGTATAATAAATATCCATTTTTGATATATTTTACTACAATGCAGCATAAAAAAAGAAAGTGAGACGCAGATTATCGTGGCTGGGCAAACTGAGAGAATGATACGGATGTATAGTAAAACCGATTTATTTGCAACCGCCAAGAGAAGACACGATAGACGTTCGGTAATCGATGCAAGTGACCTTGAGGGTTTCAGTTAAATCTGTTCAGGTATACATTAAATGAGCTTTTCAGAGCAGCCGTCTCCAAAGTCCGAATAGCTATGATGATTGCCGACATCCGTCGCGGAGATGGCACTTTAAGAAGAAGACTACAATACAAGCGCAAATGCCTTAATTCGTAACAATCTCTATTCATAAACAATAGCAGCTGTCAGATGTGAGTCATCCTTTTCAAGATAATATATTTTATCGCCAACCGTCACTAAAGTCATTCATTATTGTACTCATTTGTCGCCATTTGCGGCAGTAAAGTAACACTTTATTGTACTGAAGAAGAATTTTACTTTACCTGCCGCGATTATTAACCGAGATTGAATGTAAAGTGCTCGATGGCAGGAATTGATTATTTATTTGAATGAACTTTATTGACTTTAATTATTAAAAATATTGTACAAAATTTGCGATATAATCAATTAAATGTATGTCAAATAGTGAAATTTTTTAGTATTTTGTAATTATATTCATATACAATAAATTAAAACTTAACCGCTTTAGTAATTATTCTATATTAATAAATATCGATTAAAAATCGAAAGCGGCCATCTTGCAAAAGTTATCTGTCATCACTGTCATGAAATTATAATTACGTCTAAAATTTAAAAAGTTCTTAAATTGTATCTCAGACTCGTTCGATAAGTAGTCACTTTTCTGACTTGGTACATAAATAACTATATTTTTTACTTGACTATATTCAGCTCTTCCGATAAAATTAAATATAGTCATTGATTAAAAACTACTACTACATATATAATAAATTGATTATATTACTTATAAACTACTTATAAACACATTCATTAATAACTAAATATAGAACATCGTTCTATAGTTTATAGACTATAGTATAGTATATTATACTTCTATGACTAGTCTATGACTAGTTTTAGTGACTATATTTAATTTTATCTGCGGTGTGCAAGTACTTGGAGGGGATATTAGAAACGATCGTGCGCGAATAGCGGAGAAATATTGCAACTTTCTTAAATAATTACTTGTCAATTGAAATTGTCAAATTGACGTACATTTTATATTTACTGTCAATGAAGAAGAAAAATTATATGTTGCTCCACAATATTGATATGATATGTAATTATTATATAAAGGTAAATTTATTTAATTGTATTTTGCTTGCAGTACTGCATTTTAATACCTAATTTTGTTTACTACATACAATTGTTTACGTTTTAATAAGACAACCTGAATCTTATTTTTTCTTATAATTTATTTGGACTGTGGCCTTGACAATTATCCAGCAACAGGACCATATGATTGGCCAATATAATTAAACGTGCGATTAAAGTTGCAGGTGTCGCTTTTCCGAACTTGCACGGTCCCAATAGTTGATATTTTGTATTTATATTACTTTTGTAATTACCGGGAACAACGCAAATATATTAATAGTAATAGTATATTTGAATTTGATACACATATGGAAAATGCGTATATTAAGATTCAACTAAAGATAATAAAATTATAGTTGATAGAAGAATTTTACACGCATTATTATATCTAAACCAATCACAAGGCCTTAAACCGTCACTGATTAATGATATATTTGAATTTGATACACATAAGGAAAATGCGTATATTAAGATTCAACTAAAGATAATAAAATTATAGTTGATAGAAGAATTTTACACGCATTATTATATCTAAACCAATCACAAGGCAGTAATCATATTTTCAATATTCTATTAAACTTTAAATTTAACAGTTTTATAAAAACAATTAATACCCATTAGTAATTATTTTCCATTATTTTCTTCTTTTTTGTAGTACCTATTCGTTCCTGATGTTGGCAACCATCGTGGCAATCTGTACTTTGCACACTGGTGCTCTAAAAAGATCTGTAGTGGTTGTGTTAAACCACATACGTAGATTTTTCAGCCAGGAAATTCTTTGCCTTCCTGATCCTCTACTTTCCTTCTACTTTTTCTTGTAAAATTAGTTGCAGCAGACCATATCTGTCGCTGTTACTCATTATGTGACCGAGGTATTCGATTTTGGCTGTTTTTTTGTGGTTAACAGCTCTTTTTCTTTTTGTATTCTTAATAAAACACCCTGATTAATACAAGATATCTTCAGGATTCGACGATAAAGCCATATTTCGTAAGCGTCAATTTTCTGACTATTCGCGATGAAAAACAAAGTATCTGACCTCTGGTGGAATAAATTTAAACCACTATAAGTGGTATAAACAAACCATAAAATTGTTGATTTGAATGCAATTTGGTCACTATTAAGAAATTATTAGTAAATTTCAGCATTATGAGTATACTAAAATATTTTAAATCAAATCGGTATTGTTCTGTTCCTCAAATGAATGTTTGTTTATACCATTAAATGGTATTCGACCTGCATTCGACCTGCCCTCTATATTCCGTTTCAATCGCGAATAACATCGTAGTAACCTGATTTTATGGGAATTAATGAATCATGACATTGGAATAGCTTAGCCATTTTTTGAAATGCAGATTTTGCTTTCTCTATCCTATATTTGATTTCTAGAAAATGGTCCCAATTTTCATTGACATTCGTATTTATGTAGGTGTATGTTTTTACTCCTTCTATTTGTTATCCGTGAGAAATAGAATAGAACAGAAATATGCTTTATTGTTACTGAAAATTATAGAAATTGTATAGAAAAAGCTTAACATAGAGTCAAAAAAATAACAATAACAAATACAATTTTCTGAAATTTGATAAATCGTCAATGTAACAAAAAAATTACAAGTTAATGAAGTAAAGAATAAACAAAACGGATATATTCCAAAATTAATATAAATTGCAAATTGAACATACAACATAATAAAATACAGACATAGGAACTATAATTTTAAGCTGCTGCATGTGACACCAAAATATAGATAAATATACTTTAGTTAAGTACTTGTACATTACTGTAATTTCTTATTTAGTCATTATGAAACTCTTCTACTGAATAATATGGTCTTTTAGATATATGAGCTTTTGTCACTTTACGGAACTTGGGGAAAGATGTGGCAGATTTGAGTTGTAAAGGGAGATGGTTGTATAGCTTTTTTGCGGAATATGATGTAGATTTCTTTACTAACTTAGAGGACGGGATCGGTAAATAAACATCAAAAGTTGAATTTCTGGTGGAGTAGTCATGATGAGGTCTTGCTGGAAAGGCATGCAGGTGTTTACGAATTAAGCAAACAGTTTCTAAGATATATGCATAAAGAAGGAAGAGTTAATATTCCGTGATATTTGAAGTAACTTCTGCAATGTGTTGTTTTTCTGAGGCCAAACAGATATCTTATTGCTCTTTTTTGTAATTTAAAATAACATCTAATTGGGCAGAGCTTTACTAGAACCCCAAAAAGGAAGACCATATCGAAGATGAGACTCGAACAAGGAAAAATATGTTATTTTAGAAGATGCTAAATTGAGTTCCTTCGAAACAGATCTTATAGCATAGCAGGCTGAGGCGAGTTTCTTACTTAACAAATCGATATGAAGGGACCATTTATTGAGGTTGCTGTCTAAAAAAATACCGAGAAATTTTACAGATTCAACGGTAGAGATCCGGCTGTTATTAACAAGCAGGGGTTGAAGAGCACTTTTAGAGGATAATGCTACTGTCTTATTCACGTTAAAAGAGGGTAAATAAGAGTCAGACCAGGTTTTTATCGTAAGCAAATCAGAAGTTATAGTTGCATGAAGAGTTGCAATAGTTGAGTTGCTCCAAGTGATACTGGTATCATCAGCAAAATGAAAAATGTTTCCATCGATTTTTAAATTAGTGATGTCTTTTATAAAGATAAGCAACAGTAGAGGACCCAATACAGAACCTTGTAGTACTCCGCATATAATGTGTTTGAGACTAGAGTCAGTATCATTAATTTGCTCTAACCAGTTGTTTCCTATTATTCAAGTAAGATTGGAACCAATTCAAAGAAATACCTCGAAATCAATAGAAATTTAGTTTTTTAATCAAAATGTCATGATTTACACAATCAAAAGCTTTGGCGTAGTCACAGAAAACTGTGGCAGTATAAAGATTATTGTTTAGTGCTTGATAAACCTCATGAAGCACAGAAAAGATGGCATCAGTGGTACATTTATTAGTTAAAAAGCCGAACTGATTTTGTGATAAGATGTTGTTATCAATAAGAAAGGACATAAGTCGGGTTTTTATAAGTCTCTCAATAATTTTGGAGAGTACCGTTACTAAGGCAATACAAACGTCTATAGTTGCAAGCATTAGATTTTTCGCCACCCTAATGAAGAGGAATAATAATTGCTATCTTTAAGCACTCTGCATCATTAATTAGTGAGACGAGGAGTTCCAACATATTTTCTGTGAGATTTGAGAAGAGTTTTATGGATAGTCCACCAGTACTACAGGATGATTTGCTTTTGATACTATTGATTGTTTGGATCAGTTCAGATTTATCGACTGGTCTTATAAAGAATGAATTCGAGACCGTTCCTGAATTAGGGAGATAGGAATTGGGATCTTTTTGCGGCAAAATAGTAGATGTTATATTTTTACTTACATTAACGAAGTAATCGTTTAGGTTTTCAGGGTTTGGAAGGGCAAATGTATGAGCTGCGTGAGTTTTGTTTCGAAGATCGTTTATTATGGATCAAGTTTCTTTTGCAACACTTTTAGAGCTTTCCAGACGACTTTGATAGTAGGCTTTTATTAGCTGATTTGATGAGTTTTAGATACATAGGTTCACACTGATTCGTTCAAATTGCTTTTCCTTCTTAGAGATGATTATACATGTCGTGATTTAAGTATTGATTTAATTTTTTTATAATTATAATTTAATTATTACTTTTTCTCATCTACTATGATTTTTTCAAATTTACTATATTTTTTTTCCTGGGACAATAATCCCACTTTTCAGAATAGGAAACACTCTCCTGACGTAACGTTATCGTTATACAAAACACCAAGATGTATAATAAATATCCATTTTTGAGATATTTTAGTACAATACCGGAGCGAATGCCTTAATTCTTTATCATCTATATTCACAAACAATAGTCGGTGGTGATGTTGGCGGGTTTTCTTGTAGCATGTCTTGGGCCGGCCGGCCGGACCGATTGTCTCGGAAAATTTCTCGCCCGAGTTGCACGCAATCCGTCGAGAATGTATAAATCTTAAGGGTGATTGTGTACGAGGGTAGCGGTTTCCTTGGAAACGGAGTCATTTCCGCTCGCACCACGTCGGCAACGGACGTCCCGTACGGTTCCTCCTTTGGAAAATTTGCTAAATATAAGGTAACTCCATAACGAAAAAAAGCAGCTTTTTAAACTGTTTAATTTGGGTAAAGCCAACGGGTTGGATTTTATTTCAACAACGGACTTGACCTCCAGTTATTATATGACGTTTTAAGAAACGACTTTGATACTAAAAAGATAATAGGTAATTAGATAATAATTTATTTTAGAATAGTGTCGAAAATAGTCAAATAGCTGGATGTAAAATAAAAGTGAAATAATAATTATGTATTTATTCTTATATGAATATCACTTGACCAATCAACATCAATTGTCCAATATTGTTTAAGCTTCATATAAAAAACTTTACTAAGGCTACAGTTCGATTACTCTTTTATACGTCCATGGTAAAGTAATCAAAGAGATCCTGAAAAACACTCCTATATTTTACCACATAAAACAGTATTTTCTCACTCCAGTTTGGTTTTCTTGAAAGTCACCCCACCAATACCCCTTTGACTTTTTTTTTAATTATTTATTGTTCATACATATGACCTGGCCTCTAGTGACTAATCCAGGTCGTTTTTTTCCTGATGGGATTACAGATATTTTTTTTTTATATTTTTACATTTTTTACTAAACTACTAAATCTATTTTTACAATTAATAATTTGCCATAATCTATTAATTACATTTAACAAATTTAAAGAAACAATATATATTTGTTAAAATATTTTTGGTACTATCAACTCCGTTCTAAGTTATAAAGACAGTCCCTCTATTTTCAGAAAAGAGTTGGTAGTTTTTTTCTTTTTTTTTTAATTTAATGAATTATTTTTATTGAATTATTATTTTTATTTATTTATTTTATATTGAATTATTATTATTATAATTGTGAATATCTATTTTTGAATTTATATTTTATTTTATTTATTTTAACTTTATCTTACTCAACTTCATCAGGGTTGGATTATTTGTTGTCTTCTTCTATTATTATAAATTTCTTGTTGTTTTTTAGATATTATTTCTGTTAGATTGTTTAATATTCCAAAATATTCTTCATTTTGTAATATATCTCTTATTTCAATTCTTTCTAATCTTCTTCTCATTTCTCTATGTTCTTCATTTTCTATAGTATTTTCACAATGTAACACTATATGTTCTGGTGTACCTAGTTCTCCACATTCACAATATGCATCATCTTTTAAGTTAAATCTTTCCAAATATGTTGAGTACGGTCCATGTCCTGTTAAAAAGTGTACTAAACCTTGTTTTGGATTAAAATAATTTGGAATGTTTTCTAATATTGGTATACAATTGTATAAACGTCTAGATTTTGTTGAATTTTCCCATTCATTTTGTCTTTTTCTATTTATTATTTCTTTTAATTACCTTTTATTTGTTATATCTAATCCTATTATTTGTATTATTTTTTCATATTTTTCTTTTTTTAGCCAATAATTACATGCTCTTTTTTGTGTTTCTAAATGCATTGGCATTACTCCAGTTAAAACTGTGAGTGCCTGTGTTGCAGTTGTTCCAAATGCTCCCGTCATTCTTACAAGAAATCCTCTCTGAGCTCTATTTAATTTTTCTGCATTTTTTTATTTATTAATCTATGTGCCCATACACTTAAACCGTACCCTACAATTGATGCAAGTATTGTACTTAGGTATATTCTCATCTGTCGGAACGAAATTCTATATTCCTTCTGTGCTAGACTAGCAATGCTATGCATGATCTTTGTTGCCTTTTCACAGACACAACTCATGTGTTTTTGTAAATAATTTTTGTTCGTCTATTATAATACCTAAATGTCTTGTTTCCTTTTTTCTTTTTATTGTTTTCCCTCTAATTTTTATAATTGGATCTCTTTCTAAATTCCCTTTTATTAAACTATATGTTGTTTTTGAATCTGATATCGTTAATTTTACTTTATTCATCCAATCATTTACTCTTATTAATACTTCATTTGATTTATTTTCTAATTCTCTTCTTGAGTTTGCATCTATGATCAACAACAAATCATCTGCATATGCTATGCTTCCAAGCACTTCAGGATCTATAGTCAATTGTTCCAACAGTTCCTCTAGCATTACATCCCAGAACATAGGTCCACATACTGATCCTTGTGGACATCCTTTTGTGATATGTTTTGTCTTTTTTCCTGTTGGACAACTTAGGCTTGCATATCGGTCTTGACAGTAGTTTCTGAGACTTCCGTACAGATTCTTTGGACATCTCATTCTTCGAAGTCTTTCAAATAATGACGGCCACCAAAGATTGTCAAAAGCCCCAGACACATCTATAAAGATCATTAAAACATACTTTTTTATGCTTTCATTTACTATTTCAAATACTTTATTTATTGCATCTTCTGTTGATCTACCTTTCCTAAAACCATACTGACCAGGATGTAATCCAATTTCTGTTCTTATTTGATTTATTTTTTTACATAGTAATTTTTCTTGTAATTTTCCCATTGTATTCAATAAACATACCGGTCTATATGATTTCCGTAAGGCAGGATATTTATCTTCCCCTTTATGTATTATTATAACTTCTGCTTGTTTAAAATTATTGGGAAACCTTCTTTGTCTAAGACATTCATTATATAATGATGTTAGTACTGGAATTATTTGTTTAAATATTATTAAACATCCCCTTTGACTGAAGCCGTCACTCACATCTCCTTAAAACTAAACGACAGAAAGTTCTCCTTGGCGTTTTCCAGAAACTACCGAAAATAGGCTTGCCCATTCCCGTTGTCAAAATCCTTCACATATATACATACAAAACGTATATAGTGCCTTCGACTGAATACAGAGAAAACATATATGCTCTGCTCAATCGAGACCTCATACAAAAACTGCTAAATTATTCTTACTTTTACTTTATCGTGTCCGGACATGTCATTCATAGAATTTTGGCCCAGCATCCGGCTACGTCGGTTCCACCTTTGTTGAGGAGCCACAAATCTTCGAAGGTTCATTATTATTTCTCCATAGTCACAGTTCACATCATCTTGGTCTACCCTTCTCCATTTTACCATGGTTTGATTTTAATGGAGCGACCCCGTTCTTATCCTGTTCATAGTTTTCCACCTTTTAACGTCTAGAGATTCGTCTAGTTCGTTGAACCTGAGGAAGAGGAAAATACTCAGGTGGTTCATCCTACACTGTTCCAAGGAAGCTTTTCCTGGATTTTAGTCGCTTTCGTAGTATTAAATCTTTGTATGCGGCATGCCACTCCTCCACGATTTGTTTAATTTTCTTTATGTGCTCTGTAACATCTCTGCGTGTTGAGGATGCTGTAAAACCCGTTGCTCTATATAGACTTGAGAGTGCTGTTGGTTTTATAAACCCTGTTACTATCATGCAGGACTCATTAAGAGCAGTATCAACTTGTTTGATGTGGGCAGATCTGCTCCAAACTGGGCATGTGGGCATGCATATTTAACAGTTAAAAAATATAATGCCTGTGCCTTTGTTCTTAAGACATGCACATGCACCTCATTTACCTCCCGTTAGCTTTCTTAGTACGCTGCTCCTAGTTCTTACTTTCCCTCTCGTTTTAATGCAATGTTGTATGTATGTGAGGGACCGGTCCAGAGTTACTCCAATATAATGTAGGTTGGTCGGTGTGTTCTAATGTATTACCATTCCACGGAATTTGGAGTTTTCGCTTGGCTTCCTTTGCGCGAATGTGGAAGGCGCAGATTTGGGTAGCCAATTCTTCTAAAAATCCTTTGCTGATCGTTCGATAATATATACGTCAAACACCCTAGGCCCTAGATATAAACTTCGTTTGCCAACCACTAAAATGCTGACCTCTGACATCAACAAACTCCCTGACAAATACAACGAAACCCTAAGTGTTAAACGATTTACACGCGTGGTTATATAGCTTACTTAGAGCTGCTTTGTAGTTTTCTGTAGTTCTGTGGGTCAGTGGCAGCTGCCCTCAACGCACATCAGTAAAGCCAATAAATTAAAACCAATCAATAAGAAAAAGTATCTCAAAGAACTGTTTTTCCAACTCTTTTCTTCTGTGATGTACACCCTCATCAAAATTGGACCAGACCATGCACTAATACAACCACCGCGACCCATAGTGAGCCATCAAACAAAACAAGTACCAGTGCCTAGACACGCTACAAAGAGCACGTTCTGAAGAGTCACGAAAAGCTTCTTAAACAGGACAACCAAAATACACAAACAAATAAAGAACCAAAACCTCTAGATTCCCTAGCCTACTGCACAATTATTATAACTGTTACAGCCGCACTCAACGCGTACGCAAAAAAGTAAATAATTAAAAAACATCTCAGGACAGTTATTGTAGTTAATTTCTCTTCTCTAGTCTCGAATTTTCAACTCAGGATCTCATAACAACCATACGAATTTGACAAAATATCTGCAAATATCTTCCAATCTAAGGGAAATAAATAAATAACGCACCTTTTTAACGAACTAACCTTTTTTTCTTCTGGAGGTGAAAATTTTCAAAAAAGTGTACCAGGTTGAGCCATCTCTTTTCGTTTAACCTTCTGAATGATGGCGTTGATCTTCTCCGTCGCGAGTTCCAGTCCGTGATATGTCATCCAGTTTTTCAAAAACCCGGCCCGTACGCCTTACCCGAAGTCGGAGATTCAACCGCAAAGGCGAAGGGGTTTATACCCTGTTCGTATTAGCAGTTAATGACCCCGTCATATGCCAGCTTCCATAGCATCGGGCCCAAGAGCGTTCCCTGAGGGACTCCAGCTGTTACGTCAACGAACGTGTTCTTCTTACAATGATCCTTCCCTCGGATAGATATTCCGCCTCCACATTTTTAAGCTAGCCAGGATACTTCCTCCCCTCCAATGCGTGTATCATCTCTTTCCACTGCAGAGTGTTTAAAAATGCATTTCTAACAAAGAAGAGGAGCAGAGTCTTTCAGCGCATTTCGTCCCTAATGTTGTGCAATGCCTCAGGTATACTCAAAATTATGTTAGTCGTGCTCTTCTCCTTCCAGAATCCGAACTCTCCCGGGGATAGGCCTCCTGATCTGTCAATCTTGTCGTCGATCTGTCCTCGCAGCATCCTCTCGTACAACTTCCTGATGTACGAGAGAAGGCATATTGAGCGATACTTCTCCATAGTTTTGGGGAGCAGCATCAACCTTAATATCCTCCAAGGCTCAGGAAATGTCTGTGCATTCCTACCTGAACTCCTGGAAAACTAACAAAAGATATGCTTGCGTCCGCAAATCAACCACGCAAAATAAAATATAAAAGTATCTAGTCTACTGATACTATATCGTTTTTTCAACAATAAACTACCTTTAGAAAATCAAATCAAAAGATTGATTTAGAAACCGGCACAGACGTCCCAATAGCGAAGACGTTGGCTATAGCGACGAGGTGATCAACTGCGGATTAGACCTGTAGGTACAACTACGGAATTGTCACCGGATAATTGACCCGAACGTTCGTTGACGAAAGTCAATAAGGGAAACGTTATAAATGAAAGTGGCGTGTTGCTTAGCCCAAATAAGATTAGAGTTGGCCTGTGTTTCTCTGTTTGTGGAAGATGAAACTGACCATACGTTATTAAGTTAATGGCTAGGAAAGTGATGAGAGCAATGTTCGTCAATTTTAAGTACTTTTTCACATCAGAAAAGTATGCCAGGTTACAAATTACGTATGATTTATTATACGATCTTATATCCACAATTAGGGCTGCATTATACATGTTGCAGTTTACAAATGTTTGAATAGTGTTTATATACAGACTAACATGTATAATGCAGGTGATAAATTTTTTGTTCAGATTTTTTATATTTATATACACAACACATTTTCACCGTTCCAAAGAAAACTGGCCTTTCTAATCAAGATCAAGAAAAAATGTGTACCCTTCGAGACGTCCCTGTTAAACAAATATCCGAATTAAACAAAAACAAATCTACCCCGATGAGGTTTTCTATTTTACCATTTTTAGTGTAGTACATATCATATTATATTATCGTTTACTGTAAAAAAGATCCAACCCACCAGGTCGTCTCTAGCGCCATATCTTAATGAGCGAACCAAACCAACACATCAGTGTAGTCGGAAAGTAGCTAAGCGAAAGACCACACGAGCGATAATTTACGGCGCCGTAAGAGCAGTAAACCCATCGGTTGACTAACTCCTCCACAAATTATAGATGAAATAAGAGTTAGCCAACCAATGCCTCGTCAGGTTTATTGCTCTTACGGCGCCGTAAATTATCGCCCGTGTGGCCTGTTGGATAATTTACGGTGCCATTGGTTTGACTACCTCCTCCACCAATTTTAGATAAAATGATTTCATCTAAAATTGGTGGAGGAGGTAGTCAAACCAATGGGCGCCGTAAATTATCGTGCCGTAAAAAATCGCCCGTGTGGCCAAAGCCACGTAAGCCGTGTAAGAGCCGTAAAATGAAGCGCGAAAATGGGTCCCACAGTGAGAGTAGTGGATGGCCAGACTGAGCTGTAAAATATCGCGAAGCAACATCGAACGGGCCCATCTTTGGCGTCGTGTCGGAAACGAATGGACCTGGTCCAAATTTGTAGCTCATCTCGCCACAACAACGACCAAAACGTTGTATTTACACCTCGCGACACGCGCCGTAATTTACATCCCCATCTGGCTATGCTTTTTGCAGCGCTTACTGCCACTTCATTTTACAGCGCTTAGGCTTTGGCCACACGGGCGATTTTTTACGGCGCGATAATTTACGGCGCCCATTGGTTTGACTACCTCCACCAATTGGAGGAGGTAGTCAAACCAATGGGCGCCGTAAAAAATCGCATGTGTGGCCCAATCGTTAGCGAAAGGATACAGGGGCGATAATTTACGGCGCCGTAAGAGCAGTAAACCCATTGGTTGACTAACTCGCCTACCAATTGTAGATGAAATAGGAGTTAATGAACCAATGCCTCGTCAGGTTTACTACTCTTACGGCGCCATAAATTATCGCCCGTGTGGCCTTAGGCTAACGCCACACGGGTGATAATTTACGGAGCCGTAAGAGCAGTAAACCTGACGAGGCATTGGCTCACTAACTCCTATTTCATCTACAATTAGTGGAGGAGGAGGAGTTAGTCAACCAATGGATTTACTGCTTTTACGGCGCCGTAAATTATCGCTCGTGTGGCCTTTCGCTTATATAGGCTTATTAACGACACAGCTGTGTGAGCAAATGAAAATCAAGTTAGTTTTCAAACATACAGAAGTAGGTATATGTTTGACCAAATTCAAATCAAATCATTAAAAAAGGATAGCTGCAATAAATGTGAGGGCGTGCATGATTTGGACGCTAAATTTAAAATTCGACGCTGAAAAATAAAATTACCTGTTTCTGCATACATAATTTGGACGCTGGGTCTAATTGAAATGTAAATGGAAAGTCAAGTAATAAAATTCTAGAGATTAAGCTTGATAAGGTTTATTTGTCACTTTGAAATAAATACGACATACATTTTACGAAATGGTATTATGATTTTGGACGGCCTTTCGGTCAAATTATCCTTAGCCTTCCTTTTGGCACTGCTACGCACAATCTGTCTATTAAGCGTCTTGATATCACACTCGTGATTATGTTCTAGATTACTTCCGATCACTAACTTTTCTGGCCCTTTCGTGAATATCTTCGCTTTACACGACCGTTTTACGCACCTCCAATACGTTTCTCCCGATTTTAGTACTTTATCTTGAGAAAAAGTAAAACTGTTCATTTTGAGCAAAATTTTACCACGATTACTTACTAACGTTGAAATTTCCATATTCACTATTAGTTTATATTCCTGTCTAGTACATGAGTTATTGTAAATAGACACAGGTTTATGTCATCAGATGTTACTATACAGAATGTCTCACCGAATAAATCCTATTCTACCTCTTACTCTACATCAGTGGAATTTATACAACCCGTTGGATGTGCATGATTTGGACGCTAAATTTAAAAGACCCAAAGGAGGAAGATCCAACCCTTCGGTCCTAACTTTACTTTCTGGCAGCGTCCAAAACACGGGTACTTTTAAGACCCTCAGGTACTTTAGCGTCGAAAACATGCCCGCCCAAATGTGACACCTACCTAAGTAGAACCCAAAATGCCTTTACTGCCAACGAAAAAGAGATATTCAAGAAAGAGAAACTCTTATAAAAAATTGGCAGAGGGTTAGAAACCAGATGAAGAATGATATTAAACTGGGTAAAGATAATGAAACAATAGAGTGTCTTATATTTGACTTAAAAAAACACTACCATTACCACGGTGGGCAACAGGGATTCTGTTTTACAAGAGACAAATTTGGTTGTATAATTTTGGCATTCACTCAGGTTTCACCAACTAAGATCATTTTTACGTCTTAACGGAAAACGAAGCAGGACACGGAGCCTAAGAAATCGGTTCATGCTTAATAAAGCATATTAAAGAAAATGTATCTGACAACATAACTGAATTAATTTTATGGTCAAAATCGCAACATTAAGCTGACATCAATGTTTAAAGCTGTGTTGCAGTAACATTTTTCTTTAAAAAGAATTCGCATGCGTTTCTTACCTAATAATTCTGATTTTTCAGATGTGGAATGTGCATTAAAACATCAACAATGACTTTACCTGCCTGATGATTATTATGTAAACATATCGGACAAAAACAAATTCAAAGTTACACGAATGCCATCTAGTGAATTTTTTGGAACTGCTGAATTGTAAAAACAAATAGTAAATAGAAAAGTCGATGTGAAAAATAAAGAAAATTAGCTGTTTGCATACCCGCGAGATATCTCTTGATAAATAAAAACCCTATTTTTGAAATTCTTCATATTTTTGAAACAAACTTTGATCGTGACAGTGACACGGGTAGGTATTAGAAAAAACGATTTTGTCCGCCAGCAGTATTTTAAGATCTACTAATACTTATGTTACTTATGTGGAAAACAAAATCAATGGAAAACAATATCCTAAAGCGTCGTTTAAACACAACGATAAGTCACAGCAACTAGTTGTGATGACAAGTTGAAACGCTGTTTAGACGCTGCGATTCAATGCGATACCACCTTCAACCCAACTCCAACTTTAATAAGTTGTGCGATGCACCGTTTACACACAATGATAAGTTGCAACAACTCGATTGACCTTGATAAGTTGTTTGATTTATCGCTGTGTTTAAACGACCCTTAAAACTAGTAGACATACAATTCATGGGCATGATGATTCCGAATGATTGAAAACATTTTTATTCAAATATTACCAGCACAGACATCATAGACGATGTAGATGACTTCAGTGGTGCGCCACATTTTGAAATGGAGTCATCAGAAATGTAATTATTGTTAAGGGGACGGGTACGAACTTTCGGCTTCAATGCTATTTAAATGGGGTTCATTTTTTCGAATCCTAAGAAAACTAATAAGTATTTTTGAAAAATTTAAACACAGAGTGAAAGATTACGTTATTACCGAGGGCCGAAAGTCCCTGAAAACTTTTATAATATTTATTTTAATAAGTTACAGTGGTGAAAATCTAAGAGAAAATTTAGTGTGATTTTTAATTTCGAATATCTCATTCAAAAGAAACTTTTTATTCATTCTAAGGGGACTTTCGGCCCTCGGTAATAAAGTAATCTTTCATTCTGCGTTTAAAGTTTTTAAAAATACTTAGTAGTTTTCTCAGGATTCGAAAAACATGATTACATTAAAAATACATTGAAAATTTTGACAGGCGTCAAAATGTTCCTTTCCTCTTAATGTTTATATATGACAAATATGACAAATTTTATTTTGCATAAAAGAACCAACCCACAGAATACCACAGAATTTTCATATTAGTAATTATTTATATTACATTTACATTTTTAAAGCCAATGTATGTTCTGAGTTTAAATTATTTTCGATATAAACTTAATTTTCTACTATCTTCACAACTTAACCATTAATTTACTCAAGAATATGATTTTGGGGATAGTTCCTTTCTACAAAAAACCGTCCATTAGTGGATTACGTCATATTTAACATAATTCACTCTTGGTAAAATTAGAAAGTCGTACATCTGATTTTTTCTAAGTACTATTCAAACATTATTTGTAAACTGCTATAATGCAGTTCTAATTGTGGATGTTAAGGTGTTAAATTTTTTGTTCAGACTTTTTATATTTATACACACAACACATTATCACCGTTCCAAAGAAAACTGGCCTTTATAATCAAGATCAACAAAAAATGTTTACACTTCGAAAGGTCGCTGTTAAACAAATATCCTAAGTAAATAAAAACAAGTCTACCCCGTCATACAGTGAACCACTCTATAGGCAATTCTGAATATATCAGTTACAGTTTGGGGTTCGCTTCTAATTTCAACAAAGACCCTTTTAAAACTTTGGTAATGAAATTTGAGGCGGAACGAAAAAATGAATGGGTGACATTTTTCTGTTTTATGGGTTATATGAGAACACGTCTGTGGGTGTGATTAGGTCAGTTAATGACTGAAACAGATCAGACCTTCTAAAACACCGAAATTAGACCATATTATATGTAGATATATATAGCATGTGAAGGATACAGACATACACTTTTAGACAAAAAATATTTCATGTACCTATAATTTTACACTTCACAGTAACTTTTTTTGGTATAATATTGAAAAAATAAAAAAGAATGTGTGTGTACTTTGTACGCACGTAAGAAGTTATACTTCTATTATATGATTTAAACGAAATTAATATACTTTTTATTTATATTTTGTTTAAATTTTAAACTAATTTATACTTACTACTTCTCAAACATTTTTATTAGAACAGTGCCAAAAATTAAAATAATAAAAGAATAAAACACACACAAACACATTAAACAAGCCACAAACGATGTCTGAACATTAATTGTCGAAAATTTTTTTAACTAAATACGTATTTTCTGAAAATACAATTATATAATAAATATACTTACAATCATAAAATGTATTAAAAAAAACAAAAAAGAAAGTTTCTATTGGGACTCGAACCAGCGCTGATAAGCGCGGTTGGTATTCGAATTTATTCGCCTTCACGCTTAGCCACGGACACTATGTGTCATTATTTACGAAGATCGACTAACTAAACGGATTAAACTTGTGATATTTTGATATTTTGAAAATTGATCAAATTATTTTAATTTTGAATTGAAATGATTTAGAATTGAAACAATACAACAAAACATAGAGTAAGAAAACAATATATTAGGTGAATATTGATAGAAATTTTGATGGTAATCAAATTATATAAATAAAATTATTACATACTATGTATTTTGGCAGATCAAATAGGTAGGTTTATACCCATGATACATTAACAATTATTACGTACCTGTTGCTTTTAAAAACTATTTAAAAGTCACTACAATATTATAAACTTTTTTGTTTCTGTCCTCACAACAATAAAACTAATATATTATACATTTGTTTACCTTTACCTTTACCTCCAAACCACAGCTGTCCTACAGCTGCCATATCGGATAATTTTTGACATGTCATTTGAACATCCAATCAGAACAAAGTTATAATGCGCATGCGCCGGGCTGATAGGTTTTAACATATAAAAATTCACCCTCTATCGCCGGTAAAGAAGTATAACTTCAAAAAATATAAGAAAGCTATCTACTACAAAAATGAAAAGATTAAAATGAAAAGAATATTATCTATTAGTCCTGTCGCCAGGGGAGGTACAAAGGCCTCCTTTATTCAGATGGACTTACCCAAGTTTTTTTCATGTGTTTTGACCCGTAGAATACGAATTTTTTGGGTAACAGTTGATCAGGATGTCGATAAGATTGTTATTGACCAAGAACTTGAGGAATTACATAACAGAGGTTTCTCACAAAACAAAACATTTTTTTGTATTTTTTGGGTCATTCTAAGTAAAAAATGTTCTAACAAGTTTTCCCGTAGGATGCTCAGTTTTCGAGATAAACGCGGTTGAACTTTCAAAAAATCGAAAAACTGCAATTTTTAAACCCGAATAACTTTTGATTAAAAAATAAAATAGCAATTCTGCTTAGCGCCTTTGAAAGTTCAAGTCAAATTATATCGGTTTTGATTATTTGCATTGCTAAAAATTTATTGTGTTATTGTTAAACAAAGCTACAAACACCTAGTGCGTGAGTGATGTTTTCTATGATTTCTCATTTAAAATCTAACGAGTAGGTAGAATAGGTACTAGTGCAATCGAGGCTATTTCTACGTAGCATGCGTTAAAATGCATGTAAAGGCACGGGAAACACTATGTGTTTATAGCTTTGTTAAACAATAAAAAAATAAGTTTTTAGCAATGCAAATAATTAAAACCGATATAATTTGACTTAAACTTTCAAATGCGGTAAGCAGACTGGCTATTTTATTTTTTAATCAAAAGTTATTCGGGTTCAAAAATTGCAATTTTTCGATTTTTTGAAAGTTCAACCGCGGTTATCTTGAAAACCGCGGTTAGAATGACCCAAAAAATACCAAAAAATGTTTTGTTTTGCGAGAGATCGCGGTTATGTAATTCCTCAAGTTCTTGGTCAATAACAATCTTATCGACATCCGGATCAACTGTTACCCAAAAAATTCGTATTCTACGGGTCAAAATACATGAAAAAAACTTGGGTAAGTCCATCTGAATAAAGGAGGCCGTTGTACCCCCCTGGCGACAGGACTATATGTAGTGTTTCCGATATTTATATCAGGTTATGCCGCATCAGCATCTGAGATTTGAATAACTCATGGGATACAATAGCGGCACAACTCAAATACTTGTTTTGGACTAGGAATAGGTGTAAATAATAAAATACACATCATCCTTTTCAGCATCAATACCGACACAACTTATAATTATTCAATATTAGGCCGTAAGATGGCTGACGTGTCGCTATTGTATTATGTGATTAGTCGTCAATATTGGCTGCATTCCTGACACTACTCAGTTTGTGTCCAGCGCTCGATAGGATAAGGGCAGGTTCTTGTAATCAGGAGTGGCATATTTTGAGTTGGGTCAGTGTTGCAGAAATATTTGGTATTCTATAGTGGCATTTTTCGATTAAATTATTCCATAATTTTGAGCCTCTCTGCATATGTAATACAAGATTAAAAAAACCGCTAGGCGCCGTAAAAATGAGTGGCGCATACAATATTCCAGCTACAAATAGCTGATGTGAATATTACGTGGCTCGAAAATGTAGTTTCATTTTGATGCAAAACAAAATTCTAGTTTTATTTTAAAAGATTTTTGCATAATATTTTGCTAAATTATAAGCAAAACGATCCACAAAAAAGTAACTTTGATACAGTTTGCATTTTGAGGCTCTTTTGTGGCGCGTTTTACTTCAAAAGCAAATATAAAAATCTTTTAAAATAAAACTAGAATTTTATTTTCCATCAAAATGAAAATACATTTTCATTTTTACGGCGTTTAGCGGTTTTTTATTCTTGTATCAAGAGTTTTTCAAAAAAAGTTATAACTTAAATGTATGAAGTTAAATGTAATGTTTCTCGATTACACGTTAAGCGTTATAAATTGTCGCCTTTGTCGCATTATCTACCAAATGATCTAGTGGTTACGACTTGTGATAAGACAATCGACAATCCGAGTTCACATCCCAGCCATCCTAATACTTTTGGCCGGCAAATGAACTCGGATTGACCGATCAAATTTAGGGTCATAACAACTACAACTATCTAAACCATTTTGCCGATGATGGTTAATGGATTATACTTTTGGAGCTCGATAACTTCTAAACGGCTTAACCGATTTTGACCAGTAGAAATGAGTTTGAAACGTATTGACAAGTAGTATCTGATGCATCCAAGGTCAAGTATGATAACTGAAGGTATTATACGAATTATTGAGCTTGAAAAACCGTGTTTTCCATAAGAAATAGATTTGATCATACTTATGAAGCGTATAACTTAAAAATTCGAATTTTCCCAGATATGGGGTGTCCCAGATATGATTTTTTTCAGTTTTTCGGCTATACTGAGCCGTGGGTATGTCTGATCTTGACCGCGTAGGCACCATTTGAAAGCTTAGCTCAACGCTTGTTTTCCTCTTTCTCCTTAAACCCAAGATATAGACGCCCAAAAATATGGCGTTTTTTCTCTACCTAGCCCTATAGCTGACTTATGGGTGGTCGGAAGTCACAAACTACACCGGTTCTGAATCGGCCCTAACCCCCACTTGAAACACAGAAAAAAATTCAGATCGTGTAACTTTTCCACACAAATACACATACATACATACATACATACATACTGATGTGATCTTGATTATTGATATGAGATAATATTCTTCTTTGTCATTTAATTTAATCAATGCATTAATAATAATTTAATTAATTAACCAGATCACATATCAATATGTTTTCAATCTCAGGGCGAATTATAAAATTAATTACTTACTTACGTGGCTTCTCAGTATTTCTCAATGGTTCCTAATCGGGATAGGAAAGAAAAGAGTAAAATAATACACACATATGGGTTACAATTATAATCAAAATATTGTTTATTTTATTTAAATGGCAATCACTGCTTAATATTTGCTATATCTTATTATTCCTAAACATAACATTTACACATGGGAATCTTATTTCCTTTTGGTTTCCAATTGAAAGTTTTTATTAACATTTAACTATTATGATTTATTAGCAACAATTCTATTTAATTTTGATGAAGCTTTTCTGATATTATTGATTATGTTCTTCAATTTTAAATGTGGTATTTAATACGAAAAACCCATACATTCATGTCCAAACAAATGAGACTGACCTTTTTCTGGTGAACTGAGAATGTCTTCACACAAGACCCGCTTCCTGCTATCCTTGGCTGCGATCAAAACCTCGTCCTGGCTTCCAGTAATGTTCTCCTTTGAAACTAGCTCGTATAGCTCTCGTTCCTGCTTCTGTCGTGATGCTGTGTTCTACCTTTTTCGAAACTGCAATCAGATACCGGGACACTCTTGGCTCAAGGAGGTTCTTTACTCTCGACCTGGCCTACCTCTCGTTCCACGATAGATACTCCACACTCACGGAACTACACCGGCTTTCTCACTCTCCGTACACTACCGTCTACTACTGGACTTCACTTCTCGACAGCTCAAAACATTCTGATTTCTATTTGTCATTCATTCCCCTACTTTCTAAATATCCCTTCCAGATTCACAAATCAACCTTCCACCACCAACTCTCATTCGCAGTATTCCTCAAAACCAATTTTTAATCTTTCTAAATACGCTTAATGGATTTAAAAAAAAATAGTTAATTCCCATTCTAAAATTACTTTCTACTATTTACAAAATTTAATGACCTATTATCTACTTCAACTGAGTCTTATTTAGCATAGGCTAATGATCGAACCTTCCGCGAACAACGATAATGACCTATTATCGATTTCACTTGAGTTTTATTTAGCATAGGCTAATGATCGAACCTTCCGCGAACAACGATAATGGTACGCGCCATTCACTTTGTTTATTCTAAGCGCATTGTCCCGAGTTTCGTTTAATCACTTCTTAAAATTAAATATAACAATTTGTTGTATACAGGTTGTTCTAAATTTATATGCCCGTGGTTGAGAAAATTGAAAATATTTTATATTAAATTGAATTTTGTTTATAATTATCAAAATTTAATTTTCATATCAAATAGAAATATAACAATACATACATACATACATACATACATACATACATACATACATACATACATACATACATACATACATACATACATACATACATACATACATACATACATACATACATACATACATACATACATACATACATACATACATACATACATACATACATACATACATACATACATACATACATACATACATACATACATACATACATACATACATACATAATAGTGTGGGCTGATTATCGGAGAATAGGCCATTTTTGGGAAAAGTTATTTACCAGCAATGTTATTGCTGGAATCGAATTATAAGATCCTATATATTAATAATATAGGTATGCAAAGTCCTCAGATAGTGTGCTACTTTTTTTATCAACAAAATGGCGCCCAAAAATCGTGTTTTTTTCAATTATTGCTCTAGAACTCCAAAGATTTTAACTTTACAACAAAAACACTCAAATAAAAATTCACCGTGATTAAATTCTGCATAGAGACGTGTTTTCCCGATCTGTTCCGACGAAAATTTTCCTCGAAAAATGCGGGTTTTCCCAACAAAATCTTTAATTTTCAAATAAAGTTTTAGGTAAGTAATTATTTACCAATAGTTAAATAATTTGGTGACTTAAAAGCCTTCTTGGTTTAGATTATAGTTCCAGAAGATGGTGAAAATTAAACGAATATTTTAGCAACAATTCAATTGTTAATTAATAATTTACGGTCGCAATAATAACCAAAATAATTATGATACACTGATCAAACTTTAAAATCTTATAAAGATGAGATGCTTATTTAAGATTTTGTCGACAAAATATAAATTTTTTATTTTTGTGCATAATCTTTAAATGTTTAAAAAAAATAGTTATAAACAAATTAACGTTTCTCCGAAAGTTTTTATTATATTATAATTTAAAAAAATAGCTAAAATGCGCATTTCAAATATCTTGAAAATGGATGCTTTAAAACTTTTTTGCAACCATTTGCAAAAGAGTTATGAAACAGCAAAGTAAACATACGATTACTACGGTGTTAATAATTTTTTTAAATTCTTTCAAAGCGTAGAAGTCAGTTTAAAGTACAAGCTAATTATTTATAAAACAATATCGATTATCAGCTTAATGGTTATATTTTAAATAAAGATTATAAATATATTTTTTTGTAATTTACACGCGCGGAAGTAGAATAATACAGTACCGTAGCTACCCGCCCACATGCACAACTCGCGCGAGTTTAAGCGTGTCAGTCGCTTCGAGTGAACATTTTATCTCCGGCTCTGTATCAAGCCTACTTTCGCGCTAAAAATTACAAGAGAATTTTTTTTAATCTTTGATTAAAATATAACCATTGCACTAATTTTTGACATTCTTTGTGAGTAATTAGATTGTACCATAGACTCACTTTTAAGCTTTGAAACAATTAAAACAAATTATAAACAATGGAGATATCGTATATTTATTTTGCTGTTTTCTAACTTTTTTGCAAATGGTTGGAAAATTTTTTTAAAGCATTCATTTTCAAGACCTATGAAATACGCATTTCAAGTATTTTTTAAAATTAGAATATAATAAACAATTTCTAAGAAATGTTAATTTGTTTATAACAATTTTTTTAAACATTTAAAGATTATGCAAAAAAATAAAAAATTTATATTTTATCGACAAAATATTAAATAGGCATCACACCTTTATAATCTTTCTAAGTTTGATCAATGTCTCATGATTATTTTGGTTGTTATTGCGACTGTAAATTGTTAATTAACAATTGAATTGTTGCTAAAATATTCGTTTCATTTTAACCGGCTTCTGAACTTATAATCTATACCAAGAAAGCTTTTATTTCACCAGGCTATATAATTATTCATAAATAATTACTGGCCCAAAAAATTTATTTGAAAATTCGAGATTTTGTTGGGAAAACCCACATTTTCCGAGGAAAATTTTCGTCGGAGCAAATCGGGAAAAACATGCCTCTATGTAGAATTAAATTGGAATGAATTTTTATTTGAGTATTTTTGGTGTAAAGTTAAAATCTTCGGAGTTATAGAGCAATAATTGAAAAAAATACGATTTGTCGGCGCCATTTTATTTATAAAAAAAGTAGCACACTATCTGTGGACTTTGCATACCTATATTAATAATATATAGGATCTTATAGTTCGATTAAAGCAATAAAATTGCTGGTAAATAACCTTTCTTTGTACTTTACTAATTAGACTACGTATTATAACTATTTTTTTATTCAAAATTTAAAGATTATGCAAAAAAAAGAAAAATTTATATTTTGTCGATAAAATATTAAACAAGCATCTCATCTTTATAATCTTTATAAGTTTGATCAATGTATCATGATTATTTTGGTTATTATTGCGATCGTAAATTGTTAATTAACAATTGAATTGTTGCTAAAATATTAGTTTAATTTTCACCGGCTTCTGGAATTACAACCTATACCAAGAAATCTTTGATGTCACTAAGTTATTTAATTATTGATTAATAATTACGTACCTAAAACTTTATTTGAAAATTATAGTTTTTGTTAGGAAAACCCGCATTTTCCGAGGAAAATTTTCGTCGTAGCAAATCGTGAAAACATATCTCTATGTAGAATTTAATTGCGGTGAATTTTTATTTGGGTGTTTTTGTTGTAAAGTTAAAATCTTCGGAATTATAGAGCAATAATTGAAAAAAATACGATTTGTCGGCGCCATTTTGCTTATAAAAAAAGTAGCACACTATCTGCGGACTTTGCATACCTATATTATTAATATATAGGATCTTATAATTCGATTCCAGCAATAAAATTGCTGGTAAATAACTTTTCCATGAATTTTGCTAATTAGCCCAGAGTATAAATACCCACAAACATTTTCCTCTTTTTAAATAGAAATTGAGTCATATTTCTGAACTCAGTGACTGTTGAATGGTATAACCGATTTTCAAAATTAGACATGCGTTGGAAAAGTAATGATGAGTACTATCAGAAGTTGCAAAGTTAGGACTTCAATTTTTAAAATTTTGGAAGTTTTGGGGACGAGAAAGAAAAACAGACCCTAAATGGGAAGGGCCGTAAAATCCACACCCTTGGACTAAAATGGAGAGTTGATATATGTATGGGTGAGTCTTTTCCTAAACTTTAAGATGGGATTTGGCCCAATTTTCAATTCAGTCAGATTTAGACAATCGAAAATTTTGTGTATACATATATCAGTTGGTCTGTGCCCATTGAATTGGCAAGTACCTAGCATCTTCGAGCAGGGAACCATGGCACCCTTTTAGCATGTGTTCCACTTTATCTATCAACATCGACTTGTAGTCATAACATTTTAATATGTTACATTATGTAAACCATATACGATGATGTTAACACTATTTACAGTGTGCTAGTTTCAAAATACTCGGCAGGATGCACTGAAGATGTTCTGTTTAGAACGAAAACGTTCTGCAATCCATGACATTTTATAGTTTTAAATAAACGATTTTATACCAGAATACATCTCGAAGTTTTTACTTCTGTATTGGTTATTTACATATACAGCGTGTCTACTTAAGTTGGAAACATATGGGAAACTTTTTTATTATTAATTTTACGAAAAAAAGTTATTCTTAATAAAAAGTTCTGCATGTCCCAAAACCTAAGATTCAATCATCAGATATCAAATTTTCTTAATAATATACGAGGTATGTCGAAAAATATGAATTTCTTTCAAAGGTAAAGTACTTTTATTTCTCTCAATATCGAAAATTCTTATGATAAAAAGTTGTTTGGAATTAAAAACTAAGATCAAATATGCAATTACATGCTTTTAATAGAAAAAAATTTTTTTTTCTCAAATTTATGGATACCCAACATCTTTTTTAATTATTACAAATATGATAACTCTTTTATTATTCATTTTACGAAAAAAAGTTATTCTTCATAAAAAGCTCTGCATGGTCTAAAATCTAAGACACAATCATGATATATCAACTTTTATTAATTTTATACGAGGTGTGTCAAAAAATATGAAATTCGCAAGATTATAGTACCTTTATATTTCACAATATTTCAATTAGAAGGATGTAATTGCATATTGAAACATAGTTTTTAATTCTAAACAACTTTTTTTAATAACCATTTTCAATATTTTGAAAAATAAAGGTACTTTACTCTTGAGTGAAATTCATATTTTTTGACATACCTCGTATAAAATTAATAAAATGTGATATCTCATGGTTGGATCTTCGGTCTTAGGACATTCAGAGCTTTTTATAAAGAATACCTTTTTTCGTAAAAGTAATGATAAAAGAGTTATCGTATGTGTAATAAATAAAAACGAAGTATTAATAAATTGAGAAAAATTTGAAAAATATTTTTGTTTCAATTAGAAGCATGTTATTGCATATTTGATCTTAGTTTTTATTTTCAAACAACTTTTCATAATAAGAATTTTCGATATTGAGAGGAATAAAGGTACTTTACTCTTGAACGAAGTTCATATTTTTGACATACCTCGTATAATATTTACAAAATTTAATATCTGATGATTGAATCTTAGGTTTTAGAGCATGCAGAACTTTTTATAAAGAATAACTTTTTTTCGTAAAATGAATAACAAAAAAGTTTCCCATATGTTTCCAACTTAAGTAGACACGCTGTATATGTAGTGTCGCATGTAGGGGTATTGTGCGCCACTGGCGAGAACTGCCGTTCTTTGGGATTAATATTGGATTAACTGCCGGAGATCTGTAGTCATATTAGTATTAGCATTATTTTAAAAAATTTCAAAGTGGACTTTGGATATATGTTTTACTTTGTATCCAATATATTGTTTCTATTTAGCCAATCCTTCATGACGAAAATATATGTTCTTGGAGATTTGAAATTACTGCAATAGCGTCTTCGTGTTTTGATAAAATGATTAGCAAATGTAATGTATTAAAAAAATTCATTCTCCTTACCTCCTTTAACCTTAATGGTTAGCACCCAAGTTTTATCTTGGGTAACAATAATATTAATCCCCTTTACATTCTTATCCTGCCTAAGAGTCTCCCAGAGGTCTTGTTTGGGGTCAATTCTTTGTATTGGGTGATTAGCGACTCGACTTTGAATATGAGCGAATTATCTTAACCTATGCTCTCTTATTTTGTCATCAATTGGTACCACGCCCTATACTGTATTGTCACCCCATTCATCCTTCTAAGCATTCTAATATTGTTTCTCCTTTATTTTACTTTCCACTATTCAGCACCATACATCATAGATGGCATTAAAACAGTTTCTGAAGTTTGAAGAATATCTCCTTTGTTTTTGTAAACAGGCACTAATATACTTTTTCTCCATTCGTCTGAGATTTTTATTCTATTTCGAAAATCATAAGATTGTTCTGAAGCTATTTTTTTTGTGGTATCTTATGTAATTTACTATTCTCATTGGGAAATAAGCGACAATTTAAGTTGAAAAAGGGTTTTATTGACGTTTCGACTTCCACTTCGGAAAACGATTTCCGAACTACACAGTAATACTGGAATAAATTTACAAGAATAAAAAACCGCTAAAAGCCGTAAAAATGAGTGGCGCATACAATATTCCAGCTACAAAAGATCTGATATGAAAATTACGTAGCGCGAAAATATATTTTCATTTTGTTCCAAATTGAAATTCTAGTTTTTCAATTTCAATTCTAGTTTTTCAATAATATTTGCTCAAATTGAAGTAAAACGCGCCACAAAAGAATAACTTGGATACCGTTTGAATTTTGAATCTCTTTTGTGGCGGGTTTACTTCAAATTTAGCAAATATTATGAAAAAATCTTTTAAAATAAAACTAGAATTTTATTTTGCATCAAAATGAAAATACACTTTCGCGCCACGTAATATTCATATCAGATCTTTTGTAGCTGGAATATTGTATTCACCACTAATTTTTACGGCGTTTAGCGGTTTTTTATTCTTGTATCAGCAGTTTTTCAAAGTTATTTATAAATTAAATATATGAAGTTGAATGTAATGTTTCTCGATTACACGTTAAGCTTTATAAATGGTCGCCTCTGTCGCATTATCTCCCAAAACTGATCTAGTGCCCATCGAATGTACACTAGATTTTTTTCTATTCGAAATAGATTGAAAAAAAAATTGGTATGGCCGGTAAATGAACTCGGATTGCGCGTTGCCCGATCAAATTTAGCGTCGTAACCACTACAACTACATAAACCATTTCGAGAATAATGGTTAATTGTAGCTTAATAACTTCTAAAGGGCTAAACCGATTTTGATCACTAAACATGAGTTTGAAACGTATTGGCAAGTAGTATCTGATGCATCTTAGGTAAAGTATGATAACTGAAGGTATTACAGGAATTATTGAACTTGAAAAAGCGTTTTTCCCAGAGGAAATAGATGTTATCATAATAATGAAGCCTACAACTCAAAAATTCGATTTTTCCCGGATATGAGGTATACACCGTTAGATGCATCTAGAGCCCTTCTACAAACTCTCAGTTATTGACGCAATTCGTAAGTTGAAATTTTGAGTAATTGTCGAAAAACTAAAATTTTTAAAGTTTAGTTTTTCAGGTTTTCGGCGTTACTGAGCCGTGTGTATGTTTGATCATAACAGTTTAGACACCATTTGAAAGCTTAACTCAACACTATTGATTTGGTGTATTTGCTGTTCTTCTGTCTTTACGTGAACCGAAGATATATACCCCCAAAAAATATGCCGTTTTGTACCTACTAAGTCCTATAGCTTATGCTTATGGGTGGTCAAAAGTCACAAACTACACCGGTTCTGAATCGGCCCTCACCCCCTCTTCAAACACAGAAAAAAAATTCAGATCGGTTTAACTTTTCCACAAACATATATACATACATAATACATACATACATACATATACACAAACTATTTCCTCATTTCCTCAAACTAAATTCAAACTTTTGAATGGTATAACCAACCGATTTTCAAAATTAGACATGTGTTGGAAAGGCAATGATCAGTACTATTAGAAGCCGCAAAGGTCGGACTTATATTTTCGAAATTCTTGGGAGTTTTTGGGACGAGAACGAAAAACAGATCCTAAGCAGGAAGGGCCGTAAAATCCACACCCTTGGACCAAAATGGATGGTTGACATATGGATTGGTGAGTTTTTTCCTGAACTTTAAGATGGGATTTGGCCCAATTTTCAATTCAGTCAGATTTAGAAAATCAAAAAGTTCGTGTATACATATATAGTGTCGCGTGTTGTGCGCCACTGGCGAGAACTGCCGTTCTCTTGGGATTTAGAATTCTAGAAAATACAGAGAAAAACAATTTGTGAAAAACAAAGTAATATTTCCATTGATTGACCATATATTTTATTTTTGTAACTACCAAGTAAAGGATATAATCTCACTTTTGAAAACTAAAGAAGATAGTTACACTAGGTGAATATTTTTAGTAGCTGCTACAAAATGAAATGTGTCAAGATATCAATCTTTTGGAACGGTCTTACCTTTGCGTGCAATATGCATTTCGTGCACTCTTTTAAACTACGTGAGGGCTGCCGCCGTCAGATGGATAACATCAGGGAAGATCGAACATTTCCGTTGCCTTGTCACGAATGTAATCATACTGGACGATTATTTGATTGGATTAAGTGAACCTTAAACATTTTGGTTAAGATATTGTTAATTATCCACAAGGAAAAAAGTTTTCCTGTAGTTGGCTGTATACCATGTGATACAAAAACAATAAATGCTGTATAAAAGGTATATTTAAAAAACCCTCAAAAGGGCCACATCAATTCACATAACTAGTTTTCGACTGGTTTACCAGTCATCATCAGTGCTTACGTGCAATGTACATGTTAGCCACCAAAATGCTATTTTACAAAAATATGTGGGTCAAAGCCCATTTCAAGTAGTCCGTTAAGGAAACATAAGTATAAAAAGCTACCTTAAGCCTTGATGTTTAAAATATAATTTAATTTGCCCTAGGTAACATCTGAAATTTGGGTGTGACTTGTTCACATGTTGGAAGTTTCACTTGCCGTCAAACTTCCAACATGTGAACAAGTCACACCCAAATTTCAGATGTTACCTAGGGCAAATTAAATTATATTTTAAACATCAAGGCTTAAGGTAGCTTTTTATACTTATGTTTCCTTAACGGACTACTTGAAATGGGCTTTGACCCACATATTTTTGTAAAATAGCATTTTGGTGGCTAACATGTACATTGCACGTAAGCACTGATGATGACTGGTAAACCAGTCGAAAACTAGTTATGTGAATTGATGTGGCCCTTTTGAGGGTTTTTTAAATATACCTTTTATACAGCATTTATTGTTTTTGATATTGTTCATTCTTATTTTTAATTTAAATATGCCAAAAGCAAGAAACGTGCTGTGCCTACTGCATAATTACATCATAAGAAATAAAATTGTATAATGTGCTACATGATGATTATAGTCCAGAGAAATAAGATTTTTCTCGTGACACATCCCCCTCCAGGCCGAAGCCACATTTTTTGAGTAGTATGGATATCTATATTAATAAACTATATGTTTCCTGCAGCCGATTTTGATGATATACATAGTTCTAAACAAATGAAGGTCAAAAAACGGTAAATTTTCGTTTTTTCGTCTATTACTAAAAAGTGAAGCATTCTAAACAAATTTTAGAATAAGAAACTCATAAATCATATAAAAAGCTTCAATATGGCGTTCGCTGAATATGTCTATCCTTATTTGATGCTTGGAAAATTGCAAAATAAGTCAAAAATTTTGAGATTTTATAAATGTTCATAACTTATGTAAAAAATAAGTTAGGAATAAGTTAGGAACCTTCTTATTACACGGAATGCTGAGACTTCTTGAGCTTAAATTATATTTTAAATTTCAAAGCAATTGGTCAAATAGTTTAAGTTATTTAATTTTTTTTTCTCAAATTAATTTTTTTTTTGCAACACTAGATAGAGTCAGAAAATTATGAGGTTACAGTAATACTTCGGACAGTTTATGAAAGAATAACATTTATACTATTACCTTAATTAAAAAAATGACAAAAAGTAATTTTAAACAGTGTAAAATTATTTTGCAAAAACATGTCGATTTTTTGCTTACTTATAAACAATTAGTATAACTTTTTAACCGCTATCCGCAGAAAAATTATTTTTTCCTATTTAGAAAGACTGAATCTTTATACACATTTAGAAAGAAAAACAATTGTCCTAGGATAATTAGGGACAAAGTTAACCCCCCTTTTTTATTTCAAATGTTCTTGCAAAATGATTTTCCAATATTTAGAATTATTTTTTGTCTTTTTTTTAATTAATTTAATAGTGTAAATCTTCATCTTTCATAAACTATACAAAGTATTACTGTAACTTCATCATTTTCTGACTTACAGTGTTGCAAAAAAAATTAATTTGGAATAAACAAATTAAATAACTTTTAGAATATTTGACCAATTGCTTCAAGTCATCAATATTTATAAAAACTCAAAATTTACTATTTATTTTGCAATTTTCTAAGCAACCAATAAGGATATACATATTCAGCGAACGCCATATTGAAGCTTTTTATGCGATTTATCAGTTTCTTACTCTCGAATTTATTTAAAATGCTTATCTTTTTGGTAATAGACAAAAAAAGCGAAAATTTACCGTTTTTTGATCTTCATTTGTTTATAACTATGTATATCATCAGAATCCGCTGCAGCAAACATATAGGTTATTATTATAGAGGTCCATACTACTCAAAAAATTTGGTTTCGGCCTGGAGGGGGTTGTGTCACCAACAGGATATTTTTTTCCTTGTTTCTCTAAACTATTAGTACCAACGAGATATAAAAATACAATAAAAGCATTACAATGGCGATGGGAGTAAAATGACTCGAGAAAAATCTGATCCAAACACAATAGATATTAACCCAGAAACCGAAATGAAAGTTAGTGAACAATTTAAAAAGGCATTAAAAAAATAAAGACATTAAAGAAAACACGTCAGACATAATAATGGGATGGGACAAATGTATAGAGAAATACCAGAAGAGCCACAAAATCGTAAGAACAGAAATTCCAAAAATTAAAGAAAAATGATTTTTCAACGAATGCAGGGAAACAGAAAAGTTCCGAAGTAAACCCGACATTTACAGGGTGTTTGGTAAAGAATGAGCCATAGCGTAACCTTAGATTCCTGAGGTTAAAATAGGTCGATTTAAGATAACTTACCTTAGTACAAAAGTTGATAATAAATGAAAAATGAAATACATAATGTCAAAGTTAAACTTTTATATTATTTATTTTTGAATATTTCCTGACAAGCATGGGTCAACAACACGAAATTTGGTAAGTAGTGCTGGTACTATACACCCTACTAAATTATGTTAAACAAACGTTTCTGGCTACTACCATAGGCGCACGACGGGGGAACGTGAATGGTTTACCCTTCCCAAATTCTACGCCACTGGCGGAATTGCTATTTTAGTGAAATTTTTGTATTCTTTAATACATTCTATGTAAATAACATATTTAATTCGTAACGATAAAGCCATTAGTTTTCGAGATATTTAAAGCTAAAACGAAGGAGCATAATACATTATTCAAAATAAGTGTGCCTTTTTATTTACAACTTCAAATATCTCGAAAACTAATAACTTTATCATTACGAATGAAGAGTATATTATTTGCATAGAAAGTATTGGAGAATCTATCTAGATTCTCTATCTAGAAAATTATGCTAAAATAGCAGTTTCATTAGTGGCGTAGAATTTGGGAAGGGTCAACCATTCACTTTCCCCTGTCGTACGCCGCTGGTAGTAGCCAGAAAAGAATATTTAACATAATTTAGTAGGGTGTACAGTGCCTACACTTTCTGCCAAGTATGACATGAGTATGTCAAATTATTTTAAGGTATTCTTTTTTTAAATAATTTATTCTTTATTTAAAACTTTAAGAAATATGTGTGCCCGGTACTATAAAACTATTTGACATATCCTCATGATACTTAACAGAAAGTGTAAGTACTGTACATCCTACTAAAATATGTTAAATAATCGTTTCTGGTTAATACCAGAGGCGTACGACAGGGGAAAGTGAATGGTTGAGTCGTCCCAAATTCTACGCCACTAATGAAACTGCTATTTTAGCATAATTTTTAGATTCTACAATACTTTCTATGCAAATAATATACTCTTTATTCGTAACGATAAAGTCATTAGTTTTCGAGATATTTGAAGATAAAAATGAAAATGCATATTTATTTTTATTAATGTATTATGCTCCTTCGTTTTTAGCTTCAAATATCTCGAAAAATAATGGCTTCGTCGTTACGAATGAAGAGTATGTTATTTACATAGAAAGTATCGGAGAATCAAAAAATTGCACTAAAATAGCAATTCGGCCAGTGGCGTAGAATTTGGAAAGGGTTAACCATTCACGTTCCCCCGTCGTTCGCCTCTGGTAATAGCGAGAAACGTTTGTTTAACATAATTTAGTAGGGTGTACAGTACCAGCACCACTTACCAAAATTCGTGTTGTTGTCCCATGCCTGTCAGGAAATATTCAAAAATAAATAAAATAAAAGTTTAACTTTAACACCCTGTATTTCTACCTGTAAATCGACCTATTTTAACCTCAGGAATCTAAGGTTAAGCTATGGTCCATTCTTTACCAAACACCCTATGCACAAAAAACCAAAAACATGAAAAGCAAGAACAAATTCAATCGAAATCAGAAATTTTATCTCGGAGCAATGATATTAGAAATATGGAACTTTTACATAAAAAAATATTTGTGTCAGAGAATACTGATGATCAGATGATAATGGAGGAGAAACAGAACTTTCTATTCTTAAATCCAATATAGAAGATGTCGTTGCTGCACTAAAAAACAACAAGGGAGCAGATCTGGACAATGTACGCTACGAAATACTAAAGATCGTATGTAAATCAGATAAACAATTTCTTGATCATCTAATTGTACTTTTTAACTGTATGACAAATATTGATAGATTGTATTTTGGCTATTGAAAAGCACTGGAATCTAAAGACAGTTTTCGCTCTCCATGCGTTTATAAAGTGGTGGAGAGACGTTAATATGGATGTGCATTTGTACTTTGTGGATTTTAGGTTACTCTTTGGTTACATCTTCAAAAAGGCTGATCTGATTGCTCTCTACTTGATCGAATTTCTGATTTCGGATTTAAATCTTTCGTAATCCAGACTAGAAAATTTTTTCATTTTGCCCACTTGTTAAATATCTTCTTTTTTATCTGGATTTGTTATAACTTAATATAATATAATATAATATAATATAATATAATATAATATAATATAATATAATATAATATAATATAATATAATATAATATAATATAATATAATATAATATAATATAATATAATATAATATAATATAATATAATATAATATAATATAATGTAATATAACTTAATATACTATAATATTTCTTTAAAAATTATGTAATATATTTTAGCGGTCATAAATTATTGTTTGCATGTGCACCCAAGTAAGACAATTTATTATTACTATTATCTATTATTAACAGTCACATTCCTTCATTTCATTTCTCTTCAAATGCTTTAAAATGATACTAGTAATGATAGTATTTTTGTCAAAAAAATTTCTTGAACAGGGAAAAAACTCCACCAAAAACATTCGCGGGTGCAGTGTACTTACGCGTTATTGTCTTCCTGCCCAGGAGACATTTTAAAAATTTTATTTTGGCCCGCGATTAAAGTATTTGCTCACCCCTGATATAAAGCGTCATTTGTCGAGTTAAGACAGTATAAGTGATTAATTTATTCAAAACAATCTGAGTATGAGCTCAAGAAAAGTGACACATTTATCACTTACTTATCTTTATATTTGCAGTATTTTTTGTTTAATATTTTTACTTGTACTTTAAGTTACATCATTAAAAATTATGTCTGTTAACCAGATAATAATAATATTATATTCTGTACTGCCAGTGCCATTTTTGATAAATAATATTTCGTAAATTTTTCGTTATATTATCTGTATAGTGTCACAACTCAAAAAATTTTTTTTAATACTTTTACCATAATAATTAATACACTAGTTTGTAGAGCTTTAAACACCTTTGTAACTGACTAAAATATTTATTAAGTGTACTAATTTGAACAGTTTTTGAATTAAACCCAGAAAAGTTCGAGCACAAATTTTAAACGTCGTTTTCTCGATATTTTGCTTTTTTGACTTATGACACTGTTTGAGCGGAGGTGCGACATGATATTAATTTTGTGCCTTTTCTTCCCTAGCACTGCCAATTAAACCCTAATGAACTGATATGGGCACAAGTTAAAAGATTTCTACATAGCTAGGCCTAATACATTTAAATTAAAAGATGATGTGCAAGCATTATTAAAAATCTGTTACCTAATACCTGTAACCAAGGAAAATTGGCTAAAGGCGATTAAACATAAATATTTTATGTTAAAAGAAGAAAAAAAACATGTGGAATTTCCATAAAATCGTGGATGTTGATAGTAGAGTGTGACAGGTAATATTTAGGTTTGTTCCTGAAGAATCTTAAACTGATTCTGGATCGTACTGAGCGTGCGCTTTACATAAAACGCGTTCCAGCAACGAGAACTTCAGGATTATAAATTCGCGGGGACTATTGGTTCTGTGTTCTAGCCCAAAGAACTTTTAATTCCGAACCAATCTAGAATCGTAAATTCGATCCTCGATTTTAAACTGGATTTTTAGTTCGCAGATGCGTAAATCTTGATTAATCGAATGTCGAACTTCATTGTTTATTTTTGTTATTCTATGTGTCAGTAAAGTGTGTCTGTCAGCTTTTTCTGTATTGTGGAAATACTTCTAGATACTCTGGGCTACTTAGAATAATACAAGGAAACGTTATTAACCAGCCGTTTTATTACTGGAATCGAATCTTATGATTGTATATTGTATATATTAATAATATAGGTATGCAAAATCCGCAGATAGTGTGCTACTTTTTTTATAAACAAAATGGCACCCGAAAATCGTGTTTTTTTCCATTTTTGCTCTATAACTCCAAAGATTTTAACTTTACACCAAAAACAACCAAATAAAAATTAACCGTAATTAAACTCTGCATAGAGACATGTTTTTACCGATTTACTTCGACGAAAATTTTCCCCGTAAAATGCGGGATTTTCCAATAAAATCTTTAATTTTCAACTAAAATTTTAGATAAGTAATTGTTTATCAATAATTAAATAACTGGGTAGTGTAAAATATCTTTTCGTCTAGATTATAGATCCAGAAGCCAATGGAAATTGAATGAACAGTATAGCAACAATTGAATTGTTAATTAAAAATTTACGGTCGCTATAATAACCACAATAACTACGATACATAAGAATAACTATAATTTTTGTATAAAAAGACAGGGCACCTATTTAATGCACTTTACAGAATTGAAATCGGGCTATTTAAGCGGCGTCAGAAATATTTTAAAATTATAAACAATTTTTTGGCTTATAAACAAATAGAATATCTCGGGAAATATTAAATTCAATTAAATAGTGAAAACGTCATTGGAAAACAAGCGGCAGGACGCTTTATCTAAAAGAAAAAACGTTTAATTATGATGAGAGGTTCCCGAGATACAACCGGTCAAATTTGACCGGCATTTACGGCAAAAATATAAACAAAAGGATCATAATTTTTGTACCATCACTTTTTAATTTTTCTCCTCTTTCTCCACACCAATTTTCATATGTTTAAAATACTCATAACATATATTATTATAATAAAACTATCGATATTACGAGTGAAAATTGCCAAAAATAGCAAAATTCCAATCAAAAGTTAGGTTAGAGAAAATGTAATCTCAAAGTTCAAAATCGGTATACGTTAAAAAAATGCATTTTCTCGGCTTTCCATGGAGCTATTTTCTTCATTATTTTTTTATTCCCAAGGAACTCGAGTAAAGCCATCTAACTAACGTATTATTAAATGTCAAACTTGATTTTGTTTTGTTATAATAGATTAATTTATTTATAAGAAAAGAAAACTACATATTTTTTCCAGTTGTAGACTTTTTTTAGATAAACTTAATACAAGTTTACCTTTTAACGTTAAAAACACAAATATTCTCATTTGAAAGCTGTATAATTATTTAAACAATTTTTATTTAAACAAATGAAAACTTTTGTTATAATAAATTAATTAATTTATTATAACAAAACAAAAGCCAGTTTGACATTTAATATTGCGTTAGTTAGATGGCTCTACTCGAGTTACTTGGGAAGAAAAAAGAATGAAGAAAATTGTTCAATGGGAAGCCGAGAAAATGCATTTTTTTTAACGTATACCGATTTTGACCTTTGAGATTACATTTTCTCTAACCTAATTTTTGATTGGAATTTTGCTATTTTTGTCAATTTTCACTCGTAATAGCGATAGTTTTTATTATAATAATATATGTTATGAGTATTTTAAACATATGAAAATTGGTGAGGAGAATGAGGACAAAAATAAAAAGGTGACGGTTTAAAAATTATGGTCGTATTGTATATATCTTTGCCATAAATTCCGGTCAACTTTGACCGGGTGTATCTCAGGAACCACTCATTACAATTAAACGTTTTTCTTTTAAAAGAAGCGTCCTTCTGCTTTTTTTCCAATACCGTTTTCACGATTTAATTTATATTTCCTGAGATATTCTATTTGTTTATAAGCTAAAAAAATTGTTTATAATTTTAAAATATTCCTGAGGCCGCTTAAATAGCCCAATTTCAATTCTGTAAAGTGCATTAGATAGGTACAGTGTCTTTTTATACAATTATCATTGTTATTCTTATATATCGTAATTATTGTGGTTATTATAGCGACCGTAAATTTTTAATTTACAATTCAATTGTTGCTAAACTGTTCATTCAATTTCCATCGGCTTCTGGAATTATAATCTAGACGAAAAGATATTTTATATTACCAAGTTATTTAATTATTGGTAAACAATTACTTATCTTAAATTTTAGTTCAAAATTAAAGATTTTGTTGGAAAAACCCACATTTTTCGGAGAAAATTAAAGTAAATCGGGAAAAACTTGCCATCAAATAGCAGTCAAGTGAAAAATAATTACTATTAATGACAATGTATTATCCTTTTTATTTATACACAAAAACTGTGATGTAGCTATACGCTATGTAAATCCTGTGCAAAATAAGTCAATTTGTATATTGTGGCTTATTCCCAACTATAAACTATTAAATTGATATGAAAAAGTATCAATTTGTAAAATAAAAACAATAATTTTTATTTTATTCACTTTGTAAACACTTTTTACTCACACTCTGTGGCTAAACAATAACATAATCTTTTTAATCTTTTGTCAGAAGGGTTTGCACACTATAATGAAAATTTTTACAAAGTGAACATAACGCATAAATCAGAAGAACCACGATTCAAACTCCACAAATTAATACCTTGTCATATCAACTTATTATTTTAATTTGGAATAAGCCACAAGCTTGAATTATTCCCAACCAAAATAGTAAAGAGAGGTATAACAAAGGATTATTTGTAAAATTACAATATTTCTTCTTATTTATTCGTTTATAAACGCGACGGTACACTGCCTACTAAAGTAGCAGCATTATCATTGTACCTATTTTTACTTTTTCTTCTTCAAGTGCCATCTCCGCGACGAAGGTCGGTAATCATCACAGATATTCGAACTTTGGAGACGGCTGCTCTGAAAAGTTCATTTGATGTACATTCGTACCATTCTCTCATATTGCACAGCCACGATATTCTGCGTCTCCCTATGTTTCTTTTTTCTTGAATCTTTCCCTGCGTTATCAATTGGAGCAACTTGGATCTCTCTGCACGTGTAATATGTCCGAGGTATTCTAATTTTCTTATTTTGATGGTATTTAATATTTCCATTGGTTTATTTATCTTTCTCAGAACCTGTTTGTTTTTACATAGTTTTTTCATTAATACCTACCGCATTCAAGGTGCAAGTTTCCATTCCATAAAACAAAGTCGAGAAAATGTACATTTGACATGTTCTACGTGTCAAACAAACATTTTTTCATATATTATATAAAGTTTGATGTGGAATTAACTTAAAAACAACGTACTAATTTTCGCAATCATAAACTTTTCAAGATGGTTCCATAATTAAAATCACATTCCACAATTAAAACTTCCCCTGTTACAGTGTTGCCATACATCAAAGTTTGTTCGACTAGACACTGTTAAGCTATTAACAAATTTTCAGCTTGCTAAACTTTTTTTGGTACGCGTTATCCAGGCCTGTATGTGATACATCAATATTTCTTCAGATTTACAGGGTTTCAAATTAATTATTCATACTAGTTGTTCAGAACTTTCCAAAAGTTTGTTCACCAGAGTCCGCTGAAGGGATTTTAGTCGTCTATGCTGTAAATTTCTTTAAAATATTGATTTATTACGTGGGTCGTCCCCATTGCGATAAGATAATAAAGTTATAAAATAAGAAATAATCGTAGATAATTTTCTAAATGTAGGGCCCACTTCCTGCTTAAATTTTGTTTTTTTGAGTTTTTCTATATTTCTCTCCCTTTATAAGCAAATAATAATAATAATATAATCACTTTGCGTTGACTGATGGGTTCGGTATATTAGTATTATTTAAAAAAATATATTTCTGATGTTTAGCTTAGAGATTTTTCAGGCCAAATATGTCAATTTTTGAAAAAGACATACACACTTAACCTAATAAATCTAGATTATACAATCTGTCCACAATAATCTTTTTTAGGATGTCCGGACGGAGTGGAAATCGAAACGTCATACTATGATTATATTAGTTAATTAAGAATGCAATTTTCATTACACCAATAATGATGGATCAATCCCATATAAACATAATACTCTATTAATAATTTTATTGCAAAGTTTGTAAAAAAAATTATTTCGTTGTATCAGAATAAATTGCCAAAGAATTATACAGGGTGAGACATGAGTAACTGTACATACTCCTACTTCGTATAGAGACCCCTATGGGGAATAACAAATGACCATTAAAAGTGTCTGCTCCCATTGTTTAATAATATAGAGGGCGAGTTTCGCATTTTAACAGAAATTTATATTCGTCATAATTTTTGAGAGGTCAGATCGATGTGTCTCTTATTTTGGTCAATCGTTACACTATTACCACATAATCAACTGATTTATTCAAACTAGAAAAAAATCAGGTCCGGCTTTAAAAAATTAGTTCGTTTGAGTCTTAGAAAAAATTTCACCCTGTATACGCTTTTTGAAAACTCTAATATTAATTTTACAAATTAGACAAATAGGCAATTAAAATGACATATTTATTTTTTTCCCCACACGATTACTTAATTTTTTATAAAAAACTCAAATTTGACTATGAATTAAAAATTTGGTAAAGTGAACCATAGATTAAAAAAAAATAACTTTTATTACAAAAATTAATTTTTTTAAACAAATATTTGATTTATGTTACCACCCAATCAATTGATTTATTCAAACTATAAAAAATCAGGTCCGGCTTTAAAAAATTAGTTCGTTTGGGTCTTAGAAAAAATGTCACCCTGTATACGCTTTTTGAAAACTCTAATATGAATTTTACAAATTAGACAAATAGGCAATTAAAATGGCATATTTATCTTTTCCCCACACGATTACTTAACTTTTTATTAAGAAATCAAATTTGTCAAAATCGCAATTTTACCATAAAAATAAAATAAATTAAACAACGTTTTTCTTAAAATTAATAGTTTCAGCATTTTTTTTTTTTTTCTATAACTCGTCTAGATCTAAAACTCCCCATAACACTTCTCTTTGGACTCTATAGTTTAGCATAGACGTGATCAAATAAATAAATTTTAAATTTTTTCACTTAATTTTTGCGATTTAACTTTGCAATTCACGAATCTGCACCTTTTATTTTTAAAAATTCATAACTTTTACGAGAAGAAGACTGAAAGTCTACAACAATTGTCATAGTCTTGACAATGGTAAGAGATATGTGCTGTAAAAATTTCAGAAAAAAAATTAAAATGGAACGTTGTAGCGAGTTAAATCCTAATTTTATCTTTTTTTTTTTCATTTTTAGGTTAAAATTCCGATTTTGACAAATTTGATTTTTTAATAAAAAATTAAGTAATCGTGTGGGGAAAAAATAAATATGCCATTTTAATTGTCTATTTGTCTTATTTGTAAAATTCATATTAGAGTTTTCAAAAAGCGTATACAGTGTGAAATTTTTTCTAAGACCAAAACGAAATAATTTTTTAAACCCGGGCCTGATTTTTTTCTAGTTTGAATAAATCAGTTGATTGGGTGGTAACATAAATTAAATATTTGTTAAAAAAAAAATTAATTTTTGTAATAAAAGTAATTTTTTTAAATCTATGGTTCACTTTACCAAACTTTTAATTATTATTCATAGTCAAATTTTATTTTTTTATAAAAACTTAAGAAATCGTGTGGGGAAAAAATAAATATGCCATTTTAATTGCCTATTTGTCTAATTTGTAAAATTCATATCAGAGTTTTCAAAAAGCGTATACAGGGTGACATTTTTTCTAAGACCCAAACGAACTAATTTTTTAAAGCCGGACCTGATTTTTTAACGATTAGTGAAGTCAATATTGTAACGATTGACCAAAATAAGAGACACATCGATCTGACAGTTCAAAAATTATGACGAATATAAATTTCTGTCAAAATGCGAAACTCGCCCTGTATATTATTAAACAAGGGGAGCAGACATTTTTTAATGGTCATTTGTTATTCCCCATAGGAGCCTTTATACGAGGTAGGAGTATGTACAGTTCCTCATGACTCACCCTGTATATATTGAAAACAGATGTTTCTTCTTTAATGCCCTACAGTTTAAACTAAATTATTCAAATTAATAATTTAGTGTTTTTAGAACTCATTAGTTAGATATATTATATACATTATCTATGCTCTTGACTGGGATTACTATTACTCGTGAGGAGGGTAAAATGTGCACCGAAACGCGTTTTATCATATTAAATGGTGTGTTTTGAGCATTAATGTGCAGGCGTTTTTGTACACGTGATAATTTATTGGACAGTTATTTCCTTTCTACAATAAAAAGCTTTCGATATCATCATTTATCGATTGTAGTTCGATGCTGATTTGTAGCCTAGGGCGAGGGACCGCTATTTCGAAAAAGAAAATTGTAATAGTTATATGAATGAAAGAAAAATTATAGTTTTGTTGATCCAAAATATCATAACTCACAACAGAACATAGCAGTGTTAACAAAAAGATATTCTTTTTTATGACTGCTCCATGAGACGATGGTTAATAAAAATAAAATATTGTTGTAACGAGAGAAGTTTGAACTACAGCATAGCTTGAGGTCTTAAGATATTAATAACCGGTGTTCTTCAAGGAAAACCCAACTTATTATGGCTAACATGTTTAAAAGTCACAATCAAGAAATTACACCCTCAAGGGTGTTTTACTTGATTTTCTTTTACTTGATTCAAATGAAGTCGAGTATGAAATAAGACGTTAATAACTAACTTTCTTCAATAACTTTAATCCTTTAGCAATTATAATATATCAAATTAAATATAAATAAACATTTTTAATTTCGTTGCAATACGAAACGGCAGCCGTATTATATTTTAGTTCAATCAGAGAGTGCTGCAAACACCCCTACCGGTTTCGATGCTTATTAGTCTCTCGTCAGGAGGTACATATGCAGTTGTCTTTGACTGAACCAGAATAATCCCCGGCGTCCAGTCTCGGAAAATTCTCTCATCTTCTTTAGTATCAGCCTCCACCCGTGTTGAGCCCCCCCCCCCTTCCCACTTGCAAAAATTAAAAAACAAATAGCCCTGATTTATGACCTATTTCTGAGCTTTCATATTCCGTAAACTAAAAATTTTGAGCTCGTTCCACTGAGCAGGAATTTAATACTTTAGTGGGGGGGGGGCTGAGTCAGCCCCCCCCCCACTACTTAAGGGGGGGCTGAGTCAGCCCCCCCCCACACCGATTCAATATTCCTATTTTTAAGTAGTGGGGGGGGGCTGACTCAGCCCCCCCCCACTACTTAAAAATAGGAATATTGAATCGGTGTTTGCGGCAGAATTACGAGCTATTTATGAGCTCTTGAAATTATATAGTTTCGATTTTTGAGCTCATCCCCTTCACCCCCAAACAACCCTTTAATTGATTTAAATTAAGAGGAAAATGCTGAGAAAACTTAAAATATATCGTATTGCGGATATAATTCCGATAGCTTATATACTCTAAGAGTAAACTATTAAATCACGTGCATTTCGATTATTGAGCTACAACCCCTTCGCAAGAAAACCACCCTATCTTCCCGGCTTAAGAGAAAGTTGTACTTAAAATGCATTAAATTAAAAAAATTGGAAAGAAATCCTTTGTAAAAGGTATAAAATTTTTTTATTAAAAATCCCTTAAAAGGGCCACATCACAACAAAACGTTTTCGATTTTTTATAAAAAATCATCATCAGTGTTCGATAAACTGGATGCTAGCTGAGCCACAAAAGAAAATATCTGGGTAAAAACCCTTTACATAAAATATAGATGCCTTAAAAGTGCATACTTCAATAAAAAGGCCTGTGATGGTCACATGTCAAACAGGATAATGCCCTAAGGTAAAGTATACAGGTTTCCCAACACGTGGGATCCAAATTGAGTTGATCACATTTCAATGACTTAATGGCAACAGTACTTTAGGGCAACAATACTTTACCTTAGGCCATTATCATGTTTGCCATGTGACCATCACAGGCCTTTTTATTGAAGTATGCACTTTTAAGGCATCTATATTTTATGTAAAGGGTTTTTACCCAGATATTTTCTTTTGTGGCTCAGCTAGCATCCAGTTTATCGAACACTGATGATGATTTTTTATAAAAAATCGAAAACGTTTTGTTGTGATGTAGCCCTTTTAAGGGATTTTTAATAAAAAAAATTTATACCTTTTACAAAGGATTTCTTTCCAATTTTGTGATTGATGGTATACAGCCAACTACAGGAAAACTTTTCTTTTCCTTGTGGGCATTAAATTATTTATTTGGCGACTACATATCATTTAATAATTTATAAGCTTCCAAATTACGCGCATTTAAATCAGTAAATTGCAATTTATTTTGCATAGTGCAGTCACTGAAAGTAAAAATCAACGATTACCTTTAATTCGGTGAATCTTCATCGATTTTCACGAAAATTGGTCAGTGGTTAGAGGATACCTCAAGAAACAAAGGTGACATGGTACCACCTTGCGCCTTTACCCTGAGGGTGGATACCGCCCCTTCTCGGGGATGAAAATTATTTTATAAAAAATAACTGCACAAATCTATAAAATAACAAATTATAAGCAAAATTTATTATATAAAGTTATTAAAATAAGTCAATACTTTTTAAGTTATTAAAGATCAAAAATTTTAATTATTCGTGAAAAAAATGCAAGTTTTGAAGCGGTTTTTCGTAAATCACTGAAAAACTGTAAGTTTTTACAAAAAAGTTAATAGTAGTTTTATTCGTTTAGCTTATATTCTAAGAATAAACTCTTAAATCACGCGCCTTTCGATTATTGAGCTACAACCCCTTCGCAAGAAAACCATCCCATATTCTCGGCTTAAGAGAGAGTTGTACTTAAAATAATTTAAATAAATTATTTTGCGACTAGATATCGTTTAATAATTTATGAGCTCGCAAAATATACGCATCTCAATTATTGAATTGCCATTTTCTTTCTATAGTGCAGTCACTGAAGGTAAAAATCAACTATGACCTTCGATTTCGGTAAATCTTCATTCATTTTCACGAAAATTGGTGAGCCGATTTTGATGCTATCAACTTTTCTGGAGCTAATTTTTGATAGGTATTTCTAAGCACTTTGACAAGTATTTAGTACTTAAGTGTTATAAAATGCAGCTCTTTCGCGTTATTTAAGCTTGAATCCTTAGATTTGAACACTCGCAGAAAAAAATATACATTTAATTACCAATAACTTACTTTAAATTAACAATAAAGGGTTTTTCAAGTAAGCAATTTATTATATTTTTATTAGCTTCAATTTTAGTGATGAACACTTTTTTGTAAAAACTTACAGTTTTGGAGTTATTTATGAAAAATCGCTTTAAAGCATGCATTTTCTTTCACAAAAAATAAAATATTTGATCTTTAATAACTCAAAAAGTATTGATTTATTTTAATCACATTATATAAAAAATTTTGCTTACAATTTGTCCCTCTCACGATTTATGGGGCTATTTTTAATAAAGTAATTTTCACCCCCGAGAAGGGGTGACATATATCCCAGGTTAAAACCCCAAGTTTGTATTGTTAATTCGTGAAAATAAATGGAGATTTACCGAAATCGAAGGTCATAGTTGATTGTTACCTTCAGTGACTGCACTATAGAAAGAAAATGGCAATTCAATAATTGAGATGTGTATATTTTGCAAGATCATAAATTATTAAACGATATCTAGTCGCCAAATAATTAATTTTAATTATTTTAAGTACAACTCTCTCTTAAGCCGGGAATATGGGATGGCTTTCTTGCGAAGGGGTTGTAGCTCTATAATCGAAAGGCGCGTGATTTAAGAGTTTATTTTTAGAATATAAGCTATACGAATTAAACTACTATTATCTTTTTTGTAAAAACTTACATTTTTTCAGTGATTTACGAAAAACCGCTTCATAACATGCATTTTTTTCACGAATAATTAAAATCTTTGATTTTTAATAACTTAAAAAGTATTGACTTATTTTATTATCTTTATATAATAAATTTTGCTTTTAATTTGTTCTTTTATTGATTTGTGCAGTTATTTTTAATAAAATAATTTTCACCCACGAGAAGGGGCGGTATCCACCCTCAGGGTAAAGGCGCAATGTGGTACCATGTCACCTTTGTTTCTTGACGTATCCTCTAACCACTGACCAATTTTCGTGAAAATCGATGGAGGTTCACCGAAATTGAAGGTAATCGTTGATTTTTTACCTTCAGTGACTGCACTATACAAAATAAATTGCAATTTACTGATCTAAATGCGCGTAATTTGGAAGCTTATAAATTATTCAATGATATGTAGTCGCCAAATAATTAGTTTAATGCATTTTAAGTACAACTTTCTCTTAAGCCGGGAGGATAGGGTGGTTTTCTCGCGAAGGGGTTGTAGCTCAATAATCGAAATGCACGTGATTTACTAGTTTATTCTTAGAGTATATAAGCTATAGGAATTATATCCGCAATACGATATATTTTAAGTTTTCTCAGCATTTTTCTCTTAATTTAAATCAATTAAAGGGTTGTTTGGGGGTGAAGGGGATGAGCTCAAAAATCGAACCTATATAATTTCAAGAGCTCATAAATAGCTCGTAATTTTGCCGCAAACACCGATTCAATATTCCTATTTTTAAGTTGTGGGGGGGCTGACTCAACCCTCCCCCATTATAGTATCAAATTCCTGCTAAGTGGAACGAGCTCAAAATTTTTAGTTTGCGGAATATGAGAGCTCATAAATAGCTCATAAATCAGGGCTATTTGTTTTTTGATTTTTACAAGTTGGGGGGGGGGGGCAGCTCAACACGGGTTCAGCATCCGTTATGGCTTGCATTTTTCGAAGCCTCTGAGGTGTAACAAAAAATGGTCCCAATAGTTTTAATCTAGTGGTATGTAAAATAATATTTTAAATACTCTTTATGTGCTATTAGACTAAAATTTAGACTTTTTTCTAGTAGATTTCGCTAGGACATTCCTGCCATTTCGTTCGTTGAAATCCGAGACTGGACGCCGGGGATTATTCTGGTTCAGTCAGAAAGAAATTCATGTGCACCATCTGACGAGAGGTTCTCGAAACCGGTAGGGGTGCTTGCAGCACTCTCTGATTGAAATAAAATATAATACAGCTGTAGATTCGTATTGCAACGAAATGGAAAATAATAATAATAATAAATGATGGTTTTGCTTGTTTTCGATTCAGAGGGTTGCACACCAGCTAGACAGGCTCTGTTTCTACCATTTCAGGCGTCCTCAGTAGCTTTCGTTAGTGTGCCTACCTCTGGACCGAAAAACAGCTCTACCATCATTTTAAAGGGAATCTGAAAAATAATTCAAATTTCCCATCAGACGCGATACAGCGACATCTACTAACAAATTGAAGAATCTCAGATCCAGAATCCACCAATTTAATAAGAATTAGAATGGTAAATAGTATTTTAAAACTGAGATTTTTCGTGTTGAAAGTTCTTACTGGTACATCCTTAATCTGCGACTTTTTCAATTAATAAGACAGTAGACGACGAATATAGAAAACGAAAGGGAAACGATCACATTCCGCTTTCATTCGTCTAGGAAAAACGGACAGCAGAGGAACTTTCAGTACTCAAATCCGAGTAAAGGAAATAAAAATAATAAATGATGGTTTTGCTTGTTTTCGATTCAGAGGGTTGCATACCAGCTAGACAGGCTCTGTTTCTACCATTTCAGGCGTCCTCAGTAGCTTTCGTTAGTGTGCCTACCTCTGGACCGAAAAACAGCTCTACCATCATTTTAGAGGGAATCTGAAAAATAATTCAAATTTCCCATTAGACGCGATACAGCGACATCTACTAACAAATTGAAGAATCTCAGATTCTTGAATAAATTGGTGGATTCTGCATCTGAGATTCTTCAATTTGTTAGTAGATGTCGCTGTATCGCGTCTGATGGGAAATTTGAATTATTTTTCAGATTCCCTTTAAAATGATGGTAGAGCTGTTTTTCGGTCCAGAGGTAGGCACACTAACGAAAGCTACTGAGGACGCCTGAAATGGTAGAAACAGAGCCTGTCTAGCTGGTGTGCAACCCTCTGAATCGAACACAAGCAAAACCATCATTTATTATTTTTATTTCCTTTACTCGGATTTGAGTACTGAAAGTTCCTCTGCTGTCCGTTTTTCCTAGACGAATGAAAGCGGAATGTGATCGTTTCCCTTTCGTTTTCTATATTCGTCGTCTGCTGTCTTATTAATTGAAAAAGTCGAAGATTAAGGATGTACCAGTAAGAACTTTCAACACGAAAAATCTCAGTTTCAAAATACTATTTACCATTTTAATTCTTATTAAATTGGTGGATTCTGCATCTGAGATTCTTCAATTTGTTTTTCAATTTGAAATTGAAAATGTTTATTCATTTTTAATTTGCATTTTTACTCCAATCGGAGTTCGGAGGGATGCATTTTCGCTGGAACTTTACCGCGCTGAGCAGATGTGACGTGAATTGTAAATTGTAAAATTCCCTCATTTTCTTTAGTCTCAGCATCCGTTAAGGCTTGCATTATTAGAAGCCTCGGGAGTGTAACCAGAAAATGGTCCCAATAGTTTTAATCTAGTAGTATGTAAATTAATACTTTAAATATTATTTTATATTTAAAAAGAAATATTATTTTATAAATAATTGAGATAACAACCGGAGAAATAAGCGAGGCCCTCAAAAGATCGAAAGGACGGTAAAGCAGCAGGACTTGGAGACATCCCAATTGACTTGGTAAAGTACGGACCACAAATATTACATGAGATGTTGGTTTTATTTTATAAATGCTTAATAATGGTAGTATTTAATAAATGCTTAAAAGGACAAAATATCCCTGATGATTGGAATGTTGGATATATCAGCTCAATATACAAGAAAGGGGATAAACGCATATCCTCTAATTACAGAGGAATAACTGTTCCCAGCTCAATAGGGAGGTTATACGATCGAATAATAAGAGAGAATAGAATCAGAACACGAAGACATGGAAGAACAAAGTGGATTTAGTGCAGGAAGATCCTGCACTGATATTATATTCGTTCTGCAGCAGGTAATGGAAAAACGGAAGGCAAGGAACAACTAGTTGGTCTGTGTCCATTAAACTGGCAAGTACCTAGCATTTTCGAGCAGGGAAGCATGTTGCCCTTTATGCATGTATTCTATTATGTCTAACAACATCGACTTGTATTCAACATATTCCATTAATATATAATATGTAAACCATATATTATGGAGTTACTACTTTAAATAGTGTGCTAGTTTCAAACTACTCTGCAGAATGCACGGAAGATGTTCTGAATTAGAACGAAAACGTTTTGCAATCCATTTGGATGGCTTTTTAGATAGTTTTTAATAAACGATTTTATACCAGAATACAATTTGAAGTTTTTACTTCTGTATGAGTTTTTTAAACTGTGGTGTACAGCCAACTATTGGGATTTTCCCATTAATTTTGATGTTGTCTGTCTCCGACTTTATTTAAAATATACATATATATTCAATCATCGCTAGAGCAGTTTAGCAAACAAGTATCCGGAATAGGAATAGACATATAGTCGGTGGTAAATTTCTAAAAACTTTGTTTTTCGCAGATGATCAGGTAGTCGTAGCGAATGATGAGGAAGACACAAGGGCGGATCCAGGGAGGGGGCCATGGGGCCATGGCCCACTCCGAGAATTTAAAAAAATGTAAATTTAAATATTTGCAATAAATGTTTTTAATTTCAAACACATGTACAAACAGGGGATACATATATGTTTTCTGGACTAGAATTGAACACAGAAAGTAACAGAAGCTTTAAGAATGACATTGGATATTTTATAAATCAAAATGTTGATAATTTTACAAAGTGCCAATTGTTACAACGACCTTGACAGCAATCAAAATCGTATCAAATTCCATATTCTATACATACAAAGAATAAAAAAGAAATGAACCGTTACTTGGCTCACTAGAACCTAGAACAAAGGAGTTGGTTAGTATTTTCGCACAGTTAAAAGGAATTGTTTTACAAGTATTGCGTTTTATTTTTCTAATGAAAAATATGGTCACAATAAAGAGATGACAGCCCAAAGCCTTGTCATGGAACCTTTCACATCTTTCACCAAACTCATGGGCAAATACGGAGCCATACAAACCCATGAAAAAACATCATACCACAAAGACTGCGTTCAGCTTGAGCTGGATTTTCTACAAAGTTATCGCAACCCTCAAAAGTCACTCATTAACCAGATAGACTCTCAGAGGTCTAAACATATACAAAAAAAAAATAAAGAAATACTACGACCAATAGTAGGGTCTATAGTGTTCTTATCTTAGGTAGACAAAATATTCTTTTAAGAGAGCATCGTGATGATGGCCGTCTGCTTCTATACGAAGATGCTGGATCTAGCAATGACGGGAATTGTTAAGGTTTAAAATTGCATCAGGAGATAAGACTCTTAAATAACACCTATCCGCAGCATCTTCCTGAGCAACATACATTAGTAGCACCAATCAAAATCAATTAATAACATGTTGTGGTGAAGAAATAATTGAACAAATAATGAATCAGGTTCAAAGTGCAAATTATTACTCTGTCTGTCATATTTGACGAAACGACCGACGTATCCCACATGGAACAGCTTTCTCTAAATTTGAGATACATACACAATAACAACATTCGTGAAGACTTTGTCAAGTTCATTGGCGCTTATGAGAACCTAAAAATAATTAGTGAAAATCAAGAAAGAGGGAAAGAACAATGCCTGACAGGAGAAGCATTGGGAAAAATAATATTAAACTTGTTGAAAGAACTGCACTTGGATCAGTACTACGGCACGAATAGTGAATTTTAAGGCGCTTCTTACACACGGCAAAAGTGTGTGAAAAGTGCCTTAAAACTCACCATTGTAACCCTAATTTTTAAAAATTACCCCCCGTACCTCCGGTATCTCTCCCCAAAAAAGTTCATGGCACCTCCCGAAAATCGGTCCTGGATCCGCCCTTGGGAAGACATGGACTACATGTTTAGAAAACTAAAGAAAGAATATGAAAAATGGGGCCCCAATATGAATATGTCAAAGACCGAGTGTCTTAAAATAGGGTATGATGAAGAAGATACAAATTTAGAAATTAGAACCACAAAAACATCTAAAGAATATAAATATCTCGGATCTACAATATGTAAAGAAGGCACTACCAAAAGAGACATCGAAAACAGAACGCAGCAGAGCAAAAAAGCGATAAAAATTCTAAACTCTCTACTATGGTCTAAAGATATAAGACAAAAAACGAAGTTGACCATCTATCGTACCTTGGTAGAGCCTATTATGACTTATGGGGCAGAAGTTTGACAGATCACGAAAATAGATCGAAAACGAATAGAAGCAGTAAAAATGGATTATCTAAGGAGAGCGTGTGGTATATCCAAAAAAGATCACATCAGGAATGAAGATATTAGAAGGAAGACAAATACTGTATATTCCAGTTTAGATAGAATTGAAACGAGACAACTAGTGTGGTTTGGTCACGTGAAACGAATGAATGAAGATAGATGGCCAAAGAAAGCTTTAAATTATATACCACAACAAAGAAGAAGAAGGGGAAGGCCTTCAGTTGTCTGGGAAGAAAATGTACGGGGCACATCATGAGAGATAGAGCCATCAAAGAAGACGAATGGATGTAGATCAAAGACGGCTGTAGGAACCTCGCTTATAGAAATATTATTAGATAGATAGAAATATTATTTTATGTGCTTCTTCTTCTTTAAGTACCGTGCCCAAATTTTTAGGCGTGGGTAGCTTCCATAACAATTTGCCGATATCGTTCTCGATCTTGTGCGGCATGTAACAATTGATCTGCTGATAAGCCGGTCCATTGACGAAGGTTTCGGAGCCATGAATATTTCTTTCGAACAATTCCTCTTTTTCCGTCGATCTTTCCATTGAGTATTAACTGCAGCATCCTGTATCTGCTACCTCTCATTATATGCCCCAGATATTCAAGTTTTCTCTTTTTTATCATCTTCATTAAGTCACCTTCGCCTTGAACTACTCTGTTTAAGACTTCTCTGTTTGAAATGCGTTGAACCCAAGATATTCTGAGCATTCTACGATACGACCACATCTCAAAGGCTTCTAATTTGTTCATCATGTTAACCTTCATGATCCAGGTTTCACATCCATATAGTAATACAGAATACATATATCATTTTAGGAACTTGATTCTTAGTTGTAAATTCAGCTGAGGGTTGCTCAGAATAGATCTAAGTTTCATAAATGCTCCTCTTGCAATTTCTATACGAGTTTTAATTTCTTCATCCGGATTTAGTGTCTCGTTTATCCAACATCCTAGGTATTTAAAATGGTTAACTTTTGTTATTGATTCATCACTGACAATTAGTTGCATAGGGCCGACGTCTTGTTTACTAACCACAAGTAACTTTGTCTTTGTTGCATTTATGTTAAGTCCGTTATTGGAGCATTCTCTAGTGACTCGATCAATAAGGAATTGAAGATCTTCGATCTTTTCAGCCATGATCGCGGTGTCGTCTGCATATCTGATGTTGTTAATAGTTTCTCCCCCGATTCAAACTCCACATTGTCCTTCCAAGGCTTCATTAAAAATTATTTCTGAGTATACGTTAAACAAAGTTGGGGATAACACACAACACTGTCTGACACCTCTTTGAATGCAAATTTTGTCTGTTTCTTTGCCGTCTACCAGAATAGAAGCTTCTTGATTCCAATATAGATGTTGTAAAAGTCTCAGATCTTTATCATCTATTCCAATCATTTCTAGATATTCAAACAACCTATTATGTTGAACTCTATCAAACGCCTTCTCAAAATCTATAAAGCAGACGTAAATTGGTTTCTGTACTTCCCATGATCGTTGAAGTAATGTTAACATTGAGAACAAAGCTTCCCTTGTTTCCAATCCTTCTCTGAAACCGAATTGTTTGTTTCCCATTGTCTCTTCACATTTCTGCTTGATTCTATTAAGAATTATCTTAAGAAGTAGCTTGAGAGAGTGGCTCTTGAGAGAGTGGCTCATTTTATGTGCTATTAGAATAAAAATTAGACTTTTTTTATAATATATCAGCGACGCATCTTAAATTTAAAGAATTTTATTATAACAGATGAATGAAACCTGAGATATATACCAGATGACCTGAATGAGCCACATTAGCGAAAATCGAGGAAGATCGAAAAAAAACATGGCTTGATGAAGTCGAAGAGACAATGTCAGAGAGATCTACGATCAGGTGACTGGGCCGATAGACATGAATAGAGACTGGGAACCGGAAGGCGCAGGACTCTATAAACCATATATTATAGATAAGATAACAGATACTGTTGTCTTGTAGTTGTTTGCAATTACGAAAAGCAAAAACGCACCAACTATTTGCTGAAATACAAAGCCTTCAGAAGAAATTTCTTGGCGGAGAAGTGTAGTAGTCGTATTTGTGAAGTTGACTGCCAGCTATCTCGTCATCTTTTAAAGGGTCTTCTAGGTGGTCTTGTGCATGTTGACCGATTCTCTATTAAATAAAGTAATTAGAGAATAAAGAGTATTACCGAGATCGTCGCATCGAAGGCCCTGGCAAACCCCGAAGTTGTAATCTGTATAGTACAGCTCCCCTACACTTAACTCACTCAGAGTTGACATCAAACTCTAGGTCTCTTATATTAGTGTACCTTTACAATTATATACTGAAACCTCTATACTCTGGGTATAGAGATTTTTGAAGAGAAGAACTGACAAAAGATGGGGAAAAATAGATGGGCAGAGATTTAAGACGACAAGAAGAGGGGCTTAGCTCAGGAAAAAAAAATTAAAAGGGCAGAGAGACACTAAATCTTAAGTGAGTGTTCGGGCTAGCTTCAATACACCGAATATTGGCTTTGGAGATAGGAGAAGAAAATTTGGTACTGAAATGATAGTAACTAGGAAGAAAATGAGACCTGCAAACACAAAATGGAAGAAAAATAGATAAGAAAGCTAGAGATAAAACAATATCGAGATACAACAAAGAAAGAAGAAGAACAAAGGGCGCCAACTCGAACGAACAACTCGGCTCTCAGAACCAAGAAGTTAGACAGGTTTGAGATTTTGAAGTAACGAACAACAGGAACTCTATGACACTGGTTACAACCACTTGAAATACAAAATACTAAATACTGATCTTGTCTTGCTATGTCATATACTGGTAATACAGACTGAAATAAAACACCAACCTTAATACATACAAATATATTAATAATAAATGTTAAATATTAACAATTTACATATAACGCAACGTAATAACAGTGATAGTGGATGGGCAAAAATCAAATAGGACCGCAAAGGCCACTTAACAAGCAATTATCCACTATCACTGGCCAAGCAAAGATATTAAAATCAAAATCCAAATCAAAAGTCCGTCAGAATAGCACTAAGTCCTTACAACTAAAAAGTTAGTAATTATTTCCTAAATTGAACTACGCTAGAGTGAGATCCACTACAGGAACGCTACGGTTACCAAAAATAATAAAGATCTCACCTAGCAAAAACACTAATAAGTAAATATATAATGAGTTATATAAATGAGTTATATAAATGAGTTATATAAATGAGTTATATAAATGAGTTGTATAAATGAGTTGTATAAATGAGTTGGTCAGTTACTCTTTATATACAATGTAAAAACCTACAAGACATATTCCCTATTTGAAATCCGCGACAAACCTTTAACGACCCCTTCCCTATCAAATTTTTAAGAAACAATTATTATTTATAATGATTATTGAACAAGACCTAATTTTATTTATTTGAAACTACTACTTATATTAAATCAAAAAAAAACCAACGACCTAAAACCCTATCTATCAAGAAATATGTACCTAGTTTACCTCGATTGTATGCATACAAGAAGTTTACAGTGCAAGCAACTATAGAGTACCCAAAATATGTAAATAATAAAATTAAACAACTTATCTTAACCACAGTTCCTATTTAAAGTCCAGATAGGAAGGAATTTCCTCTTGGCACGGCAAAAACTAGTGGGCTGCGGTGGTGATAAATCCAATCCTGGATGTTGTGAAATAGGTGATATCCAATCCAACCAAAAGTAACTCTAGGGGTAACCCATACCCAAGTTGCTTACAGTAACTGGCACATATTTATATGATGGCACATTAAATGATGATCCAATTTACATAAATTGACTAGACTAAGTGTCTATGTGACAAGTAACTAAGGGACGGAATCTAAAATAAATTTTATCAATTTAATTACATTATTTATAACACTATGTGTAGACAGCACAGGGTCACTGCACTGGAAACCAAAACAAAAAAACTCAGGTTAGGTATACATATGTCATGTCAAACTGAAACTAATTCAACTCATCAAATCAGACATGGCAGGGACATGCGCATGACATGTCTGATATTCGTTAAAATTTTTTATATTATTACCTCAAAAAAACCTAGAGCAAAAAGCCTAATGAGAAATTGGGATTTAACTTTAGCACTAAAAACATATGGCCTTGACTGTTCCTTTGCAAAGGGAAATGAATATCCTTACCGTAATATAAATTATAATGTGAAATTTAAATTATTTCTTAACTGAAATTAATATCCACAGATAACGAACGAGATATCTAGGATGGTGAATTTGATTTTATAATGAAGAAATAAAGAGAAATATATCAATATACTCACTTGAGCAAAGCAACACATCGGCGGTATTATAACCTTTTTCCTTTCTTGTAAATAAGTCTTCAGATATAACTACTGCTTGATTATTATTAGTATGGGTTATTGGCTGATGTTCGAGGCCTTTTAGTTATATTTTCCCAATTTTGCCCAAACTCCGTCACCTAAGTAATGACGATGTGTTGCCCCTTTGCGAGTTCGTGACCAACTAAACTAGCAATCGACAATAATCGATTTTCTTTCTATTGGCGCGCCTGTGCAACGAAAAGTCGTTGTTGGATCTTCGCGGGCGTCACCCAAGGATTTTGTAGAGGGGTGTATTTTAATCCAATTTTAATTAAAGTAATTTAATTAGTAGCGTGATCGCTACATTCTCCCTCTTCTCCAGCAAAAAAAAGGAAAACTCTACAAGTTTCCTTTTTTTTTATTTTCCAGAACTAACTGACGCTAGGCGAACCTGAGGATGGACACGGTAAAGAAGAAACGTTGTGGTATAAAACCATAATTATGGTAGGCTCAACAGCCATACTATTTGCTGAGGAGACAGAACAAAAATCAGGACGAAGTCATACATACAGTATAGAGGCCACGCGAGATATCTTTAATGGTATTTGCAGAAAGTATAGAACATAGAAGGGATGTGTAACTAACCGACATACGTAACTGACTGACATAAGTTATTCAACAAGATAATTTACTTTAATTTAGTAAAACCAATGATAGAGAAAAACGAATAATTACACGTTAATCACTTATATTCTAAATATAATTATACAACCTTATAGAGTAAGTCAACTCTTAACACTACTTACTATCTACATTCTCATGTGTTAGTAAATCATCATTAAAACTAAATTACAGGTGTTTATTAACAACCTCTAACACAATATTACCAAGAACCATACACAACAATCAAACTACAACACATCCTATCAACTTTACCCAACATTGACACTAGAGCAAACAGGTTCTATTAATCACCCAAGAGATCAATGAGGGACGAATTCATTAGGACCAGTTAAAACTACATTACTACAAACCTAAACATATATGATATGGTTCCGGATATCAACAACATCTAAAACTCAAGGTAAGCGATAATCCATAACATCTACTCGCTTTCATAACGGTAGGAAGACACAATCTAGATAAAGATACTAGCAAGCCCACTATACTCATGGTATAGGGTATGCTAAAAGTATAAAAAGATAATTGCAAGCCCACATCTACTTGTGGTATGCACAAGGTAAAAGATAATAAAATCCCAACTGTAATACCTAAACTGTACTATTGACGTGGTCCAATTCTTTACTCACGACAAGCACAGAGGACAGATTCTTAGGACTTTATAATAATCAAGATAAAGATAAGATATATATTCAATCAAGATATAGATAAGAGATAAACTCATCAAGGTAAAGGTATGAGATAAACTCAAGGTAAAGATAAAGCTAAACTCACTTCAGGTAAAGGTAAAGATAAACTCACATCTCCCTTTTCATATTTAAGGCAGAAGGACATCTACTAACATACTGTTAGAGAGACAAATAAGGTAACTCAAATACTCACATCAACTAATCCAAGGAAGTGGTAGAGAGACAGGTAACCAAATATAAGGTAATATGATATGTTACAACTCAAATCATTTGAAAGATAATAACAATAATAACATAGGAGATGACAACCAAGTTAAATAGACTTACTTACTGCTGAATATCAGAACGATCCAATTATATATGACACATTCTAATTTCAGTCTAAGAGACACTCTAGGAAAACTGATAGGTATTGGTATATTCCTGAGCCAAGTGAAGGGCACAAGTCCAGGGTGATCAATCCTGAACCCACGCCAAAACACCGACACAGTTAAGTGAATGCCTAAGCGTTATGGCTTTGGTTCGAACCTATACAAAACCATAAATCAAAGAAAATATTTGAAATGTGTTCCTAATTATCCCTATAAATACTTATTTAACTCAGAATTCAAGATGGGGAAAATTCCCATTATCCATCTTGTACTCCTATGATAGGCAGTTTGGGCTTTCAAGACACAACTAACAGCAAAATGAACAAGTCCATAAACTAAGATATTAACCAACATTAAGATAAGATAAAATAAGATAAAAGGCACAACAACAGATGTTAACCAGGTAAACAAAATAAATAAGCAGATCTTAAATAACAAACTGGTCTCACACGATTTAATCTTCATCTGAAGATGAACCATCTGAATTATCAGACAAGTTATGTGGACCTACAGTCTTATCCTCAAGTAAATCTTTGACATGAAACCTTCCTAGTTTCCTGCCAGTGGAGGTTTCCTTCAACTCATAGATCAAAGGAGAAATAACCTTAATAACAGTGCAAGGTATGTATTTTTGACACAGCTTGGCAGATTGGAAATTTACTTTATCAGATTTAACAAAATTTTTCTTTAAAACGGAATCTCCAACTCTGAAAGATAAGGCTCGCTTTCTCAGGTCATAACGGCTCTTATTTCTGTCATAAGATGCTTTCAAGCGTTTGCGAACATCCACATATATATCAGGAAGATGCTGAATATCTTCTAAGCGGTGTAATTTATCTGATATTGCAGGAAAATTAGTGGCATTATCTGAAATCTTACCAAAGTAATCACCAGAAAGAGGATCATGACGACCAAACATTAAGTACGATGGAGGACATTTGGTTATTTCGTGAGAAGAGGTCCTGATAGCTTGTACTACAGAGTGGATATGAGTATCCCAAGCTCTCTGATCAGGAAAAGAATATGATCTTAAAGCAGTCACGATTGATTTGTTAACTCTTTCAGTGTGATTAATTTGAGGATGATAGTTCGCATTGTACCAGATCTTTTGTACATTATATTTAGACATGAGATCGCGAAAAGCCTTAGCTGTAAACTGGGGTCCATTGTCGCATGACACGATCTGTGGAACACCATAAATTAGGAAAACTTCATTCTCTAGATATTTGATAATGGCTGAAGTAGTTGCTTTAGACATCGTATGAACCAAAGGAAATTTTGTAAAGTAATCAACAACTACTAAGGCATATTGAGCACCTTTATACGACCTAGGATAAGGACCAATAAGATCTAAAGATATAAGTTGGAATGGAAAATCAATCCGTCGATAATTACCCATTAAACCTGGTTGGGGAAGATTTGTCGACTTACACGTAGCACAAATTTTGCATCGGGCGAGATAACTACGAATAGTCTGACGCATCTTCGGCCAGTAATACAGTTCAGATATACGACAGTAAGTTTTGTAGAAGCCAAAATGAGCTGCAGTAGGATGGTCATGAAAAGTGGCCAAAACCTCTGCTCTATTTGCTGTTGGAACGACTATCTTCCATTCAGACATTCCCGTAAGGGCATCAATAGAACTTAAAACATGTTTATATAAAACACCATGCTCAACTTTAAAATCAGGAAATTTACCTAGAACATTCTGGACATCATCCAACATTTTTCGATACCAGTCATCTGGTTGTAGAGTAGATAAATCTAACAAGTTAATATGAAAAGTTCTAGATAGTGCATCAGCGACTACTACACCTGCAGCTTTACGATGAACAATTTTATAATCATATTGTGCCAATTTTAAAATCCACCTAGCCAAACGAGGAGATGGGTTCTTCATACTCTGTAACCACACCAAACTACTATGGTCAGTTATGACCGTAAACGAACGACCTTCCAGAAAATATCTGAAATGCTCAATGCCAGTAATTATAGCTAACAACTCTTTTTCGGTTGTAGTATAATTTTTCTGGGCTTTGTTTAATTTCCTGCTTGTATAGGCTATAGGGTGTTCCTCTCCATCGACAATTTGATAGAGTACACCACCAGATGCTGTGTTTGAACAATCAGTCATCAAATAGAAAGGCTTAGTGAAATCTGGGGCTACCATAACTGGGGAGTTGGTGAGAGCCTCCTTGATTTTAATGAAAGCTTCATTAGCTTCAGGAGTCCACACAATGTTTTGTCCCTTTTTCCTATTTTGAAGCAAATCAGTGATAGGGGACAACAAGGTAGAATAAGACTTAACAAACTTTTTATAATAGCCCACCATTCCTAACAATCGACGGACCTGGGTGGTATTTTTAGGCACAGGAAAATCACGAATAGCTGACACCTTGTCAGGGTCAGTATGTAAGCCATGAGAATCTACAACATATCCTAAAAACTTAATAGAATCACGACAAAAGCTGCTTTTATCTAAGTTAATAGTCAAATTTGCATCTTTGAGACGCTGAAACAACTGTTGCAATACAGAGATATGAGTGTCGAAATCAGGAGTAATGACTAGAATATCATCAAGATAATATTGACAATAGGGATCTAAAGCAGGACCTATTACCAAATCCATTAATCGACACATAGTCTGGGGAGCAGACACCAGACCAAAAGGCATTGTAGTAAACTGGTACAATCCTTTGCCACTTACTGTAAAAGCCGTAAGTTTCTTACTCTCTTCGCTTAATGGGATCTGTAGAAATGCCTTCTTTAAGTCGATGGATGAAATGTATTTAGCATTTTGTAGCTTGGTGAGGATGATATCTATACGAGGTATAGGATAGGCATCCCTATTCATCGTAATGCTGTTAAGTTTACGTCCGTGAAAACAGACACGAAAAGTCCCATCCTTCTTCTTTGTCATCCATAAGGGACTACAAAAGCTAGACGAGCTCTGCTCGATAATACCAAGCTTAAGCATTTCATTAACCTCCTTAACTAAGCTCTCATGCCAGGCTTAAGGCAATGGATACTGGTATTGTCTGAAGGGCTTAGACGAACCCACATCAATGTGATGTTCGCTGAGATGAGTTCTGCCTAACTGATTCTTCGAAGAGATAGAAGAGAAGGATTTGATGACATTATTCAACTGCTCTAACTCCTGAGCATTAAGTCTACTCATATCTTTACCTGCATTAACGCAAGAGATATTAAAAGAAGAGACAGATAAGAAAATTCAGAAAAATTCAATTCACTATTAAAAGTTTTCAGAAAATCCATCCCTAGGATAACTGAATTCTTAACAGAAGGTATAACAAAAAATGTAATCATCCTTTTACATGAACTAACAGAAATCTCCGTTGTGAACTGACCTAAAATTGGTTGGACTTGACCATCAGCTGTAGTCACTTGCAAACTCTCATCCATTCCTATCTTAACATTAGAATTCTGGAGAAATTCCAGACCTAAAGAACCTAAAATAGAGATATTGGACCCTGTGTCCAGTAAAGCTAAACAAGAATGTCCTAAGATAGATATTTCAAGGTATGGACGATTATCCTTGTTTTTTCTAACTAATAATGAATAATTAATGTCAATATCAATGAGGAAAGATAAGGGATTACTTGGAGAAACTACAGAAGAATCACAAAGGACATGGTCAACTAACGTCCTCTTTTCGGTTGGTATCTGCCGTTCCGTGGTCTTTTGTCTTTCGGTGGAGGTTGGGATGTTTGGGTGGTTGAGGCATGGGCCTCCTGACTCGAGAAACTGCTTCCTGGGTTTTGAGGATTTTCTAGGGTATTCCCTGTATTTTGATGAGGAGTGGGAGCCAGGGGAGACGACCCACCCCTTCTGTCGTTTCCCGAACAGAATTCGCACTCAAACTTACGGACTCCTTGATGTCCACACCCATAGCAAAACAACCCTCTCGGTTCAGAACAGTCAAAATACCCATGTCCTGGCTGACGACAATTCCAACAGGTTATTCTGGAGTTAAAAGTAGAGACATTACCAGACCGGGAATAATTTGGCCTACCAGAATAGGAAGATTCGTTGTTTCTAACGCTTGACCGACTAGGGACACTAGATATAGGTTCAGAAGACCATGATAAAACTTCTTCTAACCTCTTACATTTTTCTGTAAGATCAGAAATCGAGAGAATTTCAGTGAGTGCCAGACTAGGATGATAAGACGGCAACAAATTTTTCTTAATGATTCTCACTATATGGGACTCAGAAAGAGGGACTTCCAAACGTTTACACAAACTGACAACTTTATTGATGAAGATGGTGACTTTCTCCTGGGGAGCTTGTTTCCGGAATTTAATTTCGTCTAATAAGTTGTCTTCATAGTTGTAAGGAAGAAAATCAGACTTAAGTTTGGCAACTAACTCTTGCCATGAAGTAAAACTACCTCGATTATTGAGGTACCAAGTAAAGGCTGAATCCTTAAAAAGATCACCTTCTGATGAAAAGCACTCATCTTCACTGTTCCCACGCGCTAGACGCAGACATTCTATTTTCTCTAAGAAACTAACAACATTTTCATTCGAACCACCAGAAAAATGTACACCCCATTTATGAATTGGAGCTGACTTAAAGAAAGGAAATGAATTAACCGAAACACTAGGGTGATGAGGAGTGGAGTGAGCCTGTGGAGTTACTTTAAACTCAAGTTCTCCTTCCAGATTAAGTATCTTGAAGTTAAGAGACTTTTTGATGGCATCCTCTTTCTCGGTTACTGACTCTAACAAATGAACCCTACCTGAAACATGACCTAAACGGGAAGTCAAGCGACCATATAAAACATCACTATGGGAGCCAACAAAAGAGCTAATTTGGGTCTTCAAATCTGCAAGGGTAGCTTCTATTTCACGGACCTCATCACTAAAATTTAGTTGGAAAGCTGACAGAACAGCATGACTCCGATTTGCTGAAGCTTGCTTTAACGCACCTGTCAAAACGATTACTTTAGCCCTATCAGTAGTTAGCGATGGATCAGCTAACTGACGAATTTTCAACTCGTAATCCAATTCAGGGGTTGACAGATGTTCTGCCTTAAAAGATGCCATTATACACCACTGGGAAGTAAACACGAGAATGAGATAAAATGTAAGTAGGTAAAGTTTAACTTACTCTTTGTCCTCAAGTTAATGTTCTGAGTCGATACCTATACCAGCAATGTTTATTTGTTTGGTCCAGTCGTGAAATCCGATGAAATGTACTGCTACACTCCCGATAAACCTAAAATTGAATAATACTTTTAATTCAAGTTAGTGATTCACTATTAATGCTACTCCGGACTTGTAAAAATCGATGAGATTGTTAAATTCAAGATATTTAAATTTTTAATTTTAATTTAATTTATTATTAATACCAAAATAGTTCTTTAACCAATCAAAACAAAGTGCTTTATTCAGTCAACACAGTATACTATAGCAAAACAAGTTTATACAAGATATAGATATAAGGTAATGTCCCAAAAAAAAAAACAACAAGTTGAAGTACAAAACTCAACGTCAAAGTGAAAATCTACCAAACCCAATCACTGAAATCACCAAGATAAAAACCAAAAATTCAAGAAAATATTTTTAAAGCCAAAAATGTAAAAGAAGCCACACGTTGGGTCTAGCCAATTGAAACCTCTATACTCTGGGTATAGAGATTTTTGAAGAGAAGAACTGACAAAAGATGGGGAAAAATAGATGGGCAGAGATTTAAGACGACAAGAAGAGGGGCTTAGCTCAGGAAAAAAAAATTAAAAGGGCAGAGAGACACTAAATCTCAAGTGAGTATTCGGGCTAGCTTCAATACACCGAATATTGGCTTTGGAGATAGGAGAAGAAAATTTGGTAATGAAATGATAGCAACTAGGAAGAAAATGAGACCTGCAAACACAAAATGGAAGAAAAATAGATAAGAAAGCTAGAGATAAAATAATATCGAGATACAACAAAGAAAGAAGAAGAACAAAGGGCGCCAACTCGAACGAACAACTCGGCTCTCAGAACCAAGAAGTTAGACAGGTTTGAGATTTTGAAGTAACGAACAACAGGAACTCTATGACACTGGTTACAACCACCTGAAATACAAAATACTAAATACTGATCTTGTCTTGCTATGTCATATACTGGTAATACAATACTGAAATAAAACACCAACCTTAATACATACAAATATATTAATAATAAATGTTAAATATTAACAATTTACATATAACGCAACGTAATAACAGTGATAGTGGATGGGCAAAAATCAAATAGGACCGCAAAGGCCACTTAACAAGCAATTATCCACTATCACTGGCCAAGCAAAGATATTAAAATCAAAATCCAAATCAAAAGTCCGTCAGAATAGCACTAAGTCCTTACAACTAAAAAGTTAGTAATTATTTTCTAAATTGAACTACGCTAGAGTGAGATCCACTACAGGAACGCTACGGTTACCAAAAATAATAAAGATCTCACCTAGCAAAAACACTAATAAGTAAATATATAATGAGTTACATAAATGAGTTATATAAATGAGTTATATAAATGAGTTGTATAAATGAGTTGTATAAATGAGTTAGTCAGTTACTCTTTATATACAATGTAAAAACCTACAAGACATATTCCCTATTTGAAATCCGCGACAAACCTTTAACGACCCCTTCCCTATCAAATTTTTAAGAAACAATTATTATTTATAATGATTATTGAACAAGACCTAATTTTATTTATTTGAAACTACTACTTATATTAAATCAAAAAAAAACCAACGACCTAAAACCCTATCTATCAAGAAATATGTACCTAGTTTACCTCGATTGTATGCATACAAGAAGTTTACAGTGCAAGCAACTATAGAGTACCCAAAATATGTAAATAATAAAATTAAACAATTTATCTTAACCACAGTTCCTATTTAAAGTCCAGATAGGAAGGAATTTCCTCTTGGCACGGCAAAAACTAGTGGGCTGCTGTGGTGATAAATCCAATCCTGGATGTTGTGAAATAGGTGATATCCAATCCAACCAAAAGTAACTCTAGGGGTAACCCATACCCGAGTTGCTTACAGTAACTGGCACATATTTATATGATGGCACATTAAATGATGATCCAATTTACATAAATTGACTAGACTAAGTGTCTATGTGACAAGTAACTAAGGGACGGAATCTAAAATAAATTTTATCAATTTAATTACATTATTTATAACAGTATGTGTAGACAGCACAGGGTCACTGCACTGGAAACCAAAACAAAAAAACTCAGGTTAGGTATACATATGTCATGTCAAACTGAAACTAATTCAACTCATCAAATCAGACATGGCAGGGACATGCGCATGACATGTCTGATATTCGTTAAAACTTTTTTATATTAGCCGTGTTCGCGCTGCATGCCCCGAGTATGCCCAGATGGAGAACGCCTGCGCATTACATTTTCGGAGGGCAATATTCGACCTTATTGAACGTCCAATTTTGTAATGCGCAGGCGTTCTCCCTCTGGGCATACTCGGGGCATGCAGCGCGAACACGGCTATTATTACCTCAAAAAAACCTAGAGCAAAAAGCCTAATGAGAAATTGGAATTTAACTTTAGCACTAAAAACATATGGCCTTGACTGTTCCTTTGCAAATGGAAATGAATATCCTTACCGTAATATAAATTATAATGTGAAATTTAAATTATTTCTTAACTGAAATTAATATCCACAGATAACGAACGAGATATCTAGGATGGTGAATTTGATTTTATAATGAAGAAATAAAGAGAAATATATCAATATACTCACTTGAGCAAAGCAACACATCGGCGGTATTATAACCTTTTTCCTTTCTTGTAAATAAGTCTCCAGATATAACTACTGATTGATTATTATTAGTATGGGTTATTGGCTGATGTTCGAGGCCTTTTAGTTATATTTTCCCAATTTTGCCCAAACTCCGTCACCTAAGTAATGACGATGTGTTGCCCCTTTGCGAGTTCGTGACGTGACCAACTAAACTAGCAATCGACAATAATCGATTTTCTTTCTATTGGCGCGCCTGTGCACCGAAAAGTCGTTGTTGGATCTTCGCGGGCGTCACCCAAGGATTTTGTAGAGGGGTGTATTTTAATCCAATTTTAATTAAAGTAATTTAATTAGTAGCGTGATCGCTACAATACAACACAGATATAGGAAGAGCAACCTGCTCTCAAAAGCTGGTGTGGCACATTAAAAAAGATAAATCCGCAAAAACGAGAAAAATATAATATTTATTTCAAAATGGAAAGCACAAAAGATGAAAACATCCAGTCAGTAAATTTACACGGAACTAACGAGGGAGAAAAATGCGTACACTAAAGGAAACAATGAATTTTAGAAATTTGAATTAAGGAAGAACATCAAATAATAAAGAGAAACTTACTTATCCGTGGCTTTACACAGCATACTCTGTTTGCTGTTTACCACATCAAAATCGCCATTTTTTCTTGTCATATATATCTTCTTCAGGGAGGTCTCTTTTCACATTGCTGTTTAACTCGTTCCACTAAAATCTAACTCGTCATTTTTTCCTCCTTCTATTTGGATTCTATTTTTAAGTCCTCGTCTATTCTTCGCATATTTATGTCTATACTCAAAGTAATTTTTGTTTTTCTATTTCATCATTTAGTGTCTTCTTCATATTCTTTAGTTCTCTAATTCGTTCATTTGTCAATTTATCCATTAAGTAGTGTTAAACTGTAGCTTCTTCCAAAACATAATTTCCATTGCATTTATTCTGCTTTCATTCTTTTATTTGCCACCCGTCTTTGAGCCATACAGTGAGCAGGTGCTCACTTTTTTCTTAAATATTTGGTGTTCCTAAAGAGTATCTTTAGGAAATTTAATGAGCAGAGTAGGCCATATAGCAGTCGCAAAAGGAGTCAAGGTTTAGATGATACAGAAAACCATACCGATACTCAACTAGAAAATGATCAACAACAAACTAAGACAAACAAAAGATGAGACTTCTATCAGAAGTAAGAATCAACTTTACATTTTTTTTAAAACCACGTTTAGTGCACGAACCCCGTGGGTCACGTTTGGCAACGGATATACCAAAAAGTGGCATTTTGGTGAGGGCTATGTAGGGCTTGTGAGAAGGATTAGACTTGACTAGTCGATTCCAATAACATGACTAAACGACCCATTGACCTCACTCACAATGATGAAGCAATTATCAAGGCATTCCTAAGGAAACAAAATCAGCACTTTAAAACGGAAGAATAATAATGGTTAAAAAATCGAAAGTTCGGGGAGGTTGGATAAATCCTAGTTTTCTAAATCGACGAGATCTCTTACAAAGCTTATTTAAAGACATATTACAGAAAATAAAAATGTATACCATTTTTATTTAGTTGCAATGCGAAGGCAAAACAATCTTACTTTTCAATTAGAATACGCAGCGCAGTCCAGTCCTCTGAATCGCGATTTTCGGCTCTTATTGGAGCCTCATCGGAAAGAACGTAGGCACTGTTCTCCATACCACAATTGACCAGCGTCGAGAGGTTCTCCCACCCATTGCAACCGAAGTGAAGGTATTAGGTGACTAGCGTCATCTGGCAATTGAAAGATGAAGTTAGTCTTCAATTCTAATAGCAAAATTAATAATATGCAATATCTACACTATGCAATTCAGTATAGAACACTATAGAATTCCTTCCCTTTGTCTTCACTGCAGCATCCATTTGGCTTGCAAATTGTAGAAGCCTTGGAGGTGTCACCAGGGAAATGTACCAATAAGTTTTCAATTTAAAAATCTTTTAGTAATATTTTTAATATTTTCAATGTTATTAATTTTGCTATTAGGATCGAAAACTAACTTCATCTTTCAATTGCCAGATGACGCTAGTCACCTAATACCTTCACTTCGGTTACAATGGGTGGGAGAACTTCTCGACGCTGGTCAATTGGGGTATGGAGAACAGTGCCTACGTTTTTTCCGATGAGGCTCCAATAAGAGCCGAAAATCGCGATTCAGAGGACTGGACTGTGCTCCGTATTCTAATTGAAAAGTAAGATTGTTTTGCCTTCGCATTTTAACTGAATAAAAATGGTATACATTTTTATTTTATAGTCGTATTACTTCGTAGAGTAACCAGGTGCATTTTCCGTTGGAACTTTACCGAGCTGCAGACGGGGGATGTGAATTGCATAGTGTAGAATTCCTTCCCTTTGTCTTCACTGCAGCATCCATTTGGCTTGCAAATTGTAGAAGCCTTGGAGGTGTCACCAGGGAAATGTACCAATAAGTTTTCAATTTAAAAATCTTTTAGTAATATTTTTAATAATTTCAATATTATTAATTTTGCTATTAGGATTGAAAACTAACTTCATCTTTCAATTGCCAGATGATGCTAGTCACCTAATACCTTCACTTCGGTTGCAATGGGTGTGAGAACCTCTCGACGCTGGTCAATTGGGGTATGAAGAACAGTGCCTACGTTCTTTCCGATGAGGCTCCAATAAGAGCCGAAAATCGCGATTCAGAGGACTGGACTGCGCTCCGTATTCTAATTGAAAAGTAAGATTGTTTTGCCTTCGCATTGCAACTGAATAAAAATGGTATACATTTTTATTTTATAGTCGTATTACTCCGTAGAGTAACCAGGTGCATTTTCCGTTGGAACTTTACCGAGCTGCAGACGGTGGATGTGAATTGCACAGTGTAGAATTCCTTCCCTTTGTCTTCACTGTAGCATCCATTTGGCTTGCAAATTGTAGAAGCCTTGGAGGTATCACCAGGGAAATATACCGATAAGTTTTCAATTTAAAAATCTTTTACTGTTATTTTTAATATTTTCAATATTATTAATTTTGCTATTAGGATTGAAAACTAACTTCATCTAACATATTACAGACTTGGAAAGATATCCTTCAAAACCATCATAGGCCCCGATGGCTCCAATCACAGTCCTACAGTCGGGCATTCAGCATAATGAGGTAGCTTTGACAGAACTTACTGTTTCTATGAGAAGGTCCGAGTAGTTTTGATACAGGAACCCTGGGTTTACAAGGGAAAAATAAGAGGTTTTTGTCGTTCATTGGTGGAGAGCATATCTATATAGCCGACCTATTGGAGTCCCGAGAAGCTGCATAATAGTCAAACGACAACTTAAAATACTGCCATTAATTATTATTACAGGGATTTAAAAATGGTACTGATGAAGACCATATGGAAAGAAAGTATGAAAAGGGTAATTCTCGGATCAGCATATTATCTCCTATATAATGATTCCGACAATCACCACCAAGGGAGTTAGAGGAGCTAGTGAGAGACTGCAGGAAAAATGTACTCCAATCGATCATCGACTGTGACACTGATACACACCATATGACCTGGAGTAGTACAAACGCCAATGATAGAAGTGAGACATTACTGTAGTTTGTTACAGAATATAACTTAGACGTAGTAAACGTAGAAAAAAAATGTCCCGTAACTTCACAACGAAAAGAGATAGTTGACATGACAATGGCCACTTCTCACTGGGCTAGGACTCTAAAAAAATGGAATTTGTAAGATGAGGTTACTTGTTCAGACTATCGACACATATTTTTTAAAATAACAGGTAATGAGCCTATCAAGGAAACTTATTCTAACCTTAGTTCGTAACAAACTGTCGAACAGCGTTTGAAAACAGTTGTCTGGAGACAAACCAGATGTCTGGAGATGAGAGAACACTGGTGAAATGGTAATCTTGCAAAGCAAAGGAGAGAAGTCACACGGAAACAATCGAGAGCACTTTTCGGCTCTCTAAAATCTTGGACATATCTGGATCCTGTTGCCCAGATCAGCCCAATTAGTATGTACTTGAATTTATCTGATTACTAAAATAATCGTCACGAAACTGTCACTGGACGATCACAATTTTTGTTGTAATAGTAGGAAGGACAATGTGATGAACGATCATTTTTTTGTTGTTTTGTCATCGTTATCTCGACTGTACACGTTAAGGGGTTAAAATGTCTGTTATCGAACCAGTGCTTAAAGAAAGGTACAGAAGTCGCATTTAAACCAAGAGACCAGCATTAAAGTAAAAAAGGTTTTGTTCATTTTGGAGACATCATAGGATACTAGTCAAACTAAAATAAACAGTTATTTTTCTTCTTCTTTCTCTTTATAAGTAATTCTGCTTGGTCATTGGCGGACTAATACCACTATGAAAGGATATTCGATATTTCGGTGATTTATCTCATCTTCTTCTTTTGTGCCGTGCTTGTTTTCAAGCGTTGGCTATCGTCGTATTAACAAACTGATGAAACGTCTCTCGGTCGACAGCTATATAAAACAATTCCTCGACCGTTAGACCTGTCTCTTGTCTAATGTTACGCAGCCAGGACAGTTGTTTTCTTCCAACCCAGCGTTGTCCTTAGATTTTGTCCTGAATGATCAATCGGATTAAGCGATATTTAGGTCCTATCAATATGTGCATGGTTTCCAGCACACGTTTGTTGGATATGTGTGCTGTCCACGGGATTCTGAGCACGGGATTCTGAATGGCACCGTGCAGTCAATCCAGCTACCCCGATATCTAAAGTGTTCCACCCTTTCCAGAATTTTGTTATCTAATGTTGTTCTGAAGCTATTTTCTTGTGGCATTTTTACAATTTTATCTATTTATAATGGGAAATAAGCCACAATATTATTAAGAAATGATTTTTATTAACGTTTCGACGCCCAAATCGGGTGCCGTTGTCAAAATACAAAATACTACTAACATAAACAAAAATGTTGTTGCTTAGTAAAAAAATTCTTCTAATAATTTATTTAATTTGACTCATTTATATCGGCAATTCAGATACATATGATAGAATTAAGGAATTAAGGATTTGCATGAAATTTTAGTATGTTATAGTTTACTTCAAAAAAGTAAGACTTGATTTTTTAAAAATTGTTTTACCATGCCGTTTAATTACTATTAAGGGTCAAAGTTAAGTTTTAACATGGGCTCTTATGGGAATTCTTAAAAAGTTAGTAACTTTTTACCCAAATTTACGATTTTTAATTATTTGTGCTTAAATTAAAGGTTTTTTTGTACGGAATAACGTATTAAAAAATGAGGATTGTTTACCATACCATTTATTTTAAATTTATTTATTATAATTAATTCCGTAATTTATTCCGTAATTTCCGTAATTTATTATAATTTATTTTTATAAAGTATTCAATACTGAAACATATGATTTGAGTATTCTGCTATAAATGCATTGTTACCAACTTTCGCTTGCATATAAGTTTCCCCCCTTTCCTCTGAGAGGCATACCCCGCAACGAAGGTGTAGAACGTCGTTTAAAATGATATTGCCAATATTTATGAGTTGCGTTCCTGGGACGACTTTACTGAAAGATAGTTCATTCGATTACATGAAATCAACCCTAACTCAAGAATATCCGTCACAAAAAAATTATAGCATGTGATCTGTCTTTAAAAAGACAACCACATGCAACGGTGACATTAAAATTCTCGCGTTAGAGATCTCATAGTAAATCACGAGGGAAAACCAGGAAAAACCTCGTGATACTATCCCGACATCGTAAGTACATTTAATTTACTCTCAAAATTAATACCAAATTCTGACTTTACTATAATTTTGTTTAAATTATAAATAATATCAAAAATACATGGATATATAAGTAATACTAAAGTATAAAATATGTACTAACTCGACTATTGACTTTACTAATTGTGGTATTTTCTTTCTACTGACTTCCTCTTTCAGTATGGGTATCCACATCCTACTGCATTCCACCGAGGAATTTGCGACACAATTGGTTCCGTTTAGCATAATTAGAGCCGCTTCTTTGATTTTTCTCTTTTTACTATCTGTTTCTTTCAGGACTATACTTGAATCTCTCCACTGAACTCTATGTTCATTATCCCATGCGTATTGACATATTTGAGATCTATCAAATTTTCTATTTTTAATATAAGATTGATGTTCACTTATTCTAACGTTTAACGGTCTTGATGTTTCACCTATATAAAACTGTTCGCATTCACAAGGTATTTTATAAATACAATTCTTTGTCCTTTCCTGTTCATTGTTAGGTTTAGTTTTAGATAGAATAGATCTCAATGTGTTGGCTGTTTTGAATGTTGTTGAAATGTTGAATTTATTTCCTCGTATTATTTCTTGTGAATGTTGTAGGATCCCGTTCTATGTTGTTCTGTTCCATTCGATCCAATCTTGACAATTCCTTATTTATAAACGATAAAGGATACTCATTTTTTAATCAAACAGATGTTAAGAATTGTTTTTCTTCTAAAAATGAATTTTCGTTAGAACAAGTAATTTTGGCTCTATCATATAAGGGTTTTATGATTCCCTTTTTAACGTTGATGTTGTGATTTGATTTGTAATTGAGATATCTGTTGGTATGTGTTGGTTTTCTATACACTTGAGTCTCATATCCAGTATCCTTCTTTGAGACTAAAACATCGAGGGAAGGTAGGGCGTTATTATATTCCATTTCCATTGTAAATTTTATTGTCTCTTCTTGATCGTTTATAATATTCAGGAATGTATCCAACAATTCTGATCTATGAGGCCATATTGAAAACACATCATCTACAAATCTCGACCATACAGTGGGTTTTAAATTTTGTTTAGAAATGATATTAGTTTCGAAATCCTCCATAAATATATTAACCAATAATGGAGATAAAGAGGAGCCCATTGCTAGACCAAAATTTTGTTTATAAAATTCATTATTTAGTTGAAAATAGGTATTATTAGTACATAATGTCAATAACTCCATTATAGCTGATACATTTAGGGCCGGTTGTTCGAACGCTAATCAACAATGATTATTATTAAATATTTAATTACTGTCACCAAAACTGTCAATGTCAACTTTGTTTGGGTTGCTGAAAACATAATTAATTACAATTATGAGATTTATTATTAATTATGTTAATAATTATTGTTATATTAATTCATTATAGTCTCAGAATTGTAATTAATTATGTTTTAACAATTGACATTGACAGTAATTAATTATTTGATAATGATCATTGTTGATTAGCGTTCGAACAACCGGCCCCTAGTTTTGTCCTAGTTGTCAATGTATCATCATTCTCTAATTTCGTTTTGATTATGTTTAAAGTTTTATCTAATGGCACATTTGTAAATAAACTGTTTATGTCAAAACTTACTAAAATATTATTTGGATTAAACTCAATAGTTGATAATTTGTTTAAAAAATGTTTTGTATTTTTTATAAATGTGTCATCATTATTAGCAAATGGTTTTATAATGTTTAATAAAAATTTTGATAGTTCACTACAAGGAGAACTGATGGTACTACAAATAGGTCTAAGTGGTATGTTCGCTTTATGAATTTTCGACACTCCATAAAAATGTGGTGACTTACTGTAATGAGGTGTCATTAATTTTCTTTGATAGTATGTTAGATCATTTTTAAATTTGAATAAAGTTCTATAGATTTTGTTTTCCAGTATTTTTGTTGGATCCTTCGTTAATTTGGTATAAGGTCCTTTTGTAATTAGATCTGTAATTTTGTCCTCATATTGTATTTTATCCATTATTACAGTTGCATTTTCTTTATCCGCTGGTAGGATCGTTATGGAGTCATCATTTTTTAAAGTTTTTAAAGCTTTAATTTTCTCTTTACTGATGTTCTTTAATAAAAATCATTTTTTAATAATATTGTGGCTTATTTACCATTATAAATAGTTAAAATTTGTTATCTAATTTTAGTACTAAGTCTTCGATATTAATTTTTCCGGAAACCATCCATTTTAGTTTCGTTACGTTGATTGTTAAGCCCTTTGCAATACATTCGTTGTTTACAGCGTTCAACACGGTTTGAAGGTATTCAAGTGTTACAGTTACAAAGGCTCTATAAAAATATATCCGTTCCCCCCTCTATACGTCGTTAGTTTTTGTAAAGTTCGTATTTGAAAGACCAAAAATATCTGCTTTGTCTTCATTTTACTGTGGTGGTAAGCAGTTGTTTGTGGGAAGACCCATTGTACCGGGTGTCCCAATAAGAATGGCTCTCGGCCATATCTCAGGAACCGTTTATACTACAGCTTTGGGAAAAAAATCTTTATTACAAAAGTTGCCCCGAGAAAAGCCTGGAAATTATTTTCATAATTGTAAGTCCACCGCTAAAGGGCGTACTTGAATATCAAAAATTAAAAAATCGAAATTTTACAAAATTTGCCTAATGAAAGGACACTGGAAATCCAATCATCGTATTCTTCATACAATTCTGTGCATATTAATTTCACAAGTCTATCTGTGCAAATAAGAGGTGGGGGTGAGTGGGAACCTTGTTATGAAAAAATCGCGGTAAGTCCGGTTCTGCTTAATCGATTTTTACAAACTTGGTCTTGTTGAAAACAGCTCTTTTTCGTCAATGTAATAGTTATAATTTGGAAACAGCCTATTACGTAATATGCCGGCTAGAAGGCGCTATTTATTTTTTTAGAAATCTAGTTTTCTTTGGAAAATATTAAATACAAGTATGTATTTTTTTTCCTGTATTACAGAATTAGACCAAATTAGCAACAGAATACCGAAAACCGCATGTCGATACCTTTCTTCTATCTCGAGATATCTTAAGAAACGTGTAAATTTTAAACATCTGTTGCTATAAGTGGAAATATATAGAAGCACGTAGTGTGCTATGGAAAAAAACAAAGGAACATTGTCCAGATGTCACTGTATATAGTGAATCAAAACAACAATAAGACAAATAACACTATAAAATATAACAAAAAAAGAGTGTGTATGCTTTGTACGCGAGTAAGAAGTTATACTTCTATTATTATGATTTTAACGAAATAAATATATTTTAAACAGTTTTAATTTTATTTTTATTTAAATATTACACTAATTTCAATACTTAAAATAATACCAAATAAATAGCGTTAATATGTAATTTTTTATGAATTGTTGCCTCCGCGCATTTGCTTTTCTCTCGATGAATCGTAGAAAATGTAAAAACGTCAGATTTTCTACACAAATTTTTAACATAACTGTTATTGTCACCGATAAACTAAGTTAAGGAAGTCAAAGTGGAAACAAGTAGTGTGTTATGGAAAAAAAATAGAACTATTAGAAGTATTAACTTCAAAAAGTCATCATATGTTAAATTATGTGTCAAATCAGTAAAACATAAAAATTTATTCATTGATGGTTTGTTGCGGTTTGTTTCTATTAAATTTTATATAAATTTTATACACAGTGAAATTCAAGATGATTCTTACAAACTAAGAAGTATTTGACATGATAGCCACATTCTTTGAATGCATAAGAAATGCAACTATTGCGGCTAGAATATATGCAATGAAATATCCCCAAAGACGTCACCACAGTAGTAGAGTTTTTCGTATTTTGTTTTGATTTATTATATACGGTGACATCTGGAAAATGTTTCTTTGTTTTTTTCCATAGCACACTACTTGCTTCTATATATTTCCACTTATATGATGTTTAAAATTTACACGTTTCTTAAGATATCTCGAGATACAAAAAAGGTATAGACATGCGGTTTTCAGTATTCTGTTGCTAATTTGGTCTTATTTTGTAATACAGGAAAAAAAATACAAACTTGTATTTAATATTTTCCAAAGAAAACTAGATTTCTAAAAAGAAAATAAATAGCGCCTCCTAGCCGGCATATTACGTAATAGGCTGTTTCCAAATTATAACTATTACATTGACAAAAAAGAGCTGTTTTCAACAAGACCAAGTTTGCAAAAATCGATTAAGCAGAACCGGACTTACAGCGATTTTTTCATAACAAGGTTCCCACTCACCCCCACCTCTTATTTGCACAGGTAGACTTAAACTTGTGAAATAAAATATGCGCAGAATTCTATGAAGAATACGATAATCCGATTTCCAGTGCCCTTTCATTAGTCAAATTTTGTAAAATTTCGATTTTTTAATTTTTGATATTCAATTACGCCCTCTAGCGGTGGACTTATAATTATGAAAATAATTTCCAGGCTTTTCTCGAGGCAACTTTTGTTATAAAATTTTTTCCCAAAGCTGTATTATAAACGGTTCCTGAGATATGGCCGAGCGCCATTCTTATTGGGTCACCCGGTACAAGGTAATAATTCTTGATTGCTTTTTCTATTCCGGTAAAAAAATTGTCTGTATAGTTTTCTAAATCCTAAACAATATCCTATTGTTTCAGGGTTTGGTTTGGTTTTCCGTTGGAGGTTTGGTTGGGTTTTCCGTTGGAGGTTTGGTTTGGTTTGGTTTCCGTTTAGTTTTCGTCTGGATTTTGGTTGGAGTTTTGGAGTTTGGTCGTATGGTTTTTGGTTTTGGTTTTTGTTGGATTTTCTACATATTTTCCGTACCTGGAAACTTTCCGTTTCGTCAAAGTAACTAGGTTTACTTTCTGGTTGGAGACGGTCTGGAATGGCCTATGGTTAGACGTCTCCGAAAATTAAATGGTTTCTTTCTATCAGACGTGAATTTATGGGTCACGTTCCATTGAACTTTGTTTCTCCCACGGTGTGCTGATCGCTGATGTGATTATCAGACAACTAAAGTCTTCAGGGAGACTTTATCCAGGATTCTCTACCGCTACGGGTGAAAAAGTGGTAAAATATATATCTCAAATATTCTGGTATTTTATTTTTTGGGTTTATTTAAATTTCAATGAACAGTACAAACATAAAAAAAACTAATTGGTTATTCTATTTTTAAACCATAAAATCTGACTACTTAGAACTTTTTATTTTCAACCTTTTTACGAACTATATGTATGACATTGTAACATTGTATATTATTTTCTTTTGTAAATTGTAATATATTTTTGAAAATTGTAATAAATAATTTGGCAGGATTCGTATTTTGCTTATTACATTATCTCTTTCCAGTTTCACTTCAGCAGGTAGTTGACTTAGGACGAAACAGCATAATTTTTATATCAGGAAAGTTTATTTATCTATATATTTGTTAATTTGCTGAAGAGTGAGACCGATGGCGCCCTCCATTTTGGTTTGTTCAAGATCTCGGTCTGTTTTTATTTATATAATTTCTGTTTAATTCTTTCAGCTCTCCGTCTTTCACGCCCAAATTATTTCAGAAAGAAATCGGATTTTATTCCTTTTTCTGGCCCTCGAATCCCACCTTCTTTTAGTATCTTGTTTCTCGAGCTACTTAGCCGGTGCTCTATCATATTCTTCTTCCTTCCTACTGCTCTATTTTATACTTTCTTTTCTTTATTTCAAATTTCATGCTAATTTCGACTATCTTTCTTTTCCAAAGCCACGTTTAGCGTTGCACAAGGCTCTCTGCCATTATGGCGGTGTCATCTGCGTATCTGATGTTAATGATTTCACCACCGAATTTAACACCTTTGCGACGATTATTTAACGTTTCCTCAAAAATTGGTTTGGTGTAGGCATTGAACAATGTCGGTGACATAACACATCCCTGTCTGACACCACGCTTAATAGAAAGTTTAGCTGAAACTTCGTGGTCAAACTTAATACAAGCGGTCTGATTGTAGTAAAGAGTTTTGAGCAATCTAATGTCGTACGTGTCCAGAACAGCTAAGTCCATGCATTTAAATAGTAATGTATATGTGATACTCCATCATATCATTTTGAAAATTCTAAATTTCTCCATTCTTCGTATGTACTTTGTTCCTGTTTCGTACTCATTTATTTGTATTCCTTGTATACTGTCAAGTTATACATTTAAGTTAAAAATTTTCAAAACACCTTTTTTATTTTTCTCCGCCTTATTTAAATCACGAAAAAAAACATTGTCGACACTAAAGGCCATATTATCGCCTCAAATCTCTGTAATTTTCACCTTACCGATCTTGGACCTATACGTTAATGCATGATGTGTTAAAAATATACAGTTTATCTTGGTCACGCGAGGTGCAGTCTTAAAAAAATTAGCAAATTATTTTTTGATATATCGAATTAGACAGGTGTTGAAAATTACATGTTTTATATTTTTACCTACCTAATATACGTATGTATGATTATCCTTAAATGCCGATGTAGCACTTTAATTGAGTAGAATACAGAAAAATTATCGAACAGGCTAAAAAATAATTTCTAAATTAAATCGTAAATTTTTCTTTTCCCTTTGATTTTGATCTGCATGCAGGCGCCTGTTTTAATATAAAGCCGGGTTCAAACGACTCGTGTATTTGTGTACGAATAATTGTTACTTATTTGTCACTCGTTGCCACTCGTTGGTTTTCCATTTGTTGTCGATAAAAATGACCCGAGCTAAAGGCATCACGATTATTCGTACACTTGCCAAGTATATACTTGTCTATTGTCTATAGTTGCTGTTCGAATGCTTATTCGAATATGGTAAAACTATTAACATATGTATTTTTAATTTGGCACAAACTTTTAACTTCATTTTTAAATTGCAACACTGCCAACCATGTAAATCTATAAGAACAAAAGTGTTTAGTGTGTAATGCCTCCTCTACACATCGGCAGACGCATCCGCGGATGTATCATAACACCCTGACCACACATCTGAAGAGTCGTTCAGTCTTGGCATTGAAATCCTTTGATCTGTGCTGAAGAAACCGACAAGTATCGGATGTGCTGCAGATGCGTCTACCGACGTGATATACATACATGCGCAGACGCATCTGCCGATGTGTAGTGGAGGCATAATGTGTGTGCCTCAAGAGACATATGTTTGGAAAAAGACTTTCTGTTCGAGACCAAAAGTGCCACTCGCTGGCCTTCAGGCACCATGTACAAGGGTAGCTCACCTTTTTAGGGGCAGTGCGATTTGAGTCGACATCTCAGCAACACTTCCGTTGCTCGTAGCACTCGTAAGTGTGAGTAAAGCTGTGTGACTTAAGAAAAAATAGTCTCAACCTTATTGTGCTTGAGTAAAGTCCGTCCCGGACCTTACTCCAATTGAAGGTGCAATTAATAACAAGAAGCTTGCTTCGTTCTTGACTGGTATCTGTAAAAATCCACAGTTGCCACATCTCCTCCACAGCCACAGCCTGCCAGTGAATTTGGACAGACAATATAGTGTGCACACGCATAGACATTTTGAAAGACTCATTACACTAGTAATATAGTAGTTTATAGTAGTTTGTTTCTCTGAATGATCATTTGTTTGATTTATTTTTGTTATATGTGATGTTTTGTTTTCTCTTTATTTCCTAGTGTGTTGTGTTCCATTTTGTTTTTCTGTACCATAAATTATTTAGTATTTTTTTGTAGAAGCCCTTTTTGAACCATAGTTATAGAAACACCTTTTATTACAGGTAATAGCCTGACATTCCTTTACAACCAGCACCTATAGTTTCTTCTACCTCTCTCTCTTTTTTACGACGTCCTTTATGAACGTCCTATTGTATTGTGTGCACATGTTGTGATAGTATTATCTCAACGTTGCAGAGTAAAACGAAATGCACAAATAATTGGCATTTACTGTGACAATTCACAGCACTGCACTGATTCATTTGTCAAGGTTTTTAAGTCAAAGGTTCACGCTCACGTACAGTAGAGCGTCGATTATCCGAACTAGTTGGGGGACATGGGTGTTCGGAAAACCGATTTGTTCGGATAATCGAACTATATTGAGATTGTCATACATATTTATCCACAAGAGAATAAAAACCATGTTCATATAACTGTATATTTGTTTATACCTTGATAATGACAAATAGCAATTAAACAAAAAAGTTCAGTCTTTGTAACAACATATTTTTGGATACACAATTGAAGAAAATTGAAGATATTTTAAGCGTTAATTACTAACGCTTGCTCAGTACTCGAGTGCGGGGCGCGGGAGTCGGGAGTTCGGATAACCGGTCGTTCGGTTGATCGACGTTCGGATAATTGACGCTCTACTGTACTTGTAAATTGTGTTTTGGATTATCGCGACAACGAATATTTTATTGTGCTACATAAGAAGTACGAAAGTAAATTGCTCTAATAATTATTCCAATTAACAACAATGTAATTTGCAATTTACTTCCGTTTTTCATATTTTTCACACTAAAATATTCGTTGTCGTGATGATCCGAAATACTCGTATATTCTTGCCAAGTACTTGCCAAGTAGGCAAATAATTGTGTATTTGCCAAGTACACGAGTCGTTTAGTCCGCTTTAAATTTTAACCTCCAGTGATTTGTTTGGCCATATTTTTCTTGGGCGTTCTATTGTCCTTCTTTCACTTGGCAATCACTGTATCGCTATTTTCCCGTAACATTTCTACACGTTTATCCCATTTCATTTTCATGTTCTTGTTCCATTATTTACTACACTTTAGATTTGGTCCTTGGTCACTTTAGATCTCGTTTTAATTTCCAAAGTTTAAATTTTGTCCTTCTCTATTTGGAGTATACGCTGTGAGCTTCGCTGGTGTCGCTCCTGGCGGATTACTAATCAACTTTCACTGGTAATTTTTAAAATTATTATTTAATTGTTATCGCTTAATATTTATAACGCAAAAAAGTAATTAAATTATAATCGATTTTTTTAAGATTTTGCTAATCTTTTTGACGTTCTATTGATAAAATATGAATTTCGTACTTCGGATACTTTCACAATTATCGTGTAGATGGCGGTAAGATTAATATATTAATTTATAATTAGATATTACGGAACATTAAAAAAACTTAAATTCAGTATTTAAAACGTATTGTATATTTAAGGTAAAAATATATAACACAGCTTTGACAAACTAATACTTTTTATAATTAATGTTTTTAATTTTAATTTTAAATTAATCACTTTGACAGTTATGTCAAATTTCCAGTAATCGTTTACAGACTTGCCACTACTGGCGCTCGCGAATTTGTAAATATCCCTTCTACGTACGAGCTCACAGCGTATACCTACGCCCTACAGTTCTACCTCAAAAATCCATGATCGAAGTGATCGAGACATAACTACACTCAGATGCAAAAAAATCGATCCACTAAAAATTTGGTCATTTTTGAAGTTTCGAATTTCCTAAACCTGTTGTTGGATTTAACTGATTTTTTACTACGTTATAGACTTATTCATTGACAATATCGCTGTAATAATATTGTTGCTAGACAGTCAAACTGTCATTGTATACCGGGTGTACGAATCAAACTGTGCCTTTTTCTCAAAGTTCGCATCACCCTGTGGACTATATTGTCATATTGTCAATGAATAAGGCTATAACGTGGTAAAAAAATCAGATAAATCCAACAACAGGTTTAGGAAATTCGAAACTTCAAAAATCACCAAATTTTTAGTGGATCTATTTTTTTGCACCTGAGTGTATATTCTTTCGAAAGTCAACCGACAAAAGACGAACACAAAATGAAATTGTCTCAAAGCTAATGATTAATTCAGTGGCATATCTGCAAAATATCTGGTATATTATCTTTTACGCTGTTTTAATATCAAACAACGGCTTTAGAAATTTCTTCTCCGCGGTGCAGTAACGAAGCTGTTTTCATTAAAGCTTAAGCGGGCGAGATAGTGTTTAATGCTTATAGTTTTCTTTTTTTTTTCTCTGATTCTGGCTTTGGTTTAGAACTAGAACCTTTAGCCACGTAATTGTATAACTTATCACTAACTCAGGTGTAATGTGTAGTGTGTGTGTTGAGTAAGTGTCTTTTTACTTTGAAAAGTCGACGTCATTGTCTTTGCAAAGAGACGCTAATTGTATCCGAACGTCTGCGGTCCCTCCGGTGAGTTATAGTTTTCTGATGAATTTAAAAATTAACGCCGATGCATTGAATCAAGTCAGAGATAAAAATCTCCAGCAATAGGTAAGTTGATAACCTGCTACTTTGGGTTTCAGATGTGTGAGAAATATGTTTATAAAATAATGCGTTACATCACGGCTTTCCTCTGCAATTTAACTATCGCTTTATTCTCATTAGTGGACTTCATTGCTCGATTTGTTTTTAATTTAATAATCAAAATCGACCACTAGCATTATGTTTAATATTCCAAAAATTAAGAGTTCCAAAATTTTTTCTTTTTTAGTTTTCTTCTCCTTATAAAAATGACCGTCACGAAATATCATGTTCGTCGCCTTCTAAAGAGTTAAAGTAAAAGTTTAAAACAAAAATTAAGGATGATTTTGGTCTTACACCATCGGAAACGAGATGGTCTCATAAGTAACCTCATTTGAAGTAAAAACATGTTTTCAGTATACTCTTCGTTTAGATAAATATGGTCCCAGCGATTTTGTTCCTTATACTGTCCAAAGAATACGATTTCTGAAGCTCTGCAAAATAGGCATTTTTTCGTCAATTATCTCTTCGCTCAAACTGAATTTTGTATTTACGAGCCACCATTTCAGATTTGGTAACACATAATAGTCAAAGCAGGTTAAATCAGGAAAATAGACCAGATGGGAAAGCAATTCAAATGCCACCTAATGAATTTTGCCAGTGTGATAACGATAACGCTCTTGCGAGCCATTGCCAGCCAAGAAAGAGTCTTGAAGAAGTCTTCTGAGTTGAGAGTACTAGGGCAAGCCGAAAAGTACTTAATGTCAAAAAAGTATCAAAAAATTTTGAAAAATGGCGATCTATTTTTCAATATTTTTTTGCTCGATACATTTCATCCAGCGATGCTCCATCATCTTTAATCCGTCTGAAAAATACGTTTTCTCGAGGTTGCAAAGTATTCTTTCATTGCGGTAATGAACTCATTTGACTTAAATTTCTGCCCGACGAGTGACTTTTTCCAGTTTGGAAACAAAATGAAGTCGTACAGTACCTAACCTCGAGAATACGGTGGATGGGACAGGAGCTCATACCCCAAATCGAGAAATTTGATCATGGCGACGGCTGAGATGTGAGCCGGTGCTTTGTCATGGTGGAAGAGCCCTTTTCTCTTCCTCAATTGGGGCAGTTTTTTCTGCAAGTCGGCATTGAATCGACCCAATAATGCGACATAATAAATGTTAGAGATGTTGAAAAAGTATGTATTCGTTACAAAGTACTCGTTACTTTCGAATACCGAAAGTAACGATTACTATACAGAGAGGCAAATCGTTATCTTTGATTACTCTGATTACTTCGTTACTTCGTACCAATCGTATCAGAGTGAGTAACGACTATTGTATCTACTTTGGTTACTTTGATTACTTCGTACCAATCGTATCAGAGCGAGTAACGACTATGGTGTCTACAACCAGTAGACTTGATTACTTTCTACCAATCGTATCCCAGCGAGTAAAAACAGATCGGTGAAGGTCGTTGTTATATCGGAATACCTATACAAAATACCTACCTACTGAGAACTACGATTCTCGATATGATTACCGGTACACAAATACAAAAGTAACAAAAGTAATCACAGTAATCAAATCAGTTTTATCCCTTAAACAGATCGGTAAAGGTCGTTATTATATCGGAATACCTGTACAAAATACCTACCTACTGAGAAATACGATTCTTGATATGATTACCGGTACTCAAATACAAAAGTAACAAAAGTAATCATAGTAATCAAAGTAACGAATACTGAATATGATTACTTTATACAAAAGTAACGATTTGTAACCACTACTCGAAAGCAACTATAATCAACATCGCTAGTAAATGTGTCTGTGAACATTTTGCGTTTTACAGGAAGCTGATATAGATCACACTTTGTGCATCCCAGAAAACGGCGACCATCACCTTTCTGAGATTCGCCTCCTTCGGAGCAGGTTTGCGGGGTGACGTCGACTGCATCGACTGTTGCTTCATTTCTGGTGAGTACCGGTGGATCCAAGTTTCGTCAACGGTTATGAAGCAACGTAGAAACTCCTTCAGATTATGCTTAAACACCGTCAGACATTGCTCTGCATTGGTCCCATGGTGGCGCTGGTGCCGGTGGAAAACGCGGTACCCATCGCACCGATAGTTTTCTCATACCCAAAATTTCATGCAGGATATGGCTCACGTGATCTTTTGAGATGCCTACTGTCTTAGCTATCTCGCGGTATCCACCTTCAGTGGACTATCCGTCAATAGGCGATCGTGGATTTATTTCACGTTATCTTCCGTGGTAGCCGTTTTCGGGTCACCCTGACGTGACTTATCAAAAACCGACATACGATTACTTTGAAAATCGAAAAACCAATTTTTGTCGGTAGCCATCGAAGGAGAAGAGTCACCATACACATCATTCAAGCCTTCTTTGATTTTACTGTGCGGTTTTCCTTTCAAAAACAAGTATCAAATCACCGGCTGATATTGCTCTTTTTTCATTTTTCTTAAATCCACATAGACCAGGATCCATAGTACCAAAAAAAAGTTGATTAATAGCAAGCTGAAAATTTGTTAATAGCTTAACGGTGTCTAGTCGGACAAAATTTGATGTATGGGAACACTGGAACAGGGAAGTTTTAATTGTCGAGCAGGTTAAAAATTTGGAAGGTCAGACTACGAAAACTTTCCATGTATTTTGTCGGACAGAACTTACAATTGATTTGTTACCATTTCATTAAACTCTCATGCAAAAATCAGACAGATGCTTATCACCAGCTGGGCATTTTAATGATTGGAACACGAAGAACATGTCAAATGACAGGAATCATGTTGGTTAGTAATAGCAGTCTGATTTATGCATGAGAGTTTAATGAACGGGTAACAAATCAATTAGATGTTCTGTCCGATAAAATACATGGGACGTTTTCGTAATCTGACGTTCCAAATTTTTTAAACTGTTCCCCAATTTAAACTTCACCTGTTCCAGTGTTTCCGTACATCAAAGTTTGTTCGACTAGACACCGTTAAGTTATTAACAAATTGTCAGCTTGCTATTAATCAACTTAGTTTTGGTACGCGGGAGCCAGGTCTAACAGACACGCTCATTTTCACATACGATCAAAACAAAACTACAAGTAAAACAAAATCAATGGGAAAGTCCCCGTAGCTGGCTGTATACCATAGTAAAAAAACCATACAGAAGTAAAAACTTCTTTTGTATATTGGTATAAAAAGTTTTATTAAAAAACATAAAAGTCCTCCAAAAGGATTTGCAAAACGTTTTCAATCTGAATCAGATCATTCTCAGTGCGTTCTGCTTCGTAAAAGAAACTAGCAACTTTTTTAAAAAGGTTACATCGATATTAATGGTTTACATAATAATTAAGTGATATTTGTAGCGACTCCAAGTCGATGTTACAAGATGAAATGTGCTAGGAGTGCTCAAAGGGCAACATGGTTCCCTGCTCGTTAAGAACTTGTGGTTCTTGCCAGTTCGTTGGTCTGTGTCCATTGAACTGGCAAGAACCACAAGTTCTTAACGAGCAGGGAACCATGTTGCCCTTTGAGCACTATTAGCACATTTCATCTTGTAACATCGACTTGGAGTCGCTACAAATATCACTTAATTATTATGTAAACCATTAATATCGATGTAACCTTTTTAAAAAAGTTGCTAGTTTCTTTTACGAAGCAGAACGCACTGAGGATGATCTGATTCAGATTGAAAACGTTTTGCAAATCCTTTTGGAGGACTTTTATGTTTTTTAATAAAACTTTTGATACCAATATACAAAAGAAGTTTTTACTTCTGTATGGTTTTTTAAAACTACAAGTCTGATTCAGCTGAGATTTGAACATAGGATATCTACCAGAATTTATTAGACCTTAGTATATCTCAGTGGAAATCTGAAGAACTGTAAGCCAATCTCTCTGTTGTCCCAAATGTACAAACTGTTTATGAGAATAATAGCTAATACGTTAACGTCGAAGCTTGATAGCTGGTAGAGCAGGTTACTCAGAAAGGTTTGCAGTACAGCAGATCATCTTCTTACAGTCAGAACGCTAATAGAGAAAGCTAATGAATATCACTTGAACTTGTACATTGGCTTCGTTAATTATGAAAAGGCATTCGATTCCATAGAACTTTGGGCAATAGAGAGAGCTGTGAACAACTGTAGGAGAGATTCCCGATACAGAATGCTCATACATAATATTTACAAGAAAGCTACAATAAAATACAAATAGATGATAAAACCAAAGCTATACCAATCAACAGAGGAGTTCTCCAGGGATACGTTGTATATACACTGGGACTGGAGTGTCCAAAGGCATTAATTGGGCAGATAAAGGAATAATTGTTACTGGAAGAAAACTGAGTCATTTGAAATATGCTGACGATATTGTAATATTCGCTACAAGTTTCGAAGAATCACATGATGACGCAACTATTTCAAGCTTTGGAAAAAGTAGGTCTTAAGATGAACTTGGAAAAACCAAAAATAATGACGAATACACCGAACATTAGAAAAATAACGTTGAACGACATAAATTTAGAAACAGTAAGTAAAAGAAACAAAAATTAACAAAGAAAATCAAACTGCCGAAATTACCAGAAGAATAAGGTTAGCGTGGGCAGGATTTGGAAAGCTGAGTTGGATCTTGAAAAACACTAAAATAGAACAATATTTTTAAACCAGAGTTTACGATCAGTGTATCCTCCCTATACTCACGTTTGGTTTACAGACGTGGACATTCACCAAGGCCATTATGGATAAAATAGTGAAGGCACAAAGAGCGATAGAATGCTCGGGGTGAGACTCATAGACCAAAAAACAAAAATATGGATTAGAAGCAAAACCAAAGTAAAAGACGCAAGAGAACATGCTGCCAAATTAAAATAGAGCTTCGCAGGACACAATGCCTGACTGAAGGATAAAAGATGGGACCACGAAATACAACAATGTAGTCCATGGTTAGGAAGGAGAATTAGAGGAAGGCCACAAATGAGATGATATTAAGAAGATTGGATGACACAACTGGAAGCAAGTGGCGCAAAATAGAAACCACTGGATTGCATTGGGGGAGGCCTATATCCAAAGTTGGATTAGTTAAGGCCGAATAAGAAGAAGAAGAAGGAGATTTCTCTGGCCATAGTGACGTCATGCGGCTAAGAGGCTGAGTACTTATCGGCGACTACCTACGTATTCCTTGTCTCGGCATCGTTTAATTTTATCGTACCAGAGACCTGAGGACGCTTAGTAAATTATAGTTAGTGAAACCAGTCATCCGTGCTAGAATAAATTGATTGTAAGTATTTTTATTTATTTCTCTTTACCTAAGTAAAAATACATTGTTCAATACCTACTCTACACCGAACCAGTTTTTGAGGAAGCGCTAAATAATCGCTAAGGTGTGAATCGGTTTTGAAATCATTAATAACATCAGATACGCAGATGACACCGCCATAACGGCAGAGAGTCTGGAAGACCTTCAAACCCATAATCGCTGTAAACCGAAAGTGCAAGTTGAAAATTGCCAATTTTTAACGGTCTCGGCAAAACCCACATTTTACATTCCAAAACTTTAGTTTTTATTAGAATACTGTCATTTGATAAATCTCTCCTAGTTTTCTGCACAAATAATAAATGTTAGTTCATAATATGAATATGGTATATCTCTTCTCACAGCTTCCATGAATCCATTCCATCCTAAAATACCGAGAATGTCTCTGCTTTTCCCTTAGAACCACAGAAGATCAGGTACAGATGGAGTCACAGTTTCAGTTACTGTGAACATTCCCTTCGGATCTTGATTTCTGATAAACCTTGAGGTTTGTCCTTTCAAAATGTATTAGTTGAACAGCTCTCTGACTTCCATAAATCTCAGGTGCTTGTTTAGTTTTTATCCGAGGAATGGATTTGTTAGGAGCTATTGCATGTTTTGGTGCAATACAAGAAATGCCACCCATGACATAAAAAGTGTGGTGGTATCCGTCGATTGTATGTACGTTAACCCCTTCTGTCCCAACGCTGCATATATATATTTTTAAAAAAGTGGGTCTGTATTCCCAGCCGCTGTATATATGTATACGTTCAAGGTGTTATGGTCTCAATTTACCAACGCCTAAAATATGCGTTGCTTATAAAATTTTAGACTCGTTGGTGTCCCAATGCCGTAGAAATATGTCCGACAATGTTAGATTATTGTTCCCAAAGCCTCAAAATGGTGGCACCTAAGACATGTCATGCGGACCCATTGCCGTATATATTTGTTCACATTTTTTAGATATATGCTATATTGTAGCACTAGTGGCAACGCTTATTAGTTAGTTAACATTAAGTTAGTTACATTTTTTCAAGTTGGTTTTGCTCTCTGAAGAGTACTTTTGAAAAGAAAACGTTTAAGTTGGTTAAAAAACTCATTAAAAAACATGTTTTGATCATTTATTTGTTTATTTATATGCGACGTATATATAAGGCAATGGGACTCTAAGCATGAAAAAATCATTGAGGGACCAACATGTAAATTAAGGCCTGGCATAGAAAGGGTCTGCGTTTTCGTACACCTGTTGTGTAAAGCACAGCTGTTCAATTTTCTGCGGATCGCCTGCGATTGCTGACACTTCCAGATAAGCAACGCGCTTGCTCAAAGTCTTGTAGCGGCAGTAAGGCCCAGATAGTTGGTCACACCATTCCTTGCAGGGTTGGCCGTTTTCTCTACAAAATGTACGGCTCAAGAAAATAGGTTGATTTAGTTTCCTCTTTCTGGTTTTTTTCATCCTATACAGAAGGTTCAGGCTGTTCGCCTGGAAGTGTCGGCATTTGCAGGCGATCCGCAGAAAATTGACCTGCCGTGCTTTACACAGCAGGTGTACGATAACGCTGATTTTAACGTACATACAATCGACGAACACTTTTCACGTCATATGTAGCATTTCTTGTATTGCACCAAAACATGCAGTAGCTCCTAAGCAATCCATTCCTCGGATAAAAAAGAAACCCTCGCCTGAGGTTTATGGAAGTCAGGGAGCTGTTCAACTTATTCATTTTAAAAGGACAAAACCTCAAGGTTGATCAGAAATCAAGATAACAGATCCAAAAGAAATGTTCACACGACCTGAAACTGTGACTCCATCTGTGCCTGATCTTCTATGGCTCTAAGGGAAAAGCAGAGACATTCCCGGCCTCTTAGGACGGAATGGACTCATGGAAGCTGTCACAAGTGACATACCATATCTATGAACTAACATTTATTATTTGTACAGAAAACTAGGAGAAATTTATCAAATGACAGCATTCTAATAAAAAATAAAGTTTTGGAATGTAAAAAGTGGGTTTTGCCGAGACCGTTAAAAATTGGCAATTTTCAACTTGTACTTTAGGCCGAACGGTTCGTCTGAAAAAAAAAAGTAAATAGTGATATTTGTAGATAATTTTAAGTACTTTAATTTATATTAACAGACCATCTACCAAAAGTTAATAGTTTTCGAGATTTGAGCAAAAAAGCGGAAAAAAGCTGAAATTTTTTGTTTTTTCGCGATTTTTTCAATGTTCCGGCAAGAAATTTTGTCCGCAAACTTCATATTCGGATTCAGCAGCCCAAAATCTATATATAATGAAACAGATCAGAGCTACCCCAAAACTTTCCTAGTCAAAACACAATTTTATTGAATCATAGGGGCCAACCGAGAAATATTTCACCAGCTTGTTAATATGACGATAGACAACGCTTGCAAACAAGTACGGCGCACAAAGCAGAAGTACAAATAATAATTACCTATTATTATTTCAATTCAAATGCTTTCAACGTGCTTCTGTAAACTAATTTTGCTATTAATTTAAATTTTATTTATTTTTTTTTTGATTAAGCTTTGAATTCGCAAAAGTTCTATTAAAATTTTTATAAAATATCTGTATACGCCTCTGGGTCTAGTTTTACAAAACGTCGAAATGTTTTTATCATGCAAAACTCCAAAAGAACAATCAACGTTTTCGGGTAATGAGTTTGTAAATGACTTCCGAAGCTATATTTTGCCGAATAAAGGGAAATATCTGCCGAAAAAAGAGCAATTAGGGTATGAGAGAGATGTATAGTACGCAGTCTTAAAGTGGATTGAATAAGCTCTTCTTGTGGCCGTTAGGATTTATACTAAGGAAGATGGTGAGATAATTAAGAAAAAAATTTAAGGTCTATATTCAGGCTTTAATTTATTATCCCATAATCTTTGAATATAAAGTAAATGCTTTAATCACTAAATTAATTAATGCTTCCATAAAAGACTGTTTAGAAGGGTGAAAAATATATTAACAATTAGGGTGAAAATTAAAATAAAAAATATATAAAAAATAAATTAAAAATGTAAAAAAATGTACATAAAAATTATGTTTCTCTTATCTACCTTCAGGGTATAAGTTAAAGGGGTCTACCCCAAAATCACGAAAACCAAAATCCCGACAGCCAAAATCCCGACGGCCAAAATCCCGACACGCCAGAATCCCGACAGGCCAAAATCCCGACACGCCAGAATCCCGACAGGTTTGATAAGTTCTTTTTTAACATATTATGATTACATTTATTTCTGGTTTTTTGTTTATGGCCATCTGTTTTTTATTTTTGTTGCTAAACAAAAGTATTTACCATTTAATATGAACTAATTTTCTAAATAAAATTTCTAACATGGGTATATGAATTAAATTATTTTTTTTGCCAATATATAGTCCAATAATGTATGTATAATCAAATCCTGAATTCAAGTTTACTTTCATATAATAGATATTATCATGTCACTTACAACCTTCCATTTCAGTAAATATAGCTTTTATATTATAAAATGAAGTTTTTAATAATTTTTTCTTTTAAAATACATAATAATTAGTACCCGTACTTTGTGAGTAATTCATTTTTCAATTTCAATACTCTATAATATAATTTGGTATTGCATTTGAAAAGGAAACAATAAATATTTAAAATGTAGTAGTGGGGATTTTTGCTTATGCGAGGATTGTTGCATGTCGGGATTTTGGCCTGTCGGGATTCTGGCGTGTCGGGATTCTGACGTGTTGGGATTCTGGCGTGTTTTGGCCGTCGGGATTTTGGCTGTCGGGATTTTGGCTGTCGGGATTTTGGGCGCCCCCGAAGTTAAAGTATGTTTCGTGTTCAAAGTTTAGATAAATTTCCACCTTTATTGATGTATTTTATTTCAATGTGGGGAATCTGCAAACAAACGCCGGAGGTAAACATTGCTGGTTGCCTAAACTAAAAGAAAACTTCTTCAGAGTCACGTCGACCCTGAGTAGGACCTCCCTACCCTCCGTAACACCGATGTGGCAGGACCAGCTAAACACCAAACCTCTCATAGTAGGGCATCATCGTGGAACCGTAAGTCAGGGCATTACATTGCCCCGCTGTCCTGCATTTGCCCGATTCTCAGTTGTTCGCCATCACACATCAGTTTACGCCTCTCGCATTCATGCGATGACTACGTCCGCCTCTGTCTCTGAAGTCTGGCCTTCCGCCTGCCAGATTTTCAATAATATTGTTTCTGGATACCACTTTCTGTCGAGCTTGCTTACAGTAATATCTGTGTTTCAGCGACTTGTCTAGCGTAACACCCATATAGTTTGGTTTCTGGTTTCTTCGAGAGTGATACCATCCAATCGGATTTGGACTCTCCTGTTTGCTTGGCATGTGCGGAGATGGAATGAGATGAGCGTATTTGGACCTTTGCTGAGTTCGTTTTAAGTAATTTCTTTTTTAGTTGTTCAGGATTGTGTTACGGATCTCTCCTAGTTTGTCTTCCACCTTCCCCTTTCGCAGTGATGGCTAGGTCATCACCATACAGAAACTGTTGTCATACATATATTCAAGAGGTTTGGGGTCAGGACCCTACCATCAGCAATATCATTGGTAGAAGATGTGTTAAACAAAAATGGCGATGTTACTACCATATAGATAGAGCATAATAAGCAATGTAATAAATTACAATTCTAAGAACCACCCACTGACGTTAGTCGAAGTAATAAAGCTTAAAATAGGACAAAACCTCGCAATTTTTACAGAATGGATCGATTTGCTTAAAAATTTGAGAATAAGAAGTGGATACTATAAGGATGAAAATCTATATGAGGCCGAAAGGCGCTTTTACCGTGGGGGTGGTTGCCACCCCATCTCGGGGGTGGAAATTTTTTATTTTTTGACAGCAAAAGTTGGTAAACACATTCATTCTAAGCAAAAAACGTTCTATACATTTTTTGATAAAAGTAATAGTTTTCGATTTATTCGCTATCGAAAGTGTTAGTTTAAATCAAAAAAATCATTATTTTTAATCAGTTTTCTGCTAATAACTCAAACAGTTTTCGTTCTATCAAAACAAGTTTGCTTAACAAAAATGTACCTTTTGAAAAAATAAACAAAACCGTTTTTATAATTTGCTTTAAGACCAATAGTAATCGAGCTATACTTTATTATATGTTAGCTCTTCTTCGTAAAATGCTAAATATTGTAGTTTCAAAGTCAAAAGACGGGAAAACTGTGCATTTTTCGAGGATAACTTGTTCAAGCTAATTTAAAGTATTTAAAAATATCTATCTCCAGAAATAAAAAAAATAGTACCTAGCTCAAAAATTAAGTGACTTATAGTAAAAAGAATGTCAGTCCCTATTTTTTTCAGCGAAAAACTGATCGTAAACTTCCCCCTACTCTCCACCCTAATTAAAATTGGTAATTGACCTTATTTGGTCTTCTTAATTTATGTATTGTTAATAGGTTCTAGAGGTTTGACCGGCTTAGAATGATTAGTTTTAAAAAAATGAGTTAAAAGCGAATAACAAATTTTTGTAGTTTGGTAAAAGATGCCAATTTCTTCAGACTAGAAAGATTAGCATCAGAGATACGAAAAAATATTTAAATATAAAATTGTAGCTTATTTAATTCCCAAGAACATGGTTTGCAAAACTTTTTTTACGGCAAAAATTGAGTGAGCTATTGAAAATTAAAACTTGTAATAACATGCAAAAACCACCTTTACCAACCCTTTCAAAGTCACCTCTTTTTGCGAATGAGGATTTAAAAATGATATAATATTAATAGCCCTATACGTCCTGTAAAACCTACAAAATTCTTTTTTAACAAACTTTCTAGGATAAAAAATAAAAAAGTTACGGTTAAAAAATTAATATATTTTTTTAAAAAGAAAAAAGGAGATATCCAATTGGAAGCATAATAATGTAAGTCAGCGGTGTTCTTAGTCATCTGCCTTATTCATTCTCCTTTATTTATGTATTATTAATAGATTTCAGAAGTTTGACTGGCTTAGAATGAGTAGTTTTTAAAAAAATGTAGTTAAAAGCGAATAACGAATTTTTGTAGTTTGGTAAAAAATGCCTTTTGCTTCAGAATAGAAAGAGTAGCATCAGAGATACGTTAAAATATTTCAATATCAAATTGTAGCTTATTTAATTCCCAAGAAATTGGATTGCAAAACTTATTTCTACGGCAAAAATTGAGTGAATAGTAAATGAGTATAATACCGAAAAACATTGATTTTTTCGATATAAAAGTAACACTTTCGATAGCGAATAAATCGAACACTCTTAATTTTATCAAAAAAATGTATATTGAATTTTTTGCTTAAAATGAATGTTTTTTTTTTAATTTTGCAGTCAAAATTATAATAAAAAATTTTCACCCCCGAGATGGGGTGGCAACCACCCCCATGGTAAAAGCGCCTTTCGACATTATATAGATTTTGATCCTTGGACTATCCACTACTTATTCTCAAATTTTCAAGCAAATCGATCCATTCTGTAAAAATTGCGAGGTGAAAAGCTTCGGTTCCTGGACTACGTGGGAATAAAAGAATACAAGCATTAACAAATATGTAATTTAATGACTAACTTTGTTACTATAACTAAATTAAGATCTGGTCAAAATTCTTTCGTAGAGTTCTTGTATTTAAACCGCCGATTCACTGTCATTAGTCCGCGAAATAAAAACACAATAGCACTGTTACAGTTTAAAGGTCACTAACTAGGATATGAACTAAGGATGTTTTCTTTAGTTTTAATAAACTTAATAAATAGTAAGCGTTTGCGAAACATGCAGCTTAAAAACTATACGCGAGACGCACAATAACTAGCAATTGCATCCAAACTCGTGGATAAAAAGCGATACTGTTTTCAAAAATAAGCGACAGTTTTAATTCTAAACAAAAACTAATAAAGCGTCCAGCTACTCTGAATTCTTAATAGATAGTTTTCACTAATACGCGAGAGTTTTCACTCTAAATTAATAAATGCGACGACCAGACTGGTCGAATTTTAGATTGATACTAACTAATAAACGTAGCGTCCACTCTGGGCGGATTCTAACTTCTTCCTAACAACATTCAAATTATAATTGCAATGAATTGTAAGATGTAATTGAATTAACTAGTTTACATATTTTAAAGTACTTATTTTTGTTTTCAATTCATACATTATCACAAAAGACATTCAATAAGGATGGTTGACAGCTTTTCTTTTAAATTGACTTCTAGAATATATCGGTCATGATTCAGAATGCTGCCCATTCTGAGTTAATTCTTCTGAGTAGCTCAGGTTGTTTCTGGATATATTCTTATTTCATATATCTAGCTCATTGGGATGAAATTTTTCATTTTGGATTTTCCATGGGGAGAGTCGGCTATTGGTGCGCACCCAAGGCAAATTCGGGATATTGCAAAAACTTGAAACATTTCGATTTCCAACTTTTTTGGAGATATAATTCAAGGACCTACGTATATTGGTAGAAACCACATTTAATGAATGGTTGAACGGTATAACAGTGAGAGGTGAAATTTCCAATTATTGTAACGCGCAAAATTACCCGAACTATTCGGCTAATGGTGTGCATATGTCGGATAACTGTGCGCAATAATAGAACTTAAAAATGACCTTTGAAAATGTAGTTTATCGAACACAAATATTAAAGCGACAAGCGAATATACGGAAAAATGTAAGGAACTAAGTTAAAGATATACCAGATGTCCAGTTATATTTTCCCCCATTTTAACTGCCTAAACTATAACTTCTAAACGGCTCAAGATAAAAATATGCGGTCTTCGCTGAAATGTTTTATTTTAGTAAAAGTTTTGTCTGAATGGATTGAGTTTTTTTATATCGCTTTCAATTAAGAAAAAAAAAATGGCGGACTTTTGAAAATAACGTTATTGACTTTTTTGAATAGAACACCCAGTATATTTTTTTGCAAATTGAAAGAACGGTCATTCACTTATCCAGTGATAAAATATTTTTTTAAAATCGGTTATCAAATGACTGAGTAATACATTTTTAAAATGAGAGATGCAACGTGGAAATCGCATAACTAAATAACATAATGATTAAAATAACTAAGCAAATTGATATTCTGTTATGTGATTTCCACATTGCATCTCTCATTTTAAAAATTAATTACTCAGTTATTTGACAACCGATTTTAAAAAACTTTATATTGCTGGACAGGTGAATGACCGTTCCTTCAAATCACAAAAAAATATACCTGGTGTTTCAATAAAAAAGTCAAAGTTTTTTTCAAAAATCCGCCATTGGTTTTATAAAAGCGATATAAAAAATTCAATCCATTTAAACAAAACTTTTACTAAAATAAAACATGTTAGCGCAAACAGCATATTTCTATCTTGAGCTCTTTAGAAGTTATAGGCAGTTAAAATGGGGGGGAAATATAAGTGGACACCCGGTATTAAAAAAATGTAAGCATTGCAGAAGTCACCAATTTGTTTTTCTGGAATATCCTCTATTGTACACATGGAATGATCCCCATGACAAAGAATCGAACAAGTTCCATACCTCGTCTTTTTTACTACCATCACCACATGAAACCCAGAAGTCATTTTCATCTGACACGAGATCGTCCAACTCATTTTCATCACACTGAAATACCTTCGGAGCTGCTGTCTTCAAAAATCTTGTCTTCAAAAATATTCCTTTTTGTACCTTATTCGTGTATAACGTGTATACGCACTTTTTAAATAATATTTCTATCAAGAAAAAAAACTTACGGCTTATTTTCTCAGATACACAATCAGTGACCAACTACACTAAAACATGTAAACGATAACTGCCACAATGTAACTGAGTAAGACGTTGCAATATATTTTGAACATTGAAATTCTTTGTAATACTCCTAATTTTGTAAGTTCGGTTCTCAGATTAAACTGCTTGGATACTCTTATTGGACACTGTAGAAAAATATGGTCTAGATCCTCAATTTTTCCGCATTCACAGTAAGGATATTCTTTTACTTTTAATCTATATAGACGTTAATTTGTGTGGGACAGATCTGTCAGTTGCTAATACAGTTGTGTCCAGGATTCTTTACCCGTGCGTCATCATTTAAAGCATACGAAATAAGTCGAAAATCTATTCCGCGCAACAGCAAGTGACAGAAACTGACTACTATTCCGATCACGGAGTATATTAAAAACTTTGACGTTATCAAATAAATAAAATGTAAAATGTTAGTTTTGCTTTAAAATTTTGGTGCAGAATTACAGCTACATTTGAAGTATGCTTTTTCTCATGAGGACCTTTCAGTGCGTCACAGGTTTTCAATTTCTTTCTAACGTACTAAATTGCATGTGACCGAAAAAAACGCACATCGGTGATTACATTTCGTCGGTGACATTTTTAACATTTATTCTAGTTGTCAATAGATGGCGCTATAATCGAAAAAAAAAATATTTACTAATTATATAATATATCTACGAATATAATCTGTTCAATTTATAAGACTATACAAATCAAAGAAAATACCATTTTATAAATGCAATAAACACAATTGATTTGATTTTATGCCAAATTGCAAATTAAATGTGACAACTGTCAGATTTAACTAAAATGTCACGTCACTAAAATGTATATTATCACGGACTTACCTTTTTTTCTATCATTTGTGACGCACTGAAAAATGCTCATGAAAAGAAGCATAGCTTAATAGATCCTTTTAATATCATTAGTGTAATTAAATATTTGTTATCATATAAATATTTGACAATAAAATATTTTCTTTTTGTTATTTATTTCACTTTTACGGATACTTAACAATAACTTTCCTTAACTGCGAATGAGGTTAACTTTGTATGAAATTAACGAAAAATATAATACACTTTACCTTAAAATTTCAATCTCCAATAAAAAATTAGTAGTGAAAACAACTGTTTGTGTAATGGTAGGGGAGCAAAGTATGCTAAATGTGAAGTAAAGTATTCCATTTTGTAAAGTTTTCCATAGTGTGAAGTAAAGTAAATGTAAAGTTTTCCATTTTAGTGGGGACTTGTCCATTTTTAATTTAATTTTCCATTTCACACAATCGTTTTTTGGATTATAGCGCCATCTATCCATAATTCAAAAAAATGTCTCGGACAAAAGTTACTTATTTTTACGTAAGGAATCCAAATCTGCAATAAAAAATGGGGCTGCTATTTAATATTTTAAAGTAACCCCCCACCCCACCTCCTTGAGGAGTCGTGTTTAGCGATGTGAAATTACGTGTAATTTCAGAAATTGTAAGTTACACGTGTAAAATTACCCAAAAATTACAAACCAGATGTAATTTATGTAACTTATGTAATTTATGTTCATTGTATTAAAAAATCAATTGTTTGCATTCATATTGAATATAATAAACACAAAGTAACTACATACTTATGAAATAAAGAAAAGTGGATAAGAAATACATACAAATAATAAAGAAATGAAAACATAGGTTCTTTAGTTTTGTTTTAAGCGGCTTTTATAAATCACAACTTCCTTTTTCGCAGACAACTGGAGACCTTCTTGTTATAAAACGTCGAAGTTTCAATTGTTTGCTCTTCCAATGAGCCTTGTGTAATTTTTTTTATCTCCGGCAAATCCAGAACTGCATCCTGAAATTAAATAGGAAAGTGTAAACATAGAGAGTAAAAATAATGGGTTTATAATATAATATATACAGATCTAACTACCTTGTTTTCGGCATCTGAAGTATCCTTCTCGACTTCCGTTTTTTTTTGGGGTTGTTCTGTGCCTTTACCCTGAAATTGATAATTTTGGAATATAAACAATAAATATGTATGTGTTTACACTAATTTACCGATTTCATTAAGACGTTTTCTAAAATGTTCACTTTGCTTTGTCTCAAAATGCGTGCTGGTCTCTGTTCCCTAGTTTCCATTCTTTGATCAATTTCATCATCGGTCATTGCAAAGTCAGCAAAATTAAAATCATCGTCGGAATTTCCATTTCCTGTTGTATTTGAATGCCATGATGATATTGTCTGAAAACATAAGATTTATAATTTTTTATTCGAAAACGGTGGAATGCATTGGAAAATCGGAAAAGAAGCAAACTGCATATATCACATGCACATATCACATATCTAAAAAATGCCTAAATTTAAAATTACCTCGTCTAATTCTTCCTCTTCGGAAATATGGTTTTCAATTACTTCTATCTCCTTCTGTAAGTTTCTACCTTCTATCGAAACGTTGTTCTGTACAGTCTCTTCTATAGGATATTGACTTTGTATGTGATGTTGTCGTGAACGTTTCAGCAATTTTGAATTATATTGTATATAATTTAAATTTGCTGCCCTTTGAGTTGTTAGGCGATTTCTTCTCTTCGTATGAATGCTGCTCTGGGAGCTAAAGCTTCTCTCTGTTGCCGCAGAAGTGCACGGCATTGTCAATATCCTGACTGCAACTTTGGAGAGGCATGAATGTCCACAAAATCCTTTCCACCATGTAACCAAAGAGACATTATCGAGTATGTTCCATAAAAATGTTTCGCCAAAAAAGTCTGTTTTAGCTAAATAGTTTCCTAAATCCTCAGTAATCTTTGACACTCCTTCATCACCAATCTCTATCGTGGTCGTGGTTGACATAGTAGTAATGTATTTCATCGCTTCAATCCTTTCGGCTGATGATAAATTTGCACCAACAGACCGAGGGTTTAGTAAGTCTGCGGCAAAATGGATCGGTTGAAGGGCGTATTCCTTCCTTGATATAAATTTATCCATCGCTTCTGTTTTTTCGCAATCCGTTAGTTTCACGCATTCTAAATGAGTAGATATGTTACTACCGATTTTCGCGAAAGTTTCACAAACCAAATGAATTGACGAAGAATCTCCTTCAAGACGTGTTATTGCTTCAGTAATTGGCTTAAGCAATTCAACAAGAGCGCTAGAATTTATCCAGAATCCTTCATCAAGTAAATTTGCTTTTGCGCTGCGTATTCTATCTTGAATTGTTTTATCTGGAGATATTGCTAGACGTTGTAGGACGGACTTGCATTTAGTCAGATCTTGAAGACATTTTACATGTGAACCCCATCTTGTTTTTACAGGTAGGCTAAGAGACACTCCACACTTCATCTCATTTCTTATTTCTGTGAATTGAGCTCTCAGTACTTGACACTGGTTAATAGTTTTAACGATATGTATAATATGTGACAAATGTGTCTCTATTGAAGATAATTTCAAAATATCGCTGCACAATAAATGTAATGTGTGCGCTAAACAGCCGTATGATACAAGATGGGGATACATCTCTTCACATTGTCTCACAGCCTTCCTCATATTCTTTGCGTTATCAGTCACAATAGCGAAAAATTTTTTAGGTCCATACTCCTCCAGAACTTCAACCATTAATTTTGTTATATATTCTGCGGTATGCTTCTCTGCTTTTGTTAGTACTGATTTGACAAATAACGGTTCGGGTGTTGTAACAATGAAATTAATTACACTTTCATTTCGCAAGTTGGACCAACCATCGCATTGCAATGATAAATTGTCAGCTTGCTTAATTTTATCATTAACTTGAACTTCAACTCGCTCGTACTCTTCGGTCAGGAGACGATTTGATAACATATATCTCGATGGTAAGGTGTATGAAGGTCTAATTTTTTTAAAAAACAATTTCCAATCTTCATTCTCGGTAATTGAATGTGGTGCTGAACTGGTGTAAATAGCTCTAGCAAGCAAAATATTCAATTCGTTATTTTGTTCGTGTGTCATTCGATCACAAAATGATTGTATTCTGTTGATTTTTGTGCAAACAGGTGTTTCCACATGAATGTTATCAGAAGCAGATGTTGATGCTGTGGAAACCGTTGATGATGTACAAGCAGCATCAGTGTTATCGTTATCCAATTTTGCCGATGTGATCTTTTTCATGGATGTTTCAAATGGAAATTTAGAGTGATTCCCCTTTGACTTTGGAGTTAAAATATTGAATTTAAGTTTTATCATATGCGGCACATAAGTGCATTGTTGAAGATGAGATTTCATTCTTGTAGCATTTTTTGCATGTACACTCTTGCAAAATTTACACCTCACATTTATGGTCTTTTGATTAGAAGAACCCGCAGGTAACACTTCAAAATAAAGCCAGATATCTGTCTTACGTTTCACCATGTTTTATGACCTAAAAAAAATATTCAGGTAGACTTAAACATTAAGAAGGGAAAAAACATTATTTTTCAAAGTATTTGATGGGCACGAGGGCATAAAAAATTGTTAGGCATCCTTAAATAGAAGAAAGATTAAAATTGAATCTGTGTAACAATTTAATGAAATTCGAATAAGCAGAATACTGGATCGGACAACTACATTATTTTGCCCTCAACGTTATCAAAATTTTTTATTTAGTAAGTTATGTCAGTGTAATTCAATTACACATGCTACATGCACAAGTACCCCGTTGCTCCTATCATTCTTATAGTTATTGTACAGTAAACTAATCTAAAAAATCGAATAAAACTTGGTAAACCGAATTCAGAATTAAGTACTGTAGCCACATATAAAATGACGCGCGTTAGATTTAACGTACAGTCGATATGCGATAGGCCCGCCCCTGTGTTTCCCAATCTAAGGTTGCTATGGACATCACCGGCACGTGTTTTGCTGTTTGTAGAAATAATATATTTCTTACCTTATAGTTTCTGTGCTTCCTTATAAATAAATGTAAAGTAACCAACGCTGCGTGAATGAATAGAGAAAGAACAGTCGAAAACTAACTTATACATACACATTACACATACAATAACAGAAATGTAAACATAACCTGCCTGACTCAGACTAAGGAACGACTAACGAGCGACGAGCGTAATAGCACCCACTGGTTCGCGCGCGCCGGCACCGGCGCACCGCACTTACGACAATTGCGCGCGCATAAGTTGCCATAATATATGTAATTTTACCAGTAATTACATAAATTACGGTAATTTATGTAAATTTATCATAAGTTACGTTAAATTTCATAAATTACGTAAATTCCAAAAATTACATAAATTACATTAAGTTACGGGTATCATGTAATATTACCGTAAGTTACGTGTAATTTATGTAACGTAAGTTATGTAATTTTACAACTCACATCACTAGTCGTGTTTGGTGCCATTCAATAAATTTGTTAAAAATATTGAATAAGTGTGTTTTTCAGTTTTTGATCTGATGTTCATTTCGCGAAATATCGCGGGATTTGTATTTAAAATATTAAATTTACCCCCCCCCCCTCTCCGTAGGAAGTCGCGTTTGGTATAATTCGATAGATTTTTAAAAAATATTGAGTACGTATTTTTTAGTTTTTCGATCTGTCCTTCATTTCGCCAAATATTCGCTTTTTTCTTGTGAAACTTTGGGACTCACCCATTTCCTTGGGCGGGACCCACCCGCCCAAATCGTCAGATTTTTTAAATATATACGCTGTTTTGCATGTACTTAACTTACCGTATCTTAATCTGACGATTTCGAGTTTTTCTAAGGATAGATTTTTTTTCGGCCCCCCTTAACGAACTCCCCTGCATTAAGAGCCAATATATGGTAGAGGTACATTTTCAAGGTGCAAGGTTTCTCCCCATGTAATAATCTGATGCGCTCGAGTAACTGCAAAAATCCCCGCTTGTGCTCCCCTACCATAATATAAATAACTTATAAATGCAAAAACAGCAAAAAATCATACAAACTGACAGTGACAAGTAAACAAACCAGAAACGTCACAAACACAAACTGTACTTAAAATCTGAAAACGTCCCAAGACTCTTTTTTGTATCTATCTCTTTTCGATGTACTGAGTCTAGAGCGTTCATAAAAATAACATGTGTCTTTACTTAATAACAGGCGGTAGCTGGTTTGTCTTTAGTTTCGTGCGTGGAAGACAATGATGCTAGGTAAAAAGTATGTGTTTTATCAAATGGAAGATTAGAATCAATGATGCTTACAATTACCCGACGCGCACCATTAGCCGACTCTCCCTTAATCCTCAAATCGATTTTCTAATTACTTACTATAGTTGTATGGCATACCGTTGGTTTTTCCTAAGTCGTCCGCCATAAGATCAACCTCAACCAAATATCAAATATGATTTAATAAATGTCCATTAGTGTAAATGTATTGTGCCCCACTCTAATCGCTTAAATGAAATTATAAAAGTTTTGGCGACAAAGTGTCTCCCTGCCACTCCACTCTGCTAATTTTTATTTTCTCGGTCACGCAATGCAAGTTTACAGTTATTGTTGCATTTTCGAATATACTTTGAATGATATTTGCATCCTTGTGGTCTATTCTGCTTTTTTGCTATTGATTATTATTATTATAAACTATTATATTTAATCGACTTTTCAACAAAGTTTTGATGTCATTTGTCCGTGGCGTTATCGAAATCCGGCTTGTTCTTCCGACGCGACAGGCACAAATCGAGTTTTGTTTCCAATCTGTTTGCCAGAAATTATTCTGTTAAATCCTATTATTTGGAATATTTCTAATTATACCTGGTGTTATTATTAATTTCGATTGAGAAAAATATTTTTGCGATTATTTTACAGTTTTTAAAATTATAACTTCATTATTGAGCAGGGCCGTAAGTAAGATATTGGGGGCCCCGTGGCAAACGTGATCTGGGAGCCCTCTACCCGGGGGTCTCGGGGTTTACCCCCGCGGAAGGAAGAGGCGGTAAACCTCTCATCTCTCATCTGGAAAACGTTGTACGAAGTTGATTGCTTCGTTTTGAAGATCTTGTTCGTTTGCATTAAAAATAAAATCAGGTTGAACAATTCGGTACGTATCTAACACTGCTTTTATTCCTTGAAAGCGAGTGTATAGCTGATGGCATAATGTGTCGATCATTGAGTAAAACACGGTTACTCTAAAGCATGACTTGGGATCTTGAAGTCTTTCATCTTCGCACAGAAAATCGAAATGACTTTTCGTCTTCTGCATTATTTTTGGAGCGAACCCTACTGGTATTCCCCCACGTTGACACATATTTGAAGCCTCTTCAAAGGTTTCAAATTATTGTCCGCTCAGTTCAGTTAGTTTTAAGAGGCTCTCTTCAAGTAAACTGTAAGCTGTTAAAAGGTCCAAAAATTTTGATTGCAGTGTTTTCGAGACTATGTTGAGGATTTCAAGGATTTTTATTTTGCACAACTAGTAACAAAACAAATTTGAATGATTCTAGTTTCTTTTTTCAGTTGGGTTGCTCCGTTTCTTTCATTTATTTTGTTACTTGTCAGAACTAGACTTGAAAGGCACTTCAAAACATCGCAAAATCTGTGTTTCAATATATTGACTGTATCAAATCTTCCAGCCCAGCGTGTTGGATTGAGAGATTTTAGAATCACTTTCGAGGAACATCTTTCAGATTGGTATGAGGGCTTCAGTGCCTCCCAACGAAAGGTAGTGTTCGTTGGGAGTTGGAGAAATATGAAGATATAAAGGTTTATTTAGAGAAAATGCAGGAAGAGGTAAACCAGATTGCTGAGAAGGTACAGAAATTTGAAAAGGTGGAAGAAAAATTCGAGAAGATTCGGAATTCGGAAGAATGCGTTAATATTCGATATGAAAAAAGTGGAAGAAAAATTAAAGGAGATAGTGAAATGCCGAGAGAAAAAGGAGGGAGGTCAAAAAGGAGGAGACCGTCGAGACGTAATTGTATACAGCTCTAATGAGAGCAGAATCCAAATACATAAAAAACAAATTCCAACATACGCAGAACTTCGATGACTGCAAAGAAATTATAAGCAGCCATCTAAAGACGGAGCTGCTTTGTGGCTTGAAAGCAAAGAAAATGAGGTGACTTTATAGAGACATTTTGAGACAACATATTTTATAATGGTGCAGGTGAAACAGGTTAAAATCGACCATTGAAGTTGTTAGAATTAATATGCCAAGTACTTCTTACAATAGGACAACTCGAAGTAGAACTTGACTGAAAGTACTTTAAAAAGTTTATTTGACCTCGTTACAATCTATGCACGGGCAACCAAACGGGGGCCCTCTTGGCCGGGGAGTACTTTTATCATTATATTCCTACAGTTTGTATTATCATTGAAAATTGGGTGCATTTTGTTTTCACCCAAATTTGAAAAAAATGTGAAAACTTTGAATTATCCACGTCCGTCTGTCCGTCCGTCCGTCTGTCTGTCTGTCTGTCCATCTGTAATCACAACTACTGAGTCAATAGACCAGCTATAATGACAAATGAGGTGTTAAATGAAAGCTCATAATCCAAGGATGGTACTAAAGGTGAGATATTTAACGTAGGCTGTCTGTCCGTCGGTCCGTCCGACCGCGAATATAACTCCTTCGTCATTATACCAGGTAGAATTACAAATGAGGTGTCAAATGAAAGCTTATAATCCAAGGATGGTACTAAAGGTGAGATATTTGACCGAGGCTGTCTGTCCGTCGGTCCGTCCGACCGCGAATATAACTCATCCGTCATTATACCAGGTAGAATTACAAATGAGATGTCAAATGAAAGCTTATAATCCAAGGATGTTACTAAAGGTGAGATATTTAACATAGGCTGTCTGTCCGTCGGTCCGTCCGACCGCGAATATAACTCCTTCGTCATTATACCAGGTAGAATTACAAATGAGGTGTCAAATGAAAGCTTATAATCCAAGGATGGTACTAAAGGTGAGATATTTGACCGAGGCTGTCTGTCCGTCCGACCACAAATATAACTCATCCGTCATTATACCAGGTAGAATTACAAATGAGATGTCAAATGAAAGCTTATAATCCGAGGATGTTACTAAAGGTGAGATATTTAACGTAGGCTGTCTGTCCGTCGGTCCGTTCGACTGCGAATATAACTCCTCCGTCATTATACCAGGTAGAATTACAAATGAGATGTCAAATGAAAGCTTATAATCCAAGGATGATACTAAAGGTGAGATATTTGACCTAGGCTGTTTATCCGTCGGTCCGCCCGAACGCGAATATAACTGCTGCGTCATTATACCAGGTAAATAACAAATGAGGTGTCAAATGAAAGCTTATAATCCAAGGATGGTACTAGAGGTGAAAGATTTTATCTACTTAATTTTTAATTTTAATTTTAGCAAAAATGACTCAAAATTAATAAATTCGTATATCAATCTACGCAAAGTTACACGAAGAATTCAAATAACATCTTCCAGTTCTACTTTCGATTACTTTGGGTGAAAACCTAGGACTTACGAAGTCCAATTACTTGTTATATATTCAAAATTATAATTAATTGAAATGGGGAAAAGCTATTAAAATATTTAATGCAAAAAAACTTTTATATGGATTAAGGTATCAATATCTACTTTCAATTGGCAATAATTGTAAAGTAACTGTGAGCTTATAAAAACCAAAATAAATAACAAAATGATATAAACTTTTATTTCAAAATCGACAGAACCACAAAAAGGGATGAATTTTCCTATATCCAGGACATAAATATCCCCCTGCTAATAAAAATATTGTGAAGAATATGCGTGAATAACATCATAATGCGCAATATATAAAAGTGGAATATGAATATAAAAAGTTTACTAACCAATATTAAAGAACATAATACTTATAGGTTGATAGGGTGATAACACAAAATACAGAAGAAATAAGAACGGATTGTGAATTTAGTCACTATGTAGAAGATCTATTTTATAAATTTAAACGATTTGATACATAATATTCAGATTAAGGGCGTAGGCCCAAAATTTCGCGCAAATGTGTTTTAAATGCATTCATTTTTTTTTTCGAATCCTGAGAAAACAAATATGTAAGTTGTTTTGAAAAATTTAAACGCAGAATGAAAGATTGCCTTATTACCGAGGGTCGAAAGTACCTAAAATCTTATATAATGTTTATTTTAATAAGTTACAGGGATGAAAAAAAAAAGAGAAAATTTAGTGTGATTTTTAATTTCAAATATCTCATTCAAAAGAAACTTTTTCGTTATTCTAAGGGACTTTCGGACCTCGGTGATAGTGTAATCTTTCATTATGCGTTTAAATTTTTCAAACATAGTTATCGTAGTTTACTCGAAATACGAAAGAAATGAATGCATTTAATACACATTGGCGCGAAAATTTGCGCCTACGCCCTTAATCTGATTATTCTGTATCAAATCGTTTAAATTTATAAAATACCTACTCTACCTACATAGTAATGTAATTTAATTCACAATTCCTTCTTACTATTGGTTATAGATAGATAAATATTAACTAAGAACAATTATTATATAATAAATTAATGTTGTTCTGAAGCTATTTACCTAACTATTTGTGGCATTTTGTTTTCACCCAATTTTGAAAAAATGTGAAAACTTTGAATTATCCACGTCCGTCTGTCCGTCTCTCTGTCTGTCTGTCTGTCTGTCCGTCTGTAATCACAACTCCTCCGTCAATATACCAGCTAGAATGACAAATGAGGTGCCAAATGAAAGCTTATCATCCAAGGATGGTACTAAAGGTGAGATATTTGACCTAGGCTGTCTGTTCATCGGTCCGTCCGACCGCGAATTTAACTCCTCCGTCATTATACCAGGTAGATTGACAAATGAGGTGTCAAATGAAAGCTTACAATCAAAGAATGGTACTAAAGGTGATAAATTTTATCTAGGCTGTCTGTCCGTCGGTCTATACGACCGCGAATATAACTTCTCCGTCATTATACCAGGTAGAATGAAAATTGAGGTGTCAAATGAAAGCTTATAATCCAAGGATGGTACTAAAGGTGAGATATTTGACCTAGGCTGTCTGTTCATCGGTACGTCCAACCGCGAATATAACTCCTCCGTCAATATACCAGGTAGATTGACAAATAAGGTGTCAAATGAAAGCTTACAATCAAAGGATGGTACTAAAGGTGATAAATTTTATCTAGGCTGTCTATCCGTCGGTCTGTCCGACCGCGAATATAACTCCTCCGTCATTATACCAGGTAGATTGACAAATGAGGTGTCAAATGAAAGCTTACAATCAAAGGATGGTACTAATGGTGATAAATTTTATCTAGGCTGTCTGTCCGTCGATCTATACGACCGCGAATATAACTTCTCCGTCATTATACCAGGTAGAATGAAAATTGAGGTGTCAAATGAAATCTTATAATCCAAGGATGGTACTAAAGGTGAGATATTTGACCTAGGCTGTCTATTCATTGGTACGTCCGACCGCGAATATATTTCCTCCGTCAATATACCAGGTAGATTGACAAATGAGGTGTCAAATATAAGCTTATAATCAAAGGATGGTACTAAAGGTGATAAATTTTATCTAGGCTGTCTGTCCGTCGGTCTGTCCGACCGCGAATATAACTTATCCGTCATTATACCAGGTAGAATGAAAAATGAGGTGTCAAATGAAGCTTTTAATCCAAGGATGGTACGAAAGGTGAGATATTTGACCTAGGCTGTCTGTCCGTCGGTCCGTCCGACCGCGAATATAACTCCTCCGTCATTATAGCAAGTGGAATGACAAATGAGGTGTCCGTCTGTGCGTCTGACTGCGTATATAAGTCATCCGTCATTCTACCATGTAGAATGACAAATGAGGTGTCAAATGAAAGCTTATAATGCAAGGATGGTACTAAAGGTGAGATATTTGACCTAGGCTGTCTGTCCGTCGGTCCGTCCGACTGCGAATATAACTCCTCCGTCATTATACCAGGTAGAATCGCAAATTAAGTATCAAATTAAAGCTTATAATACAAGGATGGTACTAAATGTGAGAAATTTGACTTAGGCTGTCTGTCCGTCTGTCCGTCCGACTGCGAATATAACTCCTCTGTCATTATAGCAGGTGGAATGACAAATGAGGTGTCAAATGAAAGCTTATATTGCAAGGATGATACTAAATGTGAGAAATTTGACCTAGGCTGTCTGTCCGTCTGTCCGTCCGACTGCGAATATAACTCATCCGTCATTATACCAGGTAGAGTGACAAATGAGGTGTCAAATGAAATATTATAATGCAAGGATGGTACTAAAGGTGAGATATTTGACCTAATCTGTCTGTCAGTCGGTCCGTCCGAACGCGAATATAACTCCTTCGTCATTATACCAGGTAGAATGACAAATGAGGTGTCAAATGAAAGCTTATAATGCAAGGATGGTAATAAATGTGAGAAATTTGACTTAGGCTCTCTGTCCGTCTGTCCGTCCGACTGCGAATATAACTCCTTCGTCACTATACCAGGTAGAATAACAATTGAGGTGTCGAATGAAAACTTATATTCCAAAAGATGGTACTAAATGTGCGAAATTTGACCAAGGACTTCCGGTTTTATAAATGCGACCAGAAGTACTGTTTTAAAGTCAAAGTCACCGGAGTAGTACACGTGATATATTATTCGACGCTACTTCGCAAGAAGAGAACAAATATATAGGTACTTCCGGTTTCATGACTGTCTGTTCATCTGTCTGTCCGTCCGACTGCGAATATAACTCCTCCGTCTCTGTACCAGGTAGAGTAACAATTGAGGTGTCGAATGAAAGCTTATAATCCAAAGATGGTATTAAATATGCGAAATTTGACCTAGGACTTCCGGTTTTCGAAATGCGACCAGAAGTACTGTTTTAAAGTCACCGGAATATTACACGTGATATATTATTCGACGCTACTTCGCAAGAAGAGAACAAATATATACTTCCAGTGTCATGACTGTTCATCTGTCTTTCCGTCCGCGAATACAACTCCTCCATTATTAATACAGATAGAATGACAAATGAGGTGTCAAATGAAAGCTTATAACCCAAGGATGGTGTTAAAGATGAGAAATTTGACATCAAACTTCCGGTTTTAGAGTTGCAACCGTATGAACTGTTCTAAAGTCACCGAAATAGTATAAGCGATATATCATTCGACGTGCCCTAGCAAGATGATAAAAAATTTTGATTTTGGTTTTTATATCATTTCCGCTTAAGAAGTTCTAACTAGAAGTGCCGTTATAGTCGCAGAAATAGTACATGTAACACATCAATCGAAGCGTATTGAAAAGTTGAGTTTTAATCTTTAGTTCCTGTTTTGAAGTCATTTCTGTTTAAACAATGATGACCCAAAGTTTAGTCAAAATGACTCAAAATTAGTAAAATCGTATATCGATCGACGCAAAGTTACACAAAGCGTTCAAATATCGACTTCCAGTTCTACTTTCGATTACTTTGGGTGAAAACCTAGGAATTACGAAGTCCAATTACTTGTTTGTAATTAACTATTCTTAATGGGAGATAAGCCACAATTCAACTAGAAAAATGATTTTATTAACGCTTCGACGTCCACATCGGACGCCGTTTTCAAAATACAAAATATTAATAAATTAAACAAAAATGTTTAATTAATAAATTGCTAAGCAATTTATTAATATTTTGTATTTTGACAATGGCGTCCTATGTGGACGTCGAAACGTTAATAAAATGATTTTTTTAGTTAAATTGTGGCTTATTTCCCATTTAGAATAGTTTATTATAATAAATTAATAATAAATAAAATTGGTTTTATTGTTAATCTTGTTAAAGCGAAAAGTTCGTCTGACAAGACTCAAGGTAAAACAACAATATACCCAATCCGTATTTTTTGCATTTTATGTATTTATACTGACCCTTAGAAACAAATGGTAAATAAAAAGTAGAAATTTTTTTAAAAATCAATTAATTAAGTAAGCGCTACAGTTACAGTTGATACCGAAAAAGCAAAAATTATAAGTAATTACAATCAGTTTGAAGCCAAACGGCTGCCACTTCCTCTAAATGAAAAATACACCAATCCCAGTTACCTACGATACCAAGAGTATTGAGCTCTGGTGTGGATATTTTCATGTGATTGAGCTGTAGGTGACTTGACATACTGAGGTATCTCCCAAAAATGTTTGTACACATCTGGAAGTCTAAAGTAATACAGCTTTCTGCGTGGTCTTAACACAGATATTGACTTAGACTCAGCGGTTTTGTTTTATAGGAAGTTCTTTGAAACGACTTCAATAGTAAAGATAATAATAGGTATCGTCTGGGTACTTTTCATTCGCCATTTTATCCATTTTTGAATTTCCAGTGCTCTGTACTTAGCGATCTTTTCGTTGTATTTAACAGGTAGATTTCTTTTTATTAGATATCGCCACATCCGTTAGTGTTGTTTGTCTAGTTACTTTATCTAGTATAATATCTGGTTTGTTATGCCCAGCTGATTGATTTCTAAGCACAGTGCAGTCCCAGTATAGCTTGTAGCTGTTATTCTCAATTATACCATCAAGGATGTGTTGATAATAAAGGTAAGTGTTGGTTTGGAGGAGTCCTAATTTGTTAGCCATCTCTTAAGAAGAAACAGTAGCGATCAATAGGTAGCGAAAAGGCGTTCCAAGATTGCGGCTGTAATTTTGAATATTTTTTCGAGATATTTGGCACACGTATTCGTAATATAATAAAGAATGGCAGCCCAATTTGAAAAATATATTAATATGTGGAAATTACTTTGTAATTAAATACAACATTAAAAAAACAAGCCTGTACCGCCATTAAGAAGAACAAAAAAATACACTTTCTTCAAATAAACTTTTTTATCCGATGCCCTAGACTTTGTGTCATTTTGGAACTACTAATGAAATAAAAAATTTTAGTAGTTTGCAAATTTGCAATTTGCATTGTGCACTAATTTTACAATAACTTGAGTTCTAATTGTTGGATAAATCCAACAAGTTTAGTAAACAATTTAAGTTTAGTAAACGTTTTTTTCTTTGTTTTTATTAAGAAACAAATTTTATTTGAAACATTTTTTTATCTCTTTTAGTTTATGAGCCAGAGCCTAAACAATTAAATTGTTTATAACAATTTTTTGACCACTAGGATCGAAATCCACCCTCGAAATTCGTAATCATCAGCCAAAAATCCACAAGAAACCGTTGAGTTTGTCCATCAGAATTGAAAAGGACACGGTACCTTCTATTTGGCGCCTAGACTAAGGCCAATAAACATTTCCTCGTAAAATGAACAGTGCACGTGAATTATATCAAAAGGACTTACTGTAAATAACGTCTTATTAATATTGTTAAAAATAGTTATTAATGATATAAGTGTTAAAAGTACACGTTTAAGGCACGCATGTGAAAGTTTGCAGAATGAGAGAAGGGAGTTCTGCAATTCACATGAGTGCCTTAAAAACGTACTTTTTAACACGTAAGTATATCATACAATATTTTTCTACAAACGTAATTACAGGACAATATCTACAAAAACTTTTACTTGAACTTGACTGACATTCCATTTTTATATTTTTTGACATTACATCAAAATTGCCGATACGATCAATACGAACTGCAGTGCCTTAAAAATTTTAAAGCACTAGTGACTTAAAGTAGCATTTTAAACGCTCGTATGGAGTGCTAAAAATTGCATTTTTAACACGGTTGTAGAAAAAATATTATAAAATGATTTTTTCAAATTCAATTTTGAAATTACTTGTTTTTATATTTTCATTAGAAACTAGAGCAAGAATTGGCCTTCGTACTTCTTATGTATTACAGTAGAATGAACCATTGGCTGTCGAGTGTCTAGCGATAATAATTATTCAAAACTAGTAATTTGGCAATAACTGTTTATAAAATATTTAAAACTGCCCTAAATAATCAGTTAACCAGAGAAGAATTTTGGTTTTATATTGAATATCTGTTAAAAGGAAAAAAATATATAAATTGATTAATAAAATTTTATATGATATTGATAAAACAACCTGTGTGGTAGAATAAATGTGGATATACCAGTTCGAAATAAATTGGAGAGATTTTATGACCACACTAAAACAAAATTGCAGTACCTCTTAAATCTCTCTATCTCGACCTGAGATAGTGTGAAGCCGAATGTGCCGAATAATTAACGGTTTAATGGGATACCAAAGGGGGTAATGGTAATGGTCATGGGCTATCAATTTGCTAATAGTCGGCGCTCTCACAGGTATAAACAGGTAGGTTATGTCGAAAGGCAGTGACTAAGAAAACATAGGCCCAAAAAAATTAGATAAAAAAATAATATTTTATAAGAAATGCATATTTCGCAATCTTATGACTAATAAATAATGGAATCCTGAGTAAATACACTTTTTCCCTGTTTTCCATTTACATTTTTACACTTTGACACTTTTTAACAATTTTTTGTTATAATATCTCTACATTTTCACATTTTTTACATCACATTTTATTCATATACATTTCTGTTCACATTTCATTTAATTTTTACATTTTTTACAGACGATAAACATTTTTTTAATAATCAGCTAACACTTGTTTTTCTTCTTCTTCCCCTTATTCTTCTTTTTCCTCTTCTTCTTATGTTTCTCCTATTCTTCTTCTTTTCTTCTTCTTCTTCTTCTTCTTCTTCTTCTTCTTCTTCTTCTTCTTCTTCTTCTTCTTCTTCTTCTTCTTCTTCTCGTAGCATTACAACCCGGGGTGGGTAGCTTCTTTGTTTTTTTTAAATATGACTACATATACAGGGTGTCCAAAAACTCTACCGACAAACGAATACAGAAGATTACTCAGATAATTTTAAGACAATTTAGCTCAATTCACCTAGTCCGAAAATGCTTCCTAAGGGAGCTAGAGCTCTTTGAAGATGGCGTCTTGTAATTAGTTTTTCTTACATACCTCCACAACCCTTCCATTTAGAAAAAAGGAAATCGGTACGTATATTGATCTTCCAGAGATAAATCGATTCCATCTATTGCGAATTTCTAGTAACGCTCATAGGCGTCCGTTTTGGGTAGGGCAACAGTTATTTTATCACATAACTTTTTTGTCTTTGACTTTTAAGCATTTTTAACACTGGATTATTAAATTGTGAGGTATTCTAGTACTAAAAGGTACTCTTCTTTTAAGTCGGTAGGATACACCGTTTTGTAAAAAAATCGATTTCAAAATTTCTCGTTTTTTGAATTTGAAAAAAAATTAAAAATTTTTCAAAAAAAAACGGTATATTTTACCAACTTAAAACAGGAGTAAGTTTTAGTACTAGAATACCTCATAACTTAATAATCTAGAGTCAACAATGCTTAAAAACTAAAGGCAAAAATGTTATGCGATAAATTAACCGTTGACCTACCCATAATTTGCAATTAATGAAATCGATTCATATTTGAAATATTAATAAACGTACCAGTTTTCAGATTTCTAAACAGTTTTTTTTTAATTTTTTTTTAAATTAAAAAAAAAATTCAAATCGATTTTTCTAGAAAACGGTGTATCCTATCGACTTTAAACAAGAGTACCTTTTAGTTGTAGAATACCCCACAATTTAATAATCCAGAGTCAAAAATGCTTGAAAATAAAAAATAAAAAGTTATGCGATAAAATAATTGTTGCTCTACTCAAAACGGACGCCTATGGCCGGTACTAGAAATTCGCAATATACGGAATTGATTTATCTCTGGAAGATAAATTTATATACCAATTTTCGTTTTTCTCAATAGAAGCGTTCCGGAGTTATTTAAGAAAAACTAATTACAAGACGCCATCTTCAAAGAGTTCTAGCTCCCTTAGGAACTATTTTCGGACTAGGTGAATTGGGTTAAAAATACCTTAAAATTATCTAAGGAATCTCCTGTCTTCGTTTGTCGGTAGAGTTTCTGAACACCCTGTATATAAAAGATTATGGATAGTTCTATTGAAGTCCAAACAATTTCCAAGCCACTGTCTTAGAATACCAATCTAATATATGGTCGATATATTTTTCTTGAATCCAGGTTGGTATTCCCCTATGATGTTTCTTACAAAAGGTGTTAGTCTACTTAAGAGGATATTCAATAAGGTTTTGTGCGCTCTATTAACTAGGAAGTTTCCTCTATAATTGGACTACTTGTTTTTGCCTTTCTTTTTATGTATAGGGATTGTTATACTTTCATACTATTTTATTTGCATTCCATAAAAATGTTATAAACTTATGTAGTTGTCTATGTGAGTATATTGTCGTGGTCTGGAGCTTTGCCATTCTTCTTCTTCTTTAAATGTCGTCTCCCAATCGAAGGTTGTATATCATCATCAATATAGCCACTATATTTACCTCTGCTTTAAAGAGTTCTATGGAACTGCATTTAAAGTTTTCAACCATGACACTCTCCTTCGTCCTATTTTATTATTTTTATTGTGTCTATTATTTTGTATTCTTTGCCTGTTTCTCCCTGTGTCCATGCATTTGGTGTTCTACCATTTAATCCAAGTAATAAAGCTTAAAATAGGACAAAACCTCGCAATTTTTACAGAATGGATCGATTTGCTTGAAAATTTGAGAATAAGTAGTGGATAGTCCAAGGATCAAAATCTATATGATGCCAAAAGCCGCTTTTACCATAAAGGTGGTTGCCACCCCATCTCGGGGGTGGAAATTTTTTATTAAATTTTGACCGCAAAAGTTGGCAACAACATTCATTTTAAGCAAAAAACGTTTTATTGATAAAATTAGTAGTTCTTGATTTATTTGCTATCGAAAGTGTTCATTTTATATCTAAAAAATCAATGTTTCTAATCAGTTTTCTGCTAATAACTCAAAAAGTTTTCGTTTTATCAAAACAACTTTACTTAATAAAAATATACCTTTTGAAAAGATAAACAAAACCTGTTTTTTAATTTTCTTTAAGTCTAATAGTAATTGAACTATACTTTATTATATAATAGCTCTTCTTCGTCAAGTGCTAAATATTGTAGTTTCAAAGTCAAAAGACGGGAAATCTATTCATTTTTCGAGGATAACTTGTTCAAACTAATTTAAAGTATTTAAAATTATCTATCTCCAGAAATAAAAAAAAGGATCTAGCTCAAAAATTCAGTTACTTATAATGAAAAGAATGTCAGTCCCTATTTTTTTCATCAAAAAGTGATCGGAAACAACCCCCTAATCACCACCCCAATTAAAATTAGTCATTGACCTGATTCAGTTTTCTTCATTTATGTATTATTAATAGGTTCAAGAAGTTTTATCGGCTTAAAATGATTAGTTTTAAAAAAAAAATGGAGTTAAAAGCGAATAAAAAGTTTTTGCAGTTTGGTAAAAAATTCCCTTTCCTTCAGAACAGGAAGATTAGCATCTGATATACGAAAAAATATTTAAATAAAAAATTGTAGCTTATTTATTTCTCAAGACATGCTTTGAAAAAAAATTTTTTTTCTAGGACAAAAATTAAGTGAGCTATTGACAATTAAGATTTGTAATAAAATGCAAAAACCACCTTTACCAACCCTTTCAATGTCACCTCTTTGTGTGACTGTGGATTATAAAAGGATTTAATATTAATAGCCTTATAGATCCTGTAAAAACCTATAAAATTATTTTTTCCAAACTTTCTAAGATAAAAAATAAAAAAGTTACGGTTAAAAAATAAATATATTTTTTTTTAGGGAGAAATCCAATTGGAATCATAATAATGTAAGTTAGCGATGTTTTTAGTCATTGGCCTTATACATTCTTCTTTATTTATGTATTATTAATAGATTTTAGAAGTTTGACTGGCTTAGAATTATTAGTTTTAAAAAAACTGGAGTTTAAAGCGAATAACGAATTTTTGTAATTTGGTAAAAAATGCCATTTTCTTCAAAATAGAAAGATTAGCATCAGAGATAGTAATAAATTTTTAAATATGATATTGTAGGTTTTTTAATTCCCAAGAACTTGGTTTGAAAAATTTTTTTCTACGGCAAAAATTGAGTGAATCGTAAATGAGTATACTTTTTTAGATATAAAACTAACACTTTCGATAGCGAAATAGTGAAGCGAGATTGCGGCCAACATACAAGAGAGAGGCCTAGAGAGGGACAGAGCTTGTCAGGGAAAATTTGACTTCTTCATTGGTTGGATATTCCTACAATCTACAACTACCACTTGAGTTGCCAGATGTGATTTTATAAATCCCCCACTTAGAAACTGTAATTCCCTCAAATTAAGCTTAAATCCCCCAAATTAAAATGTTTTCCTCATGTTAATAAATTAGTAGTCAAATGTAAAGAACAGTAAACCAAAATTATACTACTTATCAACAGAGGGCCCTGGAAATAATTCATAGGTCCTATTTTCTTCGATTATATGAGAGTATAATATACAGTTCTATGTACATTTGCAAATTTAATTTCCCATGACTCCCTAAAGTCTTTTATAACTCTACCCTCAAAAAATCCCCCAACCATTTCTGCTTAGAAAAAATCCCATAGACGCTTTTAAATTACTCCAAAATTGTAGGAAAATACCCCAATCTGGCAACCCTGACTATCACTATCAATTTGTTTGTTTACGAAAGATGGCGATTATCTTCCCTCTTTCCCTAGCTCTCTCATCCTGGCCGCATTAAATTCGCTTCATGCCCATTCCATCCGTGTTGACAGTTCATTGGGTGGGAACCACTCCCATGGTAAAAATGCCTTTCGGCGTCATTTAGATTTTGATCCTTGGACTATCCACTACTTATTCTCAAATTTGCAAGCAAATCGATTCATTCTGTAAAAATTGCGAGGTGAAAAGCTTCGGTTCCTGGACTAATTTGGTAATTGCTTGCAATTATTTTTTGATGCTCTTAATGTTTTTCCTCTTGATAAATATTTAATATACATTTAAAATAATATTCTCGACACGTTTGGAGCAGCTCATCTTCCTTGATTATTAGCTCATCAATATTGTTCATGAGTATGTACAGACACACAGTTAGGTCTGAAGCCTCTCTTTATTTGACACTCCCTCTCCTGTCGTTTCCCCATTACTGAGGATCGTGATTTCTTCCAATATTCCTAACAATGTTTCTCCATTGGTCTCTATCTTCAGCTGCTCTAAGAGCTGCGCAGAATGAGTTTCCAGCTGAATGCTTTATTTGGTCAGACCATCTAGTTGGTGATCGTCCTCTTGATCTTCTCCCCGGAACGTTTCCAGAAACAATTAATCTCTCCAAACTGTCGTCACCTCTGCGAACTACGTGACCAAAGAATTGCAGAATTCGTTGCAGACATATTGTGGACAGCCTTTTTTTAATATTGAGTTGGTTTAGAATGGAAACGTTTGTCCTATGAGCTGTCCAAGGTATGCGCAGCATTCTTCTCCAGCACCACATCTCAAAGGCATCAATTTTTTGGCGCTCGCATGCGCGAAGAGTCCAAGTCTCTGCTCCGTATAGAAATATTGAGAATACAAGGGCATTCACCAGTCTCATCTTGATATTTTGAGAGATAGATCTGTCTTTCCAAACTTTAGTTAGGCGACTCATCGCATTTTTTGCCATACCAATACGTCTCCGAACTTCTGCTTCACAGTTACCATCGTTAGTTATACTAGACCCGAGATAGACATAGGTGTTTACTATCTGGTATTCCTGTAATATATTAGTCAGTTGAATAGTCTCAAATCTGTCGACCACCATTATTTTTGTCTTAGCTTTATTGATTTTCAGACCAACTCTATTGCTTTCGTACTCAACTCTTCGCAGAAGATCAAACATTTCTTGCTCATTTGCTGCTATAAGTGTAGTGTCATCAGCAAATCTTAAATTGGAGATTTTCTTACCAGCTACTGTTACTCCACCGGCCCATCCTTCTAAAACCATCCTCATGACATGTTCACCATAAATGTTAAATAAGTCAGGTGACAACACGCATCCTTGTCTAACACCTCTCTCGGTCTTGAATTGGTTTGAGAACTTCTGATCTAGTCGTACTGTCGCTATATTAGACTGGTATAGATTTTTAATAAGTGTCACCAGGTGCATTGGTGCTCCCATTTCTATTAAAATTGACCACAGATTTATCCAGCTTACACAATCAAATGCCTTTTGGTAGTCAACGAAGCATATAATCATAGGTACTTGAAATTCTCTAGACTTTTCAATGAGTTGTCTCAGGTTCAGGATTTGTTCCCTTGTACCTTTACCCTTTACAAACCCCGCTTGTTCCTGAGGTATTTGGTAATGTAGATAGGTTTTTAATCTGTTTTTGATGATATGCAACAAGATTTTACTAGCATGTGTTATTAGTGACAGTGTGCGGTAGTTTTCACATCTGGTAGTAGTTCCTTTTTTGTGTAGTGGGATATAAATTGAGGTACACCAATCAGATGGCCATTTTCCTGAATTCCAAACAGCGACACAGATAGAATGGATGATATGTAATCCTTTGTCACCTAGTAACTGTAGTATTTCACATGGTATTGAATCAATGCCTGGGGATTTATTTCCCTTTAGTGATTTAATTGCATCTTTGACTTCAGCGAGTAAGACAGTAGGTTCTCTAGGGTAGTCAGAAGGCCACTGATTTTCTGCTGATACCTCGTTATTTTTATATAGCTCGCCACAGTAGTTTCGCCATGTTTCCAATATTTCATCAGTATCGGTCTTTAAATTGCCTTCCTTATCTATTACAGACCCCGTTTGAGGTTTAAACTCTCTGGTAAGGAGTTTGATCTTCTGGAATAAGTCACTCGGTTCATTTCGACAGCCATGTTCCTCTATCTCTCTGCATATTTGAGAGATGTAATCAGCTTTATCTTTGCGGCACTGTTTTCTGATTTCTCTCGATAACGCTCTGTATTCATCGTTTGTTCCGTATCTAGTTTTATGTGCTTTTCTGCGTTGAATCACAGTCCACGTATTATCGGATATCCATGGCTTACGGCCAGTGGAAACCGCTGCCTCACAGTCTTTTGCAGCCTCGATTACCTTATCTTTGAGATAGATCCAAGTGCTCTCAGGGTCATTATCTACTTGGTCTAAAGAAAGAGCATCTTCTAGGTTTTGTCGGAAGTCATTGATTTTTGATGGACTTAGAAACATGACTTTTCTCTGGGGTCTTCTTTTGGGGACTTTAAAACGAAGTCGAACGTTCAATACCAAGAGTTGATGATCGCTTCCACAGTCTGCGCCAGGATATGTTTTACAGTTGATGGACGACGATTTCCATCTTGATCTTATTAGGATGTAGTCTATTTGATTCCTTGTTCGTCCATCTGGGCTGCGCCATGTGTATAATCTCCGTGGATGATGTTGATATAATGTGTTTGTAATTGTAAGATGTTGTTCTACACAGAACTCCACTAGACGGTCCCCATTCTCATTTCTCTGTCCTAGTCCATTTTTGCCCAGCACTCCTTCAATATTTTCATTAGATGACCCCACTTTGGCGTTAAAATGTCCTAAAATTATGACGAGTTCACGATTCGGAATAGCGCGAACAGTTTCTTCTAAACAACCATAGAACCTGTTGATGTCTTCTTCTTGTGCAGCTGTTGTAGGAGCGTATACCTGGACAAGGTGTAGGGTATTGGTGGATATTCTCATTTTAACGGATATTATCCTGTCATCAATAGTATTATATCCAATTACGCAGTCGTTAAGTTTAGAGGGTACAATTATTGCGACTCCATTTGTACTTTTGTTATCTGGGCCTGAAAAATAGACGACGTTGCCAGCAGTTGTTTTAAAATGCCCTTTTCCTCTCCAGTGAGCTTCTGAGAGTCCCAGTACCGAAAGATTGTGGTCTGCCATTTCTTTTTCAATTATGTGTAACTTTCCAGGATTTTGGATCAGTCCCTGGACGTTCCATGTACCAATTCGCTGACATTTTCTTAAATTAAATGAAAATTTGGATTCAGTCGCACAATTTCTGCCAGGTGCCTGATCCCTCACACCTTGGCAGCCGGTAGCAAATTTCACACCATCCGACCCGGAACCGAGATGGCGCCTGTAACAACTAGCTGATGATTTTCTGTTGGAGTGAATGAAAAGGGAGTGGTAAACTCCAACAGAAGTAGTAAAAAGAAGAAGGTCTACTTAATGTAGCCAAAGGACAAAAATGTGTGGCTTCTCCGTTGAAGAAGCTGGAGTAACTAAAATACAACTTTGTAGTAGTATTTGTATGGAAGGATGCCAAGACAAAGAATATCGAATTGATACAGGACTAGAGATGAGAAATCATTAACAGATAGATATAACTTGAATGGCTAGCTAAATATGTATGAGAAGGGCCACTTGACACTCAAGGAAGGATTCGGCCAATTTGCACGGCTATTTTTGGCCAGACAATAGATTAAAGGAAGTGACAATGATGGCTCGAAAAGAAGATATGAAGATAATGTTCAGAAAATAGATAGAGTAAATATAATAATATACTGAAAATAGAATGAATTTTTGGGCGCCAGAAGAAGGATAACTAGGTTAACGCTCTTCCAGGTATTCTACGCTGCTATAGAGTATGTTAAATTTGTAGTACAAGTATGTGAAAAGTTATTAAAGATTATTAAATTATAAAATATACTACTAAAAATAAAGGAGTAATAAGAAAAAAAAATCACAATAAATGTATATTTATTGAATGTAACTACTAGATCTTTTTAACAATCTCTGAGTTAGGACAAGTAACTAGTGTGTAACTCTAACATGACAGGAAAAAGTGATACTAGTGAAAGTCAATTACAAAATCATCATACAACTATGATCTAAGAATACTCTTTATAAGGTTAGAAAAACTGACTACGGGTACCTCTAATACAGGAAGTACAACTTACAACTAGGTTAGTAGAACCCTCACCAAATAATAATTGTACGTTTATAATACGTACACCTTAATTAAATACTACCTGATACTATATATAACATATAAATACCTCACTGTGAGTGGGACAGGCACAAGCCTTATTGAATAAATAAACCTACGAGTGGATACACAGATCCTTTTCCTAACTCGTGGTTTATAATAGTAATAATAACAAGTGAAACCAAAAACTAATCTGAGGGATTAGAATCCAGAAGTTCATATGAATTTAATAAATTAAAGTTAAAGTTAAATAAAGTTAATAAGTTAAAGTTAAGTAAAGTTAATAAGTTCAAGTTAAATAAAGTTAATAATTACAATTTTGACTAATATGTGAAGTTAATTTTTAAAAATTTAATTAAACATATACTAAAATAATGGAATGAGTTTAAATAATTATACAAAAGTGGAACACAGCCTAAAAATAATCAAGATAAGAGTACCGACTACTATTATCAGGGAAAATATCTGAGCTCAGAAATTTATACCTTTATAGATTGCAGAGTGTTGGGGAACGCTATCAATTAAATATTATGTTGTAAAGAAAAAAAAACCTATAAAAAATATAAAGCAGGAAAAATGTGTGTGCAATTGAACTATAAAAAAAAATGTACTAAATATCACAAAACCAGTCTGTCTTTAATAAGAGCACAGTAAATGTTCCCAAACAAACCACTCTTTCCTAATCTTGAAGTTGATGTAATGAGCACCCAAGGGTGCTAACTCTCGCTAGCAGCTGTCCTGCTGGAGGTACAGGAGAGGAAGACTGGTAGAAAGCAGCTGAAGGTACTCAAAACTGTTGGAAAGCAGCTGGAGGTACTCAAAAAAAAAGAAAATGTGGAAATAATCCAGGCTGGTCGCCTATTGATTGTTTCTCTCTGTGTGGTCTGGCCTTGGTGTTGTTGTAGGGTGGCTTTAAGATTTCATGGTAGGTGCTAAAAAAAACACAGTGTGGTGTTACTACCAATCTACCAATGTCAAAAAAAAAGAAGCAAGAGATACGAGGAGGTGTTTTTATTCCTATGGGAATAAGAAGAAATAGGTCATTAAGTCCAAAAACTTGAATGACTAGACAGCTTGACCTTTTATCAGGTTGCTATCAGATGACCTTGGTCAAATAACACAAGTAATTTCCAATTGAAATACAAAATATAATTACTGTGAAAGAATATTTTATTATAATATATACACCGGTATATAGATATATTATACAAGGATGAAATATAGTAAGACTAAGCGATGGATACTTATTTGATCATCGTTCAAAAGATAGGAGTTCTGTAGACTTGAAAGGAATATAAAAAATGGAGTTTAAATTAGCTCTATTTTCCAACTGGAAGCACAAATTAACAACGAATATTGAATTATCTCTAGATGAGTTTGATCCATGAAAATAAAACATAAAAACCATGAAAATAGACTATGTGAAACTTAGTTAGCAAATGTCAAGGACTTCCAAAATGGCTGAATAAAATACTTAATAAAATGTGTATTTACCGGGGTAGAACTCATTGGATATAGTATGCTCTAAAATTCTTCAAATCCACTGCTGCTGGATAACTTCACTATACTTTTATTGTAATATTTAATCAATTTGGAACTGAGAATTAGAGGTGAATAATTGAGTCTAATGACCCCGCACACTACGATTCAGACCGAACACTCGAGAAACAATGGCAATCCAAGGCTCACGTTCACAGCTGAATCCTTCGTACCCCTCTACTAAGCATTGGCTGTCAAAGTGGGGAAACCAATGTTGCCACGTTTTAAATGTGACGTCATCAAGCATTTAAAAATTCTGAGATGGGTTTAAGTTCTATTTGAATAAACATTGAAAGAAAATAATTCTGAAAATAATTAAATAATATTTTGGATAGTTAAATAATATCTTCCCATCAATAATCGATTCTATAAGGGGCGGAACGTCACATTCCCTTTCAACCACCAGAAAAAAAATTTTATTTAAAAAAAATTTTTTTTTTTTTTTTTTTTTCAAAATATTAAACTAGAGTAGTAGTGCTTAGTGTATCATTCCCCGTTGATTCGCAAGATTACAAATAATCACCACTAATAATCAAGGGAAAGTAGGATGGTCACTGCAGCAAATACCGGAAATTGCAAAATATGACCCGAAGTCCTAGTAAAAGTGCTAAAGATGAGACATAATTTATAATGACAAATAAGTGTCGAATTGGCAGTAAATCCAAAGTTGAACTATCCATGGACATCAGATTTATAAGGAGTATATCCAAGGACGAACAACCAGGCAAAGGTGAGAGCCAATTCATACCATAACGCAAGTACATATACTAAAGTCACCAATGAAATCAATAACTATAATAAGTGAAGAATCAAACACTCAATCCTAAATTGAACTAGCAATGGACACCAGATTCGTAATAGTATATCCAGAGAAGAACAACTAGGAATATTTATAGAATAATTTTCACCAATACCAACTAATATAAATAGTGAACATACCAAAGGAATGCAAACACATTAACCAAAATAAATGTGGAATCAGACACTCAATCCAAAGTCAGACTATCAATGGACAACAGATTCACAAAAGCATATCCAATGAAGAACGACCAGGAAGATTTATGGACCAATTCACATCCATACTAAATCATATAAATAAATTAGGTCTACGTACACCCACATCCGGTAATACGAACCTATACAACCAAATAAACAAAATAAGTGAAGAATCGGACACTTAATCCAAAATCGGACTAGCAATGGACACCAGATTTATAGGAGCATATCCAAAGAAGAACGATCAGGAAGATTTATGGACCAATTCTCACTAATACTAAATAACTAACTAAATTAGCTCTAGATCTACCCTCATCCGGTAATATGAGCCTATCGAAACTAAATAGTAAAAATAAAGGATGAACTTATAAGTTCTATGACTCCATGGTAAATACAAAATATGACGGGAACGAGCTCCCAATCTTTCATAAGACTGTATATTCATGTGAACATACATAGGATTATCCAGGAGATATTCCTGAATCTAAGCAACAATTAATGCCTAAGGAAAGAAGAGGGAATCTACTAAAAAGAAAATCAATAATTTGTCCCAGTGGGTTAATCACTAACATTACGACTCTACGTCTATGGAAAGTCAAGCATCTATATACTATGAACTAAGAGACATAAAATAAGCAAACTAGACTTCCCTATTATCGTGTGAAAATGTGCCTGGAATATTTGGAACAATTGCACAAGAATGGTTAGGAAGTGTTGTACACCATTTCCCAACCAGAAATATTATCATGGATAAACATCTGCCTACTCTGACAAGAAAGACATGGATTACGAAATCGGATAGCAGTGATCAGTTGCTGAACTTCGAACCCACGTATTCACCAACTTTGAGCATTAACAGACTAGTTCATAAGAAGAAATATGAAGGACTCAAGAATTCATTTATAAATCAAAATTCCAAATTCATTCCAGAATCATCCTGTGGAGGAAGTAAGAATCCGAATTAATATAAAGTATTTAAGGTACCTGTGACAAATATCAATAAAGTAACCCAATAACAAATTAACAACCACAACTTCTTTCCAATATGGCAAATCCAATGACATGATATAAAAACAATAAAAAAAAAATAATAGGTATGTAATCAAATATCCAAGATATAACACATAATCTAAGATATGGTAGTGTAACATAGCTCCATCTATATTAAGCAAGAATACTTGTATGAGCCCACACATCCAAATATCTTAATATATAATAATCAACAGCCCTTTTATTCTGAGAGGTTGAGTACAAAACTAAGAGTACAAGTGGAGGTTATTAACTTGGTAATACTACTGGCTGGATTAGTATTTGAGAATATTTGTCGATAATGACTCAAATGCAATCTATAATACAAAAAAATAATAATAAACTCATACAAGCGGTATTACACAAGAATTCGGTACCTAATAACTAATACGTGAGAAATCATCAAGCCATGCCGAAGGATAAAAATTGCTATGGTCAGGCATTATCTGGTGATTAACAATTTAAACTAAAATACTATACCATAATAAAACTAATTAAAGGCAAACACAGGAAGATATTAGCTTAAACAACCCTGTTAAGCTAATCTTCTTCCGATGAAGTTGAAGAATCCACATCGTCCATGGTGTTGTCAGGCAGTAAATCCTTTACATGAAATTGACCAATTCGCTTATTAGTCGAATTGTCCTTTAATTCATAAATCAAAGGAGATATTACCCTTGAGACAGTACATGGGACATATTTCTGGCAAAACTTTGCAGAAATGGCATCACCCTTATTGGATTTGACAAAATTGCGCTTTAAGACTCGATCACCAACAAAGAATCGCAGATCTCGTTTCCTCAAATTATAGTGCTGCTGGTTCCTTAGGTAAGAAGTTTTTAACTTCTTCCTAATGTCTGCGAAAATATGAGGTAACGTCTGGAGATCATCTAAGCGATGAAGTTTCTCAGATATTTGAGGAAGATTTTCGGAATTGTCTGAAATTACACCAAAATAATCACCTGATAAAGCCACATTCCTACCAAAATTCAAATATGCTGGAGAGCACTGGGTAACTTCATGGACAGAAGTCCTTATGGCTTGAGCTATGGAATGAATATATTGATCCCAAGCTCTGTGATCAGGGTAAGTATAGGACCTTAGAGCTGTGACAATACTACGATTTACTCTCTCAGTATGATTTGCTTGTGGATGGTAGGCAGCATTATAAAAGGTCTTTTGAACCTTATATTTAGCTAGAAGATCTTTAAAGGCCTTCGATACAAACTGAGGACCGTTGTCACATGACACAATTTGAGGAACACCATACACCAAAAAGACTTGTTCCTCCAAATATTTTAAAATTGCTGGAGTTGTGGCCTGGCGAAGGGGACAAACTAAAGGAAATTTAGTGAAATAATCCACAACTACCAGGCAATAGGTATTACCCTTGTAACTCCGAGGATAAGGTCCAATGAGATCCATTGAGATCATCTGCCAAGGAAAATTTATGTTCCTGAAGGAACCCATAAGTCCAGCCTGTGGTAGGTTACTTGGTTTACAAGTAGCACAAACCATGCATTTAGAAATGTACCTTTTTATAGACTTCCGCATACCAGGCCAATAATATAATTCGGCAATACGGTGATAAGTCTTATAAAAACCAAAATGACCCGCCGTAACTTCATCATGAAACATATGCAGAATATTTTCCCTATTTGGCGTAGGTACAACTATTTTCCACTCCGACATATTGGATAAGGACTCTATCGGACTTAAGATGTGTTTGTACAGAATATTATTCTCTACCTTAAAATCAGGATATTTTTGTGGGTCTTGAGTGACCCTATCAATCATATTCTGATACCACATATCAGGACTTAAAGAGGACAGATCTAGGACATTAATATCATGGACACGTGAAAGAGCATCTGCGACCACTACCCCGTTTGCCTTTCTATGGACAATCTTATATGAATAGGCAGCCAGTTTGCATATCCATCGAGAAAGCCTCTGTGAAGGGTTTTTCATACTATGAAGCCATACTAAGGAACTATGATCAGTAATTATAGTGAAATTACGACCTTCCAGATAATAACGAAAAGCTTCTAACCCATGGATGATAGCTAAGAGTTCTTTCTCCGTAGTTGAATAGTTTTTCTGGGCCTTGTTCAACTTCTTACTAGTGTACGCTATGGGGTGTTCGGAGCCATCTTTCAACTGAAATAATACGCCTCCAGAAGCTGTATTAGAGCAATCTGTCATTAGATAAAAATGCTCATCAAAATTAGGTGACATCATAACCGGAGCGCTCGTTAAAGCATCTTTAACGCGCCTAAAAGCTTCGTCAGCCTCAGGAGTCCAAGTAATGGTCTGTCCCTTTTTCCTGTTCTTCAAAAGATCAGTAAGAGGTGACAACAAAGTAGAGTAGGACGGTACAAATCGCCGATAATAGCCACACATTCCCAATATCCTACGGACTTGGGTGGTGGTCTTTGGTATAGGAAAATTTTTGATAGCAACTATTTTCTCAGGATCAGTCCTCAGCCCCTGGTTATCCACAACATAACCCAAGAACTTAAGACTAGGGCGACAAAACTGACATTTATCCAGATTGACCGTTAGATTAGCTTCCTTAAGACGTAAAAATAACTTATCTAAAATTTCCATATGAAGGGAAAAATCAGGAGTGACAACCAAAATATCGTCTAAATAATAGAAAACATAGGGCTCTAACGGTGGACCAATGACTAAATCCATCAGACGACACATTGTCTGAGGAGCAGAAACAAGACCGAAAGGCATGGTGACAAACTGGAATAATCCTTTACCACTGACAGCAAAAGCAGTATACTTCTTGCTCTCTTCACTCAGTGGGATCTGTAGGAAGGCCTTAGACAAATCAATAGAAGAGATGTATTTGGCATTCTGAAGTTTGCTCAAAATCACATCTATTCTGGGGATAGGATAAGCATCCCTGTTAGTTGTGATACTGTTTAGTTTTCGACCGTCAAAGCAGATCCTGAAGGATCCATCCTTCTTCTTCGTTAACCAGAGCGGAGAACAGTAGGACGATGTTGAAGGTTCTATGATATTTAAAGCAAGCATCGAATCTACTTCCTTTTCTAAATCTGCCTGCCAGGCTTGAGGTATGGGGTACTGATATAATCTGAAAGGAGTGGGATTTCCCACTTCGATAGTGTGAGAGATTAACGACGTACGACCTAGTTTGTCTTTTGAAGAAAGAGTAGTAAATTTAGAGATCATACTCTCTAATTGCCTTTGTTCAGAGCTTGATAAACTAGCAAAATCGTGAATAGCACTAAGGGTAGATAAATTAAATTCAGATATGGAAAAAGAAAAATCAGAACAACTTAAGGTACTATTGAAAGCATTGAAAAAGTCCATACCTAAAATTATAGAATTCTGCACGGAAGGAATAACATAAAATGTAATTTCCCTACATAAATCTGCCACTGTGATTTTAATTTGGAGTTTGCCCGTAATGGACTGAACTGTACCATCTGCAGTAGATACTTGCAAAGATGAAATGGGCATAATGGGAATACTAGAATTTTTCAATAAATTTAACGAATGTGCCCCTATCAATGAAATATTAGAGCCACTATCTAACAAAGCTAAACACGATTGTCCTAAAATTTGAATAGGAAGATATGGCCTATTATCATTTTGTTTCCTAACTAATAACGAATTAATATCTAGATCTAAAGTATTTGGTTGTCTACAACCGTTATATGGAACTAACCCAGACGTATCATCATCATTAACAAAACTAGAATCTAATATAGATAATGGAACCACATTACTATCACAATTATTATTGTTACGTTGAACACTACCAATCAAAGAAGCGTTTGTAAATGACCATCTGTGATCATTTGAATCAAGCGAATCTAACGTATTATCTATAGAAATAAATTTCTGGTTTAATTTTGTTTTGTGGTGTGTGCTGCTTTCTTGAACGACACCCCTTTCCCTTTTCGTGAAGATGGGTTTGGGTTGCTGGATGTGCTTGGTCCAGCAGTTTCGTTTGACGATGGGGTTTGATTCCCTGATTGGATGTTGGACGGAGAAACGTTCAGGGGACGGACCTCCGACGTGTCGTTTCCCGAACACTTAGAACAGTTTCTTTTAAGGGTGTTCTCTCGGCCACAACCATGGCAGAAAATACGATTTTGAGGAATCCCACAATTGTAAAATGGGTGACCAGGCTGATCACAATTCCAGCAGACAAGAGAACTAACAACCGAAACATTATGTTCATGACCCTTATTTAGCCAAGAACGTTGCCTAAAGGAAGTTGGCTGAGAAGAAGAGTTAGAAGAGGATCGAGATGTGGATGGAGGTTGAGAAGACCAGGATAACGTTTCCTCCAAACGTTTGCATTTTATAGTAAGGTCATCAATGTTCTGAATGTCCATAAGAGCTAATTGTTGATGATAAAAGGGCAATAGACATTTAAGGATGATTTTAATTTTAGCTAAATCTGACAAAGGAGTGTCTAAACGACTACACATACCTAATATAGTATTAATAAACATAGTAACAGATTCCCCAGGTTTCTGCTTATGATTCTTAATTTGATCTAATAAATCATCCTGGAATGAATACGGAAGAAAATCCGACTTCAACTTTTTAATCAGATCAGACCAACAAGAAAAATTACCCCTGTTATTCATAAACCATGTAAAAGCGGTCCCGGTGAACAACTCAGCAGAAGCAGCAAACAAATCCTCTTCAGAAACACCTCTAGATATTCGAAGACATTCAACCCTTTCTAAAAATGACATCACATCAGTGTGCTGTTTTTCACCTGAAAATGAAATACCCCATTTGTGTACTTGAACAGGTTTGGAGTACGTAAAGCTAGGTACATTGACTGAAGCATTAGGAGTAGAGGTAGCAATGGGGTTAACTCTAGAATCAAGTTCACCCTCTAGTGTTAATATTTTAAGAGAAACAGACCTCTTGAACGGTTCCTGTTCTTCAGAAGGACAGTGTAGCAAGTGTACACGGGCAGAAATATGGCCTAGACGAGATGTTAATCGCGCATACTCTGTATCCTTTACAGTTCCCCTAAACTTTTCGATTTTTTTAGACAAGCTGTCCAATGTTTCAGTGATTCCTTTTTGTTGTTCCTCAAAAGGAAGGGATACAGCTGAAATTTGGAGAAAACTTCTATTGCCAGCTTCTTGTTTCAAAGCACCTCTCAAAAGATTGCGTTTTTTATCGACAGTTGTCGACTCCTCTGGCATTATGTCCCGAATCTTTAATTCATAATCCAATTCATCCACCAGAAGATGTTCAGCTTTAAAAGCACACATGATGAGAGCAAAGTTATTGACAAATAGTCCAAAGAACAGAAATATGAAAAATATGAAAATATGAAAGTTTGCACGCAAAATATATATAATATAAACCGAGAAAATATCAGCAACACACCAACAAAATCAAAATAGCCAGCAAAAAAAAAAAATATATATATAATGCAGTATATAATCTAATAAATAAGATCAAATAAATATATAAGATCAAATAAATGGATAAATAATCCAATAAATATTGTATACTCAAGTAAACCTACTACCTAAATACTGGAAGTAAATTTTTTTATTTATATGTAACTTATCACCACTCTAGAAAAAATATATATCTATAATAATAATAATAATAATCAACACTTAGTTGTACCTCCAACTATACCACTATTGACTGAAGAAATAAAATTGTTATATGAATTATATTATTAATAGCAATATTAAATATAAGTTCCCAATAAAAATTCAAAATCTAACCCAGAATGTAAGCTGCACAAACATATACTATAATGAGGTCCCAAAATATAAACAAAAATCAAAACAGCGTTTAAGAATACCTGATATGTATCAGAAATTAAAAATAAAATAAATAAGTAACAATATGTGTATAGGATACCAAACGGAAATAACAAAGAGATTTCAGATAAAAGAGAAGAATTGACCTAAATGAATACTGTCTCAGACCAAAAATAAAGCCACCACGTTGGAAAGCCGATGTAACAACTAGCTGATGATTTTCTGTTGGAGTGAATGAAAAGGGAGTGGTAAACTCCAACAGAAGTAGTAAAAAGAAGAAGGTCTACTTAATGTAGCCAAAGGACAAAAATGTGTGGCTTCTCCGTTGAAGAAGCTGGAGTAACTAAAATACAACTTTGTAGTAGTATTTGTATGGAAGGATGCCAAGACAAAGAATATCGAATTGATACAGGACTAGAGATGAGAAATCATTAACAGATAGATATAACTTGAATGGCTAGCTAAATATGTATGAGAAGGGCCACTTGACACTCAAGGAAGGATTCGGCCAATTTGCACGGCTATTTTTGGCCAGACAATAGATTAAAGGAAGTGACAATGATGGCTCGAAAAGAAGATATGAAGATAATGTTCAGAAAATAGATAGAGTAAATATAATAATATACTGAAAATAGAATGAATTTTTGGGCGCCAGAAGAAGGATAACTAGGTTAACGCTCTTCCAGGTATTCTACGCTGCTATAGAGTATGTTAAATTTGTAGTACAAGTATGTGAAAAGTTATTAAAGATTATTAAATTATAAAATATACTACTAAAAATAAAGGAGTAATAAGAAAAAAAAATCACAATAAATGTATATTTATTGAATGTAACTACTAGATCTTTTTAACAATCTCTGAGTTAGGACAAGTAACTAGTGTGTAACTCTAACATGACAGGAAAAAGTGATACTAGTGAAAGTCAATTACAAAATCATCATACAACTATGATCTAAGAATACTCTTTATAAGGTTAGAAAAACTGACTACGGGTACCTCTAATACAGGAAGTACAACTTACAACTAGGTTAGTAGAACCCTCACCAAATAATAATTGTACGTTTATAATACGTACACCTTAATTAAATACTACCTGATACTATATATAACATATAAATACCTCACTGTGAGTGGGACAGGCACAAGCCTTATTGAATAAATAAACCTACGAGTGGATACACAGATCCTTTTCCTAACTCGTGGTTTATAATAGTAATAATAACAAGTGAAACCAAAAACTAATCTGAGGGATTAGAATCCAGAAGTTCATATGAATTTAATAAATTAAAGTTAAAGTTAAATAAAGTTAATAAGTTAAAGTTAAGTAAAGTTAATAAGTTCAAGTTAAATAAAGTTAATAATTACAATTTTGACTAATATGTGAAGTTAATTTTTAAAAATTTAATTAAACATATACTAAAATAATGGAATGAGTTTAAATAATTATACAAAAGTGGAACACAGCCTAAAAATAATCAAGATAAGAGTACCGACTACTATTATCAGGGAAAATATCTGAGCTCAGAAATTTATACCTTTATAGATTGCAGAGTGTTGGGGAACGCTATCAATTAAATATTATGTTGTAAAGAAAAAAAAACCTATAAAAAATATAAAGCAGGAAAAATGTGTGTGCAATTGAACTATAAAAAAAAATGTACTAAATATCACAAAACCAGTCTGTCTTTAATAAGAGCACAGTAAATGTTCCCAAACAAACCACTCTTTCCTAATCTTGAAGTTGATGTAATGAGCACCCAAGGGTGCTAACTCTCGCTAGCAGCTGTCCTGCTGGAGGTACAGGAGAGGAAGACTGGTAGAAAGCAGCTGAAGGTACTCAAAACTGTTGGAAAGCAGCTGGAGGTACTCAAAAAAAAAGAAAATGTGGAAATAATCCAGGCTGGTCGCCTATTGATTGTTTCTCTCTGTGTGGTCTGGCCTTGGTGTTGTTGTAGGGTGGCTTTAAGATTTCATGGTAGGTGCTAAAAAAAACACAGTGTGGTGTTACTACCAATCTACCAATGTCAAAAAAAAAGAAGCAAGAGATACGAGGAGGTGTTTTTATTCCTATGGGAATAAGAAGAAATAGGTCATTAAGTCCAAAAACTTGAATGACTAGACAGCTTGACCTTTTATCAGGTTGCTATCAGATGACCTTGGTCAAATAACACAAGTAATTTCCAATTGAAATACAAAATATAATTACTGTGAAAGAATATTTTATTATAATATATACACCGGTATATAGATATATTATACAAGGATGAAATATAGTAAGACTAAGCGATGGATACTTATTTGATCATCGTTCAAAAGATAGGAGTTCTGTAGACTTGAAAGGAATATAAAAAATGGAGTTTAAATTAGCTCTATTTTCCAACTGGAAGCACAAATTAACAACGAATATTGAATTATCTCTAGATGAGTTTGATCCATGAAAATAAAACATAAAAACCATGAAAATAGACTATGTGAAACTTAGTTAGCAAATGTCAAGGACTTCCAAAATGGCTGAATAAAATACTTAATAAAATGTGTATTTACCGGGGTAGAACTCATTGGATATAGTATGCTCTAAAATTCTTCAAATCCACTGCTGCTGGATAACTTCACTATACTTTTATTGTAATATTTAATCAATTTGGAACTGAGAATTAGAGGTGAATAATTGAGTCTAATGACCCCGCACACTACGATTCAGACCGAACACTCGAGAAACAATGGCAATCCAAGGCTCACGTTCACAGCTGAATCCTTCGTACCCCTCTACTAAGCATTGGCTGTCAAAGTGGGGAAACCAATGTTGCCACGTTTTAAATGTGACGTCATCAAGCATTTAAAAATTCTGAGATGGGTTTAAGTTCTATTTGAATAAACATTGAAAGAAAATAATTCTGAAAATAATTAAATAATATTTTGGATAGTTAAATAATATCTTCCCATCAATAATCGATTCTATAAGGGGCGGAACGTCACACGCCGAGCGTGAGTCGGGTCGCTACACATTCCATCTTCACTTGCCGAAATTGTCATCGTTATGGGAAGAAATTCTCTTGGGAAGATAGTGCAGTGGTTTCCCTTTGCCTTCTGCACCGCTGTATATGTGCCGTTTCTGTGGCTATCATTCTCGCCGCATGGTCAGTTTTGTAACAGCCAGCTGCCACTGTCCAACCTATCACCATGTCTGGCTACCCTCACTTAGTTTAGCCTGCAGACCAATGCAGTTGCCCGGGATGTGGCACGTGGAGCCATAAGTGAGAGTTGAGTGCCTTATGAGGACCAGTTATCAAAAACCATCTCCCGTCTATGACGTTTGATGTGGTCGTTCCAATAAAAGGTGCTACCTCTATAACACACTCATACACCCCGATTTGTAAAATGCTCGACAGTCGATTTTTTTCCAGGTTTCACATTGATGTTCATATTGTCCTTTTCATGATCATTTTTCAGTGCGTAACAAATGATAGGAAAAAGGGTAAGTCCGTGATAATACACATTTATGACATTTATTCTAATATGACATTTTAGTTAAATCTGACAGTTGTCACATTTTATTTTTAATTTGGAATAAATGCAAATCAAATGTGTTTCTTGCATTTATAAAATGGTATTTTCGTTGATTTGTATAGTCTTATAAATTATACAGATTATATTTGTAATATTATTATCTAATTTAAAAAAAATAATTTTTTTATTATGGCGCCATCTATCGACAACTAGAATAACTAGAATAAATGTCATAAAAATGTCGCCGACGAAATATAATCACCGACGTGCTCTTTTTTCTGTCACATACAATTTAATGCGTTAGAAAGAAATCGAAAAACTGTGACGCACTGAAAGATGATCATGAGAAAAAGAATATTACCTTTATATTACATTAACATTATTACATAAACTAACCTAACCTAACCTAATCTAATTAGATTTCTCGTCGTCATAAATACTGTATAGTTCACTTTATTTTCTTACTTCTTGCAAAATCATAATATTAAATCTGCCTGTCTTGTACTTAGTCTAGTCATTCCTTATCAAATTATGTTCTTGTTCTCTTCCTAAGTTTTCCTATCGATAGTTGTGCTGGCGTTGTACAGTTTGCTTCTACAGCGTTTCGACATCCTTGTCCTGGTCTACTATATTTTATTGTTTTTTTTTATTCCCTGTAGGTAATTTTTTAGATTTTCTCCATTTTGCAGTTTTTTGATGTACCATTGTCCAATGCGTCGTTCGTTATAAGTTTCTGTGATGATATTACCAGAGTGATTTTTGCTCTCACTAGGTAATAGTCTGTATGGGCCTTCGAAGGGATGACCTAAGCAATATTTTTTCTATTTTTGTAGTGGGGATCGGACCCACATCATTTGATACCAAAGGCGTATATACTTACCTCTGAACTGTTTAGGCTAAAAACCTAATCTAATAAGCTAATAGCTAACAATAGTATAAAATCAAATTATAGCAAATAATATCTCATAATCATCATTTCTCCTTTTGATTTTATCTAGAAGAGTATATCAACTGAAATCAGTAGAACCAAGAACTTAAGATGCGCAGATAATATACGCTTTCTGCCGAATCCTTGAAAGTATTGACGGAACTACTAGAGTGAGTAGGATGAGTTAATTTTGAATATATCAATAAATCAAAAACAAAAATTATGATAAGTAGGGGATATAAAAACTAGCCATAAATTGTCAAAACCAATGGTGTCAAAATGGTGAATCAATTTGTATATTTGGATACCCCTATAACCAGTTCTGCAATATGCACCCAAGAAATCAAAAGAAGATTATCAGTGGCCAAAGGAACAATGACAAAGCTCACCAAAATATGAAAAAGTCACAAAATCCTTTCCACTTTTTTTAACTAGGTCTGAACGCCGGTCCTTAAAGGAACTATTGTGACCAAAAAAGTCACCGCTTACTTTGGTCATGTGGTGCGTAGAGATGGTCTGGAGGAGCTGGCATTGCAGGGAACGGTGCAAGGAGCGAGAACCCAGGGAAGAATAGCAACAAAATATACGGACGACATTACAAAATAAGGGGTCTACCCCAAAATCCCGATAGCCAAAATCCCGACCGGCACAATCCGACGGCCAAAATCCCGAGACGCCAGAATCCCGACAGGCCAAAATCTCGACAGGTTTGATAAGTTTATTTTTAACATATAATTTCATTTGTTTCTTGTTTTTTGTTTATGGCCATCTGTTTTTTATTTTTTGTTACTAAACAAAAGTATTTTCCATTTAATATGAACTAATTTTCTAGTTCACAAGTTTACTTTCGTATAGATATTATTATGTCACTTACAACCTTCCATTTCAGTAAGTATAGCTTTTATATTATAAAATGAATTGTTTAAATAATTTTGTCTTTTAAAATACACAATAATTAGTACCAGACTTATTAGTAAGTAATAATTTTTCAATTTCAATACTCTCTATAATATGATTTGGTATTGTATTTGAAAAGGAAACAATAAATATTCAAAATGTAGTGGTCGGAATTTTTACTTATGCGAGGATAGCATGTCGGGATTTTGGCCTGTCGGAATTCTGGTGTGTCGGGATTCTGGCGTGTCGGTGTTTTGGCCGTCGGGATTTTGGCTGTCGGGATTTTGGCTATCGGTATTTTGGGCGCCACTGCAAAATAAGTAGGAGCCCCACTAAACCATTGCTTCAGAGTTACAGAAGGCAGAGAAATATGGAAACAAATCACGAAATGTTATTAAGAATTTAAGATGCCACGATGTTTGAACACCGGACAACCGTCTAAGAAGAAGTTCTTTTAGAATAAAAAAATTAGTATTTTCCTTCATAAGTATGCCTCATGATATGCTCAGGTCTTTTTTGTGTCGTCATTGAATGTGATTTAAACTTCCTCCTCCTCATTCCTTAAGTTCTTGCCAGGGCGTGTTGACACTCTAAATAGGTCTAACCCTAGATCAAGATAAAAGGTGTCGAGGGAGGTGCTTCTAGTCTTTGATGAATATTCCCCAGTTTTTCTGTTATTCGCCATTTGTGTTGTTTCTTTGCCAATATTTGCCCTTATTTTTCAATACCCCTGCTATGTCGCTATTCCACTCTTTATTGTACAGCCTCATGTTTTCCCTACTGATTTAGCTTCCTACACACTTTTTACTTGCCTATTACTAGTTATTTAGAAGAGCTCAGGGCTAAAAGGATGAGGGTAAAAAAAACAAGTTTTGAGAAATTAGGTTTTTAAGTTTTAAAACTAAATATAATAATAATTAACAGAAAAGGCACTTCATTTTGGTTACTAATTCATGCAGTAACTTACAGGGAACGTATAGGTTATGTTTTTGGGTTTATTTATCTTTTGATGTCATCAAATTTCAGGCTAAATGGATGATGGTCCACTAATGTGTCTTAAAATGAAACTAAAAATACAGATAAGGTAATCTATATTTTGAAAAAGTATATCATGCAGATCTGCTCCTGTTGATAACACCAAGCTACAAATACCTTATGTTAGTAATGGATACAATGAAAAGTTTTAAGCATGTGGCAGTGCGTCAAAATATGCTTGAAACTTTACAGTATAACACCAATGTACACCAGAATAAAAGAAAGCTGTAAATAAACCATATACCTATATAATAATATGTCTATGAAATAAACACAGGTATGTACAATAACAAAATAGCTAGACAATAAACAGCACTAATAGCAGAGACCTCTGTGGTCAGGAATCTGAACTAGGTGGACTGTCATCCTTTTAGCCTGCACATGTAGCACCTTCATTCTTTTAGCCTAGAAGAAGTATTTTTCAAAGCTGGATGGCTTGTATACCTTCATCTTTATTGCTTAGTTAGATACCATGCAATATTTTACAAAAGATAACTTACAAGAAATTAGCATTATCTCCATAATGACAAAAAATGGACCCTCATCCTTTTAGCTTTGAGCTATTACACTGTGTTCAGTGATGAGCACGCTAATAACCGACAAAATAGCTCAAAAGATGGAAAACATAATACATTGCGAAACAAAAAGAGATGCAACTAGTGGAGGTGGAAATTATCGTTATAAACGTCTAAAATAACATTACATTACATAGTTTCCCGCCTTTAGACGTATCAGAGGAGTATGACAACTGTTACTGTGACAGTAGAATTTTATAAAATACTCCTTTCACAGACGTTTAAAGGTGGGAAACTATGTAATGTAATGTTAATTAATACTTTTATAACGATAGTTTCCACCTCCACTAGTTTCATCCCTTTTTGTTTCGCAATGTATTATGTTTTCCATCTTTTGAGCTATTTTGCCGGTTATTAGCGTGCTCATCACTGTATAACCAAACCATGCTAATTTTTCTCCTTTATTGTGTCAAGTAACGGTTTGATTTCAAGTAGGGTCTCTTATTTCTTTATTTTTTTAGTCTGTCTGTCCTTATTACCCTTATTTGTTTTTCTGTGGTGTTTCGTCTTTTCTGCATGTATCCTACCTTGGATACTTCCGTTTAAAATAAAGTTTTCTGTTCTGTATGTCAACGTTGGCCTATAATTGTTTCATATATATTGTCATCTCGTTTTCCATTTCTTTGTTGTTGAGGAATCCTCTATTTAGAGCATGCATAGTTTTCCTGTACTCTTTAGTCTGTTATTGATGCTTCCTCTGTTATTTATTACTGTTCCCAGGTTTTTGTGTATATCTGTTTGCTTTACTTTTTGTTGATATATTATCACTTCGATTAGATCATCCCTGTCTTTTTTGTTGTTATTTTTATCATCTCTGTTTTCTCTTTATTTACATTTAGGTTGTACTTTTTGCTTCTTTCTTTTATAAATTATTATGCTTAAGTTTTCCTGCGTTTCGGCTAATAATACTGATAATATTATGTCATTTGCAAATACACATTCTACACTCACCGGCACAAAATTCCGCAACCCAAAATTTTTGATTAAGTTTGACAATGTATAACTTTATTATTTGTGCTCCGATTTTCAAAATTTTTACACCAGTTTGTAAGTACATGCAATATCGTTTGGTATTATTCCGGTAACAAAAAAATTTTGCTTGCATGGCATTATACAGGGGTGAATGGAAGCATTGTATTTTCTCCTAACTTTAAAGAATTCTGTGGAAAAATGGAAGAGCTGATTTTGTTTCATAGTCATGTCATACTATCCCGGAGGCATCACTAAAATTTTGTTTTTTGAAATATCCGAATATCTCTTTTCGTGTAAGAGCTGTACCATTTTTTGTAAATAAAAACACTGATTGATTAATAAAATAGAGGTAAGATTGATAAGATTAGAATGGCCCGCATGCAGCCCAGATCTCAATCCTATTGAGCATATATGGGATGAATTAAATAAAGCTATTCGCCGTTATCCTAGGTCTTCAGAAAATTTGGTACAGTTATGGCTCTCGTAGAGGAATATCGGGCTATTCCCCAGGCAGGGATAACACATATTTATTCGATGCCAAACAGATTGCGAGCAGTCGTTGCTTCAAGAGGTGCACATACCCGCTATTCAATTGTTATGTTTTGTTGTTAATTTTGCTTTGTTTTGTTAATTTTAGTGCCCTTGATAATTTTAATGAAATAAACCTTCAAAGAAAGTTTTTATTTACAGCTCTTACAATAAAAGAGGTATTCGGATAATTCAAAAAACAAAACCTTGTGATACCTCCAGGATAACACAAAAGGAGTATGAAACAAAAACAGCCCTCCAATTTTTCCACAGAATTTTTTAAAGTTAGGAGAAATTACAACGCTTCTATTCACCCCCGTATAATGCCATCTAGGCAAAAAAATTTTGTTACCAGAATAATAACAAACGATATCAATACATGTACCTACAAACTGATGTAAGAATCTTGAAAATCGGAGTACAAATAATAAAGTTATAGGTTGTCAAACTTAATCAAAAATTTTGGGTGGCGGAATTTTGTGCCGGTGAGTGTATATTCTCAATTTGCATTCTATTCCATCGTATACAGTATTTTAAAGGTTTTTTACATTCTATCACTATCTCATCTATTACATTTATAAAAATTACTGGGTCCTAACTACCTCCTTGTCTAAATCCTTGTCTTGTTTCAAATGGTTGCGATTGCATATTTTGTGTTCTTATTGTATTTTGATTGATTGCATAAATATATTTAGAGAATTAATCCAGCAAAGGAATAAATGCCAAGAGAATGTTGATAATGAACTGGCATATTAGCGTTAAATTTGATTAAAACCAACGTTAATTAAAATATGATAGGATGTTATTTTTCAGACTAGTAATACTGTAGTTAATAAAAACTTTGTTATGTACGTGTAGTCACTACCGCATATTCATCTCCAGCCGGGTGTTGGTTTCGGGAGTTGGCGTAAAGGTGTGGTCTCCGGGGTAAGGCAAAAGGCAACCCACGTGGAACCTCCCGCCGTGTCCATTTATGCTCTGTTTAAAAGTTTACTTAAAATATAGAGAAAAGGCCGGAAAGTTTATGCGAAAACAGTAGTGCCACCATTCTATGTTAATGTGGACAATAATTTTCCACCTTGTTACTTAACGTTCGCTTGACCTAACAAATGTGTAGGCAGAAGAAGCTCTCTTTATTTTTTGCTCTAACCATAGGATAATGCGCTCAAAAGTTTAACAGTTTTTAATTAAAAAGTTGTGTCTACTGGATTTTAATACATAATAAGGGGGGAAATGGTATTAGCGAAATACACTCAACGGCAAAAAACGATCGGCAAATTTTTATCAATGTTCAAAACATCCAATGTTTTACTAAAAAAAATGGTCTGTTATAATTTATGTTCATTTTTTAATTTTACCTATAAAAGTATCACTAAGGTAATACATATTTCTTTAAAGGTTACTACGTTTCTTCACATTGAAAATATTTTATTGAGCGTTTCGACTTGCAGTTTGATTGAAAAAGTTTTGTCTACTAGATTATTTCAATACGTACGGGGAAATAATATTAGTAAAATATACTCGACCCCAAAAAATGATTGGCAAATTTTTATACATACATATCCTTTTTTTAATATGTTTTACTAAACAACTACTCTGTTATAATTCGACTTGCAGGTTGATTGAAGAATAAAATAAGAACGGTAAACATAAAGCTAGTAGGTATAGATCAAAGAGCATAGTGGGTTACGACATAAAAAGAAAATCAATTAAAAAATATGAATGGACATGGTAAAAAGCGAGTCTAAGTATATATTAAAATCACAATAAAGATGCCCTAGAAATAAACAAACCAAGACACGTTAAATATTACGAGAAGCACTTCCGAATCATGATTTACCATTTATAAACTTTGTAAATCATGATTTAGGATTTACAATGTACAGCTGGTTCCAAAAAAACTGATACGACTCTTAAAGCGTCTTTGTAGAAAATTGAGCAGTGTACTTTCTTCTTTCTCTTCTTTTTGTTTTTGGTCTCGCTGCAAGGCAATTACCAGCACGATTTATAGGCGATCTTGATGTAGTCTGGCTCTAAGCCATATCAAAATCGCTGACTATGTTCTTGTAAAAAGCTTTTGATCAGGTGTGATATAACGAATATGAGTTTAATTATATTTGATTGATTATATTTTGAAGGATAAATACTTATTATTTACATACTGTCACTGTTACTGCCAATTCTTAAAATTGGTCAGATAACTTCAACCTCAAAGCATGGCTGTTTGTTTGTTTATTTTATTATTTGTCTGTCATAATAAATATAATATAATATCAGACCAATCATACACTGCTCAAAATGATCAAATCTTACTAAGAGTCGTATCAGTTTTTTTATAAACCAGCTGTACATTATGTACGTATTTCTCATGATCATCTTTCAGTACGTCACAGTTTTTCGATTTCATTCTAACGCATTAAATTGTATGTGACAGAAAAAAAGGCACGTCGGTGATTACATTTCGTCGGTGACATTTTTATAACATTTCTTCTAGTTATTCTAGTTGTCGATAGATGGCGCCATAATAAAAAAATAATTTTTTTTAATTAGATCATAATATTACAAATATAATCTGTATAATTTATAAGACTATACAAATCAAAGAAAATACCATTTTATAAATGCAAGAAACACATTTGATTTGTTTTTATTCCACATTGAAAATAAAATGTGACAACTGTCAGATTTAACTAAAATGTCGTGTTAGAATAAATGTCATAAATGTGTATTATCACGGACTTACCCTTTTTCCTATCATTTGTTACGCACTGAAAAATGATCATGAAAAGGACAATACATTATGTACACCTGGTTCCAAAAAAAACTGATACGACTCTTGAAGCGTATTTTGTAGAAAATTGAGCAGTGTATTTTGAAGGATAAATACTAAATATTTACATACTGTCAATGTCACTGCCAAATCTTAAAATTTGTCAGATAGCTTATTCTGTTCCACGGTTATTAGACTTTATTATAAATCTTTATTATTAGGAATACTTTCTCCGCAGCTGAGGGTATCTTATCAACTGTATTGTTTTTAAACAATAGATGATAAAATAAAAATATTGACAGTTCAAAAATGTGAACATTATTGCATTGTGTGTGGCCTAAGTTTGGGCTGAAAACTGAAATGTATTACATTTTTACAAAATTTTGGAATATGTTTAATTATGTAGACCAATTTTAACAGTTGTTTTCAATACTCTACAAATAGTTTCTAATGTCTTTTGATGTCAAATAATTAGGGAACCTGGAATTCAACAGTTTAGAATTTTACATTGAGTTAATGCAAAATTGTGACGCATGTCAAAATTCTCAATGTATTTTAATTGTAGGTATTCATTTTTTCGAATCCTGAGAAAACTAATAAATATTTATGAAAAATTTAAGCTCCGAATGAAAGACTATATTATTACCGAGGGCTGAAAGTCCCTGAAAACTTCTATAATATTTATTTTAATAAGTTACAGGGCTGAAAATAAAAGAGAAGTGTGATATTTAATTTCAAATATTTCATTCAATAGAAACTGATTGTTTATTCTAAGGGGCTTTCCGCCCTCGGTAATAATGTAATCTTTCATCCTGCGTTTAAATTTTTCTAAAATACTTATTAGTTTTTTCATGATTCGAAAAAAATCATATTACGATTCAAATGACAGTACTCTCGTAACGTAATCCACGTTTGTTGTGTATTTGTTGTATAATCCACGTTTACAATAATTATGTGATCTATTTGATGTAAAAACTATCATTTATAATATACTCTTTATAAAATACAGGAATTCAAAATAATATAAACATTTAGACCTTAATAATTAGTACAATTTATGAATTAACATAATATGTAATCAGTTGCTTATTGTTTGTTTATTTTATTATTTGTCTGTCATAATAAATATAATGTCAGATCAATCAAATACACTGCTCAACATGATCAAATCTTACTAAGAGTCGTATCAGTTTTTTTAGGAACCGGCTGTACAGCTGGTTCCTAAAAAAGCTGATACGACTCTTAGTAAGATTTGATCATTTTGAACAGTGTATTTGATTGGTTTGACATTATATTATATTTATTATGACAGACAAAAAAATAAAATAAACAGCAAACAACAAACAACTGATAACATATGTTAATAATTAAATGAATTATTCATAAATTGTAATAATTATTAAGGATAATATTTTTGAATTCCTGCATTTTATAAAGAGGTTTAGTTCTAGCAATTTTCGCATCTTCAAAAGGATTCTCTTCTAATCTCTCCAAAAGCGTACGATATTCATGAGCGGTAGATATTTTTGGTCTTCCAGAACCTTGCTTTCTTTCGAGAGTTTCTTGTTCTCTCCATCTTTTATTAATATTAAAACTGTTGCTCTGCTTACGTTAAAATGGTTCGCTACGGCATCGGCAGATAGTGACCAACCATCTTCTAATTTCGTTACAATTCTTGCTTTTAGTTCTTTGGTAGCATGTGGAGCCATTTTTTGAGGTTGAACAGAATAAAATATCTGACAAATTTTAAGATTTGGCAGTAACAATGACAGTATGTAAATACTAAGTTTTCAATTTAAAAATCTTTTAGTAATATTTTAATATTTTTAAATATTAATAATATTGCTATTAGGATTGAAAACGACTTCATCTTTCAATTTCCAGATGACGCTAGTCACCTAGTCCATTCACATCAGTTGCGGTGTGGGGGATAAACTCTCGGTGTTGATCACTTGTGTTGTTAGAGTATGGAGTAGCAGGCCTACGTCTCTCCGATGAGACTTCAATAAGAGTCGAAAATCGTCGATTCAGAGTGCTGGACTGCGCTCCCTATTCTAAGTGAAAAAATAAGATTGTTTTGCCTTCGCATTGCAACTGAATAAAAATGGAATTTTTATTTTATTTTTAAATAACAAGTATTTATCCGTCAAAATACACTGCTCAATTTTCTACAAAATATTTAAGAGTTGTATCAGTTTTTTTAGTATAAGGTCATAAACTATCTAAAGTGCAAAAAATAGTGGCAAAAATCGGCCTATAAGTAACTTATAGAACATTTTATGTTAATCAAAACAAACGACATTTTATAAATTCCAGTTCTTTTGACAACAGATAAGAGAACAAGTCTTGATCAAATTAAAAGCGACGTTGCCGGTTTTCCAAAAAGTTTTAAAAATCCAAGAAAGGAAATCAATCAATTAATAATAAACTAAGTAAACAAGATTTCGAAGTAAAAAGAATTTTAATATATTTAAAGTCATACTCAATTATTGCTTGAGAAGTTCTAGAGCCTTCGCCGGGTCGACTGGGGAACTAGAGCTTATCGCTTGCTTTAATATAGAGTACAAATACATAAAAAATGGTGGATAGTGATAATGATTACACCTCAGAAGACAGTAAAAAGAGAAGTCTAGAGATAGATGCAGACAATATTTTTAACAAGAGCAAGAAACTATCCAGAACACCAACCAAACAACAGAAAGATGAAAACAAAATTGATCAGCTTTTAAAAATGATGCAAAATTTAACAGATCAAACACAAAGTTTAACATCGGAGGTAAAAGGAATAAAAGAAGAACAACGAGAATATAGAAATGACCTCCGAGAATTAAGAAAAGAAATAAATGAATTCAAACAAAGTAACCAACAACTACAAAAAGAAAATGATGAAATGAAACAGGAACTAAAGATAGTGAAAATGAAGGTAGAAAAGTTCGAGAAAGAGAGAAAAGCTAACAATGTTATTGTCCAGGGTCTACCGATGGATACAAATAACCCAAATGTAGTCAATGAGGTTATGGCAGATTTCGTGGAAAGAGAATTAGGTATTAAAGTAGAAATAGAAGAAGCTTATAAAATAGGGGACAAAACATGTCTTGTAAAACTAAAAAACAAAAATGAAAAAATAAAAATTATGAAGAACAAAAACAAACTAAGGAATTCAAAGCCGGAAATATATATCAATAACGATCTAACGCAAGAAGAGATGAAAATACAACAAGAAATACGGAGAATTGCAAAATTTCAAAAAGAAAACGGTAAGAACACTAGAGTAGGTTATCAAAAATTAATTATTGACGGGACTGAATGGAAATGGAACAAAGAGAAGAATGAACTGGAAAGGGCAAAGCAGGACACGCCAAAAAACTGATAAAAAAACAAATATTGGATACAACACAAAAAACGGACACGAAAATGGCAAAGAAAAAGGACCTGAACAGATTAGATAAAATAAAACATACGAACACAAAAAAATATAATAAAAAACCGAAAAAATGTGATCAACTAAAAATAAGTACGTGGAACATCAGAACAATGCTTGAACCAGGAAAAATGCAGGATATCGTCTCAGAACTAGAAAGATACCAAATTGATATTGCAGTGATTCAAGAAATCAGATGGGCAGGTCAAGGAGAAATAAATAGAAAAAACTACACACTACAGTACTCGGGACATGAAAAACAAGGTCAATATGGAGTTGCTTTCATAATTATGGGAAAAATAAAAAATAACATTATGCAATTTAAACCAATAAATGAACGTATGGCTTACCTGAGAATTAACGCCAAACCATTTAATATATCAATCATAAACGTATATGCCCCAACTGAAAGTGCTACTGCGGAGGAAAAAGACAAATTGTATGAGGAACTCGAACGAGAAATGGAGAAGTTACCTAGAGAAGACACAATACTGGTAATGGGAGATTTTAATGCCCAAATAGGTAAGGAAGACTACATTAACCAAGTAGCAGGTAAGCACACAATACACGAAAAAACTAACGACAATGGCCAACGATTATGTAATCTAGCATCTAGTACCAATATGATTATCGTTAGTACAAAATTCGAACATCCCAAATACCATAAAGTGACGTGGATTTCCCCAGACCAAAAAACATGGTCACAAATAGACCATATTCTGATTACAAGAAGGAAGCAAACATCGGTAACAGACGTGAGGTCCTACAGAGGTGCACATGCAGACACAGACCATTTTATGGTGACTGCAAAAGTAAGACAAAAAGTCAAAAGAACACTAAAAAACACGACAACAAAAAATAAATGGCACGTAGAAAAACTGAATACTCCAGACATAAGGATTAAATATGCTGATGACATGAACAAAAAACTGAAGGAACAATCTAAACCTACAAAGGATATAGAAACAGAATGGAGAAATATAAAAAAATGTATAAATGAAACAGCGGAAGTACACGTAGGGATAAAAAGAAACAAAAAAAGACAAGAATGGTATAATGAAGAATGCCATAAAATGTTAAAAAAGAAGGTAGAAATGAGACAAATGTGGATAAGAACAAATAGACAGGATTATAGGGAAGAATACAATATAATAAGGCATGCATGTAAGAAAAAAATAAGGAAAATTAGACGTGAGTGGTTGGATGATAAGATAAAAGAAATAGAAAAAGAGAGTAAGAACAGAAACACAAAAGAATTCTATAAGAAAATTAGTGAGCAGAACAAAACGTTTAAAGGAAAGATAAAAAGCATAAAAGATAAAAATGGAAAAGTATCAGAAAACGATGAAGAGTATAAAGAAATTTGGACTAACTATTTTAAAGAATTATTAACAGAACAACAAGATCAAGACCTAAATGAAAACAGAGGAGAAGAGACAATGATGTTAGGAAACCAGCTACAAATACCAACAAAAGAGGAAGTTGAGGAAATTATTAATAGCAGCCGTAATGGTAAAGCCTCAGGATCGGACTGTATCAATATGGAGCTTATAAAATATGGTGGTGAAGAATTAAAAGATAGATTATACAATTTAATAAAAGACATATGGGACGAAGAAAAAATGCCGGAAGAATGGTACAAAGGACAAATTATCACGATTCATAAAAAAGGAGATCAACAGATGTGTAAAAACTACAGAGGACTGACGCTATTAAACACAGCATATAAAATCATGTCCGCCTTAATACAACGAAGACTGACCGAAGCTACCACGAATATCATAGGACACTATCAATGCGGATTTGTTAAGGGAAAGTCTACAACAGATGCCATACATACAGTTAAACAAATTATGGAAAAAGCTCATGGATATAAAATAGAAATTGAACTGCTTTTTATAGATTTTCGACAAGCATTTGATACAATAAATAGATCAAAACTAATGGTAGCTCTGAAAGAAATGGGAATACAACATAAATTAAGAAGATTAATACAAATGACAATGAGTAGAACTGTAGTTAGTATAAAAACTCAAGTAGGCGACACAGAAGAATTTGTCATCAATAAAGGGGTGAGACAAGGAGATTCATTATCAGCAACTCTGTTTAATCTTGCCCTAGAATACGTCGTCAGGAAGATCAACAAAGGCACCCTCCGAACGAGAGAAGGACAAATAATAGCATACGCTGATGATATTGTGCTAATAACAAAAAATAGAAAAACAATGGAACGAATGTTAAACGAAATGGTAACAGAAGGAAAAGTAATGGGATTAAAAATAAACCAAGAGAAAACCAAAATAATGAGATTTGACAAAAACTTTGAAAACAGAAAGGTTAGAGTAGGAGAATACACTTTTGAAGAAGTCGAAAAATTTAAATATTTAGGAATATTAATAACAAACAATGGAGAAAGAGAAACCGAAATCAAAGAAAGGATTATTACAGCAAATAAGAGCTTCCATGCAAATAAAAAATTACTTAAAAATAAGTTATTGAGTAAGAAATCAAAAATGAAAGTATACAAAACAATAATTCGACCGACGATGATGTATGCAGCCGAAACTCTTAGCATGACAAAAAAACAAGAGGAAAACCTTAGAATACAAGAAAGAAAAATACTAAGAGCAATATTAGGACCAATAAAAATAAATGACAATGAATTTAGACAAAGAACGAACCTTGAGTTACTGGAAGAAATTGAGGAGGATATAGTATGTAAAATAAAACAGCAAAGAGCAAAATGGCTAGGACACATATGGAGATCCGGATCAACTACGACGATATACTCAATATTGGAATGGACACCAGCTGGCAAAAGAAGACGTGGAAGACCAAGATCTACATGGTTACAAGAAGTAGTAAGTGATCTCAACAATGCGGGCATACGACATTGGAAAGGGAAAACCAGAGACAGGAAAGAGTGGAGAAAAATAACAGAGAAAATTAAATAACGAACATGAGGACTGATCTACCTCAAAACATAGATCTAGAGAGCGTAAGCGGCGTAACCCCTAAAGGGGTGTTTAGCCACTATATATATATCAGTTTTTTTAGGAACCAGCTGTACATTATAAATCATGATTTGGGAGTGCTCCTCGTATTGGTTTGTTTATTTTTAATTTTAAGTATAGTATAATACCTCGTATATGAGTATAATAACTTTTTTAATTAAATTTTTTTTTAAATAAATTTTGAATAGATTAACAAATGTTTTGCATGAAGGTTGTATTACATCTATCACATACCGGTTGATTTTTTCTGTCAAAGTATGAGTTTATGATTCTGGTATGACCCAATTAGAAAACATAAATTATAGACTGATTGTCATGATTTATATTTTGCTTCTTTCGCAGTTATTTTACATAAATTTACAAATATCTATTAAATCTTATTTTTGGTTTAACATTTTAAGCGCCGAACGAAATTTTGCGATCGGGTCCGTATGCCGTAACAATTTGTATAATTAGTCGAGGAAATGAAGCTGGAAAAATGGCAAAACCTCGCAATTTTTTCATCCAGCATCGATTTGTACAAAAATTTGGGATTAGGCTCATTTCACCCTCTAGTTCATTTTCTATATTGAGCCGTTGTACGCTTTTGGTTTTTTAAGGGTGAAAACTACCCCTAAAAAAACTACTTGTAAAAAATTATAAAACAACATTTTAAACTTTAATATTGTCAACATTTGATTCTTATTAGTTACATAATGATTGTTTTATACTTTAAGACATACTATCATAATATTTTAACCCTTAAAACCACCCTTGTTGGAGCTATATATAAAAACTTACTTATCCTAAAAGAATAATTTCCGTTGCATCGATTTACATAAAAATTTGGGATTAGGATTATATCACACTGTACTTCATATTCTATAACATGCTCAAGGACGTCGATTATCTTTAGGGGTGTAAACTACCCCTGATTTTCAAAAATTATATAAAAAACCTTGTAAACTTTAATATGGGTAAAATTTGGTTTTGATTGGCTAAAAATAATGATTGTTTTATGCTTTAGGATATAATATCATAATATTTCAACCCTTAAAAACCACCCTTAAGAACAATATAATTTTTATAAGTAGATAATTTAATAGATCTATACAGAAAAAAAAAAGTAGAATTATAGAATTACAAAAATATTTATTTACACCAAAATACGAATTTACAAATATGTAGAAGTACAAATACACATAGTTTTTAAGTAATCTTCTAGTATACGAACCAGTTCTGTGATATTATACATGCATTGAAAATGTTCCATAAGCGGACTATTCGAATATTTCGAAAAAAAAAACGCCTTTTATAAATATAGCTCCTTCATTTTTGGCGATAAAAAGTTTTTCAAAAACGGTTTTGTAAGATTTTTGAAGAACTATAAAACTGTGTGAATTAAATTCCGTTAGATCTCTAACTTTTTAATTGGGGTGGGTTTAAAGGGCTCGAATTAGAGGGTGTTTGCTCGTAAATAGAGGTTTTAAACAGCTATATCTCGCTAACTGTTCACTGTAATGAAAATTTATGCACAATATAATTTTAGTTATTAAAAAAGCTATAATTTAGTAGTCTATCATTTGTTTCGTGTCTCCAGTATTTTCGGAGATATTTGGAAGTGAAACGTGAAAAATACGAAAGTGCAAAATATCAATTTTCCTTTAAACTCCAATTTTTCTAAAATTTGGCCTTTTAGATAGGTCAAACTTCTTGAGTGTATTGACAATATAAATATACAAGGAATTGCAAAAAGGTGAAGACCAATTTTTAATTAGGAGGGTAGTTAGGGGGTTATTTTCACTGATTTTTTCGTAGAGAAAAGCAGGTACCCACATTTTTTTTATCATAAATCGCTCTATTTTTATGATATAAATTTTTTATTATTATTCTTTGAAAGGTTTGATTTTATACTTGAAAATAGATAATTTAAGTTTTCCTAGAAAATGCAAAGTTTTCCCGTTATTTGGCTTTGAATATTTCAAATTATGCATTTGACGAGAAAAGCTAACATTTAACATGCCGTATCTCGGTTTGTGTTGGTCTTAAAGATATTATACAAAAATAATTTAGTTTGTCTTACTAGAGGATACAATTTTGTTATCTGCAGTTTTTTTGATGAAGTGCATATTTTTCGAGGTATTCTCAAGAAACCCTCTAAAAAGTCGATTTTTTCGACGAAAAACTGTTACTTTTAAGCGCGTATAACTCGAAAAATATTAGTTTTACGAAGAAAATGTAAAAAACATTTTTTTCTTAGAATTACTTTTTACATCGATTTACATGGATAAAATGTAATAAAAAATCCCCACCCCCGAGATGGGGTGGCAACCACCCCCAATTTTTTAGCGTACAGCGGCATGATATAGAAAATGATCCTTGGACTATTTCCTACCTTCTGTGAAAATTTCAAGTAAATCCATGCTGGACGAAAAAATTGCGAGCCAAAATGCTTCATTTCCTCGACTAAATATGTTTTTAAACAAAAATTAACATTGATTTTTAGATTATTATTAACAGTATGTACAGTCAGAAAAATGAAAGAATACCCATGAACGAACATATAAAAGACCCTGTATTTTCCTGTCACCGTGTCACAAAGAAAATTGTCCAGTGCAAGTACATGTAACAATAATTATTACATGTACTTGCGCTGGCCAATTTTTTGTGTTACACCTTGACAGGAAAATACAGTGTGTTTTATATATTCGTTCATGGGTATTCTTTCATTTTTCCTACTGTATAATACTTACATACAGTGCTTGACAAAAATATACGATTGTATACTCGGGCGCGTCAGATTATCACATGGGAAGAACCTTGTACCCTGTAAATGTACCTCTACCATATATTGGCTCTTAATACAGGGGAGTTCGTTCAGGGTGGTCCGAAAAAAAAATCTATCCTTAGAAAAACTCGAAATCGTCAGACAAAGATAAGGTAAGTTAAGAGCACACAGTAGCGATCAACAGGTAGCAACAAACGCGGTCCAAGATTGCGAAAATTCTGCGAACTTTCAAAAGTGAGGCAACAGTGCGTCGGTAATTCGACACTGACAGTGACGTTTATACTATCAAAAACAATAATTTTTGTACACATGGGCGCGAAATGTTGCCAAGTCAGTGACGTTCGATTTCTTGTTATAAAAAAATTGATTTTTAGTAGTTCCAATGTGACACAAAATCTAGGCACGGGATAAAATAGTTTATTTGAAGAAAGTGTATTTTTTGTCTTTCTTAATGGCGGTACAGGCTCCTTTTTGCAATATTTTATTTAGTTATAGAGTAATTTCCACATATTAACATATTTCTGAAATTGGGCTCTGTACCGCCATCTCGACATCTCGACAAAATATTCAAAATTAGAGCAGCAATCTTGGAACGCATTTGTTCATTTGTTGCTACACGTTGATCGCAAACACTGCCGAGATTCACTTTGACACATTCGGAATAGGAAAGATACAACACAAAAATTCCTACCTCACACTATTAACTGCTCAAATGAACTTAATCTTTCATTAAAAAAAGAAGAATTATTGAAATAGCGGGAGTATATAGTAGTCTCATAAAATTTTGTGGAGTTTATTTCTACAAAATAATTTTCTCATTTTTTGTTATCAATACATTATGATGGTGTCAATAAATAATTATTGATTGGCGTAAGGTTTTAGTTATTAAGGTACCAAGGGTATTTATTATCAGGATAATAACACTTAAGGTCAATGGTGTATATATACATACCGAGGGCCTATAGCCCGAGGTATATAGGTTGACCGATAACGTTATTATCTATAATACCCGTGGTGCCTTTAACGTTTAATGTCCGACTAATTTCTTCTTTATATGCAAAAAATTTGAATGAATTTTTAATTAATTAGTTTTTAATAAGTACATTTAGCAGAAATAGCCGGTTTGTGGTAACCATAATTTTACTTAGAGTTTTATTTGTCAACTTGACAGTATTTATACTGTCAAGTTGACAACATGTACAAAACCTTAATAAGACCGGTACTCACATAGGTACGGCTCAGAAACCTGGACACTCACTAAAATTGAGAAAACATTGCTAGCCACCTTTGAAAGAAAAATCTTGCGACACATATATAAGGGCACAAAAGAAAACGGAATTTGGCGAAGAAGATACAACTTTGAACTATACAAAATATACCAGGATCCGGATATCATAACATTCATTAAAATAGGACGGCTGCGTTGGATGATACATGTAGAAAGAATGGAAGAAGGCGAAATACCAAACAAAATATTCAAATAGATGCCATTAGAAAAAATACCAAGAGGAAGACCGAAGCTGAGATATTTAGAACAAATAGAAAATGAATAATAACCTTAAAAATAAAAAACTGGAGAAAAAAAGCACGAAACAGATCAGAATGAAGAAGAATCCTGGAACAGGCCAAGACCCAGAAAGGGTTGTCGAGCCAGTGATGATGATGATGAGTTTTCAAATAGGTCAGTACATTTTTTGTGAAAATGTACTTTTACTAAGTTTCTCAATCTCTTATCAATGTGGATTCCTAGGTACTCGACGGTATCGGATTGTAGCAGCTGTTTCATCAAGAGTTACAGTCGGACATGTTTGTTTTTTCATGGAGAATGTTCAATGAGTGGATTTACTCTCATTTGCCTTTATCTTCCTTTTTTTAAGTCAGCGTTGGATATTGTTAATTTCTATTTGAAGGGATCTGGACGCTGTGATTAGATCATGGTGAGAGACTAATTCATCGGTGTCATCAGCAAAAGTTTCACATGTTGTTCTGTTACTTGTCTGTAGGTCAGCAGTGTAGAGCAAGTACAAAAATTGGTTCCAAGAACCTCCCTTGCGGTACTTCGGCTGTTATTGGTCTTAGGCTTATGCATTTATTATCCTGCTTGACTAGGAAATTTCGGTTGAAAGTATAGCTTCTTCGGATTTGGTACAAAGGATGGAGAAGATTTTCCTTTTGCTTAAATTGGAGACCAGTACGCAGTACCTTGTCGAAAACATGACCAACGTACAGGAATGCAGCAGAACAATACCTTTTATTTTCTAAATCCCTTCTGATGTATTTTACTAGTCTCTGTACTTGTTCTATTGTTCCTTGTTGTGTTCTGAACCCAAACTGGTGTTGGAGTATTAGTGTTCTTTCTTTTATGATTGGGGATAATTGCTTAAGGAGAAGTTTCTTCTAAATTTTTGATAAAGTGGTAGGTAGCAGGCTTATTGTTCTGTATAAATTCACCGAGTTATATTTTTCCCTGTTTTAGATATAAGAATAATTTGAGCAACTTTCCATTGCTCCGGGTAGTACCCTAAGTTTTGAATTAAATAAATTACATAAATTCTTATTTTTCTGTCAACTAATTTAATAAAAAAATCGGGCATCCTGTATAAATGATTATATTAACATTTATATTACTGAATAGAGAATTGAATATCCTTTCAAATAAGCTAGCACACGATCCCTATTCTTATTTCAAAAAATTATGCATTAAGTCATCACGCCCAGATGGATGACGTCACTAGTATAATATATATGCCAAAAAACCAATTTCGGGATTTTTCCTTAAAGCCGCCGGCTTACAAAATAACGAATGTATTCCATACGTTTGCACCACACTGTATAATAAAGCTACATTCCTATCCGCTACAACGTCACTTTAATAAATGATTTTCTATTTTAGGGGAGTGCAATTAGAACGAAAATATGCATTGTTTCGGAATAATTCAAACAAGCTTATATTTTTCTGAAACTTTTTTTGTTAGTTTATATACATGTTAAAGTAAAAAGTTATATTCGCAGATTTGGCCGCTAATTGTTTATTAATTTTTTAAACAATAACAATTGTTTTGTATAAATAATTTAAAAATATCCTTGAATTCATCATTTTACTTTGATCAAATATTTTTCTATTTTGTTTTTGGTTATGCTGAATCCGAATATGGCATTACAATTTGAAAATTCTCATACAGAAGCTCTTATACAGTATGTTTGCGTAGCTCGGAACCACATGGAAAACTTTTTTATTATCAATTTTACAAAAAAAAGTTATTCTTCATAAAATACTCTGGATAGTCAAAAACCTAAAACTCAACCACCAGATATCAAATTTTATTACATAATTTTATACGAGTTATGTCAAAAATATGAATTTCTTTAAAGAGAATTTTTATTCCAGAATATCAAAAAATGCTATTATGAAAAGTTGTTTGAAATTAAAAACTATATTTTAATATACAATAACATTATTTTTATCGAAAAAAAAAAATTTCAATTGTTTCTCAAATTCCGGATACCCATCATGATTTTATTACAATTATTGTAACTATTTTATTATCAATTTTACGAAAAAAAGATATTCTTCATGAAATACTCTACCTGGTCTAAAATCTATGATACAACCATCAGATATCAAACTTTTTCAGTTTTATACGAGGTATGTAAAAAATATGAATTTTCCTTAAGAGTCAAGTGCCTTTATTACTCACAATATTTTAATTAGAAGGATGTAGTTCAACACTGAAACATATTTTTTAATTCCAAACAACTTTTCTTTATAACAATTTTCGATATTATAAAGTATAAAGGTACTATGCTCTTGAGGAGAAATTCATATTTTTTGACATACCTCGTATAAAATTAATAAAATTTTATATTTGATGGTTGCATCTTAGATTATATACGATGCAGAGTATTTTATAACGAATACCTTTTTTTGTAAGACTGATAATAAAAAAGTTATCAATAGGTTCCAAGTTACGCAGACATACTGTATAAGAGCTAAAAAAAATATTTTTTGTTTACCATTTATTATTGTTGAAGCTTATTATTAAATGTATTTTAGATAAGTTTTACAGAAAAAAGTTTTGATCACTTTGTATAAACATTTTTTTAGCTGGTAATTTTCGGTTTTTGTATTACATTTTTGTTATCTTTCTTAATTTTCTCAAAAAGAAATAGTTTATTTCATTTCTAAAGTAAAATAATTTAGTGCATTTTAAAGGCTACATCCTGAGCTTTAAAGAACACCTATAAATCTGTAATAGATCTGTTGAAAATTGCGTAATACCGTCTTAAATTGGTGTTAATTCTGTAAAACTGTGAAGTTTTCAAAAATTTAATTTTTTGAGACGTCGTATCATTTGAATTAAATTTTTTAGATTTTTTTTGAATAAAACATCGTTTAGTAAGATGATTGAAAGGTAAGTTGTGGAAAATTGAGAGATTTATAAGAAAAATTTTATTAGTTACACATTTTTAAATAATTTAAAAAAAAATTTATGTAAGTCTCACTTTCAGCCCACACCGTACTTATGCCCATACATTTTGTTTCTTTTTATTATAACTCTAAGACAGCTTAATTATTATTCTTCTTTCATGTTCAATTTGTAAAATTTCATTTGATCGATTAGTTCAAGAATTACATTAAAAAAACTCAACCGTACACTTCGCCGTAGGCTCGTTTACAGTGCGCTAATGTTTGTGATAAGGGTGACTTTAGCGTTATAAATAAAAAATTATAGAAGCTACAGATTTAATTTTAGAAAAATCTTTATACAATATTTTTTTGTAAAATTTTCTGAATTTTTATTGGCCAAGTCAGTTTTTTTCAAAAATTTATATTTTTGGAGTTATTTAAAAAAGCATCTATTTTCGCAGTTCATTTGTTTAATAAAAAATGAAGCACCCACTTCTCGAGTAGAACTTTTTGATATGTTGTTTATTAAACATTTCTTAATGAAATTACAAAAAGTTCTATATTGTTTGATTTTTTCCGAAGTGAAAATCTATATGCACTCCTCTATTTAGAAAATTTATCAGGCGCGTTATCAGTCGAAATGCAAAGAAAAATAATACGTCGCTTGCTATGTATAACATAGCACTTAATGAGGCCTTAGAATATCTACACGCTGCGACTAATAAATAAATTGCTTGAATGACTGATTAATCATGATGTTGACACTAATCCGATAATTTCGTAAAGAGAGCTTTGTGGCGCGTAATGAAGCCGTTAGGTAGAAGCCATGCGATTGGTAAAATTATGAATCGGCACGATCACAAATTTAGGATGTAATCCTAACATTATTAAAAAGTAACACACTTTCGGTTATCTAAAATTAAATGAGAGCTTAAATGATCCAAAATACTTAATACCATGTATTCTGTCTAATTACAAATTAATTTCCAATAATTGCAAAGCTTGTTGTTCTGATAATTAATTGATATCTTTTGCTTGTGGTTTAAAACGCCCAACTCAATTTTGAATAAGATGCCTACGAGTATATCTAGATATTTTATAGACATAGAAGTTTTCAATTAGGTACTAAACAATATAAATGTCATATAATTTAAAACGTTATAAAAATTATATTCTTGTTTATTAAAATACTTATTTTACTTCCAATTTCTCTAGATTTGATTTATTTGATATTATTTTTCTTCTTCTTTTCATATCCGTTTGCCCCCTCAGGCATCGGATTAGGATTCCGCTTCTTTCTTTATCCATTTTTCCATGCATTTCTGTTTTTTGCTATCATCTTTAATTCTTCAATACTTATCCCTTTATTCCATTCTATTTCATCGATCTGATCTATCCATTTCCTTCTTTCCAGTCTGGCCATCTACTACACTCGCCTTGGGCCCATTTTTCGCGCTTCATTTTACTGCTTTTACAGCGCCGTAAATTGTCGCTTGTCTGGCCGTAGCCTAAAACATAGGTGTCTCTTTGTGTGCGCTGTCATACCCAAATTAATTAGTATAGACCTGTCAAGTAATCCTTCAACAATTAAGTAGTAAGACCTAATTTTTAAAAATGATGTTGAATGCAGAGAAGAAAGTATTTCTGGTGGAGCATTATTTTCGCTTATACGGAATCAGCCGATAATATGAAATATTGCAGGAAGGGACAACTTGCCATACAGTTCGTCAATTTCTTCAGGGACGAGGGACATTTTCCAAGCAGATTTATTTCACGATTTACCGACTTCCCTTATCCTTCACATTCTCCAGACCTCATATCTCCAGACGCATACATTTGGGGCATGTCTAAAACTGCCGTTTTTGTGCCGTCAAAGCCCTCTTAGTGAACCTGAGACAACCCTTATTCTATAACATGATGAGAAACTTACAACATCGTTATGAAGTCTGTATTGAGCAAGGAGGAGCATGTAACCCGTTAAAAGCCTGTCTACAAATAAAGAAAAAAACTAAGAGTGCGAATTTTGTCATGAAATTTGGTGTAGGATGTGGGGTAAGAATAATATTTGGAACTACTTTTTTAAATAATATAAATAATAATTTTTTAAATAACTTTTTCCGATATCTCTATCGCGAAACAAAATATCGAAAATTTAATGCGGGGTCCGAAAGAGGCCCCAGCAAGTGACTTTTCTAAATAATGTTTTACACAATTTTTTTTGAGGATGCCTTTTTTAATATATCGCACCTCCGCTCAAAGAGTGTCATAAGTCAAAAAAGCAAAGTTTCGAGAAGGATTCGATGTTCAGCAAGCGACCAAGTAACACGTATTTTTGGTACTCAATTATCGTGCTAGTTAAATAGTAATTACAGAAACAAATTTAAAAGTATTTAAAGTAAAAACTACTAGTGAAAAGTGATTTGTATACAGAATGTTTTAATTGTGAGTAGACAAAATTTATTATTTGGGTCTATTTGGATTTGAATGTTTCAATAAATCACGACAATTATCTTTATATTATCCAATTCCATGAATGGATATCGCAGCGAAAACTGTAAAACAGCACCGATGTTAGATTTTAAATAAATTTAAAAGATGTCATCCTCAAGTCAACCGCAACAAATTGCATCATATTCAAAAGCAACTTCAAGAGAAAATGCATCCAAAACTTAGAGAACGAAATGGACAAACACCTAAAGGAAACAGGGCTACAACACAAGGAATGACATGTGCACAGGTAACCAATCAAAATAATCAACAAGAAGGTAACATTATGTACCAACAAGATAGTATAAGTCAACCTAATGATATCTCTGACCTAAAAGCAATGATGAGAGATCTCATTACGCAAATGGGAACAATAATGAATCTTATCACCGCTCTTGTCTCAAATAGGTCATAATGATCCAAACACTAAAAATAGCCTTATGGAATGCACACGGCTTAAACCAGCATACTCATGAACTCAAAAGTTTCATAACCAACAATGAAATAGATGTCATGCTAGTTACTAAAACTCACTTCAAAAATAAAAGTCACCTAGCCCTAGTTAACTACAAAATTTACTTTACCAACCATCCAGATGGGATTGCACATGGAGGCACAGCAATACAAATAAGAAACTCAATCAAACATCACGAACTGGAAAGATTTACAGAAAATCACCTACAAGCCACTACCATTGCAATAGAAGGAGTTACTGGAATCACCAAAATATCTGCTGTATACTGCCCTCCAAAGCACAACAATAAAAGAGACAACTATGAGATTTTCTTCAAAACGCTTGGAAACAAATTTATAGCGGGTGGAGATTACAACGCTAAAAACACAGTATGGGGTGCGAGAGTTACAACTACTAAGGGTCGTGAACTACTAACTGCAATGCAGTGCAATAATCTAAACTACCTGTCAACAGGAGAACCCACATATTGGCCTTCGGACCCTTATAAAGTACCAGACCTTCTTGATTTCTATATCACAAAAGGAATTGATAGTAGACTAGTCACAGCAACATCCAGCTTAGACATGTCTTCGGATCACACTTCAGTCCTTATGAACATGTACTCCGATATAACTCAGAATCCAAATCCACCCGCTCTGTGCAATAAAAAGACCAATTGGGATACTTTTCAAGAAGTATTAGATGAAGCAATAACTTTAAAAATACCATTAAAAACACCTGCAGATATTGAATGGGCGATAACTAACCTCATAAAAAACATACAGAAAGCTTCATGGGCAGCAACTCCAAACTACAAACAGTCAACAAGAATAGAATCCTGCCCTCCAACTATAAAAGAAAAAATTTCAGAGAAAAGAAGGCTAAGAAGAAATTGGCAACAAAACAGAACAGTGAACAATAAAAATAAATTTAATAAAGCAGCAAGGGAACTAAAAAAAATATTACTTGAAGTAAAAAATGATTCTATACAAAGATACTTAGAAGAGCTTACACCAACAGAAGCCACCGACTACTCACGATGGAAAGCCACAAGGAAACTAAAAAGTCCTCAGACACCAATAAGAAAAAACAATGGCAAATGGGCAAGAAATAACATGGAGAAGGCAGATACTTTGGTGGCTATCTCTCACAAGTTTTTCAACCAAACAGCTTGGAATCAACACCTGAAGAATTGGAGGAAATAAGTAGAGTACTAAAAACCTTACCAAATGGAGCTGCCCATACCGAAATTTAAGTACAATGAAGTTAAGGATGTAATAATGAAAGAAATTAATCCTAAAAAAGCTCCTGGTTATGATCTGATAACGGGTAGGATACTACAAAAATTAACAAAGAAAGGAATAACGGCAATATTACAAATTTTTAATGCAATAATAAGATTAAATTATTTTCCGCAACAACTGAAAATGGCAGTTATAATTATGATCCCAAAACCAGGAAAAAAACTAGAGGAAAAATTAATAATGAAAAGCATCAAGCCAATACTAGATAGCAAAAATCTCATACCAGAACATCAGTTTGGGTTTAGACAAGAACATGGAACCATAGAGCAAGTCCATAGATTAGTAAAATATATCAGCAACGACTTTGAAAATAAGCGATATTGCTCAGCAGCGTTTCTTGACATAAGCCAAGCGTTCGATAAAGTCTGGCACGAAGGTCTACTCTATAAACTAAAAAATCTATTGCCTCATCCGTATTATGAACTTCTAAAGTCTTACTTATCTGACAGATTCTTTTCAGTTAAATACCATTCAGAATATTCAGAATTATACCAAATAAAATCAGGAGTACCGCAAGGCAGCGTGTTAGGACCAATGCTGTACCAGCTTTTTACTGCAGATCTATCAACTTCAAGAACTACAATAACAGCAACCTTCGCAGATGACACTGCAATACTCGCCTCACATCATGATCCAGTAACTGCCTCAAGAAACTTACAAGCCAGCCTTAATAATATCCAAGCATGGTTAAAAAAATGGAAAATTCGAGTTAATGAGACCAAATCAATCCATGTTACCTTTACACTAAGAAGAGGTATATGTCCAGCAGTGTTACTAAAAAATCAAATAATTACTCAGAGAAATGAAGTCAAATATTTAGGTTTACATCTTGCCAGAAGATTAACATGGAGAACACATATATTTACAAAACGAAAACAATTGGGTCTCAAACTAAGACAACTTTACTGAATTATTGGCAGAAAATCACAATTAAATTTCACAAATAAGCTCTTAATATATAAAGCCGTACTGAAGCCAATATGGACGTATGGAATTCAATTATGGGGTTCTGCTAGCAATTCAAACCTAGAAATCCTACAAAGATTCCAGAACAAAGTTCTTCGAATTATAGCCAATGCTCCGTGGTATGTTTCGAACAACATAATAGAAAAGACCTCCAAGTTCAATCCATAAAAACTGAAGTCACAAAGTACAGTGAAAAATACAAAAACAAAACTAGTGCTCACTCTAATCACTTAGTGCGCGAACTGTTTAATGTCAACGATGAAGTGCGTCGACTAAAGCGTTTTAAGCCTACAGACTTATTAAACAGATTTAAATAAAATTAATTAACATTTACCACTACATTATTAACTTTGTTTGTTAATTATATGTTAAAGGAAGCCTCTCACTGGAGAGAATTCCTACATGTCATTTGTTCTTCTAATAATTGTCATAAAATTTACTTATTGTTACGAGTGATAACAGATTGTAAATTAAATGGAGTTTAAAAAAATATATTCAAAAGCAGCTAGCCAACCCCGCAATATATTAACCCTAGACAGAGAACAAGCTATTTTATTTAACACTCTAGAGAATTGTACAATTAATGACTATCTTGAAGGATTGACTCAGCATATAGAACCAAGAAATATAATTTTCGCATCCCGTATATCAAACGGTAGAATATGCATATATCTATCATCTAAAAACTTAGAGATAAATTCATAGCAGAAACAAAGAAGATAAAAGTAAATGGAAATATAAGTACTAGAAGCAAGAAGATTAATAACTCCATCTGTCCGCTTAATTCTGTCAGGTGTATATGTCCAAGTATACCTTCTAACTTAATTAAAGACGAATTAATAAAACTAGGTCTAAATCCTCTCTCAGATATATCATACCTACGAATAGGAGCAACCAATCCTGCTTTCAGTCATATTCTAAGCTTCCGACGACAAATTTTCATTTCACCTTTGCCAGACAACCATGTATTACCTGAATTTTTTATCATCGAGTTAGAACAAACATTATACCGCATATTTATAGCCCAAAACGAAACATGTTTCAAATGCAAATTAACTGGACACCAGGCAGCTAATTGTCCAAATATTTCCCCTCATAACCATCCTTACAATGATAATGCAGTGCAAACAGAGATAAGACAAAATTCATCAATAAATCGTACTCAACAAGATAATTTACAAAATACTCCGACAATTTCAAATACCACTCCCTCCACACTTACTAAGCCTTCTCAAACCACATCACAAACGGTAGTCATCCCACATTTATCAATAAACCCATCCCAACAACTTTCACTACAAAACAAACTTACACATGTGACCACTTCTTCAGTTAACACTACAATCGCAACACCTACATCGTCTGAGTCATCCTCTAATACCCAAACACAAAAATAACCTCACCTGAAACAAGGCAACTTCTTCTTCTTCTTCTTCTTCAGCCTGTGTTCGTCCACTGCTGGACATAGGCCTCTTCCATTTGCTTCCATCGATTTCTACTCTTGGCAATTCTCATCCACTGTTTGCCCGCGACTTGTTTGATATCATCTGCCCACCTCTTCTGCGGTCTGCCTACTAATCGCCTGTTCTCTCTTGGTCTCCAGTTTGTTAGTCTCTGTGTCCATTTTTCGGGATTATCTCGGGCAACATGTCCGACCCATTGCCACTTGAACCTTGCTATACGTTCTGCGACATCAGTAATCTTTGTTCTTTCACGAATGTCGATATTTCGAATTTTGTCTCTCAAACTAATCCCTAGCATGGCCCTCTCCATCGCTCTTTGAGTTGTACTGAGCTGCTCCAAGGTTTTCTTTGTAAAGGCCATGGTCTCCAGTCCATATGTAGTTACAGGCAAGATACATTTGTCATAAACTCTACGTTTTAGACACATTGGTATATCTCTATTCTTCAAGATAAAGCTTAACTTGCCGAAAGCTACCCAAGACAATTGTATGCGTCTTTTTATTTCGGCTGTTTGGTTTTCTTTGCCGATTTTAATGGTATGTCCAAGATATATATAGTGGTCTACATTTTCAAGACTGACTTTGTCAATAACAAGATTAGTTTGTACATTACTCATTAGTTTTGTTTTTTGAAGATTCATTTTGAGACCTATTTTATTTGACTGCTGGTTTAGTTCCTTCATCATTTGCTCCAGTTCCTTGATATCTGTACTGAATAATACTATGTCGTCCGCAAACCTCAAATGACTCAAATGTACACCATCAATGTTTAGACCTTTTTCCTCCCACAAGGCAACACTTACCTGCAAATAAAAATACACACACGAATACTCACGAACCCCAGATAACTTCGAACAAAGCAACAGGAAAAAGAACCTTAGATGCAATCTCACCACCCACCGAAGACAACTTCGAAAAACCTAAACTTCAATTAAAGAAAAAAACCAAAACTGATGACAAAAACTTAACAGATGAGACATCAAATCTTCAAACATTACTAGAACCAGTTAGAGAATATGTAGAAAGCAAAATGCAATTATTAAGCTTCGATCAAGTAGTGGATCTATTCAAAAATATAAAAGGAGCAAAAGACATAATCAGCGTAACAAAATTATATTCAGAAGACTCTCATACACTTATGAAGTTTCTATCGGACTTACGTCCATATTATACCGACAAAAGAATGAAAACCAAAAGCACCAAATTAATAGGAAAACTTGGCAAACACATAGGTTTACGCGATGTAATAAAAACTCTGACAACATTGTCGGGAGAAGATTCCGACTCATCTGTAAATTCCTCTAAAGGCTAGCCCATTTAGCATCCTTCAGCCAAGACTCCATTCTTATTAACGAGGTTTCTTCCGATGACCTGAAGTCAGAAATAAAAGATAAAGTGTTAAGTGCGTAGAAAATTAGTGGAGTGCATCGCAAACATAAACACCTATTTACGCGAACTGTGCCGCCTATGTGTGAAAACTGTGAAACATCACTCTTCGTGAAGCATATATTAACTTAGTGCAAAACATATGAAGCAACAAGAAAATGAACGCTATCCCAAAGAATATAAAGGAAGCCTTAGGAATCAACACGAACGTTAAAAACACAATAAGTTTTATCAAAGACTCTGGACTGTATCAATTATTGTAATCTTTACTAACTTTACCTTTGTTATATTTTCTAGATCGCTAATAACCCTGGTGGTTACAGCGTAAATAAATAAAAAAAAAGTTTCGAGAAAACGACGTTTAAAGTTTGTCCTACAACATTTTCGGGTTTAATTCAAAACCTATTAAAATTAGAATAATAACTATTTTAGTCAGTTACAATGGTTTTTGAAACTCTATAAAATAGTGTATTAAATATATTAAAAATATTTAAAAATAATTTTTTTGAGTTGTGACACTGTTTTTAAGTTGTGATTATTATTATTATCTGGTTAACAGACTTATACTTTTTAATGATGTAACTTTAAATACAAGTAACAACATTGAACACAAAATACTGCAAAAATAAAGATAAATAAGTGATAAATGTGTCACTTTTCATGACCACATACGCAGATTGTTTTGAATAAAGTAATTAAATATACTGTCTTAACCCGACAAACGACGCTTTATACACATACATATCTTAGATGGACAAATAATTTGCACAAGTCGATATGTGACACTGTTTGTGTTCGGTGCGTCGTTGATTTTGGATAATCGTATAATGACATTAGTGTCATCTAACGATAAATACTTGATCCATAGACGTGACACTTTGTGAGATACGAGTTTATAGTTTTATTAAACTGTTGGTGCAATAAAACCGATTTTAAATTTTTTTGAGTTATGACACTCTTTGAGCCGAGGTGCGATATGTCATTTTAACCTTTTTATATTAATTATATAACATTTTTCAAAAATATTTGTTTTATATTTAGCTGATAGAAGATATTTTAACATCCCATTAATCTTATAAATTAGTCGATGGATATTAGTACAGTTAAAATAATTAGACAATAAAAATTACGCAAGAGAAATTAAATGTTTTTTCTACTTTTAACGACAAAAAAGCAAGTTCATGTGTGTGTAATCGACACAAACAGAAGAAAATTTGTAAAATCTATGATCCATAAATAAAAAAAGAATAATAGCTAAACTTTAAAACACGCATGGTTATTTTTAATGAAATCTTCAGTTGTTTATGTAAACTTTTTTTTTTTCTAAGAAAATAAAAACTTTCAACATTGAACATTAAGCATGCTATTTAGGGCCGAAAGTAACAAGGTCTGTAATTATTTTCAACTTCAAACTTTTAACGTTCCCAGTATTAGATTTATCTCGATATCTGATTAAAAAATAATTCTATCAATTCAAGTTAAATCGAAGAGGAAATAAGTGTAGTCAACGTGAAATAACATCTGAAGATCTAATTTTCATCCTTCCTCTATAATCCGAAGTGAAGCGATGTTTAGAAAGACTCGTGTTAGCTAAGAGGCATAACTGCTGCATATTCTTGTACGTATAACCGTGCAAAATTCAGTTCGGAGGAAAGACAGCTAGAGATCCAAAACACCACGGGGTATTCTATCTCAACGTTTTCCATGGGCGCGCAGATTTTAAACTTGTTTTGTTTTTCTACAAACAACAAAAACTCCTTCTTTACATTAAGTTTCAAGCCAAAAGGCAATGTTGTTATATATGCAAAGCACATATTCAAATTTAGAATAAACATAAAATTTGGAGTATATATTATTATGGTTAATAAAATTTAGGAAACATCTTTAGTATAAAGAATCAATAATACTCAAGTATTACAGTACATAGTATTAGGGAACAATGTTAGATCCTGTCCTGTTTAATCTATATATCGTATGTCCCTGTAAGTTGAAACCATATGGAAAACTTTTCTTCTTCTTCTTCTTCTTCTTCTTCTTCTATTTATGTAGACATGACTGTCTGTTTTTCAATGTGCCTCCAGTAATTTGTCATTCCATCTTTTTCGCGGTCTTCCCACTGATCGTCTTCCTATTGGGGAACCGTCTCTCGCCGTCCTTACTACTCTATTTGTTGTCATTCGACCTATGTGGTCGTTCCATTATACTCTTCCGTTTTTTACCCAGTTATAAATGTTGTCCACCTTGCATCTCCGTCGTTTATCTGCTCTCCTAGCTCTATTCTACAGTGTCTTACCATTCATTTTTCGCAGTGTTTTCATCTCTGCTGTCTCTAGCATTCTTTTGGTTGTGTTTCTGCCGCGTATGTCATCATTGGTCTGGTGAGTGTCTTGTAAATTCTGCCTTTCACTTCTTTTCCGATGTTTTTAAATCTCCATATTGTTTCATTCAGGCAACCTGCGGCTCTGTTTGCTTTATTAACCTGATCATCCACTTCTGTTTCGAGCTTTCCCTAGCTAGATAGTGTGATACCTAGATATCTAAACTCCATGACTTTTTCTATTGTTTGACCCTCCAGCTCTAATTTACACCTTATTAGATTTGCTGTTATAACCATGCATTTAGTCGTTTTTGGGGAAATTGACATGTTAAATTTTCAAGCAGTTATATTAAATTGGTGCAGCATACGTTGTAAATCATCTTCACTTTGAGAAATTAGTATTGCGTGGTCTGCATAGCAGATTATTTTAAACTGTTTTTCTCCCATTTGGTATCCTGTTTTTGTTCTCACTTTTCTTATTATTTCGTCCATGATCAGGTTGAACAATAGAGGACTCAGGGAATCTCCCTGTTTTATCCCATTGCCGGCTTCAATTGGGTCAGTTAGTTCTTCATCTACTCTTACTTTTATTGTGTTGTTCTGGTAGATATTTTCAATCGTTTTAATTATCCCCAGAGGTGGAAAACTTTTTTATTATTAATTTTACGACAAAAACTTATTCTTCATAAAAAGCTCTGCATGGTCTAAAACCTAACATTCAAACATGAAATATCAAATTTTATGGATATTATACGAGGTATGTCGAAAAATATTAATTTCGCTCAAGAGTAAAGTAGTTTTTTCACAATATTGAAAATTGTAGTTACGCAAAGTTGTTTGGAATTAATAACTATATTTTAATATGCAATTACATCCTTCTAATAAAAAAAAATTTTTGAAAATTTTTCTTAAATTATGGATAACCAACATTATTTTCAGTTATTTCAATTTATAACTCTTTTATTATTAATTTTACGAAAAAAAGTTCGTTATAAAATGTTCATGTCAAAAAATGAATTTCGATCAAGAGTAAATTAAAATACCTTTATTTTTCACAATATCGAAAATTGTGGTTATAAAAAGTTGTTTAGAATTAAAACATATGTTATAATATGTAATTACATCCTTCTAACTGAAAAATTCTGAACTATAAAGGTACTTTATTCTTGATCGAAATTCATCTTTTTGGCATACCTCGTATAAAATTTGATATAGGATGGTTGTATTTTAAGTTTTAGACCATGCAGAATTTTTTATGAAGAATAATTGATTTCGTTAAATTAATGATACAAGAGTTATCATAATTGAAACAACTGAAAATAATGTTTCTTATCCACAATTTAAGAAAAATGTTCAAATTTTTTTTTAATTAGAAGGATGTAATTACATATTAGAATATAGTTCTTCATTCCAAACAACTTTTCATAATAACAATTTTCCATATTCTGAAAAATAAAGCTAGTTTACTATTGAGCGAAATTCATATTTTTCGACGGTTCTCGTATAATATTCGTAAAATTTGATATTTTTTTTTTTTTATTTAAAACACAAAACCACATCAACCGCGCAGGGTTATTAGTGGATATAACAATACAAAGTATTACATTAAATATGTACATTAATATGTATATTATTACTTTTAAATATGTTAACACTGATGAAACTTTTTTGGTGAGGATTGTCTTGAGGTCATCGTCTGTGATTCTATGGGATCTTCTTTCTTTTTGAAATTGAGGTCACTCTTAATGTGATTGGCTTAGCTTCTAGGTCTGTTCTTACAAAGATGGCTACTCCACCACTTGCCTGTTGTGCTATTCTGTTTTTTGGAAAACATTGGTAGTTTTGAAGATTAATATTGGATTGCTTAAAATGAGTTTCTTGAAGACATAAGATCTTAGGGCATGTTTCATTTATTAGAAGTTTTAATTGTTCTAAATGGGTGTAGAACCCATTGATATTCCACTGTAATATATAGGGGTTAGACATTTTCGAGTTCTGACTGAGAATGTGTTTCATCGGTCTCTTCTGTGGAAGAGAAATTATTGGGGCTTAGTTTCTTTCTTAATCGAGTTATATTATTTTTTAATTTTGAATTGTGGGTATAAGCGTGAACAAAATTAAGGATCTGAATTAATTCGGCTGTTTCGTTCGAATAGTTTTTTGAGGTTATTTCGGGATGTTTTGCGTTTAATGTGTTTTCGAGAAAGTCACATATTTCGTCGAAGTTAAGGACAAATGGTGGTGATCTGTTTGTGATTTTGTCTTTAATTGTCTCTAGGGAAAGTAAAAGTTCATCTCGAGAATTTCTTTTAGACGTTTTGGTTTTTTTCTTTAATTTCCTTGTTACTGGAGAAGTGAAGATATGAGAATCGGTCTGTGTGGTATTTTCGTTGATTTCTGGAGACGATGAGATGAGCCTTTTTAGATGTTTTGTGACGTTTGGAATAATTTTAGGTTGTGTTATTTCTAATGGAGTAAGATTGCTGATCTTGTTGAAAGTTGATGATGTTGGGATTTTTAAAGTGTTTGTTCCATTTGTATTATTTGTAGGTCTTGACATGTCGTCAGTTTCTATGGTAGATTCTAATTGGTTATTAGAGACCTGTATGTCTGGGATCTGATCTAATATGTTTTGGGAAGATGCTGGATGATCGTTAGAGGTGGATATTAAGGCTTTGTCAGAAGGTTTTTGTTCTGTTTGGTTATAAGGTAGATTTGTTATATATTGTGTGTTTTGGGAGGTTTCTGGAAGAGCTTTAGAAGTGGTTGGATTAGAATTGGTTGGGTCAGGATTTGTTGTATTAGAAGTGGGTGGATTAGAATTGGTTGAGTCAAGATTGGTTGTATTAGAAGTGGTTGCATTAGAAGTGATTGTATTAGCATTGTCAGGACATTCTGTTTCCTGGTGACCAATAGTCTTGCATTTTGAACAGTTGAATCCTTCTATAGAAAGGTATAGTCTGTAAGTGGTATTATCATGAGAGATCATGAAAGAATCGGGAATGGACATATTTTCTAAAGGTGTGATAAATGTTTGCCTTCTAAAACTCAAGACATGGCTGTATTCGCTTTCAGGCATTCCTACCCTAAGAAAAGTCATTTTAGAGACGGCGTTTATACCCATTTTACGTAGTTCTTGTTCAATTAACGTGGTTGGAACAGAAGGACCAGCGTTTGATATTATCAGTCTTTGAGCTGGAGTGATAAGTCTTCTTATTTCTACTTGAGTTTCTATTATATTGACGTATTTGTGGGAATGCAGCAATGAATCAACCATATTTTTAGAAGAGAGATATATACATATTCTATTATTGGCTATTCTGGAAGCGAAAGATACGTTACGTGGACCAACTATTGAACCGACGGCTATGATGTACTCTTGAACTTTGGTTCCTTCAATACTAGAAAGAACTATGGCTTCATCTTTTGTTGGTTGTTTAAACGTGTTAACAACACTGGAATATGAGATGTGAGATGTAGTTTGGGTAGTGTTCATGGTGTTATTCGAAGTCATGTTTGATTAATTTTGGAGACGTTGCAAGGCCGGCCCTGTCGCCGGTTCAAAAACCGGTGTGGATCTTGGCCCAAAACTGGTCCTATTTATATTTCTTGGATATTTTATAGGTTATATTATTATTAATATAAATATAATATGATGTGGTTTTTGGTACTCACGTCAGGTTTGCGAGGTTTACATGGTGTTTCCACTATAACAATGTGGAGGAACTAACAAAATAATTTTAAACTGTGTTTTTATCATTTAAAAACTGATAAATTTCGCAGCGGTTTACAACGTGATGTATATTATCATTGTCAGCAAATTTGATATTTGATAGTTGAATCTTAGGGTTTATACTATGCAGAGCATTTTATGCAGAATAACATTTTTTCGTAAAATTATCTAATAATAAAAAAGTTTTCCATATGGTTCCAACTTACAGAGACGTACTGTACTATAAATGGATTATTTTTATTGCACATTACAGGGCATATAATTGGGTTTGCTGATGATACGGCTACTATCTGTAAAGCTGAAAACTGATATGACTAAAAACAAAAGCAGAAACTAATCTACAACTAATAAAAGAATATTTTGACTACAAAATACTAACAACTAATTTTAAGAAAACTGTTTATCTACCACTATTTAACTCTAACTTGAACACTAATATTTTCAAACTCCTTCAAATATCACATAATAAACAAAATTTCTACATTAAACTTATAAAAAATGTTAAATATTTAGGTGTTATTATAGACCCACATCTAAAATGGGATAATCACATTAAATACATCATTAAAAAGCTAGTTTATCCTATATAAATTTAAGCACCTCAAAAATCACATGCCTAATATTATTAGTTAAGTATTTTCTATGGAAAATAAGACACAATTTTACTAAAAAATGAATTTATTTCATTTTGTATTTTGACAACGAAACCCGATTTGGGCTTCGAAACGTTAATAAATTCATTTTTTAGTAAAATTGTTGCTTATTTCCCATAGAAAATATTTAATTATAAAAATGCCACAAGGAAATAGCTTCAGAACAACATTAATATTATTAGGTATATACCTACCTTCGCACACTATATTACTGACTAGTAGAAAGTCATCTTCGTTATGGTATACTGGCTTGAGGAAGCGTCCTGAAAGCACACATTCTCCCACTAGAAATCATACAAAAAAGACTTCTGAAGATCATTATGTCTAAACTTGTAACGTTTACGTTTTCCCAGTGTAGATTTTGGTCTAGTCCCCTTCATTTCACGCTTTTATCTTAACTGATTAGATCTTAGAGTCCCTATCGGCGTGTTTTTCTTAGAAACACATATGTGCTATCGATAGAGTCGAATGTTAGACTTTAATAGCTTTCTGGTGAATGATATGGGCCTTGCATCCCATAACTCATTTTAAGTATTAGGCTTGCTAAGCCCTTTATGGGTGTTAATAAGGCCCTTTTTTGCACTTCTGTGGCGACCGTTGGCAAGTCGCGTACCCCAAGCCGTCAGTCTTATTTAAGCAGAAATCTGAGACATCTTGGCATTCGTGAGTTAAACTTTGTGGCAGTAAGTTAAGCCGTGTCAGTCATGTAGTGAGTGTTAGTTGTTTTGTGATGGACCAGCCTAGAATTTTCTTCTGGTAAGTCTTTACAAAACCCTTTTCTTTATAGAACACTCGCTGTGAATACTTAATTTTGTTCACAGGGCTGGTCCCTGGCCCAAGTCCCAGTTACCACCTATCGCTAGCACCTGAATCCACATTACACTGTGGCCAAAGCTATTCTTTGTCGTTCCTTTCATTTCGACTTCGCCGCTGGGTAAATGACCTGGCTTAGATAAAGAATGCCTCTAAGGGCATCCTCTACATATGTTTCAAGTAAGTTACGCATCCTTTATTAGAAGTATTGAGATGTCTTCTCGCGTGTCCAGAACAAGGAACTTATGTTTGTGTTTCTTCCGTGGGATAAGTTCATTGACTTACAGTTTTAGCCCATTTTTAGTGTTAATAGTGACATTTACATATATGCCGGTCACTTGTTTTTTATTTTTAATATTTAAATAAAAGACATTTTCACCATGTAAATTTTTTTGAGTATCTTTAGAGTATTATTATTGAGTATTATTAGATTTATATATATAAACAAAGAGCTCTTTCTTTTTGTTGTAAGTGAACGGTAAGAATAAGTTTTATTTAGAGTATCGATTTTTTATTTTTTTGAGTAACTTCAGTTTTTTTTTTTTTTGAGTTAATAAGAGTTATATTCGTTCACTTACATTATAGGTACATCTCGTATTTTGTTAGTTTTGCGGTGTTGGTGAATACACCAACGTATATGCAATTTGTTAACCATTTTCAAATAATTATTGAGTAATTTTTGTTTTTGTGGTTGACGTTTTTACGTTTTATTTGCATATATATTATGTGAGCATTAAGAGATTTCATTGAGTATTTTAATAAATGTTTTGTTAAAGTGTACGATGTCGTTTTTTATTTATTATTTACAGCTCAAGATTAAGAACAATGTTGTTTTGTCGTAGTAGAGTTACTAATTTCAATTTTGTGTTATGCTTTGCTAATTATTGTTCCTTTGAGTATTTGTTGGTCAAAATACCAGGCGCCCAATATTTTCGTTTGTGTATTCAGTATTTACGTTTTCTTAGTCCATGAGTCAAATCATCAGTTAATATTATCTATTTATCTTTTGTTTATCGTCGTTTCATTAGCTCTATTCGCATACCATTATTTATTCATTTACCATCTATCATTGTAACAGAAGCTCAACCCAAAGAACCATGCCCACATCTCTTCCGACTGAGCAACGTGGCCTTTGTTTCGTCAATGTAAACGATTGGACCTTTCCATCTTCGGTCATTCCTTATTCCATCCAAGGATAATATCGTCCTGATCCTTCTGGTTCAGCCTTCATGACCTCGTGTCCATCTGATCGTTATAAACTTTAACTTGTCTCATACATGTACTTTGTACAATGTCGCATATGACGAATAAATTTGACTTGACTTGACTTGACTAAACTCTACACTTACTCTACAGGAGAACTGGGAGCACTTTTATAAAAATTATATGTTCACAAAAAAAAATTAAAATTCAAAATAAAAAAAATCATAATGATATTTTGTTTATTAGAATTGATATTAATTGTTCATTAGAATTGTTTATAATTTATAGTTTTCGGAATTAGTAGTAGATTAGGGCTATTACTTAATTACTCAAATAGAAAATTGTTAAAGTAATAATTATGTAAAGGTAAACTACTGTAATCCCATCAGGAAACGGCCTGGATTAGTCACAAGAGGCCAGGTCATTTGTATAGTACTATAAATAAATAAATAAAACTTACTCTATAGATAGACTATATTATGTATAGGGAGAGTAAGATATTTGATTTGAAACAGTTATATTTTGTGTGGCTTTAAAAGAGCAACTTACCTTCACATGAACATGATATATTAGAGGCGAGCACCTATATAAGGTTCCGAACATGACGAATTCCTTCTGTCAAAGAAGTTTTTTATTTTTAGCCCCAAAAATATACAATCATATCCCCAGTTATATTAAAAATACGAATATTGTTTTTTTTTTAAAGAAATTAAAATCATTTCTGATGGAACAAACAAGAAATTTTTGTAGCATCATTATAGTAGTTTAAATTTACATACCTGAACAAAACAACTACAACGTCTGATTCACTACCACTTTTATTTAAAATGTTGCTACATAATTACCTATATATTCGTTTTTGCTTATATTTTTCAAATTTGTTTATACTCATTTATTGTGTTTATTGTTTATTTTGTTTATCATATTTACTGAAACATGCGTATCTACACCCTTCATCAAAAATCATACTAATTGATCGATACATAATTTTTTTCTTTAAAAATCGTTAATTGTCGTGCTGTATTCTTAAACTAAGTATTTATTGTATTATTTTCATTGTATTGTTTGTTCTTCATGCCATATTTTATTGTATTGTATTATAGTAGATATTTTATTATTTATTGTATTGTATTATCTACTTACCGAAACAGGTGTATCCGCACCTCTCGGAGACCTTCGGGTTAATTTATTCACATATATGTAATTATTGAAAAAAATTTGTATTATTGATAAATAAATTATTGTTATTATTATTATTCTGGTTTAGTTATACGGCTCATACTCCCTCTAAGGCGAAAATTGACTCATCCCATATACCTACGGTATCAAAAGGATTGAGCTCTGGTGGGACTCTTTTCGTGTTATCTAGCCCTAGGTTGTAACGGGTGCAAAGGGCATTAACGTTTTCGAATTCCTGATAATGTGGCTTCACCCTATATGGTAAATTCGTTTCAGAAATTGTGTTTGTTTGTTGCGTGGAAATGTGTGATTTTTTTCATTTCTCATGAATCTGTAGTTGTTGTGAAAACAACAGTTATTTACATTAATTTGCTTTTATAAAAATATCTCTCTGTAAATCTGTTGGGACAATCTGTATTGTGTTTAAAATATTTAATTCTCTGAAAAACTTGAGTGTAGCGTTGTGTGTTTCATAAAATAGACATCTGCATTTTTATCGTTTCGGGGTAAAAGCAGGTCAGTTTGCCAAAGAAGTGTAACATGTGTTTTGCCCTTTTCAGGGCGAATAGTGTAAACTAAACTATCAAAGATAATAGTGCAGAGATTTGAATAGAATTTCAGTAGTCTCTTTCTGATGTCAGAGATGAACACTTTGTTCGCTTGTGCGTCTCTTTTCGCCGTAAAAATACTCTCTCCGCAATAATTAATAGATTAAAAAGACTCTTACGTTCTCTCGTTCGCTATTAAGACTATAATTTATCGTTAAGCCGCTTATTTGTCAAAATCGTTGTTGTTAATAAATGTTTTGTTCGCCGAATACCCTTATTTATCGCTAATACACAACCCTTTCTATCGTATTAATTAGCACCTTTAAAACCAGACCAAATCAAATTATTCGAACCAGTTCTCCTAAAAGTTTACTATTTTGTTTATATCGAAGGACGGGACATACGGGTGTGGTCCTAAAATATTCACCTATGTCCAATTAGGCAAAAGGTAATAATTAAACCATTTTTGCCACGGTGGGGTGAGATTGAATAAAAACTCACACCATTTGATGGTCTACATCGACCCGGATTTTTGGTTGGTTTTCGCGTTTGTGCCGCTTTTTCGGACATTTTTGTGTGTAATACCTCTACAAGGCTTGTTAGTTCGCGTCGCGATAAACTCTAAGTAAAAGAAAGTGAAGTTATTGTGTGTGGTTAGTAGCTGCCACCTGTTGCTTTATCAATTGGACTAATTTGGTGAGATTTTTCCATTTTTTAAAACTTTTATTGCTGATCCAAGGTAAACTCTGCTCAAAGACATTTTACGGTCAAAAACACTTTTGTAGACATTTAACGTAGACGCTGTATCGCTCTGTGAAACTTAGACTCTTATTCTCTCGCCGCGCTTGTTAATTGACAAAAAACTCTCCAGTGCAATTTAGATTTTGCCGCGTATCGATAGACTCTCTCTCGCCGTGTGTTCAATCGAATTCGGGATAGAAATGGAAGACCTCAAGAAAAAAAGGACGCCTTTAAAGGCTAAAATTACAAGAATTGAAAACTGGCTCTCACAAAAGGCTAGTACGGAAAAGGATGCGCTACAATTTCAATTTCGGCAAACAGAATTAAAAACCTGTTTTTTAAAATATGAAGAAATAATGGATCAGATAGACGAGATTGATGAAGCCGGTACTGAAGCAGAAGACAGGGTAACAACTGAGCAAAAATATTTCTCTATTCTCGCGGGCCTACAGCGTAAGATGGACGAGTTATTGTTGGGCCCCCCTCCTTTCAGATCAAATAGCACTCAGTCAACTGTGGCCACTGCTAAGGTTAGGCTTCCGGAGATCACCATGCAAACGTTCTGCGGGTCATTCTCTGAGTTCAACTCGTTCTACCAGCTCTTCGAGACGCTAATAGTGAACAATGAAGAACTCAATAACGTGCAACGATTTATTTACCTTAAATCGTTCCTGCGAAATGAACCCCTCCAGTTGATCGACAACATCGAAGTTATCGACGAAAATTTCGATATAGCTGTAAAAACTCTCAAAGATCGTTACGAAAACAAATCGCGAGTGATTAGCTTACACATTCAAAAATTGTTAAAGGCTCCATCTCTAGTTAAAAGTAATTCAAAGGCATTACGCGAATTTTTAACTCTAGCTCAGCAGACGCTGCTTGCTTTGAAAAATATGTCCGTACCAATTGAGCATTGGGATTTACTATTAATTGAAATATTTTTACAAAAATTAGATTTTGCTACACATAGGGCCTTTGAATATGATATTGGGACAAAGACCTTACCTACCCTTTCACAGTTTTTTAAATTTCTCGAGAAAAAGTGTGATATTCAGGAAAAATTAAATGTTTCAGATCATGATAAAAAGGTTAATAACAGGTCTCAATCAAAAACATCTTTCTTCTCATCAGTTGACCAACCATCACACTCTTTCTCTGATAATAATTGTACTTTTTGCAGAAGTAATGCTCATAAGGTTTATCAGTGTAATGATTTTAAATGCCTCTCTTTACAGGAAAAATTTAATTTTGTAAAAGGTAAGAAACTGTGTTTTAATTGTTTGGGTAGTAAACATTTCTCTCAAGATTGCGGCTCTACTCGATCATGTACTTTGTGTGGGGGTCATCATCACTCATCCCTCCATGGAACCTCTGAAAATGTCTCTTCCTCTAGGAACATCAATAGGCAAGCTCTCTCTCGTGAGCGCAATGCTCAAACTCCTCAAAATTCTCAAGGTGCTTCTCGTGTTGTCGCTCCCATATCTACTCAGCATTCTTTTAATAATCGCAGCCAAAATGAAGCTTCTACTAGCTCATCCAGACCTCCTTTAGATATGCAAAATTCTCCAGATTCTCAGGCAGCCACATCTCTCTCCGCTTTATCAGTTAAAACTGATGTATTGTTGGCTACCGCTTTAGTAACCGTTTATTCGAAAGACGGCAGACCCATGCATGCCAGAGCGCTCCTAGATAATGGGAGCCAACATTCGTTTATCTCTCGTGATTTGGTTGAGAAGTTAAAACTCATCCCTTATTTTAAACAGCTACAGATATCAACCATATCCGAAAACACCTCACTCTCAAACGAAATGTTAAACTTAGAATTTTTCCCCTATAATGTAAAGGACAGAAGTTTTAAAACTTCTTTCGCTGTACTCGATAGTATAACTTGTAGGCTTCCTAGAGCTACTATAGATAGAAGTAAAATAAAAGTCCCACAGGATCTCACTCTCGCAGATCCCTCGTATTCTGTTCCGGGTAAAATTGATTTGCTTCTGGCTGGTGATATCTATAGTGAATTATTGACGGATGGATTTATACGGTTAGGAAAAAATCTTCCCATTCTTCAGAATACTCACTTAGGCTATGTTATTTTTGGTACAATTAATCCTCAGGTTTTTCACCGTAATTCACATTTGGCTATCTCTCAATCAAATGTTTCTCTCTTTGTTCAATCCGAACCCGAAGAAAATCAGTTGGATAAGTTGCTTCAACAATTTTTCGAAATTGAAGAAGTTCCCCTCGTTAGTAAATTAACTCCCGATGAAGAATTAGCGGAACAAATATTTAGCAAAACTACTCTTGTATTACCTTCAGGCCGCTTTCAAGTAAATCTTCCATTTGTCTCTGAAAACGCTAATAAAATGTTAGGTGAATCCTTTAAAATGGCCTTTAAAAGATTTATGAATTTAGAACATAGGCTCTTAAAAAACGAAAGTACATACGCTCAATATAAATCTTTCATTAATGAATATCTTCTTCTCGAACATGCGAAAATAGTGCCTCTCTCTCTAACCAACGAAAAGTTAGAAAATAAATATTTTCTACCGCATCACTGTGTGTTTAAGGAAGAATCCTTAACAACAAAGCTTAGGGTTGTTTTTGATGGTTCGATGAAAAGCTCTAGTGGTTATTCGCTCAATGATATTTTACTCAAAGGTCCTACTCTTCAACCGGAACTTTTTGACATTTTGCTACGGTTTAGATTGTATTCCTTCGTTTTCACAACGGATATACAAAAAATGTATAGACAAGTTAGAATAAATCCTGCTCAAACCTCTCTTTTAAACATTCTCTGGCGTGACTCCCCTGAAAAAGACATTGAGTGTCTTGAATTGCAAACCGTCACGTATGGAACTAAAAGCGCCAGCTTTCAGAGTACTCGCTGTTTAATGGAACTGGCACAAACTCATCAGATTGAGTATCCTCTGGCCAGTGATGCTCTTCAAAATAGTTGTTACATTGATGACATTCTCTATGGCGCTAATGATGTACAGACTCTCCTTAAAGCTCATAAGGAAATAACTAGTTTGCTTGGAACCGCTTGTATCTCTCTCCATAAATGGTGTTCTAACTCAGACTTGTTTTTAAAAAATATCTCTTCTCTCTCTTCGAACACTACTTATGTAATAGCTCCAGATAATGGCTCCAATAAGGTTTTAGGTTTATGTTGGAATCCTATTCTTGACACCTTCTCAATCTCTCTCCCAAATTTTACCTTAAAGGACTCGTACACCAAGAGAGAAGTACTGTCAATGATTGCCCAAATATTTGATCCTCAAGGCCTAATTAACCCAGTTACAGTTGTCGCTAAATTAATTATGCAAAAAATTTGGATTTCCAAAATTAATTGGAACGATATCATAGATGCAGATACGTTGCATGAGTGGCTAAATTTTGTTCGCAGTCTCTCGCATTTTAAGGATTTAAATATACCTCGGTGTCTCTTCTTAAGTCAAGAAATCACCAGTGTTGAGATTCACTCATTCTCGGATGCAAGTTTAAAGGCCTATGGAGCTTGCATCTACCTACGTGTGATTTATAGATCTGAACAAGTATCTTGTTCACTTTTAGCATCTAAGAGTCGTGTCGCTCCGCTAAAACCCTTGACTCTCCCAAGATTGGAACTCCTGGGTGCGCTATTGTGTAGTAAGCTCACAGCAAGGATTGCTAATATTATTGAAGAAAAACTCTCTCGCTTAGACTCTATAAATATGTGGTCGGATTCAGAAATTGTTCTCGCTTGGCTTCGTTCGCATCCCTCTCGTTGGACTCAATTTGTAGCAAATAGGGTTGCACAAATTTTAGATAATTCTCCTAACGCTCATTGGAGGCACGTACGATCCAAAGAGAATCCTGCCGACATACTCTCCCGAGGAATGCTACCCGCTGAAATACTTAAATCTTCTTTGTGGTTTCATGGTCCTCAATTTTTGAATCAATCTCGGTTGGATTTGTTGAAATACAATCCAAAAGTTTATACCTCCAAGTTACCCGAAGAAAGGAAAGTAACTCTTCACATTCGAAATGATCAAATAGATTTTTTCACCTCTCTTTCTGATAGGTTCTCTAATTTTTCAAGGTTTATAAGAACTTTAGCATTTATATTCAGGTTTGCCAATAATGCCAAATCGCCTTCTCATAAGTTATCAAATTCTCTTGAAGTAAGCGAACTTCAAAACGCTGAACTGAAGATTGTTAAGATGCTTCAGTATTCTTCTTTCTCGCTTGAGATTTCTGAGATTAAAAAAGGTAAAACTCTATCCAATAAGTCTATTTTACGCTTAAACCCCTTTTTGGATGAAAATGAAATGCTGCGTGTAGGAGGTCGCCTTGGTAACTCAGACGTTACATTTGATCAAAAATATCCTCTTCTCCTTCCCTCAAAAAATCGTGTAGTACGTCTCTTTCTTCAGAGAGAACATATCAGACTTTGTCACTCTGGTCCTCAAAATACTTTATCTCAAATTCGACTTAAATATTGGCCTTTAAATGGACTACGTGAAGTTAAAAAGGTCATACACCAATGTATGGTTTGTTTTAGGTTTAATGCCAAACCCGCTATTCAGATTATGGCAGATTTACCAAAGGAACGTTTGCAATCCTCTCGAGTATTCGCTCATGTCGGATTAGATTTTGGCGGGCCCTTTCAGATCAAAGCTTCCAAACTCCGCAAAGCTCCTTTGATAAAATCTTATATTGCTCTTTTCGTTCGTCTATCGACTCGAGCTGTTCACATTGAAGTCGTGTCCGGCCTTTCTACAGAGACGTTTCTTCTCGCTCTAAAACGTTTTATTAGCCGTAGAGGCCTCCCTCAGACTATATTCAGTGACAACGCCACGAACTTTTTGGGAGCTCGTAATCAGTTGTTTGAACTTTATAAGTTTTTAAAAGAAAAAGAAAACTCTCGCTCTATTAATGATTTTTTGGCATCATCGCATATTCGCTGGAAAACCATAGTTCCTCGAGCCCCTCATCATGGTGGCATCTGGGAAAGCGCTATAAAGAGCGCAAAGCATCATATCCGTAGACTCATGGGTGATATTAAGCTCACTTTTGAAGAATTTACCACTGTTCTCACTCAAATTGAAGCTGTGCTCAACTCTCGACCGCTTTGCTCCCTCTCAAATGATCCCTCTGATCTAACCTATCTGACCCCGGGACATTTCTTGATTGGACAATCTCTTACGTCATTTCCTGAAAGGGATGTAATCCACATTCCCGAAAATAGATTAAGTTTATGGCAACATCTCTCTAAACTCCAGCAAATGTTTTGGAAAAAATGGTCAATTGACTACTTGAACAGACTCCAAAATCGCCCTAAATGGTTTCTTCCTCATAAGAACCTAGAGCCCAACGATCTCGTCTTGTTGATTGAAGATAACACTCCTCCTCTTTACTGGGCTCTAGCAAGAGTGATTGATGTCTTTCCCGGAAAGGATGGCCGAGTAAGAGTTGCATCGGTCAAAACTAAAGATGGAGTCTTCAAGCGCTCTATTAATAAATTGTGTCCTCTACCAAATGACTGTTAAAATTAAGTTAAGTTTAGTGTTTTCGCTTAAGAACGTTGTAAGTTGATTTATGTTAGGTTAGGTTTATGTTAAAGCCAGTGCTTCAACGCGGGGGAGTATGTTGTGAAAACAACAGTTATTTACATTAATTTGCTTTTATAAAAATATCTCTCTGTAAATCTGTTGGGACAATCTGTATTGTGTTTAAAATATTTAATTCTCTGAAAAACTTGAGTGTAGCGTTGTGTGTTTCATAAAATAGACATCTGCATTTTTATCGTTTCGGGGTAAAAGCAGGTCAGTTTGCCAAAGAAGTGTAACATGTGTTTTGCCCTTTTCAGGGCGAATAGTGTAAACTAAACTATCAAAGATAATAGTGCAGAGATTTGAATAGAATTTCAGTAGTCTCTTTCTGATGTCAGAGATGAACACTTTGTTCGCTTGTGCGTCTCTTTTCGCCGTAAAAATACTCTCTCCGCAATAATTAATAGATTAAAAAGACTCTTACGTTCTCTCGTTCGCTATTAAGACTATAATTTATCGTTAAGCCGCTTATTTGTCAAAATCGTTGTTGTTAATAAATGTTTTGTTCGCCGAATACCCTTATTTATCGCTAATACACAACCCTTTCTATCGTATTAATTAGCACCTTTAAAACCAGACCAAATCAAATTATTCGAACCAGTTCTCCTAAAAGTTTACTATTTTGTTTATATCGAAGGACGGGACATACGGGTGTGGTCCTAAAATATTCACCTATGTCCAATTAGGCAAAAGGTAATAATTAAACCATTTTTGCCACGGTGGGGTGAGATTGAATAAAAACTCACACCAGTAGTATTACTTAATTAATTCTTGATTCTCATGCGTATTCGTATATCTGTTTTTATCTAAAGTTGAATTTTTGCCGTCAAAGAATTGAGACTCGTAAATCTTTTTCTAACGTATTTTTGGCGTCGAAAATATGATGCTTTGGAGTGGTTTGTTTACATAGTGCATACCGTTGCAGATAAGAGGCTCTGAGTGTGTTTATATAATCCAACAAGTTTACACGTATAATTTTGCGAACGTTGCAAAAAAAGCCTGGGAGAATTTTGAACTGAGACACAAATCATCAGAATTTCGTAGATTGAATCCTATTTGCGGAAGAATAAGTTATTGCCTTTGAAGGCGTGGTTGAAGTTTGCTTAAACCTTTTCTATTCGTATTGAGGTGAGTGGAGATTGGCGAATTTTTTTGATTGGTAAAACCGGTAGTGGGATAGAAAAATGGGGAGATGGAGTGAGTTTTGGGTGTTAGAGGAGTTGGAAGATAATCGAGATTCCGAGATCAGTTAGAAGTAGTCGAGAAGAGCGATCGGTTCTAGAGAGCTAGAATAAGAAGTTTGTGCCTTTCCGTCAGCAGGCTCTTTGCCTTACTGACGGAGAAAATTGTTGAAAATAGTTCAATGGAGAAAATTAGTTGTTTGTATTTAGTACAGATTCTTTGTTTTTGTTCCAGAGCCGAAGTAGGCTTAAGTGGCTGCTGTGGTCGTGGAGAGTGTAAATTCTTGATCGCATTTTATGTTCCTAGTGATGGATTAAACACATCCTTTAGTTTTCTTTTGTCGAAAAGTTCTACGTTTCATTCAATTAAGTTTAATTAATAACAATAATAATAATAATATTATATATATATATATATATATATAATAATATATAAATATATATAATAATAATAAAATAATATATATAATAATAATAATAATAATATAATAATAATCCCTGTGGGAGTTTTATGTCAGTTCTTCTATCAGGCGCGGCCCCCTGCGAATGGGAGATGCTTTCTGGGTATTCGTAGCGCCAATACCCAGAGAGTAGCAGGAATACTTGCCGTGGAACAAAAACTGACACCTGGCAGTAGGTATAAAATGCACACCCATGAGAATGGAGACTAATAGTTTATGTTTAGGGCCGCTTCCTGAGGATCGCCAGGGCACGTCTGGAGCCGACGCTGGACGTGACAGCATGCGGGACGTCGGTGGCAGGGTGTTGAGGAGGCGGGCCCCTGTCACACAAACAGCTACAGCCCAACAACAAGAACAACAACCACAAGCGAGCCAAACAACAGCAAGAGCTCCACTCGCTGAAGGTGCTGCGCCGGAACATCAGCCGGCGCTCACTCAAGCGGGACGACCGAGACAGCGCATGAAATGGACTGTGTCCATTAACGAAAGCATTTTGCGCTTCTATTATAAGGTGACAAACCTCGGTCAAGAAACGATCGGCTACAGACAACAGCTGTATGCCGAATTTTGCAGGGAGTACCCAGATATTCAAGTATCGGAGCAAAGAGTATCAGATCAATACCGGGTAATCGTAAGAAACAACCTTATCCCAGAGACTAGACGCAATACGATCAAAAGCGAAGTCGAACGGGAGATTAATAACCAAGAGCTAGTTTTAGATCAAGTCCCTAATGAAAACCTTGATGAGCAGATTCTTGAGATTCCCATACCAGAAATTCAACCTGACAATACACAGCAGGAAAACAACGAGTTGCGCGATAGTCTAGAAACCGAAATGGCTCGTGCCGTACAAGAGTTTAATGGAACAAATCCACTTAGCAGACCATTGCTACCACGAATAAACTCTTGTAAGAAACTAGGTGCCCTGTTACAAATTGTGAATACTGAAGTCCTACCCAATTATGTCGTAGAAGCCCACACATTTGAATATCTGCATATGCTAATCTACTGTGCAGCTACAGCAATTGCCAATGTAATGGGCGTTAAGATCAGAACACGACGGGGTACTAATAACGGAAGGACTGGTAACAGAATTGCACCCTGGGAAAAAAGACTTCTCGGAAAAATTGAATTACTGCGTAGGGATATTGGTCAAGTCACAGAATATATAAGAGGTGTAACAAGTAGAAAAGTCATTAAAAGAGCTGAAGAAATAATGCGGAGCACTGCAAGACACTCGAGATACGATCCAGAAAATAACACAGCCCAACAGTGTCTGGATACATTAAAACAAAAACTCTCCGTCTATTCAGGGCGATTCAGAAGGTATAAAGTTAGTAACAACCGAAAATGTGACAATGCACTTTTTGAGAACTCTGAGAAGGCGTTCTACCGAAAACTCAATTCCACCGTAGAAAGTGTCGACAAGTCTTACCCAAGCCAAGAAGAAATTCATGAGTTTTGGGGAAATCAACTTTCCACACCAGCTACTTTTAACAACAATGCTGGCTGGATAGAAGATACGACGCACAACTGTCACCACTACGTCACTGCTAACTACGAACCATTCACTACTGAAGAAGTCTCAAATGTCATCAAAGAGCTTCATAACTGGAAATCTCCTGGACCAGACGGAGTTCAGAACTTCTGGCTTAAAAAGTTTTTGAGTATTCATGAGTGCTTATCAACATTAATTAATCATGTTATTTCTAATCCGCAGGAATTACCATCATTTTTAACTCAGGGAACTACTTATTAAATACCCAAGGATCAAAATAACACCCAAGATCCATCCAAGTACCGCCCAATTACTTGTCTTCCAACTTTATATAAATTGGACACATCCTGTGTAACCCGGCGTATCTACCAACACTGTGCTATAAACAATATCATAGAGCCTCAACAGAAAGGATGCGCTAAGGGTTCCATGGGTTGCAAAGAACAGCTTATCATCGACTCAGTCATTTCTAACCAGGCATTCACTAAAAAAAGAAACCTTTTTACTGCTTTTATTGACTATAAAAAGGCCTTTCATTCAGTACCGCATGAATGGCTAATAGATATATTGAAAATATACAAAGTAGATGATAACATAGTGACCTTTTTAAGGCATATAATGAGAGATTGGAAGACTAAAATTCACCTCCAAATACCTGGTGAAAACAATATCGAAACCGAAAATATCGCAATCAACCGGGGCCTATTTCAAGGAGACTCGTTGAGTCCATTGTGGTTCTGTTTAGCTTTGAACCCCCTTTCCCAGCTATTAAACTCCACTGACTCAGGTTTTAGCATTAAAAGCAATAATACTGTGGTAGCGAAGCTCAATCACCTGTTGTATATGGATGATTTGAAATTAATGGCTTCCACTCGAGAACACCTAGAAGAGATGCTAAAAACTGTAGAAACATTTTCTAATGATATTAGTATGCAATTCGGTCTAGACAAGTGTTTTGAATATAGTCAGAGGAAAGGTACAGCCCGGTGGATTCGATATGCAAAATTGCCAGAACATCGAGGCCATGGGCGACAACGATATGTACAAATATCTTGGAGTAAAGCAGGCGCGGAAAATTGACCATAAGCAAATGAAACCTGAGATAACTACTGAGTTTATAAGAAGGGTAAAACAGCTGCTTCGTTCACAGCTTAACAGTAAAAATTTGTTTAAGGCACTAAACACCTACGCTTGTTCCGCACTTAGCTATTCATTTGGTATTGTTAAGTGGACAAAAACGGATATAGAAAATCTTCAGCGAAAAGTACGAACACACCTCACAAAAGCACAAAAACACCACCCTAAAAGTGCAGTAGAACGAACGACATTACCCCGGTATTTAGGAGGAAGAGGACTTATGGATATAGGTGAGCAATTAGATAAACAAATTGCTAATTTAAGAACTTATTTTCAGATGCAGGCTGAGACATCTACTCTACATCGCGCTATCTGCGCAGTAGATGACACAACACCGATCAAACTGAGGGAAGCAGAACTGCGCATAAACCACCTTACTAAGGACCAAAAAGTGCGCGCCTGGATGGGTAAACCTTTGCACGGGCGACATCCCAATGAGGTCAGCCAAGATTATGTCGACAATATAGCGTCGAACTACTGGTTGACATCAGGAAAGATGTTCCCTGAAACGGAGGGTTCATTACTGGCCATTCAGAATCAGGTTATACCAACCAGAAACTACCTGAAATATATCATCAAAGACCCTCAGGTTCAAAACGACAGATGCCGATATGGATGTCAAGCCCAAGAAACCATCCAACATCTTACAGGGGGCTGCCAGGCATTTGCTGCAACTGAATACAAGGAATGGCATGACGCAGTGGGAAAAATCCTTCATCAAGAGATAGCTATCAAGCTGGGACTTCTCCAAACGGACCATCTCCCGTATTATCAATACGTCCCTGAGAGTATGCTTGAGGATGGCAACTACAAGCTATACTGGGACCGCACTGTGCTCACAGACCAAACAGTGGCACATAATAGACCAGATCTCGTACTAGTTAATAAATTAACAAGACAAACAACACTAATTGATGTGGCGATACCTAACAACAATAATCTACGTAGTAAATTCACTGAAAAGATCGCCAAGTACAGAGATCTCGAAATTCAAATACGAAGGCAATGGAGAATGCAAAGTACCCAGACGATACCTATTGTTATGTCTACTACTGCAGTCATTCCGAAGAACCTCCTCGAAAGCTTAAAAAGGCTGGGTCTAAATGAACATCTTTACAAGACCATGCAGAAAGCTGTACTACTCGCAACGGCCAGATGTGTACGAAAATTTTTGGGAGACACACCTGCATACCAAGTCACCTAGGGCTCGATAACACGGAAAGAGTCCCACCAGAGCTCAATCCTTTTGATACCGTAGGTATCTGGGATGAGTCAATTTTCCCCTTAGAGGGAGTGTGAGCCGTATGGCTAAATCTGGGATAATAATAATAATAATATTATAATAATAATAATAATATAATATTATAAATACAAGTGTTGCATACAATAAACGAACAATGGAATTTCATCTCTAATTTAATGAATACCTGTACTTTGTCTGTAAAATTGAGTGTCATTATGTGCGTGACAAAAAAATGTGTCGTAACATCAGGACAATGTTTAACACCGTAACTGCCGCATGGATGGACTATGGATAAAAAAACATCAAGGTACTTGCGCTATTTTTTTATTGTTGAACTCTTACGTTTTTTCGCGAATTGATGAAACTTTATTTTTTTTGATAACAACCTTGCTGAATTTTTATTTGCTTCAATAAAGTAAGAATTATGTTTAATTACCAGATTTTCTTTACCAATCTCTATCCTTATAAAGTAATCACGCATGAAAGTAGCCTACGGTAAGTACAGATATTTCAAATAACCGGCATTCTTAGTTTAATATTTTTTTTATAAGTAAACATATAATATGATATTTTCTATTTTTTTTTAAATTATGGCGCCCCCGAGTAATTGAGTTTCAATTTTATTTAGCATCTATTAAGAATCCACACCCTAGGTCTCTGAAAACTTAGAGCTTCCGAGGTATATCAAAAGTTAAGTAGCACCAAGTATATTTTTATATTCTGTTAAATTTGTCATGTTACATAATATATTTTTACCTTTGTTATCCATAGGCGTGCTACATTAAAATGTCGCACATCGTGTTTGGGGCATACTTAGTGCCACAAGGTAACTTGGTATTCTGGAGTATCTCTCAAAAATTTTCGTACACATCTGGCCGTCGAGAGTAGTACAGCTTTCTGCATGGTCTTATAAAGATTTTCATTTAGACTTTAGACCAAGCTTCTTTATGTTTTCGAGGATGTTCTTCGGGGTAACTCCAGTAGTGGACATAATAATAGGTATCGTCAGGGTACTTTGCATTCTCCATTGTCTTCGTATTAATATATCCTTGTCTTCCATTGTCTTATTATTTTATTTATTATTCATTTACGGACCGAAGTCCATTAGTACATGATACAATTAAAATTTTTTACAATTAAAATGTCACACAAATTAGAAAAATAAGATCTAGTAGATACAAAATTGGTAAATACATAACAAACAATAATAAAGAATAAACTTACTTGCTCTCATTCAACAATTGAGAGCTAGAACATTTTGAAATTGACAAATACAACTTATCCTAGAACAAAGACAATAACAGTAGTTGACAAATCAGTCTTGAAATTAGAACATTAAGTTAAGTATAAATATAATTGTGTGGAAAACGCAGTAAAGTCGTTCACAAAGAAATCAATTTGCGGAGATAATGTGTTTGCTAATTTAAGAGTTTTAGAGAGATAGGAACTTGAACTATAATTTGTGCGGTTAATGACCTCGTGGAAGGTGGCCACAGAACGGGTGGTTCTTGAAGGTACATGTAGACCAATTTTATTTAAAAGTGGGATACAGAATTTATGACCATGAATTAAGTTATATAAGAAGCAAAGATCTTTATGTTGACGACGACTCTGTAATGAGTCAAGTCGAATAATTTGCAGTAAAGACTCATAACTTTGACCAGTGAGATGCATCTTATAAGCATAATAACGTAAGAATTTACGCTGAACTTGTTCGATTAATATGACAGTTATATTGAGGTGACCAAACACATGATGCATAATCTAAATGTGGTCTAACCAAAGAACAATAAAGAAATTTTAAAGAACGACCAGTCGTAAAGTCATAGCTGCATCTTTTAACAAAGCCAAGCATCTTTAATGACTTAGAAACCATGCTATTAATGTGTAGGTTGAAATTTAAGTTAGTATCAAGAATAACACCCAGATCTATAACTGAGTCAACTAATTGTAACCTAGTGTCCCGTATAAAGTAAGAATTATTCTCAAAGTGTCTTAGTCGAGTAAAAGTTATAGCATGGCATTTGTTTGCATTTAAGTCCATACCATTAAGTGAGCACCATTCCACAAGACCATTAAGATCTGATTGCAAATTGTAGTGATCCAAATCAGAGGTAATTATGTGAAATAATTTAAGGTCATCAGCAAATAGAAGAAATTGAGCAAAATTGAAGCTTTTATTTATGTCATTTATAAATAAATTAAAAAGGATAGGTCCTAAGTGGGAGCCTTGAGGTACACCCGATGTAACTATAATTTCATTAGAGAAATAATTCTTAATACGAACTATCTGCCTTCTATCTAATAGATAATTTCGAATCCAACTAAGCAGAGGATCAGAGAAACCCAACTGTTCGATCTTATGTAACAATAACGTATGGTTGACTCTATCGAATGCCTTGGAAAAATCTGTATAAATCGCATCTACCTGTTGTTTACTTTCCAATGCTTCATTTAAGAAGGAGGTATAATTTAACAAGTTCATTTCAGTTGATCTCCCCATAACAAAACCATACTGTTGTTCAATGATTACATTTTGTATAGTAGGCTTAATTTTGTCACATATTAAACTCTCGAATAGTTTAGGTATAGTATTAAGGATACTAATAGGTCTGTAGCTCTGTACCCCGCTTCTATCTCCATTCTTGAATATCGGTGATATAAAACTAACTTTCCAAACGGGAGGGAATTCACTCGTTTGTAATGATTTTTGAAAAATAAGGAATAAGGGACGAGCAAGATTAAAACTACAGTATTTCAGTAACTTGGGTGGGATTCCATCAGGCCCTGGACCCTTATGTATGTTTAGCTGGGATAATTTGGTATATACCTCTGAAATAGATAAGTCACAACCAGTAATGTTGAAACTAGTGTTAGCCCTTGCACTATTTGGAATAGGACATTCGTCCTCACTATATACTGCAGCAAAGTACTGAGCAAACATCTTGGCTATGGTAGGACCATCGGAACTGGTTTGGCCATTATGGTTTAAAGTGTTCGGAATGCTATTATTGTTCCTTTTAGAATTTACGAACCTCCAGAAGCTTTTAATGTTACTAGGAAGTGTATGTTCAACGTTTGCTACAAACTGATTGTATGCTTGACCTGATAAGGACTTGCATATCGACCTCAATCTAGAAAATTCATTATAGTCTTGAGGTAACCTGGTCACTTTAAATTTCTTATGAGCTTTCTTTTTAGCAATGATGCAGTTTCTTAACTCTCGGGTATACCATTTAGGAAAATTGCCGGTATAAAACTTTTTCATTGGTACATAAACATCGATAGCGCCATATAAGACATCATAAAGTATATTGACCATATCATCTAAACTTTTGTCTCTGAAAATTTCATCCCAGTATATTGTGTCTAAGTAGTCAGAAATACCTTGAAAATTTGCTGATTTAAAGTCGTAGAAAAAGCCTTCAGCTTTCATTTCATCAGTTAAAACATCTCCGCGGTTTAAATTAAAGCATAAAGGAGGGTGGAAACTATCGGGGTCAACTAATCCCTCATCAGCTTCTGCGACAATGCAATTTTCATCATGAACCAAAACTAGATCAAGTAATGAGTTTACATTATTATAGATGTTATTGCGTTGGAAAAGATTTTGATAGGAACATATATGATTCATAATATTTATAGCATCTTCTTCGATTAAAGGAATGTCTGGAGCAGAAATTGCCGTAGAACAAAAATTATCATGAGACCAAGTACAGTGTAGGTTGAAGTCCCCTGCAATACAGTAATGAGAGGTGGGAAATGTATTTGAAAGATTATCGATGCTGTTATTGAAAGAGATATATTTTTCTAAAGCAGACTTAGGAGGAAAATAAAGCGCTCCCACAATAAGCGGACAATTAGTACTGCCAACAGCCACATATATTTGTTCTATACCTGGAAAAGATTCCAGCAGTCTACTAGGGATAGATGAGCGCACTGCAATTAGAACTCCCCCCCCCCCCTCTGCTCGCAGTACTAGTGAGGTGAGAACGGTCCTTTCTATATATTACATAATCAGTAAGATCAAGTTCTGAGTCAAATATTTGGTCATTTAACCAAGTTTCAGTAAATATAATTATATCATAACAAACTCCCTGCGAATTGTTTCTAATAACACGAAGTTTAGTGCGCAATCCACGACAATTTTGATAAAAGATAGAAAAAGGAAACTTATGAAGATGGTTAAAACTTAGTTTTTTGTAACAATTTGAGGTACACCACGAATATACTTAATTATTAAATTTTGTTCGCCCTTGGAAGTCCGGTCTTGTAGTTGCGTCTTCATATTTTTCTCATAAGCTTGCTGTTTTGGAGTTAGATCAGGAGTTATGAATACATGCGAACCTTTTAATGCTGAACGGCCTTTTAATATAGTTTGGACATCATAATTACTGGGTAAGACAACTTTAAGGCTTCTGTTACCAGACTTATTCTTCTTTCCTACTCTAACAGCCTTTTGAATAGGTATGGGCTCATTGGTAATTTTCATAAAAACTGACTTTACTGCTTCCATATCGTTGTTGGATTCAGGCATATTAAAGATCATCAAATTATTTGAGCGTTGTTGACGTTCATAAATTTCTGCAAGAGTATTTTCATCCGACGAACTATTCCCTTTTAAATTGCTTTTTAATATTTCAAGTTCATTTTTTAGTTCCTTGGTTTCCTTATCTTTTTCTTTCCTCAACTGCTTAATATCATTTTTGATGGTATTCACTTCTATGTTTAGTTTGTCAATCTGTTGCAATAAAACAGGTATTTTCTTAAATGCCGATCGACATTCAAGACAAAAATATACTAGAGTCTTTTTCTGGATAACTACAGCTCTCACTTCTGATGCACATAGACCAGTGCAATTATCGGTGGCATGCATTGTTAAATGACAGCTATCGCAAGTAGCGGTTTTGTCTTCATCCTCCAAAGAATTTTTACAAGTTGAACATTTACTGACCATAATTGTTACTGTTTAATTATATTCAACTACTGGCCTATGGAACTTGAATAAATCGAGTTTTTGTCTGCTAATGAGGTTTTACAGTTTTTGTTATATGTTTATAAATTCTGCAGGAAGTAATTACATCAAATTGATGCACAGAAGACACAATTTGGAAAATTCAACAATGGATCTTGTACAGAATTTCATACAGTTTCCTTTGATATAAAAATCAATATTTATTTTAAAGTATTTACCAACAGAAGACAGGATTTTGAGGAGCACTTTTTACACATCAACTCACTTCGACTGTGACAATGACTTACTTGTATTATGATTATTAATACCATTACAGAAAAATTGCCTTGGGTAACTATATACTGTATACTATACTTGAGACCTCAGATGCGATGGAAGGATGATATTGTAAAAGCTGCAGGAATTAACTGGAAAAACGCAGCCAAGGACAGACGGAAATGGAAAGATTTGGGGAAGGCCTATGTCCAAAGTTGGATAGAAATGGGCTAAAAGAAGAAGAATAAGAAGAAGATACTTAAGAGCAAAAAAATCGACTCACTCAATGAATTATACACGTTAGATGTCTCGAATTTCCTAAACCTCTTGTCCGATTTGAATGATTTTTTTAGTATGTTATAGCCTTCTTTAACAATATCGCTGTAATAATAATGTTGCTAGGGGGGAGGTAAATATCCTGCCCGGTAAATGCAGCTTTCTTCCGTGTCATCACTTATTGTGTTGATATTTATACGGCAATGTAAGCAAAGCCTGATCCCTGTAGTGAAAAATACGATATAAATATTTCTTATATTATTCACTGGGTACGCTCATGGTGTACCGTACAATGCGGATATAATTATAAAAATTGGTAAAGCAATTTATCGGCTTTGGCTACTTTTCACAAGATTACTCTTAAGAAGCAGATTTCATTGAGATATACCGGTAATTGTATTGTATTCTACCATAACAACTGCACTATAAAACGTAAAACCTCGACTCTTTTTGAAGAGGGCACGAAAAATCATAAGAAAACAAAAACCAAATTACCAAATACAGTTAAACTTCTATAGAACCTTTATACAAAAATTGACATTGCCAGATTAACAGTTTTATAAATTATATTTAAATTATATTACTTGTTTTTTTTTTAATTAAAAAAATTGCTCTTTTAAAACTTGCATTGTAAATCTTTGCACGGATGACATCTCAATGAAGTAAGTCAAGATTATTTCGACAATATAGCGTAGAATTCTTGGTTGAAATCAGGAAAGATGTTCCTGAAATAGAAGATTCATTACTCGAAATTTATGATTAGGTTATACCAACCAAAAATTACCTGAAATAAATCATCAAAGATCCTGAGGTCCAAAACGACAAATGCCGATATGATGTCAAGCCTAAGAAACCATCGAACATCTTACCGGGGCTGCCACGCATTTACTGCAAATGAATATAAGGAACGGCATGACTCAGTAGGAAAAATCCTTCATCAAGAGATAGCTCTCATCCTGGAACTTTCTCACACAAACCATCTCCCATATTATCGATACCTTCTTGGTTCCTGAGAGTACGCTTAACAATGACAAATTACAGGGCATTAGGAGCGCACTGTGCCCAAAGACCAGTGTCCCATAATAGACCAGATCTCACACTAGTTAATAAATTAACGAGACCAACGAGATTATCATCGAAGATGATAATCCATAAATATTATATTATACTGAAACGGTATAAGCGATGGCCTACCCAGCTAATTGAAATAATATTCGAAAATATTACCTCAAGCAACCAAGATAACCATCGTTACACCCTTAGCTTAGCTCAGTCACTCAGGTGTGTGTTCGTCTTGTCCTAACCTTAGATATGAACTATGAAAATTTGGAATGGAGGCAAACAAAACAATATTTTTAACTAATCATGTTTATTGTTCATAAAGATATAATAAAAATATGACTTAGTAAATTGCATTAACAAATATATTCAAATTCTTGCCAAAAACTAACAATTGTTGATTATACTTATGGCTTTTGGTATTCGGCTTGATGGTAACTTCTTGATGTCGAATGGTACTGCTGTTGTAGACTTCTCGTAGGCCTGGGCTGATCTTCGGCCCTAGGCCCCTGCAGCTAAAGATGTTGGATGCTGGAGTCTGGATGTCATGATCTCATTCTTCACCTTAAAGTTGCATCACCGGTGATGAAGGCAGGTGGCTCCCGAAGGGAGAAAGGTGATTTTTATCCAAAAACTGTAACAGTAAAACCATATCAACAATCAAGAAGAAAACCAAATTATACCTTTGCCAAATAGTATTCAGAAATAGTAATTGGCAAGGGTAAATTAGATGGAATTTAGATGAGGAGAATAGTTAAAATTTGATTTACACGTGCATATTAATAGATGAAAAGAAATATAAAAACCAAACACATGAGAGAACATTTGAAGGTTAGATATAAAAAATATTAGAAAAAATGTTATAAGAAGCTAGGTATGGATGGAATATAATGACTGTAAGAAATTAATAAAAAAACTGTATGAAAACTCACCCCAAGAGAGATTTGATTTGGAATAAAAATGATTTATTTTTCGAATTACATGCCTTTTATAAGAATTAATTTTTCCCTTCCATTTTCAATTTCTGTCAGGGAGTAGGGATAAAGGATGAAGTGACACTGTCATTGAAAACGACATTTCAAACGACGACCAAGTACTATGAAGTGGCAGGCATGTTCAGTATTGAAATACAGATATTTAGAGAGTATTTACAGGGTACGTTCAGTATGATGATTTAAATGAAAAGAGATATAGTAAATAGAAGATAATAAAAAAGGATAATAAATTGATAATAAAAGAGGATAATAAAAGAGAATAATGAAAGAGGATAATAAAAGAGAATAATCAAAGAGGATAATCAAGGAGGGCGCCAACGAGTTTTTAACGAAGAAAACTGGTAAAACAAATAGAAGAAAATTATTGTTAATGAAATAATATAGAAAATAAAGTAAAATAATTATTTAAAAATAAAATATCAAAGATGTGACGTTTGTAACGTTACAATACTAATCCATAGAAGATTTGATCAACCAAAAAAGAAGATGTATTGGGTGATTTTTCTAGTGACTTTCTTGGGTGTAAATCTTTTTAGTTTACTTCTCCTGGTTTAAAAACAAAGCATAGTAGTATAAAGACATATTAAATTAGTGGTCTCTAAGAAATTATATATTTCGCGGTTAGAAGGTTGAAAATTACGCACCCAGAATCATTCAATGTTTAAAGTGCTTGAGATTAGGGCATATAAATGCTCAATCTAGAAGAAAAGATAGATGTAAAAGATGCGACGAAGAACATAATAAATCAAATTGTTCAAATCCGAACAATTTACTTTGTGTATTGTGCAAAGGAAAACACAGCGCTACGGATAAGACAGCAGATTGTACAGAAAGACAAAAACATAAGTACATTCAAAAGACTATGAATACTGAAAACATAAAATACTACGAAGCTAGTATAAGTATTAATTTTAGTAATGTAAACAAAGAAATAATGTCAGCGCACAGAAAAATTTTGCAAACACCAAAAGTACAAAATCAGTCTTGTTATAATTTTAACAATCCCAGTTATCACGACAAAACACAGATACAAAACGATAATCAAAATAATGTGGGAAAAATAATAGTAAACTTTATTTCAACACTGTTAACTCAGATTAATCACAATGTAGATAAAAAAAAGGTTGGAATTATTGAAAAATTATATTTCACAATTATAATACACTTCACAACAACTCATACTAACTCAGTTTAAGCAAAAAACGGCACTGTTTACCCGTACGTTTCTACGCGACTAGCAATTCGAGAGTGATCCTATAGCGGCTGAGCAGATTGCGCGGCAGCTATGCGCTAAAAGATTGTGCTTCAAATTTTTCGGAGAGATGTTCTACTGTCCCTCTGTATACTGTGCCCTAGGTAAGGGGATGCATGAATTTTCACCTTGGAGGGAGTGAAAGCTGTAGAGCAAAATCTGGATAATAATAATATTTTTGATAAGTCTAGCCTCCATATTATGAATTTCTAGATCCGCGCCTGGATAGAGGGTATACTTTTTGTGATACATAATTTGATACAGTGATATATACTTTTCTTTGGATATTCTTGGTATCTACTATTACGTGTAGATATGAAAAATATGTTTACAATCCAATACATGTACAAATTACGAATTGAGGAATAGGAAACATTTTTTAAAATGGTCGTAAACAACCAAATTTGCTGTTATGATTATAAAATATTCGGAAGATTCGAACTCACGTCCCCTCACCTAAAAGCGATTAGCCTGTACACTAGGCTGTCACCGTTAACAGAATAAATTTATGAAAGTTATAAATTTGACAATTATGACTTCATATTCATATTTCGAGCATTATTTAAATAGCTATTACTAATTCCATATTCAAAACAAACATGTTCATTCATAATAATATAAACAAGCGTTATCTTACTGTGCATGGTTATTAGTTTCCTACCCCTATCTAGGTAACTATGCAGAGGATGAACATAATATAGACATGAATACCCCGTTTAGTTAACCATCTGTGCAGTGACTTGCGTCTTCTGATGGGTGTGAGAAAATTAATTTTAATACACAAAGAATGCATTTTCTTGATTAAAACGAATCACATTAAAATTATAAAGTCCCGCGATTGGAGTATGTTCTAACAATGTACAGTGTGAATCAAAAGGTAATATAAATTGAAAGAGACTTATATTATGTTTTTGTACACTACACACTTATATCAAATGAATCAATGGGAAAAGAAAAGTATTTTTGAAGAGAGTAAAAATATTTAAATCCTAGCTGAGCGTTTTCGGCTTGAAAACCATCTTCATAGCTATGTATGCTACATTAAAATAACTTTTTATAAGTACCTAATTGAAGATCTAGTGGAAGACGGGGGTATGTTACAAAGCCTACCTTTTGAGATATGGGCAGTTAAAGTTTTTATTCCTCTACTTTTATCATGAAAATATTGTTAGTGTTATTTGGCTTTATTTATATTGCTATAGGCATTCCTTTACATATAATGTTGATAATTTGTTTTTAACTTTAGTATATTTTCTTAAAATAAATAAAAACTGTACATACCGCCTTCTTCCATTAATTTTAGTTTGTATAACTATCCTTTATCTGAATGGATGAAGGGGATATGTTGCATGAAATAATACTCTATAATCAGTTTTACAGAAATTTATGTAATTGAACACAAAATAATCTTTTAAAATTTCAAATTGGCTATAGTAATTTTGTTGATGACAGTTCGGAAAAGGGATGCAGAGGATCTGTTAAACCATTCTCACAGGTTTCTAAGCCATGACGGTCTTCTGCAACCTGGCCCTTCTTCTGCCGTCTACCTTGCCTTGTATTATTAAGTAGAGTATATTATACAGAGTGAGTTTTATGTATGGAAAGCCTTAATTATCTCGGAAACAGCTGGCACGATTTTTTTATGGATTTTGGTGAGTAAGGGTTTTCTAACGCGGACAACATTATAGTGGTAATTACATTGTTGTCAGATCTTCCGTTTTTTTTTGAAATCTAATGAGCTTTCTTATTTCAAATGGAACCCCCTGTATATTTTTTACGTTTTGAAGTCCTTAAGAAATGCTGATTATTTTTCGTGTTATATTCCCTATACTTAAATGCCACAATTTCTGAGTTATTGCTACATTTATTTCAAAAATAAATTTAAAAAAATTATAAAAATCAATTTTTTCGGCCCGGGTAGACATTATTTTAGTTTCTTTTAATCACTGGAAACAAAAAAAGACTTTTGTAATTTTTGTCTGAAGTTAATTGTTTTCGAGTTTTAACCAATGTAAACCTGAAAAAAACGAAAAAGGTTTCATACCGCCTTCTTCCATTCAGAAATCGTATTTTACATGTTACATACCACCTTCATCCACTAGAATATCTCTTATTAAGCTTTTTAGAGGTACAGTATAAGTGTAATATGATAGTGAAGTTACATACCAGTGGCGTACTGAGCATGGTTCCGCGGGTTCCGTGGAACCAGGGACAGGGGCCTGCGGGGCCCGCTCTAACGCGCTTTTTGCTTCTGTTGTTTCTAATTTGATGGGGACATTTTGAACAACACAAGTACACACTAGGAAATTTAACTGCTAAATAAATTTTAATTTTTGTGTAGTACTTTTAAACAAAAACGAAGAATACCTATTCATAAAAAAAAATTTAAAATAAAATTTAAGAAATACAGGAGACTGGATAAGTCCGGAATTTGATGAACTAACTAATTCTAAGCAGGACTTTTCGTGTTATTTGCTAGTGAAAATGTGTATTTTTCAACAAAAAACCCACGTTTTAGGTAAAAGTAAGTATTATATCAAAAAAAATATTATTAGCAAAAATATAGCTTATAAAAAAGTGAAAAAAAAATTATGTATAATATATAAAGTCTGTAGACCCAGAGTTGCAGGTAATGAAAAGTGGGTTCTTACTGGTCAAATTCCAAATCTAATATTTCAACCTGAAATAACCAGAAAATCAAGCACTTTTTGGAGAAAACTCAAGTTTTTTAAAGTATTTAAACTTTATTTTTGTTTTTTTTTAAGTTTTTAACGTCAAAAGTAAGTAAGTTACGATCAAAAAATTGTTGGTTCATTTTTTTTTGTTAGTGAAAAAAATCGTGAAAATCACCCCGAATTAGCATCCGAAATGATATTAATCGTTACCGCTTCATAAATTACTTTACTTATGTATTGTTTATAAGATCTGTAAGATTCGTTGGTTCAAAGTACTTATTTTTGAAAAGGCTGTAGTTAAATGGGCTTAAACGAGTCACTAATCACGAGTGTATGCAAATTTTAAACAGCCATATCTTAACCAATTTTTGTCTGCAGGAAAACAAAAAGTCCAAAATACTCACAACAGCAAAACCTATATTTGTTTACTGCTTGAGATTTTTGGTATCACCAATAACTTAAAAGGGACCAATTTTATTTTGAGCATTACATATATATCTACTTAATTTTTATGCTAGAAACTTAAAAAAAATAATAATGCACTTTAAAAAAGTTGCGATAAGTTTTTCCCGAAAAGTGCTTTATTTGTTGGTTATTTGACATTGAAATATTCGATTTGAAATTTGACGAATAAGAACCTACTTTTCATTCTGCTCTTACTGGGTCTACATTAACCCTGCTTCTACTTGGTCTACAGACTTCGTATATACACCATTATTTCACTTTTTTATAAGCTATATTTCTACTAAGACTACTTTTTTTTCGATAAAATACTTACTTTTTGAGTTATTTGAGAAAAACCGTCTAAAAACGTGGTTTTTTTTGTCGAAAAATAAACATATTCACTCGAAATAACTCGAAAAGTATTGACTTATGAAGAAACTCTATAGAACTAAAGTTGTGTAGAATTAGTCAGTTTATTCAACTCCGGACTTATCTTCAACGTATGTTTTTTCAACCCCGAGAGGGGGTGAAATTCCCCCGGGCAAAAGTACACATCGGTACAATATCATTTTTTTTTCTTTGGCATGTTAGCTATTTGTATGCCAACTTTCATGTGAATCCAAGCGGTTTTTTTTTAATTACATACAGCAAAAGCCGTGAGTAAATCGACTATAAATTAGCTTGAGTTTTTATATTATGTATATGATATACATATTTATTGTATTTTATGATGTATGATGATAATTTATATTTAATGTTTATTAAAAACTTTTGATATACAAAGTTTGTTTTTATTGGGAGAGCGGGCCCGCATCCCAACTGGAACCAGGGCCCGCTGATTTATCGGTACGCTACTGTTACATACCTCCTTGATTCACTAGGAAAGTCAAAATTTTAGAAAATGTGACATACCCCCTTGTTCCACTTAGGTCTTCAATTATAAATGTTACAAAAATTGTAAAGTACTTAGTCCTGTCGCCAGGGGGGGTACAACGGCCTCGTTAATTCAGATGGACTTACTCAAGTTTTTTTATGTATTTTGACCCGTAGAACACGAATTTTTTGGGTAACAGTTGATCCGGATGTCGATAAGATTGTTATAGACCAAGAACTTGAGGAATCAAATAACAGCGATTTTTGGCAAAACAAAACACTATTTTGTATTTTTTGGGCCATTTTAAGTAAAAAATATTTCTACAAGTTTTTTCGTAGGATGCACAGTTTTCGAGATAAACGCGGTTGAACTTTAAAAAAATCGAAAAATTGCAATTTTTGAACCCGAATAACTTTTGATTAAAAAATAAAATAGCAAGTCTGCTTACCGCATTTAAAAGTTTAAGTCAAATTATATCGGTTTTGATTATTTCCATTGGTAAAAATTTATTTTTTTATTGTTTAACAAAGCTATAAACACGTAGGGTTTCCCGTGCTTTTACATGTGTTTTAACGCATGTAACGTAGAAATAGTCTTGATTGCACTAGTACCTATTCTACCTACTCGTTCGATTTTAAATGAGAAATCATAGAAACATCACTCACGCACTAGTTGTTTGTAGCTTTGTTTAACAATAACACAATAAATTTTTAGCAATGCAAATAATCAAAACCGACATAATTTGACTTGAACTTTCAAAGGCGCTAAGCAGAATTGCTATTTTATTTTTTAATCAAAAGTTATTCGGGTTTAAAAATTGCAGTTTTTCGATTTTTTGAAAGTTCAACCGCGTTTATCTCGAAAACTGTGCATCCTACTAAAAAACTTGTAGAAATATTTTTTGCTTAAAATGACCCAAAAAATACAAAATATTGTTTTGTTTTGCCAAAAATCGCTGTTATTTGATTCCTCAAGTTCTTGGTCTATAACAATCTTATCGACATCCGGATCAACTGTTACCCAAAAAATTCGTGTTCTACGGGTCAAAATACATAAAAAAAACTTGGGTAAGTCCATCTGAATTAACGAGGCCGTTGTACCCCCCCTGGCGACAGGACTAACTGCTAGTACCGAAGAATCCTATTTTTTTTTAATTATTTAAAAAATTTCTTATAAATATAAAATTATTTTTCCGAAGTAAAACTTTTAAGATGGTTAAAACAAAATCACGTCTTACAGTCAACAATATAAACTCAATATAAACGTAAAGAAGACAAAGCCGATGATCATTAGCAAGAAAAAGACAATAGAAGGTAAACTCTGCATCAACTGAACCCCTGTAGAAAGAATGGCGCACTACAATTACCTCGGCACCATAATAAATGAAGAATGGACCAACAACCAAGAGATAATAGCGCGCATCGAAAAGCTAAATCCACCTTCAACCGATTAAGCTAAGATATGTACAGAAAATTGGAAATATTTGAGATGTGGCTATATCGGAAAATTCTTAGAATCCTGTGGACTGACCGGGTCACAAATGAGGAGATTCTCAGAAGAATGAAGAACAACCGATGGGTATTGACCGCTATCAAAATCTCGAAAGTTGAGATACTTCGGACACATTATGCGATATGAATCCAGATATGCCCTCCTACAAGCCATCCTGCAAGGAAAAATATTTGGAAAGGTCCAGGAAGAAGAAGAACATCCTGGTTAAAGAACCTCAGAAGCAGGTTTAACACAACATATGTGCAGCTTTTCTGCGCTTCTGTAGATAATATAAAGATTGCCATGATGATAGCCAACATTCGTTACGGATAGGCACATCAAGAAGAAGAAGAATTTTGAATAATAAAGGTGAAATTTTGAAATTATGTATAATGTCCGTCAAGGCATTAAATACATAAAATTTTGAAATTATCCTCATCGACTATACTTCGTTCACCAACCTGTATACATCACTGAATGGATATGAATCCTACTGTTAAAGAAATGGTCAATAACCCAACAGAGATCATGAAAACTATGTTGTTTTAAAAACCTCTCAGCTCTACAAAAAGATTTAATATAATAAACATTAGTTAAAGTTATATATGGGATGTATTATATTGGGATGTATGGGATGTATTATAGGGGTAGTACCTTTCTATCGGAACGGCCACATCGAGCGTCATGGACGGGAGATGGTTCTTGATAACTGGTCCCCATAAGACATCCAACTCTCATTTATGGCTCCTCGTGACACATCCCGGGCAACTGCATTGGCCTGCAGGCTAAACTAAGTGAGGGTAACCAGATATGGTGAAATCTACCGAATGATTGCCGGTATAAGCAATCCCACCACTTACTGGCCAACGGCTTCGGTCAGATGGGCTAGTATGTGGAAGGGCACTCTTTTGTCCTGAGATCGAGAAATCGGTCTCGAAGGCGGATGAACCAAGGATGGTCAACGGTGGAAGGATGCAGAAGGCAACGGGGAACCACTGCATTAAAGACTCATAGAGTACCCCTAGTTAAGTCATTACGGTGTACACCAAAAATAGTGGAAATTCTACTGATCATGGGAATCGGATACCAAGATCCGGCAGAGAGAGAACAGCACAAGACTACAAGGCTCACTCGGTCGTAAACCTGCAAAATCCTTGTACAAAAATGCAGAAACGAACAACTTTAACAGTTGCAACGTGGAATGTGAGAAGTTTGTTCTCTGCAGGAAAACTGGATAATGTTGAACAAGAAATGAATAGACTAAACATCGATGTTTTAGGAATCAGCGATACACAATGGCCAGGATCTGGGAAATGGTCAACACGAAATTATGGCGTATTTTATTACTCCGGAATCGACAACAACACCCATCGGTGCAGAGTTGGAATCATCATTTCAAAGAAATGGAAAAATTCTCTGATTACCTGTACTCCTTACTCAGAACGCTTAATATTAATACAAATTAAAGAAAGACATAACTTAATAAATCTTATTCAAGTCTATGCACCAACAGCAGATAAAGATGACGATGAAATAGAACAATTCTACAACGACTTAGAAGAAATGCTGAAAGCAATCAAAAAGCAACACATTAACATAAAAATGGGCGATCTTAATGCCAATGTCGGTCAAGGTAAGGTAGGAGAACATGTAGGAAACTATGGACTTGGAAACAGAAACGACAGAGGAGATCGATTGATTCAATTTTGCCAGAGCGAAGACTTCGTAATAACAAACACCCTTTCAAATTACCTTCTCGGCGATTATATACATGGACATCTCCACAACATACCAAAGAAAAAATAGTGAGAAATCAAATAGACTACATTCTGATAGCAAGGAGGTATCGTAATGCTGTTAAATGTACTAAGACGTACCCAGGAGCTGATATAGGCTCAGATCATAACCCGGTAGTTACTGTGATAGAGGCGAGACCAAAAAAGATTAGCAGACCACACAGAAAGACACTAGATTTAGATAAACTTAGAAACAAAAATATACGACAAGAAACAGGAGAAGAAATAAATGAAAACCTCAGTTCAGTGCAACAACAAATTAACGATACAGATAACGTTAACCAAAAATTAAAGTACATAAATATAGCTATACAAACAGCAGGAAAGAAACATCTGACAAAAACGACAACAAAGAACAAGGGGTGGATGACACAGGACATACTAGACTTGATGGAACAAAGAAGAAAGATGAAGAATTACCTAGACAAATACAAAGAAATAAACAAACGCATAAAAAAGAGAATGAAAGAAGCCAAAAAGGCGTGGATTAAAGAACAGTGTGAAGAAATGGAAACCTATGAGAAAAAGTACGATGCGTTCAATATGCACAAAAAAGTAAAAGAGATAACAGGAAGCATAAAGAAATGCCAAATAGGTAAACTTAAAGACAAAGATGGAAATCTTATTGTAGATCTAGAGAATAAAATAAAAAGATGGACAGAATACCTGAATGAATTATTTGAAGACGATAGAAACAACTTAACTCAGGTAATCAATGCAACTGGGCCAGACATATTGAAAGAAGAAGTAGAATACGCAATCAGAAACGCTAAAAATGGAAAATCAAACGGACCTGATGAAATCCCTACAGAACTGCTGAAGCTTTGGAATGATAAATCCGTTACCATAATATTGCATCTATTCAATACAATATACAGTACTGGTATAATACCGCAAGAATGGTTGCTGTCTACGTTTGTCACCATACCGAAGAAAACTAAGGCAATGCAATGTTCAGATCATCGAACAATCTTCTTGATGAGTCACCTGCTTAAAATATTTCTTAGATCATCCACAACCGAATCTATCAAAAACTAGACATCGATATTAACGATACACAGATGGGATTCAGAAAAGGATTAGGCACAAGGGATGCTCTCTTTGCCTTGAACGTTCTAACACAGAGATGCCTAGATGTTAACCAAGAGGTACACGCCTGCTTTATAGACTTTGAAAAGGCCTTTGACAAAGTTCGCCACAGTAAACTCAAAGAAATCCTGGAGAGTAAGGACATTGACACCAGAGACATACAAATAATATTAAATCTGTACTGGAATCAGCGAGCTAATATAAAAATAGAAGACCAAACATCGGACGAAATAGAAATACGTAGAGGGGTACGACAGGGTTGTATATTGTCACCGCTCTTGTTTAATATCTACAGAGAACAAATATGCCCAGAAGCTCTCTCATATGCAAACGAAGGGATAATAGTCAATGGAGAAGTTATCAATAACATTCGATATGCTGACGATACTGTGATAATGGCAAGAACAGCGCAAGATCTACATCTAGTTGAAAGTATGAATGAGATATGTAATAACTACGGCATAAGGATGAACGTCAAAAAAACCAAATATATGACCTTCAGTAAGAATCCAATAAATGACACTAGTATCACAATAAACGGTACCCAACTTGAAAAAGTAAACGAATACAAATACTTGGGAACCCTTATCAATGAAACAGGTGACCAAAATCACGAGATAAAAAGACGTATTGAAATTGCCAGGTCTACTTTTATAAAAATGAAAAAATTATTTTGTAATCGTGATATTAGTATTCATCTACGAACTAGAATGTTAAAATGCTATGTATTCAGTACTTTGCTCTACGGTGTTGAGTCATGGACTCTTAAACAGAGGAATATTAAAAATCTTGAAAGCTTTGAGATGTGGTGCTACCGCCGTATACTAAGAATAAGTTGGGTGGATAAAATTACAAATGAAGAAGTAATACGCAGAATAAATAACGAGCCAGAAGTTCTACTGAATATAAAAAAGAGAAAACTTGAATACTTAGGCCACCTGATGAGGGGACAAAAGTACACATTCCTACAAAATATAATGCAAGGAAAAATCCAAGGACGAAGAAATCCAGGTTGTAGAAGAATGTCCTGGATGAGAAATTTGAGAGAGTGGTTTGGCTGTACCACTAACGAATAATTGTTCAAAACAGCAGTAAATAAAATTAGAATCGCCCTAATGATATCCAATCTCCGATAGGAGAGGGACTCAAAGAAGAAGAAGAAAGTTATATAATTATTATTTGTTTTTCGTTATTTAATATGTCTCTATTAGTCTTCGTGTACCAATGGCCATAGTTGTCGAGTTACTTTATGTAAATAAATAAATAAATAATAATTTATCAAACTGTAAATAATCGTATTTTTTTTATTATTTAAATGCAGACATCAATTTTTTAAACTCAGTATTAATATTATATTAAGGTACTACTTACTAGTACACTTTAGAAGACCAAAAGTAAGCATTTTTCCAAGTTTTTTTTTCAGAACCTTTATTAAAAACAAACATAAAACTTTTTACGTATTAATATCTAACTCTTAGCCAAGCCGCACACCAAAGAAACATGAAACGAAAAACATGAAACATAAAACGAAAAACATGTTTCATGAAACTAAAACACTGCTAAACAAATCTCAAAATCCGCCTACCAATGAAACGAGTGTGATTTATGAAACTCTCCGAAAATAAAAATGTGTCATGAGCATGAATCACACTCGTTTCATTGGTAGGCGAACTTTGAGATTTGTTTAGCAGTGTTTTAGTTTCATGAAACATGTTTTTCGTTTCATGTTTCATGTTTTTCGTTTCATGTTTCTTTGGTGTGCGGCTTGCCTAAGAGAATACAAAAAATATATTTTTTTTTCATTTATGCACGTACACTAATTTTGTAGAGGGCGCCAAAGTCAAGGCCTCGAAAAAAAACAGGGATCCGATGGCAGACAGTTTTTAAAAGTTGATCTGTACTAGCGTTTTTTATAACTTTCTCCATTAAGGACTCTAACAAGTTTATTCCATAAGTGGTTTTCACTTATGGAAGTAAAAGGAAACGTCGGGCGTTATCATTACATATGTTTTCGGACCAATCCCGGCAATCATTGGTGGTCGAGGTACTATCGCCATTTCGTAATTCCTTATGTATAATATTTATAGGTTGTTCACTGATGTCTTCTACGGCCGTTCGCTTTAAGTAATTAATTAATTTGGCGATTAAGTACATTTTCTTTTAATTCACATCATTTTTTAAAGCCTTGTGAAAACGTTATTTAAAGCCATCACAATCAATTGTTTTCCTTTTTCACTTCTTCTTCTTCAAGTGCCCTATTCGTTGCAAATGTTGGCTATTAACATCGCAATTTTGATTTTGCTTACAGCACTTCTGAATAGTTCGATCGATGTGAGCTCGAACTACTTCCGCAGATTTTGGAGCCATGAGTGTTTTCTCCTGCCTGGCCCTCGCTTATTGTCTATTTTCCCCTGGAGAATCAATTGAAGTAGACGGTACTTATCGTATCTCAATATGTTGCTTAACTATTAAAGTTGTCTTTGTTTAATTGTGCTCACGATTTCTTTCTCTTTTCCGTTTCTGTGGATTTAGAGCTGCATTCCCGGGAAATAAGTAAAAAATGGAAATCCCGATTCCCGGGAATTCTTACAAATTTCCCGGGATTTTTTTAAATATCTTATTTTAAATTATGAGCGGAGATATTACTAACTCAAAATGAATAAATGATTCTGATACAATTATTAACTCTGTCTGCTTAATAATCATTTTAAATTATTCCACTTTAAATATTTATTTTTCAATTATATTTTAAACCTTCTAATTTTGGCGTTAAATCAGAATGTATCATATCCGTCAGCATAAACATTCTTCTGTTTATGCGACGATCTGATTCATTTGGAAGTATCCAGAATTATAAGCGCGCACCACACTCTCGGCGAAGTTACTTCGCCAAAGTTGACCGAAGTCCGAAGTACCTCACTACACACTCGTTCTACTTCGCGAGGAACACATTCATAGCGGTGCGATACCGACTTTGATCCCTTTGACTCGGACGCGCGAGACCGACACAGAACGGAAGTAAAACGAAGCGAGGCAAAGTTGCACAAGGTGGCTGTCTACACTCTCGTACTTGTTGAACCTCGAACGACTTCGGCGAGAGTGTAGACGGCAACATAAATATTTATTTTGAATTCAAATTATGTTTATGAAGAATTAGCACATACGAAATTTAATACGTTATTATATTGGCGCAAATCAGCTGACCGGACGTTTAAAAAAATTACTAACTGCACTAAAAAGCATCAGACCTACATCAACAGAAAGTCTGTTTTCAACTTCAGCAAATTTCTGTACAAAAAAAAGAGCCACCCAGAAAGGTCAAACACTCAACAATTTATGTTTTTTAAAACATATTTCAATAATAAAAACAACGAAAATTCAAATTAAACAAAATTTATAACTTTTCTATTTTAAAAATTTCCTTTAAAATTTTGAAGTCCTCTAAACATTTTTAATTTGTTATCAAATTTATACGTTTTTATACTAATTGCATTGAAAAATTGAAACAAAAACAATTTTTTCTTTTTGTTTTTAAATTTCCCTATTCCCGGGAATTCTCGGGAAATCCAAATTACCGACTCCCGATTCCCAAGAAATCAAAAGGAGCCGGAAAAATGGAGCTCTATGTGGATTGCCTCTATGTTGGTGACATGTTCGGTCCAGGTTATACGAAAAATGCATTGGTAAAACACTGTATTATGTGTAAAATATATCGTTTATACACCGATATTTCGAATGCTTCTAGTTTTTCATAGGCGTCCCTGTCAGCGTCCAAGCCTCCACACATTTTTCTCTAATATCTTATTTTGGCAATCAACTTACTATTGCCAAATATCGTATCTTATGCAAATAAATAGCACTATAATAAATATTTTATTATACAGGTAGACCTAGAAATAGTACTATCGAGGGATGGAGGAAGACAGATTTTAATCAAAACGAAACCGTAGATTTTCTTATTTTAGTATTTTACTAATGCCATACTCTGTATAAGAGTACACAGACTCGTTTCATATGAGTTCTCTGAACCGCAAACTCGAATGTTTTCCTAGCGGTGCCTGTTGGTATGGTTATACCTGGGTTAAGCAGAGAACTCGAATCGAGTCGAAATTCATTTCGCATAGAAAAGATATACCTTAGACGAGTTCAAGGAGTTACCAAGATAGACTACGGCAATGCTGTAGTTACCTCTAAAATTGTTACTTTTGGCATTATTTCCGATCCAACATTTTTTATTAATTTCCGTGTTGGTCTCATTTCATCGACTTGTTGATGTGTTCTATAGAGTTCCGTGTAAAATTCTTCTATTCTTTTCAGTATTTTTTCTCTAGTAGTGATTTCATTTTCGTCTTTTTCCATTAATGATATTATCTGACGTCGTCCTAGTGTCGGTCTGAGGCATTTCATACTCTTATTTTTTTTCAATAGTTGTTGTTATTAATTTTTCTTCTTCTTTTCTTTTTTGCTTTGTGATTCCTTTTCTAATCTGCCTATTCTTCGGTTCCCTTTTTGTTAGATTGATTGATCTTCCTTTTTTCTATTTGTTGTAATATTTCTTTGTCTAATTCTTTGTGTGTTGTTTTTGGTTTTTTCAGTTGCAGAATGCTTTGGTTCACTGTTTCGGTTACAAGGTTATTAAAATCATCAATATCATTGGAGTTTATCTGCTGCATGTTAACTTGATTTAATGCATGCATTATCTTTTTATTAAATTCACTATTTTTTATTTCTTCAGATGTTCATTTATATCTTTTTTCATGTATTCTTTTTCTTTCTAGTTTTTTGTTTACTACTAGTTTTGTTCTTATTAGTCTATGGTCGCTTCCTAGGTCAAACTGATTTAATACCGATACGTCTTTTACTAGGTTTCTATTTTTCGTTAAGATATAATCTATTTCATTCTTTGTATTTTTATCGGGGCTCATCCATGTCCATTTTCTATTGGCCATTTAGTTTTAAATTAAATTAATAATTAATTACATACCGGTCATTATGCAATGTTTTTATGACTAAAATTAAAATTGCTGGTCTTACAAAGATTTTAGCTTATAGTAAAAAACTCAAAGAGAAATATTTCTATACATCATAAAAAAGTTAAATGAAATGAAAAGCCATAAGAGAATCACCCATATATGAGCAGCATTCTTTCAATTCAGAAATATAAAGAAGTCTCTGTCTGTCATGTTGCCTCCAGTCAACCCTGCAGTCTAATGAAATTCGTTTGAAAAGTTCAAATGAATTCCAGATATCCAATAAATATAAATAAATCAGAACCAGTTGATATTTTTCTGTCGAACTAGATCTCAGCCTACGGCCCATCGGCCATATCCCAGAATATTCAACTGCGCTGCTTCGCGAGTCAGACAGATGGCTTCTAAACGCAAGTTCAGTCAGTTGTTCTTTGACTGTAGAAGGTAGGGTAGTGCTGCGTTTGCGTTTGAAAAACATCGCGGAGCCGCGTGTTTGAAAAGTAAACAGTAGTGACGAAGGGAAAACTCTCTCTATAGAAGAAAACTATTGGATTTTTTCTACCTTCGCTAGAGTGAATCAAATTTTGACTGTTATTGATCAATGTGTCAGTGATTATTCTTGCAGATTTGGATTGTGCAGTGATTTTTACATTAGTGGCAGGATTTAAAATGTGTTATTGTGTTTAGTGGTTGGTGTTGTTGGAGATGGCAGCTATGGATTTATCTCAAGTGATCCTTTTGGTTTTGTTAACCACATGTTCTTCTGTTAAAGGTAATTTTATGTTTTCGAGAAAGATACTCGCAAAAAATGATTTGTTTACTGGAATATTGAAAATGAAAAACTGCTCTTTAAATACTTCCGGTGGTGTTATTTTAACAATTTCAATGATATACATAGGTTATTTAGTACAGTATTATTATTATTACAATAACGAATTTTGTCTCTCTCTCTGTATAACGAATAACGATCTCTCCTTATAACGATGAAAATTCCCGGTCCCTTGCATATCGTTATAGAGAGAGAGAGGACTGTATGTTTATATAAATATTTACTAGTGAATGTTTATATTTTAACTATTATAATCCATGATTTACCTATAGTTTTCATTTTATCTATCTATTGCGAAATTTTTAACCAAGTATGAATACCGGAATGATCCTATCTTATCTTCTTACTCATGAACTAGGAATTCAGAGCTTTTTGTATATAAGTACATTCATTGTAATAGTTCTGAATAGTTTTTATAAGAAATATAAATAAATGTTCATGTTTTATAAATGTTCACTTTAATGCCCTATTATTTTGGTCAGGTTTTCCTTTATTTTTTTAGGCAAATTCAACTTATTCCTGTTGCATATAGGTAGAATACAGTGAGCATTATTAGCATACGGGTGATGATAATGATAACTGATAACAAATAAAATAAAGTTTAAAAGAAAAAGGAAAAAGCCGGTAAAATTAATAAGCAGATGAATTTAATAAAATATTAGATCTATTATACTTATATCTACAAACTAGCATTTTAGTTTTTAGATTCCACCTAATAGACAAGATAGAACAAAATCACCGTTCGTTAACCTTTGAGTCGCATTAATCTATAAGGTATCAGATTTTTTGAAGGAATTGGTTAATACGGCTCTAAAAACCAATACTTCTCTTGGTAAATAGGTACATAAAAACAATAAAGATATACTGGATAGAAGATAAGTTGAATGAAAGGTATATAAGACCACTTGTGATTCATGCCAAAAGGTCCAATAGGAAGAATTTCTAAAAGACGGATAAAACTAAACAGCATGGATCTGATTTTGTCAACGTGAAGATCAAAATTTACAAAGACAATCTTCTAAATAAATACCTAATTATAAATACATATTTAAAAGCCTCCAACAGTATAGAATTACAAAATGGAGATTTTGTTAATTGTTGATTGTTACGCACCCAAACAGTAAATGGAACTAGTACTTCCTACCTACTGAATCCGTAATTTCATCCAAGCAAAGGTAAATTGTTTCCTAATAGGGATCTAAATATTTTCTTTGGCGGAGAATCAACCTTGATTCTTCTTAAAGTCCTATCATTGGGAATATGTACTATTCTAACTATGTATTTACAAAAAAATTATATGTAGGTAACCTAATTATTTGCAAAGTGATTCAGCATAATTATTATTAAAGAAAAAATTCATGCATCTTACTTTAAGAGAGAAAAGATTTTTTGACTTTCATTATTGTATGCAAACCCTGCTGAGAAAATAGTTAAGCCGCACTGGTATACAGTGCCGACAAAAAATCTTTCTAAATTGAATACAACGAATAAATCAGATGAATTATTATTTTAATTGTACAAATTACTTATAGTCCATTAAAATGTTGCATTTAGGTTGCATTTCTTAGAGGAGTCAATTTTATTTTTTTAATGTGTAGGGGGGTTCAGTAGAAGCTTAAGTTCAAGTTTTTGGGGTCGCCACCCTTGTCCCCCGGCCGCCATATTGGAAAAAGGGGTGCAAAGGGTTTTCGCGCTGTATCTTCTAAACTAGCAATCCTACAGTAAATTTAATTACACATAAAATGTACCAAATTAAATTTTCTACAATTTTATATCTATTACTTTTTATCGTCAAGTGACCAACAAAAAAGTTATAAATAAAAATATGAGAAAATTTTGTAAGAAGTTTCCTTTTGGAGGTTATAACTTTTTTTCCGTTCATTTCACAATAAAATAACATCATAGCGATTTTGTAGAGGATTTTTCAATGAACAATTTTCGCTATAAAGTTGTTTAATTTTATTTATTATCTAGGTTTTACAGCGCTCCAATCTTGACCAGATTCTCGAATTCTCATAGGAATACAATAAAAAAAATACTTTTCTATCTATTTATTAGTCGAGCGGCAGCAATCTTTATGCCGACCACGAAAATCAAATTTAAGGTGAATGACCAATTTTGGTCTATTTTTATGTTTTCGAGGTCGCTGAATCCGAATATGAAGTTTATTTTTATCTAGATTTGGTGGAACATGTTCAAAAATCAAATTTTATACAAAAATGCCGAAAATCAATTTTGATGATTTTTCAAATTTACCTCGCTGTATCTTTGGTCGCTGTAATTTCCTTTTGAAAATTTTACTGTTTAATCACTGAAGTATGTAGATAACAATGGGATTTGTCCTAAATATTTAAACACATTAAATAAGGAGTTGTTAGTTTTTAAACATTTTGTCATCATATTTCGTTAGTTTCATGTTTACTTAAAAAAGTTGAGTGACTTTTTGGTTTATAATTTTAACTAACACAACAATAAAATATAATTCGTGAAGAAGTTTTTTGGAAACTTTCAAGTCAAAATATACAAAATAGGAAATAAGTTATGTTACTTCATGCACACCCCAAAAACCGCTTATATCTCGAGATCCTGACCACGGTGTGGTGAATGGCTAATTTTGATCATACTTTATGATTTTGATAACAAAAATTCGTTTTTTGCTCTTCTTAAGAATTTTGCAATATGCGGTTGCGTCATTCTTCTTCTGAACCGGCGAATTTGTCCCCAAACTTCTTGGGCCGTTTCTATATATGCTTCGGGTTATAAGTTTTATAGTGGGGAGAAAGGTCAAAAACAGATTAATAATAGCATAGGAATGTTAAAATCATAATAAATTGTATGAATAAAAAATATATATAGATAGAAAAGTAAGCCTAACTTTTGTTTTTATTATATCCCTATGAGCATTCGAGAATCTGGTCAAGTTTGGAGCTCTGTAACACATATATAAATAAATAGAATTAAACAAATTTATAGTGAAAATTGTTCGCTAAAAAACCCTCTACAAAATTGATATAATGTTATTTTATTTTAAAATGAACTGAAAAAAGTTATAACCTCCAAAAGTAATCTTGTTAAAAATTTTTAACATATTTTTGTTTATATCTTTTTTGTTGGTCACTTGACGATAAAAAGTAGTAGACATAAAATTGTAGAAAATTTCATTTGCTACATTTTATGTTTAATTAGATTTTCCGTAGGGTTGGTAGTTTACGAGATATAGCGCGAAACCCCTTTACACACCATTTCCAAGATGGCGGCCGGGGGACAAGGGTGGCAACCCCAAAAACTTAAACTTAAGCTTATACTGATCCCCCCTACACATTAAAGAAATAAAAGTGACTCCTCTAACAAATGCAAGGTACGGCTTAAAAAATGTAACATTTTAATGGAATATTATAACTTTGTAATATTAATTTAATATTTTAGTTGGGAATAAGCCACATGAATCAGAAGAATTATTATTTTAATTTTAGAAATTAATTATGGCTTATTCCCAACCCAACTAATAAGCCCAATTTTGTGGCTTATTCTCAACTAAAATAGTAAATTGATATGAGAAAGTATTAATTTGTAATAGGTATTAATTTTTTGTCGGCACTGTAATATAATACAAGTTATACACCACATCCCACGGTAGACCGCAAGCTATAGCAGAAACGCGACGGTAGACCGCATACTATAGTAGCACTCAATATTGATTATTCTTAAAGTCCCATCAATCGGAATATTTAATTTACAATACCTCTGAAGAAATAAATTGGCGTTGTTGTTAGATAGTTCCGAGAGCAGTAGAGCAGCAGAGTTCGATCTGCTAAATCTTTATTAAATACACCCAGTTTATTTAATTGTTTCGGCGTCGTTGCAAAATATAGTAGCAGATTTTTGGATTTTTTCTCCCCGCCACTTTAATTGATCTTTTTGTATTGTCTGCCGCAGTTACCAACTGTTGGTCTACTTTAAATTTTTTGTTGGAGGTGACCTATAGCAAAAAAGTAACTATACACATGTTGTTCTGAATTAAGCCACAATTTTACTAAAAAAAATGAATTTATTAACGTTTCGACGCCCAAGTCGGGTGGCGTTGTCAAAATAAAAATAATACTAAATAAACAAAAATGCTGTTGCTTAGTAAAAAATTCTTCTAATAATTTATTTAATCTGACTCATTTATATCGGAAATTCAGGCATGTATTATACATTTTAAAGTAGAAGACTTTAAAATGATATTGCCAGTATTGATGAGTTGCGTTCCTGGGACGACTTTACTGAAAGATAGTTCATTCGATTACATGAAATCAGCCCCAACTCAAGAATATGCGCCACAAAAAATCATAGCATGTGATCTGTCTTTGAAAAGACAACCAAATGCAACGATGGCAGTAAAATTCTTGCGCTAGAGATTCCATAGTAAATCACGAGGGAAAACCAGGAAAAAACCTCGTGATACTATCCCGACATCGTAAGTATTTGGGATTACATTTAGTTTACTCTCAAAACTAATACCAAATACTGACTTTAATGTATATATGCTATTTTAAATTATAAATAATATTAATAATACATAGGTATTATATAAATAATACTAAAATATAAAATATGTACTAACTCGATATGTTAACGACTTAAAAATTGTGGTATTTTCTCTCTATAACCTGCGAAAATGGTTTAACTTAACCAGTACCGGACTTTTCAGGGCAGCAGTCAACAAAGTCAGAATAGCCATGTTACTGTCCAACATCCGTAACGGATAGGCACCATAAGAAGAAGTAGAACAACCGTGTTAAAAATGCAATATTTAACACTCCATAGGAGCGTTAAAAATGCTACTTTAAAGCACTATTGTTTGTTTTTTTACCAAGAGGAGTGATTCAAATTTACCGCGCTGTATTGCTTGTTTGTAATTGGTCCAACCGCAGGCAAGTTTACTCCACTGCTTTAAAATTTTGACACTAATGACATTTATCAAATTTTGACATTAGTGACATTTCATAGGTTAATTAAGTTATATCGGCGATGTTTGCGTTTTTTGTGTTATTCCTTCAATTTTTAGATTGTTAGTCTGCTTTTATATAAAAAGCAGTTGTTTTTGGAACTTTTTAGCGACGTATTAATTTAATATAATATTTATGGATTACCGTTGAGGGTCGACTAGATCAACCAAAAAAGAAGATGTATTTGGTTATTATTCTAGTGACTTTCATGGATGTGAATCTGTCTTTTTAGTTTACTCCTCCTGGTTAAAAAATAAACTATAGTGCTTTAAAATTTTTAAGGCACTGCAGTTAAAAGTGAATTGTCAAATTGTGAAACGTCAAAATATTTATATTTCATTTATTAACATGAATATTAAATAGTACAACTTGCGCAATTTGAAAAAGGTGGTTTAAAAGGTTTTTTAAAATTTAATTTAAACTGTATTATTGCATTTTTAACACGTTTGTAGAAAAAAACTATTAAAATTTGTTAGAATATACAACAATAAAAGTAGATGTTATTATTCTATAGTTGTTATGATTTACGTATTGACAGTATAGGCAGTTTTGATGTAATGTCAAGAGAAATATAAAAACGGAATTCAAGTTCAAGTAAAAGTTCCTGTAGATGTTGTCCTGTAATTGAGAATGAATAAATTATAATTGTTGATATATAAGACGTTTGTAGAAAAAATATTGTATGATATACGTGTTAAAAAGTACATTTTTAAGGCACTCATGTGAATTGCAGAATTCGCTTCGCTCATTCTGCAAACTTTCACATGCGTGCCTTAAAATTGTACTTTTAACAATTATATCATAAATAACTATTATCTCATAATGTCATTAAAGGGATTATATTGTTATAGTGTGAAATAACAAGAAAATTTAACTACACCACTTAGTTCCATTCAAACTACGAATAATTGGTATTTTCCACGCTATAGGATAACCACTTTGTAATATGGTTAAAAATGGGGTACAAAAACATCACCGTCATTAATGGAGCTAATCAGGCACTAAACTTTTAAATTAAAAAGTGATATAATTGAGCCGCCAGGTACATTGTGGAACATTAGAAGATTTAGCTTGCAATGTACCTACTACATTGTTAATTATTTGCTTAGAGCAAATGTTAATGTTTGTAATATTATTAATTTTCTTGATAATTTTAATTGCATACTATTTTTAACATCCTGTATAAAATAGTTATTTATGAAACAGTTCGTGAAGTATGCTTTTTGCGAACGCACGCGATGTTGAGAGCACGAGCGACAGCGGCGCGAGTGCTATATATCGTGTAAATTCGCAAAAAGTACTTCACGCACAGTTTCATACAATATTTTATCTACGATAAACAAATAAAAAAATTGTAACTCTTCGTCACTGGAATTCATTTCTATTCTACAATTTTTAAAACTTTGACATTTAAAAATTCTAACTTCTTTCAAACCACAAAACTGTCAAAATTTTTGTTGTAATTTATTGCTCACATGTCATCACCATGACAACGCGAAAGTTAAGGATATTTGATTATATGAAAATGTGCCAAAAAACAGTGCGAAAAAGTAAATCCCATTTAAAATACATTGTTACTTCACGCACACTTTAAATCCTTCACGCACTGCTATCTATAATGACAGTTTTCACAAACTAAAAACTTATAGACTAAGAGCCGCTATAGGTGAAAATTCTTAATCATTTTAGGCACGACGGGACCCTATAACTTAAATAGTAGAACCTAAAAGAAAACGTTTGAGCACTGTGCCGTCACTTTTCAGTGGCACATGCGTCTAGAGTGGCGCATCAAACTTTCCACTTATGGACGGGATACATAAATTAAAAAATACCCTCCCTCATTACCAGAATTTAATTTTTTTCATTTTTTTAAGTTTTATGTGATTAAGACATAAGATTCATCGTAATTTTAACCCACCACCCCCTTCTCCCTGCCCCCTCCATCAAAAACTTTATTTTTCGATTTTATTTTTTTTTTGGTGGGATGCAATCAATTTTAAAATTTCAAATATTTACACGCATAGTTAAGGCTTTTATAAAACACTTCTATTTTTTATAGACCTGTAGGTTGAATGTACATAACCTCAAAAAAATTTTAAAATTTTTTTTTTGAAAAAAAGTATATAACTTTTTTTTGGGGATAGCTGCAGATCTAATTTTTTCTTAGTCTTGTGTATTTTATCAAACACTATATTTATAATTTTTTTCAGATTTTTCTGTAACGTTAGTCACCTTCAAAAATCTAAAAAACTGTTTTTTAAGGTGGTTTTGGGGGGTTTGAACGTGTTTTTCTGATTTTTAAATATTCTAAAGAACTCAGTTACTTCAAGTTACATATAACCTATAAAAGCAAAATTGATTTGATATATTATGAAGTCTATAAAATAGGGAAAATCCCCCAAAAACCCCCAAAAAACAGTTTTTCGGATTTTTGAAGGTGGGGAGACTTACGGAAAAATCTGAAAAAAATTAAAAATATAGTGTTTGATAAAACACTTAAGATTAAAAAAAAATTAGACCTGCAGCTATTCCTCAAAAAAAGTTATAGGCTTTTTTGAAAAAAAAATCTCTTTTAATTTTTTGAGATTATGTACACTCTACCTATGGGTCTATAAAAAATAGGCATGTTTTATAAAAGCCTCAACTATGCGTGTGAATTTTTTGAAATTTTAAAATTTATTGCATCCCACCAAAAAAAATAAAAACGAAAAATGAAGTTTTTGATGGTGGGGGCAGGGGGAAGGGGTGGTGGGTTAAAATCACGATAAATCCTATGTGTTAATCACATAGAACTTAAAAAAATATAAAAAATTTAATTCTGTTAGTAAGTTCTGTTAACTTTTAATTTATTTATCCCGTCTATAAGTGGAAAGTTTGATGCGCCACTGTCGACGCATGTGCCACTGAAAAGTGACGGCACAGTGTTCAAACGTTTTCTTTTAGGTTCTACTACTTAAGTTATAGGGTCCCATCGTGCCTAAAATGATTAAGAAATTTCACCTATAGCGGCTCTTAGTCTATTATACATAATATGAGATACATAGAGTAGATAAAATTATTTATAATTATAATCAATTTTCAACGGACTCCCTATTGTCTTGTATCAAGTAGGTATAACTTACTATTTCTTATCAAGAAAAAATTGGTGTTTTTTTATGAATTTTTATTATGTATTTTTTTATTATGTATTTTTTTATTCCCTCATTATCAGTTTCTTCTTTTATTATTTATTTTTATTGCATATAACTCAATTTCTTGCATCATCATCATCACAAATTCATCATCACACATCATCATCACATTCGGTAATTATACAAAGGATATAAATACTTACGATTATGGTTATATTTGTAATTGTGTCAATTATCCCTTGTCATCCTATAAAATTACTGTCAACTTAATTAAAGGAAACAAAATTCCTTGTAAATAGTATCATGTACTTATCTTATTGAGTTGATATTAATAAAGACCAATTATACTGGAATTACTCACCCGATAGATACACATACTTCTTGTGTTAAAATTATAGTTGTTTCGGTTAACCGAGTGATCTTTTATTAGGGAAAATTCAATATAAATTATATAAAAAAATGAAAGGATTGGCTCGAAAAAACTCAATAAAACGTAGATACCAGACAGTTTTGATTAATCTTAATGAATACTTCAAAAAAGCACCAAAAAACAGAAAATGAGGAAAATAATCACTTGATATTTCTAATCCATAATAGTGCATTCACTCACGTTAAAATATTGCAAAACCTGTAAATTTTAAAGAACCGCTTGGATTGACATAAAGTTTGGCATAGGTACACATAACGACATAACTAACATGTCAAAGAAAAAAAGTGATAGTGTGCCGATGTGTGCTTTTGCCCTGGGGTGGGTATTACCCCTTCTCGTGTGTGAAAAAACATACGTTTAAATTAAGTCCGGAAATGGATAAATTGACTAATTTAAGCAACTTTTGTTTTGTAGAGTTTTTTCACTAAGTCATACGCGAGTTAAATATGTTCATTTCCAACAAAAAAGAACACGTTTTTAGACTGGTTTTTCACAAATACCTCAAAAAATAACTTTGGATAAAATAAGTATTTTATGAAAAAAATATTTTTAGCAAAAATATGACTTATAAAAAAGTAAAAAAACTGTGTATGTATGAAGTCCGTAGACCCAGTACAAACAGAGTTGTAGTTTGAAAAGTAGGTTCTCATTCGTCAAATTCCAAATCGAATATTACGACCTGAAATAACCAAAAAATGAAGCACTTGTCGGGGAAAACTCTTACAACTTTTCAAAGTTTTTAAAAAAAGCTTTATTTTTGTTTTTCAAAAAAATTTCTAACATCCAAAATAAGCAAGTTACTGTCAAAATAAAGTTGATCCCTTTTTTTGTAAAAATAACTCATGAAAATCACCCCCTAATTAGCTTCCGAAATGAAATTAATAGTTACCGCTTCACAAGTTACTGTATTTGTGTATTTTTTATATGATCTGTAAGTTTCATCGGTTCAAAGTATTTATTTTTGAAAGGGCTGCAGTTGAAAGGGCTTGAACGAGTGACTAATCACGAGTGTAAAGCAACTTATGAAGCGGTAACGATTAATTTCATTTGAGATTCTAAATAGGGGGTGATTTTCCGATTTTATTACCAAAAAAAAGGGGACCAGCAATGAGTTTTTCCCATAATGTGTTTCATTTTTTGGTTATTTCATGTTGAAATATTCGATTTGGAATTTCATGAATATGGACCTATTTTTCATTAGCTACCACTCTGCTTCTACTGCGTCTAGAGACCTCATACATACACCATTTTTCACCATTTTTTACTTTTTATATGTATAATATATTTTTGCACCTAATGGTACCTATCCTCGACACCTAATGGTAAAAGAGGCAACCGATTATATATGTATGTATGTAATATATTTTTGCTCAGAATGTTTTTTTTCGATAAAATTCTTACTTTCTGCGTTATTTGCGAAAAACTTTTAAAAACGTGGTTGTTTTGTTGAAAAATAAACACATTAACTCGCAAATAACTCGAAAAGTATTGATTTAGTGAAAAATTTCTATATAACGAAATTTACCTAGAATTAGTCAGTTTATTCATTTTCAGACTTACTTTGAACGTAATTTTTTTCACTTCCAAGAACGTGAAACTCACCCGCTGTGCAAAAGCACACATCGGCACAATTTTTTTCTATGACATGTTAGCTACAGTCGAAAAAATGAAAGAATACCCATGAACGAACATATAAAACACGCTGTATTTTTCTGTCACCGTGTCACAAAGAAAATTGTCCAGTGCAACTACATGTAACAATAATTATTACATGTACTTGCGCTGGCCAATTTTCTGTGTGACACGGTGACAGGAAAATACAGCGTGTTTTATATATTCGTTCATGGGTATTCTTTCATTTTTCCTACTGTATGTGTATGACAAATTTCATGTCAATCCAATCGGCTCTTTAAAAATTGGAGCAAAAACCGTGATTCAATGGACTACTTATGAGCAGGGCGCGAGGATATATCGTGGTATATATCAGTACTTCATTTCGTACTAATTTTTACATAAGAAGGCTAAAACCAACGACAATTGCTGTCTCCGTAGAAATTTGGATTCAACTGGAAAATATCTGAGTGATCAACCAATTCAAATTAAGAACTTTTATTACAAAAGGAGGAATATGGCTCTAGGTTTGCCTCATTTTTTGGCAAACTTACTAGACCATCGCTTTTTGGGAGAAAGACTTACTGCCAAACAAAAAGAACAGGCTTATGAATATTTTAATTTAACCAACACAGATTTTGTTCCGTTTGTAATGGCCCTAACTTCGAAGTCTAAACCTTTTCCGTCTTTCATGTATGGTCCAAATTTCAAAAAAACATCTCCATTATTATGGCGGAAGTCTGTTCCAATCGCTGAATCTGCTTGGCCTGATAAAAACATATTTATCGAACGAATTAACCAATTACTTACAGCAGTAGCCTCAACGGCAGGTATTGAAAGGTGCTTTTCAAGCTTTGGACTTGTGCATTCCAAATTACGAAATAATTTAGGAACCAAAAAGGCTGCTAAACTTGTATTCATGCTTAAATATTTAAATAGTTCTTCATACCAAAAACATGACAATTTGGAATGGATTTGGCCTGAACAAGAAACTGAAAGAAGGGAAAATGAAGAGGCAGAATTAAGTCTTGGGTGCTTTACTGGTTTTGATTCATACACTTCCGATGTTAAACCATCATTTTAATTAATTTTCTAAACTTTGATTTTATTTTTTAAATGTTCAGAATTTTAAGTTATTTTGGAAAAATAGAAATTAAAATTAAAAATAGAAATTAAAATGTTTAAATTAATGTTTTCAATATTTTTACATAATTTAGTTGTTACTTGGATACTGGTATCATTTTGTTTTCCGTTTATGTAACATACTACCATACGTACGTTTATATTGTTGTATTTTTTATTTAAGTAAAACTATATCTTTTATACTGTTACATTCTACATTTAGAGTCTTATTTTGGTCAATTTAGTTTCTCTATTGAAATGTTTTCCAAAATATCATAAATATCATATAAATATCACATTTTGGATATATATCGGATATATATCATATATATCCGATATTTTGATATTTATATAAATATCATGAATATTTTGTGCCCTGCTTATGAGTATGAGTGGAGTAACTGTAGATGCAATAATTAATTGGATCCCCCGTCGCATCGCAACGGGTAAAATCACTAGTTAGAAAATAAAAAATTAGGTAAAAAAGATAACCTTCTTACTTACCTACTTACACAACATCAAATCCTCACGAATAGAATCCTTCTTATAGTACCTATAGCGGGTTTTAATTAAAAATTCGAGAGTTGCAAAATTTAGGAACAGTGGCCCGTAAGCATCAACGTAAGTTACGTCATGACTTGAAATTACAGAGGAAAATAATCCACCGTTGTAAGACATAATCAATCTTAATTAAAAAATAACGATTCAGACACTAATTGAAACATACACGAAAAGTCAATTGTTGATGTTGTAAAAAAGACACCATGAAAGTGGAAGCTGTCTACGATCGACTTAATAATAAGTACTCTGTGAGGTTTCAGTAAAGAATCGTGGTAACTCGTAACTGTTTTTTGCCTTTATGGTCTAGGCAGTAAAGAGGTATAAATATATTAAAAATGTTTATTTTTTATTTTTGCTTTTTCTTGACTCTTTGGACCAGGGCACAAAATATCCATGATATTTATATAAATATCAAAATATCGGATATATATGATATATATCCGATATATATCCAAAATATGATATTTATATGATATTTATGATATTTTGGAAAACATTTCAATAGAGAAACTAAATTGACCAAAATAAGACTCTAATTGTAGAATGTAACAGTATAAAAGATATATTTTTACTTAAATAAAAAATACAAAAATTTTTGTCAAAAATATAAACGTACGTATGGTAATATGCTACATAAAAAGAAAACAATATGATAGGCGTATCCAAGTAACAACTAAATTAACTAAAAATATTGAAAACATTAACATAAACATATAGGTATTTCTATTTTTCCAAAATAACTTAAAATTCTGAACGTTTAAAAAACAAAATCATTTAGAAAATTATTTAAGATGAAGGTTCAACATCGGAAGTGTCTGAATCAAAACCAGTAAAACACCTAAGACTTAATTCTTGGTTTTATTGGGACAACAAAACGATGTTCATCAATTCATTATTTTCGTTCGTTGAGCCAATGTATTACGTTTATTGAATGGATGAACATTCATTATGTATACCATAATATCACTTTATTGGTATTACGAACTCTGTTCACTGCGTCAACGAACACTATTTATTGATATTACGAACTCTGTTCACTGAGTCAACGAACACTATTTATTGAAACAACAACGTCGTTAATAATTGACCGACGAAGACTATTCGTTGTGTCAATAACAGTGTTATTTCTCCTAACGTATTTCGTTTATTTCTACAATTATTTCCGTTTATTGTTACAATTAATTCCGGTCATTCCCACAATAAATACGGTTTTTCTTACAACAATTCTATTCATTCTTACAATCAGTTTCGTTCATTCCCACTATGAACGTATTTTATATTAATAATTACTGAATGCAGTAGCCCAATGTATGATGTTAATTGATTAATAATAATTTTTTAAATCCCCCTTTTTTGTCCTCAACCTAAAGGACTTTACGCTGTGTGATTTTTCATATGATTTCACTTATACAGTGTACTGGAATAAGTGTTACACTCCCCCCACCCCCTTATTAACTTATTTATTTTTAGCACATAAGCAAAACGCTCGGACAGGTCGATTTTTAAAATAATCAAAGTATATTATAACATCAATGTTTCGAACTTTACACGATCCCTCTTCAGGTGACAGGCGCGGCGTAACTTTGATTTTTTTTTAATGGGAAAGTACGTCATGTGACAGCTTATTTAAAAGCTTTTGAAATAGTGATTCCAAAAATGTATAACACTTTAATCCTTTTTGAGAGCGCAGGTGCAAAATTTCGATCGAATTCTTTTTAAACGCATTCATTTTTTTTTCGAATTCTGAGAGAACTAATAAGTATTTTTGAAAAATCTACACGCAGAATAAAATATTACATTATTACCGAGGGCAGAAAGTTCCTTAGAATAAACAAAAAGTTTCTGTTGAATGGTATGCCTATTTGAAATTAAAAATCATACTAAATTTTCTCTTTTTCACCCTTGTGACTTATTAAAATAATCATTATAGAGGTTCTCAGGGACTTCAGACCCTCGATAATACTGTAATATTTTATTTTGCATTTAAATTTTCAAAAATAATAATTAGTTTTCTCAGGATTCGATAAAAATTAATACATTTAAAAAGAATTCGACCGAAATTTCACGATAATAGACACACAAAAACTTCCTTCTACTACGGACTACACTTGAAAACGAATGCAATTATTATTCGGCACTTCGGTAACACAGAGAAGCTAGGGGTATCACGATAAGGAAAAGCCGTTAACTTTCAAATGGTCAAGCAAAACATTTATTGTCTCAACAACTACGATTATTGTCACAATGAACGGATTGATTGTGGGTATTAAATGCAGTAGTAGATTGATTAATGCATTTGTTGTCACAACAATCAATTTACATCTATTCAATAATCATATATTACTATATATTAACAACATTTGTACATTGTTTTAATGAAATCTGTACGTTGTCACGATAAACCAAGGTAATTGCTTGTCATCTACGAAATCAAGAACGTGAGTTGCTGGCATAATTAACAGTATTTATTAAATATACGAAACTAAGTTATTGGCTGAATAAATTGAGTGTTATTGATTAATGTACTCTAGTTATTCTCACAATTATTATTCAATCATTGTGACAATAACCAAATACATTCGTCAATGTCTAAAAGTTCGTTGAAACAACAAATTAAATGGTTGTGACAACGAAATACTATTCATTAATCACTGTTAATCAATATTACGAACTAAATTTTTTTGAGTGTGTTCAGGCTAAATCCATTCCAAATTAACATGTATTTGGTATGAAGAACTGTTTAAATATTTAAACATAAATACAAGTTTAGCAGCCTTTTCTGTTCCTAAATTATTTCGTAATTTGGAATGCACAAGTCCAAAGCTTGAAAAGCACCTTTCAATACCTACCGTTGAGGCTACTGCTGTAAGTACAGTGGAACCTCGATAACTCGGATTAATCGGGACCGCGGCCGATCCGGGTTACCGAAAATCCGAGATAGCCGGAGAATATGGTAAAAATTAATAAAATACTTACAGATAAACTCCGTCAGAATTGAAATATAATGAAATATATTTATAAATATGCACAGTACCAACTCATTAAAATTACTAAAAAAAACACCAAACACAAACGTAAGCAAACGGAAGCAAACAATACAAGACACACAATACAGTCATAACGTCTTTCCTAAACAATGCTAAGACAGTTTGAAATAAAAAGGAATAGGTACTACAGACAGACAGGTGGCTGTTGTTTCTGCGGCGTGTGCTATGAGTCATTTTTAATATCGTATAGTTCAAATTACACACATACACATTATCTCTCAAATATTATATTACATACATTTTTATTGTTGAAAGGTTTGTCTGATAATTAACTATTTTGATGGGAAATAAGCCACAATTAAATTGAAAAATACAAAATATTGAAAATCAAAATGTTTATCTGATGAAAATCGGTCCGGGTTAGCCGGACTTCCGGGTTATCGGGGGCCGACTTATCGGGGTTCCACTGTAATAGGGATGTTCACTAATTTTTAAATATAGTTAAATTCAATAGATTACAAGGTATATAAAAACGTAACAATCATAAAACTGTTTAAAAATGTATATTTTTTAACACGTTGACGGACAGTGCTTCAAATGTATAAGCAAGTGTTGTGACACTATATGTATTTTGCAAAGTAGAATAGGGTAAAATGCAACGTCTATAGACGTTGTGTCACATTACATCAATGGAAATAAGACGTCTATGGACGTTCTGTCCGCCAACGTGTTAAGATAAATGAGTTCATAATGTTTATTTTCTTGGAGGCTAGAAAAACGGTACCCTGCAGCGAGGCTACGGTCTGTGACGTCAGCAGTCGTAACGTCTTTGATCGACGACTAGTTTTGTATACTTATTTACTCAGTGTATTTGAATGTGCGCAGTTTTTTACGTACTTGATTATTAAAAATGAAGCCAAATAAGTGGTGTTTTGTTCCTGGGTGTGTAAATACATTAAAAAACAGTTCTGACAAGATTTTTATGACCGTTCCAGGCAATTTAAAACAGAAAAAGAAATGGTTTGTTGCAGCTATAACTTAAAATAACTAACTTAAAGAGTTAACTTAATAAAATAAACACTATAGAAGTTTTCCAGAGACTTTCGGCCCTTGGTAATAATGTAATTGTTCTTTCTGCATTTACATTTTTCAAAAATACTTATTAGTTTTCTCAGAATTCGAAAAAAATTAATGAATTTAAATAGAATTAGACCAAGATTTTGCACCTACCCCCTTAAGGAGTAAATGAAAAAGTTTCGGGACCTCAAATTTGTATTCCTTAAACTGGGATATTCCTAAAAACGGGATTCTAATAATACATACAGTAAAAGTAAACCTTGAAATAACTACATATGGATGTAGGTATGACTTTATATTATATTAAAATCATTAATAATTTAGTGAAAAGATTGGTTGAAATGAAAATGTATAATACCCAAGTTCAAAAATATTTTTTACCTTGGAACAGTTGTCAACTCGAAATACGAAACAACCGAAATAAGATCTAGAGTTGAAAAGGACAGAGCAACATTTAACAACATGCATGAGAAATATTTTCACCCATTGCGACATAATATCTCTTTCACAAAAATGCGGCTGCTAAAATGTTATTATTTCCGGTCTTGCTATATGGCGCAGAGGCCTGGACAATAATGGAAACATTAATGAAAAAGCTAGAGGCATTCGAGATGTGTGTGTACCCACGTATCCTCAAAATATCCTGGCGACCCACACCAACGTACAGGTATTGCGTCGAATGGGAAAACAAAAAGAAATCTCTTTTACAATTAAGAAACGAAATCTTAAATATTTCGGTCATTTCATGAGGCATGATAAATATCGTATACTCCAACTGATAACGCAAGGTAAAATAGAGAACAAACGCGGACCCGGAAGAAAAGACACTCATGACTTAAAAACTTACGCCAATGATTTGGACAAAAATCGATCGAGTTATTCAGAAACGCCGCAATGAAATTAAAATTGCCATGATGATAGCCAACGTCCACAACGGACAAGGCACATGAAGAAGAATAAAAATAGTTTTAATACACCTAACCAAGGTAAGGTAATAACCAGCCAATGTATGTATACAATATGCATGCATACAATGCATGCATACAACTTTCTCTATTTTTTTTGTGGAGTATTAAGCATTTATTTTTTTAGCTTAAAGAAGACATGGAAAATTATATGGAATATATACTCCGTAAAGCTGTGGTTGCTGTGGTAGATTTATTTCTTTACAAGATGCCAATAAATCATACACCATTGTTACATCTACACTACAGTCAGTAGTTTATACGAATCGGCTTTCTGAAAACCTTCTTCCATTTTATTTGTTTATTTTTGTACCACCCAAAATATGATCTTACAAACAGTCTATCCACTTTAAACTAAATAAATTCACTATTAAACTCCACTTTAACCCTGATAAAACAAGAAGAGAACAAAATAAAATGACCTGAAACGTCAAAAGGTAAACAATAACACTATGAGAATGGCGCGCGCTTGGGGTATGCAACTAGTGACGTCAGGCCAATAGAGAAGCGTTCTTGAAATTTAAAATAATGCTAGATTTCTAACAAAGATTTTTTATAGAAAGACTTTTTCAATTTTGTTGAAATTTTGGACAATTATTCCTAGGGTGTTTCTTAATCGTTTTACATGTTTGAAATGAGTTTTTAATTTTTTGTGAACATCCCTATTGGTTAATTCGTTCGATAAATATGTTTTTATCAGGCCAAGCAGATTCAGCGATTGCGATCATACATGAAAGACGGAAAAGGTTTAGACTTCGAAGTTAGTTCCATTACAAACGGAACAAAGTCTGTGTTGAATTTAAATATTCATAAGCCTGTTCTTTTTGTTCGGCAGTAAGTCTTTCTCCCAAAAAGCGATGGTCCAGTAAGTTTTCCAAAAAATGAGGCGAATCTAGAGCCATATTCCTCCTTTTGTAATAAAAGTTCTTAATTTTAATTGGTTGGTCACTCAGATCTTTTTCCAGTTGAATCCAAATTTCTACGGCGACAGCAATTGTCGTTGAGTCTCGTTGCATTCTATCAACTGCCACTGAAACAGGATGCAATCTTTCTAGAAAGTCATTTGCCACAATGCCTTCTTATGTAAAAATTAGTACGAAATAAAATACTGATATATATCTAAATATTTATGATATAAATATCATGATATATATCACGATATATATCACGATATATTCGTGATATATATCAGTGGATATAATATATCCTCGCGCCCTGTTTTGGACCGTTTGATTCGTTTTCTTCTCCTATTTAGTTTATAATGCACTACCAAGTTTTTTTGATCTACAATTAATTCTGCTCCCCATATCTCAGCGACTTACGTGTGACCCAATGGTCAGCATCGCCACAATATGACCCCATTAATTGCTTAATAGTATATTTATTAGCACAATAATAAGATGTAAGAATATACTATTCCATAGCCTAAATTGTTGACTACAGATTGTTAAGGCTCTATGTTCTATGGCGAAGTGACGTCGTATCCAGCGAGGGTTCCTAATTGCCTTCGTAGATCTGCTGGTTAGTGTCTCTTTTACTGACGTATAGTTCATAAGTAAATCGAGCCGATTAATATTGTGATTTTCTGATTTGTCATAAAATTTGATGCTTAGGTTAGGTTTAATATGAGTAAGGTGCTTAATCACCCATCCACTAAACACTGAACCTATTCAACAGACCTATTTTGGCTTATCGTTATAGGTTAAAGTTGTGTCTTCAGCCCAACCTTTTTAACAAAGCCTTAGGTCACACTTCTACGAGGTCGTAGGGCTTTAGTTAATCATGATCAAATGTATTGAGCCTTATCCTATCCAACCCTGGGCAGTTGCATAGAACGTGTTCCACCATCTCATCATCAGCCTGGCAGAATTTGTAATTCGAACTTTCTGTCAGTCCGATTTTGTTCATGTTCTCCTTGAGACAATAGTATCCTATGAGGAGACCTAAGGTGATTCTCAGATCATTCCAAGTTTAGTAGATCTCTGTACCTGGTCTTCGAAGATTCATCTATAGTGGCTTTGGTTTTTGCTATGCCAACGACAGGTTCTGGGACTATGAATGTTTCCTTCTTTCCTCTGAGCAGTTGGTCCGCTTTTTGGTTCCCTTCAATACCACTATGTCCAGGCACCCAGACTAAACTTACCTTGCTTCGTTTTCCGATTCGAACCAGATTATAAGGACAGTTCCAGACTAACTTGGAGTCAATTATTTTATAAATCTGTCCCTGCAGTTCCTCGTTATTAGTTCCAGCAGGCACATCTCAGCAGATATTTCTGCTTTCCGTTTGAAAGATAGTGGAGTGATTACCGAGGCCTAGGGTTTCACTAAGGCTTGACCTTTATAGGACTTTATAGGTCTCTCTCTTCTATTAGTGATGCAGGTTTTCAGTAGATTGAGGTAAGTTGTTTGTAGATATGTTTTTTATTTTGAATAGTATACTGGGATGTGAAACTCTGTCAAAAGCTTGACTTATATCTAAAAAGACTATTATGTAGTATTTTTTTCCTTCTAATTTTTTTATGGTTTATCGTATGTGTTTGTTAGACAGTTGAATGTTTAAAAAAAACTGATGTTGTGTTCGCTGTGTTCATTTTTAAAAGTTACAACGTTTCAAATAGTTTGAATATGGTACATATAAGATCAATTGGTCTGAAGAAATTCATATTTTTCGAATCTTTACCTATTTTCTAAATGACTTCAGATTATTTCAGAGACTTTTTCTCTGGGCCCAGTTGTTGTCTTATTATCTCGCTGAACGTGAAAGACATTAGTAGACCACACCATTTAAGTTGTTTTTTTCCGTGACACGTCACAAGATTACAGTTTGATATCTGATAAAGATAAAAGTTATGGAATGTCGAGAACTTGACTTCGCAAAAGAAATGGAGTACGTGTAACACAAAGAAACTAGTCGCCAAATGAAAATTGAACAGTCCTTGAAGCATTGATTATCGTGTTTAATTTTTAATATAATATTTGGTTTATATAAATACAACTTAGTATTTATTTTTCAAAAATTTAGACGCAGAATGAAAGACTGCATTATTACCGAGATAAGAAAGTCTCTTATAATAAACAAAAAGTTTCTTTTGAATAAGATATTTAAAATTAAAAATCACACTTAATTTTCTCTTCCTTTTCACCCCTGTAACTTATAAACATTTTAGAAGTTTTTAGGGACTTCCGACCCTCGGTAATAATGTAATCTTTCATTCTGCATTTAAATTTTTTAAACATACTTATTAGTTTTCTGAGGATTCGATACAAATAAATGCACTTTAAAAGAATTCATCCGAAATTTTGCGCCTACGCTCTAAAAAAACTTTCAATAAAACAGATGTCGGAATATAGGAAAAAGTCGTCTGCTGTTTACCCAAAAATAACTAAATTTTGTATAGCTAGTTGTACTGTTTGCAATGGAATCACTTTTAAATGATTTCATTTTTTATCGGCCATTTCACAAATTGTGCACTTTTTTGCCGGTGCGATTGGTAATTGAATTTTCCAATAGACGCCGAATTCAACTATGCAATAAATTTGTGTTTTTATTGAATTTATGTAACTGGACATACCATTTAATAAGTCATTAACTCGAAATCGATTTGAAAAGGTCAAAACTACGGAAATAAATGCAAATACAATTATTATTTTCTACATTGTCTGGGTTTATTATTTTAATTAGTTTTTTGTAATTTTTTTTATATTATCGACAATTTATGATCCACTTAGGGATGCGTAAAAATGTCAAAACATCGATATATTTACATCGAATGATGTATCAAACGACTAACATCGATTTTACTGAATTATCGGATTGAAAACATCGATGTTTTAATATCGAAACATCGCCCATTACCACAACGGCCACCTACAGGATCTTTTAATAAAGTACAAATACAGATGACATGTGACATGTCGAATCTTCTATTTTGACAAATAACATTAAATATGTTTGTGTTTGTATTTGTAAAATATAAATAAAACAAATGTACGATTCTATGTTGTTACCTATTTACCTATAAATAAGATCAAACATTAAAATAAGATCAGTGAAAATGTACAAAAATTTTCCAAAAACATCGCTAAAAACATCGACATAAATATCGATGTTCGCCGATATTATCGAAACATCCACTATTTTCTTCTGTCGTTCTTGTTTTTTAATTGCTGGTCCAGTGACTTTTCAAATAAAAAATTTGTTAATTTAAGGACTAACCCATTCCAGCTCTTACAATGTCAAAAAACTCAATGTATAAACACAAATCTAAAACCTTTATGAAAAGAATTCTCTTACAAAACTTCTTCTTCTTCTTACGGTGCCTGTCCGTTCCGGATGTTGACGATCATCATGGTCATCCTAACTTTGCTTGCTGCTATTCGGAATAGTCCGGTTGTCGATGTATTGAACCACTTTCTCAGGTTTTGGAGCCAAGATATTTTTCTTCTAGCTGGTCCTCTCTTCCCAAATACCTAACCCTGAAGAATCAGTTGCAGCAAGCCATGTCTCTGTTCATTCCTCATAACATGGCCAAGATATTCTAATTTGCGCCCTTTGATGGTGTTAATAATCTCGAATTCCTTGCCGATTCTACGTAGGACCTCAACATAAGTCATACGATCCATCCACGAAATTCTTAATCCACGTCTGTAGCACCACATCTCGAATGCCTCAAGTATTCTTAAAGAAGCTTCGGAAAGTGTTCAGGCCTCTATTTCGTATAATAATGCAGAAAATGCATCTGACGATAGAGATTTTGGTACCAAGTGGTAAATCGAGACTTCTGAAAAGAGACTTCATCTACAAAACTAATCTCGTATAAATATAGTCCATTCTTTCACGGTTTTTGCTCTAAATTTTAACTAATCGCTTGGATTGACATGAAATTTGGCATATGCATAGCTTACATATCAAAGAAAAAAGTGATATGTTGCCGATGTGTGCTTTTGCCCTGGGGGTGACTTTCACCCCTTATTGGGGGTGAAAAACATAAGTCCAAAATAAGTCCGGAAATGGATAAACTGACTAATTTTAAGTCTTTTGTTCTATAGAGCTTTTTCACCAAGTCAACACTTTTCGAGTTATTTGCGAGTGAATATGTTCATTTTTCAACAAAATAACTACATTTTTAGACGGTTCTTCGCAAATAACTCAAAAAGTAAGTATTTTGTCGAAAAAAATGTTTTTTGCAAATATATAGCCTGTAAAAAAGTAAAAAAAATGGTGGACGCGTTAGGTCTCTGAACCTCGTAAAATCAGAGTTATAGCCAATGAAAAATAGATTCATATTCACCAAATTTCAAATAGAATATTTCGAAGTGAAATATCCAAAAAATTAAGCACTTTTTGGGGAAAACCCATTATAACTTTTTTAAAGTGTTTAAAAAAGCTTTATTCCTGTTTTTATAAAAAGTTTCTAGCATTAAATGTAAGCAAGTTATGCTCAAAATAAAGTTGGTCCCTTTTGTTTTGGCGAAAAAAATCGGGGAAACCACCCCCTAATTAGCAACTTAAATGAAATTAATCGTTACCGCTCCACAAATTATTTTACTTATGTTGTGTTTATATGATCTGTAAGTTTCATCGATTCAAAGTGCTTATTTTGGAAAAAATTTGATTTGAATGTAAAATTTTTAAAAATTTTAATTTTGAAAAATATGCTTTTTTCAAAATAACTTAAAAAATGTTAGAGATACCAAAAATCTCCAAAAACAAAAAAAGTCAGCATTGCTTTTTTGAATATCATGTATTTTTTTGTTTTTCTGTTAGACAAGAATTGATTAAGATCTGGTGTTTCTAAATTTGCATACATTCGTGATCAGTGACTCGTTCAACCCCTTTTAACTACAGCCCTTTCAAAAATAAGGACTTTGAACCGATTAAACTTACAGATCATATAAAGAATACATACACGAGTCAAGAAACTTGTGAAGTCGTAACGATTAAGTTCATTTGAGATACTAATTAGGGGGTGATTTTCCCGATTTTTTTACTAAAAAAAAGGGACTAACTTTATTTTGCGCGTTTACTTGTTGTTTACTTTTGATGCTAGAAATTTTTTTTATAAAACAAAAATGAAGCTTTTTTTAAACACTTTAAATAAGTTGTAATGAGTTTTCCCCGAAATGTGCTTCATTTTTTGTTATTTCACGTTAAAGTATTCCATTTGGAATTTGACGAATATGAACCTATTTTTAATTAGCTATAACTCTGCTTCTACTAGGTATAGAAACGTGATATGTACACCATTTTTTTAAATTTTTTACAGGCTATATTATTGCTGTGAATGTTTTTTCGACAAAATACTTACTATTTGAGTTATTTACCTTCTAAACGCGTGGTTATTTTGTTGAAAAAATGAACATATTTACTGGCAAATAACTCGAAAAGTATTGACTTAATGAAAAAACTCTATAGAACAAAAGTTACTTAAAATTAGTCAGTTTATCAATTTCCGGACTTACTTTGGACGAATACTTTTTCACCCCCAAGAGGGGGTGAAAACCACCCCCGGGGCAAAAGCACATATCGGCACAATATCACTTTTTGTCTTTGACTTGTTAGCTATGTGTATGCCAAATTTCAAGTCAATCCAAGCGGTTCTTTAAAATTTAGAGGTTTTGCAATATTTTACCGTTAAAGAACGTACTAAAAATACCGGTGTTTTAAACAAAAACCCTAAAAAATCGTATATCTTTCATCACAGCATTTTTTTTAAATTGTCAGTTTCGCGTAAATATCAAAAAGTATTATTTGTGTTCAATTATTCAAAAATGCATGGCAATAACTAATAGTCAAATCATAAGATTTGAGCGAGGCTTGGCATTCTAAGAATTTCTCTTATCAGAATATAGGTCAGGGTAATAAGGCAAAAATATACCCTGTTCGTGACCGTGATACTTCAACAGCCAGGGCACTGAAGCGTTTTTTCGACAGGTAATACCTATAAGAACAAACTTTAACTATTTCCTGCGTAGGATCTGGTTCTTTGTAGGTAGGAAAAAACGGTTTTTTTCCTATTTTTTCAAATCAATGAAAAACAGTGAAACTTGTGGTTTTTTAGTACAAACATCTTCGAGAGCATGGAAAAAGCTTTAAAATGGGGTATTATAAAGGATGATATATACCTCGTCCAATTTACTTACCGTTGTACGTCATCCGCGCCATAGCCTGTGACACGATACCAACACGAAATATTTAGGCGGTGGGTGTGTTCTTTTTTAGAATCAAAATGATTCTAAAGGGGAACACACCTACCGCCTAGATATTTCGTGTTGGTATCGTGTCACAGGCTATGGCGCAAATGACGTGCAACGGTAAGTAAATTGGACGAGGTATACTCATTTATTGTTAATATAATTGCGAAAAAAGGTCGAAATTGCAAAAAAAAAATTAATTTTGCAATAACTATTGTAAAAATCAGTGTACAGCTTTGAAATTTTTGTCAAATGAGAATTCGTTAGTGCTTATTATGTAACAAAAATTTCAAACCGATTCATTCAATTGTGTAAATTTTATTCAAATTGTTTATCCCGGAAAGGATGTTTTTAGCAATAACAAGTCAGAAAAAAATAATGTTAGAACCATTATACAGGTGTCAAATGAAAGACCATGAGCTAAATTTTCAAATTGGTTTAAAAAAGGTGAATAAAAAAATGCATTTATTAGTAATAAATAATTATGCAAAAGTATCATCAATTTTTTCTTAAAAACTTTTTAAGTAACTTTTTTCAAAAAATCTATTTTTCTACGAGTGTGCAAAAATGTCTACTTTCGCGCACGCGTTTTAGTTTGGAAAGTTTTACTATTCTGCACGCGTTTTACTTTTCCGCACGCGTTTAACTTTTCCGCACGCGTTTAGATATTTTAATATGACCTTAAAATAATTATAATACATGCAATAAACTAATATTTAGATATTATTTACTATTTTATTTCAAATGTATCTTATTGTGTTCCTGTTTTAATGAAATTAACGCGCCAATTCGATAAAATAAAATTATTTTGACATAATGTTCGAAAGTCAAATCGGTAGACAATAACAGTCGTCTTGAATCATCGTCATGGAAACCAAGATCGTCGTCATGCTAACCAATTATATTGAAAGTTTGGTTTTGACAACCTTGTCAAAGAATTAATTTGTGTATGTATTTTCATAATAATTAATTGATTAAGATTTGGTAATTTTTTAAAGACTCATAGAAAAAATATTGTTCCTAACTCTTGCAGAAAGTCTCTTTTCCGCACTCGACTCTTTGCCGAACTCCCGCTTCGCGTCGTTCGGCAAACTGCAGTCGCGTGCGGAAAAGTATGACTTTCTGCACTTGTTAGGAAAATAGCTATTTTCTTCAAACGTCAAATAATGATGACATTATTTATCTAATTTGATCCTGTCAAAGTTTGATGTCTCCGCCGGCAGCAGTTTTTTTTCCCATTTCTTTATGGCGGAGGGAAAAATGTTGTCATGGCAACAATATGAAACATGTCACAAAGCAACAATACAAATGTCATTAACAACAATCAAACATCATTTTTATTTATAGTAATATTAAAAGTACAATTAGTTAATGAGACATTTTCAAAATTGAAACCGTGCAAAAATGTTCCCGACTCTTGATACGCATTGGTAATTGTTGATGATACTGATGGTCGAGCACAACTTTCAGCAATCATTCCCGATGTTGGCGAATCAGGAGGGTTTAAAATTTTTTGAGCATTATCGTTCTTATTTCTTATTGAATCCTCTATATATCCTTCGGCAACCGTGCTTGATTTCCAGCCCCCATGTCGTTTGAGGCATTCTAGATTTCCGCCTCCATCAATTAAAAGTGTTGCTGAAGTTCGTCGTAAAGAGTGACCCGTGTATGCGCTTGCATCGTTTAAATTTAAATAACTAGCTACTTTTTGGGCTATTGCGCCGATCGAATGTATTCCCATGACGCTTCGGTAACACTTTCCATTTTGGTACTTGATAAAAAATCATTTTTCTGTGAAATTTTCAGGCCGCAGTGATGCATACTTATTATGAATTGTACTATTTATGGTTGAAAATTGCTACGTTTGAAGAAAAAATAGTATACTTTATTTGGCAAAGAAGCGACTTTTCTTGACTTGCCCTCTATTACGCGCTTCACTTCGTTCGGCGCGTAATATCGGGCGCGTCAAGAAAAGTCATGCTTCTCCGCCTCATAAAGTAATATACTATTTTTAACGTGTTTTAGGGGCAAAACTACCAAGTAATGTTATGTATATGATAATTAATAAAACATTATAATAAGTGTATATAATTTATTATACCGGTTGTCCACTTATATTTTCCCCCATTTTATCTGTCTATAACTTCTAATCGACTCAAGATAGAAATATGCGGTTTTCGCTGAAATGTTTTATTTTAGTAAAAGTTTTGTTTGAATTGATTGAATTTTTTATATTGCTTTTAAATAAAAAATGGCGGTTGTTGTCTTTTTTTACTGAAACACCCAGTATATTTTTTTGTAAATTGAAAGAACGGTCATTTACCTATCCAGCGAGCGATATAACATAATATCAATTTGCTAAGTACATATTATGTTATTTAGTTATGTGATATCCACGTTGCACCTCTCATTTTAATAATTAATTACTCAGTCATTTGACAACCGATTTTAAAAAACGTTATATCATTGGATAGGTGAATGGCCGTTCTTTCAATTTACAAAAAATACTGGGTGTTCCATTAAAAAAAAAGTCAACAAAGTTTTTTCAAAAATTTGCCATTTTGTTTTTTGTAATTGAAAGCGACATAAAAAACTCAATCCATTCATTGAATAAAATTTAAATAATTGAATGAATCGCTTTGAAATTTTTGTCACATATTAAGTAACAAAGAACCCTCATTTGACAAAAATTTCAAAACTGTACACTAATTTTTACAATAGTTATTGCGAAAATAAATTTTGTGCAATTTTGGACTTTTTTCACAATTATATTAACAAAAAATGACTATATCAACCTTTATAATACTCCATTTTAAAGCTTTTTCCATGCTATCAAAGATGTTTGTACTAAAAGAACATAAATTTTACTGTTTTCCATTGATTTAAAAAAAAAAGGAAAAAAGCCTTTTTTGACACTAAATTGTTTATAAATAAAAATGGCCGCCAGATCCTACGCAGGAAAGAGTTACAATTTGTTCTTGTAGGTATACCTACCTATCGTAAAAACGCTTCGGTAGTCTGGCTGTTGAAGTGTCATGGACAAAACCTTATTACCCTGGACTAATAGTGCCATTGTTTGAAGAAACTGGAAATGTGAATAGGAGGGGTTTGTTCACTACGGAGACCAAAGGATGGTATCCTAGCCTAAAGCATGGTATCGTACTCTTCATATTCGTGAATTCTCGCATTTAAAATTATGTATTTATTTTACCTGGCGATCTAAACTATATTATCGATCGCTATGTAAAATAAATGCATTATTTTAAATGCGAGAATTCACGAATATGAAGAGTACGATACCATGCTCTAGGCTAGGATACCATCCTTTGGTCTCCGTAGTAAACGCACCCTTTTTTAGGGAGTCGACGCCTTCGGATGACAAATACAAGAGAGATTCATATTTAGCCAATATAGTTCGATACAATCGGAATATCGCTGTCGCGGTGGTAAGAAATCATAAAGACGTACAGGTAGACTTAATTCAAAGCCCTCTATTCATCTAAGGCTAGTTTATGCCAATTTGCAATCAAGATGACCTTTAAAGATGCCTACGTTTATTGGAGAACATAGAGCTAGTCGGTACCGTATTCACAGAAACTGACTCTTACTTCAATGGAAAAATCCCATTTTTGCATTGCCGATATAAGAGTGTGGAAGTAGCCAGGACGTATAGCACATTTAGCCTTTCATCGAGAAGTGACTCCTTATCAAGGAGGGCCAGTAATGTTTTTTAGGGTGGGGGGCATTATGCATGGTTTTCGCATTCCACTTATTTACTTACAAGAGACACCCACAAAAACATTTACCTACCTACAAAATGTTAGTAGGTAGATCGAAGAATTGGGGCCATTTGGATGACAACGCTCGCCCACATTGCATTAGAAGGATTGAAAGTCATTGTCCAGAGACTAAGCTGGCCGGCAAACTCGCCGGATTTTATCCAATCTATCCCACAACCTCGTCCCCCAACGCTAAGACCATTTCCTACCTTGAGAACATAGGAGGTTTCACTGAATATTGATGTTATTTTTGTCTAAAGTTCATTTTGTGTAGATAATTAAGAATTTTAATAAATTAATTTTTATAACGCTATTTCGCTTTTCTTATTTATCTCTACCCTCTTTTGTGTTTCTTTAATTTCTGAGAAATTTTGGGGGTCCTAGATTTCTCACGCTGTGAGAATTAAATAGAGTAAGTTAATTAAATATTAAAATTTTCAAGATTAGAACTATAATAACAACTTTGACTCAATTAAGTTTTCTTTCAATAAAGATCAGGGGCGTACCATTAGTTTCATGTGGTAACTTTTTTCACATATGTATAAACACTAGCTTATTATGTCCGAATTACTGCGCTAAAAGCAATTAAAGACATGCGGAATTAAAAGAATACTATATTTGGGTTTTTTTTCAGAACAATCGATTTATTTAAAAATGTTTTGGAAATGTTTGTAGATTACTTCGCTGTCCTCGATTTTTGCCTCAAGTCTTTACGGTGTTGTATTACTTCAAGGCCTAAGATTCTACTCCGTATAATAGAGAGACTATGTTGAATTAAGGGAATCCTACATTTAGTCTCAAAACAATTTTTCAGTATGTTTTCAATAGTTTGAACATTTTCTTTTCCAGCCTTTTGGAAAGATTACTTCGCTATAAAATATAGAATTAAAAGTAATGGCGACAGAACACGTCCCCTCTCACTCCTCTTTTTATCTGTAGTTTTTCGCTAATTTCTCTTTTTATGGTATTGCAGCTTTTTTGATTAATTACAAATAGTACCTACCAAAGTAGTAAGAAGCTAAATTTGTTTTGAAACTATTTATGAAAAAATATGTATAACAATAAAGCTAACCCTTAGATTATTGGATGCAATAATTGGATGAATTGTTTAACAATAAAATTACGGTGTAAAAAGGTTGTAAATACGGGGGCACGCAAAGAGTAAATCATAATACATATAGAATTGAAATAATTGAAAATTTAAATTGACAAATAATGATTTAATAGAAAATAGAATAATTAGTTAATAGATATAATATCTAATATTTAGATACTAAAATAAAACAATTATCAAATTAATCAAATTAAAAAAATTGGAATAAAATAATACTTTGATGAAAAATGACAAACATACGCTTTCATAACGTACAAAAGAAAATTCTTACATTTAAAAGCATCGTGTACGGTATATAAAATATTATTATATGGTAGGGGAGACCGGGACAAAACGAGGCTCGGGGCAGAACGGGAAATGCATCGGTGTGCATAACTTACAGTCGTCATAATATTGGCAATAGCGCCATTTGAACGAACGTGGGTTGACTCACTTCAGTCATTAGAAAGAATCTTTTAATCACGTAGTTTGCTTCTTTACAGACATAAAATCCGTTTTCTTTTGTTTTGTTAAAAATTTTGGTGATAATTTATAGAAGTGCTATAAGATGAGTAATCAAGTTATATCACGTTTTTCATTCAAATATGATAGATATGTTACTGAATTTTAATATTGCCAGCTGCGAACCGTTTTATAGCTTTTACGTTAGAAATTACTAATTTTATTTGAAATGATGTCTGTTGGGGCAAAGCGGTCGGGGCAAGACGGGATATTATCCCATCTTGCCCCGCTCCCCTAAATTGCCACTATTTTACAGCATTAAAACTTTGTAAGAAGAATCTGACTAAGATTAATAAATCTGACTAATAAAAAAAATCAAAGAAAACTAAAGAAGAAAACGAGATGGACACTGACTCATCAGAAGATGATGAAGATTGTGGTATTGTGGTTGCATCTACTGTGGATACTTAAATTTGCAGTCAACTGAAGAATGGGTAGTGTGTAGTGTCTGCCATGGATGGGCTTATAATTTCTGCACATATGTTGAGAATAAAGACGAAGGTGCTCATAATTGTGAACTCGGCCAGCTTGACTAAAATACATTCCCATTTTGCCCTGTAGAATTTCCTATTTTGCCCCGTAACCGGGGCAAAAGGAGAATTTCGCACTGGTAAGTTAAGTTCTTTATAACCAAATAACTAAGCAATTTGGATTATAAATAAAGTCATTTCTATGAAGCTTAATAGCAAGTGGTCCTGTCTGACTTTGTTATTTTTTAATACACGGTTTACTTTTCTCTCTATGATTTTTTCTTTCTTAAGTATCCCGTTTTGCCCCGGTCTCCCCTACGTCGTTTAACACCTGTTCTTATTGCCTCACTGCGGGATATAAACTTATTCTCTAACCTTCTTTTTCTTGTTGTGCCTATTCGTCACCAATGTTGGCTATCATCATTACAATCTTTATATTGTCAAGAGCTGCGCGAAAAAGCTGTATAATATGTTGTATTTAACCAGGTTCTGGCGTTCTTTAACCAGCATGTTCTTCTTCCTGAACATCGCTTTCCAAATGTTTTTCCTTACAGTATGGCTTGTACGAGAGCACACCTGGACGCATAATATGTCCGATGTATTATTACTTTCGAAATTTGATTGTGGTCAGTACCTAGCTCTCGGTTCTTAACTCGGTTCTAAATGCTTAAAACTCATAAAAACCTCAATACCATAAAAAAGACAGAAAAGACGTAGCATCGCAGCATTCATAATTTTATTCCAAGAGAGAGGTTGTGGCGCATACTTCTCTTATCTCTTGGTTGTTGGTCCATTCTTCATAGAGCTCCATTCCCGGGAAGTTCCCGGGACAAATTTCCCGGGAAATCATAAAAAATAGAAATCCCGATTCCTGGGAATTCTTACAGATTTCCCGAGATTTTTTTTCATATTATATTTTAAATTATCGGCAGAGATATTTATTACTAACTCACAAGGAATAAATGAATATGATGCAATTATTATCGCTGTCTGCTTAATAATCATTTTAAATTATTCCACTTAAAATATTATTTCTTTTTCGATTACCCATAGTATTTTAAACCTTCCAATTCTGGCGTTAAATCAGAATGTATCATATATCCTAATGGTCAGCATAAAAATTATCTTGTTTATGGGACGCAAGGATTTGATTAATTTTGAATGATCCAGATAACATAAATATTTACTTTGAGTTAAAATTATGATTATGAAGAATTTAGTCTATTAAACATAGGAACTACCAAGGAAATACATTAAATATATTATTGATGTATTGTCGAAGCGAAGATCGGTGGAATATGCGCATTTTATCAATGAAATTCGATATTTTTAAGATATTCCAGAAGCCGCTATAGATAAAATGTTTTAACGACCTATTAATCATTCCTAATTACTCAACGGATATTAGTACAGTTAAAATAATTAAGACGATAACCGGACAACATTGATTTAATGAGTAAAATTTAGTTTTTTTTTTATTTTAATGACAAAAAAAGCAAGCCCATTACCAGAACCCAATTAAAAATTATTTTGCACATCATATTTGAAACATTATTTGGTTGAAAAATCTCATTTTTGTTGGCAAAAAAAATATATTAATTTGTTTGGACTAAATTAACGTTGTGCTTATCTTAAAAAGGATATGTTAGTATCAACATTCGCACAGTGTTGCCAAACTGAATTTTGTTATTTTGGGTGTAAATTTTTTCCACAGATCTCCGAGGGTACTATAACTGGTGAGGACTAATCACTACTAATCAGTCAGTAATAAAATAATTAATCGTCGACTAGGAGAGAATTTGCCATGTCAAATTCAACGCAATCTGTTTGGAAATATTTTAAAAAACAAGGTGAAAGGGCAGTTTGTTTATTGTGCATGGAAAAAACAAGTCAATTAGTGTGAAAGGTTCATCACCTTCGGGTTTAATCAAACATCTCCGAGGAGTTCATAAGAAAAGGGAAGAGTTTCCGTTAGTGAGTACATCATCCTCTTTACAAGATGATGAACCTCCAACAAAAATAAAAGTGCAGCCGTCCATGCTAAGTTTTTTGAAAAGATCTTCAAAGGAGGAAATTGTGGCAGAATTATTGGCGGTGGATGGATTTTTAGCACATGCAGTATCCAAAAGTAAATTTATCCGACAAGCAATGAGTGATCGCGGCCACAGTTTGCCAAAAGATGCCACAAATATTATGAACCTAATGCACGCATATTTTAATGGGGCAAAAGAAAAAACAGTTATTGAAATCAACAAGATTAAAGAAAGTAAATTCAGTATTACCCTCGATGAATGGAGCAGCCTCGAAAACCGACGATTTATGAATGTAAACACACACATCTGATAGCACTTTTTACAATTTGGGTTTAAAAAGAATAATTGGCAGTTGTCCTTCAGAAAAAATGGAGGAGCTTGTAATCTCAAAATTAAATTTTTAAAATTTTCTTTAACACTTTAAAATTGTTTTAATACCTAATCAAATTTATACGTTTTTATACTGATTGCATTGAAAAAATAATAAAGAATTAAAAAAACAGTTTTGTAGTTTTAAATTTCCAGATTCCCGGGAATTCCCGGGAAATCCAAATTACCGACTCCCGATTCCCGGGAAATCAAAAGGGGCCGGGAAAATTAAGCTCTAATTCTTCATTTATTTTGGTGCCGAGGTAGTTGTAGTGCGTCACTCTTTCTACAGAAGTTTGATTGAGGAAGAGTTGACCTGTTAATATCTGGGAAAGAGAGAAATAAGAATATTATTAAAATAAAAGAATACTATTAAATCTTTTAAATGCATAGGTTATTGTGTTGCTAATACATAATGTGACCAACTAGTCCGAAAAATCCGAGACATGGCCCGAATTACAAAGTCGTGTCCCGGCGTCCTGGACAAGGCTTCCGCGCCATCCGAATTTTCAACGTTTTCATAAAATTCTATTTTGAAATTTTGAATACGTTAATCTTCTAAGAATTAACATCAAATTGAATTGGTGGGACGAAAAAAAGTCGATAATTTCTATATTCTAGAGCAGGAGTGGGCAAAGTGCGGCACGCGGGCCGCATGCGGCCCTTCAGACATTTTTTTGCGGCCCGTGGAATTTTTTTTAAATTCTAGCTAATATTAATAATTAAATATAGATAATGCAGCTAATAATTAATACTTTTGCAGCGGGTCATTTTTCCGCAAATTTTCAACATACCGCGGGCAGTTATTTGGGTTCCCGACACAGAGTTTTGTCGGCACCCTACATGAAATCCATGAAATTTCAACAAATGGAAACGATATGTTTAAAGTGGTCAGGAACTGTTTAGAAAATTTTAAATGAGCCCGTAACCACCTAGTAAGTGTAACAACAACTGACGGAGCACTAAATTTAAGAGGAACTAATATTGTAATGTTGAGAAAACTTATTCATAAACAATTTCCAGAACATTATTTATTATTTTTTCACTGCACAATCCATCAGCAGGTATTGTGCAAAAATGTTTTGAAAGTAGACAACGCTATTTCAATTACAACAAATATTGTTAATTTTATTTGTTCAAAAGGAATAAATCATCGTGCATTCATAGCATTTTTGGAAAAGTTAGAAATAGATCATAGTGATGTCTTATACCACAATCATATTCGGTAGTTGAGTTTAGAAAAGGTTCTTAAAAGATGCTGTGAATTAGGGGAGGAAATTGCTTTATTTATAGAAATGAAAAACTGCAGCACATTTGCTAAATTTACCAGTTTTGAACGCAAAATGAAACTTTTAAAATGAAACACAAACTATTCATTGTTCATATAAAAAAGAAAAAATTAGTTAAACTATTTCCCTCATTAAAATCATTAAAAACAATGTACCAGAAAATAAGTTTAAAATTTATGAAGAAAAACTTTGTAACTTGCTGACGGAATTTGAAAATGGTATTATAGATTAATTTGCATATTTTTTCAATATTTTTTGCATTTTACCAATCTTTGCAAATGTCCAAAAGTACGTAGCTAAATTTATAGTTCGACTTATCGATACAATCCATTGAGGACCGGAATTGATGATGCTTTGACTAGATTTCCACCGGAAATAGAAAGAATCATGAACAAGGACATAAAACTAAACTAAAACTTTATAAAAGCCATTAAGATTCGTTTTTCGTCTTTTAATAAAACTAATATACCTTAAATAAGTTTGGAAATAATAGATAATGTGTTTCATAAATATTTTTTTTATTATTTAATTCTTTCAAAGAAAACAAAAACAATGAAGGGAATCTAAGATTTTTTTAAATTTATAACTTTGTCTATTTTTATTTAAATGATGATTCAAAAACATATTCCGGTATTCATCACTTTACGATTTGATAGACAAAAAAGGAATTGAAAATGAAAGTTGTTAAAACTTTAATCGCGTTTTTCTTAAAATTGCTTTTTCAAAGGCGGTGGACATTTTCACAGAATGGCGGTGGTACAGATCCACCTGAAATTTTTCATATATTTTCTTTAGACAGTTCGTGAGATAACGCTGTCGAGATATTTTTTTTGTTTAACAATATGTTGATTTTTATCACCCTGTTTACAAAAAATTTTGTTATTTTGACTTTTAAGTACACCGAAAACTCAAAAATCGTTAAAACAAAAAAGTCGACAGCATTATCTCAAGAAAGTCATAAGCTAATAAAAATATTCTTGAATTTTTTATTTAATATGATCCAACGACAAGTTTTAATGTCTACTGCAAAATCCATTTTTTTGAGGTGTCTGTAGAAATATGCCACCGTTGACTTATTTTTTAATATTTTGTCTTGCATTTTTTTTAATATTCTTCGAATTTTACTGATTATGTTTATTAATTTAGAAATAAAATAATTCTACCATAGTTTCAAACAAAATTCACAAAAATGTACCTGAAAAGTTGATTTCAAACCATACCCCCCCCCCCCCACCCCAAAATTAGTAAAAGGTCGAACATGTTGAGGTAAAAAAATATTGCGGTCCTCGGTAATAGACCAAAAACATCTTGTGGCCCTTACTAGAAAAAGTTTGCCCACCCCTGTTCTAGAGTGTAATACTAAAACCACATCCAAAACACATGCATTTTATATCGTAGTATTATAGTTTTACGAAAACTCAAACTGTGGACTTTTTTCCTTTCTGTATTTTAATTATCGTCTTTTGAAAATGCAATTCAAAAACAGACGATTGATTTTTAAACGTTTTCTTCTCATTTTTAAGTAAATTCAATCTTTCGACAAATAAGTATGTGTGTAATGATAAGTACATTTTTATATTAACCTAAGGTTATATTAACATGCAAATCCAACATCAGTTGATTTTCTAATTTTTCCTTTTTTAGAACGAATTTCCGATTGGAAGTCGAAACGTCAAAATCTTACAAAAATGTGATTATCATTAGGTACAACCAATTGTTGTTAATAAAAATGTTAAAAAATCAATCAAATGATGCTATTAAAATTCCATATTAAAAACATGGCCCGATTTTCATTGAAAAGTCCGGGATTTCAGGTATTTTTTCAGCCTTGTCCCGAATTCGACTGAATTGGAGTTGTCACACTACTAATACAGCACCCTTTTTTGTCCCCAATGCTGGCACCGCCTTGCGCATTAAACGACGAGCCGACCCTGTTATAGATTATTAAATAATAGATCCTATAGCGTTAACGAGGCGCAAGTTTTCTTAAACATTTCCTTTTGAGGGCTATAAATATCTCTGTTGGTATCATTATTTCATGAATCAACATACAAACACGGTTTACGGCTATGTAGATAACGTTGTTATTTCTGAAAACAAGAGATCAAAGATACTCTTTGAAGTTATTTTTAGTAGATACACATAAATATTTGTAAGCAGGTTCTATTAACATTAGCTACATTATTTAGGAGAATTGTTATTGTGCCAATAATCGTAAATAGTTGCTCAATATATGCAAAAGAACCCGTTGGTACTGTATTCTAATCAGAATGACGATTAATAAGTTGTTGAAAAGTGGTTACCTATAAAGTTAACATTGTAGCAATAGCTTCAAAGGAAGATTATAAGACACGCTGGTATGAATATCAAAACACATTTAAATTTATCAGGGAAAACGGTGAACTAAAATAGTAGATATGTTACAGTTCAAGTTGATTCTCAGTTAGAGTTGACTATTCCTAGTTAGAGTCAACTCCAACTAAAACGAGCAGTAAAAGTTGATTTTAAAAATGTAATTCAACTTTTACTAGTTTAAGTTGACTATTCCTGGATCGATTCAGTAAATGTAGATTATACGAGTATAATCTCACGTGCTTTTTTAATGAGTGTGCGTCTCTTTGTTTTGACCGTTTTAACTACTTATTAGTTCACGCTGTATCGTCATCCCCATTAGGTAAATTATTACGACTCGATTTTTTTGCACAAACTTACTCAAAAAGATGTTCTTATAACAAATCCACAGGATACCAGGCGATACCGTGGTCAAAAAATTGTTTAAACAAATTCACAAAAACAATTTTTTCACTTTGGACAAATTTTTTAGATCATTCGGGTCATTCGGAGCAAAAAAGGTCTCTTGTGATTTTACTCTAAAATTTACTGTTGTCGAGTTATACGCGATTTAAAATTTAAAAAATGCGAAAATGACCATTTTCAATGCTTAGTAACTCGGTTAAAAATTATTATTATGAAAGATAGAAAGTGACCACATCAAAGTTTAAACCACGCTACAAGATCGTGAAGAAATTTTTGTAATTATTTTATTACTAAGCTGTTATTTTTAATTATTAACAATAAGCAGTAAGAGCGTATTGACTCGGCCGTCAATGTAAGTGCGAGTGAGATGCACCATTGGACGGTCAGAATAGTGTATCTCTTTCGTACTCACCATTGACGGCCGCCTAATACGCGCTTAGCGCTCATCTTTAATAATTAAAAATAACCGCTTAGTATTATAATAATGACACAAATTTCTTCACGATCTTGTAGGGGGGACTTTAAACTTTGATTTGGTCACTCCCTGACTTTCATAATAATAATAATTTTTAACCGAGTTATTAAGCCTTGAAAATGGCTATTTTCGCATTTTTCAAATTTTGAATCGCGTATAACTCGACAACAATCAATTTAAGAGAAAAATCACAAGAGACCTTTTTTCCTCAGACTGACCCAAGTGATCTAAGAAAAATTGTTCGAAGTGAAAAAATGATTTTTGTGAATTTGTCTAAAAAAATTGTTTAAACAATTTTTCGACCACGGTACCGCCTGGCACCCTGTGGATTTTTTGTAGGACCTCTTTTTGAGTAAGTTTGTGCAAAACAATCGAATCGGAATAATTTACCTAACGAGGGCGACGATACAGCCTGGACTATATCACTATTTGAACATATCGGCTAATATTTAATTTCTAGAATAGGTTGTTTGTGTGAATCAACTTTTACTAAATAACATTGGGAAGAGTATACTTTTTCTAGTTGGAGTTTACTTTTACTAGTAAATGTTGAATATAAATCTTCATTTTATATTTATAATAAACTTTTACTAAAACCAGCCGTTTGAGTTGACTCGAACTAGGAATAGTCTACTCCAACTGGATAATCAACTTGAACTGTAACAGATATATTGTGATAAAGGAAGCCATCAAATATGTTCCAAAAGTGAACTTATAGCAATAATTCTAGAAATAATATGTTTTTTACTTTTCTTGGCATGCTTCGATGAATAATGTGATACAAATAGATAAAATTAAGTTCTTAATGGAAAGATGTTTGTCCTAATGAAATTTAAGCCCTAATTAGATTACGCGTACTGAAAGAAATAGCTTACACTACATAAAATATACGTTTTCATCTACGTATCTGATGGTATTTATCAGTTTTCCATTAATGTTTACACCATATTCCAAGTCGAGCAGAGCACGTTCAAAGATTCTATTTGAATATTAGTTTAAAAAACAACAATGAGGAGAGCACACATCCCTTTATGACTCCCTTTAGAGCCTTACACAATTCTGTCGATTTCTCATCATTATGAATGGTCGCTGTTTGACGCCAATATAATTTTTCAATGATTCTGACGAGGCTATCAACTTATTTATCTGTATAAATATATGTAGCAATATTTATTTGATAACGTAAAATACCAAATCCTAGCAGGATTTGGTAAACTTAGATGGATACTTAAGAACCGCAAAATACCTTAATACTTGAGGAACAGAGTCTTCTAGCATTAAATCAATAAATAAAATAAAATACAAATAGCACAATAAAACATTTAAGCAAACAAAATAAAATGTAAGAAGTCAAACAACGATATAGAAAAGAAATTTTCAGCGGAATCCCGCGCTAATATGCGCAGATCCAGAATTTCCTTCAAGGCCCCATCAGATCGTTCTTGAAATATTCTTGTTAATCTGACTTGTAATTCCTAGAATCTTATTACGTAGGTTTGACTTGGTTAAGGGAAGAACCGTACTGAAAATTAACGATTGGGTTAAACCAAGGGTAAACAAGGGCTAAGACCTATGAAATGAATTACAAAAATAAGGTGCATAATTTTAAGTAAAAGTCCCTATTCAAAATGCCAAAATTTATGGATACTATTTTAAAAAATAGATCAAAGGTTAGCAAAGTTACAGATATCTTCAAATGAAGAAAACGTTGAGTCTTAAAACTTGATATAAAAGTCCTTCAGTATAGAAAGAACCGAAATTCTAGTCCCATTCGTAATGAACCAGGTCTTAAAATTAGGTATATAGAAGGGCGGATATGACGGATATGCTGGCTGAAATATGCTGATTTTTTACTATGGGGTCTAAAACTTGTTCATTCCCCGAAGAAAAATTAACATCATCAGAATCGGTTCACATCATCAGAAGTAAGAACGGTTTTCTAAACATAAGGCAAAAAAGTTACTATGAATTTTTTACAGCATACACTTTTTTCATGTGTCTATGTATTTTTGAAGTTATACTTCTTTAGGCGCGATTGAGAGTGAATTTTTATTATTCTGCGCGCATGCGCACACAGACAGTATGGCGTTAGTTGCTAAATCTTTCAAATTAAGTTATCTATATATCAGTGCAAAAAAAGGTGTGAAAAGAATATATTAGAGTTTTTAGTAAATATATTTATTATAATTTTTGTGTCTGGATTTGTCTTCCTCGGGAGTAAGATAAGTATTATTAAATCGTTTTTATATTAATTTTTTACTTCACTTCGTCTGTTTGTTACCACGAATTGTCATTACGTCCGAGAAAAAGTATACACAAAAACCTCGTGGGTTATTGGTAGAGCATTCGCCTAGAGATCGAGAGGTCTGTGGTTCAAATCCGGACCATTCCTATTCTGTTTTTTATTTTCGGAAAGTGGTGAGCATTAAAATTAGTTTATTATTTAAATAAAATAAAAATAAACTGTTTAAAGTATATTTATTTCGTTGAAATCATATAATAGAAGTATAACTTCTTACACAGAAAGTACAAACTCTTTCTTTTTTTCTTAAAAGAATATTACAAAATTATGTTATAAATATATTCAATATTTGTACTTTCATCGAACATCTTGATGTTAAACAAAAACATCCTTTAAACACAACCAGACTTTAAACATTACATCGTTTTCTAATACAGTTATATCTCAGGAATTTTGCTTAATAGCTGTATTTATCGGTTGACGATTAAGGCAATGCGCGAGGCAATGTTCATGGAATACCAACACGCCGAATCTATTGCCTTTCGAGATGGAATTGGTGTTAGAAGATGAGAACACGAGACGAGTTTCCCTTATCTTAGAAATAATAAAATACGAGCTTTGTCCGGGATATTGATGTAATAGGAATATCCGGCAACGTAGAGAACGTAAATCTTAGGTTGCCAATGAAATACAAAACAAAATCATCAATTTTTTTATAACTCTTTTAGAGTAATGTGTACAAAATGTAGTTTTTTCCATAACATAATAATTTACCATAAAGAAAGCTTTTGTATATTCGAAAAAGGGAAGTTAAAGTTTGTAGAGGATTGTGGTTCTATCGCTGTCGTGCGAAAAAATATGACGTTTAGCATCTACTAATTGCACATTTGAATTAAAAGTATGAAAAGTTGATAAAAGAATTAAATATTTTCGTGATCTGTACATGTATGTTATATTTTTGGACAACCAAAGTCCGAAAATTGAATTTTTTAAGTTTTTTGGGTTATGATTGAAAATTATTCTCTGAAATCATCTCTTTCCAACGATATAAATATAACGTTATAGTAGAAAATGTCCATGGTTACAAAATTATTTGTTTTTTGAACGTTTGCACTCAACATACCGTGTATACAGGTAGCTTTCTTTATAGCCTATTAGAGTCTTGTAAGTTTTTGCGCTTTCCAGAATACCTTTTCCAGAATAATTTTTTAACCTTTGATGTCAAATATCTCTGAATCCCTAGCTAGATGATAAAAGGTCAAAATTTTACAGTAGTTTTAGGCATATAATATAAGTTCCTGGTAAAGTTTTATTGAAAAATGTACAAAAACAAGTAAAATAAAAAATAAAATCCAAACTTTTTGGGTTCTTTTGTAAAAGTATTTTAAATTTTTTTAAAATGAATGTGTATTTTCCCAAAACTCTACAAAATCTAAGCGGAACTAAACAATACATCTAGTTTCAAAATAACAAAAATTAGGAATCTATACCTACTAAATTGACAATCAAGATGCAGTAGAAATAAACAAACCAAGACACGTTAAATGCGACTAGGAGCACTCCCAAATCATAATTTATAATGTACATACATTGTAAATCCCAAATCATGATTTCCAAAGTTTGTTTGGCGTGACGCATTTAGTCCTGGTTTGTTTATTTCTACTGCATCTTGATTGTAAATTTAGTATAAGTAAGTGCTTTGGTTACGGACATATGTGACATAATGTTAAAATTGTCGTTAAATGGGACTTCGGGTGCCCTTGTGTACAGTTGTATTAATTATAGGCATATATATAATAATAATTTCATTGTATGATAAGGTTTTGTATTTTATAATATATTATTGTTTTCACCCAATTTTAAATAATGTGAAAACGTTGAATTATCGACGTCCGTATGTTCGTTTGTAAACTCTTCCTTCAGTATACCAAATATAATGACAAATGGGGTGTCGAATGAAAGCTTGTAAGCCAAGGAAGTATTAAAGATTAAAAAGTTGACCTCGAACTTCCGATTTTAGAGTTGCAACCGAAAGTACCGTTTTAAAGTCACCGAAATAGTACAAGCGGTATATTATTCGACGAACCATAGCAAGACGGAAACAAATATGTACTTCCAGTTCCATGCCTGTCTATCCGTTTATCCGCGAAAAATTAAGATGAAAAATTAAACCTTGGACTTCCGGTTTTAGTGCAGCAACCGGAGATATAGTACCCTCGGTGATCGGTGGGAAAATGTACACCCATAATAACCAAATTCAGTTTGGCAACACTTGATAGTAACATGATAGTAACATGAATGTTGATAGTAACATATCCCTTCTAAGATAAACAGAACTGTAATTTAGTCCAGACAAATTAATATATTTTTTTGCCAACGAAAATGAGATTTTTCAACCAAATAATGTTTCAAATATGATGTCTAAAATAATTTTGAATTGGGTTCTGCTAATGAGCTTGCTTTTTGTCATTTAAGTAAAAAAACTTTAAAAAATTATTCTTTATAATCATTATCGTCCAGTTCTCGTCTTATTATTTTTACTGTACTAATATCCGTCGACTAATTTACAATGATTAATGCGATGTTAAAACATCTTTCGTTAGCGGATTCTGAAGTGTCTTAGACAAATCTAATTTCATTGATAAAATGCGCAGTCCCACCGATTTCCACTTGAACTCATCATCATCATTCTCTTTGCCTTATCCCTATGCGGGGTCGGCTTCCCTAATTGCATTTCTCCACACAATTCTATCTTGGGTCATATCAATGTTAATCCCCTTTACCAACATGTCCTGCCTTATCGTCTCTCCCCAGGTCTTCTTTGGTCTTCCTCTCCTACTCCTTCCAGGAATCTGCACTTTAGCTGTTCTTCGTATTGGGTGATTAACGTCTCGACGTTGAACATGACCAAACCATCTTAACCTATGCTCTCTCATTTTGGCATCAATTGGTGCCACACCTAGACTTCCCCTAATATACTCATTTCTAATTTTATCCTTCTTTGTCACTCCACTCATCCATCTAAGCATTCTCATTTCCGCCACATGCATTCGTTGTTCCTCTTTCTTTTTCACTGCCCAACATTCAGTTCCGTGCATCATAGCCGGTCTTATCGCTGTTTTATAGAATTTTCCCTTCAGCTTCATTGGAATTTTTCTGTCACACAACACACCACTCGCTTCTTTCCACTTCATCCATCCAGCCCTAATTCTACTGCATGCATCTCCATCTATTTCTCCATTACTCTGTAATACCGATCCTAGGTACAGTGGAACCCCGATAAGTCGGCCCCGATAACCCGGAAGTTCGGCTAACTCGGACCGATTTTCATCAGACAAACATTTTAACAAATAAACAATTTAACAATTTTATCAAATAAAAATGTTGTAGGCAAAATAATATTTGAGAGATAAAGTGTATTTGTCTAATTTGAACTATACGATAGTAAAAATGATTCATGACACACGGCGGCAGAGCGACCGTCTCGGCTTATCGGAAAGAACAGGCACCTGTCTGTATTCCTTTTCCTTTAATTTTGTCAAACTGTCTTAGCATTGTTTAAAATAGACTAAAAGACTATTTAAAAAAATCTTCCCTTAAAACAATGGCCTTAGTCTGTTCTTCAATAACAACATTGTTCCTTGTGACCATATTGTGTGTAGTATAGTCGTATTGTTCACTTCCGTTCTGTAATCGTGCTTCAGATTGTGCTTGCGTGTTTTTTGTCTACGTAATGGCAACAAAACGTAAAAATGTTGTATGTAGTGACACTAGAAAAGAAACTAGAATGTTGTTCTGAAGCTATTTCCTTGTGGCATTTTTATAATTAAGTATTTTCTATGAGAAATAATAATAATATTAAGTATTTTACTAAAAAATTATGGTTTATTTTAATAGTATTTTGTATTTTGACAACGAAACCCGATTTGGGCTTCGAAACGTTAATAAATTCATTTTTTAGTAAAATTGTGGCTTATTTCCCATAGAAAATACTTAATTAAGAAACTAGAAGCATTAGGTAGAATTTATAAAGGCGGATCTTTAAAATCAATTTATTGCAGCATCATATGGTGTCGGTCCATCTACAGTATGACTGAGTTTTTTACCAAGAAATGAACAATACTCTACACTCTATACAACTATAAGTAATTTAGATGTGTACTGTGCATATGTGGTTCATGTTTTTGTAATTATAATGGAGGTTATCTGTAAGTATACTGTATTTTATTAATTTTTACCATATTCTCCGGCTAACCCAGATTTTCGATAACCCGGATCGGCCGTGGTCCCGATTAATCCGAGTTATCGAGGTTCCACTGTACTTAAAACTATTGCTTTTCACAATCATTTCACCATCCAAAGATACCATTTTATTTGTAGTAACTCCATCTTTAAATGAACATTCCAAATACTCTGTTTTTGTCCTACTAAGTTTTAAACCTTTTTCCTCTAGAGCTTGTCTCCACTGTTCCAGTTTTTGTTCTAAGTCTCTTTCACTATTTCCTATTAACACTACATCATCAGCATACATTAGGCACCATGGAATACTACCCTGTAGTTTCGCTGTTATCTGGTCCAAAACTAATGAGAATAAATAAGGACTAAGCACCGAGCCTTGGTGCAATCCTACTTTCACCTGAAATTTATCAGTCTCCCCCACACCTGTTCTAACACTAGTCGTTACTCCCTCGTACATATCTCTCACAATCTTTACATATTCGCCAGGGACTCCTTTCTTATTGAGTGCCCACCACAGAATCTCTCGAGGAACTCTATCATATGCTTTCTCAAGATCAATGAATACCATATGAGCGTTGGTCTCTTTATTCCTGTATTTTTCCATCAGTTGCCTTACAATGAAAATTGCATCTGTTATGCGATTTCCACTTGAACTATACCGTTTTAAAGTCACCGAAACGGTATAAGCGATATATTATTCGACGTGCCTTATCAATATGAGAACAAATGTACACTTTTGGTTTTTATATCATTTTCGGTTAAAAAGTTTTAACCGGAAGTGCCATATTATAGTCGCAGAAATAGTACATGTGACATATCAATCGAAGCGCATTGAAAAGTTAAGCTTGAACCTTCATTTTCTGTTTTAAAGTCATTTCCGTTTAGACACTTACGACCAAAAGTTTAGTAAAAATAACTCAAAATTAGTGAATTAGTCAATCGACCCAAAGTTACACGAAGAGTTTAAATATCGACTTCCGGTTCTACTTTCGGTCACTTTGGGTGAAAACCTAGGGCTTACAAAGTTTAATTATGTACTTGTTTATTGTAACATTTTTTTCTTTTGTAATCGTCCTTGTGCAAATGGCCTTAGTAGCCTAGTAGGTACATTAATTAATTATCAGTAGTAATTGCACAAGAGCTCTGAAATTATTGAATTTTTCCCGAGTGACACTTTGACACTTTTAATTTCACGAGCCGAAGGCGAGTGAAATTATGTCAAAGTGTCACGAGAGCAAAAATTCTATATTAATTTCAGAGGTCGAGTGCAATTTGTTGCGATTATTTCATGAATAAAACTGTTCAAAACCAAAATTTTATTGTAATTTATTTATGTAAGTACCATTAAACACACAGTTTTTATAAATATTTGACGATTGAAAGTCATCACTTTTATAATTTTTAAAACATTAATTGTCATTAATGTCACTGAATGTATCTTTTCGTAACAACGAAGGGCATCTGACGTAATATACTTAACGACGGGAGATTATCAAAAATTATCGATTTAATTCAGATTTCTTAAGCTTTCTATTGGTCAGAATCTCCTATGAATGAAATAATCAAAATAACAAAATTAATTATCAAAAAGAAACTAAAAAACTTGTGAAACTTCATACATGGACATACTTTTTAAACGCAACGTACGCCCGTCTTCGCAAACATGTAACTGATTAATAGAGGTGGCTAAAGAACTCCGGAAAAATTCACTCAAGTGGCAGTCCAAGCGATTATGTACCGTTCTGCGATCCATTATGCGTTCTTTCGATCCGCGGTAGTATGAAGACTGCACTTTGTTATTATGCTTTTAAAATTACTTTCAAATTACATTCAAGACCGTTCAGCAATAATGTACAACCTGTTTAAGAAACCTTTCCGAAATATTACTAAAACACAAAACGTATAAAGAAGAAAAGGAATGAATATGAGAAATAGAAAACACAGTATTAATATCGGTTTTTATTATTTATTTTTGTTGATTTAGATAAGAACAGAGCACAGGCGAATTAGAGTTGCACAAGTTTGACTTGAATGTTTGAACTTGACTTGAGTTTGACTTAAATTCAAGTCAAACTCAAGTCAATCCTTCCGACAAATAATTCAAGTCAAGTCAAACTAGTCAATCGTACAGGTTTGAAAATTCAAACTGTTTGTCAAACTAGTTTGAAAAAGTTTGAACAATAATTTATTTCGTAGAGATATACTTTTTTGTTGAGATAGACATGTTAGTTGCCAATTAAGATAAGAAATTTAATAATACAATGAATTCCATATAAAAGTAACTTGATATAGGAAGCGATTATAGTCAAAATAGGGTAACACATTTCTTAAAAAAGCTGTATGCTTAGAATCGCTTGCAAGTATCGTTTTATCGATATCACTGTTTTATATTTTTATTTGAGTGTTATTACTAGATTAAAACAAAGAATTCGTTTAATAGTTTTTTTATCATAAAACAAGTGTAATTTAGTCTACTTTAACAAAAATTTATGAAGGAACAACAAAATATAATATTTTTAATAGAGTAGGTTTAGTGCATTGTTTGCGACTTTTCAATTTCGTTTTAAAGAATTAGTTCACTATTTGTCATTGGATAACGCTGTTTTTTTATTTTTACATATTATGCACTTTGCAATTTTCATTGTTTTGAAATCACCTGCCGTAACGTCAAATAAATCAGTATATTTATTTTTCTTAATTATTAATACTGCTTCGACTACAGATTGTTTCTCTTAATTTTGCAGTGGGAATACCTTCAAAAACAGACTCAATTTGTTCTGGTACTTATTCTGAGCTGAAAAATATCCAGGTTCAGATATTGAACCTGGGATAGACGTCTAAATATGAACTACAAACTAGTTTGCGGAGTAGGCGGATATCTACGGGGCGGGATAAGGAAATATCCCCCCAAGAAGGCCCAAAATTTTTTTTGACACATTTTAATAAACATAGCAATGTATTAGCTGATATGATATTTACACCACAGACAGACAAATAAAACCCAATAAACCCGCTATTTAGGATAACTTACGAAAACTTAATGCATCTACTACATTCTACATTAATTTATTTAAAATTTAAACCCAAATATAAGATTATTTGTAGCCTGTATCCGAAAAAAATAAAAAACCAATAACCCTATCGTCAGTTCTGAATTTTGGAAATACTTTTGTATTGTCGTGTTTTCCAGTCATAAAATATCAATGGAAAAAATAATTTTTACTAGTAGGGACTCAAAAATTCATTATAACGCATTATAAAAAGTTATTTTAATTAAAAACAAGTTTTTGATCCAATTTTTTAGGGCACAAAAAAATTATAATAAAAGAAATTATAGGAAATCATATTTTCAACAATTTCAGTACCTACTCTTTTTGTCGAAAGTTAAAAATGGGGGAGATATTGACAAAAACGGTTCTTCTTTAAAATCAAGATGGCGGCTAACGTAACGGCGGAATTCATTCGCGATTTTAAATTTACATTACTATTGACCCCCTAAAGATTAGAAAAATAGAATCTTGCTTGGGTAGCTCGGCATGCAAGATCAAATGCTAACCCGACTGGACTATATATAATTTTGATTCTGATATTATTGCATGTAACTTTTTTCGTATTGTAAGAGTATATAAATTCTTCAGACCACTTAAAGTCCTGTGTTTTGGCTATGTGTGGGCAAATTTTCAGGAAAATCTAAGAACTTATATTTTGGGAATAGAGGAACATGTAAAAAACAGTATTTTAACGTTTTCTACACTAAAATTTGATCAAAAACTTGTTTTAAATAAAAAACTTGTTATAATGCCTAATATTCACATTTTTGAGTCCCTTCTTTAAAACATTAAAACATTAAAACATTGTTTTTTCCATGTTACGATAAAAAAATGCAAATTTATTTAAATAAACTCCAAATCACTGAAAAATCGCTTAAAATGATAGTTTGAGAAAAAAAAGAAGAAGAAGAAAACAGTTCGACCATCAATGTCTTATTTTTACCCCCCAAAGTCAAATTTCTAGATTCGCCATTGGCGGAGTAGCAGAGAGAATTGGAAATAAACACGTTGCCCAATATATGATATTCAAACTTCAAACTGTTTGAAGAAGTTTGATTTCAAGTCAAACCTAAAGATATCGAAATCAAGTCAAATCAAACTTTTTTACAAAAAAAAGTTTGACTTAATGCATCTCTAAGGCGAATCGAAATAACGAAACAAAGAGATTAGACAATTAGACAGGCTTACAATGAAGTCAAAAACTTCTTATATACAATGGTTTGTATACAATTTTTCAGTTCTTTTTTAGTTGGTTGGTATCACTAATCGAACGAACTCTTCATTTTTTGAGCAGGGAGCATTTCCTTAAAGTGAAACCTTTAACATCGACCTCATGTCACCATAATTTTATATTTAATTACAATTATCATGTCATATCAACTTTTAACTTTAGAAGCTGTTGTTAGAAAATTGGATTTGAGTGGCTGTATTAATACAAGATCTAACCAAATATGCGCATATGCGGATGATGTTGATGTCCGCAACAACAGGATCTTAAGCAAAAAAGCTATAGAGCTGAAACGGGAAGCTGCTACGTTTGGTCTATATACAGGGTGTTTGGTAAAGAATGGGACTTAGCTTAACTTCAGATTCCTGAGGTTAAAATAGGCCGATTTAAGCTAACTTACCTTATTACAAAGTTTATAATAACCGAGATACAGGGTGTCAAAGTTAAACTTTTTTTTATTTATTATTGAATATTTCCTGACAGGTATGAGATAACAACATGAAATTTGGTATGTGGGGGTTTTTTGGGTCGAGAAAACTAAATTCCCTACCTAAAATTATGTATTGCCCAGAGGGCGCCACATACGCCTTTCAGCACTCATTAATTACGTTCAATTTTTTTTATCCCTCACTCTGTATAATTTTGACATTAAAATTTTTATTCTCCTATTAGTTTTACTTAAAAAAGGTATACTTCTTTCATCTCCCTAAACTCAACCGTTTTCGAGATAAACGCATTTTAAATCTGCGATACACCATCATTTTTAGCATAATATCATTGTAGTTACACTCGAAAAATAACTTAAAACCATAAAATTATCCAAAAATGTATCGCAAATTTCTTCAAATGGAATTTGCGAAGCAATTACATAAATTTAAGAACTGGTACAATTATTATGGTTTTAAGTTATTTTTCGGGTGGAACTACAACGATATTATGCTAAAAATGATGGTGTATCGCAGATTTAAAATACGTTTATCTCGAAAACGGTTGAGTTTAGGGAAATGAAAAAGTATACCTTTTTTAACCCGCCGTTACACGCGTCTTCTATTGTGACGTGGTTGCACGCGTATGAGCGTCGCCCTCACCTACATAAATTCGACTTATTTCGAGGAAGAATGAATGTCAACATGTATAAATATATAATGGGTTGTACTCACATATTACAGAAAGTCTCAAATCAATTTTTTTTACTAATTTAACAAAACAAAAGTAAAAATAATATACATAGATCAAAAGCAAGTTTTCTTAATTTTCAATTTCAGCAAGCCACTGAAGAAATTAACGTTCTTTACGCGAATTCATTTTACTAAAAATACAAATTAAAATTAACAACTGTTCTGAAGATATTTCTTTGTGGCATTTATGTAATTAACTATTAATATTTTGTATTTTGATAACGACGTCCGAGGTGGAATTCGAAACGTCAATAAAATCAATTTTTCAAGTTAAATTGTGGCTTATTTCCCAATTAGAATAGGTAAATTTAAAAATGGGTTCTTAACCAGTGGCGCACCTAGAATTTTCCTTTGGGGGGAGAGGGAATTTGCTTGGGCACCGAAAGTGTTTTGTATTATTTGTGAAAGACAAGTTACATTTTCCTACTTTCTTTTATATATATTTCTAAATGCTCTGGGTGGGATTTTAACCCCCAAACCCCCTGCTCGGTGTGCCACTGTTCCTAACTTAATCCAAACAATAGTATTTTAATTAAACCTACCTAAATATTAAATAAAAACCTAAAAGTTTCTTTGAGATAACAGAAACGTGATTTCACCGTGATTGCACGCGCAGTGAGGAATTCCCTCACTTGAAGAGGGATGTCTCTTCTTTCAACTATCACACAGCACACTGACCGCCTGAAATATTCTATAACTCTTTCATACCCTCTCATGAACCATGCTAAAGGCATTCCTGGGTGCTTAAGGTTATCGTATTAGTTTACAAAATTTCATTGGTTATAAACAAATATGGTGAGGGATTCCCTCATAGCGCGTGTAATGGCGGGTTAAGTAAAACTAATAGGAGAATAAAAATTTTAATGTCAAAATTATACAGAGTAAGGGATAAAAAAAATTGGACGTAATAAATGAGTGCTGAAAGGCGTATGTGGCGCCCTCTGGGCAATACATAATTTTTGGTAGGGAATTTAGTTTTCTCGACCCAAAAAACCTCCACATACCAAATTTTATGTTGTTATCTCATACCTGTCAGGAAATATTCAATAATAAATAAAAAAAAAGTTTAACTTTGACACCCTGTATCTCGGTTATTATAAACTTTCTTTTCTACTAAGGTAAGTTAGCTTAAATCGGCCTATTTTAACCTCAGGAACCTGAGGTTAAGCTATGGCCCATTCTTTACCAAACACCCTGTATAAAATGAAAGTAAAACAAAATTTATGGAGTGCACAAGGTCGAAACAACGTGAGAATCTGAAGGTAGACATACCTACGAATATGTCTCCAATTTTCCCTACCTAGGCTCAATAATAAATGACAACAATAACACCAGTCAAGAAATACAAGCACGGATTTTTAGCGGTAATAAGTGTTTTTATGCATACAAGAACTTAATGAAGAGTAAGTTACTGAATCGTGAGTCTAAGCTAAGAATCTACAAAACACGTTTGTGGTGCGTTTTAACTAGACTGAGCCGACTTGACTCGTTACTCTTCCTGTTTGATTTGATGTTATCTGTTGTTGCCGATGTTGACTCCTATTGGGCCTAAACGCGTCCTAAAAGTTGTAATATTTTTTAATAAATTGATTTGTGGTTCATCCTAAAGAGATTGTATTATTACTTCTAGACCACATTTGTGAATTATGGATACGTCTTTCCCTCAAGTTTTATTTTATAATAAAAAATATAAGTGATTATTTGGTTTAATACTGGTTTTAGTAATGAACGAGAACACCTTGTGAACTGACTCTATTCTAGTTTCCTCCCATTCTGCTAACTATCTGCCTTGTTCTTAATCGTTTAGCTAATTAAAAGAAAGTGTCGCAGTGCCAGTTTCGTAGGTCGTAAAGGAAGCTTATGGGTATTTTATCTATAGAGTAACCCGAGTCCAAAAAGCTTAAGCATGTTTTAGAATAATACACTAATAAAAGGATTTTATTACAAATAAAAATGGCTTACCGGGGTATGAAACGGTAGTGTAACGTTAACAGTTAAATATACATATGGAAACTGTGCAAAGCTTTAAGCTTAAACCGAAACTACAAAATATAAGTAAATTACGTAGAAGATGATCAATATAAATTGTAAAATATAATGTGACCTATCAATTTTTTGTTAATCACCATCTGGTTGTTATGAGTGTTTATGGCTTTAGAAACTAAAAAATATAGAATAATAATATAGTAACTCATACACACAGAATTAGAGCTAACAATTTTTTTAAGAAATTCCGAAAAAAATTGAAAATGTAAATTAAACTCGTATTTTTTTTTCGTTGGTTAGTGGTCAGATTTGGCTTCCAATTAAAATGTTTATTAAACACCTAAGCTGTGTATATGCCACTGAAATTTGTTCACAGTTGACCAATTAGGTATATCAATTATTCTTCTTTGACTTAAATTACTAAATGATACTTAAATTCTAAGAAGTTAACCCTAAGAACTTAACCCTAAGATTTCCTCTTAATATATTTAACTACTATGCACTATAGCTAACATAAAACACTATGATTTGCTTTTCCACTAGTTAACACTTATCCTAACTCAAATGGTTTTCTTCGTTTGAGTCTTCTTTCTAACGCGGTATTATCTAGAGGAGCTGGATGGTTTCCATGTTTACTTGACTATGGAGCCTTTGTTCGTGACTACCTGTTATTGATAACTTTATCTACGTTTCTATTTGATTTGTCATATTTTTGGCCAATTACGGATTTTATTTATTGACAACTTTTCTGCTACTTCTTCGCTGGTATCACCTACTGCTAGGATAGCAGTATCATCTGCAAAGATGGCAAGAGTATCATTTTCTAGTTCAAGTGATCGAAGCGAAGATCGGTGGGATATGCGCATTTTATTAATGAAATTCGATATTTTTAAAACATTCCAGAAGCGGCTACAGAAAAAATGTTTTAAGAACCCATTAATCATTCAGAATTAGTCGACGGATATTAGTACAGTTAAAATAATTAAGACGATAACTGGCAGATAATGATTTAATGAGTGAGATTTAAAGTTTTTTCTACTTTAATGACAAAAAAAGCAAGCTCATCAACAGAGCCCAATTAAAAATTATTTTGCACATCATATTTGAAACATTATTTGATTGAAAAATCTCATTTTTGTTGGCAAAAAAAATATTAATTTGTCTGGACTAAATTACAGTTCTGTTTATCTTAAAAGGGATATGTTACTATAAACATTTACACAGTGTTGCCAAACTGAATTTTGTTATTTTGAGTGTAAATTTTCCCAGCGATCTCCGAGGGTACAATATGTCGTATGTATATACGTCCTAATACGGTTTCTTGGGGGACTCCTGCTTTGATTTATTTTAGATTTGTGTACGCATCTTCTTGTTTAATTCTTAAATACCTATCACATATCTTAGCTATTCGAATTTTAGAGAGGGCTGCTCTGAAAAGTTCTTATGTGTTATGCTTCTTGTTCCTTGAATCTTTCCCAGCATAATTGTATAAACTTCGGGCTAATCAATGATGATTGGCCATATTCTTGAATTAATCATTTATTAACATAAAACTTCAATTCACAAAAAAGATATAGTTTTCGTTTGATTGCTGTTTGCCAAGAGTTATTTTTAATATAATATATCAGTTGTTAACGTCAACCATAGTGACATCCATAATAGAATCAAAGCTGACACTAAATAACATAACAAAATCAATTTTATAAAATGTCTAAACAATAAATCAATTGGAGAAAGTTGTGTCTCTCTCCACGTGTAATATGTCCGATATATTCCAATTTTCTTGTTTTGATGGTATTTAAAATTTCCATTTCTTTATTCATCGTTCTTAGAACTTTATACATTGTAAATCATGATTCGAGGGTGCCCCTCGTAACATTGAAGTGTCTTGGTTTGTTTATTTCTATTGCATCTTGATTGTGAATTTAGTATAGTGTGATACACCCTGTATCCTCTCAACTTTATAAAATATTGTTTAGCTCTTATATATCTAGGATGATTCCTTGCAGCTCGTTTTGATGTTGTAGCAGTCAATTGACATTCCTAATTGCTTAGCCATTTCTAATTTTCGGTATAGCTCCTTTAGTGCCAGGTTCCAATCTGGTCATTCTTAAATCTATTTGAAATATTTTATCATGCATCTTGACGAGAGTTCTAATTAGTTGTAGTATTAAATAAAAAATACGAGTAACGCTGAAATATACGATTTTATCGAGTTAAAATAATAGAACTAATAACCTAATAAAAAGGAATGGGAATAATTTTCCAAGCGTTGATGTCAATACAGTTCCACATCCCGATTTATGCAGTTTCACATCGTCGAAATTGCTGAACTGAAGGCAGTTCAAGACTGATGTTTTAATAAGCGAGGAATTCGCGAAACCAAAGGGTTTGACTAAGGGGAAGATGCAGGTATGAATAGTTAATTTAATTAGAAAATTTCAAGGGAGGCCGCCATTCATAATTTGTATGATTCTCGTAAAGTAGCTGAGGAACTGGAAGCTCGACATTCCCTGAATTATCAAATTGGGGTAGTAATTTTAAAAGTTGTTATTAAAATATAGAAGTCTTGAATATTCATAAAAGCGAAATGGCTTCCGGCAAATTTGCAAAAGTCACGAACTAGCTATTGGGCTATTAAAACTAGTTTAATTTTCTTTCTGTCTATTCAAAAAGTTAATTAATTTTAATGTAGAACATGTAGATCTTAGCGACTTCGACATTAAACATTTAGAGAAGCTAAAATTTATCAACTAAATGGTAACAGAAATTGAATTTGAAACAGAATTTGTTACTTGCCATTTAGAACAAGTTTGTGACTTTTGTAGATTTTGCAGATAACATATTTTCTGTCAACCACACTTAAATTACAATATCACTTATTTTTTTCTCTTGTTCTTCTTCTTCTTTTTCTTGCTCTTGTTCTTCTTCTTTTTCTTCTTCCTTTTCTTCTTCTTCTTCTTCTTCTTCTTCTTCTTCTTCTTCTGGTTGTACAGAAATGACTTCTATTTTTTCAATGTGCCCCCAGTAAGTTGTCGTTCGATCGTTTTCGTGGTTATCCCACTGATAGTATTTCTATTGGGGAACCGTCTCACGCCGTATTTACTCTATTTGTTGTCATTCGGCTTATGTAGTCATTTCATTCTACTCTTCTGATTCTTACCCAGTTATTAGCCGCATAGGCGCAAAATGTCACCTGTCAAAATGTTCAATGTGTTTTAAATGTGTTCACTTTTTTCTAATCCTGAGAAAACTTAAGTATTTTTGAAAAATTTAATCGCGTAATAAAAGATTACGTTATTGCTGAGGGCCGAAAGTCCCTGAAAAATTCTATAATGTTTATTTTAATAAGCTACAGGGGTGACAAAGAAAATTTAGTGTGACTTTGAATTTCAAATATCTCATTCAAAAGAAACTTTTTGGTTAGTCCAAGGGACTTTCGGCCCTCGGCAATGAAGTAATTTTCATTCTGCCTTTAAATTTTTCAAAAATACGAATTAGTTTTCTCAGGATTCCAAAAAAATGAACACATTTAAAACACATTGAACATTTTGACAGGCGACATTTTGCGCCTATGCCCTTAGTGCTCTCCACCTTGCATCTCCGTCGTATATATATACTTCTAGCTCTGTTCCATAGTGTCTTACCATCGATTTTTCGAAGGGTTTTCATCTCCGCTGTTTGGAGCAATCTTTTTGTCCTCTCTGTGTCAGGTAGTGTTTCTGCCGCGTATATCATTATTGGTCTCATGACTGTTTTGTAAATTCTGCTGTTTGCTCTATTCACTTGATCTTCCACTTCTGTTTTGAGCTTTCCATAGCTAGATAGCAAGATGCCTAGGTATTTAAACTCCATCACATTTCGACCCATGCAACGAAGACTATAGTAACTCAAGAAACGTTACATTTGACTTACTATTATGGTATTATTCTTCTTTTTAAGCTTTATTTGGTAGAAAAGTATGGTAAATCAAGTTTGAATTTTAAGGCAACCAGTAAAGCATTTGCATGTATATAGTAAGTTTACTGACACACACTCCTGCAGGCGAAAACCATAGTAAGTTGAGTTACTGTAGTCTTCGTTGCAAGAAACAGCGGAAGGTATTGCAATTTTGAGTCAAACTGTTTGACTTACTATAGTTTTCTCTAGTAAGACTCTAAGTTTAGTTATCCCGATTAACTATAGAAATGTGTTTTATTATAATTTTTTAAATAGTACTGCTTTGCTTCAATAAATCTTACTAGTAAGTCTGGTCTAGAGTAAGTATTTTTTCGTTAACTGTTTCGACGAAAACTATATTAGTAAGTCTACAGAATTTAGCAAAAAAACTATTTTTTGTTATGTTTAATCTGTGAAATCCCTTAAAACTCTTTATTATTATTATATAACAGAAATTTAAACTTGTAAGACGTATTTCTTCCAAAGATAACGTCATTTACTGTTACTAAGTATAGAGTAAGTATGTTTTTTTCCTTAATTGCTTCGACAGAAACTATAGTCTACAAAATTTAGCAAAAAAAATGTGTTTTTTGTTATGTTTGAACTATGAAACCCTTTAAAACACTTTACCTATAATATAACAGAAATTTCAGGTTGTAAGGCGTATTTCTTCCAAAGATATCGTCATTTCTTAGAACGATCTCTTTGCGAAAAAATTTTCAAACGCAATTATCTCAGTTCAACCAAAACTGAGTTAGAATAGTCTTCGTTGCATGGGTCGATTTTATCTCTACATTTTATCTCTTTATCTGGATCTAGTTGGTCAGTAATATAGCAACCAAGATATTTAAAACTGGGTACTCTTTGAACTATATGACCATCAACATATAACCGTGAATCTTGATGGGCCAAACGGCTAAATACCATGTATTTTGTTTTTGAACAGTTTATATTTAGACCAAACTCTCTTCCCACTGTGTCAATGGCATTTAAAAGGTGTTGTAATCCATTCATATCATCTCTTAAAATAACTATATCGTATGCATATCTGATTTTATTTATCAGAATTCCATTAACTTTCACACTCCATTCCAAATTATGCAGCGCTTCCTTAAATATTCTATCTGAATATAAATTGAATAACAGTGGGGACAGTATACAACCCTGTCTGACACCTCTTTGTATTTTGTATATTTCTGTTGATTTTCCATTTATGCAAGCTGTCGCTGTTTGACGCCAGTATAATTTTTCTATGATTCGTACATCTTGACTATCAACAACTCCTTTATCCTTTAATATTTTAATTAATTTGTGATGTACTCAATCAAAGGCCTTCTCATAGTCAATAAATACAACAAAGACGTCTTTCCTTTGATCTCGGCATTTCTGCAATAACACGTTTAGTGCAAAGAGTGCGTCCCGGGTTCCCAGTTCATTTCTGAAGCCAAATTGTGTTTCATCCTGGTCTTCTTCACATTTATCTCTGATTCTACTGTGGATGATACGTAGAAAGATTTTCAAAGTGTGGCTCATAAGGCTTATCATTCTATAATCGTTACAGTTTTTCGGTCGTTGTTTTTTTGGTAGGGTTATGAATTCGGACTTTAACCAATCTTCAGGGATATCACCAGTCGAATAAACATCATTGAAAAGTTTGACTAGTATTCCAATGTTTTCCTCATTTATGAGCTTTAACATTTCTGTAGGTATGTTGTCGGGACCAACGGCTTTCTTGTTTTTTGCCAATTTTATAACATGTAGTATTTCTGATTTTAGTATTTCTGGTCCTTCACCTTCATCTAAAGTCTCCAGTTCTTCGGGTCTATCATCATTATACAGTTGCACTATTGAAACTAATTGATTACCCTTTTAACAACAAGGTATGTACAAGGGAATTCTTGATGAGCTAGTGTGAGACTACCAAACGGAGCAGTTGTTTGGCCAACGTCTTGATTTGCTGTCAAGTGGTGCAACGGGGTTGTTGCCTGGGTCTCGTCTGAAATGGCACTGACTGAGGGTGAAAGGGTGCTTGGTACCTTGGGTAGTCTCATTGAAACATAATATGTCTTTTTGGATACACATTAAAACTAAACACTCGTGTTTTTTGTACATATTTGCATATTTTGCATATGTACATATTTGCATTGTTGACAGTGTTGCCGTAAAAGATGGAGTTATATTTATACGAATTAAAAATATTTTAAATAATTTTACATGATCGAAAAATTATTCGAACATAAAATTTCCAAGCCATTTTATTTGCTTTTTTTCTTCGTATTAACGTAGCAAAATACATTGTTCATTGGCTCAAAGAATTATGTGAAATTATAATTCGCGTTTCATGTATCCCGTGTTCTCGCAGCTTTCACGAAAGACTTAAAATCTAACAAAAACCGAAGATTAATTGTTAAATATTTAATCAACGTATTTGCTAGGTATAAATACAATCTCTAGGTTCTCGCCCTGCAGTGCCTTTTCGGTTATCTCTATTTATCTTCAGTAAGGAATTTTATACTAAACAAATACCAGCTGTATTGTTTGGTTTTCATAGCGCTGTTCCAACTAAATAGCTTTTACCGTGTAAATATCGTTAACAGGTCACTTTTGTATTTGTGGTAACAAATAGAGAAATGCACGAAGATATTCTGACATTGTTGACTTACTATGTCCGTTGGGGCTTATCTACGTGACTGTGTTCTTAAAAATTGTATGTTAGTAGTTTTAAGTCTTTAAATAAGTAGGTTAAGAGTGTCTGTCAGAACAACTACGCAAATATATTATACATATTATAAAATTATACACATTTATAATACTTTTTTGCACGATTGATCATTTTTGACTGTTTACCGTGACAGATTTTACGTCAGTAGGTGACATTTACTAGCAACTCGACGGTAAGTAATCCAACTCGACGGTAAGTACTCCAACTCGACGGTTTAAAAAATCTCTTAATTTTAATTTATTTTTTGAAAGAATAAAGAAAACTAACGAATTATTTATTAATATTGAAACTTATGGTACAATTTGTTAAATTATTTAATGAAATCTCACTTGTTTGGGCTGTGGTTTCACTTCTAACAGAAACTCATGCAGAATCGCATACATTAGTAGTATCCAACATTTTTTCTCTTCAAATACGCGATCAAAGTTGAAAACTTGGAAATATCAATGCCATCATAAAGAAAAACGGTGGATTTAATCATTGAATATTCTGCCCAGAGGCTTCCAGGAGGTTTCAACTGCATATGTCTTTGAACGAAATATGCCAATAGAGTCTTTTCTTCGATTCTTAAATTCTTGCCTTCGCACCATTTTTTAAAACTTTGGTAGGTATTTTGATAACAGATTTTGGATTTTTCGGGAATAATTGCGGAACACCCTTCTTCCCAAGCCCGTTCAATTTCTTCAAATTCACTTTCGCTCATATTTTAATTTATAATAATCAAAATTGTACTTAAAATTATTGACAATTAAATAAAAACTCAATTCTCCATTGTTGTTATACACCCTAGTTACTACCTAACAACCAAAGTATCTATCTTGATAAAATGAATGAAACTAGTCAATATGACGAAAGCATGTCGAACGTTAAGGGTAACCGATCTCAGACAATAATTGGAGTCGTCGCTTCGCTCCTCCTCCAAACAATTGTCTTCGATCGGTATAAAACCCTTACCGTTCTCCATACTTAATATACTTTAAAATTCAACAGAGATATTATAAAATAACATATGTAAAACAAAACACTAAAGGTAAGCTGTTTAATGACAATAATTAAGTAGAGACCTTGAGGAACTTTATTTTATTTATTTATTTATTATTTATACATATGACCTGGCCTCTAGTGACTAATCCAGGTCGTTTTTTCCTGATGGGATTACAGATATTTTTTTTTTTTTTATATTTTTACATTTTTTACTCAACTATTAAATCTATTTTTACAATAACAATTTGCCATAATCTATTAATTACGTATAACAAACAGAATAGATAATAATAATAACAAACGTATAGACCTTGAGGAACGGGGTGACAACACTGAACACAATGTCAAACCTTTTTTGTGTAAGATCCTGAAAATATGAGGACGTTACACGCCGCGTTTACTAACGCCACGTTTCAAGTTACCAAAAAACAAATGGTATCGTACACATACAAGCGTGTCTATCAGGTAAACTGCGGCGTTAAGCGTTGTCATGTGTACGGGGTCTAATTATAAGCACTATCAAAACGCGTGTTAAGCGCTTGTGTGAACGGGGCCTTACCGATCTTTAATTCTTCATGCATTTGCTCCTCTTCCAAAAGTGTTGTCCTACATGTTTGAAGAGCTCTGCGAGGATTACATCATTTCCTGGCATGGCGGTTTGTTCTTATTTTTAGAATACGAATTGTCTCATTCATTGGGTCAAAGTTTAATTGCCAATCTGGAGCATTATCATCAAATCCTTGAAATGTTTTATCCATTTTTTAAGGATTTTCTCCTTATGCGCCGGACTCCACTTGCGATGTTCTAGTCGCGCGATTGTTTTGTCGCGAAGATTGAGTAAATACATTGTTTCAAATACAAGTCAATCCACGATTATTTAGTCGCAAATGGATTGACTTGTATTTGAAACAATGTGTTCCATCTTCGCGACAAATCAATCGCGTGACTACAAATCGCAAGTGTGCAGCAATTTGGACGAATCAGTCAACAAATAGAAAGAGTAAAAACATACATCTACCTTGGTACGAACGTCAATGAAAATTGGGTCCATTCCATAGAAATCAAATGTAGGATAGAGAAAGCAAGATCTGCATTTCAAAGTTATTGAGATGTCCTGATTTGTCGATACCCATAAAAATCAGGTTACTAAGATGATATATCTTTCCTATACTGTTGTACGAAGTTGAGTCGTGAACTCTGATAGACGCCACCTGCAAGAAAATTGAGGCTTTTGAAATGTGGCTTTATTGTCAAATCCTGAAGATATCTTATATCGACCACATTACCTATCAGGGTGTTTTGTTGAGAATGCATAAAGAAAAAGAGCTGTTAATCACAATAAAAACAGCCAAAATCGAATACCTCGGTTACATCATGAGGAATAGTGAAATATATGGACTGCTGCAACTAATCTTGCAAGGAAAAGTAGAAGGAAAGCGAGGACCAGGAAGGCGAAGGATTTCCTGGCTGAAAAATCTACGTACGTGGTTCAACACAACAACCACAAACCTTTTTAGAGCAGCAGTGTGCAAAGAACAGATTGCCATAATGGTCGCCAACATCTGAAACGGATAGGCACTACAAGAAGAAAGAAGAGTTGTACAATAAAGGCATGTATAATATTATAGATAAGTAATACATGAAATTATTAATATATTTTCAGTTTTTGTGGACTGTATGAGGTTTCTAGTTTAAGTGGAAATTTATAGAGGTAGTTATGATAAACAGACAATATTATAAGTTTATAAAACTCTTACCAAGTCTTCTTTCACTTTTCACTGTTCGCGTCTTGATGAAACACATGTACCGGTTCACTTGCGGATTCGTGCACGATTAACGGATTCGTGATTATTTTATGTCGAATTACGGTCTTGGACTAATGCGTAGAGAAGACGAGCGTTTGTTCAACGATAATTGTACCCAAAGAAAGATCCAACTGATATACAGGTAGCAACAAAGAGACCGAATATATTTTTTCTCAAAAATGTCCAGCAGAATTGTCTGTTTGGATAGGGGGTGAAGTAGAGATGACTAGGTAGGTACTACTCTACTAGTTAGGAGAAGGATATTAGTCAGGGCTGGCCGAAGGAGTAGTTTAAAATTGATCATGAAATTTATTGAAACCATACAACGAAAAATGTGATAGTATTTTTTGCATTTGAAAATTAAACACTAGTTTTTCTCTACAGTATTGTGTATGCTCGAAAAGAACTACTACGTTAGAATGCTTGAACACTTTTGTCTGAAACCATTATAACTTGAAATTTTATCTTCAGCTGCATGTCCATAATATTGTTTTAATATGAAAATGGTAAATTTCTATCAAATTGATTAACTGTTGCAAATTGCCTAGTTAATGTAAAGTATCGTTTACCTTGTATCAGTTACTCAGTTAAATTTTGAAAACATAAATATATCGTCTTCCTCTCTTAACTACGACAATATAGCATTCAGGTATTTGTATTCATGAACTTTTTAATGCATTCTTTGTAAATAATTGTATTCCACGTCGGAGACATCCAGTCACTTCTTCGCGATCCACCTTTTTACATAACAATAAAAAAGCGACGTACCTTAACGAAAGTAAAACAAAACAGACTTTATCACGACTAAAGAGCTCTTTAAAGCCATTGCTTTTACTTTACAAGTAAATTATATTTTTTATGCTACCCCGCCGAGTACCTGTTCCATTGTTCTACTAACTGATTTTATCTTGCGATATCTGTTCATGTATCTCTTGTAGCTTAAGTGAACTACAATTTCAGCGAATATCCTGATTGTTTCTTAAGGGTATCAACCAATCACGGTTATCTTAAGAGCATATCGCACGAAAAAAAACTATGTACTTGCACACAACGAGAAACAATAATGGTTTTCATAATTGAATTACTTCTTTATTAAACACTTTTATTAAAACGAACATAGGAAACATGCTCATTTGGAATTTGAATAATAAAATATAAACACATGCGCATGCAATATACAAACTGTAGGACCAGACGAAATACCTGCGGAATTACTGAAATGTCTAGACGATGAAACTCTACCGGTACTACTGGATCTGTTTAATGAAGTATATAAAACCGGAAAAATCCCTCAGGAATGGTTGGTGTCCACCTTTGTATATATACCAAAAACAATATATACTAAAAACTGTTCAGACTATAGGACAATGTGATGCATGCAAGATTATACAGAAAGCTAGAATATGATGGATGATACCCAATTTGGGTTCCGCAAAGAACTTGGAACAAGAGAGGCATTGTTTGCGTTTATTGTCCTCTCTCAAAGATGCTTTCATATGAACCTGGATATTTATTCCTATTTCATCGACTTCGAAAAAGCGTTCGACAGGGTCCGACATGAAAAACTAATAGAATTATTGGAAAACAGAGGTATAGACAGACGAGATTTACGAATTATCATCAATCTGTATTGGATTCAAAAAGCCAATATAAAGATAGAAGAACAAGAATCCGAGAATATTGATATAAAGAGAGGAGTAAGACAGGGTTGTGTTCTGTCGCCGCTACTGTTTAACCTGTACAGTGAAGTCATATTTCAGACAGCGATAGCGGAGCTAAGTGATGGAATCTCTATAAACGGAAGGATAGTAAATAACGTAAGATTCGCTGATGACACCGTTGTAATGACAGACACCCTGGAATCACTAAAAGAATTGCTAAATAGAATTAGCGAATATTGCATTCGACACGGACTAAAAATAAACAAGAAAAAACTAAATTAAAAAACCAAATAGAGCAAGTTAAGACATACAAAGAACCTGGGTTGATGACAAAAATGGCCAAAGCAAAGAAATTAAAGTCCGAAATGAAACTGCAAGGCAAGCATTTATAAAAATGAAGACACTGCTTTCAAACAAAGACCTTCAGTTGCCTCTCAGATTGAGGGCTCTAAGATGCTACATATTTTCTATATTGCTATACGGAATGGAAGCTTGGACATTGAAGAGACAACACATAAGAAGAATAGAAGCTTTCGAAATGTGGTGCTACAGAAGATTATTGAAAATTCAGTGGGTTCAAAGGATTACCAATGTTGAAGTGCTACGACGTTTAAATAAAGAGTTAGAAATTATGAAAAGTATAAAAACTAGAAAACTGGAATATTTGGGTCACATTACCAGAGGAGAAAAATATGAGTTGCTGAGAATTATTATGCAAGGAAGGATCCAAGGAAGAAGAAGCATAGGTGGAAGATGCATCTCCTGGCTGAGGAACCTTAGAGAATGGTTTAACTGTAGTTCATTACAACTATTCAGAGCAGCAGCCAACAAAGTGACCATAGCCATCATTTAAGATCTTGTAACTTTTAAAGGGTTCTTACCCATAACTTTTTGGTGGCTCACGCATGCATACTATTGGCTTAACACTGATGATGGATTACCTATTAATCCGAAAACGTTTTGTTTTGTGATGTAACCCTTATTGGGGTCTGTTATAAATATACCTTTTACAAAGGATCTTGCATTTTTTGTGATTTATGGTGTACAGCCAGCTACAGGAATTTTATTTTGTTCGTGGATTTTTATAATTTAATATATTTTAGAGCAGTGTAGGATACATGGAAGAGTGGTCGGTACCCTCTTGTGGCGCCCATAATTTATTCTATTTTTATTATCTACTATATTCTTCTATTTTTATTATATTATTATATTTATTCTACTTTCTGAGCATCTATTCTTATCTTAATATATCCTTTCCTAGTCATCGTCACTATCTACTTTGATCTACTGTCTTTGCTAGGCATGCAAATTGGCCGTATCCATCCTTGAGTGTCAAGTAGTCTTTCTCTTGCATATCCTGCTACCCTAACTACATTCAGTTTGCATCTGTCTATTCATACTTCTGTTATTAGTTCATCTCACTTTCTTCATCTTTTCATTTCCCTATACAAAAACTACTGCAAAAGTGGTATTTTGCAACATCGGCTTCCAACCTAGAGCCATTTTTGTTACATTAGCATTCTTTTCCTACTTCTGTTGGAGTTTATTTTCAACTAACATTCTAATTTTCATTCTCTTTACATAAACTCCAGCAGAAGTTTCTTTTTTGTTACATTGGCGACCAACAATATAAAGCATGCTGACGATCCGGTTCTCCTATCGGGAACGCTAGTAAAACTACAACATCTCGTTCAAAGTCTCAGTATATCCTGTAACAGATACGGCTTGAAAATTAATTTGAAAAAAACTAAATTCATGGTAATCGCGAAATCAAAGAACATCATAGCTAATCTTGTAATAGACAATACAGCGATTGAGCGTGTGTCCTGTTATAAATATCTAATAGGTGCTTGGATCACAGACGATTTTGATCAAACAAAAGAGATTAAATGCAGAATAGAAATTGCTAGATCAGTCTTTAATAGAATGCGCAAATTCTTTTGCAATCATGATATCAACATAAAGTTACGAATACGAATGCTGCGGTGTTATGTCTATCCACCCTGTTATATGGAGTTGAGGCTTGGACACTAAAACAGTCGACCATAAAAAACATCGAAGAATTCGAGATGTGGTGCTATAGGCGCATTCTCAAAATATCATGGATGGACTGCGTCACTAACATGCAAGTACATACCCCAAACTAGAGACAAAAGATGCGAAATTATAAATGAGATAAAAACTAGAAAGATGGAATACTTGGGGCACATTATGAGGGGTGAAAAGTACGAACTTTTAAGAAATATGCAGGGCAAAAAAGTGTGGGAATAAGAAAAATATCGTGGCTTCGAAATCTATGTGAATGGTTCGGGTATAGTTCGATTGAACTCTAAGCGAGCTGCTAACAAAGTCGCAGTGGCCATGATGATTTGCAATCTCCGCTAGGAGTGGCACGTGAAGAAGAAGAAAAGAGCATTGTATTTTATTTACCTAGCTTCACAATTTCCATATCTATGTATAAAGTGAAGTTTTTCAATCAAACGATGTACGTAATAAGTGGATGCGTGAAAAGTACTTGAGATATGCGAAACAAATATTTTTTTGTAACATACTTTCAATCAAAATAACAGCAAATAATGCTATTTTTGTGGCATTGTATGTACATATTACTTAAATTTTCAACAAGTTGAAATGGTTGTTAACGTATTCCTAGAATTGGGTACAGAAAAAAACGTGTAACACATGTTAAATCCAGAACTAAGTGAGTCACAAGGCTAAAAGTGTTCTCTTAAATGGTTATACACATATGGTATAGGAATCATAATTTAAAATTAAATAGATTTGAGAAATATCATATTCTACATTGACCAAAGAAAAATATTTTGCTCAAAGAAAAACAACACTTGATTAAATATTCAACTATTTACTAATAATTTTAAATAAAAACAATGAAGTACTTATATGACACAGAAAGAAGGTGGAATGAAATTGAAAATAGTAAAAAATGTAACATGCTTTATCTCAAATAATAAAGATGCTACCTGGCACCAGGACAGTGCTGTTGTCACTCTGACGTTACGTGTTGTCTCTATAATAATTATTTCTTTGTCTCAGTCTGTCATTGGTTACTACATTTATTCGTGTCTGCATGTTCTGCACGTACCAAATTACTTTTGAAAGTTTATAGAAGGCTTCTTATAAAGGTACTTTTATTTGAATGGGATTATAAAGACCTGGACACACCTATCATACAGCCTTCGAATCCTACTACGATCATATTGCAGGAAGACTATGAAAGCGAAATAGATTGTGCCTTGTGTCGGAGGCTACATACTCCTACCTGTCTCCATTTTCTTTTTCGGTCATATACAAACACTGCTGGCTATTCATATTCATGCTGCAGGACGCTTCTCTTGTGATGTTTAATTCTGCGCGGTGTTGTTTTAACTATTTTATAAAAAATTACCCATGAGCGGCCATATTAAATACATCTTTTCTGTGTACCAGAAAATAATGAATTAGTACCAGTACCATAAGAACAGTTTATATAAGTATTACATGTACTTGCGTTGGCCAATTTTTTTGTGACACGGTGACAGAAAAATACAGCGTGTTTTATGTGTTCGTTCATGGGTAATCTTTCATTTTCCTACTGTATCTTACACGGACGCACGCAGTAAAATGACCACAAAAACCTCCGCTTTGTTCCAAATTTGACGTAGCAAAATATTAAAAGTAGAAATTCTAACCTAATAGTATTTTATCTAATACATCACAACAAAATAATAATAATACTGTCTTACATTAAAAATATTGCCAAACGGTCGCTGGGAGTGATAGCTCTTCTAAAAAATGAGTCTTTCCTCTATTTTCTATCTGTTTGCGGTTTGAATTCTCTCGCTAGATCTATGACTTTTGAGAAAAGTTCTCTAGATTCTTGGAGGTCAGCATGTGCTTATAGTGTTCAAATATTGTTTTTAATATAATTATTTATTGTCCCTTGTGTACCTTATCCAAAAAAGCCATAACAGAAATTAATAACTGTAACACATATGATGTAACACATCAAGAGAATCTCAAGGAATTGAGTTGCAACAGCACAATATATAAATAAATGGACATACTTTGAGGAGACCTATGGACGCAAACGGAGGCTATATGAGGCATATATATACCGTGAATCAAGGAGAGGTGAAAATGTTACATGGGTAGTGATTTTTAGCCACTTTCATAATATAACGTAATGCAACACTTTGGAACGATGAGGCTTGGGACAATAAAATAAAGCTACAATTAAATTTCAGGGGGTAGATAAGGCTGCAGAATGTCTAAACTATACCTTTAGAAGCAATATATGCAGCAACAAAGCCAGAAAATATGTTAGACAATACCTGGAAAAATCTGGATAATAACACACAGTGGAACGAAAACTGTTTTCAAACAAAACGCATATGGCGACGACAATAAAAAAGAAAGTTTGAAAAACAATAACCCACACAAAATATCGGAATAAAATTAGATTGATATACAGTGATGAGCACGCTAATAACTGGAAAAATAACGCTAAAGATGGAAAACATAAGACATTCTGAAATAAAAAGAGATAAATCTAATAGAGGTAGAAATTATTGATATAAACGTATAATTTAATATTACATTACATATTTTCCCATCTTTAGATGTTTGTGACATGACTATCCACACGCCAGGAATGATTTGGTTGTCAATAACACAGTTATAGAAAGGGTATCCTCCTATAAATACCTTGGAGCTTGCCTGGATCATACAGGCGATCAAACAAAAGAAATAAGAGCAAGAATAGAAATAGCTAGATCAGCATTTAACAAGATGAAAATATTTCTCTGTAGTCGTGACATAAATCTTGATCTGAGAGTGCGTATGCTGCGGTGTTATATCTTCTCCACTTTATTATACGGAGTTGAGTCATGGACCATCAAGATGGGCAGCATTAAAAACATTGAAGCTTTTGAGATGTGGTGTTACCGTAGAATGCTACGTGTATCTTGGGTGGACCACGTGACTAATGCCGAAATTTTACGTCGGATCGGAAAAGGATGTGAAGTTGTACTTACTGTTAAAAGAAGAAAGCTTGAATACTTTGGCCATGTTATGAGAGGTGACAAATACTCGCTGCTGAGACTGATCATTCAGGGTAAAATCAGGGGTAAGAGAAGTATCGGTAGGCGCAGAATATCTTGGTTAAGAAATCTGAGGGAATGGTTCGGCTGCAGTTCCATCGACCTATTTAGGGCAGCCGCCAGTAAAATAAGAATAGCTGTGATGATTTCCAACCTCCGATAGGAGACGGACTTGAAGAAGAAGAAGACATGACTATTTCATAAAATTCTTCTGCCACAGTGACAGTTGTCATACTCCTCCGATACGTCTGAAGGTGGGAAACTGTGTAATGTAATGATAATTTATACGTTTATATCGATAATTTCCACCTCTACTAGTTTCACCTCTTTTTGCTTCATAAATTATTAGGACATTAGGTTGTCCATCTTTTGCGTTATTTTGCCGGTTATTAGCGTGCTCATCACTGTATTAGAAAGTATAGACGAGTTAGGTAAAGCAATGAATCAATAACATCTTAAAACATTCTTAAAATCCAATCAGGAGGGCAAAACGGAAATTCGTGAAATCGCTGAGGGGAAAGATATTGGCCCATAATTGCATTTTTAGGTATTTTAGGAAGATTCAGATTTGAATATAATTCCAATGTTTTCATTATTGTTGGTGACTAATACAAAAGAACAGATGAAAACGTTAATGAAACCATATAAACAAGGCCAACAATAGATACTTCAAAAACATTACGGCAAAATTTTATGATTTCATAAATTTAATTTTACGGCCATTACAAAGTAGTTTCTTTATTTATTTCACAGCAGGTTAATGTGAAATTACATTTCGTTAATTTAATTTACACCTTTCCTGTACATTTTATGGCTCAAAAAACATGTGTCTGTACACGATTCTTTGTTTTTAATAAGTTATATCAAATTATGTTTGTCAGCACTGAAGATGGTAGAAATATTACTTTGTTGGATAGCGCTTAATCTTAATTGTGTTCTCGTTACAATGTAATATAAATTGCGCTTTAGTACGATTTCACGAAACAGTGTTATATTGGGATAGATGCAATTTTCATTATACGAAAGCTGATGGGAAAACCCAAACGATCATAATACGGTATTTGTTCCATTTGTTAGCTATTTTTGAGAATCACAAATCACATTGATTAACACAAGTCGTCTCCTCTGATGAAGTGGTAATGTGCACAGTTACACAGCGAGTGTTGTTTACAAATACCGAGTCCGAGTGGATTGGCGAGTATATGATTGAAGGGTGGGAGGTCGAAGACTCGGCCTAGTAAATAGAACAAGATCCGAGTGACTGTCTCGCCATATGACTGGGTCACTCGAGTGCTTGGCCAAGTACTCGTTAGTATGTTTATACCAAACGAGCACTCGGCCAAGAACACTGTCTCGCTACAATACTCGTTACGTGTAATCAAGGTTTTAGTTAAGATCGGACGACTTGTCTGAACTTGTATTTTCACGTAACGTTTTATCCTGTCAGTTCTCGCAAAATTATGCTTCTCCCATCATATCTTCGATCTGACCTTGGATTTCATTTCGATTGGACAAGACGTACGTTTTGCTGTTTACACGCCACGATTTATTGTATAGGATTTGTCCTATCCAACAAAACGTACAATAAGACGTAGCGTGAAAACCGGCCTTAAAACAACAATGTCCCCCTTATGTCAATGATTTAGTACTAATAACAAGGACAAAGAAATTATGCACATAATGCAAATATTTACGTCCTCAGTGATCATCATTGTTTCTGATAGTTGTTGTTGCGGTTATACTTATAGGTTTATTGATAATAAAAAATCAATAAACTCGTTTATAAAGATCGTTTATTGTTTACACGACGTGATGAGAGTCATAATCAGAAAAATATTGCAAAAATAGGTTAATCTATTACAGTCAATTACTTAATTAGTTCCTACATATCACGACAATTATTAATAAAATCAAAGTATTCTTTAACAAAGGATATAATATTTTTCTTATCAATAAAATGAATGCAGTGGCACAATACATCTTTGGAGACAATGTGTATATTAATGGAGTAAAAATATGTTCTACGGAATTTTGATTAATTATTATTTTCTTTATTATTTTCATTTAAAATTGACAAAAAGTTTCTTTTTATTAAATTTATTTTTATTAACTTTTATTAACTGTTTCAAAATGTTATGAAAACTGCAGGAAATATGAAAACTGAGTTGTAAAAAAATAGAATTTAAAAATTATGTTTCCACAAGCTTTGCACAATATCGCTTACCTGGAAATCGGTGATGTTTAGGATATGGTAAACTTGTAGATCCAATGGGTGACTCAATTCTGGACTCCTTCCATGGAATTCGCGATGCACGTGGAACGCGGGACGGTACCGTCAAGATCACGAAAGGGAGTACCTTTTTCGTTGAAAGCTTGAAGCGAAATCACAGTAGTGGTACCTTGTCCTTAAAGTACTTAACGCATGTCCAGTTTTATACATGCGTACCGAAAGCGATAAGCTTTGAGCTTGTGGATAATTTTAAAAATTGACATTAAGAAGGTTATTCCGCGTCATTTTACAGGGGGCATACCAAAATAACTAAATATAATTAAATTGTCTAAAGCTTATTCTACCCGAAAATAAATAAATAGTAGAATCATAGCAATATTAAAATAAAGAAATAAGGATTCCCGAACATTCACCCCGCCAAAACGAATGTTTTCAAAGTAAGAGAGAAAGAAAAAAAATAAAACTAAAGTTAAACTCAATTAAACTTAATTAAAAAAAGGCAGTTACATTGCCTAATTGCCTGGAAGAGGACAAATCTTGACCACCGGTCGTTTCATCGTGCCGCGAGAAGTTTTGACTTCGACAACGCGAATTACATCATCCTGTCCCGGAAATACGTTAACAATACGACCAAGTTCCCATTGCAAAGGAGCTTGCTGCTCATTCTTAATAACTACCAGATCTCCTTTAGAAACCGGAGGAGACTGTTTAGTCCACTTGTGTCTTTGTTGAAGAGTGTTAATATACTCTAAAGACCAACGTTTCCAGAAATCGCTTTGGATACGTTGCACTAGCTGCCAAAGACTTAGTTTGTTAAGACTTAAATGCTCTAAATTGGGTTCAGGAATCGGATTATTTAACGATTCGAAAATCAGAAAATGTCTAGGCGTAAGTGGCTGCAGATCATTAGGATCTGAGCTAATGGGACACAAGGGACGAGAATTTAGAATAGCCTCGACTTGTGTTAGAACTGTATAGAATTTTTCAAAGGTTAAAATTTGATTTCCCATAACTCGGTAAAAATATGATTTAAATGACTTGACGCCAGCCTCGGCCAATCCATTCAAATGCGGAGAAGCGGGAGGATTAAAATTCCAAAATTAGTCTAATTTTTGTGCTGTAATTTGAGCAAGTTCTATTAATTGATTATTAGCACCCTTAAAATTAGTGCCCTGATCACTTACAATATGATTGCACCTACCCCTTCGGGCAATGAAACGTCTAAAAGCTGCTAAGAATGACTCTGAACTAAGATCAGATGTGGCCTCCAAATGAATGGCCTTAGTAGCGGTACAAACAAATAAACAGACATAACCCTTAAAAGTTTTTGCTCCTCTGTGTTTGCTCATCAAAAGCGAAAATGGACCAGCGAAATCAATGCAAACTGATGAGAATGCCTTTAACTGAGAAACGCGGAACGAGGGTAAATCAGCCATATACGGATTATATGACTTGGGTTTAGAACGAAAACATGTAATACATCTAGATAACCATTTATAAATTGCTGCTTTAGGGGATAAGATCCAATATTGTTGAAGCAACAAGTATTGCAAAGTCTTTAAACCAGGATGAAAATATGAGCTGTGAACTGATTCTATTATCAATTCTGTCAGTCTGTGTGTTTTGGGCAAAAGGATAGGATGTTTAATGTCATAACTAAAAGAAGATCTTTTAAGCCGACCACCAACTCTAAGTAAACCATCTGGGTCCACAAATGGGGCCAATTTACGAAAAGGTTTTGACAGTAACTGATTTTGATTAATCTTAAGAAAAATATCAGAAAAAACATCCAGCTGAACATATCGAATGATCGGTATAAGTGAAGAATTTATTTCCTGAGGAGTAAGGATTTTGTTTTCGTTGAGTCTTTGTTTAGACCTAGAATTTTTTATAAACCTTATAACATAAGCTAAAATTCTTTGAATTTTAAGCAAAGAAGACAATCGGTTAAGTAAATTAAATAGAAAATTGTCACTATTAACTGTCACCGCAAGTGCAACTTGTTTTTCCTCCTTTTGGATCTCTATTGATAAATCAGAGTAAGATTCAGTTGCAGGCTGACAGGGCCAAGTGGTTCTAGGCATAGAAAGAAAAGGAGGGCCTGACCACCACATAGAAGTATTTAGAAGTTGAAGCGGACTTTGACCACGACTTGCATAATCGGCAGGATTCTGTGAAGACGCCACATGATGCCAACTAGAATTAGGGACAGTTTCTTGTATAGGACTTACTCTGTTAGCTATAAAAGTCTTCCATCGACTTGGTGAAGAAGACAATCAAGCCAAAGTTATCATAGAATCTGACCACGCATATACAGCGTCAAACATTATGAAGCCCTCATAACTTCTTTGAACAAAATTAATTAAGTTAGCCAGAAGAACTGCTGCCAAAAGCTCCAAACGAGCAATAGACTGGGTCTTTAATGGAGCAACCTTGCACTTAGCGCTAACCAAAAAGGTTTTGATATTACCAGTGGTTTCTTCAATTCGAAAGTAAACAACACTAGCATAACCTACTTGAGAGGCGTCACAAAAGCCATGTAACTCGACGCGAGATATGGCTTCAGAACCCAAATAACGAGCAATTTTAATATCAGCGAGATTTGGTAATTCCGTTTTGAATTTTGTCCAAATTTCGGTAATCTCGTCGGATAAGATTTCATCCCAAGGGACATTGAGCTCCCACAATCTTTGTAGCAGACGTTTTGCAAACAGAAGACAGGGTGAAATAAATCCGAGAGGATCAAAAATCCTACTAATTTCAGACAAAATGTGTCTCTTTGTACAAGAGCGATCAAAAGGGACATAGGAATAGGAAAATATGTCTGATGACGGATCCCATTTTAATCCCAACAGTTTGATGAATGAAGGTTCGTCCTTATCAAAACTATAAGATGAGTTCTGACAATCGGAAGCAGAAAGATGAGTAATTAGATCAGGGTGATTACTAGCCCATTTTCCAAGTTCAAAACCTCCTCTTTTCATAACTGCGATTAAGTCAAATTGAAGAGTCAAGGCTGAGGGAATATCATTAGCTCCCAGTAAACCATCGTCCATATAAAATTGAGTTCTTAAAGCTTTAGCTACATGAGGATAATTATTTTCTTCAGAAGCTGCGAGTTCATACAAGGTACGTAATGCCAAATATGGTGAAGAAGATATACCATATGTCACAGTGCGTAAATGATACTCCTGAAGAGGTTCGGATAGGGAGAAACGCCATAGAATACGTTGATAGTCCCAATAGTCGGCAATCACATTAATTTGTCTGTACATTTGCTTAATGTCGCAAACAAAGACATAGGCATAAAATCGAAATCTAAGTAAAAGACTAGCAATGTCCTTCTGAAGCTTTGGACCTACAAGTAAGGTGTCATTTAGAGATACACCGTTTATGTCACGCAAACTTGCATCAAAGACTACCCTTATTTTAGATACAATCTCGAATTCGGAAATTTGTTCCTTAAATATAGCATGATGGGCGATATAATAGGCCGAAGGAGAATGGTTATGCTCTGTAGGAACGAGAGACATGTGACCCTTATTTAAATAATCTTGCATAAAATCACAATATTTTGTGCGTAAATCAGGATTTTTTCTAAAACGATTTTCAAGCATCGAAAAACGTCGATGGGCTTGAGAATAAGTATCAAGAAATTTAGGTTTTTCTTGACGAAAAGGTAACGGGACAAAAAATCGACCTATAGAATCTCTAAGAGTTAAAGACTTATATATTTCTTCACATTTTTTATCTTCAGAGGATAAAGGTAAGGATTTAGAAATCTCCTCAAGCTCCCAAAATTTTCTTAATTGCGTGTCGATATTTGTTTCAAGAGACATATGACAATTAACAAGAGTATTTATAGAAGAATCATTAGGGAGGCAATTTACTTTACCTTGAAGAACGTATCCAAAAACAGTTTCTAATGCCACTGGTTGATTTGGATTTCCAAAAATTCTACCCGATTTTAAAATAAACGGAGTGAGTTCTGCACCAACTAACATGTCTATAGGACCAGGTATGTGGAACTTAGGATCTGCCAATTTTAAAGTTTGAAGATGTGTCAACTCAGAAGGATTAATTAGGAATTTTGGCTGATTTGAACATACTTTAGGAAGAACAATGGCTTCAAATGAAAATGTTGGATCGATTTGTCCACACGGTTTCATTGTGCACTGCACTATACCACTGTTTGCAGCCAATGATATTCCATTGAGACCTTCAACAGGAATCGAAAAATTTCTTTTTGAAAGGCCAAGACGTTGAACACAAGATTCAGAAATAAAATTCGCCATAGAACCTGTATCAAGAAGAATTCGTATTGTGGTAAAGTTACCTCGAATATCCTTTACTTCCGCTTCACAGGTTGACAATAAAATAGTTGATTGAGGAAGTGATAAGGTGCTTGTAATACAGTCAGAATTGATGTAAGTATTTACAAGGGTATTGGTAATCGAAGAACTAGTAGACGGGTTGCAACCCACTGACGGACCAACAGAGGGGTTGGAAGAAGTAACCTGAACGTTTGAATTCTGCTCAGAAGCTGTATCGTTTGATTTTTTATCAAAGTGCAATGTTGTATGATGGGGGAATTTGCAAACACGACATTTATGAGATGACACACAATTCCTCATAGAGTGTGGCGAAACTAAACAATTAACGCAAAGTTTGTGTTGTTTAGCAATAGAAAACCTCTCTTGAGGGGATTTAGAAAGAAATATTCCGCACTTATATAAGGCATGAGGCGAAGAACATAAGATGCACTTAGACTGCTCAACTGAATTAGGGCTGGATTCCACCAGAAAACTAGATACGTGTTTTTTATTGTTCACCTTTGGATTGTGAGATGACGAAGCAATATACTGAACAGACTCCCGTGCGATGCATTGTCTATCTAAAAACGACATTAATTGCCTATAAGTTGGCAATTCCTGGCTAAGGCTATGTTCCAGTTCAAAATTGGTTCTGGTTTTTGAATCTAATTTATTAAGAAGCATGTTAAATAGCAAAAAATCCCAATGATCTACAGGCAACTTCATTACCCTGAGAGCAGCAACATTTTCTGAAAAGACACTTAATAATTTTCTTAGTTCAAAAGAATTTGCCTTTGAAATTGAGGGAGCATTAAAAATTTCATTATAATAGTGGCTAGCTAAGATACGTGTATTTTTATATCTTTTTTTCAGCTTTTCGTATGCTACAGTATAATTGCCCTCAGTAAGAGGAATGTCTTTGATTAAAGCTAGGGGTTCATTACCCAAAGAAGTAAGCAGATACTGAAACTTTTCAACATTAGATATGTCAGGATTATTGTGGATTAGACTGTTAAAGACATCAAAATAAGTAGGAAAATCTTTATAAGAACCTTCGAAACGCATCAAGGAAAGCTTTGGAAGGTTTACGACACTTCTACGGTTAGAAGAATTAGAATTATCTACAGTAGACATGTTTGCCGCTTGAGAAGATGAGTCATTCAACAAAAAATCATGTTTTAGTGATAAAACTCCATAAAAGGCTTTATCAGCATTTAATCTCATCTCATCATAGGAAGAAAATTCATCATCATTGATTAATGAAATAACAGTGTTATGATTACTTTGAAATTCATTATAAGTGCCATCAATAGCATTGGCTCTAGCAAGAAATTAAGGCTTTAAAGACTCATCATTCGAAACTTTAAGACCACACTCGTAAGTTTCTTGTAATCGTTTTAAAGCAGTAGTTCGCTTTAAATTGGCTTTTGTTAATTTATCAGACATGTTAGAAAGTTAATTTAACAAATTAATATTCTAATAAAATTTACTTAAATGTGATTGATTTGTATTCTAAATAGCGAATAAAAAATTTATTAATCAAAGACACAATGGTTTAAATAATAAACGTAATTCAAATAATAATTGTTTTGTTATAAATAAGCGAACAACAGCAAGTAACTTTATTTATCAAAATCGACATAAAAATAAACAAGAAAACCTAATTAACGTGAACCCATCAAATTAACCGATAATAATAATTAGCGACAGGTTTAGAAAAGCAAAAACTAGAAAGCGATGTACCGTTCAATTTCTCGATTCAAAAATATGTGCGAGAATTTACTTTAGGTATCGTATTGTAAAGTTTTTAAAAGTTACAAAAAAGTGACTGTTAATAAAAAGCCGATAACGTTTGTCGTTTATAGAAGCTTACAAGGTTTAAAAATGACGCAAAATAAGCTTATATTATGTCAAATAAATAGAAAAAAGGCTCAAAATATGGCTGCGAAGGACCGAAATGTTTCAAAATGTTTTGAAAACTGCAGGAAATATGAAAACTGAGTTGTAAAAAAATAGAATTTAAAAATTATGTTTCCACAAGCTTTGCACAATATCGCTTACCTGGAAATCGGTGATGTTTAGGCTATGGTAAACTTGTAGATCCAATGGGTGACTCAATTCTGGACTCCTTCCATGGAATTCGCGATGCACGTGGAACGCGGGACGGTACCGTCAAGATCACGAAAGGGAGTACCTTTTTCGTTGAAAGCTTGAAGCGAAATCACAGTAGTGGTACCTTGTCCTTAAAGTACTTAACGCATGTCCAGTTTTATACATGCGTACCGAAAGCGATAAGCTTTGAGCTTGTGGATAATTTTAAAAATTGACATTAAGAAGGTTATTCCGCGTCATTTTACAGGGGGCATACCAAAATAACTAAATATAATTAAATTGTCTAAAGCTTATTCTACCCGAAAATAAATAAATAGTAGAATCATAGCAATATTAAAATAAAGAAATAAGGATTCCCGAACATTAACTAAGTGACTATTAAACTTCGGTTGAAAATTTATTGATAGCAAAGTTTTGTGACACATCTGTATTCCCAATCTATCTGTATTTGTCTGATTCGTTCTCATACAATACTTCTGCTGCTGCTTCTTCTTCTTGCTGGGTGTAAGTGGATTGTCCTAGTAGCGATCCATGATATGTCTCCTCATTATCGTTGCAGTCCTAACTTTTTTGCAGCCTCATATTCCATAACATTCCTATTTACAATTGAAATCCCACAATGACCTAAATCTTGTTTTTCAAATACTTTAAATAAAACCTGTTTTTGTCCACCTCCTGAAAAATGCTGATGTGTTATTATGTGTAAAATTGTAAAAGTCCTAATCCCAATAACAATTTTCTTTTGAAAATGACGAATGTAGTGATGATGATGATGATTGTGATGATAATGATGCTATCTAAACCTAAGAGTACGACGTATTTGTTTAGATATACATGTATGTACAGTCGGAAAAATGAAAGAATACCCAAGAACGATCACATCAATCACTTATTTTGTATTTGATGTCTTTTTCTATAAATAAGAAACGTTTCTTATAGAAAAGATAGCAAATATAAGTGATCGATGTGATCGTTCATGGGTATTCTTTCATTTTTCCGACTGTATGTACTTATTGACGTTTCTCTATTTTTCTGTAATAAAATAAACTCATGTTCTCCTCCATTGAGGCGTGCAATTCAGGCTTAAACCAAGGTTCTAGGCACAAGGTTCTATCTTGTGCCTTTTATGTTGCATTCGAAGTTTGTCGGGTCGGTCGTATAATTTTTATAAATTCTTGTACAAAACTGAGACAAGAATGGATCGATACTTTATTTCGATACTAATTTTTCTGCTTATTTCCCCATGTGCCTTATATCTTTTAACTTTAAAGCATTCTTCTAAGTATCTATAATAAAATTTGGTCTAACGAAACTACACTTCCCAAGAGTTGGAAAGAATATATTGTTTTGCCAATAAAAAAAACCGGCAAACCTGATAACAAGGTTAATTCATATAGACCCATATCTCTGGCTTCCTGTTTCCTTAAGACGTTTGAGAGGATGATAAAAAACCGTTTGGAACAATGGTTAGAAACAGAAGATATACTTCCACAGTCGTAATATGGATTCCGAAAATCTTTATCCACACAAGACGCAATAACAGCTTTGGTAAGTGCAGTTCAACTAAATTTTACATATAACATATCTACAGCTGCTGCATTTCTTGATGTTTCCTCGGCTTTCGACAACGTTAAATTAGATATATTATACCATAAACTGGTCCAAATTGGTCTTCCATCCACTTTCTCATGGTTTCTAATATCGATGTATTCCAATAGATCTATACGAACTAAAATAAATAACAGCTTGACGACTCACCGAACAGCGAATGTAGGACTACCCCAAGGTAGTATTTTAAGCCCTCTTCTATATATTCTATGCAATATAGAGATAGAACAATATGTCCCACTTAATTCTCGCGTAATCCAATACGCTGACGACGTTGTGATTTATACCTCACACAAGTCATTGGACACTTGCAACTCTAATCTAAGACTGGCACTTAATTCTCTACAAGATCTTTATGAATCTTTAGGACTTACAATATCTGGCTCAAAATCAGAAATCTGTTTTTTCTCTAAGAGGCATCAGGTCCCGCAAGGCAGTTTTATATCGGGACAGCTTGAGTTCCCAATAAAGAATTCTGTAACATACCTGGGAACAATTTTGGACAGAAAACTGTTGTGGAAAGATCACATCCAATACGCTATTAAAATATCAGAAAATGCAATAAATATTCTAAGAGCCTTTTGTAAAACAAGTTGGGGTGCTGATCCCAATATTGCATTATTATTTTACCGATCAATGGTTCGTCCTATTCTAGACTACAGCTGTCACTTGTATGGTTCTGCATCTAATACACACCTCAACAAAATAGAAGCTCAGAAGAATAAATGTTTAAGACTTTGCTTAGGATACCTAAATTCTACTTCAATAAACATCATGGAATGTGAAGCAGTTGAACCTCCATTGCAATTCCGAAGACAATGGATAAGTGATAAAATAGTTACCAAAGCCATATCCAAGGACATTAGATATCTCCAAGAAGTAAATCAGTTATCGATATTAGAACTGACCCACAAACATTGGAGAACAAAGAAGGATCTTTTGCACACCAATAGTTATAGAAAATTATCTAAATATCAATTGGAACTATATAGTAATCGACTTGCTCCCGTATATAAATACAAACCAGATATATTATTCTCGATAGGAGTAGAAACTCTATATATGGATCCAAATTTACCACGACAATTATTCAGTTAAGTTATTCAAAATAGGTGGCCTAATTACCAATACTTCTTCACTGACGGATCTAAGACCAACTCTAATACAGGTTGTGCCTTTTGGGAACTAAACACTAATAATTATAAAAAACTCAAACTTCCTGTCGAAGCTTCTATATATACCGCGGAGTTAATGGGTATTCAAATAACTTTGAAATATATATCTCAAAATAATATAAATTATAGTGTTATATTCACAGACAATCAAAGTATAATTAAGATATTATCGATCAAAGAAAACGCAAAAAACCTTAATCATATTGAGGTTGAAGTAATAAAACTTTATCATGAAGCTAAAATTTCTGGAAATAATATAATTATTTGCTGGATGAAAGGACATTCTGGTGTACTGGGCAATGAAAAGCTGACAGTTTAGCTTAGGAAGCAGCAATAAATGGAGAAGGAATATATAACAACTATATTTCATATACAGATATAATCAGTGTAATAAAAAAGGATGTTATGACTCAGTGGCAACATTACTACAGTTTGTCTACAACCGGTTTAAACTATAAAAAATGTAGACCTATATTACCCGTTAAGAGATGGTTCTGTAGTCAGTCCAATAGGCACTTCATTAAGACCTTAAATAGAATAAGAGCCAACCATGCTCTTACACCTTCCTACCTACGTAGAATGGGTTTAATAGAATCGCCAAATTGCATATGTGGAGAGCTTGGCATCTTAGAATGTAACCAGAAAGAGAATAGTACATCACAGTTATACCTATGTAGATCTATGTAAAAATAAATGTTTACTTCCAATAAATCTAAATTTAATAATATTTAATAAAAATATAGAAATTTTAAAATATTTATATGAACACACCAAGAGATGTAAATTTAAATTATAACCTGTCATCAAATATTAGGCTTTAGTATTATCCCGACAACCTTTGTTTTTTACCTAATGTTTTCTTAGCCCCCTAACCGTGGCCTAATTCTGATACGTCTACTATAAAAATGTCCTGACGGGCCCCTGGACGAGAAGTTACGTTAGCCAGTTTTCTTCCATGTTTCCCTAAAATTTTCCTGCTTTAGTTTTAGTATAAACATATTTATTGGTATAAAAAAATATAAAAAAAAGAAAAAAAAATATAAAAAAAGAATAATAAACAAAAAAATATATATATTATATAATAAATAAATAAAAATGTATATACAGAGAGAGTCTGTAAAGTGGAATAAATTCAATATCTCAAATACTAATTGTTTTTTTGGAAAATGCTCAGACCCGTCGATTAGTATTTCAAATTGTCCTTTTTGACATTCAATAAAAATGTATACAGGGTGTCCCAATTTAGAGATATGACGTCATCGTCGATTTTCTTAAATGGCAACACTGTCATTTTGATAGCTAATTTGATAGGGTTTGTAAAGTTATACATAACTGCAAAATATCAAATTTTTATTCTTTACCATTTTCAAGATAAGAGAAAATAACAAAGTTATATCTGTAATTTGGAATATATTCAATAATTAAAATACTTACTGTTTTTTTGAAAAATGCTCAGACCCGTCGATTAGTATATCAAATTGTCATTTTTGACATATAATAATAATGTATACAGGGTGTCCCAATTTAGAGATATGACGTCATCGTTGATTTTCTTAAATGGCAACACTATCATTTTGATAGCTATTTTGATAGCGTGTGTAAAGTTATACACATCTGAAAAATTTCAAATTTTTATTCCCTACCATTTACAAGATAATAAAAAATAACAAAGTTATGAAGAACAAAAAGTAATCAAATAATAATTGAATTTATTTATTTCAATTAAGAAAATGCTCATAACGTTGCCCATTGACAATTTGACAATAATTGAGGGCAACATTATGAGTTTTTGCTTAATTTATTGAAATAATTAAATTCAATTATTAGTTGATTACTTCTTTTTCATAACTTTGTTATTTTTTATTATCATCTAAATGGTAGAGAATACAAATTTGAAATTTTGCAGTTGTGTATAACTTTACACACCCTATCAAAATAGCTATCAAAATGACAGTGTTGCCATTTAAGAAAATCGACGATGACGTCATATCTCTAAATTGGGACACCCTGTATACATTATTATTATATGTCAAAAAGGACAATTTGATATACTAATCGACGGGTCTGAGAATTTTTCAAAAAAACAGTTAGTATTTTAATTATTGAATATATTCCAAATTACAGATATAACTTTGTTATTTTCTATTATCTTGTAAATGGTAGAGAATAAAAATTTGATATTTTGCAGTTATGTATAACTTTACAAACCCTATCAAATTAGCTATCAAAATGACAGTGTTGCCATTTAAGAAAATCGACGATGACGTCATATCTCTAAATTAAGACACCCTGTATACATTATTATTGAATGTCAAAAAGGACAATTTGAAATACTAATCGACCGGTCTGAGCATTTTCCAAAAAAACAATTAGTATTTGAGATATTGAATTTATTCCACTTTACAGACTCTCTCTGTATGTGTATGTGTCTGTATATTATATGATATATGAAAATGTGTAATATATTGTAATTTAACTTGTGAAATTGCGTTAATACCAAACTATACTGGCTAATTGGCTATGCCAAGGCCATAAAAAAAACTTTAAAGCACTACTATTTTAACTATAAAGATAGATTGAAATTTTTTTAAGGTATTGCCAATAAAAAAATTTCCAACAACACTTTTCGTCTATGTGAACACATTTGACTACATGCTAGTGCATGCGTCCCCATTTAATTTCCAAATATTTAAAACGCATCATTTTATACTTGAGTCCACGAGAATCAAAACCTACTACATCCTAAATTTTTCGTTCTGCTAAATACAAACTAAAAGCACATATTTCTGAAGATTTAAGGGGCATGCAGAAAAATGGCAAATTAGTGTGCCATTTTATGATATTTATTGATGCCCCTTGGATTGGGAAATGCCGGATACTTTTTAAAAAATTTACATTTTTAATGTTTTTTTACCATGTTTTGACAAAATTTCAAAACATGGATCTAGCAGGTTTTGATTCTATAGGCCTCACTTTCACTAGGATTTGTTTCTCTGTTTGAACAATTTATCATTTGTATGTATATGTATAAATTACTAAATTAATCTTATTTTTGTATTTTATGTACCAAGAGGCATGGTTAATAATATGACTATACCAAGTTGCGCTTTCGTTGAAATAAAAACAACTCTTTAAAAATCCACTTGCCTCTGTGAAATCGAAGTGAATACAGGTTTAATCATTTTGTAGCTCATTTCTTATCTATTACACATGTAAATAAAATGGTTCGGTCTACTTTACTGAAAGGTCAATGTCTCTTTAATAAGAAACACTTTTTCACAGAAACAATGAGATTTCTGTAACGATTCCTTAAAGAAGTGAGATACTATTGCTAAAAACTGATTCTCCTATACTTGACAAAATCCATACATTTATATTTTAGAAAATTCGAGAACAACTCTTCTACATATTAGCGAATCGTAAGAGCAATTTGGATTTAATTATTTTTTGCTACTAGGTTATTTATGTCTTCTGTGAAAATATGACATTATAAGTAAATATCAACATATTTTAGTTACCATAATTAAGCCAATATATCGAAATCGACAAAATCGGCCAAACAAAAGAAAGCCTCTTTGTACCTATATCACTATATCGTGTGTTAGTTATAAATATTTTAAATTTTTTCTAATAAACGAAAGAAGGAATATCAGGAAATACAGAACAAAAAGACGAGCAACAGATAACTTTTGTATTCTGCTAGAAGAAATAATAAATACATTCGCCAGAGTCTTACACACATGTCCAAAATTTTGGAATACGTACAAATAATATATCTAGGCCAAAATGATAAAAACTTTGAATCGTTTTTGTATCATTTTGCCCATTTTGGCCACATTCAACTGATTAGCATATTTACACATTATTTCAGTCTGTTTTTAAATTTGAATTGAGCCGTTTAACAATGCATAGAAACGTGATATCTCACTTTGACAGATCGAGAGAAATTGCTTTGTTACAACAGGGCTTTAGTCAAAGTGATATCGCGAATATTGTTGATGTTACTCAGAGTGCTGTACATAAATTTAAAAAAAAATCTAAGAGACGTCAAGGATCGTCCCAGAAGTGGTAGAAGTCGATATACAACAGCACAAGATCGGCAGATAACATTGATAGCTCGAAGAAATCGTCTGGAATCCACAAGTGGTATATCCAGAGAAATTTCTAGGCTGCAAGGATCGAATATTTCACGGCAAACAATAACACGCCGACTAAATGCGGTAAATTTGTATCGTAGAAGGCCCTTACATGTTCCTAAACTAACCTACCAACAAAAAATAGTAAGGTTGCAACGGGCTAGAGAAATGGTGCAACATGGTCCTAACTGGAATAACGTGATGTTCTCTGATGATTAAAAAATTGGATTGGTATCTGATTCGTGAAGAACACTGGTTTGGAGGGCCCCAGGACGACTAGAAACAGCCCAACCGCGTGTCCTGTTTGAAGGTGGCAGTATTATGGTTTGGGGTGGTATTATGAGTGGTACACGGACGCCACTGCTGGTTCTGAAGAGAAGTGTCACTGGTGCTGTGTACATCGAGGAAGCTTTAAATCTTGTCGTACGTCTATTCCGAGGGGCAGTAGGTGATGAATTTGTGTTTATGCATGACAACGCACCTCCTCATCGAACAGCAGCAGTACAAAATTTTCTGGAAGAAGAAGGAATATCTACATTACAGTGGCCCTCGAATTTCCCCGATATGAATGTTATTGAACATGTTTGGGACATTCTCAAAACACACATCAAAAAGCGAAACAATCCCCCTATTACACTTCGCGAACTAAAAGATGCTGCTCGTGAAGAATGGGAGAGAATTCCGCAAGACCAGCTCGACCAGTTAATCGGCAGCATGCCAAATCGCCTACAGGCATGCATACAGGCCAATGGAGGAAATGCTAATTATTAATTTTATTAAAAATTATTTTTTTCTTTACTAATTTATTATTAAATGTAAGTTGTACTTTCTAAGTTTTTCACGCCAAGAGAATAAATAATTTTTTTGCATATCGTTTATCTGGTTTTGAGATTTATTTAGTACCTATTGTTAAGAATTGAAACAAAATGATGTTTAACTATTCAGAAAAGTTTATATATATAAAAATCAATAAAAAGACGAAATATTCCAATATTCCAAACTTTTGGACATGTGTGTACTATTCGGAAACCGGGATACGACTCAATTTTATTTAAATCTCTTATATACAAATTAATTTGCAACTTTTTAGTGAAATTTTAAAATTGTTATAACTTATTAATAATGATAAAGTAATTTTGCAAAGTTTTTTGTAAATCTGAAACAATTAAGATACCTTTAAAATGACAAATGAAGTCGTTTTGAAAGTTAATCGCTCATAATATGGAAGCTGAGTTTTACTTAGAACAGCTCCATCTAATGCCTATTTTGCACCTGTGTTTCACGAAATTTGTTATAACTCTGGTTCTAACAATCGGATCAAAGTTTACCAAACTCAAGGAACAATTTTCATTTTGGTATAATTAAATATTTCTAATAATTAGGGGATACAATCACTTAAAGAATTAAATTGTTAGTAATAAATTATCTAACGGGTTTTCAGCCTGTTGGATTTTATTTTATTTTTATTTTATTTAGCGTATGGCAATTTGATACACAACATTATCACACATATGTTATAGTCTAACATCTAATGTATTAATATATTCAATCGACGCTGGTGTTGCAGAGGCGAAGTCCAGAGGATCTCCATCATACTTTCTCCGAGGGCATTCGGCAATCATATGCTGGATGGTCTGTTTCTCGGCGCCGCAGTCGCACTCAGCAGAGGTTCTCATTTTTCATTTATAAAGGGAATCTGCGCAGACTCCATGACCCGTTCTTATCCTGTTAAGAGTTGACCATGATTTTCGGGGGAGGTCAAAACCTGGTGGAGTTTCTGTGATGCATGGTGTGTTTCTCATTATTAGGTTCGGTCTGTCGCTCTGCAGGTTCTTCCACTGGGAGTTCATTTGGAAATTGTTGGAACTCAAGTTTATTGCATCTCTAGTCTCCTTTACTGAAAGGTCAATGTCTCTTAAATAAGAAACACTTTTTCACAGAAACAATGAGATTTCTGTAACGATTCCTTAAAGAAGTGAGATACTATTGCTAAAAACTGATTCTCCTATACTTGACAAAATCCATACATTTATATTTTAGAAAATTCGAGAACAACTCTTCTACATATTAGCGAATCGTAAGAGCAATTTGGATTTAATTATTTTTTGCTACTAGGTTTTTTATGTCTTCTGTGAAAATATGACATTATAAGTAAATATCAACATATTTTAGTTACCATAATTAAGCCAATATATCGAAATCGACAAAATCGGCCAAACAAAAGAAAGCCTCTTTGTACCTATATCGTGTGTTAGTTATAAATATTTTAAATTTTTTCTAATAAACGAAAGAAGGAATATCAGGAAATACAGAACAAAAAGACGAGCAACAGATAACTTTTGTATTCTGCTAGAAGAAATAATAAATACATTCGCCAGAGTCTTACACACATGTCCAAAATTTTGGAATACGTACAAATAATATATCTAGGCCAAAATGATAAAAACTTTGAATCGTTTTTGTATCATTTTGCCCATTTTGGCCACATTCAACTGATTAGCATATTTACACATTATTTCAGTCTGTTTTTAAATTTGAATTGAGCCGTTTAACAATGCATAGAAACGTGATATCTCACTTTGACAGATCGAGAGAAATTGCTTTGTTACAACAGGGCTTTAGTCAAAGTGATATCGCGAATATTGTTGATGTTACTCAGAGTGCTGTACATAAATTTAAAAAAAAATCTAAGAGACGTCAAGGATCGTCCCAGAAGTGGTAGAAGTCGATATACAACAGCACAAGATCGGCAGATAACATTGATAGCTCGAAGAAATCGTCTGGAATCCACAAGTGGTATATCCAGAGAAATTTCTAGGCTGCAAGGATCGAATATTTCACGGCAAACAATAACACGCCGACTAAATGCGGTAAATTTGTATCGTAGAAGGCCCTTACATGTTCCTAAACTAACCTACCAACAAAAAATAGTAAGGTTGCAACGGGCTAGAGAAATGGTGCAACATGGTCCTAACTGGAATAACGTGATGTTCTCTGATGATTAAAAAATTGGATTGGTATCTGATTCGTGAAGAACACTGGTTTGGAGGGCCCCAGGACGACTAGAAACAGCCCAACCGCGTGTCCTGTTTGAAGGTGGCAGTATTATGGTTTGGGGTGGTATTATGAGTGGTACACGGACGCCACTGCTGGTTCTGAAGAGAAGTGTCACTGGTGCTGTGTACATCGAGGAAGCTTTAAATCTTGTCGTACGTCTATTCCGAGGGGCAGTAGGTGATGAATTTGTGTTTATGCATGACAACGCACCTCCTCATCGAACAGCAGCAGTACAAAATTTTCTGGAAGAAGAAGGAATATCTACATTACAGTGGCCCTCGAATTTCCCCGATATGAATATTATTGAACATGTTTGGGACATTCTCAAAACACACATCAAAAAGCGAAACAATCCCCCTATTACACTTCGCGAACTAAAAGATGCTGCTCGTGAAGAATGGGAGAGAATTCCGCAAGACCAGCTCGACCAGTTAATCGGCAGCATGCCAAATCGCCTACAGGCATGCATACAGGCCAATGGAGGAAATGCTAATTATTAATTTTATTAAAAATTATTTTTTTCTTTACTAATTTATTATTAAATGTAAGTTGTACTTTCTAAGTTTTTCACGCCAAGAGAATAAATAATTTTTTTGCATATCGTTTATCTGGTTTTGAGATTTATTTAGTACCTATTGTTAAGAATTGAAACAAAATGATGTTTAACTATTCAGAAAAGTTTATATATATAAAAATCAATAAAAAGACGAAATATTCCAATATTCCAAACTTTTGGACATGTGTGTACTATTCGGAAACCGGGATACGACTCAATTTTATTTAAATCTCTTATATACAAATTAATTTGCAACTTTTTAGTGAAATTTTAAAATTGTTATAACTTATTAATAATGATAAAGTAATTTTGCAAAGTTTTTTGTAAATCTGAAACAATTAAGATACCTTTAAAATGACAAATGAAGTCGTTTTGAAAGTTAATCGCTCATAATATGGAAGCTGAGTTTTACTTAGAACAGCTCCATCTAATGCCTATTTTGCACCTGTGTTTCACGAAATTTGTTATACCTCTGGTTCTAACAATCGGATCAAAGTTTACCAAACTCAAGGAACAAGTTTCATTTTGGTATAATTAAATATTTCTAATAATTAGGGGATACAATCACTTAAAGAATTAAATTGTTAGTAATAAATTATCTAACGGGTTTTCAGCCTGTTGGATTTTATTTTATTTTTATTTTATTTAGCGTATGGCAATTTGATACACAACATTATCACACATATGTTATAGTCTAACATCTAATGTATTAATATATTCAATCGACGCTGGTGTTGCAGAGGCGAAGTCCAGAGGATCTCCATCATACTTTCTCCGAGGGCATTCGGCAATCATATGCTGGATGGTCTGTTTCTCGGCGCCGCAGTCGCACTCAGCAGAGGTTCTCATTTTTCATTTATAAAGGGAATCTGCGCAGACTCCATGACCCGTTCTTATCCTGTTAAGAGTTGACCATGATTTTCGGGGGAGGTCAAAACCTGGTGGAGTTTCTGTGATGCATGGTGTGTTTCTCATTATTAGGTTCGGTCTGTCGCTCTGCAGGTTCTTCCACTGAGAGTTCATTTGGAAATTGTTGGAACTCAAGTTTATTGCATCTCTAGTCGGAGGTCTTCTGGAGCGCAATCGATGTGAGTTAGCGTTGGCGACATATGTGTGTATAGGTAACTGCGGGTTGTTAAGCAGCTTTCGGAATTCTCTAAGCAGAGCATGCTGACGACGAAGGTTAGGTGGAGGTATGTGGCTCAGTAGTGGAAGCCACTCCACAGGTGTAGACTTGATCGTTCCAGATATAAGACGCATGGCGACATTGAGCTGAGTATCTATAATTTTTGTGTGAACGCTGTTCAGCCAAACAGGGGAGCAGTATTCAGCTGCGGAGTATACGAGTCCAAGGGCTAAACACCGAAGTGTACTTGCTGTTGAGCCCCATGTAGTCCCGCAAAGCTTCTGTATGATGTTGTTACGGGTTCTCAGCTTTGCTGCGGTGTTCTCAAGATGTTTCTTAAAGGAGAGCGTTCTGTCCAGGGTGACGCCGAGGTACTTGGGATTATAGTTGTGCGTGAGCAGTTGGTTATCAATGTACACTTTAAGTTTTGTGTGGGCCATATTGTTGTTCAGGTGAAAACAGCTAACCTCGGTTTTTTTGGGGTTAGATTTAAGTCTCCATTGTTTAAAGTACTTAACCAGGCGTTCCAGATCTTCCGTTAGGATTGCCTCGGAGTTTTGTATTAAGGAGTTTTGAGTTGCAAGTGCCCAGTCGTCTGCATATCCAAATTTTTTAGATCTGGTAGGAGGCATATCAGCTATATACATACTAAATAGCAGCGGTGCAAGTACGGAGCCCTGGGGGAGGCCGTTGTTAAGCGTTCTCTGTTTGCTCACTGTAGTTCCCATGGTTACACGAAAGTTTCTACTGCTCAGCATAGTATTTATGAGTCGGGCGGTTGCTTTGCAGGGGATTATTTTCAGGAGCTTATAGATGAGGCCATCTTTCCAAACCGTGTCATATGCAGCCGATAAATCGATGAATGCCACAGACGTCTTCAGTTTTCTTTGGTAACCTGCCTCTATGTAGGTAGTTATAGAGAGCACTTGGTCAGTGGTGCTTCGTTGGGGCCTGAATCCTGCTTGTTCAATTGGTATTTTTTGAAGTAGCTTTGGGCCGATTCTGTTCAGGACCAGTCTTTCGAGGAGCTTGTAAGCTGAACTGAGTAAAGCGATGGGGCGGTAACTCGCTGGGTTGTCTGTTGGTTTTCCAGGTTTTAGAATGGCTATGATTTTTGTTTGTTTAAAGATGTTGGGTAGGTTACCTGTTTTGAGTATATCTGTATAGAATTTAGACAACCAGGTTTTTGCAAATTTCCCACAATGGATCAGGAATTCGGGAGGTATACCATCTGTACCAGGAGCTTTGTTAGGTTTAATGTCTTTGATGGCGTTTGAGACTTCTTCTGGAGTGAACGGTGCGGAGTACTCTGTATCTGATGGACAGGCAGCTTTTAGATGTTTAAGCCTGTTGGAATACTTCAGTCACATTATGAAACACCTTAAAAAATATGATCTTTTACAACTGATAATTCAGGAGAAAGATCCAAGAACAGCGCGGTCCTGGTAGAGAAGAACATCATGGCTGAAAAATCTAAGGCAATGTTATGAAAAATCGACTACATCATTATTCATACCTGCTGTCAATAAAGTCACGATAGCGAATATAGTAGCCAACATGATATCCAATAATCGATATTGGGTCATGGAACTATAAGAAGAAGAAGAACGAATAACCCTTGAACAATCGAATCTACGCACCAAGACACATAAAAAGCCAGGGTACCGACCGAGGACCTACGCAACCTCCCTGGCTCTTAAACTACAAATAACAGGCAATAAAACACATGAAATACAAAAACATATAAGTCTATTTATTTTTATAGGTTCACATACTCAGATAGAATTGATCTGTTTATTTTTTGAAGGCTGCCAAAATGTGATGTCATCGATTTTACCAACACGTGATACCTCATTTGAAATTTCACTCAGTATTTTCCAAGATTTTGATTCATTATATCGATGGGTTTTTGACAAAACATCGTAACCGACAAAACGCACATTTTACAGGAGACGACTTTTTCTTCTACCGACTTTTTGGTTAATATAATTAAAATTTTAAAACTATGATAAATTATTACATAAAAAAATATTAATTTAAGAAAAAGAACTGTAATATAACATTCTTTTATTATAATATGTAACATAGGATACTTTGTTAGACCTTGTCTGTGTAAATTTTAGTTGAAGCTTGTCGCTTTAGGCAGGCCGCACACCAAAGAAACATGAAACGTAAATCACGTTTCATGGAAATAAAACACTGCTTAACAAATAGACGTCCGGCCATTTATGAAACTTTTCGAAAGTAAAAATGTGTTATGAGCATGAATCACACTCGTTTCATTGGTAGGCGGACTTCAAGATTTGTTTAGCCGTGTTTAATTATCATGAAACGTGTTTTACGTTTCATGTTTTTCGTTTCATGTTTCATTGGTGTGCGGCTTGCCTAAGATAAACATACGATAGTTTCAAGGTATCAATCTATAAATGAATATTCATAAGTAACGTAAGTATCTTAACAGAAAAAATATTAATAATAAAAATCGACAAAGACAAATAAAATTTAATACGTATATTAATCTGTGACACTGTACTAAATGATGTACTGTTCAAAAAAATCTCAAAAATTTAATTCAAATGATAAGACGTCCCAAAAAATGTAATTTTTGAAAAATTCCTAATTTTACAGAATTACTACCACCTTAAAAGGGTATTACTCAAGTTTGAACAGATATTACAATTTTATAGGTGTTTTTAAAGCTTAAGATGTAATCTTTAAAATGCACTAAACTATTTTGCTTTAGACATAAAATAAACAACTTCTTTTTGAGAAAATTAAGAAAGATAAAAAAAATGTAATACAATAATTCAAAAATATCAGTTAAAAAGCTGTTTGTACAAAGTCATCAAAACCTTTTTTGCACGATTGATCATTTTTGACTGTTTACCGTGACAGATTTTACGTCAGTAGGGGACATTTACTAGCAACTCGACGGTAAGTAATCCAACTCGACGGTAAGTACTCCAACTCGACGGTAAGTAATTCACTTACCGTCGAGTTAAAAAATCTCTTAATTATAATTTATTTTTTGAAAGAATAAAGAAAACTAACGAATTATTTATTAATATTGAAACTTATGGTACAATTTGTTAAATTATTTAATGAAATCCCACTTGTTTGGGCTGTGGTTTCACTTCTAACAGAAACTCCTGCAGAATCGCATACATTAGTAGTATCCAACATTTTTTCTCTTCAAATACGCGATCAAAGTTGAAAACTTGGAAATATCAATGCCATCATAAAGAAAAACGGTGGATTTAATCATTGAATATTCTGCCCAGAGGCTTCCAGGAGCTTTAAACTGCATATGTCTTTGAACGAAATATGCCAATAGAGTCTTTTCTTCGATTCTTAAATTCTTGCCTTCGCACCATTTTTTAAAACTTTGGTAGGTATTTTGATAACGGATTTTGGATTTTTCGGGAATAATTGCGGAACACCCTTCTTCCAAGCCCGTTCAATTTCTTCAAATTCACTTTCGCTCATATTTTAATTTATAATAATCAAAATTGTACTTAAAATTATTGCCAACTAAATAAAAACTCAATTCTCCATTGTTGTTATGCACCCTAGTTACTACCTAACAACCAAAGTATCTATCTTGATAAAATGAATGAAACTAGTCAATATGACGAAAATGTTTAATTTTATAGTTTATAATCGTATCAATCGTGCAAAAAACGTTATAAGCATGTCGAACGTTAAGGGTAACCGATCTCAGACAATAATTGGAGTCGTCGCCCCGCTCCTCCTTCAAACAATTGTCTTCGATCGGTATAAAACCCTTACCGTTCTCCATACTTAATATACTATTTCTGTACAACTTACCTAAAATACATTTAATAACAAGCTTTTTTTGAGCTCTTATTGAGTATGTCTGCGTAACTTGGAACCTATTGATAACTTTTTATTATCAGTTTAAAAAAAACTATCAAATATTAAATTTTATTAATTTCATACGAGGTATATCAAAAATATGAATCTTGTTCAAGAGTAAAGTAGCTTTATCAATATCGAAAATTGTTAATCAAAAAAGTTGTTTGGAATTAAAAACTATGTTTCAATATTCGTTCTATATTGACTCCCCTACATTTTTTTCGGGTGTCAGTGAACTTACTACAAGTTGATATATTTTTGTTGCAAATATATAATATTTATGATATTTGCACAAGAACAACTAAAAAACATAGGTTATATCATTACCAAATTACTAAATTAGACTTAAAATTCTATTAAAAAGACAATAAACCATAAAAACAAGTATTAAAAACTTACCGCATCTATTGAATAATAGGATTTATCAAAACTACTACTATTTTCGTTTTAAATTGTTCTAGCGAAATAAAATTTGCACTGACAGAGTTCAAACACATTTAAGATAACACTGAGTAATCCTCCTAACGGTCATTTTGGTCATTTAATCTTATCGTAAGCGGCAAAACATGCAAACGTAACCGACAAGATTTATGGCGCTTACTATCATCTGTCGGTACTACCTTGCCGTTTACGATACCAAAGGCACAAAATGAGCTTGAAATGCGGTGGTTACGATAAAAATTAAATTAAATTTTAGACACTTAGGTTGTTATTATGGGAAAAATAATTTTGAATCAGCTGTAAACTATCGTAAGGAACCATTTAAGATAAAAATCCCATTTTCGGAAAATTAATGCTTACGATGTTTTGTCAAAATCCCGTCGATATTGCCTCGTACTATTTTAAAATGGCGATTGTTTTATTTAATGGCGACATACAGCGCAAAAAATGGATTACCCATAATAATTTAGTGTTATTAATTTGTTTTGGATTTTTTAATTTGTCATGTGTCAAAAATTTAGCGTCATCGACATTTTCATTAGAGAGTAATGTATCTACAGCTGGTTCCAAAAAAAACTGATACGACTCTTAAAGCGTACTTTGTAGAAAATTGAGCAGTGTACTTTCTTCTTCCTCTTCTTTTTGTTTTTGGTCTCGCTGCAAGGCAATTACCAGCACATAGGCGATCTTGATGTAGTCTGGCTCTAAGCCATATCAAAATCGCTGACTATGTTCTTGTAAAAAGCTTTTGATGAGGTGTGATATAATGAATATGAGTTTAATTATATTTAATTTATTATATTTTGAAGGATAAATACTTATTATTTACATACTGTCACTGTTACTGCCAACAAAAAATGGCTGTTTGTTTGTTTATTTTATTATTTGTCTGTCATAATAAATATAATATAATGTCAGACCAATCATACACTGCTCAAAATGATCAAATCTTACTAAGAGTCGTATCTGTTTTTTTAGGAACCAGCTGTACATATCAATGGACATAAATAAAAATACTCTCTTCGAAATTAGTAAACTGTTTTATAGTAAAAGTCTAAAAATTGTTTATTAAATTTGATTGTCTATTCTAACAGAAATTATTTGCTGACGTCAAATTTCAAGGTTTTCTATCAACCATGAAGCCATCTGATTACTATAATTAGGCATCATCTATCAAGATATTAGCAATGCCAGATTTCAGCCATATGCGCTACTTTTTTACAAAGAACTATAAACATTTTACCATACACACCAACCACTTGCAATGAATACTGGTTTCTTAGAAGCAGTGTCAAAAACGGCATAATGAAATAAATTACGTTGCAAACAACACAAATCCATCAGCTCCAATTTATCGCAGATGTTCGTCACTCGGCAACATGAAAGCCTGCTCTCGTGCAATATTAATAACGATGGTCGATCAAGGAACTCAACCAGCAAATGTGATGATTACGTTAATGTGCTCATTGGGATCGATGATCACAGTCGATTGTCTGATCTTAACATTTTTATCGAATGTTGGTTCTTGTCCAATTACTTTGTGAAACAAGATGGTGTTAAAGATACTTAGTCCGGTATATAAGTCGTTCTTATCCTTATCTTTTTAAAATGTAATGCTCTCCAATGTTGTTTCACTTCGTAATTTATATTAATTGCCAGTAACGTACTAGAAACAATTTTATGCATTTAGTGCCAACTATTTTGGTTAAAACTAATTGATTTTCATGTATGTATAACAGTTATTACTTCCTAAATTATCTAAAAGGAATTTTGTTTTAATTTCTAACTCAAGATCCAAAACAAAACAAAAACTCAGCCATAGTTAGGCTACGCCCAGAGAAGCTACAATTTACGGCGCCGTAAGAGCAGTAAAATGAAGCGCGAAAAATGGGTCCCACGGTGTGTGTAGTGGATGGCCAGACTGAGCTGAAAATATCGCGCAGCAACATCGAACGGGCCAATCTTCGGCGCCGTGTCGCAAACGAATGGACCTGGATCTGGATCCAAATTTGTAGCTCATCTAGCCACAACAATGACCAAAACACTATATTTACATCTCGCGACACGCCGTAATTTACATCCCCGTCTGGGCATGCTTTTTACTGCAGCTACTGCCGCTTCATTTTGCTGATCTTGTCTGGCCGTAGCCTCAATAACCGTACGCTGTCGCTTTTTAGCATTGAGCAATTAATATTTTTTATTTACTTATTAGGAGAAAAACCAGAGAGGATCTAAGAAAACACACTGAAAATGAAATCGAGAAAGTAATTGAGCGAAATAAGGGCCTAAAATGCTTACGACCAAATTTAGGGAAACCACTACTCATTTCAATAAAGGATGAAACAGGACGGGAAGAGAGGAGAAAAGATAAGATATCAGAAGAAGTAGAAAGGTTTTATAAAGAACTATACACCTCAAAAAAGACGCAAACTTCAACACTCAGGAATATATCAAGAAAACAATCAGGAATGTAAACTCAGAAACACTACCAAAAATAGAAAATTATGAAATAGAAGCAGCACTATCACAATTAAAGAACAACAAAGCACCAGGACCAGATGGATTCCTTGCTGAAATGTTGAAAGAAGGGAAAGAAGAAATCTTACAAACATTAAGAAATCTGTTTAATCAGTGTCTACATAAAGGAGAAATACCCGACGAATGGAACGAAAGTCTTACAATCCTGCTATTTAAGAAAGGCGACAGAAAGGACATAAAAACTTACAGACCCATCTCACTGCTGTCGCAAACGTATAAACTATTCATGAGGATTATCAACAACAGGCTAACACAAATTGGACTCGTATCAATCAGTAGAGCAGGCAGGATTCCGAAAGGGATATAGCACCACTGACCATCTTCTAACAATTAGGACACTAATAGAAAAAGCTAACGAATACCATATAGATCTGCACTTAGCGTTCGTTGACTACGAAAAAGCATTTGACAGCGTGGAAATGTGGGTAATAGAAAAAGCTATAAACAACTGTAGAATAGATTCCAGATACAGAATGCTAATACATAATATATATAAGAAAGCAACAATGACAGTACAATTGGAAGAAACCACAAAACCCATACCAATTAACAGAGGAGTGCGACAGGGAGATGTTATTTCTCCTAAACTATTTACATTAGCACTGGAAGATGTTTTCAAAACAATGGAATGGACAAACATGGGAATAAACATAAATGGAAAGAAACTAAACCACCTAAGATATGCAGACGATGTAGTAGTCATAGCATCAAGTTTTGAAGAACTACAAACCATGCTAACCGAACTAGCAAATGAATCCGAACAAATAGGTCTAAAAATGAATTTTGCCAAAACAAAAACAATGACAAACACACAAGACAATAGAAACGTAATACTAAACGACACCACAATAGAAGCGGTTAATGATTATATATATTTGGGACAGATGATAAAAATAAATAAGGAAAACCAAACAGCGGAGGTAAAAAGAAGGGTCAGATTGGCCTGGGCAGGATTTGGAAAATTGAAATGGGTCCTAAAGAATAAAAAAATACAACAATACTTAAAAACAAGAGTGTTTGACCAGTGCATACTCCCAATTCTCACATACGCATGCCAAACATGAACCTTGACCAAGGCAAACATGGATAAAATAATGAAGACACAAAGAACCATGGAGAGAGCAATGTTAGGAGTAAAATTGACAGACAAAAAGCAAAACAACTGGGTCAGAAATGGAACAAAAGTCAAAGACGCAGGCCAACATATAACCAGGCTAAAATGGAGCTTCGCAGGTCATAACGCTAGACAAACGGACAATAGGTGGAATAGCACGATACAACAATGGAGACCATGGACAGGAAAGAGAGCAAGAGGACGACCCCAGATGAGATGGGGAGACGACATTAAAAAGATAGGAGGAACGCACTGGAAACAGTAAGCACTAAACAGAAGCGAATGGAGGAAACTGGGGGAAGCCTATGTTCAGAATTGGACGAATTAAAGGGCAAAAGAAGAAGAAGAATTAATATTTTATACAGTCTCTATTTTAAACATGTTCAAATCGAATTTTGCGATTCCTAATTTCTATTCCTTCCTAGATGATACCTGTCATAATGTTTGTAAATTATGTTTAAACAGATGGTCAGTTGCTGATATTGTTTTCACCAATTTTGAAAAAATGTGAAAATGTTGAATTATCCACGTCCGTCTGTCCGTCTGTCTGTCTGTCTGTCTGTCTGTCTGTGATCACAACTCCTCCGTCATTATACCAGGTAGAATGACAAATGAGGTGTCAAATGAAAGCTTATGCTCTAAGGATGGTACTAAAGGTGATAAATTTAACCTAGGTTGTCTGTCCGTCTGTCCGTCCGACTGCGAATATAACTCCTCCGTCAGTATACCAGGTAGAATGACAAATGAGGTGTCAAATGAAAGCTTATAATCCAAGGATGGTATTAAAGGTGAGAAATTTGACCTAGGCTGTCTGTCCGTCTGTCCGTCTGTCCGTCTGACCCCGAATATAACTCCTCGACGGACAGGTTTGACAACAGGATGGACAACAATTTGAAAACGGACTTCAGGTTTTAGAGTTGCCGTAAGTACTGTTTTAAAGTGCCCGAAGTACTTTAAGCGTATATCATTCAACGTGACTTAGCAAGATGAGAACCAATGTAAAATTTTGGATTTTTTATCATTTTCGGTTAAAAGGTTGTAACCGGAAGTGCCATATTATAGTCGCAGAAATACATGTAACACATCAATCGAAGCCCATTGAAAAGTCGAGTTTGAATCTTTAGTTTCAGTTTTGAAGTCAATTCTGTTTAAACAATTATGACCCAAAGTTTAGTAAAGATAACTCGAAATTAGTAAAATCGTATGTCAATCGACGCAGTTACACGAAGAGTTCAAATATCGACTTCCATTTCTAATTTCAAATACTTTTGGTGAAAACCTAGGACTTACGAAGTCCAATTACTTGTTTTCGCTTTAAATTAAGTTTGGTATTTTGTATTCAATTGACTATATCCTTTTAACGTTGTATCAATTTCAATTAATGGTAACTTCACATGAGCCTGATTGTCTTCTTCTTTTTAACGTCCCTTATCAAATCCCCTTGACGTTTGCGATTATCACACCCAGACTATCTCCTTCTTGAGCTGTTTTCAACAGTTGTTCGACTTCAGGAATTGTTTTCTGTCAATTCTTCTACTTCTTTCGATTTTACCCATCATAATCAGTCGCTTCTACTGATATGATAGCTATCGTTTAGCTTCTGCTGTTGTAGAGAACAGCTTAATTTTGCCTTAAAAAAAATTAAACTGAAATTATATTAAACATAAATATATTGAAATACTTTGAGGAAAGTGTCTTACACGAGGTTATTGGAAAATAATAAAACACCTGTTGTTTCTATTTTTTTGGTATGGGGTATAAAAAATAGGGATCGACCCTAATTGGGGCGTAGTCTTTTAATATTTACACCTTCGTTTAACACGTTAGTCCTGGCGATAGATTTTGTTTGTGTACTTATTTTGACATACCAATAAATTATTTTTTCCCGTTGCTACATTCGAGTGGATATTAGTTTTTCATCGGCAATCGAAAACAACGGAGAAAGGGCATTTAAATTATAAAGAGATTCTGTTTTTTAGATCTTGACTCAGATTTTACTGAGTGGATTTGTACAATTCCATGGTAGTTACCGCAGTTACTTTTGTTCCCTTTTTCTGAATTTTTTATATATTAGATTGGTTACGCTAATTTTAGGGATGCAATTACTGTGTTTTACAAAGGTAAAACCGCTTGGACACTCCAAGATAGTGGCGGCTCGATACAAGTAAAGTAAGTTACTAACAAAATCAATAAAATTCCGAAAAATTGTTTATAATGATCATTCTTCGATCTACGCCCTAACATATCCAAACAAACAGTCGAGAAGAGTTAATTATTTGTCTCATACGACTGGTTGAAAATGAAAGTCAAATATTTGGTCTGCAGTTAAACATATTAAAGATAAAGATCATAATAGTGGATTACATAACAACCATCCACACATAACCACGATTGACCGGTTTGAGGTTGTGAGCTCATACTTATATCTGGGATCATTGATGACAAACACTACAGGAAGAAATAAAACGTGGATGTCATCTAGCAAGACTTGCCATAGGAAAGATGGCCAAAATATGGAAGGACAGTAACATTTCCCGAACTCTACAAATGAGGTTGATCAACTGCTTAATATTCCAAATATGTATGTGAATCATGGACCCTAAGACAAGCGAAAAGAAGAAAAATATATGCCACTGAAATGTTCTGTTGGAGAAAAATCTTAGAATTCCGTAGATCGGAAGACACATGATAAATAATTCCATTTTAAATAAGCTAAAGGTTAGCAAACGTCTCACCAGCAAAGTCCATTTCCAACAATTATTAAAATATTTTGGACATATGAGACCAGACACAGAAAACATGAAAAGCCTTATTATTCAAGGAAAGGTAGAAGGCTGAAGATCGCGAGGAAGGTCCATAACAAGATAGATCGAGCAAATTACAGGAATATGCAAAAGACCTATGTATGAGTTAACAGAAATGGCGATTTCGAGACGAACAATACACGACATCACGATGACCACTACACTCCCTCCGCAGCGCGGGTCAGTATTGAAAAAAGAGATCCAAATAAAAGCTTTGTACAAAATGCCATTTATAATAAGCCACGTCTGATATGGTATTCCTCTTGTGTAACAGTTTTTATAAAAACTCAATGTATAAGGGATTATCGTAGATACCTCGTTCAAGCCACCATGTTTTCTAATTTATTCATTGAAACACCTCCAGAAACTTCATGAATTTCCCAAATTATACCAACCAAGACCGTCGCAAGTTCCTGAGTATTTCAAATTCTGACAACCATAGGTACAACAATGACATTTTTTCTACGTCTCAAAAACTTCCTATATACAGGGTGTAACAAAAATACAGGTCATAAATTAAATCACATATTCTGGGACCAAAAATAGTTCGAATGAACCTAACTTACCTTAGTACAAATATGCACATAAACAAAGTTATAGCCCTTTGAAGTTACAAAATGAAAATTGATTTTTTCGAATATATCGAAAACTATTAGAGATTTTTTAATGAAAACTGATATGTGGCATTCTTATGGCAGGAGCATCTTAAAGAAAAATTATAGTGAAATTTGTGCTTCCCATAAAAATTTTATGGGGTTTTGTTCCCTTAAACCCCCCCAAACTTTTCTGTACGTTCCAATTAAATTATTATTGTGGTACCATTAGTTAAATTCAATATTTTTAAAACTTTTTTGGCTCTTAGTATTTTTTCGATAAGGCATTTTTTATCGAGTTGTGGCTTCTTTTTTAATATGTTTACATAAAAATTTTATGGGGGTTTTGTTCCTTTAAACCCCCCAAATGTTTGTGTACGCTTCAATTAAACTATTACTGGGATACCATTAGTTAAACAAAATGTTTTTAAACCTTTTTTGCCTCTTTGTATTTTTTCGAGAAGGCAACTTTTATCGAGATATGGCTTCTTTTTTAATACGGTTCAAAATATACTAGGTCTGGATCCCGCGTATGAAAAAAAAGTTGATTAATAGCAAGCTGAAAATTTGTTAATAGCTTAAGGGTGTCTAGTCGGATAAACTTTGATACATGGGAACACTGGAACAGGGGCAGCTTTAATTGTGGAACAGGTTAAAAATTTGGAACGGTCACACCACGAAAACGACACATTTATTTTGTCCGACAGAACAGACTTAAACTCTTCGAACAGAGATTAAACTCTCATGCAAAAATCAGACTGCTATTTATCACCAAATGGGCGTTTTACTGAGTGGAACATGTAGAATATGTCAAATGACAGGAATTATGACAGGCAATAAATAGCAGTCTGATTTTTGCATGAGAGTTAAATCTCTGTTCGGAGAGTTTAAGTCTGTTCTGTCGGACAAAATAAATGTGCCGTTTTCGTGGTGTGACCGTTAAAAATTATTAACCTGTTCCACAATTAAAAATGCCCCTGTTCCAGTGTTCCCATATATCAAAGTTTATCCGGCTAGACACCCTTAAGCTATTAACAAATTTTCAGCTTGCTATTAATCAACTTTTTTTTCATACGCGGGATCCAGACCTATACCTAAAAATGTAAATCATACATAAATTTTCATATTATTACAAAGTCTCCATAATCGTACTTAACCATATACAAATATGTGGTGGATTTGACAAATATTCAAAATATCTCGATAAAAACTGAATTTTCGAAAAAGTACTAAGAGCCAAAAAAGTTTTAAAAATATTGTGTTTAAGTAATGGAACTACAATAATAATTTAATTGGAACGTACACAAAAGTTTGGGGGGTTTAAAGGAACTAAACCCCCATAAAATTTTTATAGGGTGTCCAAATTTCACTATAATTTTTTGTTAAGATGCTACTGTCATAAGAATGCCATATGTCCATTTTCAATAAAAAATATTTAATAGTTTTCGATATATTGGAAAAAATCGATTTTCATTTTGTAACTTCAAAGGGTTGTAACTTTTTTTATATGCACATTTGTACTGTGGTAAGTTAGGTTCAATCAAACTATTTTTGGTCCCAGAATATGCGATTAAATTTATGACCTGTATTTTCGTTACACCCTGTAGTATATAATATTACTTATAGTAAGGGAAAAGCGCTGGACCTGACATGCCTCCTATCGAATTAACATACATTATAGATGAGCAGCACATTGATGTTCTACTGATATTCTTGAACTAAATTTATAGCCCATGTGTATTACCCAAAGAATGGTTAACGTCGACCTTTGTTTGTCTCCCCAAAAGAAAAACGCAAGAGAATGCGCCGATTATCGCACCATTAGCTTGATGTCCCATGTACTAAAGTTGCAATTGAAAGTCATCATATATCATAAACTGGACATGACATTAATGATACACCATTTGGGTTTCGCAAAGACCTAGGAACGCGTGAAGCTCTTTTCTCACTTAAAATCCTAATAAAAAGGAGCCAAGACGTCAATCAAGATATATATGTGTGTTTTATTTACTATAATAAAGGTTTTATTTACTATAATAATAAAGTACGACATGAACAATTAATGAATGTCCTGAAATCAAAGAAGATAGACTGCAGTGACATCAGGATCATATCTAATTTAGGTATACTATAAGCAGCGGGCAAAAGTACGTGTTAACGAGCAGGTGTCAAAGGAAATTGAAATTAAACGTGGGGTGAGACAAGAATCGGTCTTGTCACCAGTTCTTTTTAATAATATCTACTCGGAATAGATCCCAAAAACTTGTTTGAGGGTGAAACAGTTGGAATAAAGGTAAATGGAATTCCCATGAACCACATTAGCTATGCGGAAGACACTGTCATCTTAGCTGAAAATATTGAAGATCTTCAGAGACTGGTAAACAGAATTGCAGTGTATAGCCAAGAATACGGTCTAACAATGCACATCAAGGAGACAAAATTTATGAGAATATCTAAAACGCAGAGAAATAACGAGAATATTCTCATAAACGAAACCAATGTCGAACGAGTAGGCCAATATGCATATCTCAGAACAATGATCAACTTCACAAATGATTAATTTCAGGAAATAAAATTAGAATACAAAAGGCTAGAGCTAATTTTAACAAAATGAGAAAAGTGCTCTGCACAAGAGATTGAAGTTAGAGCTAAGAGTATGGTTGTCTAGGTGCTACGTTTCCTGTACTTTGTTTTACGAAACGGAAGCTTAGACCTTGAATGCGGCATCAATGAAAAAACTGAAATCATTCGGGTTGTGGGCATATAGAAGAATTCTGAAAATATCATGGACAGCACACGACAAAAACAAAGAGGTTCTGAGAAAGATGAACAAAGAAATGGAAGTCTTAAATACAATCAAACAAAACCAAAAAATTGGCATACCTCGGACATATTGCACGTGGAGAGAGATACAACTTGCTCCAATTCATTATTCAGGGAAAGATCCAAGGAAAAGGGAACATAGGGAGACGTAGAATATCAGGGCTGCGCAACCTCAGAGAATGGTACGGATACTACGGTGCATCAAATGAACTTTTCAGAAAAGCCGTCTCTAAAGTCCGAATAGCTATGATGATTGCCGACCTTCGTCGCGGAGTTGAAGAAGACGATATCAAAAATTAGTGTTTTTTTAATTGTCTGCACAGTAATCACAAATCTAATTATTAAACATGTTATAAATAGGGAACATATATATTTTTGGGAATGTAAAGTAGATTATTTCCCCAGTTCTCCATTTTTTATTAGCAATTACTTATTACGAATTTAACAAACAGCCATCTACTTTTTTAACATCTCCAGTAAACGTATACGAATATTTAATTACAAAATACTCCCCAGGTAGGTGTAGGAACATAAACCAAACTAGTGATTATGCATGTTGAACACAAACCTTTCAAAAAGGAGCTTTGTGTAGTAAATAACCCCTTTTAAAATAAAAATTGCATTGAATTCCTCTCTTTCTGTTGAAACTCAACCACCCACACGATCCATTTCAGTATAAACAATGGACAGAGGCTACCGTTTATATATTATTCACCAGACGGTAATCCAATATGGCCGTATCTTTGATCTGTCCCGCTCCGTTTTCCATATAACTCGCCGTCTCCATAATTAATTAGAGCTTTAGTTGTACAGCCGATAAGTATAATACCCGGTATACTACAGGTACAACAAGCCTTTGTTTCGCTCACTCGGGAACTTGATATCAGTTCGGTTTAGAGCTTAAAGTCATGTTAACAATACTTTGATATACAAAAGAAGGCAAACATAAACTTTTGCGAGGTGGTCTTGTTTGGAACGCTGTATGAAAATTAAATTATTTTTGTCATGTATTGTTACCGTTGTGGCTAAAAATACACACAGACAAAAAGATAGAAACACAAACAGGATGATAAGATATTAATAAATTAGTTTTCCGCACCTTTAATAGAATAAAGACGCAATATAACGAATAATTAAATTGAATAAAAAAAAGAATAAACTGGGAGCAGTTCATGGATGAATTAATGAATCTTTTAAGGCTTTTGGTCACACGAGCAATAATTTACGGCGTCGTAAGAACAGTAAACCTGATGTGGCATTTGACTAACCAATTGTAGATGAAATAGGGAGTCAACCAACGCCTCGTGTTTACTGCTCTTACGGCGCGGTAAATTATCACCCCGTATGGCCTAAGCGTAAGGAATTGTGTGGACTACAAATACAGAGTGTAACCTAAAAATTAAATTTGAACACCTATGATACCAAACATTTCGTGGAGTATGTCGATAGAGAGAGATTTTTGAATATAATCTGAAGAAAAATACAAAACAAGATAAATATGCATTGAAGACTACGTAAAAAAGTACCACGTATATGTTCATGAAATAATTAATATTCATCATTTTTTTACAGTAACAATATGGAACCTATTGATGTATGTAAATTAGCACGGACCATGTAGGCCAATAACTTGATATTTGTTTACTGACGATGCAATTCTTGAAGCTCCATAACATGTTCTTTGCTAACTCTATTTAATTCGGGTCTACCCTAAAATCTCGACTTCCAAAATCCAGACACGCCAGAATCCCGACACGCCAAAATCCCGATACGCCAGAATCCCGACACGCCAAAATCCCGACAGCCAAAATCCCGACAAATCAAAAATCCCGCCAGATTTTCAAAACTATAATACATAGTATCTATCTATTTTTGTTACCTTATTGTTTTGTTGTTTTTTTTTAGTTTACCATTTATTATGAACTAATTTTGTATAATCAAACATACAATACATGTACAATCATACAAAATATAATCAAATCATCAATTCAAGTTTACTTTCATATGATAGATAATAATAGATATTATCAAGTCACTTACAACCGTCCGTTTCAGTAAGTATAGCTTTTACATTATAAAATGAAGTGTTTAATAATTTTCGATGGGAAAGGGAGGATTATGTGGATGAGAACACAAGAAATCTATTTGGCAGTATATCTAATAGTGAAGTAAGCGAAGCTGTATAAGGGACAAATCTGGAACCTTACAAAAAGTTGTGAAGACCAGGTATTTGAGTCCTCTTGAATCCAGAGACTAAGTAACAGTCGCAACAGTATACCTCATCTGGCAAACGTGCTACGAAGAGGTCAAAGGCTGCCCTATCGGCCGGAAAGGTGATGGCTACCGGTTCTTGAGATGTACAAGTTGTGATCTACATCGACTACCTGAAGAACGGCTAAACGGTCACAGTGCCGAACTCTGAAAAATAGGTAGAATTGAGCCACAACTGCTGGCCAATCCCTCCTATTCTGCCGATTTGGTCCTGTGCGACTTATTTTTGTTTCGAAACTTAAAAACTCACTCCCCGGGCAGAAATTTGAGTGGAATTAGGAGGTTATTGCCGCCACGGAGGCCTACTTTGCAGAGCTCGAAAAAACATACTTTTCAGACGAATTAAAAAAGTTCAAGCATCGCTGGGTCAAGTGTATCGAGCTAAAAGACTATGTTGAGAAATAAGTAGACATTTTAATTTTCTTTTCCTGTATGTGTTCCGAGTACTGCGCAAAAATATATGATCAAAACAACGTATATGAGTAGCTTTGTCGATCAAAAATAATTCATTGATAATATCACAATGTAAGATTGTATTCTATTGTAGAGTACGTTCTATTTTTCTATAATCCTATATTTTATATTCTCTAAAAACAACAAAGATTTTGTACAGCAACGAATAAATTTGTTCTTAATAATTGTATATTATAGGGGAGTGCAATTAGAACGAAAATATGCATTGTTTCGGAAAAATTCAAACAAGCTTATATTTTTCAAAAACTTTTTTTGTTAGTTTATATACTTGTTAAAGTAAAAAGTTCTACTCGCAGATTTGGCAGCTAATTGTTTATTAATGGTAAACAATAACAATTGTTTTGTATAAATAATTTTAAAAATATCGTTAAATTCATCATTTTACTTTGATCAAATATGTTTCTATTTTGTTTTTGATTATGTTGAATCCGAATATGGCATTGCAATTTGAAAATTCTGAATAGCTCTTATACAGTATGTATGCGTAGCTAGGAACCACATGGAAAACTTTTTTATTATCAATTTTACGAAAAAAAGTTATTCTTCATAAAATGCTCTGGATAGTCAAAAATCTAAAACTTAACCATCAGATATCAAATTTTATCAATTTTATACGAGTTATCTCAAAAATATGAATTACGTTAAAGAGTAAAGTACCTTTATATTCCAGAATATCAAAAAATGATATTATGAAAAGTTGTTTGAAATTAAAAACTATGTTTAAATATACAATTACATCATTCTAATTGAAAAAAAAATTCAATTTTTTCTCAAATTACGGATACCCATCATCATTTTATTACAATTATTATGATAACTATTTTATTATCACTTCTACGAAAAAAGTTATTCTTCATAAAATGCTCTCCCTGGTCTAAAATCTAAGATACAACAATCAGATATCAAACTTTTTTAATTTTATACGAGGTATGTAAAAAATATGTATTTTTCTTAAGATTAGTGCCTTTATTATTCACAATATTTTAATTAGAAGGATGTAATTGAACACTAAAACAATTTTTTTAATTCCAAACAACTTTTCTTAATAACACTTTTCGATATTATGAAATGTAAAGGTACTTTACTCTTGAGTAAAATTCATATTTTTTGACATACCTCGTATAAAATTAATTAAATTTGATATTTGATGATTGCATCTTAGATTATATATGTTGCAGAGTATTTTATAAAGAATAACTTTTTTTTCGTAAAACTGATAATAAAAAAGTTATCAATAGGCTCCAAGTTATGCAGACATACTGTATAAGAGCTAAAAAAACTTTTTTTACTGAACATTTATTATTGTTGAAGCTTATTATTAAATGTATTTTAGGTAAGTTTTACAGAAAAAAAGTTTTGATCACTTTGTATTAACATTTTTTTAGCTGGTAATTTTCGATTTTTGTATTACATTTTTGTTATCATTCTTAATTTTCTCATAAAGAAATAGTTTATTTCATTTCTAAAGTAAAATAATTCAGTGCATTTTAAAGATTACATCCTAAGCTTTAAAAAAGTACTTATAAAACTTTAATAGATCTGTTCAAACTTGAGTAATACTGTTTTAAAGTGGTGGTAATTCTATAAAACTACGAAGATTTCAAAAATTACATTTTTTGAGACATCATATCATTTGAATTAAAGTTTTAAGATTTTTTTGGATGAAACATAATTTAGTAAGATGCTTGAAAGGTAAGTTGTGCAAAATTGAGAGTTTTATAAGAAAAATTGTATTAGTTACACATTTTTAAATCATTTTTAAACAAAATTCATGTAAGGCTCACTTTCCGCCCACACCGTACTTATGACCATACATTTTATTTCTTTCTATTATAACCATAAGATAGCTTAATTATTCTTCTTTCATGTTCAATTTGTAAAATTTTATTTGATCCATTAGTTAAAGAATTACATTAAAATAACTCAACCATGCACTTCGCCGTAAGCTAGTTTACAGTGCGCCAATGTTTGTGAGAAGGGTGACTTTAGCGTTATAAATAAAAAATTATAGAAGATACAGATTTAATTTTAGAAAATTCTTTATATAAGGTTTTTTTTGTAAAATTTTCTGAATTTTTCAATGGTCAAGTCAGTTTTTTTTTTTAAATTTATATTTTCGGAGTTATTTAAAAACATCTAATTTCGTAGTTCATTTGTTTAATAAAAAATGAAGCACCCACTTCTCGAGTAGAACTTTTTGATATGTTGTTTATTAAACATTTCTTAATGGAATTACAAAAAGTTCTATCTTGTTTGATTTTTTCCGAAGTGAAAATCTATATGCACTCCCCTATATATTTTATTTGGTATTATTTGATTTAAACTAGCATCTTAAAAAAAGTTTCCCTATTGTATTATACACAAACAAGGTCTACTCCATAACACAAATGTTTTGTTTTTTGAGAAAACACTGCTCTGCCCAATCATTTTATGAATGTTTTTCTGTGCTATTATTATCTAATTCGCCAGTTCCTACTCCCAACCAGAAAAAGATATCAACAACAAATCGATTATACTTGATGCTCTATAGACCGACATTTAAATGGCCAATTATACAACTAACAGGTCCACTTGCAAGCCAACAGTTGTGGTTGCTTTGACGCTTCCTGCTCCATTTGTTCTTTACAATTCCCTCTCATTCAATTGGAACATTAAAGAAACTTGATATAGTTCAGTAACCACGTGCTTTCAATTAAATCTCATTTACCAATACGTAAATCGTTGGGATGATACAAATGGATGAACGCAATCTATTGTGGAGAAAGACAGGATAAACAGGATATTTTAGTTTTATTTAAAACAATATCATGCAGTGTAAAAGAATTTAAAAAAAAGTTTTTAAATCCTCAATACAAATTAATTTCAAGGTATACATTGTAAAAAAAGTAAAGCAATTACTATTTAAAAAATCGGCGAAGAATTCACAACACACTTTAAATCAAGATGTAGTAGGTAACTACCATGCCTTTGTTTGAGTTGGCTATGGACTCACGGCATAAGCACAGTAGAAATTGATACTTAATTACTTTCCGTATCCGGAACACCAACAACTTTTGTATAATTTGCTAAAATTAAGTGTTCTTCTCTGCAGGTCTCTCTCATCTACTTCTTCTTCTTCTTGAAGTTCCACCTTCTATCGAAGGTTGGAATTCATCATGGCAATGCGGACCCTGTTGACTGCCGCTCTAAATAGCTTTGCACTACTGCATTCGAACAATTCCCTTAAGTTTTTAAGCCAGGATGTTCTTCGTCTTTCGACATTTTGTTTTCCTCGGATTTTGCCTTGCATAATAAGTTGTAATAATGAGTATTGTTGCCCTCTCAGAACATGTCTCAAGTACTCAAGTTTTCGTCTTTTGATAGTTCTTCTGTAACACCAAAATTCAAAGGCGGCCAACTTATTCAGATGGACTTGTTTTAATGTCTACGCTTCCAAGCCATAAAAAAGAGTAGAGAATACGTAACACCGAAGCATCCTTAGGAGTAGTTCTCTTTGCATGAAAGTAAATGGTGACTATTCTGAACCGCGCCACAATCGCAGGTATCGTCCTCCTGGTATTCCAATTTTTTCAGGTTCAGTAGCACAATGTGAAATGCCGGTTGTTAGTCTGTTTAGTGCTTTCCATGTCGCATACGGTAAATTGTGTCCAGCAGCCATTTCCTCCGAGGGGGTAAATGTGTTGTGGTAGCTGACGCTTGCCATAGGGCTATTCGGCGCGTCTCTGGCGCTTGATGTTTTCAGAAAGCTTTTCCGAGATCTTAGTCTACTTGGCTAAGGCTGGGAGTTATATAAGTGGTGTCTTTGGTCCGTTGTCTGCTTCTTTCGTTCTAAATATAACGTAACCTGTCTCCTGATAGGTAATGGAGCAATCCCAACCATGGGGTAGACTTCTTCGATAGGTGTCGGTTTCAGGCAACCCGATATTATACGAACCGTTTCATTTATAGAATCGTCGATGTTCTTTGCGTGAGCAGAGTTTGCCCATGCTGGTGCTCTAAACTCCGCGGCCGAAAAACATAATGCTAAGGCAAAAGTGCAGGGACTGCCTGGTTGTGCTCCCCATTTTGTATGAGTTAGTTTGAGGATGATATTATTTCTAGCACTTACTTTTTTCTTGACATCTTAACAATGGTATCGATAAAACAGAGTTCTTACCAGTTCTTCAACATGGTATATTTTGACGAGAATTGGAACACCACTATCGTCTTTATATAGCTCGACGAAAGCTTATATAAATAGAGCTTGAGCAATCGTATTTCATATAATGTTAAGATTAACAGCGAGCTATTATTCAAAGACCTTTTATTTAAAAGCAGTTACAGACAATATCTGCGTACTATACCCAGTAGATACATATTCTATTGAAACTTTATCAACATCAAATCCTCCTAATAGAAAAAGTGTGTCAGCATTTTCTCCCAGACATAAATTCTACATATTTTTGCGTCTGAAGCAGGGCCGCCGACAGGGATGAGCGGGCCTCGGTAAGAAGTGAAGAGTGGGCCCCCGGCAAAAAGTGAAGAGCAAAAAAATTATTTAATTTTTGTAGAAAGAAAATGATCAATAATACTTAAATAATATGAAATATTTCAAATATAATTTTTTTTAATTTTGGTTATATTAATATTTATAATAGTGAAAATATTTATAATACAGGTGCTTTTCGATTTTTCTGATTGGCAAAGACGTCTATAATTTTCAAAAAATCGCATGATTTTACCAAATTTGCTCAATGCACATAATTGCTAGGCCAGTTAACCGATCCTGTTTCATTGTAGATCTCATAGCATTTTTTATGCGAGAAAGACAACCAGGGTCTTGTCGCTTTAGCGACTGTCGCCGGTACCTAATCTTCAAAATATTATTCTTAACGCAGTAACCACGTTAGGAAATAATAATTCCAATTGGAGATTGAGATGTTTAATTTATTTTATTAAGTAAATTTATCCGAAAAAGTTCTTCTTCTCCTTGTAGTTCCTTCTCCTATCGGAGGTTGGTTATCATCACAGCTATCCGTACCTTATTGGCGGCTGCTCTGAAAAGATCTACTAAGCTGCAACTATACCACTCTCTTAAGTTTTTCAGCCAGTAAATAGGGATGTTCACAAAAAATTAAAAAGTCATTTCAAACGTGTAAAACGATTAAGAAACACCCTAGGAATAATTGTCCAAAATTTCAACAAAATTGAAAAAACCTTTCTATAAAAAATCTTTATTAGAAATCTAGCATTATTTTAAATTTCAAGAACGCTTCTCTATTGGCCTGACGTCACTAGTTGCATACCCCAAGCGCGCGCCATTCTCATAGTGTTACTGTTTACCTGTTTGACGTTTCAGGTCATTTTATTTTGTTCTCTTCTTGTTTTATCAGGGTTAAAGTGGAGTTTTATAGTGAATTTGTTTAGTTTAAAGTGGATAGACTGTTTGTAAGGACATATTTTGGGTTTTACAAAAATAAACAAATAAAATGGAAGAAGGTTTTCAGAAAGCCGATTCGTATAAACTACCGACTGTAGTGTAGATGTAACAATGGTGTATGATTTATTGGCATCTTGTAAAAAAATAAATCTACCACAGCTTTACTGAGTGTATATTCCATATAATTTTCCATGTCTTCTTTAAGCTAAAAAAATAAATGCTTAATACTCCACAAAAAAAATAGAGAAAGTTGTATACATGCATTGTACGCATGCATATTGTATACATACATTGGCTGGTTATTACTTTACCTTGGTTAGGTGTATTAAAAATATTTTTATTCTTCTTCATGTGCCTTGTCCGTTGTGGCCGTTGGCTATCATCATGGCAATTTTAATTTCATTTGAGGCGTTTCTGAATAACTCGATCGATTTTTGTCCAAATCATTGGCGTAAGTTTTTAAGTCATGAGTGTCTTTTCTTCCGGGTCCGCGTTTGCTCTCTATTTTACCTTGCGTTATCAGTTGGAGTATACGATATTTATCATGCCTCATGATATGACCGAAATATTTAAGATTTCGTTTCTTAATTGTAAAAGAGATTTATTTTTGTTTTCCCATTCGAAGCAATACCTGTACGTTGGTGTGGGTCGCCCAGGATATTTTGAGGATACGTGGGTACACCCACATCTCGAATGCCTCTAGCTTTTTCATTAATGTTTCCATTATTGTCCAGGCCTCTGCGCCATATAGCAAGACCGGAAATAATAACATTTTAGCAGCCGCATTTTTAGTGGGAGAGATATTATGTCGCAATGGGGAAAATATTTCTCATGCATGTTGTTAAATGTTGTTATGTCCTTTTCAACTCTAGATCTTATTTCGGTTGTTTCGTATTTCGAGTTGACAACTGTTCCAAGGTAAAAAATATTTTTGAACTTGGGTATTATACATTTTCATTTCAACCAATCTTTTCACTAAATTATTAATGATTTTAATATAATATAAAGTCATACCTACATCCACATGTAGTTATTTCAAGGTTTACTTTTACTGTATGTATTATTAGAATCCCGTTTTTAGGAATATCCCAGTTTAAGGAATACAAATTTGAGGTCCCGAAACTTTTTCATTTACTCTTTAAGGGGGTAGGTGCAAAATCTTGGTCCAATGCTATTTAAATTCATTCATTTTTTTCGAATCCTGAGAAAACTAATAAGTATTTTTGAAAAATGTAAATGCAGAAAGAAAAATTACATTATTACCAAGGGCCGAAAGCTTCTGGAAAACTCCTATAATGTTTATTTTATTAAGTTAGTTCTTTAAGTTAGTTATTTTAAGTTCTAGCTGCAACAAACCATTTCTTTTTCTGTTTTAAATTGGCTGGAACGGTAATAAAAATCTTGTCAGAACTGTTTTTTGATGTATTTACACACCCAGGAACAAAACACCACTTATTTGGCTTTATTTTTAATAATTAAATACGTAAAAAACTGCGCACATTCAAATACACTGAGTAAATAAGTATACAAAACTAGTCGTCGATCAAAGACGTTACGACTGCTGACGTCACAGACCGTAGCCTCGCTGCAGGGTACCGTTTTTCTAGCCTCCAAGAAAATCAACATTATGAACTCATTTATCTTAAAAAATATACATTTTTTAACAGTTTTATAATTGTTACGTTTTTATATACCTTGTAATCTATTGAATTTAACTATATTTAAAAATTAGTGAACATCCCTATTCTTCTTCTACCTATGGATCTTTTACCCTTAATTGTACCCTTACGGAGAAATGTTGTTCTGAAGCTATTTCCTTGTGGCATTTTTGCAATTAACTAGTTTTGATGGGAAAAAAGCCACACTTTTACTAAAAAAATGATTTTACTAACGTTTCGACGCTCAAATCGGGTGTCGTTGTCAAAATACAAAAAATAATAATGAATTAAACAAAAATGTTGTTGCTTAGTAAAATTAATCTGGCTCATTTATATCGGCAAATCAGACATATATTATACATGATATTGCCAATATTTATGGGTTGCATTCCTGGGACGACTTTACTAAAAGATAGTTCATTTGATTACATGAAATCAACCCAACTCAAGAATATCCGCCATAAAAAAATCATAACATGTGATCTGTCTTTAAAAAGACAACCACATGCAATGGTGACCGTGAAATTCTCGCGCTAGAGATTCCATAGTAAATCACAAGGGAAAACCAGGAAAAAACCTCGTGATACTATTCCGACATCGTAAGTATTAATACATAGATATATAAACAATACTAAAATATAAAATATGTGCTAATTCGATATGTTATTGACTTACTAATCCTGGTATTTTCTTTCTATTGACTTTCTCTTTTAGTATGGGTAATTACATCCTACTGCATTCTACCGAGGAATTTGCGACACAATTTAGCATAATTAAAGCCGCTTCTTTGATTTTTCTCTTTTTACTATCTGTTTCTTTCATGACTATACTTGAATCTCTCGATTTAAAAAGGTCGAAACGTTAATATTATCATTTTTTTAGTAAAATTGTGGCTTATTTCCAATCAAAACTAGTTATTAATATTATCATCGTATATCGCTCTCAAATGAAATATTTAATCTATCAATTCTTCGCTGATGTCTTCTTTATAAAACTCGCGCAATATATCAATTTTTTCCTTAGTATTGTCGTCATCTTCATCTCGGAAAAAATACGTCTTTGGTCTGGTCGTCGCAGGGCCCCGGTAAAATGTACCCCGGTACCGCCCTCTCGGCAGGTCTGGTCTGAAAATTTCAGGTTGCGTCAGTTGCATTTACAAGCTGCTGACACGTTATCATTGATAAAATAGGAGCATGTTAAAACTAGTAGGCCATTGCTTCATTGATACCGCCACAACTGCTTCACAGTTTTTTCTCTTTTTTCGTTGGGGATAAATCTTGCCCCGTCGACTTTCGAAATTTTGCTCGTTGACGCAGAGACCAGATGGAGACAGTATTCGTAGAGAAAGAGTTGAGCAAGTAGTGTGCACTCGGCTGCGTGAGAAAAGTACAATCTTCCTCAAAAATTTAATTTGTTTTAAGTTACTTAAACATTTCAAGTCGTTGTCGTTAGAATCTTCAATTTAATGGATTTTTAAACACAAAACTAAGAGGAATTTGGTCTATTTATTTTGCTGTTTGTCTGTGGTATACAAATAGTACTGAGCCATTAGCAAGAAATATATTGTTAAATTTCATTTAATCTCTTAATGTCTTTTTAATCCTAAGTGATACAGAAAGGTAGGCATTTTTAAAAATAACATGTATTTATTTTTAATTCATGAGCTGTTGCCAAGAATAGGAATGGTTTACTTTTAAATCCTTTATATTTTACATTTTCTTGACATGTTCTTGCGTCTTCAATTAAAAACAAAACAAGTAAATAATATAAAGGAATAAAATTACATATAAATAAAATAATTAATTTTATTAAGAAAAATAAACTTTTTAAAAACTTTAAACATTTTTCTTCTTCTTTTAGTGCCGACTGCACTAATGAAGATTGGCTATAAAGCTATAACTTTTTCCTTCGATTTTACCTTTCATAATCAGCTAGTATATTAATTTGTACTTATCATTTCTAAGTATATTATATATGCCCCAAATATGCTGTTTTCTCTATCTTCTTCTTCTTCTTGTGCCACTCCTATCGGAGATTGGAAATCATCAAGGCTACCCTGACTTTGTTTACAGCTGACCTAAAAAGTTCATTAGTGGTGCAGCCAAACCACTCTCTCAAATTCCCAATTTCTCTATCTAATGGCAGAGCCTATTTTACTTCAAATCAGGCCCGAGGCACTACACAATTTTCTGGCCCCTAAATATGGTTTAATAATAATAATAACTTTTTGAAATTAATTAATTATTTAAAAAAAATATAGTTTGCACCAGAAATTTAAGTTGGTATTAACAATAAATAAAATTTATATTTAAACAATTAAACATTGTTTAAATACACTTAAATACAGGGTGTCGCATTAAAGATAAAGACAGCTCATTATTATTTCGGCTATCAAAATAAATACAGATTTGAAGTTTTACACAGTCATACAGGTTGAAGGTTCACATTTTTTAAGATACTCAATAAATTTTAATCGTGGCCTACTGCAAATCCACAAACAGGGTAATTTTTCTATATTTTGCTTCGCGTTAGAGATATCGGAAAAAGTTATTTAAAAAACTACTGACAAATCTTATTCTAACCCCACGTATCAAATTGCATGACAAAATTCGTACTTTTAGTTTTTTCATTATATAAGACCCTAAAATTCATCTCAGCTGTCACGAGATGCATCTCGGGCCAGCCAATTTTAAGTTTTAGGGTCATGACCCTGACTACAAATAATGACAAAACAAAAGTGCGAATTTTGTCATGATATTTATTATGTGGGGTTAAATATTCGGAACAACTTTTTCAAATAACTTCCGACATCTATAACTATAACGCGAAGCAAAATCTAAAATTTACCCTGTTTGTGGAGTCGCAGTAGGCTGCGTTTAAAATTTAAATTTTAGCTGAGTATCTTAAAAAATGTGAGCAATCAACCTGTATGACTGAAAACTTCAAATCTGTATTTATTTTGATAGTCAAAATATGGGGCTGTCCTTATCTTAAATGCGACACACTGTATTATGTGCCATTTCCTTGTGTAAATATAATATAATAATTTGGTTGTTGAACCATAAAAGGATAGACCAGCGGCTCTCAACCTTTTTGAGTGATGTACCAACTACAGTTATTTTTAATATTTTTGGTACCACCCATATTTTTCAATTGTATTATCAATACTTACTAAGTACTACTATTTTAATTTTTTCTGTGTTTTGTGTACCACCGCCAATAATGATATGTACCACCAGTGGTACATGTACCACAGATTGAGAACCTCTGGGATAGACGGTTCTTGAACAAAAATTTAATGGTTGCTATTATTCGTTGAAGAAAGTTTCTCTAATGTTCCTTTTCTTCTAAATAACTTTTTTCCAGTAATGTTACAAAGTTCTGAAGCTATTTCCTTGTGGCATAATTATGTAATTTACTGTTTTCTTTCTTTCTTTGAAATAATTTAAAATTATTTCATTTTTCAATAACGACTTTTGACTTGGAAGTCGAAACGTTAATAAATTAATTTGAAACTAGAATTCTGGTTCTATTTCCCAAAGAAAACAGTAAATTAATATTAAAATTTGGCCTGCTGTACTACTTCTCTTGACTAACGTACCAATTGATAAAATATGTTCAGGTTGAGGTTCTGTTGAACAACTATAATCCTATTGATATTTGTCCAGTGGTTATACCCATCGAAAGTTAGAAAAATAATAATTTTCTCTTTCATAATCAGCTAGTATATTAATTTGTACTTATCATTTCTAAGTATATTATATATGCCCCAAATATGCTGTTTTCTCTATCTTCTTCTTCTTCTTCTTGTGCCACTCCTATCGGAGAAAATCAATCTCTTTCATTTTATAAAAAATCGCACTTTGGTAAAGGTCTGGTTTTATTATTTTCCAGTTGTGTAACACATTTATTAATTTTATCAATATTTATTGATTCGGTCGATTATTTATAAAATATTGTTGAAATTCCAGATTTAAATGTTTTGGCCAATCCCCTATACCTATCGCTAGGAAAATAGTTTTTGACATTGTCGTTTTCTATAGGAGTTAACGAAGATGTACTTGCGATAAGTGAAGTCACTTGAAAATCAATATGATTTTTCATTTATGATTTCCTGTTCGTAAAATGAAAGAGTTTTGAAATTTTTATTTGGTTATTGCATTAAAAAAAATTTTTTGGTGATTTTTCCGAGCCCCATTAAACTGCGGGCCCGAGGCAGGTGCCTCACGGGCCTAGTGGTGAAATAGGCCCTGTCTAATGGTGGTCAAAAGTTCTCTGTCCCTTTCCTTTCTGTGCAACACTATTTCACCCAGGTTTTGAAAATTCATTATAAAATAACACAATAAATTATTCTTGATTACTTTGTGAAATAAACCAAAGTTAACTCTCGTACTGTAGTTTTAACCTCTTTAGGTTCAAATAACAAAGAACATCACTTGAAATTTTAATCAACCGGAGGCTAAATACAAGTTTAAATCGCAGCTTTTATCTAATAAACTCATAGTTTATTACTTGTTGAAGGTTCATTAATAATTCGGTTTTATGAAAAGAAAGAAGATATTGTACAATCAGGCTTGAATAAATGTATTTCACATCAAAAAGCATTGTTCCTTTGGTTTATGTGGCAGAATTATTTATTTCCTCATTTCAACCAACGCTTTGTCTGCATTATTCCCGGTTAAATTTTTCCTTTGTGGGGCTGGCGCCTTGAATAACTTTTATGATTATTTCACAGTGCCTGCTTAGTTAGATTATTTAAAATGATCTCCGATAAAAGAATTTAAATGAGGAAATTGGAATCTTGTAGGGGTAAAAATAAGTTGTCTAAGAAAATTAAAATGATTCCCAGTGTCTTAGGAATAATATGTACAAAACATCTGGCTCAATGATTATCAACGATTTACTTTTTAACTTACTTTAACCTTAACTTACTTACCTCAAAAAACCTTACTTTCATTATTATCAAATCATCATCCAGCCCTTTGTGTCCACTGCTGGACATAGGCCTCCCTCATTTTTGTCCATTGTGCTCTATTTTGAGCACTTTGCATCCAAATTATTATCAAAACTCTTACAGAAATTATTGAAGAGATAATTTATGGGAATGAAAACCACGCTAGAAAATCACATGATATTTACACTACTGTTTGTAAATAATTACCAAATAGTTATTGTTATTAGTAGTAATTACACGAGACCTCTAAAATTATCGATTTGTATCCCGAGTGACACTTCCACAGTTTTAATTTCACGACCCCAAGGGGAGTGAAATTATGTCAAAGTGTCACGAGGGCAAAACAAATCGATAATAAGAACTTAGAAAGATTATTTCAAGAATAAAACTATCCTTTTAAAATAATTTTAACTAATGTTATATTGATATCTTCGCCTGAATTTTTGTTAAACCTGTTTCTTGGTGTTCTCTGTGACAAGTTGTAGAACATTAATTGTCATTAATGTCACTAAATGTATTTTTGCCTAGCAACGAAGGGCATCTGACATAATATACTTGACGACGGGAAATTATCAAAAATTATCAGTAGTAATTGCACAAGAGCTCTAAAATTATCGAGTGACACTTTGATAGTTTTAATTTCACGACCCGAAGAGGAGTGAAATTATGTAAAAGTGTCACGATTGCAAAAATTCGATAATAATTTTAGAGATCGAGTGCAATTTGTTGCGATTATTTCATGAATAAAACTGTTCAAAACCAAAATTTTATTGTAATTTATTTATGTAAGTACAAATTAGTACAATTAAACACACATTTGTTATAAATATTTGACGGTTGAAAGTCATCACTTTTATAATTTTTAAAACATTAATTGTCATTAATGTCACTGACTGTATGTCGTATGTATTTTGTATGTATATGTATGTATATGTATTTTTTCGTAGCAACGAAGGGCATCTGACGTAATACACTTGACGACGGGATATTATCAAAAATTATCGGGTATAATATCACAAGAGAGTGAGAATAAATTAAAAATAATGCAACAGTTTTTCGAAAATTTGTTGTCTGGCAATAGACAAGAGAGCCCGCAGGGCTCGAGTGGCTATTGCCCAATGAAAACAAATTTGAGTAAAAATGAAGCATTATTTTCTTATTTATTCTTACTGTCGTGTGATATTCGTAAGATTATTTTTTAATACGTATATTATGGATATTTTCTTAAATGTGACAGTTGTTAAAACTAGGAAACTGGTTGCCATTAAACAGAAACAATCTACTTAAAAAAATTCTATCGGTAATTTTCTACAGTAGATAATTTTCAGTATAATTTTAATCTGATTGGACAGAATTAAACACGTGATCAAATATCTTACTATACGATTGGAAGTTAAAATCATCAAAAAATAATCAGTTTAATTTTTATTTCTGTAGCTTTCTATAGGTCAGAATCTCCTATGAATGAAATAATCAGTAGTAATTGCACAAGAGCTCTAAAATTCTATATTAATTTTAGAGATCGAGTGCAATTTGTTGCGATTATTTCATGAATAAAACTGTTCAAAACCAAAATTTTATTTTAATTTATTTATGTAAGTACAAATTAGTACAATAACACACAGTTGTTATAAATATTTGACGCTTGAAAGTCATCACTTTTATAATTTTTAAAACATTAATTGTCATTAATGTCACTTAATGTATTTTTTCATAGCAACGAAGGGCATCTGACGTAATATACTTGACAACGGGAAATTATCAAAAATTATCAGATATAATATCACAAGAGAGTGAGAATAAATTGAAAATAATGCGACAGTTTTTCGAAAATTTGTTGTCTGGCAATAGACACGAGAGCCCGCAGCGCTCGAGTGGCTATTGCCCAATGACAACAAATTTGAGTAAAAATGAAACATTATTTTCTTATTTATTCTTACTGTCGTGTAATATTCGTAAGATTATTTTTTAACATTGCCTACAGTAGGAAAAATGAAAGAATACCCATGAACGAACATATAAAACACGCTTTATTTTCCTGTCACCGTGTCACACAAAAAATTGGCCAGCGCAAGTACATGTAATAATTATTGTTACATGTCCTTGCACTGGACAATTTTCTTTGTGACACGGTGACAGGAAAATACAGCGTGTTTTATATGTTCGTTCATGGGTATTCTTTCATTTTTCCGACTATATGTGTGTTCTCCTCGTGACAATTTGACATTAGATGCAGAGCTAAAACTATATTATGGATATTTTCTTAAATGTGACAGTTGTCAAAACTAGGAAACTGGTTGCAATTAAACAGAAACAATCTACTTAAAAAAATTCTCACTGTAATTTTCTACAGTAGAAAATTACCGACGAGATAATAATCTGATTGGACAGAATTAAACACGTGATCAAAAATCTTACTATACGATTGGAAGTTAAACTCATAAAAAAATAATCGCTGTATTTTTTATTCGTGTAGGTTTCTATTGGTCAGAATCTCTATGAATGAAATAATCAGGAACATTGAAGATCATAGATGAATGATCTGTCTTATAAAAAATGAAAATGAGAAGAAGAAAAAAATAAAGATCAAAATGACTAAATTTTATGCGCAATATTTATGTGAAGTAAACTCGACCTGTAAATAGCGCGAGCGGTAGGTAAAGTCTGCGGTAGAGTTTTCTTGAAAAAACAGTGACATGAACGTAAAATGGAAGGTAAATCAAAAGTGAATCGAAAACTATTTGTGGGGAAAAGCTGAGAAATTGTAGCGAATGTCATATATTTTATACAACAAGAAGCAAGGGAAAACATGCCTTTAATAGTCTTAAAACAATTGCAGGAACGTGCTGCAACAGCAGCTGGTGTAGGTTTAGGCCCCATAAATAGGCTTATATAATAAGAAATTTCGAGGAAATTGAATTCCATTGAGAAAGCTACATCATTATCATTTAGTACTCCAAATAAAAATAGCTCAGCATTAAAATCTAATTTAAATGTACAAAAAGTGCTACCTCTATTTCTATTTGATTTTTATACTACTATAGGTTTCAACTATACGAGGAATACACAGAACTGTAACTAAAAATAACTACAATGGATCGCATGAATCTTTAAAAAAAGCCATGAGGGATATAGGCACTAGACGAGAACAAAAAATTACAGAAAACTTCTAATGGATGTCTCCAAACGGACAAAGAATGATAATATGATGAATGTGTGGGTAGAAAACTGTTTTGTAAATGGCTTGTTTGAAATTCAAGCCCTAAATCAGGGGAATATCACAGTTAAATGAATGATGAAAATTATAAAAAATGGCTTCAGGGAATGCTTATTTCCAATCTTCCTCCACATAGTGTACTAGTTGTTGACAAAGCTCCTGATCACAACGTGTAGCTGACAAATATCCAACGAAACGTAATGTCTTTTTCAGAAGATATGTTAAAAGTCGATCTTCACAGCATTAGATATACAAAAGCCATTCTTCTTCTTCTTAAGGTGGCCTTCGTTTTCGCATAGGCATCCACCGTACATTGTCTTATCAGGTGAGATGTTAGATAATCAGGATTAAATAGTTCTGTTCTTAGCAGCATTGAAAAGCATTTCATAGCTCTGAATTATTGTCCACTGGCGAATACTACGCAACCATTACATCTTTTTACGTCCCAGACCCCTCATACTCATACCCATTGACGTTTTGACGTTTCGACTTCCACCTCCTATCCTATTAGGATTTTGTATTTTGATAACGACGTCCGATGTGAAAGTCGAATAGAATAGAAATATGCTTTATTGTCACTGAAAATGTTTACAATTTTATGGACAAAGCTTACATACAGTCAAAAGAAAAATAATATCAATAACAAATAATAACAACTACAATTTACTAAAATTAAATAAATCGTCAATATACAATATATAAGCTATAAAAGCAAAGAAAAAAACAATGTATTGCAAAATTTATATAAATTGCAAATTGAACATACAACAAATAAAATACAACATTAGGAACTGACAAGTTTAAGCTACTGCGTATGAAACCCAATTTTATTAGTTATTTATTAAGAAATTCTTCTATTGAATAATATGGTCTTTTAGATAGATACCCAAGTAGCAGCGAACGGGTCTATTAAGTCTTTTAAGGATGCTTTTAAAACCATGTTAAAAGACACTTTAAGTGCAGGCAGTTTTATAGCACACTTAAAAAAGTTTCTTAAATGGACACTTTTAAAGACAATTTACCATATTAAATGATTTTTTAAACCCATATACTCCATATAGGCCAACAAATTTTTACATGTGTTATGATAGGTAGATACGTATTTGTAACCATAAAATAATAAACAGTATCTACTTGGTTATTTCGGACTGTCAAGGTAGAAAAACACGTGCGCACCCAACTTTATTGATATTGTTAACCCTTAAGTACTAACATCTTAAATCAATGACGTAAACACTAACTAACCGCCTGACAGACGGGTTTAAAATTGTAGTGGTAATTTTTGTTTTTGTTAAATATTTTAATGCAAAAAAATATCTCGATCACTTACTGTCAATATTGATTATCTAAAAAACACAGTAATTAATCTAGTTTTTCTGTATTTATTAAAATAAAAAACATTATAACAAGAATGGAAGGATTGTTTGTGTACCTTTTCACTCTTGAAAAAAAAGTGTGATAAAAATTAAACAAATTAAAGAATCTTAATAAAAATTTATAATGGAGTTAAACAAAGAGTAAGAAAAATGAAAATTAAAAGGTTTTTAAAAAATGTTAAAACAAAAAAAACTGACAGGTACTATATTTAGTACAGTGTAGCAATGGTAGTCAATGGCAACATTTTCATCACAAATTGATTCCACTTCGCTTATGTCGTCTTCTACCTCATCAAACCATTTCAAAAGAGCTTCCTCAGGGTCTTTATTCCCTTATTTGATGTTTTTTGACGAACTCGGGCACATTATGTGTAATGACGAACTGGGCACAAACACTAACACCCCGTCTATTAGACGGAAATCACACTTTGAGCCCAAATATCTTTCGAATAACAACCTGCCGAATTCAATACTACTAAAGAACAACCCAACTTGAAAAGTCATAAACGGGTGACCTTCAAAATTTTCTAGGAAGGGAAATATCCCACTTTTGACATGCGATGCCGTCTGAGAGACGGGGTGTTAGTACTTAAGGGTTAACAAAATTAGGTCTGAATAACTCACGTGCCCTAAAATTTCTTAATTTTGGCCATTAAAAAATAAAAACAATAAATAAATTTAAATCCTAAAAATATTAATTTCAAAGAAAAATAATTGTATCTATAATTTTAATGTTTTATTTTAATGTTAAAATAAATCGAATTAATGTCTTTAAGTCGCTTATTTATAATTTTTAGGTAAGCTTTATATTTTAATATATCATGGCTTTCAGCATATCCAGAAAGCAATATGGCTGAAATACAAATAAAACTATTTAGTCTATCAACAGAGAATTGTTAAGATCAAATGGTTTTATTTGATACCTTTCCAAGAGCATATATCCTACGTAAAAGCAAGGTTGCCTTGGAATTAAAACCGTTTAGTTTTAATGCTACTGTTAATAATGCCACTCGGTTTTAATGTGAATCTAACCTAAAATCGAGTCGTCATAGTGTTGTGTGTGTTATATTTTTCTTTTAAAATGACCAGTTTGTTTATATTTTAAGTACTTGCGACTTATTTCTTCCATACTAACTGTACTTCTACTTTTTACAACACACTACACCACTGTTTCGCTCTGAAACAAATGGCCGACCCTTTTGGACATGAAAGAAGAGGGGATGAGTTTAGTTTTATTGTTTCTAACAAGAAGCGTGGTTTAGTCTTTACGATAACCAAATTGATTCAGTTAAGAGCGTTTGTTTTTAATATAGCCTACTAACTGCTTTTAAGAAAGCAACTTTAAAGAAAAATAAAAAAATAGTTTTAAGGCATATGTTTTACTGACATGGTAGTCTTGAGATCAAGTAGTTTTAATAAAAGGTTTTATTAGTCATATTAGGAGAATCTTTAAAACTGCAATAAAACTAAAAGGTCACAAACTAGAATCTAATCAAACCAAACAGTCTGGAAGTTCTTAAAAAACGGATTAGTTTTAAAGTGAACTGAGAATAAACAATTTTAAAACTACAATAAGACAAATTATCTATTAAGATTAATTAGTCTCATTTGATACTCTTATTAGATACTTTAAAACTAGTGACAAATGCTTAACAGTTTTAAAGTTCTGGCAGTACATCTACAAGGTAACTTTAAAACCATTATCTTTTTATTTACCACAATAAAACCTTTATTAACCTTAAATAAAACTAAAATGTTTTTATTGTGCTACTTGGGTAGTCTTTTGTCATTTTACGGAACTTTGGGAAATATGTTGCAGATTTAAGTTATAACGGGAGATGGTTGTAAAGTGTTTTTGCGGAATATAATATAGATTTCTGTTACTAAGAGGCAAAGGTTGAAGAGCTCCTTTACAGGATCATTAGGATAATGTTTTATCTATGTTAAAAGAGAGTAAATTAGAGTCAGACCAGGTTTTTATCGTCAGTAGATGCGAGGTCAATATAAACGTTATCCGAAATGTCAATATAATAATTTTTTAAGTTAAATTGTGGCTTATTTTCCAGTTAGAATAGTAAATTGCATAAATGCCACAAAGAAATAGCTTTAAAACAATAGAGAAATTTATATATTTTTTACGAATCCCCATGTTATGCATGGCTATATAATGTAGAAGTTTATACATTGTTTCAAGTCAAGAAAATGCACTTGTCAGCATGTATATAATCAGGTAACGTTGCTTATCCTGTAATACAGTCATTACCGTCAATATACAATAAATTAAGTTTAATTTTTACGTCTACTATATCATTCTTTAGTTCAAAACTTTTATAATGCCCTATAAACTCGAACATATCAATTACACGACTCAATTATCCACTGCAAGTTACTATCGGCCTAGGCGTAAAACTTAAAAAGCAAAAGCTACATGAAAGCACCCATCAAATCAGTCGGAACAAATCTCTTTTACGATCATTTTTACGAGCGTTCCTAATTTAAATGATTCCCACATTTACGAAAGTACAAATTTTTCGACAACTTTATGGCCACTTTACTATCTTCAGAGAGAAATTTCATGTTTATTCAGCCGCGATTTTGCTGAAGAACAATAATAAACCGGAGCAAAGAGTTACTTTTTAGTGTGCTGCTTTAAAATAAATAAATGCAATTAACTGATTTACGGTTTCAACACTTAACAAAGGTTTGAAACACAGACCAATTATTTGCAGAAAAAATGGAGAGTGAACTATAAAAGTATTTTTTATCTCAACAAAAATGTATCTAAAATAAATGTAATTCAATGATTATACTTTATAATTTTTGTGTATAGTGTCCAAAATTTAGGCAAGAAGTAAATGGAATAGCACATCAAGCAAATGGCCTCCATGACCTTGCTGGCACATACACACTCTTTTGTCGAAATTATCCATGACCATTTTGCATAAATGTGGCTGAATTTCATTGATGTAGAGTTGAATTTCCTTACTCAATACACGGGTGGTTGTAGGCTTATTATTGGCATAAAGTTTTGACTTCAAATAGTCCCTTAAAAGTAAAGCTAATCGTGTTAAATCACACAATCTAGGGAACCAATTATGATCAACGAAACAAGAGAATACACGACGAGGAAATGTCTCATGCAGCATTTTAAATATTTCACGGATTGTATGGCATGTGGCACCATTTTGTTGACACCATAAATATGTCGTACACATCAATATCATCCAATTTAGGTAAAAACAACTATGTTACGACATGATGCAACATCGATCACCAATCAGCAGTAACAATGACCGCTTGACCAGCTTTATTTTCAAAGAAGTATGACGTATGGCCCAGTGATGCTCCAACCCAAAATTCACACCAAATAGTGATTCGTTGTTTCCACAATCACATGTTGATTCTCAGTCATAAAATGTGGCAATGTTGACGACTACGAAGCCATCAAGTTGAAAATCTGCTTCATCGCTTAATATAATTTTGGTCTCAAAATCAGCATCTACTTATTGATGTTCAATAATCTACTCAATGTATTCTATTCATTGTGCATGGTCATTACGCTTCAGTTCTTGTGTCAATTGAACTTTTTAAATATGGAGATGCAGATCTTCAGTGGTTATACGCTGTAGATGGCTTCTGTAAAGTTGCAAATCTTGCTCACTATTTCGAATTGATGTTCCTGGACTTTTACCAACACTCTTTACCAACACATCACCAATTTTTTAGTTACTCTCTTCACATTTCTTCTCTGTGTAGATGCAAAATTCACATTCTCCAAATTTTCATATTTTCAGTTATGTATATCAGTGAATTCGTCTTTTTAAGGCGAATCGAACCGTGATAATATTTTGAACCAAAACTCACATTTTAAAATCGAAAAACCATACTGAAAATGAAGTTCTGAAACATAAGTCACATTATCCAACACATGATTTGCAGCAAAATTAATATTCTCCAATTCGACCAATCAGAGTACGTAGGGCGCATCACGTGATCGTCATCAGTCTGGTGATGTTTTGTCAAAGCTTTTTTGAACCTCACCTCACTTGTTGCATTTACATGTGCTTGTTAAGGTTGATTAACGCTTTTATGATTGTGATTTAACTAAAACGACTTTTATTACTAGTTAATAAACTAAATTACTGGTGCATAATGGATGAGCTAGTAGAATCGGGAGAGGAAAAGTTGACGAATATGTTGGGGAATTTGGACTAGGTGTCAGAAACGAAAGAGGGGATAGACTCGTGAATTTTTGTCAAAACTAACATTTTGCAGTAATGAACACAATGTTCCAGCTACCCGACAGAAGATTGTACACTTGGAGATCTCCTACAGACAACAAAGACCGCATCGTCAGAAACCAAATAGACTATATACTGGTCATAAATAGATACAAAAATTCAATTAAAGCAGTAAAGGCGTACCCCGGAGCAGATGTCAACTCAGATCATAACCCGCTGATAGCAGTAATGCACTTAAAACTCAAAAAGATAGTAAGACGTAAAAATAAACCATCACTTGATTATACGAAATTAAGAAAAACAGAAATACATGAAAAAATGATCCAACAAGTCAACTCAAATCTAACACAAGTAGAAGAAGAAATTTTAACATGAGAAGAAGTCAATGAAAAATGGAATAAAATACAGAAGGCATTGCTAAAGGCTGGGGAAGAAAATTTAAAGCCTGCAAAGACAAATAAAAAGCAGAAGTGGATGACTTCGGAAATTCTAGCATTAATGGAAGAGAGGAGAAAAGCCAAAGGTAGAAATGAGCCAAAATACAAAGAACTACAAAATAAAATTAAAGTAGAGATAAAAATGCCAAGGAAAAGTGGTTAACAGAACAATGCAAAGAAATAGAATAATATGACAGAAAATACGACAGCTTTAATATGCATAAAAAATAAAAGAACTAACAAATACCAAAAAGCGAGCACACTATGGGATACTTAAAGATGATAACGGTAAATTCATCTCAGACATCAAAGATAAATTAAGGTTTTGGCAGGAATACATAATGAAACTATTCGACGATGATAGAATGATACAAGAAGAACCACAGATCAAATACCCACTGAGCTAATTAAATGCATTGACGAAGAAACACTGCATATACTTTCAGATCTGTTCAACAAGGTATATACATACAACAGGAGTAATACCCCAGGATTGGTTGCTGTCCACATTTGTAACACTACCAAAGTCAATACATGCGACAGAATGCACCCAGTACAGAACAATTTCTTTAATAAGCCACACACTTAAGATATTCCTCAAAATAATACATGGAAGACTATACAAAAAAATAGAGGAAGATATAGATGACACCCAGTTTGGTTTCAGAGGAGGACTAGGAACGAGAGAGGCTCTGTTCGCTTTTAACGTTCTCGCGCAAAGACGACTAGATATGAACCAATATCTCTATGTCTGCTTTATAGATTATCAAAAGGCTTTTGATAGAGTACGACATCAGAAACTCATAAAACTTTTAAAAGAGAAGAATGTGGATAGTCGAGATATACGGGTTATTGTCAATCTGTACTGGAATCAAAAAGCAACGGTTAAAATCGAAAATGTCGAAACAAAGGCCATAAAAATCAAGAGAGGTGTTAGACAGGGTTGCGTGTTGTCTCCATTGTTATTCAATCTGTACGAAGAAGCTATTTTTAAGGAAGCAATATCAGAGGAAGAACAGGGTATATCAATAAACGGAAAAATCTTGAACAACATAAGATTCGCAGACGACACCGCTATTTTTGCAGACAGTCTAGATGCACTGCAACTATTAGTAAATAGATTACATCAAGTCAGTATGGACTATGGACTACAAATGAACGTTAAGAAAACCAAGTTCATGATTATTTCTAAGCAACATACAGTAGGAAGGTTGGATATCGAGGGAAAATAGGTAGAAAGAGTGAATAACTACAAATATCTGGGAACCTGGGTAAATGAAAACAATGACCAGGGTAGAGAAATCAGGACACGCATTAAAATTGCAACACAAGCATTTATAGAAATGAAAAAGATGTTTGTTAATCGAGACCTTCCTCTGGAGCTGAGGATAAGAGCCTTAAGATGCTACGTGTTCTCGACTTAGTTGTATGGAGTGGAAATCTGGACACTAAAAGTAGAAAATATAAAGAAGTTGGCAGCCTTTGAGATGTAGTGCTATAGAAGGATTTTGAAAATACCATGGATCCAACGAGTTACAAATGCAGAAGTGTTAAGAAGGCTGCAAAAGGATTGCGAGGTGATAAAGAACATCAAAACAAGAAAGCTAGAATATTTGGACCACATTACTAGAGGTGCGAACTATGAGATATTAAGCCTCATAATGCAAGGTAAAATAAAGGGTAAAAGATCCATAGATAGAAGAAGAATTTCCTGGCTGAGAAACTTAAGAGAGTGGTATAGTTGTAGCTCAGTAGATCTTTTCAGAGCAGCTGCCAATAAGGTACGGATAGCTGTGATGATAGCCAACCTCCGATAGGAGAAGGAACTACAAGAAGAAGAACCCTCGACTGGTCAAACAAGGAAAAAGAAAATAAGTCACGAGGAGTGGAAACGAAACATATCTGAATTAGCAAGGTTAGTTGTTAGTATTCTACAGTCTAAAGCAAAGTTCAAATATTTTGCATCATAACTAACATTATCCATGAGATTTTGGTGCAAAACTCACATTGTCTGAATTTTAAATTAAATTTACAAAACAATTTTCATTAAATACACCCATAAAGTTTATGCAAACAGTTTCTATTACTGCAAAGTTGTTACACAAAAAAAATTGAAGGATTATACCTTATACCATGGTCTTCAATAGTAAACAAATTTTCTCATTTTTCCGAAAGTTGAGAAACGTGGAGAATGCGAATTCTGCATCTACACCATTTAATATTCCGACCGTATTAGGCCAGGGTAATAAGGCAAAAATATACCCTGTTCGTGACACTCGAGCAGCCAGGGTACTGAAGCGTTTTTTCGACAGGTAATACATATGAGAACAAATTGTAACTATTTCCTGCGTAGGATCTGGCGGCCATTTTTATTTATAAACAATTTAATGTCGAAAAACGTCATTTTTTCCGTTTTTTCTCAAATCAATGGAAAACAGTGTACCTTGTGGTTACATTAGTACAAACATCTTCGTGAGCATGGAAAAATCTTTAAAATGACGTATTACACAGATTGATAAACTTATTTATTGTTAATATAATTGAGAAAAAAGGTCTAAATTGCAAAAAAATTAATTTTGCAATAACTATTGTAAAAATTAATGTACAGCTTTGAAATTTTTGTCAAATGAGGGTTCTGTAGTGCGTAATATGTGACAAAAATTTCGAAGCGATTTATTCAATTGTTTATATTTTATTCAAATTGTTTATCCCAGAGAGCTTTTTTTTGCAATAAAATAAGTCAGAAAAACAGAATGTTAGAACCATTCTGCAGGTGGCAAATAAAAGATCATAAGCTAAACTTTCAAACTTGTTTAAAAAAAGTTAATAAAAAGTGCATTTATTAGTAATAAATAATTATGCAAAAGTCTCGTCAATTTTTCCTTATAAACAATTTGAATAGCTTTTTTGTTATGGTCGGCACAAACATTTTTTTACATATTCTACAAGATGGTATTTTTACACGAACTTTAAAAAAAAATAATTTAGCCTAGGTCAATTAGGGCCAAAGTTAGCAACATTTTTTTAAAAATTTACAGCTAATTTGTTTATAAAAAATAAGGATCGAAAATAGCGCTTTTTCACTTTTAAAGACATGAAGTATTCATAAAAATTGTTTTGCTCTATTTGCTTTTCAAGGAAGTCGTCAATAAAGCTTTAGAAATGAAGTATGTAAATCCATGCGACCTAAAATTGAAATATTAACTTCAAAATCCTACAGCTTTTTGTATCTTGGGAACCAACCAATGGATTTTAATGTTTTTTTAATTTGTATGTACTTTTAGCGTACTTTACAAGTATGGAGTCAGTTGATATAAATTATAATAATCAATTTAATTTATTTAAACAAAAAAAAAACAATTTATTTAATTTTTTACCGTGTTTTAGGTGCACTACTACCAAGTAATGTTATGTATATAATAATTGATAAAAAATTGTTGAGTATATTATAATATATACAGGGAGGGGCTAAACTATGGAAAAAATTTATTTTCTCTAAAATGGAGGATTGTGAACAAATCCCGAAACAGGTCGATTTTTATTTTTAAATTACAATGTTTTGGCATATATTTCATATTAGTGACGTCATCCACCAGAGCGTGATGACGTAATCTATGATTTTTTTAAATAGGAATAGGGGTCGTGTGACACCCCATTTGAAAGGGTGTTCAATTCTCTATTCAGTAATATAAACATTAATATCATTATTTATACAGGGTAGCCAAAAAAATAATTTTTGAATTAAATTAATTGACGAAAAAAGAAGAATGTATACAGTTTATTTATCTCAAAATACTTTCTGTCGCTGTCAGAAAATTGAAAAAAATGTTTAGTTGGCAAATAAACATTGATTTTCGGTCAAATTAAATGTTAAAACTGCAAAGAGGTTGTCTGTGATTTAATTTAAGCGAAAAGAAATGTTTATTTGTGAAATAATTTTTTTTTATTTACTGGCAGCAGTACAATGTATTTTGAGTTAAATAAATTACATACATTCTTCTTTTTGCGTCAATTAATTTAATCCAAAAATTATTATTTTGGTCACCCTGTATAAATAAGGATATAATTGTTTATATTACTGAATAGACAATTGAACACCCTTTCAAATGAGGTGTCACATGACCCCTATTCCCATTTAAAAAAATCATCGATTACGTCATCAAGCTCAGATGGATGACGACACTAGTATAAAATATATGCCAAAAAAATTGTAATTTAAAAATAAAAATCGACCTGTTTCGGGATTTTTCTTCCAAGTCGTCGATTTTAGAGAAAATGAATTTATTCCATAATTTAGCCCTCTCTGTATATATTATTATAATAAAAGAAAAATTTCTATAAAAGTGTGACTTTTACTCTATAAGTTTGCTTACAGTTGCAGTAATTTTTTTGATTCATTGTTTATCAAATCATTGTTATGTCTTAGATTTTATATTTATATGAATAAAAAATAATATTACCTGGGGAATAGTCCGATATTCCTCTACCAAGGCCATAACTGTACCAAATTTTCTGGAGGCCTGGGATAACGGCGAATAGCTCTTTTTAATTCATCCCATAAATGCTTAACAGGATTGAGATCTGGGCTGCATGCGGGCCATTCTAATCTTATTATGAGCATCAAGTTAGCTAAACACCTATCACAAATCGATTCGAAAGTAGGTGGATAATTTGCCGCTAATTAGTCGTTAATTAGTTGTGAAAATACCGATTTTGTCGTTTCTTTTTTTTTTATTTTTTTAGGTGCTTTGCTAACTTGATATAAAGTTAGCAAAGCACACCTCCGAAAAATGACTTTAGAGCGTTCGTAGGAGAATCGGAATAGGATTAGTTTTTGCCGCTAATTAGTCGCTAATTAGTTGTGAAAAAATTAATTTTCTAAATTAATTTTTTTTTGTTTTTTTGGGTGCTTTGCTAACTTGATATAAAGTTGGCAAAGCACGCTTCCATAAAATGATTTTAGGGATTTCGTAAAAGAATGAAAATAGAATGAGAATTTGCCGCTAATTAGTCGCTAATTAGTTGTGAAGAAATGAATTTTCTAAATTAATTTTTTTTTTGTTTTTTTGGGTGCTTTGCTAACTCGATATAAAGTTGGCGAAGCACGCCGCTATAAAATGATTTCAGAGTTTTCGTAAGGGAATGAGAATAAAATGAGAATTTGCCGCTAATTAGTCGCTAATTATTTGTGAAGGAATTTTATTCAGAAAAAAAATTTTTTTTTTTTTGTTTTTCACGGTGCTCCGCTTACTCGATATAAAGTTGGCAAAGCACGACTCCATACAATCATTTTAGGGTTTCCGTAGAAGAATAGCAATGGAATAAGAATTCTTTGCTAATTAGTCGTGCATTAGTTGTGAGAATACCAATTTTGTCGTTTTTTCGTTTTTGACGGTTCTTTGCTGACTTGATATAAAGTTCCCAAAGCATGCATCCATAAAATGATTTAGTTTTTTTTTAAGAAGCATGGAAATAGGATCAGAATTTGCCGCTAATTAGTCGCTAATTAGTTGTGAAGAAATTAATTTTCTAAATTAATTTTTTTTTGTTTTTTCGGGTTCTTTGCTAACTTGATATAAAGTTGGCAAGCACACCTCCGAAAAATCATTTTAGGGTTTTCGTAGAAGAATAGGAATAGAAAAAAATTTGCCGCTAATTAGTCGTGAATTAGTTGTGAGAATACCGATTTTGTCGTTTATTTTTTATTTTTTATTTTTAGGTGCTTTGCTAACTTGATATAAGGTTAGCAAAGCACACCTGCAAAAAATGACTTTCGAGCGTTCGTAGAAGAATGGGAATATAATGAGAATTTGCCGCTAATTAGTCGCTAATTAGTTCTGAAAAAAATAATTTTTTTGATTAATTTTTTTTTTGTTTTTTTGGGTGTTTTGCTAACTTGATATAAAGTTGGCAAAGCACGCCTCAATCAAATGATTTAAGGGTTTTCGTAAAAAAATGAGAATAGAATGAGAATTTGCCGCTAATTAGTCGCTAATTAGTTGTGAAAAAATGAATTTTCTAAATGAATTTTTTTTTCGTTTTTTTGGATGCTTTGCTAACTTGATATAAAGTTGGCAAAGCACGCCCCCATAAAATGATTTTATGGGTTTCGTAAAAGAATGAAAATATAATATGAATTTGCCGCTAATTAGTTGCTACTTAGTTGTGAAGAAATGAATTTTCTAAATTAATTTTTTTTTTGTTTTTTTGGGTGCTTCGCTAACTTGATGTAAAGTTGGCGAAGCACGCCTCCCTAAAATGATTTTAGTGTTTTCGTAAAAGAATGAAAATAGAATCAGAATTTGCCGCTAATTAATCGCTAATTAGTTGTGAAGGTATTTCATCCATAAATTCTGTTTTTTTTTTTGGTTTTTACGGTGCTTCGCTTACTCAACATTAAGTAGGCAAAGCACGCATCTTTAAAATGATTTAAGTTTTTTCGTAAAAGCATGGAAATAGGATGAGAATTTGTCGCTTATTAGTCGCTAATTAGTTGTGGACGAATTTTTTTAGCAATTTTTTTGATATTATTTTTGTTGTTTCAGGTGCTCCGCTAACTCGATGTAAAGTTAGTAAAGTACACGTTCAAAAAATGACTTCAGAGCGTTCGTAGGAGAATGGGAATAGGATTAGTTTTTGCCGCTAATTAGTCGCTAATTAGTTGTGAAAAAATTAATTTTCTAAATTAATTTTTTTTTTTTGTTTTTTCGGGTGCTTTGCTAACTTGATATAAAGTTGGCAAAGCACGCTTCCATAAAATGATTTTAGGTATTTTGTAAAAGAATAAAAATAGAATGAGAATTTGCCGCTAATTAGTCGCTAATTAGTTGTGAAGGAATGAATTTTCTAAATGAATTTTTTTTTTGGGTGTTTTGCTAACTTGATATAAAGTTGGCAAAGCACGCCTCAATAAAATGATTTAAGGGTTTTCGTAAAAAAATGAGAATAGAATGAGATTTTGCCGCTAATTAGTTGCGAAGGAACTTCATTCAGAACATTTTTTGTTTTGTTTTTTACGGTGCTTCGCTTACTCGATATAAAGTTGGTAAAGCACGCCCTGATACAATCTTTTCAGGGTTTTCGTAAAAGAATATGAATAGAATAAGAATTTGTCGCTAATTAGTCGTGCAATAGTTGTGAGAATACCAATTTTGTCGTTGTTTTTTTGTTTTTTACGGTTCTTTGCTGACTTCATATAAAGTTTGCCCGACCGCCCGCCTTTTTACCACTCATATATAAAAGTTATTCTACAGTAGTAATTTTTAAAAATGAATAGATTTTGACTTCGATGGTCATCGACCACCAAATTCTTATTATGTGTAATTTCCAATCTAATCTCAAAGTCCCAAGGAAAAACAAAGAGTAAAATAACAAAATAGTTATAAATGAAATTTAGTGGAACGTATTTCATTATAAACAATTTACCATTTTTGACAATAAAAAGTTAAAAACTTTTATTTTCTCTGATATTGTGTTGTATTTTTTAAAAAAACACGAAATGGTTCAAAAAAAATTTTAGTTGACTGATGTTTAGTATAAGAAAATAGTTGTTTACAACAAAATAAAGTTGTAGACATTGTCTCTACTCAATATAGTAGTCATACGAGTCCTTGGAAGAACACGAATGGATGATTCTCTGAACTATTTTACGTGTAGGATTATATCTGACTATCCCGAACGGAAATTCTGGATTATTCTTTTGTATGTATCTCTGAAAATGCATGGTCAACGACCCAGTGAGCCCGCTGCTCCCTGAGGACCAAGCCGGAAAAGCTAACCATTGGTTGCACCTAAGAAGAATGCATTCTTCTTAGTCGCATCGTTTCCTTGAGACAGTTTGCTTCGTCAAAGGCCTAGCTGTGAGTCTGATTTCACAGAGTTCGACAATTTATTTCTTTCCGTGTTTTCAAAGTGTCCTGCAAAATGAATCCTTTTATATTATTACGTGTGACATTACAAATCAATCACGATTAAAAAGTACATTTTCCATGGTGCAAACGATTTTTTAATCATAATGGGAGAAAAAGCCGATTTTTGTCCGCTAAGCGGGCAAAAAAGGAGGCTTTTTGGACCGCTTTGATAAAAAATAGTTATTTTCATTCCTTGGGGAAAAAAAATTTCTTGCGAAGGAAATATTCACTTGAGGGAAAATAGCTATTTTCGTACGTGTGAGCAAGAAGTCGATTTTGGCGAAGACGTGATTTTTGAGGCGAGGCGAAGCCAAGCCGTAAAATCGTCTGAGCCTAAATCGACGATTGCTCATACGTACGAACATAGTTTTTCATGTTGAAGGCTCAAAAATCGTGATTTTGCGTTACGCACACGTACAAAAATCACGCTTTTTGTGCCTGAAGCACACTGAGAAAAAAAATGTTCGGTTATTCAGCATAAGTCTTCTACACATTACTACATTGTCCACCAAAAAGATACCAAGACGGTGAATCTTGTATAGGTTCCAATTCATATCGAACATCTTAACAGCCATTTATGAATTTTCGAAACGCTATCCTGTCATAATCGCGATACTCGTATTATGAATAACAGTTTGAATGTTGTATAAATTAGAAGATATAAAATTTGCAACACGCGTCAAGTTTTCTGTTGTGCTGAAGAGTGGAGAATATGATTCTGTGTCAAAGGTTTTTTCATTCTGCGAAACAGATTTTACTACACTGGAACGGCAGTACGCGCAATACGAAGCAGTCTAGTAAAATTGGTTACGTTATGCCCGAAAGTTTCAAACACGCATAACAATAAAGCCCATTCATGGGGTATTTTTAATTCTCCCGGGGTGTATAAATCACCCAATATATGTAGAAACTGCTTCTGCGTATATATGTGCTTTTTTTGCTCGAAATAAAACGCTCGAAAGTCATTTTTTGCAGGTGTGCTTTGCTAACCTTATATCAAGTTAGCAAAGCACCTAAAAAAATAAAAAATAAAAATAAACGACAAAATCGGTATTCTCACAACTAATTCACGACTAATTAACGGCAAATTTTTTTTCTATTCCTATTCTTCTACGAAAACCCTAAAATGATTTTTCGGAGGTGTGCTTGCCAACTTTATATCGAGTTAGCAAAGCAGCCAAAAAAACAAAAAAAAAATTAATTTAGAAAATTCATTTCTTCACAACTAATTAGCGACTAATTAGCGGCAAATTCATATTATATTTTCATTCTTTTACGAAACCCATAAAATCATTTCATGGGGGCGTGCTTTGCCAACTTTATGTCAAGTTAGCAAAGCATCCAAAAAAACGAAAAAAAAATTCATTTAGAAAATTCATTTTTTCACAACTAATTAGCGACTAATTAGCGGCAAATTCTCATTCTATTCTCTTTTTTTCACGAAAACCCTTAAATCATTTGATTGAGGCGTGCTTTGCCAACTTTATATCAAGTTAGCAAAACACCCAAAAAAACAAAAAAAAAATTAATTAAAAAAATTATTTTTTTCAGAACTAATTAGTGACTAATTAGCGGCAAATTCTCATTCTATTCCCATTTTTCTACGAACGCTCGAAAGTCATTTTTTGCAGGTGTGCTTTGCTAACCTTATACCAAGTTAGCAAAGCACCTAAAAAATAAAAAATAAAAATAAACGACAAAATCGGTATTCTCACAACTAATTCACGACTAATTAGCGGCAAATTTTTTTTCTATTCCTATTCTTCTACGAAAACCCTAAAATGATTTTTCGGAGGTGTGCTTGCCAACTTTATATCAAGTTAGCAAAGCACCCGAAAAAACAAAAAAAAATTAATTTAGAAAAATAATTTCTTCACAACTAAGTAGCGACTAATTAGCGGCAAATTCTGATCCTATTTCCATGCTTTTTCATAAAAACCCAAATCATTTTATGGATGCATGCTTTGCGAACTTTATATCAAGTCAGCAAAGAACCGTCAAAAACGAAAAAACGACAAAATTGGTATTCTCACAACTAATGCACGACTAATTAGCAAAGAATTCTTATTACATTGCTATTCTTCTACGGAAACCCTAAAATGATTGTATGGAGTCGTGCTCTGCCAACTTTATATCGAGTAAGCGGAGCACCGTGAAAAACAAAAAAAAAATTTTTCTGAATAAAATTCCTTCACAAATAATTAGCGACTAATCAGCGGCAAATTCTCATTTTATTCTCATTCCCCTACAAAAACTCTGAAATCATTTTATAGCGGCGTGCTTCGCCAACTTTATATCGAGTTAGCAAAGCAGCCAAAAAAACAAAAAAAAAATTAATTTAGAAAATTCATTTCTTCACAACTAATTAGCGACTAATTAGCGACAAATTCTCATTCAATTTTTATTCTTTCACGAAATCCCTAAAATCATTTTATGGAAGCGTGCTTTGCCAACTTTATATCAAGTTATCAAAGCACCTAAAAAACAAAAAAAAAATCATTTAGAAAATTCATTCCTTCACAACTAATTAGCGACTAATTAGCGGCAAATTCTCATTCTATTTTTATTCTTTCACGAAATCCCTAAAATCATTTTATGGAAGCGTGCTTTGCCAACTTTATATCAAGTTACCAAAGCACCCAAAAAAACAAAAAAAAATTAATAAAAAAAATTAATTTCTTTACAATTAATTAGCGACTAATTAGCGGCAAATTCTCATTCTATTCCCATTCTTCTACGAACGCTCGAAAGTCATTTTTTGGAGTTGTGCTTTGCTAACCTTATATCAATTTAGCAGAGCACCTAAAAAAATAAAAAGAAATAAATAAACGACAAAATCGGTATTCTTACAACTTATTCACGACTAATTAGCGGCAAATTTTTTTTCTATTTCCATTCTTTTACGATAACCCTAAAATGATTTTTCGGAGGTGTGCTTGCCAACTTTGTATCAAGTTAACAAAGCACCCAAAAAAACAAAAACAAAATTAATTTAGAAAATCAATTTGTTCACAACTAATTGGCGACTAATTAGCGGCAAATTCTGATCCTATTTTCATGCTACTACAAAAAAACCTAAATCATTTTATGGATGCGTGCTTTGCGAACTTTATATCAAGTCAGCAAAGAACCGTCAAAAACAAAAAAACGACAAAATTGGTGTGTTCACAACTAATGCACGACTAATTAGCAAAGAATTCTTATTCCATTGCTATTCTTCTCCGGAAACCCTAGAATGATTGTATGGAGTCGTGCTTTGCCAACTTTATATCGAGTAAGCGGAGCACCGTGAAAAACAAAAAAAAAATTTTTGTGAATAAAATTCCTTTACAAATAATTAGCGACTAATTAGCTGCAAATTCTCATTTTATTCTCATTCCCTTACGAAAACTCTGAAATCATTTTATAGCGGCGTGCTTCGCCAACTTTATATCGAGTTAGCAAAGCACCCAAAAAAACAAAAAAAAAATTAATTTAGAAAATTCATTTCTTCACAACTAATTAGCGACTAATTAGCGGCAAATTCTCATTCTATTTTCATTCTTTTACGAAATCCCTAAAATCATTTTATGGAAGCGTGCTTTGCCAACTTTATATCAAGTTAGCAAAGCACCCAAAAAACCAAAAAAAAAATTAATTTAGAAAATTAATTTTTTCACAACTAATTAGCGACTAATTAGCGGCAAAAACTAATCCTATTCCGATTCTCCTACGAACGCTCTAAAGTCATTTTTCGGAGGTGTGCTTTGCTAACTTTATATCAAGTTAGCAAAGCACCTAAAAAAATAAAAAAAAAACGAAACGACAAAATCGGTATTTTCACAACTAATTAACGACTAATTAGCGGCAAATTATCCACCTACTTTCGAATCGATTTGTGATAGGTGTTTAGCTAACTTGATGCTCATAATCTTATCAATCCAACCTCTATTTTATGAGTCAATCAGTGTTTTTATTTACAAAAAATGGTACAGCTCTTACACGAAAAGAGATATTCGGATAATTCAAAAAACAAAATTTTAGTGATGTCTCTGGGATAATATGACAGGACTATGACACAAAATGAGCCCTTCCGTTTTTCCACAGAATTTTTTAAAATTAGTAGAAAATACAACGCTTCCATTCACCCCTGTATAATGCCACGCAAGCAAATTTTTTTCGTTACCGGAAAAATACGAAACGATATCAATATATGTATCTACAAATTGGTGCAAGAATCTTAAAAATCGGAGCACAAATAATAAAGTTATAAACTATTAAACTTAATCAAAAATTTTGGGTGGCCGAATTTTGTGCCGGTGAGTGTAGTAATAATATATTTATTACAATTTTTTATCAATTATTACATACATAACATTGTAGTTGTTCACCTAAAATACGGTAAAAAAATTTTTTTTGACAAAAATTTTTTAAACAAATTTAATTGTTTATTAAATAATTTATAAATCAACAGACTCCATATTTGTAAAGTACGCTAAAAGTACATACAAATTTAAAAAAACATTAAAATCCATTGGTTGGTTCCCAAGTTACAAAAAATTGTAGGATTTTGAAGTTGATATTTCAATTTTAGGTCGCACGGATTTTATGCTTCTACTTCATTTTTGAAGCTTTATTGACGACTCCCTTAAAGAGCAAATAAATCCAAAAATTTTTCTGAATACTTCGTGTCTTTAAAAGTGGAAGAGCGCTATTTTCGATTCTTATTTATCATAAACAAATTAGCTGTGGATTTTTAAAAAAATGTTGCTAACTTTGGCCCTAATTGACCTAGGCTAACTTATTTTTTCCTAAGTTCGTATAAAAATGCCATCTTTTAGAATGTGCAAAAAAAATTTTTGTACCGGCCATAACAAGAAAGTTATTCAAATTGTTTATAAGGAAAAATTAACGAGAATTTTTCATAATTATTTATTACTCATAAGTGCACTCTTTATTAACATTTTTTAAACAGGTTTGAAAGTTTAGCTTATGCTCTTACATTTGACACCTGCAGAGTGGTTCTAACATTCTGTTTTTCTGACTTATGTTATTGCAAAAAAAAGCTCTCTGGGATAAACAATTTGAATAAAATATAAACAATTAAATGAATCGCTTTGAAATTTTTGTCACGTGTTAAGCACTAATTAACCCTCATTTGACAAAAAATTCAAAGTTGTACACTAATTTTTACAATAGTTATTGCAAAATTAATTTTTTTGAAATTTAGACCTTTTTTCTCAATTATATTAACAATAAATAAGTGTATCAACCTTTGTAATACGTCATTTTAAAGGTTTTTTTATGCTCTCGAAGATTTTTGTTCTAATGTAACCAGAAGGTGCACTGTTTTCCATTGATTTGAAAAAAATCGGAAAAAATGCCGTTTTTCGACATTAAATTGTTTATAAATAAAAATGGCCGCCAGATCCTACGCAGGAAATAGTCACAATTTGTTCTCATAGGTATTACCTGTCGAAAAAACGCTTCAGTACCCTGGCTGCTCGAGTGTCATGGAAAAAACCTTATTACCCTGGACTATATTTTGTACAAAATTTTCAAACTGTGGTCGCCAAACTTTTATTATTTCTAAAATATTGTTCAACAATGAAAACGCGTTCTTTTTTGCCATTTTTACTAACTTTAATCTGTCATCTGTCATCGAACCTGTTTTCCTTTTTCGTTGCCTACCCTTCACTGCATGCACTGCACAAATGGAGGCAAATTTAATTCTTGAGTGAATTTTGGGACACCTTAATCTACCTACTATGGTAGGTATAAAAACTAAAAATAAAAATATAAAAAATACCGAGATCCACATAACAAAAAGTGTGAAGTATTAAAAAAGTAAGCGAAAGTTTTATTTTAATAAAATATAAAATAATATCAAAATAAAACTTTATTGGGACCATTTTTCTGGTAATACCTTCGTGGCTTCTAAAAATTTGCAAGCCAAACGAATGCCGGAGCAAAGAAGGCTAAGGCAAATTTACCTAATAATTGCATTTTATTTCTCGCCTGTCCAGTGCGGAAAAATTCCAACGCAAAATGGTCCCCTATACTGAGTTAGGAGTAAAACTAATATAAATTAATTATTATTTCGTTGCAAAACGTCCCAAAATTATTTTGTTAAAATATATTATCGATTATTTATATCTATTAAAAAAGTATTGGCAGGAGTGCGGTGGCCAGTTGGTTTCTGTTTAGACTGGTCAACACCCTTTTCAAAATTCTATAGTTTTATGTAAATTTCGACAAATATTTCAATAATAAATGAATCGCTTACTTCTTTTTTGCTACTGCATTGTTTCGAAATTTCGTTTATAATGAAAAGGTCAAGTACAATGAAAATGTCATTCTGTGGAAGTGGCTAAAGTACCAACCAACCAAAACATTTAAATTAGACGGGTAGAACTATATCAATAATTGAACATCTAACTGGAAAATATTTATATAATAATAAATATATACCTTTGTATATCCTATATTTATTTTAATCCATTAAAAAGAACATGAAACAATATGTTTATTAGCGAGTAACATAGGGTGGGTCCATCCCCTATGTTACGAAAATCCACTAAATTTTTTTACTAGTTAGTAACATTAAATAAGTATGCAAAAGTAAGTATGCAAAAATAGTATATACTGTAATAGTTAAAATGTGCACACAGACATAAAGTTATAAAAGGCTATATTTGATAAATACTAGATTTTTTACAAGCCTCTTATGGACCTTTTCTGCACAATTACTAAGATTTTTCTGCACAAATTTGTCTGATCTATTTCCATATCGAATTTTAAATCAAGTTCTTCCTTGGCAAATATTGCAACGAAAGACATAAATTAAACTAGATATACCGTTACATGTTCCGTCCAAATAGCCAAAGTCTATATTTGGAGATGAAAGTGATATGCACCTATTAAAAGCACATAATAAAAAGATAACCAGTTTCATTGCGACAAAGATCGTCGGTCGAAATGGATACCTAAATTATATTTCCTTGTTATTCTAGTTACCACTTTTCATTTGGTTGTCAAGATATCTCAAAAATAATTAGGGATTTGTTAGTTGTATGGATGCAAATGGAGGCTGATTGTTGATATTGAGTGGAACTAATTAATACAGATTTTGTTCTCATCAAGATCGCATTCCATGAGTTCATTTGCTGTTAATGGCGCAAGTAGGCACTTGTGCTAGCGTTTATACTTTCAACTGAATAATTTATTAATGTAATTGTGTACCCACCATCTTCTTATGTTGGTATGTATTTATCATGCAAATCGTCCGATTGTAATAGATTTTTAATGTATAACAGACCTACTTAAATATTATCATAATGAACTGTGGCTATGCGAAAAACTATTATATCCTGATTGTACCTAAATTTCGCAAACTTAGAGAAGTAGGGATAGATATAGAGTATAAAAAAAGGAGAACAGTAAGTAGAAATCTCAAAAAAATTAAAATGGGATATTCACAGATAATAAAAGATGATAAAATTCACTATATAATATCAAAGTGTATATTCAAAAGTATCAAAATCATAAATATCACTAAATAGGCAAATAAAATATTCAGCTAAAATATTCTAATATGCATCAATTTAGTATAACCGCCAGAAAATTTAACATGATAATTTCCCCAAAAAAGACATAATTGATGATTATATCTACTAAGTTGCAAATCTACTAAGATGTAAATTAAAGTTTTAAGTTTAAACACTAGAACAAGTAATGGAGTTTAAATATCTAGGCATCACACTATCTAGCTACCAAAAGACTGAAACAAAAGTGGAAGATCAAATGACCAGAGCAAACAGAGCCGTAAGTTGCCTGAATGAAACAATATGGAGAAATAAAAATATCGGAAAAGAAATGAAAGGTAGAATTTACAAGACACTCATCAGACCAATAATAATATACGCGACAGAAACACCAAACAGCATACCTGATACAGTCAGGACAAAAAGAATGGACCACATAAGCCGAATGACAACATATAAAGTAGTAAGGACGGTGAGAGACGGTTCGCCAATAGGAAGACGATCACTGGGAAGACCACGAAAAGGATGGAACGAAAACTTATTGGAGGCACATTAAAAAAACAGATACAGTCATGTCTACATAAAAAGATGAAGAATTAGAAGAATATTCAAATAAGGTAAGTAAATATCATATCAAATATTGATAAAATTATTATGATTGAGTTCATAACATGGGAACTCTCTTGCGAAACTCATTGACCAACTTTATACTAAGTCCTCTCTTTAATGGATTAACTGTGTTGGACTTAAAAAAACATGCTACTGTATTTAAATATGCTAAAGGAACAAAAACATTTACTGTCTGCTTAATCCACCTTGAGTTAAACATACTTAAGCTGCAGACTTCACAAGAATATTACGTATGTAATATGGAATATTTAATAATAAAACAAATAATGAAATACGCACTGTTTTCATAAAATTTTTTAGTATTGATTCACAATGAATTAGATCTGCCAGCAACATGTTGACCTTCTCTACTGTCAAATTTCTTATAAGGGGCTGTCCATTAATCACGTGATGCTCGAAAGGGGGGGAGGGGTCCATAAAAAATCACGAAACATCACAAGGAGGTAGGGGGGTGTAGTAATATATCACGTGTATTTTTTTTTTGAAAATGCCCGATACTTAACCCGTTACGTGTATTTATTTTTTCGTCAAATGCGTACAAAAATCGAAAGCGGCATTGCTGTGACTAATATTAAAAAAAATCCATTTCTCTTTCATAATATACACAACCCAGCAAATTGGTTCCACCCAAATTATGTTGAATGTTATGATAAGAAGCGACCCATTTCAAAGCGTTTTGTTGTGAATGTAGCATATGTTTCCACTTTAAATAGGAATACTGACCGGGACTCTGTCGGCCTCTCCGACTTTTTATTTATGAGCGTTACATGTGTTTTACCTACTATCTGATGAATTGGAAATTCTCAAAATCCTGTCAGTATTATTCCCTTGTTTTGTCACTGAATACATGCGTTTAAACTGTTTTAACTTCATACTTTTTTCATCACAATGTCTAAGCTAGGTGATCTGTATAAAGAACTATTTACAGAGTATACGAAAAGAAAAATTCCTGGTGTTGCTCAAAAAGAATTTAATGAATTGTGGGTTAACGGGAAACAAAATTATACAAAGGAAGAATTTTTGTAGATACTAAAAAATACACGTGATATAGTGGGTAGGGGGGGGGCTTAGTTTTAAACCTCACCATGTATCACCAAGGGGGAGGGGGGGTTAAAAAATGCCAAAAAAAACATCACGTGATTAATGGACGGCCCCTAATGAAGGTTGGAGTCCTAAGAATTTGCTATGGCAGCGAGAACTACGGGTCTTTATTTGAAAAGAAATTTGATTCGTTCACCAGTCAAAACTTGAACCCTGTAATACACTTACAATGAGATTAAAATCGACGGAGAGAAGAAAAATCAAGTAAAATATAAAGTTAAAGTAAAAAAGTAAAAGTTAAAGTAATAAAAATATAGAGGACTATTAAGAAATAAATGCATTTCACTTTGTTGACATTGGGTAATTTAGCTAACAAAAGTGGTGAAACGAATGTTGGTACTTCTTTCGCAGCAGGCGAAAATGGATATTTACAACTCAATTTCAAATGGAAAAGTCAATACCTAGAATAGGGAAGGTAGCCCTTTTTAATAGTAAAATATTAAAAGAGGGATATACCGTTACCTTGTACGTGGCCGAAAATGAAATTTAACTAATCGCATATCTCTGAGAGATTAGTTACTATCATAAACTGGAGGAAATGCCGAATATTTAGGTAAAGGTAACTCTCAGGGTAGCGCTATAACGCGGATTTTATTGGCACGGCCAACACAAATGATTTCATGAGAATATTTTTACTGAAATTAAACTTATATAAAAGACTAAGTTTTCAATCTAATAGCACATAAAATAACAAAAATATTCTCTACATCCCACCAGATTGAAAACAATGGGAACCTTCTCTGGTTACACCCCGAGGCTTCTAAAATTTGCAAGCCATAACGGATGCTGAGACTAAAGAAAATGCTGGAATTTTACAATTTATAATTCACGTCCCATCTGCTCAGCGCGGTACAGTTCCAACGAGAATGTTACTCCAATCAGAGTAAACACGTAAATCAAAAATGAATAACCATTTTCAATTTCGTTGCAACACGAACCTACAGTCGCATTATATTCTAGTCCAATCAAAGAGTGCAGCAAGCACCTCTACCGGTTTCGAAACTTATTAGTCTCTCATCAGGAGACATATGCTGCTCTCTCCGACCCAACCAGACAAACCCCGGCGTGCAGTTACGAATTGCAACGAACGAAATGGCAGGGATGCCCTAGCGGCAACTGTTAGCAAAAGTTTAAGTTTTCAATCTAATAGCACATAAAATAACAAAAGTATTACTCTACATCCCACCAGATTGAAAACAATGGGAACCTTCAATGGTTACACCTCCGAGGCTTCTAAAATTTGCAAGCCATAACGGAGGCTGAGACTAAAGAAGATGAGAGAACTCATATACTTCTATCTTCTTTGTGTGACGTGCTTGTTTTCAAGCGTCGGCTATCGTCGTATTAACAAACTGATGAAATGTTTTTCGGTCGGCAGCTATATGAAAAAATTCCTTCACCGTTCGACTTGTCCTTTGTCTAATACTTCGCAGCCAGAATAGTTGTTTTTTTTCAGTCCAGCGTTTTCCTCCGATTTTGCCCTGAATGATCAACCTGAGTAAGCGATATTTAGGTCCCCTCATTAAAAGACCGAAGTATTCAATCTTTCGCATTTTTGAGATCAATTTTCGCTCTTTGTGCATGGCCTCTAGCACACGTTTGTTACATATGTGTGCTGTCCATGGGATTCTGAGCATGCAACGCTAACGCCACAACTCGAAATTTTCTAATTTGTTAAGATTTTTTATTTTTGTTATCCAGGGTTCACATCCATACACTTAGACATGTGGTCAATGACAGATTTCTACTGCACAATACAGAACGCCATCTAATAAAACTTTTTCGTACAAGCTCTATTCTGATCGAAATTTCCTTATCACTTTCAACCCTGCAGTCAATCCAGCTACCAAGATATCTAAAGTGTTCTATCCTTTCCAGGATTTTGTTATCTAATTTTAGTACTGAGTCTTCGATATTAATTTTTCCGACCACCATCCATTTTGTTTTCTTTACGTTGATTGTTAAGCCCTTTGCAGTACATTCGTTCGTTCGTTGTTTACAGCGTTCAACAGTGTTTGAAGGTCTTCTAGACTCTCTGCCATTATGGTGGTGTCATCTGCGTATCTGATGTTATTAATAATTTCACCACCAATTTCAAAAACACTACTGGGTGTTTTTAAATAAGTTAAGATAGATGAAGTTTAGACAAAATATGACAACCAGATTTTTGACACGTTACAACTTTTAGAATTTCTCACAACCAGCTTGTTGTGTTGTAAAATACGCCTCTTAGCAATTTTCTGCTTAATGTTTTAAAAAGTAATTCATAAATAAGCCGCGGAATCCTGTCGCAGCACTCATAACGTTTCCAAAGTATACGTGTAATTATTAAAATTGTTTCAATTACAAGCTATTAAAACCACTTCTCGTCAGATTCAAGAAGATTTCATGTAAATGACAAATAACGAGCCATTTTTATGCAAAAAGGTAGAGCAAAATTGTGAAAGGAATAAAATTGCTATTACTCATAAATATTTTACGAAAAACAAGGTTTAAATATTTAAATGCAATTAATTTTTACTGAACCCAAGGCAGCTTCCATCTTGATGGGGACTGCGCAAGTGTTTGATAAATGGTATATTAATTACACGGTTGGGACACCGAAGGCGATAACAAATGGTACCGGGACGACTGGTCTGATTACCCGTAGGGAGTCCGCATATGCTTTGGAATAATAAGGAATGTAATTATTTTGAAGTATGGTCTTCAACATATTCTACATTTTTCAAAGATGATCTAGTTTATAACGGAAACATTTTACACACCAGGCAGAAATAGAACTGCATCTGATATGTGTGCAGAAATTTAGTAAATAGTAAGCATATGTGTAAATAAACACATTCCTGCTAAAATTAGGGAATTATTTAATTATGTCAGGTTCGAAAATCTAATAGTATTTTCCAACTACAAGTTAATCATAAAAGTTAACGACATAACCTCTAAGTTCTTAAGCAGTTAGCGTTTATAATGCCATATAAATTTATAATGTTTAATCGAAGATAATTATTTTAAATTTAATTTTAAAGAAGGTAATCTTAGTTAATATCTAGTCTAAATAAACCACAAATAGGTAACATAAATTCATTGTTATTAAATATCTAGATTCCAAATCGGAAACCGTTGGTGTTAAATCATCGTCATAATTACTGTGCTACAGCCGTTAAAGAACACGTTTTCTGCTTTTGATCTTTTCAAGCTTTCTGCGACGTCCTGCTCTGTCCCTTGCTTGGATTTTCCAGTTGGCAACACTGGTGTTCTCAACATCTTTTGTTATCCCGTCTATCCATCTCAGCTTTGGTCTGCTCCGTCTTCTTAAACCGACCATTTCCGCTCTTAGAATATGTTTTTTCTCTATATGTATTTAGAATATCTACCGGTATTAAGTGAGCTCGAGCAATAAAAATGGCACAAAAATCTAATGGGAAGCATCCATTTATAAAAATACATTAAAACAACAAGAGCAAGAAACAATTCGAAAAAAATGAATTCATGTTATTTTTAAAATACGATACATACCTTGGACATTGGACAAGAGAAGTCGGCGGAATACAACAAACCATTGGCACTGATATTCGTGGACTACGAGAAAGCGTTCGATACCATAAACCAGCAGAAAATGTTAAAAGCATTGACAGAATGCCGAATAGACCATCGCTACACTAACATGATAAAACATATTTACCACAATGCAACGGCTAGCGTAAGACTCTCTGATCAACAAACTAATAAATTCTATATGCAGCGAGGAGTACGGCAAGAAGACACCATCTCACCAAAGCTGTTCACAACCCTTTTAGAACACACTTTTAAGAAGGCAGATCTGAACGAATATGGTATCAGTATAAATGGAGAGAAGCTCAGTCATTTGAGATTCGCAGATGACATCGTCCTTATAGCCGATCGTATGGATGATGCAATAATAATGTTGAACAAGTTATATCAGGCTTCCTTAGAGGTCGGACTAAAGATCAATATCAACAAGACGCAAATAATGACTAATCTGGTGCTAAATCGTAATATTGTTGTTGATGGAATGGATATTGAGCAGACTGTATCTTATAAGTACTTGGAACATGAAATTCGGTTGGGAAGAGATAACCAGACGTGCGAGCTCCCACGTCGCATAGGATTAGCCTGGGCAGCGTTTGGTAAACTGAACTATGTATTTAAATCGAACTTACCCATATGCCTGAAAAGGAAAATCTTCGACCAGTGTGTATTGCCTGTACTCACTTATGGAGCGGAAACATTAACACTCACAAAAAAGGTAGTGAACAAGATTCGCATAACTCAGAGGGCTATGGAGCGCCAGATGTTGGGTGTCTCCCTGAGGGATCGAATCCCAAACGAAGAAATACGTCGTAGAACAAAAACAACGGTCGCCGTCGAAAGAATCGCGTCGCTCAAGTGGAACTGGACAGGACACGTCGCCAAATTGTGAGACAACCGATGGACAAAACGTATTGTCGAGTGAAGACCACGAGAAGAAGTACTACGCAGCAGAGGACGACCACCAACCAGATGGGCTGACGATCTGAAGCGTATTGTCGGCAACTGGATGCAAGCCGCACAAAACAGAGAAAGATGGAAAGAGCTGAGGGAGACCTATGTCCAGCAGTGGACGAGTACGGGTTAATGATGATGACTTGGACAAGCTTTTAGCAGACATTAGTAGTGACGAAACTTAGCCAAATATAGCAAGAGACAAATTGTGGAAAATTTTTAACAAATTAGATTTACCGAAAATTTGTCTAGTCCAGTAAAATGTCGTACTGATAAAGATCGTCGCTTGATTATCACTCTTGGAAGAGATAAACGATTATTTTTTATCAAATTTTGTTCCGATTTATCTCAAACTCTATGAAAGACTATCATGAAACATTACTTTTGGTGTTTTGAAGATTATGTTGGTCAAATAATATATTTCTTACAGATGATTGTGATGTAGTTATGACTCATTTGAAACATTTCATCTGACAATTGAGAGAAAAGCTAGAAGACGTGTGATATAGCAGAGGAAGAAATATTCTAGAAGCTCAATATGATATTAAAAGAAGCAATAGAGCCAATAATTGTTTTGATAACTAACGATTGTAGTGATGACGATGATGATAGTGCTTCTATCTGATCCTAAAGGAAGGTATTTATTTAGGTATGTTCAATTGCATTTTATGCTGAATTGTAATCGAAGTTTGTCGAGTTATAAATTATTTACTAAGGACGTAAAACTTCACTTGTAGGTAGACGGTATATAAATTTATTAAAATTTTTATCTAGAAAGATCCAAATCGGATTGAAGTGGGTACATCTATAGTACAAAAAACAAACGTTTTCGGACCAACATCAAGTTGAAACCTAAAATAACCAAACCTCTGTATAAAAAGGTCAAGTTGAAATTTTGACTGTCAGAAAGTTAGGAAAAGTTAAAACATGTGGCTACTTACTTTAGATCCAAAGTAGTTGGAACTAGCTACATAGATAGGTCAAAAGACCTTAGTGTTACAATAATTAGGCCATTTCGGCTACAACAATGTCGACAATAAGTCGACGTTAAAAGAATATAGAAATGTAGTGAGACTATAGTGTAGTCTTCATCTTGGCTTCAAACTGACAGATGGCCTAATTATTGTAACACTAAGGTCTTTTGACCTATCTATGTAGCTAGTTCCAACTACTTTGGATCTAAAGTAAGTAGCCACATGTTTTAACTTTTTCTAACTTTCTGACAATCAAAATTTCAACTTGGCCTTTTTATACAGTGGTTTGCTTATTTTAGGTTTCAACCTGATGATGGACTGATTGGTCCGAAAACGTTTGTTTTTTGTACTATAGATGTACCCGTTTCAATCCAATTTGGATCTTTTTAGATAAAAATTTTAATAAATTTATATACCATCTACCTACAAGTGAAGTTTTACTTCCTTAGTAAGTTTTTTATTATGGTATACAGCCAATGAGAGGAATTTTTCCTTTATATTTTATAAATTATTGTCTAAGAGACAAGAAAATCCAATATTTATATTTTTTTGTTTGAACAGCCCCGTATACGGACTGTTTTTTGTACCATTAAAACTATGGTATTGCCATGCATTTCTAAATAAAGTAAAAACAATGATAACAGAAAGTATTCGATTATTCTGTCTATGAATGTACCTAAATATAGTCAACAGTTGTCATACTAGAAAAACCACTATTTATTGCTAATAAAAAATTGTAAACTTGCATGTTTCAAATGTTCTTATTATTAATATACCAACTTTCAGTTCTTGGATATTTTCGTTCACTTAAACTCGTCCCTATAAAATGTGTAGTTGACATTTTAATATAAAAATATTTCATTTCTAAAGCATGTTGGCTTGACTGATTTCGTATACCGTTTGACATGTTTACTGTATGTTGCCGTGATGGCAATAACATATATAGAGCTTGTCAAATATACAAACAGGTCTGAGATTTTGCCTGTCTGATTAGAAGAAAGAAAGAGACAACATTCGGAAGAACAAAGGTGTACTGTAAGCACGATCGATGCACTACCTCTTCGATTGAAGTGTAGATACATTTTGGTCCGAAACATAAAATTGACAAAAATTTATAAATCTAATGAAAATATCGTATCAGACGTTAATATTTTTCGATAGAACATAAATGTGTTAAGTCAACTTTGAAAACTTCTATGATCTACACCGAGAGAAAAAATTCTTGACATAAAGAAACTTTATTAATATATAAGAAAGATCGACTTGGCATATTGCCAAAGAAATATATCTTTGTATGTAAGATATAATTTTCTAAAATATTTCAAATAAATTTTAATATACCCAAAGAAATATACCTTAAACATGATTGAACTATCACTTTCTTGCAAACTGCAAACCCATCTTTTAGAAAGAAATTATATTTGTCATAAGAATATATTTTCTTGGCATTACAATACTCTTCTTTCTGAGCAATAATATTTTTTAGTAAGGAATATTGTTATCTTACCATTATTAATTAATGTATTTAATGTTAAGAAATATATTTCGCAGATATAATTGTATATTTTGAATTAAGTTACATTTCTTAAAAATAAAGTGATATTACATAAGGCGAAGTAAATCATTCTGTTAAGGTAAAATTACTTATTCTTTATTAGATAAGAAAAACAGGCTATAAAACGTTAGATATTAATACATACAAATAATTTCTCCACTCTTAAACCACTGGCTTCTATACAATAATAAAAGGATGGAGAGGCAAATCCAACTTCCTTAATTTTTCCTTCTTTCTGTTAATAGCACTTTGTATATCAGCAATTACCTAAAACAAAACCGTTATGGAGAAAGAGTAAACATATTTTAATACAAAAATTTTTATAAGGATATAAATACATACTTATTTTGACAAAAGGAAATACAAAAAAAAAACAAATGCACGTTCCCACATAAAAACTATTAATTTTTTGGTATAATAACGGTAGGTACCAGTAAAACAGTCTACAATCCAAAAACATTTCTTGGCATTTCAACAAATAATAATCAATCATATTTAGTTCAAACATGGCTTTATTTATCCTACCATCTATGTTAATTTTTTTCTTTTTATATATGAAATATTAATTATTTATCTATATAATATCATAAAATGGACATTGTTTAGCTAAAATAAGAAGAAAAATACAACCAATGTAAAACATTGAAGCAGACATATATTGTAATTTTATTTATTTATATAATTTAAAAGAGACAGCAAACCTAATCATTAAGAAATTTTTCGTACTTCCGGGCCTAAAGTGACAACTTCACTCCCTTGTGACAGGTACTAAAGTGTCACATTTAATCCCTCCGGGATTAAATATTGACGAAACTCCCGGAACGATTAAATCACAAACAAACGAATTTAAGGGATATTTTATTGAAAAATATAATTAATTAGAATGGTAATTAACGTTAATATTCAAATTAATATTGTGACAGTTCGTCATATTGACCAGTCTTTCCTGGGTTAATGCAGCAGGTAATTTCCAAATTTACCTTAAGCATTAAATATTTATCATCCGGAGCCTCCCGTAAGAACTGATCTACCTGCTCAGACGTGAGAATTCTTGACTTCTTTGGCTTAAATCCCTCATTTCTTCTCTTCAAAAAAGCTAATAATTTTGGAAATTTACTTATATCAATATCTTCTCTAATGTTAATAACCGATTTCAGCATTGAGTAATGTGCCCAGAGAGTTGAGGCACAAACCGCTTTTGATTTATCATCGAAGTAGACTAACAGCGCATTTTCAGTAGGTTGTCTCACATTTTTTAAGCGGCACCACTTTTTAAAAGCATCGTACTGCTGCTCGTATAGTTTTCTAGATTTCGGTGGTAACAATTCTTCACCTACTTCGGCTGCTCTTTTATTAATATCAGATACACCTTCTTCACTCATGATACCAATAATTATCAATAACAATGTTTCTTTACAATGACACTAGTAATGACAATGTTTCTAAATTATAACTGTCACAACGCAATGTTACTATGGTAACTTATTTTAAAGACAGTTTATTAAATGAGTTGAAGAGAGAAAAAACTGATTGAAATTATTGAAATAATTAATAAAATCATACCGGAAGTACGAAAAGTATCGTATATACCTTGCGACTGAAGTACATTTAATCCTTCAGGTAAATTATGGCCCTCCCTGCGGTCGGGCCATAAACTTTACCTTCAGGATTAAATGTACTACTTCAGTCCCGCGGTATATAATGTACTATTATTACAGGAAAGTATTATTAGTTTACATCTTAAGTTATTTTATACCTATTAACTTATTCAGTTTTCGGCAATAGAAGTTCTTAATCGTTAATGTTTCTTTTAGACTAACTAATATTTCTTTAACAAATAAAGTACACGCCATGTTTGATATAACGTTGAAATGTAGGATTGTATATTAGATAAGTAATGAGTAGAAATAAAAACCTTGTTCGCATTTTTAATTGCGGTGTTTGAGAAAGACTGTTACTTTTTTGCACAATATTCATAATAATAGTTTGTTATTTAGTAAATGTCGACATAATATATCCCTAAAAATTTAAGCCACCAAGTTTTATAACTTAAATAAAGGAGCTCGCTTACTGACAACTCACTTTCAGATTCTGATCTCTTTTCCTCTGGACCACTTTCACTCCCTTCTTGTAGATTTATGATTAGGTCAACAAGTTTCAAAAACAGACTAAAAGTTTAGCTCCTAGTCCATCAATCACGTACCTCTTGTATCGAAAATCTTCTTCGTCTTCCTTCTTTATTCTAGGCTTATCACATGTTTACACTTCATCCACCTGCATCAATGTTTATAATGTCACACCATTATTTTCGGGGTCGGCCTATACTTCTCCGTTCCGTAGGCGATTCTTCGTTCATTCTTCTTTCTAATTTTCATCTAATATCTTCATTGCACTCTTTTTTCTGTTAAGCACCCGAAGGTAAATATCGTCTACCCCATTACCTATAAAAATACCCTTGGCAAGAATATTAAGACCGAAAATATACAATGGATGTATGGTATCTTTTCGCTCATGCGAGGCCCAGATGTGGATATAATATATTATGAGTTATGAGGAATAATATACACATAACAAAAAAACTCAAAGGGCTACGAAAAGAGAAGTTCTGAGAATAACATAATAGTATAATGAGTAAAACAAAAATAAGAGGCGCCTTCGAACACGCTTTTAAATAAAATAGCAAGTGATTGAACATAACAAAAAATATTAATCTTACAAGTTTACGAAGCCAACAACTAGAGCGATGAGATTGTGACACCATTTCATCGGATTTGGAATCTTCTTTTTGCTTGGCGAGTGTGGAAGTAACGGAGAAAGAGAAATTGAACAGCAGGATAAATAAGGATAAATAGGAGATGTTTATACTCTTAATAAGAATAGTTAATGAGGTATATCTATATCTATATAGATTGACAAATACATAAATATGTAGAGTTGCGGATTATAGAACTAAATTATTTCCTTTAATGTATTTACTTTTATAAGGTACTATAATTACTATGTTAGAAGGCTTACAACTTTAATTTTTGCATCAAAAGTGAATATGTGATTGAATGGATATACGTGTCACTGTATTTAACATATACAGTAGAGTCCTGCTAATCCGAATTTCGGTAATCCGAAAATCCTCTTAATCCGAAACGTAATTTGGCAATAGATTTGGAGAAAATTAATATGCAGTTACTAAAAATCACTCCTTTAAATATCTAAAAATGACAATAAAATAATATTTCTAGTATGTACTCAACTATAATAAACCTTTCAAATTTTACTTTGTTTTGAAAAAATGAGTTAAACTTCTTTGCTTTAATGAAGAATTCCTCTCCCCCGAACAAAATGTATTTACATAACATAGAGGAAAACTAAAAACCTTTTATATTTCAACTTAAATTTATTTTCGTAATTTTTACAATGTCGTTACAAAGTTAAAATAAACTTTACATTTAAGAATTTTCTTAGCTATTACTAAAGTCCGGATTATAAGCATTTTGTTTTTTTTGCTTATAATTAGGAGTTTTGGTAAAAATGCTTATTTTAAAGATATGTTGCTTATTTTTGTTTATTTTACTTCTTATGATAAACTATAGTGAAATTTCATGTTACTTCCTGTCTTAAGCAAAATTCTATGAAGTGTACAGAGCTATAAAACTCTAATAATTCAATAAACCATAAAAATTTTAATTAGTCCTGTCGCCAGGGGGGGTACAACGGCCTCGTTAATTCAGATGGACTTACCCAAATTTTTTTTATGTATTTTGACCCGTAGAACACGAATTTTTTGGGTAACAGTTGATCCGGATGTCGATAAGATTGTTATAGACCAAGAACTTGAGGAATCAAATAACAGCGATTTTTGGCAAAACAAAACAATATTTTGTATTTTTTGGGTCATTTTAAGCAAAAAATATTTCTACAAGTTTTTTAGTAGGATGCACAGTTTTCGAGATAAACGCGGTTGAACTTTCAAAAAATCGAAAAACTGCAATTTTTAAACCCGAATAACTTTTGATTAAAAAATAAAATAGCAATTCTGCTTAGCGCCTTTGAAAGTTCAAGTCAAATTATGTCGGTTTTGATTATTTGCATTGCTAAAAATTTATTGTGTTATTGCTAAACAAAGCTACAAACAACTAGTGCGTGAGTGATGTTTCTATGATTTCTCATTTAAAATCGAACGAGTAGGTAGAATAGGTACTAGTGCAATCAAGACTATTTCTACGTTACATGCGTTAAAACGCATGTAAAAGCACGGGAAACCCTACGTGTTTATAGCTTTGTTAAACAATAAAAAAATAAATTTTTACCAATGCAAATAATCAAAACCGATATAATTTGACTTAAACTTTCAAATGCGGTAAGCAGACTTGCTATTTTATTTTTTAATCAAAAGTTATTCGGGTTCAAAAATTGCAATTTTTCGATTTTTTTAAAGTTCAACCGCGTTTATCTCGAAAACTGTGCATCCTACGAAAAAACTTGTAGAAATATTTTTTACTTAAAATGGCCCAAAAAATACAAAATATTGTTTTGTTTTGCCAAAAATCGCTGTTATTTGATTCCTCAAGTTCTTGGTCTATAACAATCTTATCGACATCCGGATCAACTGTTACCCAAAAAATTCGTGTTCTACGGGTCAAAATACATAAAAAAAACTTGAGTAAGTCCATCTGAATTAACGAGGCCGTTGTACCCCCCCTGGCGACAGGACTAAATCCCTAAGGCTTAGGAAATGAACAGGAAAACCCATCGTTATACCTGTCCATGTAATAAACTAAAAATTTTGTATTTAATATTTGTCTGCAGACAGCCCAAAATTATATTGTTGTAAAATAGTATCGGTACATTTGTCTAAATTTAAATACGCACCAATCACATCTGCAGATGTTGAAAAAACTTTTTCTACGTATAAATAGGTATATGTATACAGATAGAAGACATAGATTTTACAAGAAAATTTTGAAAAACATATTGTTTAATTGTTTTTATGCTTGTTTTTAATAGCCATGAATAAAAAATATATTAATATGTTAATTATTTTTCGATTTTTTTATTATTCATAGGTATTATAGCTTAACATTTTTGTAATTTTTTCGTTTCTTGTTAATAATACGATAATTAAAATAAATGTAATTTAATGTCAATATCCTTTATTTATTTTTATATCGTTATATCCATGTTTACTTACACGTTTTTTTTCTTGAACCTTGCTTAGTTCATAAAAATTTTGCTTATTTTTGTGATATGTTTTGCTTATATAAGTGCTTATTTTGACCCTTCTGTCATGCTTATAATCCGGACTTTTTAGCTATTACTCTCTTATTTATAGAAAACTTGACCTGCAAATATGTATCAGTTTACCTCGCCGCCTTCCTAGTTCGATCCACTTTTTTTGAAATCATCCATAATAAAAGGCCATTGTTCTAAAATAATAGCTTATCTTATTCTACTGATTAACTTCTTGTTCTTGACCATAACGTTCGCATCGCCTTCTGTGATATAAATTCAAAGCATGTATATCCTCATTTGGTAACACTCATTTAAACAACTAAGGATAAGACACGATTATGGGCAGATTCCTAAAAAGTACAGCCACTGCACGATTTCTAATTTTAGAATAATTTTCGCAATAAATAAATACATTGCAGGGCATTGGTGGTTTATGGTTAAGTGATTACGATTTAGCGAGAGTTTTTTAGTTCGTGTAATTGTAGTTCTTCGGTAGGTCTTTTAAATATAATAGACAAACGTGAAATCAAGTACCTTTTTATCTAATGTTGGTAAATTCAAAACGTGACCTTTGCCGAGTTCCCAATATAACAAAGAAGAAATAATACATGAAGATTCTGTTAATGTAAATACGTTTTGTTCAAACGATAAAGGTGTAAAGGGCGGTTTTCACACTACGTTTTATTGTAGGTTTTGTCGGGCATTAAAACGTACGACAAAATGTACGTTCTGTCCAGTGTATATGTTACCGTTAAAACCCGATTTCAGTTAAAACCCGAATTTACTAGGAAAAACTAGTTTTAACGGTGATCTTTAGACAATTCTAGTTTTAACTATTGAAAACTGGAACTATCAAATATTTTCAGTTAATTCTAGTTAAGACTAAACATATTTCAGTCAAAACTGGTTTTTACTAAACTTTTCAGTAATTTCCAGTTTCAACTAAAACTCAGTAAATAATTTGCTACCCCGGTTGTTTGCAAATATTTTCTATAAAACGTAAAATATTGGACAAGATCGCAAACGTAAAAAATGCAAGTCCTTTTGACCACGTTGTTGCGTTATTGTCTTGCATCCAGGCTGCTAACATTTTCTCGATGTCTTGCTTAGCTCGCTCGACTGAACCTTGACTCTGGCTGTGCCTTGGTTTTCCATGAACTAATTTTGCCTCAGGCCAGTATTACAGTACCTTATTAATTATAACTGCATTACCAAACTCTCGGCCGTTATCGGAATGTAAAATGCATGAATGTAAAAAATCAAGAATATATCCGTTAATTGATAAGCAACTTCTTCCACCCTCTTACTTTGTAATGGTTTCAGCAAAACAAATTTTGTTAAATGGTCTTTATAAACCATAATAAACTTGTATTACCCGTGATCCTCTTGTGATTGCATATCCATCAAATCTACCCAACAGCGACTATTCATTTCTGAATGCAATATAGATTTCGACACGCGACCCCTCTTAGCTTTACTTTTCTTCCGTTTGCAGGTTTCACACATTGATATAAAATTATTGAATATATCAATTAATTGTTATATTTGCGTATTTTCTAGCGGTTTCAGTCTTCAACCTATGAACCTATCCCAACTTCCATGACCCATAGCAACGTGGGCTGCTTCAATTATGTCAAAAATGTCTTCAGTAGGTACATAATATTTGATGGGTTCAATTCTAGAAGCCAAATTTTTTATTTCGCCAACTTCAACAATTCTAAATCGTTTTAGTGTTTTTTGGTAGACAATTGCGCATCTTGTACTTCGGCCATTAATTTATTATACATGCTTTTGGTCACAACATTGTAGTGACTTTCTTTCTTCTCGCTCTGTTCCTTTTGTAAAGTCTTTTCCAAATAACGTTCTTTCCAGGTTCTTATACCTCTGCTCTCAACCTGATCTTCGACATTATCACTGATGGTGAATAATACACAGTAGTTTAATATAACTAATAAAAACTGGTCTAATTTTAACTAGTATTAACTAGTAATTTCAGTAAAAACTCGTTTGAACTATAATAGTATAAACTACTCTAAATGAAATTTGTACGGGATTTCTAGTTTTAACTGAATTTAGCAGTCAAATGTAATTTTGACTAGTTAAAACTAGAATTGTCTAAAGCGCTTAGTTAAAACTAGTTTTTCCTAGTAAATTCGGGTTTTAACTGAAATCGGGTTTTAACGGTAACATATACACACTACATATTTTCTCTTGTGCTTTCTATCTCAGTTCGAATCCAGAGTCTAGTGCATTTTATTAAGATACATTGTTTTGATTATGGATAACAAGACTAAGCTCGAGGGATGAAGTGGGAAAAAACAAGATGGTCAAGGGAGTGAGTTCTGAAAAGAAGCCAGTAATTATTCCCGTGTCTTGTTACTTAAAAAAGTGAGAGGCAAACACCTGATGACTGGCGCAATTATTTGCGAATAGACACTTCAACCATGTGAATTTCTATAGTTGCACTGTGATAGATCAGTTCTATCGTAAACAAAGTCAGAATTGCCATGTTATTTGCCAACGTTAGGAAAGGACAAGACACATGAAGAAGAAGAAACCGAGAATTGAAACAGTTTGAGACACATTTTTATCGAGCAGTTTACTTAATTTACTACCATTTTTGATGATGCTTGATATTGTAGCGGTTATTTACTGTAATTACTTCTAATTACAATCAAACTAGCGGTTCGTAATTTATATACGACTTTATTTTTTATTTATACAAGTTTACTTTACAAACTTTAGCTTAAGACTAACTCTATTTACAAATATGTCCTATTTATATATGCGATACAGATATTCCAGAAATATCTATATATCTCCAGCTATGTCCATGTGACCGCTTGCACGTCATCGGCGCTGCATCGGCGTATCTCGAAACATCGATAGTGTTCTGTCTGTGCGGAGACGGGAGCTGGTATACGAGGGTAGGTCAATAATTATTTTGTTACACTGCTCCCCTCTTAAGATCTGAGCGTCCCGATCAGCAACTCTAGATGGCCCAGGATGGCGGAATCTACAGGATTCTCCAGCTCTGCATACACCCCTAGAAAAGAAGTAACAGTCTACTGTCTTTGAAGGGTATGACATCTTCGGGTTCATGCAACACACAGTAATCCGTACGCCAGTTTCTCTGAAGATCACTTCCAGCATGCTTCTCACAATCTTCCAATCCAGATTTTCTACTGCATGGCCAATTTTTGGTAAAGCCAAATCTTTGATGTCATAATTACAGACCATTTTCTTCAAATTAGTTAGAGCACGCCATATGTTCTCGTAGCTTGGCGTGTCCGTATAAGACTTCCTAGTCACTATATACAGCAAAGATCGAGGACCATCTTCCAATCGCAATACTCTTCCAATTTTAGGTTGTTGATTCCTTAACTCGTCCAGGCGGCCGAACTTTCTATTGAATACGGACGAGATTCCTTTAGTCATCTCGAGGTCTTGTGCAACACAGTGGGCTAGAGAGACGTTTTCTGGAACACCAAACAGATCTTGCTGAACTTCTGTGGTCACGCCGAATCTAGCACTCTTTCTTTCTGCGTAATTTGACATAAATTCCTTAAAACTTGGCTGTGGTGCATCTTTCATCTCCTGTTGGAGGACTCGGGCTTCCTCTGTTTCATTTGAGCCAGCATATGGTGCAAGACGATTTATGTGAATAACTTTTGGTTTACCGTTTGGTAACTTCTTAATTCTGTATATTACGTCATTTATTTTCTTCTTAACTTCATACGGACCTTCCCATTGTCTTTGCAGTTTAGGACACAGGCCTCGACGACGTTGTGGATTATAAAGCCAGACAAGATCACCTACTTCGAAGCTTTCATTCTTGCAGCGAGAATCATATTGATCTTTCATTCTGTCACTGGCTATCTGGATGTGTTGTCGGGCAAGTTCATGAATGTTGTTCATTCGTAACTTCAGGCGGTCTACGTATTCTTCGCCTGCAACATATTCCTCGGAAGGTCTGCAGCCAAACTCTAGGTCGCAGGGCAAACGAACTTCACGACCCAACATCAGGCAGGTTGGTGTTTGACCTGTAGTTTCATTCACGGCCGAGCGGTAGGCCATCAGGAATAAATGAATGTGTTGGTCCCAATCTCGCTGATGTTCAGATACAACTTTGGACAAGTGTTTACCCATCGTTCGGTTCATCCTCTCGACCATTCCATCTGATTGAGGATGCAGGGGTGTTGTTCTGGTCTTATTGGCACCAATCAATTTACAAACGTTTTGGAAAAGAGCTGACTCAAAGTTTCGCCCTTGGTCGGAGTGGATCTCCAAGGGAACACCAAATCGGCTGAAGAATTCTTTAACAAGTACCTCTGCAACGGTAGCAGCTTCTTGATTCGGTAATGCATAGGCCTCGGTCCATTTCGTAAAATAGTCCATGGCTACCAGAATGTATTTATTTCCAGCATCGGTTTCTGGAAATGGACCTGCAATGTCGATTGCTACTCTTTCCATAGGACTTCCAACATTGTACTGTCTCATGGGTGCTCTCTTTTTACCAACTGGACCATTACCGGATGCACACAGTTCACATTTCCGGCACCATCTTCTTACATCATCTTTACAGTTCACCCAATAGAACCGTTCTCGAACCTTTTGCAGAGTCTTCGTAATACCAAAGTGTCCACCTGATGCATGTACCGTCATGCAACTGACGCAATACTTCTGACACTTTACTTTTAGGTACAATCAACTGAAGCTTAGATTCTGTACCATCATCGTTCTCAAAGGTTCTGTACAGAAGATCATCTTTTAGTATCAGGCAATTCCATTGGCTCCAGTAGGCCTTGACTTCCGGACTACATGCACTAATGTTTTGCCAACTAGGTCTCTCACCTCGACGCATCCAATCCAATACTCTTTTTATACATGGATCGTCTTCTTGGGCTTCTTGTAACTGTTGTGGCTGCCATTGCTCATTAACGACGGTGGTTCGTCTCACGGGGCAAAATCGTTCCTCTAATTTGGCACAGTGATTACAATTTGCACTGCATGGTCGTCTCGAAAGGGCATCAGCATTTGAATGAACTCTTCCGGCCCTGTGTTCTATCTCATAATCATATTCTTGAAGTCGTTCTAACCATCTTGCCATCTGGCCCTCTGGATTACGGAATTGTATGAGCCATTTTAGAGCAGCGTGATCTGTTCGAAGAAGGAACTTTCTGCCGTACAAGTATTTATGGAAATGTTCGCAAGCCTTCACTACACCCAGCAGTTCTCTTCTGGTAACGCAATAGTTTCTTTCTGGTTTCGACAGGACTTTGCTGAAATAAGCGATGACTTTTTCCTGTCCATCCTGGATTTGTGAGAGAACAGCTCCTATGGCACTGTTGCTAGCATCGGTATCCAAAACAAATTTTCCTGCCTGTCCCGGGTAGCTTAATATCGGTGCACTGATCAGAGCCCTTTGTAGTTGTTCGAAAGCTTTTTGACACTCCTCACTCCATGTATATTCTTTGCCCTCCTCCGTCAACTTTGTTAGGGGCTTGGAGATATTGGCAAATCCTTTGACAAATCGTCGGTAATATGTACATAGTCCAAGGAAACTTCTAATTTCATGTTTATCTTTTGGTACTGGCCAATCTTTAATTGCATCAATCTTTTCAGGATCAGCTGTTACACCATTACTCGATACAATATGTCCTAAGTACTTAACTTCTCGTCGAAACATGTGACATTTCTTCGGACTTAACTTCAAGTTCGCTGCCCTCAATCGTTGAAAGACGTCTATTAGATTCTTGGCATGTTCATCAAAGGACCTTCCAACCACAATTACATCATCCAAGTAAACCAGGCATGTTTTCCATGTTAGACCTCTTAAAACTGCCTCCATTAATCTTTCAAATGTGGCAGGGGCATTACATAAACCAAACGGCATAGCCGTAAACTGCCAAAGCCCTGATCCTATCGAAAATGCGGTTTTCTCCCGATCGGCTGGCTCCATGTCTACTTGCCAATATCCACTTTTTAAATCGAGTGTGGAAAACCAACGAGAACCGGAGAGAGTATCCAATGTATCGTCTATTCTGGGCAAAGGATAACTATCTTTTTTTGTTACCGCATTGAGCTGGCGGTAGTCGATACAAAAACGCGTTGAACCATCTTTCTTCTTTACCAGAACTACTGGTGATGTCCATGGACTGTTCGATGGTTCAATTACCCCTTGTTTGTCCATATCCTTGATAATCTCTTCGGCTTCATCTCTTTTCGCAAATGGAAGTCGTCTAGGCCGTTGTCTGATTGGCTGAGCGTCTCCGGTATTTATTTTATGCGTTACTATGCTTGTTTTTCCCTTATCCTTCGTGTCAATAGCAAAAACATCTTGATACTCTATCAGCATAGATGTCACTTTTTCCGTTCGTTCATGATCAAGATCTTGGCATCTTTCAATGATCATCTCAACAAGCTCCTTTGGATACTTCGCCTTCGATGATTTCTCATTGGTATTCACAGAGCAAATTGAAGCCACGGGAACACACTGCCCGATCAAAGCTCCTCTACTTAACTTGATAGCAGTTTCCCTTAAATTCATATTCCCTTAAATTCAAGCATGGTCATCAGAATTTTCTCACTATTACCGGGTATGGTTACGTCGCATGTAGTAAGTAAGCGGATGACATCTTCTTTGTCGTCGTGAAAGGGCAACTCTTCACCATTGATCTTGAGAACTCCATTTTGAACATCCAATATTGCCCCCACTTTCCTTAGTACGTCCATCCCCAATATGAATTCGTCGGAGATCTCGGCAATTAATACTTGATGTTCAACTGTGGTCTGGCCAATGGATACTGACATATTAGCCTCGCCATATGTATTAATTAGCTCACCAGTCGCTGTTCTAAGCTTTACTGTTGCAGGTGATAATTTATTATGGTCTCGTACTACATCTGGACGTGCGATAGTTCTCGTTGCACCTGTATCCACCAAAAATGATCTACATCTATTACTGATACGACCTTCGATGTATAAGTTGTGGATTCCACCGGAGGACGTAAGGTTGACAGTTACTATGGGGGCTCTAGTTCTCGAGGTCGGCAGTTGCCCCTTGGTGTCGACCCGCTCTAGTTTTCCGACGGCTGTACGATCTTCTTACAATTACGACGAATGTGGCCTACGTCTCCACAATTCCAACATCTAGGCTCGCGTCTCTTTGGCATCTGATTACTTAATACTCTCCGTATAATTTCCTCCAGACGTTCATCGTTGTGTTCGTCACTTTCTTCAATGGTTCTTACTCTATGGCCTCGTGAAGTTTGACTAGCCGTTTCGTGTTCCAATGCAATAGCAAGTGCTTCATCTAAAACTTTCGGTCTTGCTAGTCGTAAAGCTTTCTGTAGTTCATTATCTTTCAGCCCATTGACGAAGGTATCTACTGCAATTTCTTCTAAAACGCTGTCTGGCACCTCTGGATAAGCCAACCGCACCACACGAGCCACATCTGCTTCAAATTCTTGCAGATTCTCACTTGCTCGTTGACTTCTACTTCGCAGTTGTGCTTTGTATACTTGTTGTAGATGGGCATCTCCATAGCGTTTTTCTAGACGAGTGAACAAGGTCTGGTAACAATTTTCTTGACCCTTGGGAATTGACCTTAATATATCTGCAGCATCACCTCGTAAAGCAGCAGTCAAGGAAACAGCCTTTTCTTGTTCGGTCCAATGATTGGCGGTCGCAATAGCTTCAAATTGTTTAAGGTATATGGACCAAGAGGACTTTCCATCAAATGGTGGTAATTTGAATCTCATATTATGCGACGTTTCGTCTCTCGGTAGTTCATCTTTCACCACAGGATCTAACGCTGCTGCATTAACTGATGGTAGTACTTTTGTATCGGTTATCATGCTCTCTAGTTGTTTGATCTTTTCTTCTACGGTCTCTACACTTTTCTGCATCTTATCGAATGTTCTAGAAACTTCTTCAAATTTCTCGTCGTTCTGTCTACAAACTTCTTCAAGTTTTTCGTTGTTTTGTCTACAGACCTCTTTAAAAGTTTCGTCAATCTTTTGCGAAACACTTTCGAATTTCTCATTGTTTTGACTACATACGTCTTTAATTATTTGAGAAGTCTCATCGAATCTTTGAGAAGTCTCGTCGAATCTTTTAGCAACATTTTCGAATTTATCGTCGCTTTTTCTAGAAGTTTCATTGATCGTTTCAGAAACAGTTTTTAATTTCGATAAGATTACTTGTTCTGCTGACTGGAAGTGGAACGTCTCTGGGTCATCTCCGTTCTTCGTGAGGACATCCTTGAGTCGTGCTTGTAGGACTATCTTGCACCCACTGCTGTCTAATTCGTACTCTTCTAATTGTTCACGGAGCTGTTTTATGGTCAGTTCTTGTAGCAACATCTTTGGTCGGCACACACGTACTTTTCAAAATGTCTAAGTCTTTCCGAATACCGAACAATCAACGCACTTCAATTATTCCCGACGAATAAAGTTCAAAAGTCTTTCCGAATACCGAACAATTAACGCACTCCGATTATTCCCGACGAATAAAGTTCAAAAGTCTTTTTTTTCACTTTTCATTTATTTACACTCCACACCGTTAACACCACTGTAGCGGTTATTTACTGTAATTACTTCTAATTACAATCAAACTAGCGGTTCGTAATTTATATACGACTTTATTTTTTATTTATACAAGTTTACTTTACAAACTTTAGCTTAAGACTAACTCTATTTACAAATATGTCCTATTTATATATGCGATACAGATATTCCAGAAATATCTATATATCTCCAGCTATGTCCATATGACCGCTTGCACGTCATCGGCGCTGCATCGGCGTATCTCGAAACATCGATAGTGTTCTGTCTGTGCGGAGACGGGAGCTGGTATACGAGGGTAGGTCAATAATTATTTTGTTACAATATTATAAGGTCATCTACAAACGAATTATTTGCTATGTTTGGCGAAACAGCTCGTTTACAGATTTTTGCTCGTTTTTGGGTAAATAACATATTTTAAATAGTTATTTTTTAACTACAACTGTATAAGCCCTACATTAATCTACTAAAAAGTAATAAAACAGACAAAAATACCATCATTAAATCAATCTTTATTATTCGTAATAAAATCTCCTATTCTAATTTTACAGGGATAATTGCTAACTAATGACACTTAAGCCTGGAATGGAATGAGTAGTGGCTTCTCAATTTATCTTTGTACTGGAAACAAAAGAAAGACTTGATGTGCCTTTTGTTTGGTAAGACGATATTTCGAGAGCTTGCGACGGCAACAAAAGAGTAACGAGTAACAAGGAAGCTTGTTTCAAAATATTGACAAGAAATCCCGAGCTTTTGTTCTTTGTACAAAGGTAACAAAAGGTATCATTATGCCACTTTTAGGTAACAAAATTATTTTACATCTATTATTTTCACTTTATTTTCTATCACTGTTCTGATTACTAGTAGAAAATGTGATAAAACATATTTAATTAAAAAATAATATTCGTGTCAGAATAAAGCTACGAAAATATAAGGGAATAACTAGAATATATTATTATAATATTGTAGTAAACAAGCTGAAAATGCGAGCATCAGCATAACGAGAACTTTGTTTATTTACGTAATTAAAACTTAAATTCTAATTGTAAAATATAGAGTAAGTATTTCTTGTAAATTGTTATATATTAAAAGAAAAAAAATATATAAAAAAATAATAGAAAAAAATATAATAATTAAAAAAATATAATAAAAAAAAAATGATATAGATAAAAATTAATGACGAATTTGGACAGTCTATAGTAAAAAGCTTTCGAATTAAGTAGAGGGCTAAAGAAGAATGTTGCAGATTTTGCTATGGAACTCTGAAAACATAATTTAGGAAAAAAATACAAAAAAATATATTAAAAAAAATTATTAAAAAATACAAAAATAATTAAAAAGAAATGAATAACCATTTTCAATTTCGTTGCAAAACGAAAAAACACAGCCGAACCATATTCTAGTCCAATCAGAGAGTGCTGCAAGCACCCCTACCGGTTTCGAAACTTATTAGTCTCTCATCAGGAGGCACATATGCTGCTCTCCCCGATCCAACCAAAGCAGACCCCAGCGTGCAGTCCCGGATTGCAACGAACGAAATGGCATAGATGCCCTAGCGGCAACTGCTAGCAAAAAGACTAAGTTTTCACTCTAATGGCATATAAAACAACATAATGCTATTCTACATCCCACCAGAATGAAAACAATGGGAACCTTCTCTGGTTACACCTCCGAGGCTTCTACAATTTGCAAGCCATACTGATGCTGAGACTAAGGAAGATGAGGGAATTCTACAATTTACAATTCACGTCCCATCTGCTCAGCGCGGTAAAGTTCCAACGAGAATGGTTCCCTTTATACTCCACACAGAGTAAATGTAAATAAATAAAAAAAAATGAATAACCATGTTCAATTTCGTTGCAAAACGAAAAAACACAGCCGAACCATATTCTAGTCCAATCAGAGAGTGCTGCAAGCACCCCTACCGGTTTCGAAACTTATTAGTCTCTCATCAGGAGGCACATATGCTGCTCTACCCGATCCAACCAAAACAGACCCCAGCGTGCAGTCCCGGATTGCAACGAACGAAATGGCATAGATGCCCTAGCGGCAACTGCTAGCAAAAAGACTAAGTTTTCACTCTAATGGCATATAAAACAACATAATGCTATTCTACATCCCACCAGAATGAAAACAATGGGAACCTTCTCTGGTTACACCTCCGAGGCTTCTACAATTTGCAAGCCATACGGATGCTGAGACTAAGGAAGATGAGGGAATTCTACAATTTACAATTCACGTCCCATCTGCTCAGCGCGGTAAAGTTCCAACGAGAATGGTTCCCTTTATACTCCACACAGAGTAAATGTAAACAAAAAAAAATGTTAATATTAAAAATAAGAGTTATAAAAATGAAAATGATGTTGGTATCCGTAATTTGAGCAAAATCTTCAAATATTTTTGTTTTCGTTAGAAGGATGTACAATGTACATAATTGCATATATTAGAACATAAATTTTTATTCCAAACAACTTTTCATAATAAAAATTTTCAATATTATATTGTGAAATAAATAAAAAGTACTTTATACTTTAGCGAAATTCATATTTTTGACATATCTGGTATAATATAGATAACATTTGACATCTGATGGTTGAATCTTAGAATCTCTAGGCCATGCAGAATTTTTTATAAAGAATAACTTTTTTTCGTAACATTAAAAATAAAAAAGTTTCCCATAATACATATCATTGGGTAGACAGTTCAAATAAAAAAAAATAGTAGGTAAGTAATCTGCCATTTAACCTAATGGGTCTGGATCCCGCGTACCAAAAAAAAGTTGATTAGTAGCAAGCTGAAAATTTGTTATTAGCGTTAATAGCTTAAGGGTGTCTAGTCGGACAAACTTTGATATATTGGAACACTGGAACAGGGGAAGTTTAAATTGTGGAACAGGTTAAAAATTTGGAACGTCAGACTACGAAAACGTCAGATGTTTTTTGTCCGACAGAACTTACAATCGATTTGTTACCCTTTCATTAAACTCTCATGCAAAAATCGGACTGCTATTACTAACCAACATGATTCCTGTCATTTGACATGTTCTTCGCGTTCCACTCATTAAAATGCCCAGTTGGTAATAGACACCAGTCTGATTTTTGCATGAGAGTTTAATGAAAGGGCAACAAATCAATTGGAAGTTCTGTCCGACAAAATACATCTGGCGTTTTCGTAGTTTGACGTTCCAAATTTTTAACCTGTTTCACCATTAAAACTTTCCCTGTTCCAGTGTTCCCATATATCAAAGTTTGTCCGACTAGACACCGTTAGGCTATTAACAAATTTTCAGCTTACTATTAATCCAGACCTATAAATGAACATTAATAAATACAATTTATTCATTCGTCATTGACATTTATGTGTCAAACGAAACAAAGACTGCATCTTGGGACAGCAATTTAGGGTCCGCATTTATAACCGATGTCAGTGGCGAGTTTGAAATATTATGAAGTTCCCTCTGGAAGTTCCCGGTTCCCGGCACTGCCTAATCATCGGTGGCAGATCCTAGGTTCGGCCCTTTGTACAACCGAGTCAAATGAGGAAGGACCACAAGGTTATTGAAGAATTAGACGTTCGGAACGGTAGGAAGAGCTCAGATTTGCTGATTCTACTAGATATGGAAGCCCGGAGCAGCTTGGGCTCCAGGAAATCCGATGAACAGGTCATTATGGGCCTAGTTCGACACAATGGACCTGGCTTATTGGTTCACAGTGTCTGATGGGCTTAAGAATATTTTTTTTGATAACGATTTCTGAAGTGGAAATCGAAACGTCAAATAAATTTAATTTTAAATATAATTTATGGCTTATTCCCACTTAAAATAGTGAACATAAAATTGAATGTTTAAACTTCAATTTAGGCACTTGGGAACCCCAAAAATAACAATTTATATTATGAGTTTTCAAGCCTCGAAAACGCGTATTTTCGCACTTTTCAGATTTGTAATGACTAATGACTATAGCTTGAAAACTATTTCTTCCCTAGGACCGTTAACCAAAGTATTTTCTTCTTTTATTCTTTTTCTTTGTTCACTATCTAAATACTCTTGAAAATGATGAAAAACACTGACTTTTTTTTTCTTTTCCGCAGGTAGAAGGTGCCACAAAAAAGTATAGTTAAGAACCTATTGTTCAACGCAAAATTAGCGTAACAATCACTTGCCTAGTAGATGAAAATATATCAATTTGTTCGATATTTTCACTTGATTAATCGCTTGATTGAAACTACGATGATGAATGAGTAACGTCTTGTTCGATAATAATAAGTCATTGACCCAATTGTTGTAGTAGAGTTTAACAATGATTATTCAGACTTGTGTTTGGTTAATTAAATCCTTGGTTTTAATTCAATTCAATTAGTTTCCAATAGATTAAAGAGCTCTAAAATATGCCGCAATCAGAATTTAACAACTTTAAAACAATCGATGCGAATGATACGGAAGTATAAAAGATTAGAAAGATAAAATACATTAATGAAATGATTTAATAATAGATAATATTAAAAATAAAGTGAAAGAGTTAATAGAGACTGACATACCTTAAAAATATTCAGAGATTTACCTTAATAGGTTTGATGAATTTTACTTATTGGTTGCTACTTAATAGACATATTATTTGTATTTTGATTGCGAAGACGTTTGACAAGTAATTTCTTTATGATTGATAAATATATTTTTATATTCTTAAGAGGCAACATCAGCACGTCATCAATATTTTTGTTTTTCGAAAGTTCTGCGAACTTTCAACAGTGCGTCAGCAGTACGATAGTGACAGTGACATTATACTTTCAAAAACAATACCTATTATACTCATAATTAGTGTAATCATTCAAGCTTAAAATGGATCCAAACCGAGCAATTCTAATTGCCTTCATCAATCTTCTTGAAAATTTGGAATTATGTTCCTTTTACCCTCTTCAAAACTGACTTGCTCGCAAAGTATGCTTTTTATTTTTAAGGGATGAAAACTACCCCTTACCCCAATAAATTGAAAACTAATGAATTAAAGCGGTAATGGGCTATAATAATTATGTTCAAATATGTTAAATGTTGATTGTTTTGAATCATGACTTTAATATTTTGATATTTTACAGCTCACAACCTCCCATACACAAAACAACCTCTCATACAAAGATTATTTAAAAAATATGGTGAAGAAACATGAAATTTTTTTTTGGATTGTAATAGGAGAATTTATTTCCTTCAAGTAAAAGAAATCTGACACTTAATTTTTTAATAATGCAACCACCAAAAACCACCCCTAAGAATGAGACCTAGAAAAAAATGAAAATTAATAAATGGAAGCAGTTATAGACATCAATATGTTTAAACATGTTAAGTTTTTGTTTTTTTTTAACAATGTTACCAATAGTTCGATATTTTTATATGTTACTACCCTTAAAAACTACCCCTCATACAGTTATTAAAAAAATGGCTGAGATTATGAAATCATTTTATTTTCGATCTTAAATAGACAAAATATATATTATTTAAATATAAAAAATCTTATACATACAAGTTTTTAATTTGATTCAACCTCTAAACACTACCCCTTATCATAAAAATTAGGGAAAAAGATCTTTTTGAAAGCTTGAAGTAATGGAATTCGTTAAGAAAATGAAAATTAATTGTTGATTATAATATAATGATATATTTATAAAATTTTTATCCCATAAAAATATACGTTTGAAGTAAATTAAACTTTTTAAATTTCACATGTTGGTGATTATGAAAAATATTTATTTTACAACATTAAACTAAGTATAAAATTAATATGATTTTTAAATTATAAGTATATCAATAATTTAACTTCAAGTTCCAATTTCGTATATTTCTTCTGCATCAACTTCCTTTTTTTTTTCTTGGTCGACAGGACAATTTTGGCAGCAATCACCAGAGCAAGAACCGCAATATTGATTGAAATATAATCCAAGTGTGCGACATCCACCAGTTGAGCTACATCCTTTTTTGCAATTGCAAAATATCATTTTAAATAGTTCTTCTGGTGCAGGAATATCCGTCATTTTGTTTGGTACCAAGTTGTCATTCACTTTTGTCCATCCCCAATTAGCAAAATTGAGAGTTTTGTTGCCCGATATGTAAATACAAAGCAGACACTGCATGTAAAGAATAAATACTCCAAAACTCAAAATTTAGACGCTCAGTCATTTTCAAACATTATCTCTAGAAAAATGTATTTGGTTTTTTAACAATAACTCGGCTTCCCATTGAGCTCTTTGTACTCACTCTCACATAATTTTATATGGAATTTCTTAAGCTATAAGGTCATGAGAGTTGCAATATTTCTAGACCTTTTTGTTCAGAGAATTTTAAGGGTAAAGTGCTAAAAAGACGCTCCCTTTGCATTGAAATCAATATTTTAAACACTTATATCTCGCTTAATTTATAAGCTACGTGAGAAAAAAGCAGAATTTTCAGTAAAAAAAAATACATTTTTCGTCGCAACACTTTTTTTCATGGATCCAATAGTTTTTGAGATATTTTGAAAAATTAACGTATTTTTTGAAAAATCGAAAATAAAAACAGAAATTTACTTAAAACAAGTTTTTTTCAAAATGCTGTTCTAAATAATTGAAAGTTTTGGAACCTGTTGTAGGAACACAAATAAAGTTAATTTTATACGGTCTACGATTAGTATTAATTTTGTATACATTTTTGCATACATTTTACTACATTTTACCGTCCTTTTTTCTTTTATAAATTCGAGGTATTTGACTAATTTTCGTAATAACTTGCGTAGTATTCATGCTAGAGGCTTTTATCAAAGCTTACTTTGAAGGACTAAAAACGTACTAAAAAAAATTTAAGCAAAACTGACTAGTTTCTTTGTTTTTTTATAAGCTTAAATTTTAACAAGGATGATTTTTTTCTGAAAATGCCTAATATTCGAATTACTCGCGAAAAATTATTGAAAAACGTGACTTTTTTCGGAATCTTCAATCGCGAATAACTCAGAAATTATTAAGTTAATTAAAAAATTGTATTCTACATTTTCTTCATAAAATTAAATTGTCTATCCTCTATCGATTCCCGGTGTCATTTTGAAATATTAAATTTCCACCCCCGAGAAAAGGTGGCATTCACCCCCGGGGTGGAAGCATACATTGGCACCAAGTCAGGTTTGTTACTTGCATCATTTTTAAGCTACTGTCAAAATTTTAATCAAATCCATGAAGGCCTTTAGAAATTGCGAGGTGAATTGCTTGAATGAATGTACTAAATCGATTTTTAGTAGTTCCAATGTGACACAAAATGTAGGCATGGGATAAAAAAGTGTATTTTTTTGTTTTTCCTAATGGCGGTACAGGCTTGTTTTTGCAATATTTTGTTTAATTATAGAGTGATTTCCATATATATATATATATATATATATATATATATATATATATATATATATATATATATATATATATATATATATATATATATATATATATATATATATATATATATATATATATATATTGATGTGATCTTGATTATTGATATGAGATAATATTCTTATACTTCATTTAATTTAATCAATGCCTTAATAATAATCTAATTAATTAACTAGATCACATATCAATATGTTTTCAATCTCAGGGCGAATTATAAAATTAATTACTTACTTACGTGGCTTCTAAGTATTTCTCAATGGTTCCTAATCTGGATAGGAAAGAAAAGAGTAAAATAATACACACATATGGGTTACAATTATAATCAAAATATTGTTTATTTTATTTAAATGGCAATCACTGCTTAATATTTGCTAGATCTTATTATTCTTAAACATAACATTTACAAATGGGAATCTTATTTCCTTTTGGCTTCCAATTGAAAGTTTTTATTAACAGTTGACTATTAGGATTTATTAGCAAAAGTTCTATTTAAGTTTGATGAAGCTTTTCTGATATTATTGATTATGTTTTTCAATTTTTAATGTGGTATTTAATACGAAAAACCCATACATTCATGTCCAAACAAATGAGACTGACCTTTTTCTGGTGAACTGAGAATGTCTTCACACAAAACCCGTTTCCTGCTATCCTTGGCTGCGATCAAAACCTCGTCCTGGCTTTCAGTAATGTTCTCCTTTGAAAACTAGCTCGTATAGCTCTCGTTCCTGCTTCTGTCGTGATGCTGTATTCTACCTTTTTCGAAACTGCAATCAGCTACCGGGACACTCTTGGCTCAAGGAGGTTCTTTACTCTCAACCTGGCCTACCTCTCGTTCCACGATAGATACTCCACACTCACGGAACTACACCGGCTTTCTCACTCTCCGTACACTACCGTCTACTACTGGACTTCACTTCTCGACAGCTCAAAACATTCTGATCTCTATTTTCAGTCATTCACCTCACTTTCTAAATATCCCTTCCAGATTCACAAATCAACCTTCCACCACCAACTCTCATTCGCAGTATTCCTCAAAACCCAATTTTTAATCTTTCTAAATATGTTTAATGGATTTCAAAAAAAAATAGTTAATTCCCATTCTAAAATTACTTTCTACTATTTACAAAATTTAATGACCTATTATCTACTTCAACTGAGTCTTATTTAGCATAGGCTAATGATCGAACCTTCCGCGAACAACGATAATGACCTATTATCTATTTCAACTGAGTCTTATTTAGCATAGGCTAATGATCGAACCTTCCGCGAACAACGATAATGGTACGCGCCATTCACTTTGTTTATTCTCGGCGCATTGTCCCGAGTTTCGTAAGCTTCTTCTAATCACTTCTTAAAATTAAACATAACAATTTGTTGTATACAGGTTGTTCTAAATTTATATGCCCGTGGTTGAGAAAATTGAAAATATTTTATATTAAATTGAATTTTGTTTATAATTATCAAAATTTAATTTTCATATCAAATAGAAATATAACAATATATATATATATATATATATATATATATATATATATATATATATATATATATATATATATATATATATTCTAAAAATTTCTCAAATTGGGCTCTGTACCTCCATTCTTTTCTTTATTATACATGGTGTCCCCGAAACTAGTGCGTTCCTTAAAGGTATAGGTAGAAGGCACCATGTAGAGCAAAAAAGTCTTATAACATTTTTTTCTAAATTCAACCGTTTGGCCGTATATGTGTCCCAAATATCTTAACAAAATATTCGAAATTAAAGCCGCAATCTTGGAACGCGTTTTCCGCGCTTAATGTTGCCTCCTAAGCAATTGGTCTTATAAACAATTTTTTTGTTTGCACTATTCCGTAATAATGGTTTTAACATAATTATATTATGTTCCCGACAGGTTTTAAGAATACAGGGAATAAGTTTTTCTCCGGACTTACATGTTGGACTAAACCAGGTACTTATTTGGAAAGTTTTTTTAGTTAACCTAAATCTATAGAGGGAAAACCTGCATGTTTTCTGCAAAGACTTCAGTGTTTTTAGGTATAAAGTTTAAATTGCAGAAAATTCAATTTTTTTCGAATTTTTTGTTTCCGTTAACTGGCGTTAACGCTGCCGTTGCAACTAAAACTGCAAAATAAGGCCAAATGGTTAATTTTTTTTAAATATTTCCAGTCATTAAATAAGTACTAAAAAAGTGAAAAAATAGTAATTTTGTAATGCAAAATAATTGTTCTATATAATCTTATAAACATTTAGAATAATAACTTCTAAAGTTTTGCCCTTAGATGAAGGTACCGCTTAAAGGTACCGGTTCTCACTATTCTCCTATACGTATTTCGAGGTATATCTCTCATCAGGGAGACCCGTGAACTGAACTGAAATGCAATGCCTAGCCGGAAATTATAGTAACATAATATACTAGTACCTACCTATATGCTAATAGCGACCCCTATATAAGAAAACATGAAGTCGAACATCACTAATAGCCCGATCAAAGAACAATCTGATCCCAATAAAAATAAAGCGAGGATGAAAATTTGAGAATAGGTAGTTAAAATTGTCTATTATTATATAAGAAAAAGTTTACAACTCCCCCTCAAAATAAAGGGGAATACCCCTTCTCAGGGGTGAAAAAATATACATTCAAAATAAGTCCGGAATTGAATAAAATGACTAATTCTAATCAACTTTTGTTCTATAGAGTTTATTCCCTAAGTCAATACTTTTCGAGTTCTTTGCAAGTGAATATGTTCGTGAGTAACTTTTTTAAAGTGTTTAAAAAAGGTTTATTTTTGTTTTTGTTAAAAAACTTGTAACATTAAAAGTAAGTGAGTTACGCTCAAAATATTGTTGGTCCCTTTTATTTTTTGGTAAAAAAATCGCGAAAATCACCCCCTAATTTAGTATCACAAATAAATTTTATCATTACCACTTCACAAGTTACTTTGCTTATGTATTATTTATATGATATGTAAATTTCATCGGTTCAAAGTGCTTATTTTTAAAAATGCTGTAGTTAAATGGCTTGAACGAGTAACTAATCACGAGTTTAGGCAAATTTTGAACAGCCATAGCATAACCAATTTTTGTCTAACAAGAAAACAAAAAAGCAAGAATATTCAGAAAAGCAAAACGTACATTTTATTACTTTTTAAGATTTTTGGTATTACTAATAATTTTTAAGTTAATTTCATGAACAATTCCATTTTTTTTTTCAAAATTAAAAAATATTTTATTTTAAACCCTTTTTTTTTCAAAAATAAGCACTTTGAACCAATGAAACTTATAGATAATATAAACAATGCATAAGTAAAGTAACTTCTGAAGCGGTAACGATTAATTTTATTTGGGAAGCTAATTAGGGGATGATTTTCGCGATTTTTGTACCAAAAAAAAAAGGGACCAACAATATTTTGAGCGTAACTCACTTATTTTTAATGTTAGAAGTTATTTTAAAAAACAAAAATACACCCTTTTTAAATACATTAAAAAAGTTGTAATGAATTTTCTCCGAAAAATGCTTTGTTTTTTGGTAATTTCACATTGAAATATTCGATTTGGAATTTGACGAAGAAGAACGTACTTTTCATTAGTTACAACTCTGCTTCTACTGGGTCTGCAGACCATTTTTTAAGCTATATTTTTACTAGGAATATTTTTTTAGCTAGAATACTTACTTTTTGAGTTATGTGCGAAAAGCTGTCCAAAAACATGTTTTTTGTTAAAAATGAACATATTTACTCGCAAATAACTCGAAAAGTATTGACTTATTGAAAAAACTATAGAAAAAAAATTGCTTAGAATTAGTCATTTTATCCAATTCCGGGCTTATTTGGAACGTATTTTTTTTTCATTCCCGAGAAAATATTTTTCTATTGAAACTTTTTCTAGAATTGTAGAATTGTAAACTTTTTCTTTTATAATAATAGACAATATTTTTTTTTGAGGTTTTCGTAAAATTTTGTGTTCCCTGATCGGGCTATAATGCCTACGATAAATCTAACGAAATGATTTGATACAACGTGTTTTTTTTTAAACCCTAAAATGCTAAGTTTAACTCTCTTCATTTTTTACCTTGGCTCTCCCTTAATACACATAATTTTTGTTCCGTTCGTTGTTGGTTACATAAAGGGTTTTAATTTGTATGTATTGATATCATTTTTTGTTTCAGGTATCATTTTCATTACGTAATGATGATTTAAATATGGTAAGAATAATACTCTTATAAATCTAAAACTTTTTTCTGTAATCACATTAGCTCCGGATGAGAAATCAGTCCAACTGTACACCCAAAAAATACGTTATAAGATCCTAAAGAATATGTGGAATGTATCCACGTATGGGTTTTGAAGCACATCATAAATTCTCACATGATTGCTACAGACGAAACTAAATAATTTTAAAGGTAAGTTAAGTTTTCATCCCAATAGCAACATTAATAATATTAAAAAATATTAAAAATATTACTAAAAGATTTTTAAATGAAAACTTTTTGGTCCATTTCCTTGGTAACACCTCAATGGTTTCTACAATTTGCAAGCTAGATGGATGCTGAAACGAAGAAGACAAGAGGGAATTCAAAAACTTACAATTCACGACCCCGTCTGTTCAGCTGGTAAATTCCAACAGAAAATGGTATATTGGTCTTTACCCCTTTGAGTAAACAGGTCCATTTTCTGTTGGAATTTACCAGCTGAACAGACGGGGTCGTGAATTGTAAGTTTTTGAATTCCCTCTTGTCTTCTTCGTTTCAGCATTCATCTGGCTTGCAAATTGTAGAAGCCATGGCGGTGTTACCAAGGAAATGGACCAAAAAGTTTTCATTTAAAAATCTTTTAGTAATATTTTTCAATATTATTAATGTTGCTATTAGGATGAAAACTTTACCTTACCTTTCAGTTGCCAGATGACGCTAGTCACCTACTACATACACGTTCAGTTGCAATGTGGGGATAAGCTTTTATGGTTGGTCACTTCGAGTAGAGAGCAGCAGGCCTACGCCTCCCCGAGGATGACTCCAACAAGAGTCGAAAATCGTCGATTCAGAGTGCTGGTCTGCGCTCCCTATTCTAAGTGCAAAATAAGATTGTTTTGTCTTTGCATTGAAAATGTTTTATTTTTAAATAGTTTTAATATAACATATTATTTATGACTTTAAGCAGAAAAATTCACTCAGCCCTTATTTTATATTTTTATGCTCCGTTGTTTCAAATATAAAACTACGTTATTGATTTAAAATGAAATAAGTGAAAACCTAAACCTGCAACAATGGGCTGAATAAATTCTGCACAGATATAATCAGAATCCACATTTTTATTTGTTCGACAATGACATGTTTTACATCGTATATTTTGAAATCATGCTGTGTTTTGTTAACACCCCATAAAGAAATTAATAAAGTCTATCATTTTAAACGAAATGTAGTTTTTTCACTAAATATTATGTACTTCTTCTACTTCTTGTACTTCACGTGTCATATCAGAATTATCTGACGTTGGCGATCACCATTGTGAAGGCTTCTCGATATTCTGCAATATGGAATAATTGTCCTGCATTTCATATCTGGGTAAATTCACGAATATTTTTTTACCAAGAAACTTGTTCTCTTCCTACATCTATACGTCCCTCTATTTTGGATCAGTTGTAACATTTTATATCGATTTCCCCTCACTATATGTCTCAGATAGGACATTTTCTGGTGTTTAACAGTCTTTAGCAGTTCTCTATCTTTGATGACCCTTCTTAGTACTTCTTCATTAGTTTTTTTGCTGTCTATGAATCCACATTTCGAATTCTTCAATTCTGTTCATGATCGATACTTTTAGCGCCCACACTTCTGCACTATACAAAAGTACGGACCAAACATAGCACTTAACCATTCTTTGTCTTAGTTCTAAACTGAGATGATTATTGCAAAGAAGTGACTTCATCTTCATAAAAGTCGTTTTAGTCATTGCTATTCTGCGTTTTATTTATATGTCTAGATCTACTTGATCGCTTATCATAGTTCCCAAATATGTTATTTTTTAAACTATCTCACTAAATGCTAAAAATTTGGTTTTGTTTGAGTTTATTTTAATGCCCATTTACTTTCCCACCTTGTGAATACGATCAAGCCACGGTATAATTAACTCGCGATCAAGCAGAATTTGGAGACCTTTAATGTTATCTGACAGAGAATTACTGTATCGTCCGCGTATCTATTCACATGAAGTAGTTCTCCGTTGATTTTTATTTCATATGGCTGTCTCTCAAACGCCTTTTTAAACAGCTTGTCCGAGTAAACATTGAACAATGTTGGCGACAAAATGTAACCTTGTCTGACTCCTCGTTGTATGGAGATTTCGTTGGTGTAGTTATCTTCAATTTTTACGATAGCAGTTTGATTCCAGTACAAATGTTTAATGACATAAGTATATTTGTCATCTATTCCTATCTTATTTAGCATCTGCATTAATTTTACATGCTGTACTTTATCGAATGCCTTTTCGAAGTCCACGAAGCATGCAACTACAGCTTTTCTTTTTTTTTCTAACTTCTAAATTCTAAATTTTTCCAAATTGGGTATCTGTGAGATTTTCTTCGCATTTGCGTCTATTTCCGTTGTGAAGTAATCTTAGGAAAATCTTAAAATTTTGGCTCATTAGGCTAACTAATCGATATTCTGAACATTTTCCCGCATTGTGTTTTTTAGGTATTGCGACAAAGATGGATTTGAGCTAATCTGTGGGAAATATTCTGGTGTTTATATTGCATTAAAAAGTCTTACTACTACTTTTATGTTGTCTTCTTCTATTAGCTTCAGCAACTCACTTGGTATCATCAGACGGTCCAGATTCTGGACCACAAACTTTTCTAATTTTGGCATTTTTTTTTATAGCGTGTTCTACCTGTGATTTCATAATTTCTAGACCGTCAGAACAATTTTGGTAGAATTCGGTAATATTATTTCTGTCATCTTGAAACAACTCTGATATATTTATTATAGACAGGTGCCATTCTTTTCTTATTTCGTTCTCATTTACAATAATTTTGTTGTTATTGTCAACAAGTACAGAGGGAACTCGTTTTTTAAATATGTTGCTTTATTTATTTTACTTTTTTGTTTACATTGTAACAGTCTTAAATTTCCGTCTTATAAATATAATCAGGTCCGGTCCTGTGGTGACGAATGAATTATATGCAAGTGTTATATCGCGAAACTTTTTTAATATATCCCACGATATGTGTCCAAATACCAAGAAAGAATACGTTGTGTGTGTTTCGGCTTACTATCAAACGAATTTAATAGCCTTTTGAGTCAAAAGTCTGGGAAGTGTTTATATTAGATCTGGATGTCGACATAAACAACGTCTGTAGTGTTGATAAAATTCTTAAGTAGTTGGATTCTCAGAGTTGACCGTTGGTGCTGAGCCAGCGATTCCTTGGCGAGAGCTGAAAGACTTGTTTACGGAAAGTAAGTATTACTGATTGGTTTTCAACTCCTAGTGGATGGTCTTAGAAAGATACCCTGGTTTTTTATTGGATAAAACTGACTGATGTTTGTTAGAATGGGAGGTGAATTCTTTTTTTGAGAGAAGGAACCGGGTCAGAAATTGCAGGAGGAAAGGAGTCAACATCTAGCGATGAAGTTGTACAGTCACAGACCGATTTGGTCTAGGAGATGGTCTTTGGTTTTGTGAGTTATGAGATGTAGTGATTCCCGATTCAGTATGTTTTCTTAGTTACAAAACAAACGTTGGGTATAGTGAATACCACGAGAGTATGTTTTGTGTCCTAGTTGTCTAGTGTATTAGAAAGAATAGCTTCGTGATGTTGTTCTTAAGAAGAAATAAATACAAGTTCGCAGAACGAGTTTCTCCAACTTCATAATAAGATAAAAAAAAACTCATTGTTTTTAACAAAATTTTTACTATGTTCAAATGAACAGTGCCTACATCGTTCCAATGTGGAATGTTCTATATCAATCAACCATTAGCAGTTACCTTTTTGCTAATAAAACAAAAACTTTAGAGTTCTATTCTCATACTATAAAATGTTGTGAAATAGTACTTTAATTCAAACAATTGTAAAGTGTTAAGTGAAAAGTGTTGAGCAACAACAGTTCCAGTTGAGCTAAACCAGATCCATGTAGCTCTAATCATCAATGCAGTCCAGGTCACCAGGTACTCATAATAAACTGTTTATTTTTTTCTTCGAACAATCTCGCGAAAAACTTAACTTTACCAAAATCATTTCAATTCATTTTTATTTATTTTTTTATTTTTTTAATAAACGTCTACTATGTTATAACTTGTATTGGTATTTTCTTTTGCATACTTTATCTCTTTTCCTTCTTGTTGGAGAGAAGTATAGACTTTACGACCGCAATGGTAAGTACCAATCTACATTAAATGGATCGACATTGCAAGTAACTTTCTTTAATTTTGGATCATTGCAGTATTATTTTGATTTATTAATGGCGCCCAATATTATCTTTTAAATATTAATGTTATTTTAAAACCCACCCCTTAAATCTCTGAAGAATGTAGCTTACCGGAGCATCCTGAAAAGTAGCAGAATAGAACATCAGGCCTATGACCTACATAATTACACTGTTGGAATATATATTTTTTATTTTTTTATTTAACGCTACTTAATGTTTTACACAAATGGCGTTACGTCAAATACTTTTTTGTTTATTTAATTTAACCGTCTAGGCTTTTGTTTTCATTCACGCTACACAAATGCCGCCCACCGTTTAGGCACGTTACAACATTAAATAAGTCGTGCCTAGATAGCTCTAGCTAGAACCTAGCCTAGGTCTTCTATTTCGTCACACCTTTCTCTCATCCATTTTTCTTTTGCTAATTTGATCTCTTTTTTCTTCTTCTACTTATGAATATCATATCTATACATATATGTATTTATAAAAGTGGAATTCCATTAATGATCAAATAGAAAAACAAAAGGAAGACGCCGTATATATTTCCTGACATCTCTAAAAACCATATGAATGAAATCCTCATAGACTATTAATCCTGATAAGACGTATAGCGCAGAAAAACGGAAATCATATAATGGAATACAAATCATAGAAAACCGGGCGGACTAATACATTACGTCATAAAACACCGAAAATATATCCGGTATATTTTGGTTTTTATTGTCTTTGGGATAAATTATTGCGTGACTTTCGGCACCAAACCAAACGAGGGTTGAATCGAAGGGGGAACTTTTATAGCGAATGATGCCTAACGTCAAAAAATGCGCTTTTATGTTCCCTAAAACTTTAGGTGTGTGGCTTCGTAATTGGAGTTTTATTGAAAATGCATGTCTTTCCGACCCGCGATTAATGGTTTTTATTCTTTTAATTCCAATCAAACCGAAAGGAATTTATCATTTATGTCACAAAACTTCGTAGTAAATCCAATATTAATGATGAGAGGAAAATAAAGTGTCGCAATGAAAAATCACATAAACGTAAAAACTTGGTTTTCTACTTTATTTCAGCAATTATGGCATGTGAAAAGTTTTGTAAAATAAATTGTATTAATAAATAAACCTGACAATTGTTTTATGTGTTTTTAAAATCTCTACAATAAAGATGGTATTTAATGAAAAAAGCGATTTACAGTTTTAATGATGGAAGGCTACGGAGATAGAAAAAGATGTTATAGTGAATAACTAACTGATCAACGATACTTGTTCAAACCATGCTGCTATCCATAATACGACAGTACCAAAAATTATAAAATGCTATGAGGAAGCTGGATAAATGAAAGATGGCGTTCGAATAGGTAAAACTTTAGACGTAAGGTGTATTGTATATTGTTATTTCATTATTTCGAATACTTTCTCTCTCATACACCAACTATAATACTGCGCATAGACCCCATCCCCCACCGGCACCTTTGAAATATGTGCATTGTATATTTGTATGTGGAAAAGTTACACCGATCTGATTTTTTTCTACCTTTTAAGAGGCGGTCAGGGCCGATTAGAACCGGTGTAGTTTGTGACTTTTGACCACCCGTAAGTCAGCCATATGATTGGGTAGTTACAACACGGCTTATTTTTTTGGGGGTATGTACCTTAGATAAAGAGAAACAGGAAAACAGCAAAGACACTAACTGAATAGCGCTTGAGTTAAGCTTTCAAATGGTGCCTAAATGATCAGGATCGGACATACACAAGGCTCAGTATAGCCGAAAAACTAAAGAATTAATCTTAAAATTTTGGTTTTTCGATAATTACACAAAATTTCAATCTACGAATTGCGCCAATAACTGAGCGTTTTTAGGAGGACTCTAGACGCGGCTAACGGTGTATACCTTATATCTAGGAAAATTTTTTAAGTTATAGGTCTCTATATAAGTACGATCAAATCCATTTTCAATGGGAAAAAACAGTTTTTCAAGCGTACTAAATCCTATAATACCTTCAGATATCAAATATAATCTTGGATGCATCAGACACTACTTTTCAATGCTTTTCAAACTCATGTTTAATGATCAAAATCGATTAAGCCGTTTAGAAGTTATTAAGCTTCAAATGTATATTCCATTTAACAATTATCGCCGAAATGATCTAACTGTAGTGGTTACGACGCTAAATTTGATCGTACAATCCGAGTTCATTTGCCAGCCATGCCAATATTTTTTTTTCAATCTATTTCAAATAAAAAATAAATCTAATGTACAATTGATGATTACAAAGAATTATATTGAAAAAAGAAAGTCTTGGAATGGCTGGGATATGAAACTCGGATTGCCATTTACAAGTATAGTGTCGTACCCACTAGATCATTTGGGCGATAATGCAACAAAGAGTACCATTTATAACGCTTAACGTGTAATCGAGAAACGTTACATTCAAGTTCGTACATTTAACTTATACAACAACTTTGAAAAACTCCTGGTACCAGAATAAAAAACCGCTAAATGCCGTAAAAATGAGTGGCGCACACATTATTCCAGCTACAAATGAGCTAATATGAATATTACGTTGTGCAAAAATGTATTTTTATTGTGATGTAAATAAAGTTCTAGCTTTATTTTAAATGAATTTTCCATAATATATATGCTGTCATGAGACTGAATAGCTCACAAATGTAAAGTCCTGTGATCATAGATCACTTGAAGTGATTGTTGACAGAGCGATGACACAGGACAAGGACATGAGGCCTCATGGCAGGGGTTAGGTCAAGTAACGATAATAGAGCAATGACATATAATTATAAAGTATGATTATTGAATAAAGTACTACAACAATTCATAAGATTTTAAACGTTATTACATGGCGCAGTCTAGTGGAAAATAAACCAAAATCATGGAAGTGAGGTTACCAAATACATTGTCATTTGAAGGAAATGTGGCCGAAAATTTTAAAAGATTCAGACAAAGTTTTGAAATATATCTGATGGCCTCTGGAAAAAGTGGTAAAAGTGATGACGTTAAGGTAGCAATTTTACTCAATCTAATTGGAGAAGAAGGCATTGAAATCTATAACACTTTGGAATTAACGGAGGCCCAAAAAGGCAAGCTAGCAGATGTATTGGAAGCATTTGAGTCTTATGTCACGCCTAGAAAAAACGTGGTCTATGAAAGATATGTGTTTTACAACCGCATTCAAGAAGAAAGAGAGCCGTTTGACCACTTTTTAACAGATTTAAAAAACAAAGTAAAAAATTGTGAGTTTGGAGCAGAAGCATCTTCAATGGTAAGAGATAGAATAGTATTAGGCACTAATAGTAAGGATGCACAACAAAACATGTTAAAGACCATTAATTTAGATCTGGCTAAAGCTATTGAAATATGTAAAATGCATGAAATATCCCAAGCTCAAATAAAAGAAGTTCAGAACAGCTTGGAGAAGGTTAAAATTGAATCAATTGGGAGTAAAGCCAAGCAGGGGCAAAATTCAGTCCAAACATTCAGGAGTGCAAATTCTAGAGATGAATATAGCTGCAGAAACTGTGGGAGAGTCCATGGGCCAAGGAGGTGTCCAGCATATGGAAAAAAGTGCAGAAAGTGCGGTAAAAATAACCATTTCGATAAAGTGTGTTATCATAGCAGGTTAGTGAGAGAAGTACAAGTGGAAGAAAGTGAAAATAACGAGGTAGGTGATTTTATGATATCATCAATCACTGTTAATGAAATCAAGAATAAAAATAATAAAGACTGGATCGAAAATTTAAAAATTAGTAATGTTGATATACCTTTTAAAATAGATACAGGGGCACAGGTTAACATTTTGCCTAATGGTTTTGTTCAAAAAGTTTGCAAAATTAATGATTTAAAAGAAACTAAAGTCATACTTGAAACATATGGTGGTTTTAAGGTCGTTCCTATTGGTACAATAAAACTTGTCTGTAAATATAAAAATATTGATTATTTATTAGAATTTGTTGTAGTTAAAGATAGCCTTACACCAATTTTAGGGTTAAAATCATGCTTAGATTTAGATTTGATACGAAGAGTAGATAACATAGATTTAAACATAACAAAAAGTGCCTTTATTAAACAAAATAGTGATGTATTCATTGGATTAGGCAAATGTCCTCAAAAATGTAAACTAAAACTTAAAGATAATTGTGTTCCTGTAGCTAAACCACCACGAAGGGTCCCTTTAGCCATTAAAAAAAGATTAGAAAACACACTTTTAGATTTAGAAAAACGTGGCATCATATCTAAATGTGAGGGTCCTACTGAGTGGTTGAGCAATTTAGTTATCGTTGAAAAGCCTGATAAAACGTTAAGAATCTGTTTGGATCCTAAAGATTTAAACCAAGCGCTTGAAAAGGAATATTGCTTAATACCTACTATTGAAGAGATATGCAATAAGTTAAAAAACAAATGCTATTTTTCTGTTTTAGACTTTAAAGAGGGATTCTATCAAGTTCAGCTAGATGAGGAGTCCAGTAGAGTTTGTGCATTTGGAACTCCCTTTGGAATTTGGAAATTTGATAGACTTCCATTTGGACTAAATATTGCCCCCGAATTTTTTCAAAGAATTAACTTAGAGAATTTTGGTGATATTGAGGGCTGTCTTATATATTTTGATGATCTTTTGATATTTGCTGATAGTCTTAAAGAACATGATAGAATCCTTAATGAAGTATTGGAACGTGCTAGAAATATTGGGGTAAAATTTAATTCTAATAAGATACAATATAGAATGTCTGAAGTAAAATATTTGGGAAATACATTTGATAAAAATGGTATGAGACCTGACTTAGATAAAATAAAAGCTATTATTAATTTAAAAGAACCCAATAATAAAAAAGAGTTACAAAAAATATTGGGCATGATCAATTATCATCGCAGTTTTATACCAAACTTATCGGATGTATCAGCCCCATTAAGAGAATTGTTAAAAAAGAATACACTTTGGGTGTGGACTAAAAGTCACACAGACGCATTAAATTTAATAAAAAAGTTAATTTGCTCACCACCAGTTCTTGCAAATTTTGATGAAAATAAGTCAATAATAATTCAAACAGATTCAAGTCAAAATGGCGTGGGATGTGTATTACTGCAGAATCATAAACCGGTATCTTTTGCTTCTAGGTCTTTAACTGATTGTGAAACTAGATTTAGCCAGATTGAAAAGGAACTAAATGCAATCCTATTTTCTTGTACTAAATTTCATAATTATATTTATGGTAGAGAAGTTAAGGTATTCACAGATCATAAGCCATTGATTTCGATAATGAAGAAAGGCATAGCTGAAGTAGATTCTCCTAGACTACAACGTATGAAGGTAAAATTATTAAAATATGACTTAACTGTGGAATATATGCCAGGCAAGGAAATGCTAATAGCTGATTTGTTATCTCGTAATTTTGTGAAGGAAAAGGTAGAGGATGATGCTTTTGTAACAGAAATAGTGCATACAATAAATATAACAGATGAAAGGAGAGAGGAATTTATAGCTGAAACTAAACAGGATAAAAAACTTCAATTGATCAAAGATTTTTGTGAAAAAGGGTGGCCGTCATGCTCTTCGAGGGTACCTTATGTAGTAAAAGATTATTTTAGTATTAGGCATGACATCTACATATTGAATGATTTGATATTTTATATGGACAGAGTTATAGTTCCGGATTCTTTAAGGCCTAGGATGTTAAAGTTTCTTCATGAAACACACTTTGGAGTTACAAAGACACAGCAAAGAGCAAGGCAAGTGTTGTTCTGGCCAAATATGAATAAGGACATAGTGGATTTGGTTAGAAATTGTGTTGATTGTGAGAAATATCACAGAAGTAATGTTAAAGAGCCATTAATACTAAGAGAAATTCCAGAACTTCCATTTCAAATGCTAGCGGCTGATATTTGTGAGTTCGGAGGAGCATCTTATTTAATTGTAATGGATTATCTCACAAAGTGGATTGAAATTGTTCTGTTGCCGTCCAAAACATCCCAGTCAATAATAAAATCATTTAAGACCATGTTTGCCACTCATGGGATTCCTTTGGAAATTGTATCTGACAATATGCCTTTTGGCTCTAAGGAATGTAGAGAATTCTCTAGAGAATGGAATTTTAAATTTGTGACATCTAGCCCTAGATATCCTAGATCAAATGGGCAGGCGGAACGAGCTGTTCAGATAGCTAAAAATATTCTCAGAAAGTGTGGTGATCTTCAGTTAGCTTTATTAGAATATAGGAACACACCACTGTTAGGATCAGACAAGTCCCCAGCACAACTCTTGAATAGTCGTAGACTTAGAAGCAAACTTCCAGTCTTACATGAAAAATATTTACCAGAACAAGTAGACCTAACAAGTGAAAAGAATAAATTGGATGACAAAAGAAAATTGTACAAGCACTACTATGATAGAAATACAGCTGCAAGAGAAGAATTAAGTGAAGGCGATAACGTTGTTATAAGGGAAGATGGGCAATGGAAACCTGCTGTGGTCAGGCAATGTTTACAAGAGCCAAGATCATATGTTATTGAGAAAGAAAATGGAACATTGGTAAGAAGAAATAAATATCACTTGAGACCATCTAGTAATACGCCTAAACATCACATTAAATTAGAAGATGATCTTGATGATAATCAGAGTAACAAACCTTCAACATCAATGGCCTGTGAGAGTGAAGTACCGAATCAGTTTCCTACCAGAGGTAAAAGAGTAATTAAACCCCCAACTCGATATAATGATTTCGAGATGTACTAGTTTTGTAATCACTTAATATTATTGTTAGTCGTAGGTAGTATTAGTATTTTATAATATTTTATTCTGAGTTTATTGTTGTAAGTTCTCTGCTTTATAGGAAGGGAAAGATGTCATGAGACTGAATAGCTCACAAATGTAAAGTCCTGTGATCATAGATCACTTGAAGTGATTGTTGACAGAGCGATGACACAGGACAAGGACATGAGGCCTCATACGCGACACAAAAGAGCTTTAAAATGCAAACTGGATCAAGATTATTCTTTTGTGGCGTGTTTTACTTCAAATTTAGCAAATATTATGAAAAACGTATTCAAAATAAATCAAGAATTTTATTTTCCATCAAAATGAAAATATATTCTTGCGCCACGTACTGCTCTATTGAATATTGTGTGCGCCACTCAATTGTACTACGTTTAGCGGTTTTGTATTCTTGTATTATTATTATACTAGACAAATAAAGAATAATATAATTATTGTATTATATGTATAGTTAGTTCAGTTCTATTTCCATCATGGTTGGTTTAATTTCGCACGAATTCAAACAAAGAGGTAATAACTTTTCAAGTTAGAGGACTATAACACTAATAGAATGGAAAATATTACCATAAAACCCTAGCCAACTTTCCTAAATGCAATAAAAATTTAAAAGTTTAAATTTAATTTCAAAGCCGCACAAAACTACAGCGTGCTCGAATAAAAAATATTGAATGTTACATAATTTGCAAAAGTTTGTAAGCTAACGCTGCGCTGTCGTAAAAACAACTCAAGTAGTTAGACAAGGGGGAAGTCTCAACCCAGTGTTATTTATAAATGTAATAGATTAGATAGTGAAAGAATGTAAGAAAACTTTAAAAAAATACTGCATCGGTTGGAACAGAATGCAAATGATAAACGCTGAAATGTGTATATTTGTTGATGATATAGTATTAATTGCGGAAACAGTACAAAAACTGAAATATAACTTAGAGAAATGGAACATAGGAGCAAGCAAATACAACTTAAATGTAAACAAAGAGAAGACTCAGATAATGAAAATATCAAGGAAACAATGAACGGAAAATCAAATAGAAGTAATGGTAGATCAACAAAAAATAATACAGACAAATTCATACCAATACTTGAGAATAATAAATCAATAAGACATCGAGGACGATCTTAACAACAGAATGGAAAACACAGGAAAACTATTCCAAGCACTAAATAGAGAATTACTTAACAATAAAGAAATATCAACAAAGACCAAGATGGCAATATACAAAAAAATATATAGACCTATGGTAACATACGTAGCAGAAAACTGGATCTTAAACAAAAGACATCAGAGCAGAATTCAAGCAGCAGAGATGAAATACCTCAGAAGAACGATCGGAGTAAGAAGAACAGACATATTTAAAAAGGAGGAAATAAGAGAAAAACGCCAAATCAAACCGATACTCAACTCAAGGAGAAAAATTGGCATGGTTCGGACATCTAACACGGATGAACAATAACAGACAAGTGAAAAGAGTGTGGCAAGCAAAACCAATAGGAAAGAACAGAAGAGGACGACCCATTAAAGAATGGAATAGTGACATCTCGCACATACTAGAAAGTAAGGGGAAAACTTGGCAAGAAGCAACACAAATGGCCACCAATAAGAAAGAATGGAGAAAGTGCATTAAGAGTTAGACGCAATCCCGACACCTTTAAGACCCTTTAAGAGAACCGATTACGATTGAATGAATGGCCCAACACCGAAAGGCATCAATGGGTCTACTGATTAAGTAAATAAGTAAGTTCTATTGGTTTCATATTATTATTCAGACAAATAAAGAATAATATAATTATATTATGTAGGCAGTTAGTTTAGTTCTATTTCTATCGTGGTTGATTTAATTTCGCACGAATTCAAACAGAGGTAATAACTTTTCAAGTTAGAGGACTATAACACTAATGAAATGGAAAGTATTACCATAAAACCCCAGCCAACTTTCCTAAATGCAATAAAAATTTAAAAGTTCAAGTTTAAATTTAATTTCAAAGCCACACAAAACTACAACGTGCCCGAATAAAAAATATTGAATGTTATCATAATTTGCAAAACTTTGGAAGCTAACGCTGTCGCAAAAACTACAATTTATAGGCAACAAACTTCGTAAGAGAATTTTTATTTTATAAGCAATATAAAAGGGAAGTTGTCTGAAGCAGTCTGAATTTTAAAGGGTACAAAGTTTGGGACAAAAAAGGCGAAGTTTTAATTGCAAACTAGGAAATTTTATAATTCAATATAAGTTGTGGAGTTTGCCACCAGTTGGTGTGCGGAAAAAGTAGTATTAAAAACATATAATTAAAGGAGTTAAAGGAGGACCAACTTCCTCGTTTATTAAATCATTAGCACAATATGGTCTGTGTGCAATTATGAAGATATTGAAGATGTATAAACGTAAAATATAGTTAAGTATATCAAATTAAAAGAAGATGGGAGTCAGAGAATGGGTAACGATAAGCAAAAACCGGAACGAATGGAGAAAAATTGTAGAAGATGCCAAGTCACTCAACCAATTGTAAAACCAAAATGTTATTGCGGATTTATTCACCGCGACAAATGAATCGGAAGAGCCCAAAGAGGGTGGCAATCAGTCAGCTAGGAATGTGGATGCCATGATGATGATATCGAATTGATCATTATTTTTTTGTACAAGAAATATTCAACAAACTTGATGATTAAAGAAATAACAGTTGAAGGTGAATAATTTAAAACCACGGTGGACAAAGTCGTCGTTAATTCTGATGTTTTAGACAATCTAGGACACTATGATTGACATAATGGTGATAGTTTCAGTATTGACACATAGATTTGATTGTATATGCCAATAAAATTTTTATGAAAATGAAGTCAGATCTTTCCAGTAATGATCTCAGTTTTGAACTAAGACAAATAATGGTTACGTGTTATGCTTGGTCGGTATTGTTGTATGCAGAAGTGTAGACGCTAAAAGTATCGATCATGAACAGAATTGAAGCATCGGAGATGTGTATTCATCGACGGATGCTGAAGATACCTTGGACAGCAAGAAAAACTAATGAAGAAGTACTGAGGAGGCTCAACAAAGATAAAGAACTGCTAAAGACTGTTAAACACCGAAAATGTCTTATCCGGGACATATAGTGAGAGGAAGAATATAAAATGTTACAGCTGATCCTTAAAGGCAAAATAGAGGGCCGTGGAGGTCTAGGAAGAAAACAAGTTTCTTGGTTAAAAAACATTATTGAATGGACTCAGACATCAAATGCAGGACAATAATTATTCCACATTTCAGAAGATCGAGAAGCCTTCGCAATGGTGATCGCCAACGTTGGATAATTCTGATATAACACGTGAAGAAAAAGAAGCCAATAGATTTCGATCTTCAGACCCAGATAATAATACAGGGAAAACAAGTTGTGAAAAAGAACACTAAATATTCAAATCCGAAATTAAGGCCGTGATAAAATAGCTAAAATTCAGAAAATTAGAAGGGAAAGATGAAATAACAGCTGAGTTAGTCAAAAAAATAGATGTAGGGATTTAATTTTAATATGTAATGAAAGATTTCTAGATTTAAAAAATATGAATATATTCTGGATATGCAAAAATTGGTTGTATAATTCCTTTAACTCGTCATTTGATCGGAGTCGGCATCCTGTCTTCTGTATGTTCTTATCTTCTTTATACATTTCTGCTCTTCTGGCGATATCCATGTTTCCTTGTGTATATATTTTCTTTCGAAATGTGCGCTCATTACAATCATATTTTTTCCCTTGGGACATCTATGAGGAATTGTCTATTCTCATAAGTTTCATTGTGTTTACTATGCTTTCCTATTGTCGGTCTAAATCAGGGGTGGGCAAACTTTTTGTGGTAAGGGCCACAAAAAGTTTTTGTTCTATTACTGAAGGCCGCAAAATTTGTTACCTACGGTAAAATTTTCAAATGTTATACTTTTTTTTACTATTAATTCTAATTTTGTTTAAATGACGTTCGCAGTGATTTAGGCATGATATCTCCCCCTCAAAATATCTATTTTTCTTTCACATTGCTATTAGTTACTTATATATTTGATAGGAAATTCCTTGCTTATATAGATGCAAACCTCATACAGTGTGTCGCGTTTAAGATGAAGACACCCCCATATTTCGGCTATCATACAGATTTTAAATGTTGATGGTTTAGATTTTTTAAGATAGTCAACTGAAATTTAAATTTTAAACGCGGCCTAATGCGAATCCACAGGGTGAATTTTCGATATTTTGCTTCGCGTCAGAGATGTCGGAAAAAGGTATTTGGAAAAGTTGTTCCAAATATTATCACCCCACATACCGAATTTCATGACCAAATTCGCACTTTTAGTTTTTTCAGTGTTTGTACTCTAGCTAGATCCTAACGTTAAGTTTGGCTGGCCCGAGGTGTATCTCGGGACAGCCAATTGTAGGTTTTAGGATCCTAACTACAAATACTGACAAAACTAAAAGGAATTTTATCATGAAATTTGGTATGTGGGGTTACAATAATATTTGGAACAACTTTTCCAAATAACGTTTTCTGATATCTCTAACGCTATGCAAAATATCGAAAATTTACCCTGTTTGTGGATTCGCAGTAGGCCGCATTTAAAATTTAAATTTCAGTTGACTATCTTAAAAATTGTGAAATATCAACCTGTATGACTGCAAAATTTCAAATCTTTATTTATGTTAATAGCTGAAATATAGGAGTGTCTTCATTTTAAATGCGACACTTTGTATACATAAAAATAAACAACGATATAGGTTTGAAAAAATCTTAGATCCCCTTCGTTGCTTTTGCTCTCTTTGATAGAATTAAATAATAAACAAATATTTATGAAATACATGATTTATTATTTACAAACTTTCAATAATAATTATTAAATTTTGCGAATGTTGTTCTACAAAAAGATTTGTAAAATGCTAAAATATCTTCTTTTTTACATATTTGTCTTCCTTGTCAACTGACACGGAATCAATTTGAACTGAAAAATGATTTCTGACAAGTGATAAGTAAAATGATATATTTATCTTCAAAATCTTTGAAATGATTTTCAAATTCCTTGAGGACAGTGGCAAATTACAAGTTCTTCTTTGTAAACTTTTAACTTATTTACTGGTCTTACATTATTTAATGATTGAAAATGAACTAATTTTTTTACTGTTATGATCAAAGAATAGTTTGAGTTTCTTTTTAAAAGAATTTATCTGTTATCATATTGTGTGCGTATTAATTTTTGCCCTGCAATGTTATGCTTAAAATATTTAAATGTCCAGTGTAAACGCAAAATCACATGGATATTCAAAACTTGTAGATTTAGCAAATTAAAAAATATGATTGTGAATATGATTGTGATAGAAGACATCAGTAATTTTGGTTCTAACTTTCCCAAAAATGCTACGAATTCACGATGATTTAATTCTCGTGAACGAATAAAATTGAAAAAAATTAACAATATTAGTTACAATTGAAATGACGTTGTCTACCTGCAAAATATTTGTGCACAGTACCTGCTGATGACGCAGTGAAAAATAATAAATCATGTTCTGAAAATTGTTAATGAACGTAATATTTAAGTTTTCTCGTACTAGTTGGTTAAGGAGTAATTTATAATTTTTCAAATATTTTCTGACTACTTCAAAAATATCCTTTCCAGTTGTTAGAGATTTCATGGATTGATTCCATTGATAATTAATGGTTCTTCATAAATATTAAAATCGGTATTAGTTGCTCTAATAAATATTAATAAGTGAGCTGTGTCAGTTCTATCAATACTTCCATCCAATACAATTGAATACCACATCAATTTATCTTCTAAAATGGATTTAGTTGTTTTTGTACATCATTATTATTCATCGCTTCAAGTCTTCAGAACGATAGTTCTTCGTGATAAAATTCGTGATCTTCTTTTGGACATAAAATTCCACTTGCTTCAACTAAACGATCTTTTATAAATTTGCCATCTGAGAACGGTTTGTTCACTTTAATTAATTTTTGGGTAATTATAAAATTTCCTCTTACAGTATCTACGAATTCTTTATTTTGTTTTAAGAAAACATTTTATTCCAGTGACAAATTTTTTAATAATGTTTCAAAACTCTTTATCGGAAACCCAAATAATTGACCGCGTTAGGTTGAAAATTTGTGGAACAATCATTCTTTAAATGAAAATAATTCACTTTTTTCCGAGGGCCACAAAAAAATGTCCAAAGGGCCGCATGCGGCCCGCAGGCCGCACTTTGCCCACCCCTGGTCTAAATACTTCTTCCTTCCTTATTTTGGCATTTGCGTCGTCCAAAATAATTTTCATATATCATATCTGGGTATACTTTAGATGGTTTTGTTAGTTTACTTTATAAAAACGCTCTTTATTTTACATCGTTATCTTTTTCTTCGAATGGCGCGTAATATGTCTTCGTAATATTTATGAGGGTGATTTTTTGGTATTTTCCATTGATGCTGACACTACATATCGTCGGTCTAAATCGCAAATTGCCTAAGTCACAAATTGAAAATTTTACAGGAGAGAAAAAAAAGTGTGGAGTTTGCCTATGTCCTATGAGGAAAATATCTTTCGTTTAGCGAAATTGCCGCGAAATAAAATAATAATTGCGCTTGTGGGAATTGTCAGGCGGTAGCTTTTACCGTCTACTACTAGATGAAACCAAAAAACAATTTTCGCAAAAAATGGACTTAGGCAATTTGCGATTTAGACCGACGATATGCGATCTCATACTGGTTTGAACTCTACTATTGCTTCTTTTAGCTCTTTCCTTTTCATAAAACCTTTGCCTAAAGCGGCCTACAAATTGCGTTATTGTTCGACAGTTTTGTTCTACGAGCAAGTCTGTTCGAACAAAAATGACGCAAAACGGAAGTGTGTGTGTTGAAAGCTGTCGTTCTTGCTCGCTTATAAAAATGATGCAATAAACATTTTTGTTTAAACAGACTTGCTCGTCGAACAAAACTGTCGAGCAAGAACGCAATTTATGGGCCGCTTAATGTTCAATAATTCATTCCACCGCTGTTAAACATACTGTATCTTCTATTGTTTTCACCAAATTTTGAAAAAATGTGAAAAATTTGAATTATGCACGTCCGTCCGTCTATCCGTCCGTCTGTCTGTCGTCTGTGAACACAACTCCTCCGTCATTATACCAGCTAGAATGACAAGTGAGGTGTCAAATAAAATCTAATAATCCAAGGTTGGTACAAAGGTGAGAAATTTGACCTAGGCTGTCTGTCCGTCTGTCCGTCCGAGCGCGAATATAACTCCTCCGTCACTCTACCAGGTTGAATGACAAATGAGATGTCGAATGAAAGCTTATAATCCATGGAAGGTGAGAGATTTCACCTAGGACTTTCGGTTTAAGAAAGCAACCAGAAGTACTGTTTTAAAGTCACCGGAATAGTACAAGTGATATATGATTCGACGCGCCCGATTACTTTGGGTAAAAACCTTGGACTTACGAAGTCCAATTACTTGTTTCTAATATAGCATTTCCCAGCTGCCTCGTTTTCTGCAAAGCCAAGTCAAATTGGAACTTTTCGATTTCTCTCGTTAGATGTTTCAGTTTACCATATGTGCATCTTACATTCCATGTTCCTAAGAGTAAGTGGTCTTTTTGACACGTCTACTTGTGTTTTTGTCCGGTTTTAATTTTTTTCTCTTTTTTACTTTTTTAATATCGCTATCATTTTTCTGAGCTTGTTTCATCAACGTTATTCCAATGGTGCAGTTATTTGCTAGATTTTTTATAATGCTGTCAATTTTGTAATATTATATTCCTATATTTTTTAATACTGTTTTTAAAAATTTCAAATACATAGTTTATTAACAGGCAGTAACAGTTGTTTTAGCAACTGATCGGTGGTGATTGTGTCAAGTCAGACCCAATTATTTATACCTCTACGTTAACTTCCACCGCCCACCATCACGCGGAAAACGGCTTTCGAATAATAATTTCATACCTTTCGTACTCAAAACAGTTTCACAAACATTATCATGTTCATAAATATAACAAACTTATAATTAACATTCTCTAACACGTTAGAGCAGGGTTATTATGTGTGGTTATTTCATCAATCATGACTATTTTGCATTTCTTGTAAATCATTACGCGTAGAGATGTGTAGGTTCTATCCAACCTGTTACAAATAAACGAATTTTGTGATTTTTCAAGACAAGCTTGTTGATTTTTATTTAATTGATATAAATACCAAAAGTATAGCAAAGCCTTTCACGTGCTTGTGAATGTGCTTTTTATTTATCTTCTTTCAATAAACTGTTTTAATATTTTTGCTAAGTTTGATTATATCATCATCGTCACGGTACTACAGACCTTAAATTGCCTCGACCTTCTTACTTTTCAATATTTTGCCCTCCCCTGCTTGGATTTTTCAATTGGTCTCACTGATCTTCTTAGCATCCTGTATTACCCCGTCTATCCATCTCAGCTTTGGTCTGCCCTTATTCTTATTCCCACGAGCAGCACATGTTATGTCCACTGCGAGCGGTTTCGCTTAAGAATCCAAACTTTTGGCTTCACCAAACTTATAGATATTCTGCAGTTCTTTATACATACGCCTCCATATTCCGTTTTCAGAGACCACCCAGAATATCTTACGTATTACTTTTCTTTTAAAATCGATAGAGAGGATTTGTCCGTTTTGGTTTGGATTCATGTATCTGATCCATATTTGTGAGAATATGAACTATCAGTGTTCTATACATCTTTGTACGAGATTTTTAAGACATGCATGTGTTATTATTGGGGTTAACCGATGTCCCTAGATAAATATATAGTCCCATTCGTTCTGCAGTTTCTCGGTTATAAATTACGTGGTTCTTGCCTTGTTGTAATGTTCACGTCATCAGCATGCTAGCATTTAGACTAATCTATTAAATATAGTGCGCTTTATCGCACTCTTCAGGAGGAATCAGGATAAACGGTAAAAGAGTAAATATAACATCCGCTATGCAGATGACATTGTTTTAATGACTGATTCGGACCATCGTCTTCAGGTACTGCTAAATAGGGTTAATGTTTAATGGTATTTGTGAAAAAATGGGGATGAAGATCAATACTGCGAAAACCAAAGTTGCGAAAATATCAAGGAACAAAAATACCCCTTCCAATATATGTGAACCACCAACAGCTTGAGTACGTAAACCAATACAAATATCTTGGCTGCTGGTTCAACAATTAACTTGATGATTATAAACAAGAAGTAAGAGTGAGAATATAGGTAGCCCAACAAGGCTTTATCAAAATGAAAAACTTATTTTGTAACAGTAGCATTAATATCAGCCTTAGATGTCGTTTTCTTCATTGCTATGTATGGTAAATACGTTTGTATGGAACGGAGGTCTGGACACTCAGCATAATGCTGATGAATAAGTTAGAAGCCTTTGAACTGCGGCTTTATAGGATAGTCTTGAAAATACCTTGGACAACCCACACCACTAACAAAAATGTTCTGAGGAAAATAGATACAGATCAAGGGTAACATTGAAGGAGAATGAGGTCCCAGTAGGCGCCAGATTTCATAGCTTAGAAACATCAGAGACTGGGCAGGTCTTGATTCAACATCTTTGTTTGGAGCCGCATTGGACAGAGACAGACTAGCCAGTGTAATCGCTAACCTCCACTAAAGGAGACAGCATCACAAGAAGTAGAATTAAATATAGTTCCCCTACCATCTAAAGTAGCATCTCGTACTACTTTTTATAAGGCTATATCAAAAAGCTTTATATGCCGCTCGTCTCCCTGTCTTAACCCCCTATCTATCTAATCAGCCCTAAACATCCATCCTTGGATATAGGCCTCCTCTTCCTTCTTCCATGCCTCTCTATCTTTGGCAATTTGCATCCATTTTGACCCAGTGTGTTTCTTCAGGTCATCTGACCATCGCATCTGTGGCCTTCCCCTTTTTCGTTTGTGGTTCCATGGTCTCCAATGTATTACCATCTTAGTCCATCTTTCATCCTTCTGCCGTAGGGTGTGTCCGGCGAACTTCCATTTAAGCTTTGCTACTTGGGTAGAGACGTCTTTCACTTTTGTTTTGTTACGGATCCATTCGTTTCTTTTCCTGTCTGATAATTTAATGTTCAGCATTTGTCTTTCCATGGCTCTTTCTGTCTTTGCTATTTTTTCCATATTCTCTTTTGTAAACGTCCATGTCTGAGAGCCATATATTAAAACAGGGAGTATACATTGATTGCAGACTTTTGTTTTTAGGTATTGCGGGTATTTTCTGTTCTTTAGAATATAAGACAGTTTTCCGAATGATGCCCAGGCCAACCTTATTCTTCTCTTTATTTCTTCGGTCTGATTTTCTTTATTTAATCTAGTGATTTGTCCTAGATATATATATATATATATATATATATATATATATATATATATATATATATATATATATATATATATATTCTTTTACTTGTTCTATTCTTGTTTGTGCCACTGTAATTACTAGTTCTTCTTGTTGATTGGTCATGGTTTTTGTTTTACTGTAATTCATCTTCAGTCCTATCTTTGTCGATTCTCTATGTAGTTCTTCCATCATTCTTTGTAATTCTTCACTTCTTTCTGCTATTAATACAATATCATCAGCATATCGTAAGTGATTCAGATATTGCCCGTTTATGTTTATACCCAAACCATCCCAGTGCAGTTGTTTGAACACATCTTCTAGCGCTTGGTTGAATAGCTTGGGCGAGATGGTATCTCCTTGTCTTACTCCTTAGTTTATTTTAATAGGCTCCGTTTGTTTCATTAGCTTGATAGTTGTTGTTGCCTTATCATATATATTTGTAATTAAGTCGGTATATCTGTAGTCTATTCTGCTGTTTTGTAGGGAATTCTTTACTGCCCAGTGTTCCACACTATCAAATGCTTTTTCGAAGTCAATAAATGGCATGTATAGCGGGATATGATATTCGTTAGCTTTTTCGATTAATATCTTCATCGTTAAAAGGTGGTCACTTGTACTGAAGCTTTTTCTAAATCCGGCTTGTTCTCTTGCCTGGTATCCATCTAATTTAGTTGTTAATCTGTTTGTTAATATCTTGGTTAATAGTTTGTACATCACATTTAGTAAAGTTATGGGTCTGTATTTCTTTAGATCCTTTACCCCCTTTTAATCTTAACCCCCTACGTATTTCAAATGAGGTTGACGCGGGGTTCTGAATTTTTACTGCTGATAGCATCTTGGTCATTGTCACATTTATCATGCATACGATTTTTTTTAATTCTTAACTTGTTTATATCGCTGTAAAGACTTGATCTTATGACACTATCACATGCTGCTTTAAAATCGAGAAAAATATGGCACGTATTTAGTAACTCTTGCGCTTTTTCCAGAATTTGTCGTAATGTGAAGTTTCGGTTAATAGTTTGAGGTCCACACCTGATATTGTCTATTGTCTATATTAAGAACCAGTGCTAAATTCCCAGTGCTAAATAACCGTTTGGAGGCCTTTGAAATGTGGCTGCACAGACGTATTCTGAAAATTCCATGGACGGCTATGCTGACAAATGTGGCAGTCCTTAAGAGAGCAAATGCTACCCGCGAGCTGCTTGATAACATCAAATATAGAAAGATGTCCTATTTTGGACACGTAGTAAGGGGAGACCGGTATAATATTCTTCAACTTATTACGATGGGTAAAATCGAAGGACGCAGCGGAATTGGTAGAAAGCAGGCCTCTTGGTTGAAGAATATCCGGGAGTGGACAGGAATAAAGAAAGCAGAACACCTATTTAGAATAGCTCGAGACAGAGACAGTTTCGCCAAGTTAATCGCCAACGTCAAGGGGACTTGATAGGTCACGTTAAGAAGAAGCTAAATTCCCCAAAAGTATAGAAGTATATAAATTGATAAAATCAACGTATATGTACTTTTTGTCTCAGAAAACAAATAGATCTTAAAATTAATTGGGTTAGTTACAAAACACAGACATTGATAAATACCAAGTAGTTAAGAACAACATCAAATTTAAAAGTCTAAAAAATTAATCAAGAAAATAGATCGTTGAGTTGCAGTCCTTTTAATCCATACCTTAAATTTTGTTCAAATATATCGAGCCCAAACTGTGAAAAAGATCTCCCATCTCTGACTCTACCTGGTGACGTTGGACAAAAATAAGAGTCACGATAAAGATTTTTTTATAGATGGCTTGATTTGTTTACTTACATATATGCACTGAGAAGCTTGTTTGTAGTTTTATTAATTTAATTGTTTAATTATTAGTTACGACTAAGATTAACGAGTCAACGTTATGTCTACTATAATCTTTTAAGTATTTGTTTCCGCAATTAGAAGATAATGGTGCTTTTGCTCCTAATTTTTTCGTTTCTCCAAGTAGCTGTGTGAGCGCGAAAATATTCTTTGTTTTTGATATTACCGTACAATCGATTAGGTATAGCTTTTAATGATAATCTAATGACTTCAAGCTTTCCTAATTTTTGTATTGAATAGTTCATAAACAGAAAATTGTAGCATGTAGGAGTAAAATGAGCCAGGAGAGTAATGCATACACCAATTAGCGTCATAATTTATTGTGAGTACTGTGAAAGCTAAGGTAAAGAAAAGAATAGATGAAGTAAATTACCACTGTATCACACACACCAAGAACCAGAAATTATTGAGAATAAATCCAATATAAGCAATAGTCCATGGACATTATGGACAAAACTAGATATAGGTCAAATATAGACAAAAACGAAATATTGAAAATACGTCTAAGAAAGAAAATAGGAATATCACTATATAGAGCGTCCGTAGTGGTAAACATTGTTGGAGTAAAAATGGATGAAAACCATTCAGACTATTAAAGATAATAAAATTTTGATCGATTATGTACAAAATAAAGTTTTATAATAAGGTAAAGAACGAAGATTACAGAGAAAGCCAATTGAAACAAAAGTTATAAAAAGAAATTGACACTCAAGAAACAGGCATGATCAATAAAGAGAATTTTAAAAATATTAGGTAAGTATTCCATAAGAATTGCTAATACTTATTTTTCGTATTTTTTTAACTATTGCATTCTTGTCGACTCAGCCATATTGTGCGATCTTTAAAATTGCTAAATAGTTTAAATTTTGGTAGTCCAGAAAGCCACTGCGCATCCGCTAGGAAAAATGTTCTAATTCAGAGATTTTGCACAATCTTACTCAAAAAGGACCTCTTTTAACAAATTTGCATGTTGCCAGGACCAAAAGTTGGTCAAAAATTTTTAAACGTTTTTTTTTGTTTCTTTCCTAAAATTAGTTTTTTTGCATGGAACAAAATTTTTTTAGGTTTTTTGGATCATTCCAAACAGAAAAGTTTTTTAGTGACTTTTCTCTAAAGTTGACAGTTTTTGACATATAAGCGATTAAAAAGTGAAAAATTGCGAAATCGGCCATTTTTAACCCTCAAAAACTATGTGAAAAACGGAAAATTTGAATGTTGTCAAGCTAGATAGATATTCTTTAAACGTCGATTGATGAAATCCCGAAGAGTTTTTTGCAATACAATATCAAAAACCCCTTTGTTTTCTAATTGCCAATCAAGCGTGCGCGACACTATTTTCCACCGTTGTATGTGTATGCAGTATGGTGCAAATGAAAGGAATCAATTCGTTATTTCGTAAACGGGCGACTTTAAGAAAAAATCCCGAAACAGGTCGATTTTTATTTTTAAGTTATGATATTGTGACATATATGGTATACTAGTGACGTCATCCATCTGGGCGTGATGACGTAATCGATGATTTTTTTAAATAAGAATACGGGTCGTGTGCTGGCTCATTTGAAAGGTTCTTAAATTCTCTATTCAGTAATATAAACATGTACATAATTATTTATACAGGGTGTCCAAAAAATTTTTATTAAATTAAATCATTTGACAAATTGACAAAAAAATTAAATTATTGGACACCCTGTATAAATAATTATGTAAATGTTTATATTACTGAATAGAGAATTGAAGAACCTTTCAAATGAGCTAACACACGACCCCTATTCTCATTTAAAAAAATCATCGATTACGTCATCACGCCCTGATTGATGACGTCACTAGTATACCATATATGTCACAATATCATAACTTAAAAATAAAAATCGACCTATTTCGGGATTTTTCCTTAAAGTCGCCTGTTTACGAAATAACGAATTTATTCCTTTCATTTGCACCATACTGCACACACATGCAACGGTGGAAAATAGTTTCGCGCACGCTTGATTGGCAATTAAAAAACAAAGGGGTTTTTGATATTGTATTGCAAAAAACTCTTCGGCATTTCATCAATCAATGTTTAAATAATATCTACCTACCTTGGCAACATTCAAATTTTCAGTTTTTCACATAGTTTTTGAGGGTTAAAAATGGCCGATTTCGCAATTTTTCAATTTTTAATCGCTTATATGTCAAAAACTATCAACTTTAGAGGAAAGTTACTAAAGACCTTTTCTGATGGAATGATCCAAAAAACCTAAAAAAATTTTGTTCCATGCAAAAAAAATAATTTTAGGAAAAAAACAAAAAAAAAAACGATTAAAAAATTTTTGACCAACTTTTGGTCCTGGCAACATGCAAATTTGTTAAAAGGGGTCCTTTTTGTGTAAGATTGTGCAAAAAATCCGAATTAGAATATTTTTCCTAGCGGATGCGCAGTGGCTTTCTGGACTATGGCGAATATCAGTTTGTAAAGGTAGGACATTTTAAATATTTTGGATTATCAGTTAATGGAACTAATGATAAAAGCATAGGAATCAATGAAGGATCCTGGCAGAATGCAGAACCTACTGGAAATACAACAACTTTCTCAAACATAATAAGCTAACTCAGAAAGATGAAGAAAGATTGAGAATACTAGGGAGAAAAATAATTCGAAGAATAGCAGGCCCACTAAAATAAGGTAATACAGTAGAATTCCGATAAGTCGGGCCCCGATAACCCGGAAGTCCGGCTAACCCGGACCGATTTTCATCAGACAAACATTTCAACAATTCAAAATAAAAATGTATGTAATATAATATGTGAGAGATAATGTGTATTTGTGTAATTTGAGCTATACGATAGTAAAAATTACTCATGGCACACGGCGGCAGGTTCATTGGCTTGAATTATCGGAAACAACAGGCACCTGTTGTAGTATTCCTTTATTTATGTCAATCAAACTGTCTTAGGATTGTTTAGAAAAGACTAAAAGACTATTTAAAAAATTATTTTTTAAACAATGGTCTTGGTTCTTCACTGTTCTTAAATAACATAACATCGTTCCGACTGTGACTGTATTGTGTGTAGTACAGTATTGTATTGTTCGCTTCCGTTTGCTTAGGTTTGTGTTTACGTGTTTTTAGTAAGTTAGATGTGTACTGTGCATATATAATTCATGTTATTTCAATTATAACGGAGTTTATCTGTAAGTATACCGTATTTTATTAATTTTTACCATATTCTCCGGCTAAGCCGGATTTTCGATAACCCGGATCGGCCGCGGTCCCGATTAATCCGAGTTCTCGAGGTTCCACTGTAATGAATTTAGAAAACTGATGAATTACGAAGTAAGAAAACTTTTGAAAGGAGTAGACATCGTCAGATTTATCAGGACACAGAGACTCAGATGGATAGGACATATTTATGGATAGGACATTTTTGAAGAAAATCACCAAATCGTTGTGTTAGAATAACAAGGTTCTATATGCAAATTTTTTAAAATTGAGATTTTTATGTAACTTATGAAACTTTTATGAAACAGTAGCGATCAACAGGTAGCGAAAACGCGTTCCAAGATTGCGGCTGTAATTTTGAATATTTTTTCGAGATATTTGGGACACGTATTTTTAATATAATGAAGAATGGCGGTACAGAGCCCAATTTGAAAAATATATTTATATGTGGAAATTACTCTGTAATTAAATACAATATTAAAAAACGAGCCTGTACCGCCATTAAGAAGAACAAAAAAATACACTTTCTTCAAATAAACTTTTTTATCCGATGCCTAATTTTGTGTCATTTTGGAACTACTAATGAAATAAATAATTTTAGTTGTACCGCTATTCTTTATTATATTACGAATATGTGTGCCAAATATCTCGAAAAAATATTCAAAATTACAGCAGCAATCTTGGAACGCGTTTTCGCTACCTGTTGATCGCTACTGTTTCCTCTTAATATGATCCTAGCACCGACATCTATTAACAGGTGGCTGAAATACGGAAGTTACAAGGTTCTATCTCAGAGAATTTTAAATGTTGATAAGTTAACAAGCTTCTAACTGACATAAAAAACAGTCAACTAAGTACACAAGGTCCTAATAGGATTGTACCCTAATAGGATGTACCCTAATAGGATGTCCTAATAGGATGTACCCTGGGATCAAAAATGGTCAACTCTATTTTTAAAACAGTGGAAATAAACACGTATATGTGACAAACACAATACACTGGCGTGTCCTGATACATTATTATTAATTGATACACAAACTATAATATGTTAGTATGAAAATATTAATGTATCACGAAATGCCAGTCTATTGTGTTCGTCACATATACGTGTTTATCTCCACTGTTGCAAAAATGGAGTTGGCCATTTTTGATCCTAGGGTACAGCTATCTGCAAGAACTAAAAGTGTTTATAAGTTAATAATAAGACTTTATTAAACAACTAGAAGTTGTTTTACTGTATACTAATTGTTAAACAAAGGTATGTGTGGAAAATAGAACTTTGAACTTGATAGTAACCTTTTACTGTTAATAAAAATATATAAATTTTTTAAAAATTTACATTGCTAACACATAAAAGTGCCGACAATAGTAAAATAAATATATAACATAGAAACTTTAAACAGTCATAACTAAAAATGGCACCTGAGGTAGTTAGAACCTTGTTATTCTGACACAACGAAATGGAGACCAGTATCAGGCAGACCACGAGGAAAATTCAAACCGTATGGGAGAACCAGATAGTTAAGGACCTTAGGAAGATGGGAGTTAGAGAATGGGTAACCATAAGCAAAGTAAGGAACGACTGAAGAAATATTGTAGAAGAAGCCAAGTCACGCAACAATAATTGTAAATCCAAAATGTTAATGCGGGCTGATTCTCCGCGACAAATGAAATGGAAGAACCAAAAGAGGGTGGCAATCACTCCGCTAGGAGTCTATGTTAGATGCCATGATAATGATGATTGGTTTCCATAGTCCCAATCAAATGGAAATTTTTATTTGTCCCATTTTTGGTCCATATATATATATATATATATTTCTTGCAGTTCTTGTTTTTAAGTCAAAGGGTTAATTTTATGTATTTTGTTTAAAGAAGAAATTATTATTTTTTACTACAATCATACCAAAATACAGATGAAATGACAACGTATCTGAAGACTCACGAAAAAGTAATATTGAGGATTGAAAAGAAAAAGCATTGGACAGAAAACAATGGAAGGAAGTGGCTAGGAAATGTTATGTTAAAAAGTTAGGAAATGCTAGAAAGACTATAAGAAATATGAAATGTGTTTTATAATATAGATGTAAATAGTAATTATATAATGAAAAATTTTTCTTTAAAAAACTTTTCAGCCCTAAGTCTTCGAGGTATGTTGCGCTTTATAAAAACATTGTATGTGGGGAACCTTAAGGTTCAGAATAGGGTCCTCTACTTTTCCTGATCATTAGTAATGACATCACTAGTTTACAAATCGATGGAAAAATCTTTTTTTTTGCTGGTGATACCAGTATCACTTGGAGCAACTCAAATATTGCAACTCTTCATGCTACTATAACTTCTGATCTACTTACAATAAAAACCTGGTCTGACTCTAATTTACTCTCGTTTAACGTAGATAAAACAGTAGCAGTATCTTATAAAGGAGCTCTTCAACCCTTACCTCTTAATAACAGCCAGATCAGTACCGTTGATTCTGTCAAATTTCTTGGTATCTTTTTAGACAGCATCCTTAAATGGTCCCTCCATATCGATTTGTTAAGGAAGAAACTATTTTCAGCTTGCTATACTATAAGATCTGTTTCGAATGAACTCAATTTATCTTCCAAGATAACATATTTTTCTTTGCTCGAGTCACATCTTCGTTATGGTCTTCCTTTTTGGGGTTCTGGTACAGCTGCTCAATTCGATGTTATTTGCAAATCACAAAAAAGAGCAATAAGATATCTGTTTGGCCTCAGAAGAACAACAATACATTGCAGAAGTTACTTCAACGATCACGGAATTTTAAGCCTTCCCATCTTTGTATATTTTAGAAACTGTTTGCTTAATTCGTAAACATCTACATGTCTTTCAACCAAGACCTAATCATGACTACTTCACGAGAAACTGTACCTTTGACGTCTATTTACCGACTCCGTCCTCTGAGGTAGTAAATAAATCTATATTATATTCCGCAAAAGAACTTTACAACAATCTCCCTCTAAAACTTAAATCTGCAGCATCTTTCCCCAAATTCCGTAAACTGACAAAAGCTTACCTATCTGAAAGACTTATTATTCAGTAGAAGATTTTCTTAATCAATAACTAAGAAACTACAGTTCCCTTTGCACAAGTAGTATTTTTATTATTTTTTTATCTATATTTGTGTGTCATATGCAGCAGATTAACTTTTAAACTTATTAATTACTGGGTAGACTATGCAATTTGCAATTTATTTAAATTTTGCAATTGATTCTTTCTGTTTAACTTCATGATTATTATTATTTTAATTATATTGACGATTTATGTAATTTTAGTAAATTGAATTGTCATTGTTTTGTTTTCTTGACTTTTTATAAGCTTTGTCGATAAAATTGTACAATTTTTAAATAAAATGTAAAGCATATTTCTATTCTATTTTAAATAAAATACTACGCTGCTACTACTACAATTATTCTCAAATTATTTTGTAATTACTCGTAACACTACAACAAATTGTGATACAATTATCCCACTTTCCTGCAACTCCGTATCTATAACTTCCTTTATTAACACTTAGTTCAGTTAATGTTCAATAAAAAAACAACATGTCTAAACTCAAAGAATTTAAATTAAAAATTACGCCGTCGAAATTGCCAGTCGGTTACTCGGAATTCTGTAGAGAAAAGGCCATAGAATGAGTTTTCTCAGGAGTAAAACACCCACTACAGACCACCCGTGGCCTCAAGTGGAATTTAAACAAAGTTGTTATAAAACGAAGTTGTTGCCATATGACGGTGATCAAATTCTAATAAAACAACTTGTGGTTTTTCCTTCGTTTATCTCGGCTAAAGTAGAAAAGGTTTTCCTTTCGTTTACGAAGTATTTTATTAGGCTTTAAAATCCAAGTACGATCGGTATAAGGGAAGGCAGAGGAGATGCCGATGCCGTCTTAATAATTTTTTGTATGATACGATCACAAACTCTAATTTTTAAATATTATCAATTATCATATTTTTATACAGAATCACATGTAAGCACAACAAAAAACTTTATATTAATCATTAATAACTGTATGTGGGTCAATTGTTAGGATTTTTAAGTTGTTCCCATTATAGGTCAGGAAATAAAGCTGAAAAAATGGCAAAACCTCGCAACTTTTTCATCCAGCATCGATTTGTACAAAAGTTTGGGATTAGGCTCATTTCACCCTCTAGTTCATTTTCTATATTGAGCCGTTTTACGCTTTTGATTTTTTTAAGGGCGAAAACTACCCCTAATTGTAAAAAATTATAAAATAATATTTTAAACTTAAATATGGTCAACATTTGGTTTTTACTAGTTAAATCATGATTGTTTTATGCTTCAGAATATAATTACATAATATTTCAACCCTTAAAATCACCCTTGTTGGAGCTATATACATATAAAAAATTTATTTATCCTAAAAGAATGATTAGGATCCTCTCACCCTGTACTTCATATTATACCTATATCATGCTCCAGGGCGTTGATTACTTTTAGGGGTTTAAACTACCCCTTATTGTCAAAAATTATATAAATAACTTTAGTATGGGTAAAATTTAGGTTTGATTGGTTAAATAATATTGTTTTATGCTTTAGGATATAATATCTTAATATTTCAACCTTTAAAAACCACCCTTAATAACATTGTAATTTTTATAAGTAATTTAATAAATCTATACAGAAAAAAAGTAGAATTGCGTACAATAGTACATTGTTTACCGGGTAGGAAAAGCTTAACATTCCTGGACGACTGTGAAGATTGCTAAGTCGAGGCGCAAGCCGAGACTTAGCAACACAGAGTCCAGGAATGTGGCTTTTCCTACGAGGTAAACATACTATTTTTCCGCAAATCGTTTAAAATTCGACAGATATTGATTGATTTACAAAAAACGCGATAATTTTATTCCCAAATAAATGGTGCTTTGAAATTCCTAATAAAATTACTTGGGTTACTATGGAAACGTATTGAGGTTGTATTATCATTTATGTAGAACACTAACAACTGTACGGAAATATCATTTCCTTACAGTAAGGAAATGACATTTCCTTACAGTAAGGAAGTCCTGACGTTTTCTTCAAGAAATTTTGACAAGAATGTCAAAATTTCCTGGCGATTTGCGGAAAAAACATTTATTTACACAAAAATACGAATTTACAAATACAAATAATTATTTAGTTTTTTAGTCATCTTCATCGAGATCGATGTCAGATTCTGTGGTATTATATACATAGAAAATGATCTATACTCTATGGCACTCACAAGCGGACTATTCGAATTTTTCGAAAAAAAGATACAAAAAAATGAAGAAGAAAATGTACACTTTCCGTAGAGAAAATACTGGACTTTCTTACACATTTTCTGTAATTTATTAAAATATTTTTATAAAATCACTATTTTACCTTATTACACTCAACGAAAAAGGTACGTAATATTAATAAAAATGTTAATTCAGAAAACAAAAGCAATACTTAAAATTGGTCCAATTCTTGGTTTTATTGGAACAATAAAGCGATGTTCAACAATTCATTCTGTTCGTTAGTTGATCCAATGTATTACGTTTATTAAATGGATGAACATCCATTTATTAATATTACGAACACTGTTCACTGAGCCAACGAACACTATTCATTGAAACAACAACGTCGTTAATTGACCGACGAAGACTGTTCATTGTGTCAATAACAGTGTTATATCTCCCAACGTGTTTTGTTTATTTCTACAATTATTTCAGTTCATTCTTACAATTAATTCCGTTCATTCCCACAATAAATACGGTTACTCTTACAAGCAATTCCATTCATCCCTACAATCAGTTTCGTTCATTCCTACTATGAACGTATTTTATTTTGATAATTACTGAATGCATTAGCTCAATGTATGATATTAATTGATTAATAATAATTTTGCAAATCCCCCTTTTTTGTGCTAAACCTAATGGACTTTAACACTGTGTGATTTCTCATATGATTTCACTTACACAGTGCGCTGGAAAAAGTGTTGCTCCCTTATTAACTTATTTATTTTTAGCACATAAGCAAAACTCTCGGACAGGTCGATTTTTAAAATAATCAAAGTATATTATAACATCAATGTTTCAAACTTTACGTGATCCCTCTTCAGGTGACAGCCACAACTTTGGTTTTTTTTTAATGGGAAAGTACATCATGTGACAGCTCATTTAAAATCGTTTAAAATAGTGATTCCAAAAATGTATAACACTTTAATCCTTTTTGAGTGTAGGGTTTGTTCGAAACAGTCAATAGACAATACTCATTGACGAGGTATCAGTGGTAAGTGACCAGAATATACAGAAATATTTTAGAACAGAACTAGAATTGAACATTTAACATTGCAACTCAAAACTTTAGTATCAGTAACTCTTTATTTTTGTCAGAACGACAGAAAAAAGACATTTTCTAAATATTTTAATACCGATACATTCTAAATATTTTAATACATCAATAATAAAGTATGGCATGGTAATAAGAAACACCTTGTATTAAAATATAAATAATAAAACACCTCTCAGCAAGAAAATCTCCAGTTTCACGAAATGAAATTAAATAACAACAGAAGTTGTATCCGTAGGGGACTGATACTCTCTGAGAAAACATTTGTGATCTGGCAAAAACTAAATAAAATAGTTTAAATACATAACGAAAGATTTTCAACAGGAAAATAAGAAGTAAAGGTTGGTACCCCTGAGAATATACACCTTTGGAGAATTGCAGATGAGAGTTCCGGTCAACGTTGTTGTGCCGACGGGAACACCGAAGGTATAAGCTATTTTATTCAAAAGTTGGGAATTTTAGACCCTTTTGTGTAATGTTCTTGAACAGAATACGATATTTTTGTTTTTCTTTTTTAACAAGGTGTACATACGAAATTTAGTATATCTACAAAAAAATTTACATTTTGCATGTTCTATCCGGCATAGGAACAGAGAATGGTACAGGATATTATGAATAAAGATATGGGCCGACGAGGAGCTCCCAAAGGAATAGAACGAGGATGTAATCATTAAGATACTAAAAAAAGGGAGAACTAAGTAAATACGAGAATTGGCGAGCAATAATACTGCCAAACGCCACATCCAAAATAATGTCCAAGATCATATTAAATAGACTGAAGCCAGAAACTACACAAGAAACTAAGAAGCGACCAAGCAGGCGTCCGCGCTAAACCTCCACTATCGACCACATTTGTACTCTAAGAATTATCTTGGAACAAGCTGGCGAATGGTTCTTCTTTTCTTCTTTTAGTGCCTATTCGTTTCGAATATTGGCGATCATTCTGGCTATAATTATTTTGTTAACTGATGCTTTAAATATATTAGTTATTGTTGTGGAGAACCATTTCCTCAGGTTCTTTAACCATGATATTCTTCTTCTTCCAATTCCTCGCTTTCCGAATACTGGAATTGGCGAATGGTAAAAAATATAAAATATAATGTTTATTGATTTTGAAAATGCCTTCGATATAATAAACAGAGAACAAAATGTGGAAGATTCTAAAACTATATGGACTACGGTTGAAATACATTAACCTGATCAGACTATTCGACAGGATATATAGAGCCATATGGAGCATGCGGCAGAAATGGTAGAATATATAGCTATACAAACCGGAGTTACTTAAGGATGCGTTCTGTTTCCGACATTAGTCCTAGTAATAACAGACTGGATCATGAAGAAAGTAAGAAATAAAAAAGGTATTAGGTGGAACCTGCATAACCAGAGACAACTTGTCTCCTAACCGAACAAAGTAACCATATGCAAAAAAAGATCAACAAGCTTGGAAAATAGGTACTTCTAACATAAGGGGCATCAAGATAAATACAGAAAAATCAAAACTCTTAAAAAACAACAACCAGGAAACTAAAATTGAAATAAATGGAAGGCAAATAAAGGAGTTAGATAACTTTATATAAATATCTGGGATCAATCATGGAGAAAGAAGGCGGTAGTAGATCAGATTTAGAAAAAAAGAATAGTGCATATATAACTCATTAAAAAAATCTGTAGCACACGCGAAAAATTAACCAAAATCAAAATAAAATTGTATACCATTTTTAATCATACCTTTTTTATTTATGCCTATCAAAATCAAAATATTGAACAGGTTTGTTGCAAGTCAATGGTGTGCAGAACATAGAAGACCAATTGGGTTGGATACAAATAATATACAAACTAAAAATGAATATAAAAAAGACCAAATACATGATAATAACTAAGAAAACAAACATACAAACAAGCATACATTTGGGAGATGTACCGATAGAAAGGGTTGATAAATACCAATACCTAGGAACCTGGATTTCAGAGAAAAATGATCAAACAAAAGAAATAAGGACCAGGATAGAAATATCAAGAAATGCGTTTGTAAAAATGAAAACAGTTCTCTGCAACAAAGACCTTAACTTAGAACTGAGAGTAAGAGCTTTGAGATGCTACGTTTTCTCGATACTACAATATTGACTTGAAAGCTGGACATTAAAGCAAGAAAGAACACATAAATAAGCTACAGTCATTTGAAATGTGGTGTACAGAAGAATGCTTAGAATAGCATGGACACAGCGGAAAACGAACACGGAAGTACTGCGAGAAATGGGTAAAGAATGCGAAATAATAAACACAATAAAAATAAGAAAGTTACAATATCTGGGACACGTAATGAGGGGACCGCGATATGAAATGCTAAGACTGATAATACAGGGAAAGATAAGAGGCGGAAGGAGTATAGGAAGAAGGAGAGTGTCATGGTTAAAGAATTTAAGGGACTGGATTAGATGCAGTTCTATAGAACTCTTTAGAGCAGCGGTGAATAGAGTAAAGATAGTGATGATGATATCCAACCTCCGATTAGGAGACGGCACTTGAAGAAGAAGACAAACAATTTAAATTTGCAATTTTGCCCTTTTTTCATTTATGCCAAACTAAGTGCAAACTCTTTACCTCGCTACCTTTGAACAGCGACGTAATCGTCTTGAATAGTGCAGAAATCGATTGGCTTGGGACCAGTAATGGAATGTGTTGTCTTTAGTTATGAATCTCGATTCTGTTTAGGGATGAATGATGTCGAGGCAGGGTCGAAAAACGACATGGTGAAAGATCGAATGACGACATGGTGAAAGAGAAAATCCACAGTTTTTGTCGAAAGGCACATGCACTGTACTGTTGAGATTATGGTGTGGCTAGGGTGTCATCGCCACTGGTTCTAGGACTCCTAATCTTCACCAGAGGCAACATGACAGCACAGTGATACCTAGTAGAAAGTGTGGAACCTCAACTCGTGCAATAATTACAGTCGTTTTAACATCCAATTTTTCAGAGGGATAGCATAAGGTCACACATTGAAGGAGTTACCATGAACTTTTTTAACCAGGATAAAGTCAATATTTTGTCCTGGGCCCGAATATCTCCAAATTTATTCCCAAATTAATAGGTGTGGGACATGACGGGTCGGAGACTTTTTAGTTTAGAGAATCTTCCACAGTATTTGGCAACATTTTGGAAGGAGTTAATTAGGACATAGGACGAAATACCCCAGGAGGATATTGACCATCTAAACAGGCGCATCCAATGTGGTAGTGAAGATTCTTGACGGCGAGATCTGAAGCTGTGGAGGAAGTGAATGGTGTTCTATTGTGGTATTATGAAGCTTCCTATTTTATGTCTAAATTCGAAATAGCTTGAACAATATCAAATAGTGTGATGCAAAAAACTAAAATATTTTTTCTTACAAATTATCACAATATAAAGATCTTTTTTTGTTTTAACTTAGATCAATATTTCTATTAACTCGTATATCCTATTTGGAGCAAAAACAAAAATATTGCCATAGAATAATTTTGTAATTTGTTCAGCCATGTTATTCGTAACAATAACTTCAATTACTATTTTTTTTGTGTCGGACAGATGCAAGTGTTTATAAATAAATGCCTAAGGAAGATTCTTAACATTTACTGGCCAAACCGCATATCAAACCAATAATTATGGACAAGAACTAACCAGGTACCTATATCTAAGACAATATGCAAAAGGAAATGGAGTTGGATGGGGCACACACTAAGAAGACCTGATACAGACATAGCGAGGCAAGCCCTAGAATACACACCAAATGGCAAGAGGAGACCAGGTAGACCCGTAGAAACGTGGAAAAGAAGTGTGGACAAAGAAATTAGTGCTATTGGGAAAACCTGGGCAGAAATAAAGATAAGTGCAAAGGATATGACAGAATGGAGGCAGACAGTTGACGCCCTATGCTCGGCATGGAGTGAAGAGGAATAAGTAAGTAAGTAGAATAATTTTGTAATTTGTTCAGCCATGTTATTCGTAAGAATAACTTCAATTACTATTTTGTTGAATTACCTTTTTCTACTGTTTTCATTAATAGTGCGGCCGATATGTGAAACAATTGCACATTTAATGATACAAGCATATAATTTTTACCACATATACTACACATATAAAGGTTCAAAAGATATGAGGCCATCTCAGATTTTGCGTTTTACAAAAATGGCGGGCTTTTAAAATGGCGGCTATACATATGTATTTAACAGTACCATAACTGTTGAACGAAAAGTCCGATTTTAACCAAATTTGGTATATAGGTTCTTTTTTTGATTTGCAAGATGGATGTGGTAAACCAGAAGAATCGGTTTACCAGAAATTGTGTTTTTACTGGTTGATTATGTAAAAATATGTTTTTTTTTCAATTTTTTCCCTCTGTATACTTATATTAATTCTTCAAAAAGGTAATACCGCAATTGAAAAGAGCGTAAAAATATTTTTTAGGAAATATTTTGAACTTTTTAGTTATGTTAATTACTATTATTTAATAAATGCATAACGTATCTTCACATGTACCTATGTGTGGTAGATTCGTGTAAATATTATAAGAATTATTGTGCATTTAAAGGTAGAAGCATATAATTTGGACCACATGTACTACACACATCAAGGTTCAAATTTAGATTCATCTCAGCTTTTACCTTTTACAAAAATGACGGGCATTCAAAATGGCGACTATACATATGTGACTAATAGCATGATAACTTTTGAACAAAAAGTCCGATTTCAACCAAATTTGGTATATAGGTTCCTTTTTTGATATGTAACACCAATATCTTGAACCGGAAGAATCGATTTACCAGAAGTTGTGTTTTTCCTGATTTTATGTAAAAACATGTTGTTTTTTTACCGATTCTTTCAACCTGTATATATTAATTTTTCAAAAAGTTAATACCAGCGTTGAAAAGAGCGTAAAAATATTTTTAGAAAATATTTTGAACTCTTTAGTTATGTTAATTACCAATTAATAAATGCGTAACGTACCTTCACATGTACCTATGAACTTATGTGCGGCAGATTCGTGCAAGTAATATAAGAATTATTGTGCATTAATGTTAAAAACATATCATTTGGACCACACACACTGCTATACAAAGATTCAAATTTAGATATGAGGCCATCTCAGATTTTGTCTTTTACAAAAATAGCGGTCATTCAAAATGAATCTGCGCACATGTGTACATGTGAAGATACGTTATGCATTTATTAAATGGTAATTAACATAACTAAACGTTCAAAATCTTTCCTGAAAATATTTTTACACTTTTTTCAATGGCGGTATTACCTTTTCGAAAAATTAATATATACAGGGTGGAAGAATTGAAAAAAACAAAAACATATTTTTACATAAAAAACAGTAAAAACACAACTTCTGATAAGCCGATTCTTCCGGTTCAAGACCTCGATCTTATTCATCAAAAAAAGAACCTTGATGCCAAATTTGGCTAAAATCAGACTTTTCGTTCAAAAGTTATCGTGCTATTAGTCACATATAGCCGTCATTTTGAATGCTCGACATTTTTGTAAAAGGCAAAATCTGAGATGGCCTCATATCTAAATTTAAACTTATGTATGTGGTGAAAATTATGTGCTTCTACCATTAAATGCACAATAATTCTTATAATATTTGCAAGAATCTGCCACACATAGGTACATGTAAAGATACGTTATAGTAAATGGTAATTAACATAACTAAAAAGTTCAAAATATTTCCTAAAACATATCTTACGCTATTTTCAATGGTGGTATTACCATTTTGAAAAATTAATATATACAGGGTGAAAAAATTTAAAATAAATTATTTACATAATATAAAATAGTTTTACATAAAAAACCAGGAAAAACACAACTTCTGGTAAACCGATTCTTCCAGTTCACGACACCGATCTTGTAAATCACAAAAAGAACCTATGTACCAAATTTAGTTAAAATCGGACTTTCCATTCAAAAGATATCGTTCTATTAGTCAGATATGTATAGTTGCCCATTTTGAATGACCGCCATTTTTGTAAAAGGCAAAATCTGAGATGGCCGCATATCTAAATTTGAACCTTTATAATATGTGCAGTATACGTCAACCAAATTATATGCTTGTATCATTAAATGTGCAATTCTTATAATATTTGCACGAATCTGCCGCACTGTAATTTCCTAGCATGACACCAAGAGGCAACAATTGCATGTTTTAAAAAAGTTTGCTACATTTTCTCTAGTGTAATTTCCCAGATCACGTTTAAATAATCCGAATTTTTATTCACTTTCCCACCGTCGTCGACTCTTATCAAGAAAGCACCAGAGACAAATATTTTTTTACAACTTTTACTGTAAAAACAAAAACATACTAATATAACGTTAGCTGATGACTACTTGACGAATTTTTAAAAGAATCTGACATTATTGCCGATATTTACACCGATTCTTTAGTTTTTAATTTATGCTACTAAAATATATTTTTTATTTTATTATACTGACTGACATAGAAATTTTATTTTAAGAAAATTTGGTTTACAGGCTTATTTTGATAAAAACAATAAAATGATTAAAACTTCAGACACATCAATTTAGGTTTTCGTTTTTTATTCATTTGTTTCTTCTAAATTTGCTAACCACTAAAAATTTTATTACCTTTGAAGTTTAATACCAATCAAAATTCAGCGGTGTAATTTCTCGGTTTTTTTAAGTAGTTTACAATGCCTAGAATACGATGACACGTTTTCCATCAACTAATCAGAGTATGGTAGTGGACACATAGTTGGCTTTACTCTATTTTCAGATGCTTTACATCCAATTTTTTAGCAGAGTAATACCAGGCCACACATTGAGATAGTCACTATGGACTTCTTTGAATATGTGTTTTTGGCTGAAGTCTATCTTTTGCTCTGGCCCCCGACATTCCCAGCTTTATCTCCAATTTAACACGTGGACAATGTGGACATAATGGGTCGGAGACTTTAACTTTGGGAGCAGTCAGGAGTTATTTAGGGCACGGAACGAGATAGACCAGGAGGATATTGACCACCTAATCTGAAGCGATCCCAGGCGCATCCAATGGTATCTTTGTTACCCAACTAGCTGCATCCACACATTATTAATTGATTTAACCGGTCACTTTTACATCAACTTACCCTGTAAGTTGTTTCAATTACATCAGAGAATTTTTACTGTTTTCTATCTATCCATTGTTTCTCTGTAAAGTGCGTCTGTCGTATTTTAATGTTGATGTCTTCTATCCGGTTCACCTTTTTGCAGTTCACTGTTCCTTTTAACTGTTTTCTATCCTGCTCTTTCTACGTCGTCCCTTTTTTAGGTCCTTCATCTCTTTACACAGGATTTGTTTAGGTATCTCATAACATTTATCAGCCATGCCAGCCGATTATTTGGTTCTACTAAGAAGAGCATTCACGCAAAAGTTGATAAGTCCAAATTTGCCATTTTTGAGTTAGGCATGAATTCGGCTTATAAAAGCAAATATCTATCCATCTATCGGTATTCTCGATATTTTTTCTAAAAAATTATTTTTTTAAAAAACTATTTTTCTAAAACCTATTTTCATCAAAAATCCTACTAAAGTTGGTAAATACAAAGTAATGAACGTTTTAAAGGTATTTATCCGAATAAAAAATTCAGTTGCTTCAAAGAGCAAAAGAACTAGTTTCTCAAAATGGGTGAAATTGAACTTAGTCCAGGGCCCATCTGTTTTGAGATGGACGTTGAGAGGTGACTCAAATTTTTTTGAAGAAATTGCTTCAAAATAACTCAAATAATAATATTTGAGTTATCCTCCCTCTCAAAAAGGTCCGGAACATTGTTTAAATAATTAAAATGTCAAAAAATGAAGGAAAAATTCGATTTTTTTCTTCGTTTTTTGATTATAACTTTAAAAGTATTCATTTCCCAGAAAATATGTACTGACATAAAAGCTGCGTAATTAAATTTTCTACAATATAGAATTAGTTAAAATTTGAAAAAATAGTCACCCTTGTTTCAAAATAGCAATATTTGCGAAAAAAAAAACATACAAAAACAAGTATTCGCATTTTACGTTTTTCAACCATTTATACTACACTTATGACCTTCGTATTTTACCCAGAAAAACTTTATGATACAGAAAAACAATACTGTAAATTTCATTAAGATCGGTTCAATATGTTTTGCAAAATAAATTTTGCAATCCAGCTTTCGCAAAAACAATTCATTTTTTAAAAATGTTACAGGACTGAAAATAAAGCAGATAGCAAGTTGAAATTTTTTTTGCGTATAGAAGTGTATTGTACCTTTCATTTACAATTTGCAAAATTAAAATCGATTAACTACCACGGCGTCAGGAATTTTTTTAAATAAACATTAATTATTGGTGCTACGCGCAGGACAGCGGTGTTCAATTCACATGAAGTTGATTTCCACCAAAATTTCTTCCAATCTTCATCTAATATATTATTTTCTTACTCTATATTTTGTTGTATTTTAATATTTTAATTCCACAAAAATCAAACTAATTTTATTATTGTTTGTGAAATATTGTTTAAACAATTGTATATGTTTAAAAATAATAAACATTTATTCTCAAGTTAAAATAATATATGAACAAAGAAAGTTTTTACTAAAAAAAGTGTTATTTCAAAGGATAGAGTATGTGTTTTTATTTTGCAATAAACAAATTTATTTATTTATATCGAAATGTAATAAAAATTAAAATATATAAATAATTATCAAAGGTCATTGGAATGCCCAATCAGAGCAAACTATCCGGTGTCCTGCGCGCAACACCAATAATTAATGTTTATTTAAAAAAATTCCTGTCGCCGTGGTGGTTAATCGATTTTAGTTTTGCAAATTGAAAATGAAAGGTACAGTACACTCCTATAAGCAAAAAAAATTCAACTTGCTATCTGCTTTATTTTCAGTCCTGTACCAGTTTGAAAAAATGAATTTTTTTTGCGAAAGCTGGATTGCAAAATTTATTTTGCAAAATCTGTTAAACCAATCTTAATGAAATTTACAGTATTGTTTACCTGTATCATATAGTTTTTCTGGGTGAAATTTGAAGGTCCAAAATTTAGCATAAATGGTTGAAAAACGTAAAATACGAATACTTGTTTTTGTATAGTTTTTTCCCAATTATTGCTATTTTGCAACAAGTGTGACTATTTTTTAAATTTTCAACCAACTCTATATAGTCCAGAAAGCCACTGCGCATCCGCCAGGGGAAAATATTCTAATTCGTATTTTTTGCACAATCTTACTCAAAAATGACTCCTTTTAACAAATTTGCATGTTGCCAGGACCAAAAGGTGGTCAATAATTTTTTAAACGTTTTTTTTTTGTTTTTTTCCTAAAATTATTTTTTTTGCATGGAAAAAAGTTTTTTTAGGTTTTTCGGATTATTCCAAACAGAAAAGGTCTTTAGTGACTTTTCTCTAAAAATGATAGTTTCTGACATATAAGCGAATAAAAATTGAAAAATTGCGAAATCGGCCATTTTTAGTCCTCAAAAACTATGTGAAAAACTGAAAATTTGAATGTTGCCAAGGCAGGTAGATATTCTTTAAACATCGATTGATGAAATCCCTAAGAGATTTTTGCAATAGAATATTCAAAACTTCTTTGTTTTTAAATTGCTAATCAAGCGTGCGCGACACTATTTTCCACCGACAGTATGGTGCAAATGAAAGGAATAAATTCGTTATTTCGTAAACCGGCGACTTTAAGGAAAAATCCCGAAACAGGTCGATTTTTATTTTTAAGTTATGATATTGTGGCATATATGATATACTAGTGACGTCATCCATCTGGACGTGATGACGTAATCGATGATTTTTTTAAATGAGAATAGGGGTCGTGTGCTAGCTCATTTGAAAGGTTCTTCAATTCTCTATTCAGTAATATAAACATTTACATCATTATTTATACAGGGTGTCCAAAAAATTTTATTAAATTAAATTATTTGACAAAAAAAGAAGTAGAAGGACACCCTGTATAAATAATTATGTAAATGTGTACATTACTGAATAGAGAATTGAAGAACCTTTCAAATGAGCTACCACACGATCCCTATTCTCATTTAAAAAAAATCATCGATTACGTCATCACGCCCAGACGGATGACGTCACTAGTATACCATATATGCCACAATATCATAACTTAAAAATAAAAATCGACCTGTTTCGGGATTTTTCCTTAAAGTCGCCGGTTTACGAAATAACGAATTTATTCCTTTCATTTGCACCATACTGTCGGTGGAAAATAGTGTCGAGCACGCTTGATTAGCAATTAAAAATATTAGGAGTTTTGAATATTGTATTGCAAAAAACTCTTCGGGATTTCATCAATCGATGTTTAAAGCATATCTACCTACCTTGGCAACATTCAAATTTTCAGTTTTTCACATAATTTTTGAGGGTTAAAAATGGCCGATTTCGCAATTTTTCAATTTTTAATCGCTTATATGTCAAAAACTATCATTTTTAGAGAAAAGTCACTAAAGACCTTTTCTGTTTGGAATGATCCAAAAAACCTAAAAAAACTTTTTTCCATGCAAAAAAATAATTTTAGGAAAAAAACAAAAAAAAAACGTTTTAAAAAATTTTTGACCACCTTTTGGTCCTGGCAACATGCAAATTTGTTAAAAGGAGTCCTTTTTGAGTAAGATTATGCAAAAAATCTGAATTAGAATATTTTTCCTAGCGGATGCGCAGTGGCTTTCTGGACTAATATTAAAGAAAATTTAATTACACAACTTTTATCTCAATACAACTTTTCTCGGAAATGAATACTCTTAAAGTTATAATCAAAAAACGAAGAAAAAAATCGAATTTTTCCTTCATTTTTTGACATTTTGATTATTTCAACAATGTTCCGGACCTTTTTGAGAGGGAGGATAACTCAAATATTATTAATTGAGTTATTTTCAAGCAATGTCTGCAAAAAAATTTAAGTCACCTCTCAACGTCCAAATGTACTAATATTTTTACAGATGCGCCCTGGTCTAACTTACCAACTTTTGCGTGAATAGTCTTCTAAATGTAGTCAACCATTTTACGCGAAGCTACTATGATTTTAGTTATCCTGTCATGATTAATTGGTGATGAAATGCTCATAATAAGGCGGTAAGTGGATTAAACTTAAACACAACTTGCCTTACAAACTCGTAAATAATTTATTATGGTTTGTATGTACACTTGTTTTAAATCGTTTTGGTGTACTGTCATTTACCTTAATGCCTATGTACTTAAATATAATTTAAGATAATAGGTACAGTTCTTATTTTTGCTACCACTGGGTATCTTATAATATTCAAAGTGATATCTTATACCTATCATCAACCATGAACTTTCAAGCCCTGCAGCGTTAAATTATTGTTATATATTTATTACCTACATCTTCTTTATCATACGTCATTGCCTTAAACCATTGGTCAGATTTATATATCGAGGAATAATTTCCAATTCTTTTATTAACAGTAATAGCCCGCAAGTTTAAGGTAGAAAAACGGCTCCCAGCTATATTTATCTGGCCTACACAAACTAAATAATGTAATAACTTCTCAGAAACCAAACAACAATACTCGTGTCGTGAGTCTTTTTTTCCACTAGTAAAATAACTAAGCATTTTACTTTCCGAAAACATTCGTGTAGTCAACTTCAGGCAGCAAATAATAGCAATTGCATGTCGTCTACCATAACTCGAACCATTATTTCTTGAAGCGCTTGTTATGCACATCTTATAAGCTGCTCATGAAGGAAATAATGCGAAGCAGACCCACTGCTTTATGATATATTATAAAAAGCGCAGGGACGGTTTGATCCTGCTCACAATGGGAATTAAATTAGTTACAAAGTACTTTGGAGACTTGACGAAGACTTAATCGAGTTAATAAGTTTAGTTTTATGGTGCAGAAAGTCCTGCTAAAAGTTTAAAGCGGACGGTAAATTGAGGTTTATGTCCACACTCGATTTAACGAGTTTCCAAAGGACAGTAGTTATAATGTAAGTGGGTGTTTAAGTTTATTGTGAGACATTTTGCTTAGAATATCTTAGTATTAAAGCATTAGAGAACATCGCCTATTATTTCTATTCACTTAAATTTTACCATGCTGTAAAACATAATTAGTCTGCGGATGATTTGGTAAGTAATTTTCAAGTGACTTATAAACTGGACTCTTGTTTGCAATAAATACAGTGTGGGCTAAAGAAAACAGTCCACCTCGATAGTTGGCAGTATTTATTAGATTTTAGGGAAACCTATTTTAAGATTACCTCGATTTTTGATCTAAGGGGGACATATTCTTACAATACATTCATTTGTCAAACCCCTCCCCCCTTCCACTTCCCCCACTCCTTATTTTTAAATATGGAAGAGGGGTCGTGTGCTAGCTCATTTGAAAGGTTATTATTATATATTCAATTCTCTATTCAGACAGAAAACAGAAATTCACGTTGTGGTCGTGGCCACTATTATGTTATTTAAGTACAACTGAGTTAAAAATTAAAAGCCAGATTGTTCACTAACACTATGGTTGTTCATTTTAATCAACGTATTCTCCTATAAGTACAAAAGACACCTTGCTATACAGGGTGTAACAAAAATAGAGGTCATAAATTAAATCGCATATTCTGGGACCAAAATTAGTTCGATTGAACCTAACTTACGTTAGTACAAATATGCACATAAAAAATTAGAGCCCTTTTAAGTTACAAAATGAAAATCGATTTTTTCCAATATGTATACCGAAAACCATTAGAGATTTTTTATTGAAAATGGACATGCGGCATTCTTATGGCAGGAACATCGTAAAAAGAAATTATAGTGAAATTTGTGTACCCCATAAAAATTGTATGGGGGTTTTGTTCCCTTAAACCCCCAAACTTTTGTGTACGTTCCAATTAAATTATTATTGTGGTACCATTAGTTAAACACAATGTTTCTAAAACTTTTTTGCCCCTTCGTACTTTTTCGAAAAGCCAGTTTTTATCGAGATATTTTGAATATTTGTGTAAAACCACCACATATGTGTATAATATGCTTAAGTACGATTATAGAAACCATTTATAATTTACATTTTTAGGTATATTTTGAACCATATTAAAAAAGAAGCCATATCTCGATAAAAGGTGCCTTACCTAAAAGATACTAAGATGCAAAAAGTTTTAAAAACACTGTCTATAACTAATGCCCAAAAAGTTAAATTGGAACGTACACAAAAGTTTGGGGGGGGGGGGGTTTAAGGGAACAAAATCCCATAAATTTTTTATTGGGTACATATTTTACTGTTTTTTTAAGATATTGCTGCAATAATGATGCCAAATGTTCATTTTCAATAAAAAATATCTAAGAGTTTTCGATACTTCGATATACGATGTATGGAACAAAATCAATTTTTATCTTGTAACTTCAAAGGGCTATAACTTTTTTATGTGCACAATTTGTACTGAGGTAAGTTAGGTTCAATTTGATCTATTTTTGGTCCCAAAATATGTGATTTAATTTATGACCTGCATTTTTGTTACACCCTGTATTGGAGGGGAACGTCATATTAGGTAGTAGTCACTAATTATTGTGTGATTGAAGTACAACTGAAAGCCAAGAACCATATTGTTCACAATTAATCGAAGATATTATAGTACAATTTACATATCCTAGTTTATGCATAGTATTTGTGTGTTATATGTGACCCAAGAAAGAAACTTATATGGAGAAATGCAGTTAGGGAAGCCAACCCCGCATAGGGATACAGACAAAGTGAACGATTTGTATGTTTTATGGAGAATATAAACACTAGGTACTGTAAAGATAAAGACTAATTCGCAAATTCAATTTTTATCTATGTGGCTTTATATCTGTTTCTCCCCCTCTATCCCGTTTTCGTTTTTATTTGGATGATTATTAGACTAGTCTTGGTAGGCCTTATTTTAAGATAACACGAAGATATCATAAACATTCTCATAAAAATTCATACAATTTACTTCTTAGATGATCATATTGAACAAGATTTATGTTTCCTGTATTAAACCCCCTTTTTAATGCCCTTCCAATGTATCCCTTGGTGGTATGAAAAGAAATTTAATATGCGATCTCTCTTAGATATTCAAATAACCACATACAGTTAAATAATAAAAGAGCTGCTTGTTGAGGTAGCGAGTCCTGAGTGTTTATTATCTTGCTCACATAAATATAGGATTAACATTGTAGTTCTAGTTATTGTCATTTAAAATATTTTTGTGATGCTTCTTGTGTGATATTTTTTGTCATACTATAAATAATAGTAATAATAGATAGATATACGTATAAATAATACTAAAATATAAATTATGTAGGTACTATCCTCAATATGTTATTGACTTACTAATCGTGATATTTTCTTTCTCTTGACTTCCTCTTTAGTATAGTAAACAAGTACTTGTAACTAATATTTTTCACAAAAACGGACATTATTAACGATTTAAATGGTTTATATACTTATAACTTTATATTTCACATATTTATTCTGTTGGGGTACTATGTCTGTGACATAATGTGATTATCAAGAGAATTTATACATTTTCTCGAAAACCCTATTTTTTAGACTTCAATACAAAGAAATACTTTTCTCTGAATGGTGTAGTTATAATATATTCCATAGTTAAAATACAAACTTGTACACATTTTATGAACAAAATAATGAGGAACGGTTTTAGTGATTTATGACTGAGAAGAATAATAGCACAGGACCGAAGTGACTCAGTTCTTATTAAAATGGGTTTGACGTTTTTAAAAAACATTACTTACCTAATTGTTAATATGATTTAATTGATTATTATAGTTTAGCTGAACAGGCCTAGAAGCCCAATGGTTAATAGTTTTCTTCTATTTCTTTTTATCCTGAGCATGCTTTTTCTAATCTTGTACACTCAAAAATTTCAGATCTTCTTTTACCGATTCCAACCATTTTCTTTTGGGGCATCTTCGTTTTCATTTTCTACAAGCTTCACTATTCATTAATTCTTTGTTATTGCGTTGTTATTGATAGTTGTCCATACATTTGCATTAATTGGTTATTGGCTGTATGGCCATCCCATAGCTACTTAAATATGCGCGCATATACCTAAATCGACCCGCTTAAGTTTAAAAGCCCATGTGTTAACATCTTTTCCACAATACAGTTTTATTGGCATAAATCTGTTCTGGATATCATATGGTCAGAATTCATCATCCATACGTTAAATTGTATAGAACTTTTGGTGAACCTAACGTAAAATTCATTAAGTTATCACGCTTTAGATGGGTAGGAAATGTAATCTGGCGAGAGAAAGATGAAACAGTCAGAAAAGCTTTTGTCCTAAGAGTAGATAAGCCAACAAGCCAGAGAAAAATCGAGACTTAGATATTAAGATAACCTAGATAATGATTTAAGATCTATTGGAGTTAGAGCATAGAGAAGAGTTGCCAGAGACAGTTGGGAATTTAGTATTAGGCTCATAATCTGAAGAAAGCTTTGGCTCAAAGCTCTGTGATGCTACTAATGATGATAACATGGTCAATGGAGAACCTGATTTGCGCTATACCAAATGCCACTTTTGGACGTCGTCAATTTTTGGCTAAAATCTTTGTAGTAATCCTATGTTTATTTCTGTCTTGCCCTAATTTTATAGCCACTATAGTATAGTTATATACACCCTTTTTCTTAGTCCATTCAAATGTTACATTTTTTAGAGTGTGCATTTTTCAGAAATCAACTACTTTTAATGGGAATTAGCCACAATTTGACCAAAAAAATGATTATATTAACGTTTCGAAGCCCAAATCGGGTTTCGTTGTCAAAATACAAAATACTACTAAAATAAACAAAAATGTTGTTGCTAAGTAAAAAAATTCTTGTAATAATTTATTTAATCTGACTCATTTATATTGGTAATTCAGACGTATATTATACATTTTAAAGTAGAAGACTTTAAAATGATATCGCCAATATTTATGAGTTGCGTTCCTGGAATAATGAACGTAGAGTTCAGTGGAGAGATTCAAGTATAGTCCTGAAAGAATCAGATAGTAAAAAGAGAAAAATCAAGCTCTAATTATGCTAAATGAAACCAATTGTGTCGCAAATTCCTCGGTAGAATGCAGTAGGATGTGGTTACCCATACTGAAAGAGGAAGTCAGTAGAAAGAAAATACCACGATTAGTAAGTCAATAACATATTGAGTTAGTACAAATTTTATATTTTAGTATTACTTATTGTATATCTATGTATTATTAATATTATTTATAATTTAAACATATTAAAGTCAGAATTTGGTATTAGTTTTTTGAAAGTAAATTAAATGTAAGACCAAATACTTACGATGTCGGGACAGTATCACGAGGTTTTTTCCTGGTTTTCCCTCGTGATTTACTATGGAATCTCTAACGCGAGAATTTTACTGTCATCGTTGCATTTGGTTGTCTTTTTAAAGACAGATCACATGCTATGATTTTTTTATGACGGATATTCTTGAGTTGGGATTGATTTTATGTTATCGAATGAACTATCTTTTAGTAAAGTCGTCCCAGGAACGCAACTCATAAATATTGGCGATATCATTTTAAAGTCTTCTACTTTAAAATGTATAATATACGTCTGAATTGCCAATATAAAAGAGTCAGATTAAATCAATTATTAGAAGAATTTTTTTACTTAGCAACAACATTTTTGTTTATTTTAGTAGTATTTTGTATTTTGACAACGAAACACGATTTGGGCTTCGAAACGTTAATATAATCATTTTTTTGGTAAAATTGTGGCTTATTCCCATTAAAAATAGTTGATTATAAAAATAACGGAAAATGAAAATGTAGTATGTCAAAGTGTGTAAATAATTTTGTTTCCTTAGCTGAGCGCTTTCGACATAAACGTCATCATCGGAGCTAATGGTCAAATACTAAAAAAGTACCGCTACATAGAGGTGTAAAAAAGTGCATCTTAGGAATGTACATTTGATTTTTAAATTTTGAATGCTAACTTAGTCCTCCGTACAACAGCAAACAGCAAAAAAACAGAAAGAAACGGCCACATACACGTTGCACAAAAACATATAAACTTTTTTCATGGTCCGGGTGTCGATATCACCCGTCCATCCTTGGCCTAGTAACAACAGCTGACTCACTAGGCCATAACAACAGCTGTTGTTACTAGGCCAAGGATGGACGGGTGATATCGACACCCGGACCATGAAAAAAGTTTATATGTTTTTGTGCAACGTGTATGTGGCCGTTTCTTTCTGTTTTTTTGCTGTTTGCTGTTGTACGGAGGACTAAGTTAGCATTCAAAATTTAAAAATCAAATGTACATTCCTAAGATGCACTTTTTTACACCTCTATGTAGCGGTACTTTTTTAGTATTTGACCATTAGCTCCGATGATGACGTTTATGTCGAAAGCGCTCAGCTAAGGAAATAAAATTATTTACACACTTTGACATACTACATTTTCATTTTCCGTTATTCATTCAAGTGTGTACAAACTTATCAGTCTTTCAACTATGATTATAAAAATGCCACAAGGAAATAGCTTCAGAACTGCATTTTTCAGAGAATGTAATTTAATTTTTTTTATGTGTTCGGGGGTAAGGATAGTTTACGCTTGTGGGGTTGTTACCATTGTCCGTCGGCCGTCATCTTGGAAAAAAGAGTGCCAAGTGTTTTTCATGCTGTATCTCATAAGATAGCAATCGTACAAACAATTTTATATAATATTATTTTTAACAATTTAAATTGTCTACAACTTTATTTCTATATGTAACTTTTATCGTAAAATGGAAAATAAAAAATTTATAAACAATAATAACTATATAACTAACTCTTTTCTGGTCATTTTACAATAAAATGACATCAGTCAAAATTATAGAGATATATAAAGATCACGATGGTTTTCAACGAATAGTTTTAGAAACGCTGAATATTACAAGGAGCACTCCCAAAGCATGTTTTACAATGTATATAGGTACATTGTAAATCCCAAATCATGATTGACGAAATTTATACATTGTAAATCATGATTTGGGAGTGCTCCTCGTAACATTCAATGTGTCTTGGTTTGTTTATTTCTAGTGCATCTTTATCGTGATTTTAGTATAGTCTATGTAGGTTTTATAGCGCTCCAAAGTTGACCGGGTTCTTAAATACTCCTAAAAATATGATAAAAATGAACCATTGGGCTTAGTTTTGATACTAATCCAGATAAATTATTGAAAGCAAACAAGTTTATAGTCAAAATTGTTCGTTGATAAATCCTCTACAATATTACTTTGATGTCATTTTATTGTAAAATGATAAAAAAAAGATATAAGACCCAAGAGATAATTTGTTCAAAATGTTTTATACCCTATTCCACGAACATACGCCTGTTTTGGATTACTTCGACAACGAATATTTTACTGTGCAAAATAAGAAGAACGAAAGTAAATTGCAAATTAGATTGTTGTTTATTGGAATAATTATTAGCGCCATTTACTTTCGTACTTCTTATGTTGCACAGTAAAATATTCGTTGTCGAAGTAATCCAAAACAGGCGTATGTTCGTGGAATGGCCCATAGTTATTTTTGTATTTAACTTTTTTATTTTCCATTTAACGATAAAAAGTAATATAAACAAAGTTGTCGGTAATTTAATTTACTACAAATTATGTCTTATAAAATTTTTTGTAGGGTTGCTAGTTTACAAGATATAGCGCGAAAACCTTTTGCACCACTTTTTCCAAGATTGCGGCCGGGGTACAAGAGTGGCGACCGACGCCGCATCGCCACAAACATAAAATTGCGTCCTCTACAAAATGCAACCCTAAATGTAACTATTCTGTTATTTATGTGCTTTTGTTATTTATATACAAAAATCTATTACGTCTACTTTAATACTTTAAAATGTACATATAATGATTCTGACACAAATAAATAAAAATCTTAGGTATTCCTATATGTTTTACGTTTTGCCTACTTTTAGAAAAAGATATATCGGACACGGCAACCCGACGGCAACGATGTAAATAAATGCAGCAAGCATCTAATGAGTAATACTTAGCTTCGCCGCATAGATACATTTGGACATAAAAACAATTTGAATTCATTAGTCACAACATAAACTTCAAAATGTCAAAATGGCGATCGTGTCTCCATAATATGTTGAGTTTAATTAGATTTTAGTGGTTGATTGTGCAGTTCAATTCGGAAATTAATTAAGTTTATGTCATAGACTGGAAAATAAAGTGCTGTGTTTGGAAATGCTTCTACAAGAATTTTAATGCAGGTAGATATATAGAAATATCTTAACTGTATTGAGACGTACAATTAGAGTGTGATTAGAGTAAAATACTCTTCACTCTTCACTTTTAATACGTTATGTGTTTCCTATTTTCATACATAATATGCATGGTAGTAGATATTAGTGGTTACGGAAGGATAGTTTCTTGTTCTAATTGAAAATAAATAGGTTTGATGACTATTATTGTGAAATTATTTTTTGCGTAGAGCAGTAAAAAGTAAAAGAGTTCAATAATCTATAATAATGTGCATTTAGTTTGTTTTACTGCTGATAGTAGCTATTTGTCACTGAGTTTTGCTTATTTACTTGTCATTTTTTATCACAACTTCAGTTATATTATAGATTCTACATTTTAAATATCTATTTATGTATAAGCGAGGTTCTTACATCCTCTGCCGCTCCTCGCATTTCGACCACCATCGTTTGCTGTCCATCCATTCGTCTTCTTTGATGGTTCTATCTCTCATTATGTACCGGACATTATCTTCCCAGGCAACTGAAGGCCTTCTCCTTCTTCTTCTTTGTTGTGGTATGTAGGTAATTTAAAGCTTTCTTTGGGCATCTATCTTCATACATTCGTTTCACGTGACCATACCACACTAGTTGTCTCGTTTCAATTATATCTGAACTGGAATATACAGTATTTGTCCTTTTAATATCTTCGTTCCTGATGTGATCTTTTTGGATATATTACACGCTCTCCTTAGATAATCCATTTCTACTACTTCTATTATTTTTTATCTTTTTTCGTGATCTGCCAAACTTCTGCTCCATAAAGTCATAATAGGCTCTACCAAGAATCGAGAGATTGTCAATTTCGTTTTTTGTCTTATATCTTTAGACCATAGTAGAGAGCTTAGAATGTTTACCACTTTTTTGCCCTGCTGCGTTCTGCTTTCGATGTCTCTTTTGGTAGTGCCTTCTTTAGATATTATAGATCCGAGATATTTATATCCTTTGTATGTTTTTGTGGTTCTAATTTCTAACTCTGGATCTTCTTCATCATCCCTTATTTTAAGATACTCTATTTTTGACATATTCATATTGAAGCCCCATTTTTCACATTCCTTCTTTAGTTTTCTAAACATGTAGTCTATGTCTTCCTCATCCTTCGCTATGACTACCTGATCATCTGCGAAAAACAAAGTTGTTAGACATTTACCACCGCCTATGTCTATTCCCATGCCGGATACGTGTTTCCTCCGCTGCTCTAGCGATGATTGAATTATTTTAAATGTAACTCAGTAAATTTCTAGATTTTTCAGGAGGTTTCAGTTCCGCATTTCATTCTGTCAGCTGCATCCACTATAGACGGTGGGTGCTTACACCTTACCATGATCAAAATTTTTAATGTGTTTTTTGTGAAGTCCCTATGTATCGTTGTAGATGTTTTTTCAAGTTTACATAAAAAATGTTTTCAACCTTCAACCAAGTTTTTTTAAGTTTATAGGAAATTTTTTTTAATGAAAAATGGGATCTCCCTTTATGGTGGTACTTTAAGCTCTTGATCATAGCTCTGAAGATGGCTTCGTAAGCCGAAATCGCGCAGCTAGGATTGGCACACTTCAAAATTAGTTATTTATGAAACAGTTCAAACTATACTATGTCATTTCGAGCAACTGTGTTTAACCTGTGTTTGCAACAAAGTTTAGAGCACTTAGGATGTTAATAAAAATCTGATATTTATCCCAAATTGGTTGAAAGACAATATGACCATATTTTAATGATAATATATAAGCAATTTGTATAATCCAAATAATAACATAGGTGGATTAAAGGAACTTATTCAAAACAACACCATGTATGTCGACGTTTACCTCCTAAGTCCAGATTTATAACTTACATTTTTAGGTATATTTTGAAAAAGAAGCCATATCTCGATAAAAGGTGACTTATCAAAAAAAGACTAAGAGGCAAAAAAGTTTTAAAACACTGTGTTTAATTAATGGTACCACAATAATAGTTTAATTGGAACGTACAGAAAGATTTGGGGGGTTTAAACCCCCATAAAATTTTTATGTAAATATATTAAAAAAGAAGCCCCATCTCGATAAAAACTGGCTTATCGAAAGAATACTAAAAAGCAAAAAAGTTTTAAAAACGTTGTGTTTAACTAACGGTACCACAATAATGAATTAATTGGAAGGTACACAAATGTTTAGGGGGGTTTAAGGGAACAAAACCCCCATAAAATTGTATGGGGTGGACAAATTTTACTATAATTTTGTTTTAAGATGTTCCTGCCATAAAAATGATACGACATGTCCATTTTCAATAAAAAATTTCTAATAAGTACTTAGTTTTCGATATATTGAAAAAAATCGATTTTCATTTTGTAACTTCAAAGGGCTGTAACTTTTTTATGAGCACATTTGTACTATGGTAAGCTAGGTTCAACCGAACTATTTTTGACCCCAGAATGTGTGGTATAATTTATGACCAATCTTTTCGGGACACCCTGTATATCGCGTAAGTATCGCAAATCAAAAAGGTCTTCAATAAAGAAAACGAACTGTCTGTTTAACACGTTGACGGACAGCGCGTCAAATGTATAAGCAAGTGTTGTGACACTATATGTATTTGGCAAAGAAGAAAAGGAAAAATGCAACGTCTATAGACGTTGTGCCACATAACATCGATGGACATTAGACGTCTATATACTTTCTCTCCGTCATCGTGTTAAGAAACAGTTGCAAGACATTTTGGATCCACACATAATCCATTTTGTTCGAATGTAGAGATAATGGAATGGGTGCCTAAAATACATAATGTAAGCCATCAAATTAGAATTTATTTGTAAGCCTGTCTACTGGCGCCCGTAAATTTAAATCTCTATTTTTGAATAAATAATTTTTCAGTAACATTTAAAACTAAAAATGTCATATTCGTAGTGAGTGTATATTCTTGTATCTCAGTTTTAAACATGAATTTATACCGAATATATTATAGCACATCATACTCTCGTACTCATCACACTCACTTAAGTGCTGAGAGTTTATTTAAAAATCACAGTTTTTACTCGTATACTTTAAATTTGTACTTCGTTAGGAATTTAACGGAAAACTTCAGTTTAGTTTAAAAGTTTTAGTAGCTGCTAAAAGTCCCGAAGGTGTTCTAAAAGGATATTGTACTTAAAAGTGCTGACGTTAACGTGTGAAGTTGGACATATTTGATACGTTAAAAGAAAATGAACATTATTCATGAACGACAATAAAATGGTTGCTTGAAAAATTCTAGTAATTTGTAAAAATTTTAAGATAATTATTATATCACCAAAAATAATTAGCTTATTTTGTTTTCAATTTAAAAGACATGAGATATACTGATTAATTAAAGATATTGTTTAAAATAGCGTGAAATAGGGAATTCTAAAGGTCAAATCATAAATAATTTATTTTTTCTACAACCGTGTTAAAAATGCTACTTTAAGGCATTAGTGCTTTAAAAATTTTAAGACACTGCAGTTAAAAGTGAATTGTCAAATTGTGAAACGTCAAAATATTTATATTTCATTTATTAACATTAATATTAAATTTAATTTAAACTGTATTATTGCATTTTTAACACATTTGTAGAAAAAACAAGTTTATTTAACGGTATAATATTTTCGCTAAGAATTTTTAGACATTCCCCTCGAGTGTAGACAACCAGTTCTACCTTTTACGGGTCATAGGTTTCATGGTTTCAGCAATTAACAAAAATATTGTATTTTATAAATTTATAACGTTTGTAGAAAAAATATTGTATGATATACGTGTTAAAAAGTACATTTTTAAGGCACTATAAGGCACTTATATCATAAATAACTATTAAAATTATTTAGTATATGTACCCCATATATTTTTGAAAAAACATATTTACTTTTACTTTCTGTATTTAGGCACAGAATTTCCTAAACATTTACCTTTTACTTAACATTGTGGTTGGGCATTAATTTGTTTTTATTGTCTTCTCAAATTTACTGTGCGGATGGTGAAGGAGGGGATTGGTGCCAAAGTTGCTTTATTTTATTCTTGACTTAACGTACACAAAAACAAACACTTAAGATTGGAAACGAAGGCCCGAATATATAAGTCAGTTATTAGGCCAGTTATCACTAACACGGCCGAAACAAGACCAGATACAAGCAAAACACGACGACATCTGGAGACCAATGAAATGAAGATCTTAAGAAAGATTGCTGGAAAAGGACTTCAGGATAGGGTAAGAAGTGATTAAATCAGACGCATATGTGGGGTAGACAATATAAATACTTGGGTAAAGAACATAGAAGAAGAGTGGAGTGAAAATATAAGCAGGATGTCTGAATCAAGGATAGTAAGAATAGCCAGGGACAGAAGTACAGAACGCCAAGGAAAAGATGGAATGACAACTTAGGAGCAGAATGAAAGGCACCGTTGAAGAAAAACAGGCAGTACTGCCTATATAAAAGAAGAAGACTTAACGTACAATCGACAATATAGAGCGTAGGTGGAAAATTTTGGGACAATGCTTTTTAAACGCATTAGTTTTTTTCGAGTCTTGAGAAAAGTAATAAATATTTTTGACAAATTTAAACTCAAAATCAAAGATTACATTCTTACCGAGGCCGAAAGTGAAAAGAAGAGAAAATTGAGCGTGATTTTTAATTTCAAATATCTTATTCAAAACTTTTTGTTTATTCTAAGGGACTTTCGGCCCTCGGTAAAGATGTAATTATTCATTCTGCGTTTAAATTTTTCAAAAATACTTATTATTTCTCTCAATAGAATCGAAAAAAATTAATGCATTTAAAAACCATTGGCCCGAACTTAGTAAAAGAGAACTGTAACTTATTAGGCTTCTTATATTATTTTATCGATTTTTACTCCAGCACTTCTGTCCGTGGCTATCTGTGCTATCAATATTTGTCAAACGGATTATAGTAGTTGCATTTATTTATAATAATAAATCTTCTAATTTTCTGTCAGATTTTCTCTTACTATTTTTGCGTATTCTTCAGCTTTCTAGCAATGATTCTTACGTCATCTTCTTCGTTTACATGTCAGTTTAAATGTCCGTGATATTGTGTCTTCTATTTAATACTTCTTATTGATTTTTATACAGTAAATACCTTTGCAAAACCTCAAACATTTTCTTTATTGAGACATTGTTGTAACATGTCTCCAAGTGTTTTCAAATTTGTTTCTCTTTTTTTTCTGCCAGTTCTTTATTCAAGCACATTGTTGTTAGATATATAATGTTATATGTACCACTAAGGATCTGGGACAAATGGCAAGGAACTCCATACTCCCAGTATTCCCTCCCCGTACTCCCAAGAGTTCTCTCCAGCTCTTTTTGCTGTAAATCTATATATGGCAGATTTCTCCCCTCCATTGCCTTGTCTTCTTCACTCCTAAATGCTCTTCAGGATTTTCCATACTTTTTGCTGTATTCCTTCTCTTAACAGTTTTCTCTCCATTTTTTATCGTACAAATCTACATATTGCAGACTTTTTCTTTCAATTCGTCAACTTTATCTGTAAATGATGTTCAGGGTTTTCCTACTTGTACCAATATGACTGCATTCTGAATTTTGTCTTATTCAACATCCTGAGTCGGCTCTTGACCTCGTGGCTCCGTATCTGGCCAGTATCTGGAAGATATTTGTTATTTCGTTCAAAGAGAAGGAAATCGTGTCTAGGCCACAAATTGAGACACTGTAAGTATCGTCTACTTCAATTTGACTTGAATGCTCAATCTACACAGCCGAAATAATAGCAGTAATGTTTGCTCTTCACTCTTCAGTATGTACTATATACTACTGAATCCAACTAGCAATTATATTATATTTACTGACAGTAAAAGCGTGGTGGACAGATTTAGTAACTATCAAACAGTCAAACACATAAACCACATTGAACTGAATATTCTTAAAATTCTGTTTGAAACTATACAATTAGGAGTAAATGTAATAATTAATAATTGCTTGGATTAAGAGCCATTCGGGAATAAAAGGCAATGAAATAGTTGACAATTCTGCTAAATCAGCTTATATGATCGGAGAAAAAATTAACAAAAATTTAATTCCAGCTTCAGATATTGATATTTTTAGCAGACAAAAACTTAAAAAAAATTAGCAATGCATTACAGAGAATGTAAAACTGGCTTAAATTTTGCTCATTGTAACCCTAGGATATTCTCAAGAAGATGGTTTTGCACAGAATTTAATAGGAATTTTATAAAGACCATTAATCGGCTGAGAGCCAATAACACATGTCATATTAGAATGTCATTTACACATAAATAACATAAACGACCTTTATAAGGAGTTAAAAAATTTAGAATGTTATTTCTCAATAGACCTTAATACTTTAATATTTACAAATGATATGGAAATTCTTTATCTCCTTTATAAACATGTTAAATTATGTAAATACAAGTTGTAAACGTAATATGTACTAACTAGGCATAATTGTAAATGTGGTTTGAAAAAATTAAAAAGAAAAAAAAATAATATATAAAAAAAGGAAACATAATAAAATAATAATAACAAAAATAATAAATAAAAAAAATAGAAACAAAAGAAAAGAAAAGAAAAATAACAAAAAAAAAGAAGTAAAAAAGTGTTTACCACAAATTAAAATATATATTTAAAAAAACATAGTAAACTAATTAAAAAACAAAATAAAAAAAGCAACACAATGTACGTATGTATATGTATATAAAAATAATATTGTAGTATGTACTTATGTTTTGAAATAAGAAATTTATGACTAGGAATCTGCAATCAATCACAACCAAGTCTGGTTAATTGGCTCTGTCCAAGCCATTTTTCAGAAAAAAAAATACTTCAATTTGATTATGAATGCAAAAATATACAACAGGCAGAGGTTAGGCAATAGAAGGCACTCGTACGTCAGTCTTACGACAATGTTATATGCTCTTTTTACAATATTTTCTCTTTGTTTCCACATTTGCAAACAAATACACTATAAATATCATTATATTACTGATTGGCAAAACTACTTTGTGTAGGTATAGCAAAAAGGAAAATATGTTTAATTAAACTTGACTAAAAAATTAAGACACTGAATATATTATTTACTAATCAAGTAGTTTACGGTAATAGTTAACTGTTAACTTTTTTATCTATTCGAAAAGTATTATCGTATTATGTACTATAAAAATGTTTATTTTATCTACATTGGTAAGACATATAAAAAAGGTCCATCCAACTAAGAGTAATGAAAAGCATAATATCGTTTCTTGTGACAAAAAGGATTTTACTCATTAATTACTGTTTTATATTAATGCCTATCATTTCGTTACATCTACATTGTTGCCTTAATAATTGAATAAATAACTAGAATTAGACATTTTCTACGTTAGATGACTTTTATTGTATAATTCATTATGTGTTTAGTATCATTAACCCGGCATTATCTTAATGAAAACCCACATATATTATAGACCCTAAAATTGGGAATCGCAGTGTATAATTAAGGGTGTAATAAAAACACCCTTATAAGTCTCTTTAGTAATGATCAAACAAAGCCAGCTTAGATGACTCAATGTTAATAATTTACATTTTGTTTTAGGTGAGTCCTTCCGGTTTCCTGTTAAATTGTGGCTTATTTTAGATCACGGGTAAGTTCAACACTGTTTAATAACCCCAGTGTCTTCTTATATTAGATATTAGATAAAAATAAATTATTTAATTCTAACGAATTTGATTAACTTATAAAGCACCAATTATATGATTGTGCTACAATCACATGCAAAACATTAATGTCTAGTAATATGATAGGCCTGGAACCCGCGTACAAAAAAAGTTTATTAATAGCAAGCTGAAAATTTGTTAATACCTTAACGGTATCTAGTCGGACAAACTTTGATGTACGGGAACACTGGAATATTGGAAGTTTTAATTGTGAGACAGGATACAGGTTTCGAACGTCAGACTACGAAAACGTCCCATGTATTTGGTCGGACAGAACTTCCAACTGATTTGTTACCCTTTCATTAAATTCTTATTCAATAATCAGATTGCTATTTATCACCAACATAATTCCTGTCATTTGATATGTTCTATGTGTCGGAATTATTAAAATGCCCAACATATTTGTCGGCAAAACATTTTTCCATATACAGGGTGATTGATTAGTGGGGTAACTAGATCCGCTACAGTAATAGATAGCAATAAATGTTGATAACAAAAATTGAAGACAACTTTGATATTCATATTACAAAATTAGTTAGAATGTTATAGGGCAGTAGGCCAGGAACTGAAGCTTTTCACCTCGCAATTTTTACAGAATCGATCGATTTGTTTGAAAATTTGAGAATAAGTAGTGGATAGTCCAAGGATCAAAATATATATGATTCCGAGAGGCGCTTTTACCATGGGGGTGGTTGCCACCCCATCTCGGGGGTAAAATTTTTATATTATATTTTGGCAGCAAAAGTTGATAAAAACATTCATTGTAAGCAAAAAATATTTTATACATTTTTTTGATAAAATTAATAGTTTTCGATTTATTCGCTACCGAAAGTGTTAGTTTTGTATAGAAAAAATCAATGTTTTTCAATATACCTACTCATTTACGTTTCACTCAATTTTTGCTGTAGAAAAAATTTTTTCAAATCAAGTTCTTGGGAATTAAATAACCTACAATTTAATATTGAAAAATTTTTTCATATCTCTGATGCTAATATTTCTATTCTGAAGAAAATGGCATTTTTTACCAAACTACAAAAATTCGATATTCGCTTTTAACTCCAGTTTTTTAAAAACTAATCATTCTAAGCCAGTTAAACTTCTAGAATCTATTAATAATACATAAATAAATAAAAATGAATAAGGCCATTGACTAAAAACACCGCTAACTTTAACATATTATGCTTCCAATTGGATTTCTCCTTTTCTCTTCAAAAAAATATATTGATTTTTTAACCGTAATTTTTTTATTTTTTATCTTATAAAGTTTAGGAAAAAATAATTTTATAGGGTTTTACAAGATCTATAGTCTATTAATATTAAATCTTTTTAAAATCCTTAGTCGCAAAAAGAGGTGCAAAAAGAAAAGCCATTTTTTTCCAAACTACAAAAATTCGTTATTTCACTTCATACTCCATTTTTTTTAACTAATCATTTTAAGCCGGTCAAGCTTCTCAAACCTATTATTAATACATAAATAAAAAAGACCAAATAAGGTCAATGACTAATTTTAATTAGGGTGGTGATTAGGGGGTTGCTTGCGATCACCTTTTTGTTGAAAAAAAAAATAGGGACTGATATTCTTTTCATTATAAGTCATTTAATTTTTGAGCTAGAGACTTTTATTTTATTTTTGGAGATAGATATTTTTAAGTATGTACTTTAAATTAGTTTAAACAAGTTGTCCTCCAAAAATGCATATATTTTCTGTCTTTTGACTTTGAAACTACAATATTTGCATTTGAAGAAGAAGAGCCACATATAATAAAGTATAGCTCGATTACTATTATTGGTCTTAAAGAAAATTTAAAGAAACGGTTTTGTTTATTTTTTCAAAACTTTTGGTGTTATTAGCAGAAAACTTATTAAAAACATTGATATTTTATAACACGTTCGATAGCGAATAAATCGAAAGCTATCAATTTTATCAAAAAAATGTATAGTTTATAACGTTTTTTGCTTAGAATGAACGTTTTTACCAACTTTTGCAAGTAAAATACAATAAAATATTTCCACCCCCAAGATAGAGTGGCAACCACCCCCATGATAAAAGCGCCTTTCGGCATGATATAGATTTTGATCCCTGGACTATCCCCTACTTATTCTTAAATTTTCAAGCAAATCGATCCATTCTGTAAAAATTGCGGGGTTTTGTCCTATTTTAAGCTTTATTACTTAGGGTGTTTGAGACCCTAGTCGCAGACCAAACTTAGGTTTTTTTAAATGGAACACCCTGTATTTTATTTTATATTTAAAATCTCCTTAACTGTCCCATCACAAATATATAAAAGTTTGTTAGGTTATACAGGGTATGTACAAAGTTATAACCAATTTTATATGAAAATCGTAACAACTTCAACATCCTGTATAAATAAAAATAAGCACAACAGAAATGGTTTATTAGTGCCATATTTTTTATTGATTGTCAAAATTTTTAGAAATAATTAGTATTGCTAATTTTCTTTATATCGAATACAGGGTGAGTCAAAACGCAAGTACATTATTTTCTCAGTAGTTTTAAATAGAACACAGTATATTTTATATCACTATCGAAAAGTACCATTACCGTACTTTAATTTTTATATTACACTCCCTATGTCTAAATTTATTAGTTTTCGAGATATTTTCATTTTTCAGAGCAAATTATTAATTAGGGGTCTAAATCTTTCCAAATTTTAAGTAAGCCAGGACTGAATTGTCTAAAACTGGCAATTTCCGATTAATGATTATCAATCCAACAAATTCAAACTGATATCAATGTAACAAATAAAGAACGAAAAATAATTTATTGGTAAAAATTTTTACAAAAAAACATGAACACAAAATACAACATTATTGAAAAATATTTAATTACATAAGGTGTTCAAAATGACCTCCTAACGCATTTATGAATGCCTAAAAATGGTCATTGAATAAATTACTTACACTATGAAGCATTAATTTGTAAATTACCACTCTATATACTTTGTATTCTATTTTTCATCTCATCCCTTGTTGTTGGAGGCATTTTATAACCTTCATTCTTAACGTATCCCCAAAAAAATCAGTTCAGTTTATTAAATTCTTGTGATCTGGGTGGCCACGCTACTGGTCCATTGAAAAATTAAAATATCTCGTAAACTAATAAATTTAGAGATAGAGAATGTGTATACAAATTAAAGTACGATAATTGTACTTTTCAATAGTGATATAAAATTCCGAACGTTTCAAGCGGTGAAGGGAGAAAGATTCCATATGATTGCTCGAGCCACTATGTGCATTTCAACCATTGCACCTTCACACATTCTTAGTGTGTGAAACAAGCGATATAGTGTGTGAAACAGCGCTATAGTGTTGTCTTGTCTCGTCTAGTCACGTGAGCCAACAATTTTCTCATCAATATTAAATAATGGAGAAGGTGGTCTAAAGAAGTAAAACATTTATATAAAAGTTCATTTTGTTACTAATTTTCATGCAAAAATAAAAACAAAAATTTGTAATTATGCTTTAGATAGGCGAAGCAATAAAGCACTAAAATCAGCCTTACCTCCGAAAAAAAAAACGACAAGACGGATCTTAATAATTCTTTTTGCATTAGATTCGTGAATGCGCCAGGAAACTTTGTGACCCCGAGCCATGATATGATATAAAAAAAACTGCATACAAAAAATTCATTCTTAAAGTGCATCTCAAACAGACAATAAAAAAAATTCAGAACTCGTCAATTATCGGCAGAAAGGAGTTCAATTTCGTTACTCTGGGGTTTTTGGGTTCGCTGAAAACGAATATAACGTCATAAGTGATCTCCGGCGTACCTAGTGCCCAGGATACCTACTGTTTACCTCGTCTTTAAAATTCATTAAAAAATTAGTCAAAAATCATTACTCGGGGGTTTTTTGGGTCACTAACGACGAATATGACATCGGAAGTACCTCTTGCCCAGGGTACCTACTGTTTACCCCGTCTTGTGGAGTTTTCGGCAAAAAATTTATTAAAAAATTAGTCAAAAATCATTACTCGGGGGTTTTTGGGTCGCTGACGACAAATATGACATCAGAAGTGATCTACGGAATACCTGGTACCCAGGATACCTACTGTTTACCTCGTCTTCTGGAGTTTTCGGCAAATTCATTAAAAAATTGGTCAAAATTCATTATTCGTGGGTTTTTGGGGTCTCTGACGACGAATATGACATCGGAAGTGATCTCCGAAGTATTAACTGATGCCCAGGATACCTACTGTTTACCTCGCCTTTCGAAGTTTTCGGCAAATTTATTAAAAAATTAGTCAAAAATCATTAGTCACAAGATAAACAGTAGGTACCCTGGGCACCAGGTATTCCGGAGATCACTTCCGATATCATATTCGTCGTCAGCGACCCCAAAAAACCGACTAGGTAATGATTTTTGACTAATTTTTCAATGAATTTGCCGAAAACTCCCGAAGACGAGGTAATCAGTAGGTACTCTGGTTACCAGGTACTCCGTAGATCACTTCCTCTGTCACATTCGTCGTTAGTGACCCTAAAATCATTAGTGACCTCGTCATTAATGAATATTAATGACGAGGTAAACAGTAGGTACCCTTGGCATCAGGTACTCCGGAGATCACCTACGACGTCATATTCGTTTTCAGCGACCCCAAAAACCACAGAATAACAAAATTGAACTCATTTCCACCGATAATTGACGAGTTCTGAATTTTTTTTGTCTGTTTGAGATGCACTTTAAGAATGCATTTTTTTATGCAGTTTTTTCAATATTATGTTATTATGGCTCGGGGCATAGCCACCTTTACTTTACAAGCCATGAAGAGAAAAAGGCAACGTCACAATTGATGACGTCGGTAGTCTGACTTTCGGACTACCGCTTTCGAAACTACGATTTTAAAGTACAAATTCTGGTAAAATTTATAGTATTTTTTAAGTCGAACAAGAAAATATTATTAATTAGAAGTTTGTACAAAATAATATTAAAAGTAATTCCTTGTAAGTAACGTTTATTATACAAAAAAAACCAATAACAAGAATATAAACAGGATTAATTTTTTTCGAATCCTAAGAAAACTAATAAGTATTTTTCAAAAATTTAAACGCAGAATGAAAGATTACGTTAGAACCGAGGGCCGAAAGTCCCTGAAAACTTCTATGTTTATTTTAATAAGTTACAGGGGTGAAAAACTAAGAAAATTTAGTGTGATTTTTAGTTTCAAATACGTCACTAAAAAACTTTTTATTCATTCTAAGGGACCTTCGGCCCTCGGTAATGAAGTAATGTTTCATTCTGCGTTTAAAGTTTTCAAAAATACTTATTAGTTTTCTCAGGATTCGAAAAAAAAAATGATTACATTTAAAATACAGGCGTCAAAATTTTGCATTTTGTTCCTTTCCACTTAAAGTTTGTCGCACTTATTTAGAAACACCCTGAATTGATAAAGAACAAAATTTGTTCTTTATCAATTCAGGGTGTTTCTAAATAAGTGCGACAAACTTTAGATTTAATCTAGTTGTTAAACATAAGCGAATTAATCAAAAAAACAGAATGTTAAGAAAACCGGAGTCTATAGTTTGGTTTTAATTTCAGTATTTTATAAATGCCTGGTACACCATAAAAATTTAACTGGTTAGCAACAATATTATTACACCGGTATTGTAAAAGAATTAGGCTATAACATATTAAAAAGATCACTTAAATCTGCCAACAGGTTTAGGAAATATAAGACATTAAAAATGACAAAATTTTTAAGTGGACGGATTTCTATATGCACGCAAGTTTATATAAAAATATATTATATTGAACTAAAATCAACTTAATAACATACCTTTTAATGTTCTTTATAATTTGGAGCACGAAATATTGTAAAATATTTCAGTTTCTCTGTAAATACAGTGAAAATTATTTAAAAACAAATGAGAACTGTCAGAATTACTCGGTCTAACAATAGATGTTGCCAAATTTCAACTTCATGGCTTGTTAAGTAAAGGTGGCTATGCTCGGGGTCACAAAGTTTCCTGGCGCATTCACGAATCGAATGCAAAAATAATCATTGAGATCCGTCTTGTCCTTTTTTTTCGCAGGTTAAGTGCTTTATTGCTTCGACTAAGAGTAATATTTGAATTTATTGTGCATAAAATCGCTGTATGTCGTAAATAAAACGCATTCCTAATTCCATTGTAAGGATTTACTATTATGTAAGTTAATTAGAAACACATAATCAATTTAAAATGTACACACACTCAAGACCACCGACTATCACCAGTCCAGAAAACATCTCTGGTCGGCATATCTAGGGGTCAACAAAGGTCACAACTCGTTCACGCGCTGTTTAGGGCATATACAACTTATGACACTATGTTCCACACATTAACTTCTCAAATAAATCAAGTCTCACAGCTTTCAAAGTTTACTCGTACCACTCGAACAATGGCAGTTTTTATTATATCACTTTTTTTTTAATCGGTGTAAGCTCGCCCACGGGATGTCTGGTGTAGAATAGTAGATAGATATTTAATTTGTGGAATACTGGTGTAGGTAAGAGTTTTTCCGATATTTTGATGTGGGAAGACATGTTGTTATGATATGTCGCGGTATATTCCATTTACAAATCGTTACTTCCTACTTATATAAGAAGGTGGATAATATAATATTAGGGTCGAAATGTGTCAAATAGCGCCAACAAATCTTATGTTTATGCTAAACGGTTAAAGGTGGAGCACTATGTGCATACATTTTTTATACACTCGGGATTTTACTACTGTTGTTTTTCACATAGGTCACGGCCGATTCTTTTTGAGACCAAAAAGTGGTAACAGATTGCAAACAAAAAGAAGAAAATATAAGAAAAGTTAAAGAAAAATCATTTAAGGGCGATCTATGGTCTTGAATACCGTGACGCTTCAGCCAATCCACAATCCTGGGTGTCTTTAATTTCTCGTTCTTGACGTTCTAATTTTCTTTTTACAATGTTGATCTGATGGGCATCATCTGCCATTATTATAGCCAAACGTTTAAAATGAATGAATAAAATACGAATACAATTAATAGTTTCTTGTACAGAATGGCTTCCAAAGTACCACGTTATTATTTGTATTCTTTCTGCAATGGTATCAACAGTCGGCATATTGAATTTTCATTATCACACCTATAGACCGTTTCACGTTAATAACGGAACTTTGTTGATATAGGAAAATAGGGCCATGTATTTCTTATGGACGATAGAAGTGCGCCGGTACCAAGCCGTCTGATTAGAATTTATAGTAAGTATATCCACAGTCTAGTAGAAACACGTGCCTGGGAGGTTTGGCAACACTGATAAATAAAGTATAGTAGCTACTTTTCAAATAAATCAGAGACCTTATTTTAAACAGTGTCAAAGTAGATCGAAAACAATCTGGTTTATTTCGTATAACGCTTCATTGTGGGCGTTGACGCACAATCTGGTGGGGACTAGAGGAAAATATGATTTTGATATCTGTCCATTTATTAAATGGAAACATAATGTTAGTATCTCTGTTAGTTATCTTGCTAATGTTAATACTAACTATAATTTTTTTCGTATCTGTGCCAAGAGGTTTTTCAAAAAATATTTTGCAGGATCTTCTACACTGGTGAGGTCAATTCTTAGATATTTAAGTTATGATAACTGTCACAATCTTATTGTTAACCATAGGTTTGCATCTTCTTGGATCCAATACACAATGTTCAGAATACACATATGCAGAATGGATTCATTGGCAGAAATTTCCGGAAGTTTGAGTTGCCGGCAATGTCGTATCAGGATTAAATTTAGCTTAAGTGGTGTGGTATGGTTTGAAATCAATATTTCAAGCATATGTGAAGAATATTTAAAAAAAAATTCAAGGCAAAATATTGAAAAATGCGCCAACGGTAGCAAATGTTTACAGACACCTAAAAAAATGGTTTTTGCGGTGGACATCAGAACTCGTCATTGAATCATGTGAAATAAAAAATTCAGAAAAAATATTTTATAGTCCAGAGAAATAAGGATTTTTTCAGGACACTCAAATATCCAGGTAGCTGACTACTTTTTTTAGTTATTGTAGACCTATAGGAAAAAAACTTACCTGTTTCCTGCCTAGAGTTCGCGTCCGTTTTTTAATTATTAACAATTTAGTGCAAAAGACGCGATTTTTTCGATTTTTTGCACTCACTAAAAAGCTAAATAGTTGAAATAAAGTTACAAAATTTAATTTTATAGAACATTTAAAAAGCTTCAAAATACCGATTTTTTAACGTTAACAGTCGATTTTTGCTTCGCAAATTGCAAAATAAATAAAAATCGACATTTGTTAATAACTTTGATTAAATTTAACTTGGAACTTTAGAGTTTCACCCAAAGTTGGGTATTTTGGTACTAACAAACCCTCAAAATTTAAGACCGATCGATCCATTAATTAGTTTAAAAGTTATTCTATTTGTTTATACCAGAGACCTTTATTTTGCAATAGCATAAGACAGAACATAATGAACATAGGGCAATTCTGAGTATGTCAAATGAAAGTAGAAGATTGATAGTATCAAAGTGTATTAAAAAAAGATAAAAAAATTAATTAATATAGTCAAAAATCCTAATGCCAAATTTTTTAAATTGTGTAGTTTGAAGGTTTTTAATGTTCTAAAAAATTCAATTTTGTAATTTTTTGTCAACTATTAAGCTTTTGAATGGGGTGCAAAAAATCGAAAAAATCGCGATTTTTGCACTAAATTGTTAATAATTAAAAAACGGACGCGAACTCTAGGCAGGAAATAAATAGGATTTCTTCCTATAGGTCTACAATAACTAAAAAAGTAGTCAGCTACCTGGATATTTGAGTGTCCCGAACATAGTCTATTTCTAGCTTATTTCCCTGGAGTATTATTGGCTTATGAGTTTTTCGAGCTAACGCTGTCGAGTTTTATGTTTTACCGATTTTTGAGTTTTTGGTATCATTTCGTCATAATAAAGTCAAAATAACGAAATTTTTTGTAAAAATAGGGTGAAAATCAACATATTTATTATAGTTAAACAAACAGTAAGCATAAAATAAAAAATATCTCGACAGCGTTACTTCACGAAATGTCTAAAGAAAATCTGTGCAAAGTTTTAGGTGGATTGCTCAAGTAGTTTTGAGAAAAAAGCGTTTAAAGTTTTGACAACTTTATTTTCTAGTTCTTCTTGTCTGTCAAATCGTAAAGTGATGCACACTAGAATATGTTTTTGAATCGCTGAGTAATTTACAATAGAGAAGAGAAACAGCTGTTGAACGTTTCTCACTACGCTCAAGCAAGCGTACTGGCGCAAAGAAGCTGCAACGCGAGTCGAATGTAGGGATATTCAACATGCTGTAATTTTGGTAATTTTGCTCTGATTGATCTATCTTCAATTTTCGTAGAGTATTCTTCAAGTTATGTGCTTTCATTTTAAATAATAAAAACAAATAAACTATACCCCTCCCCCTAAAAGTTAATATAAGTAAATTTACTAATTTATTATGGAACGTTTTTGGCCCAATATAGTAAAGTAGATTTTAGTACAAATTATCATACTTTTTTCTTGTTGAAAAAAATTCCCAGATTAACAAGGTCGCTGTCTTGTCCGGATGTTTGAGAGATGTGGTTTGGTATAACCCATATACGAAAATGGACAGCAAAGTTAGAATTTATAAAACTTGCATCAGACCCGTTATGACCTAGTCTATGACATTGAATTAAGAGAGGACACCAATAAAAGCAAAAACATGCTACGAACAGCCGAAATGAAGACACTAAGAGCAATAGCAGGGAAGACAAGAAGAGGAAGAATACGAAACAACATCATCAGGGAACAATGTGGCATGTGGCGTGCAAGATGTAGTCAGATGGGGCAGGCAAAGACGAAGAGAATGGTTCAGTCATATAAAAAGAATAGAGGAGCACAGACTACCAAGAATTGCGCTAGAAGGAAAACCAGCAGGCAAGCGTCCACCGGCGAGACCACCAAAAAGATGGAGAGATAGCTGGCAGTCTACCTCTCAAGAAATACTTCAACGTCGGAATTAACAGATCAACAGATCTACAACAAGTATAAGAAGAAAAAGAAGGAAAAGATTCCAATATCAGCTAATTATTGACTAAACTAAAAGTTCAAAGTTGTACAATTTTACCGTAAAATCCAAAAATAGTACATATATCAATTTTGTTTTTCAAAGCTAGAAACTGTTATGCATGTTTTCGAACACCTGCAATATTTGCAGCTAACAAACTGATTTAATATATTGATCTGTGCAGTTCCCAAACTCTATTAAACTCGCTTTGTGTTCTTACCCTTTACAAAAGTTTCGTCCAATTCACAAATAAACCCTTAATAGCCGCGTTTCTGCATCATAAAGTAAAATTGGGCGTGCATGGTACTTTGTCTACCCTCCGTTGAAAGGGAAAGTGGCGCAGTCGTTGAAATGGTTATTCTCGATAGACTAATTTCGGCTTTTAATCTGTTTATCTGTCTAACTCCTAGTTTATTGTCGTTCACGATAATTAAACTCTGTCACCTTCTCTGTATTCTAGTCAATTACGTTCAGCGAAAGTAGTTACGGATTCAGTTCACTATTGACGGTTTTATGGTTTTATGTATATGTGTAGAGTAGATGGTTTAGAATACGTACATATTTAGGTCCACATAACGACAATCTTTGTGTCAAATGTCATCGCTTAAACAATATTTGAACTTTTGCTCTTTGTTTAGAATTTTCCATCTGTGCTATTTTATCAGATACAAAGAATTACATAATGTGGCATAAGGACCCACAGAAATTTTAGAGATTCAACTTACATTAAACTTTACATCTATTCAAACGTGTTATTAGATAGAAAAGAGAACATAGGAAAACACGAGACTGTAATTGAAGGGATTGGTGCAATAACTAACAACTGTCCACGTGCACATTGCATAGTTTTGAGGAAACTATGCATATATCGATTATAAGGACGACTAAGATATTAACATTTTTGATGCAATAACCGTTCACATTGTTCTAAATTAAATTTCTTACATACTACGTGTACGGTGTTGCTCCAAACTGTGCGGAGGTATTTTTGAAGACAAGAAATATCATAAACTTAATTTCGACAAAAGTGGTCTTAGACCGGTCATTGCACCAAAACCTTCGGTTGTCATTATGGTACAGTAGATATTATTACCATTATTACTGTATATATTATACAGGGTGTCCTGAAAAGATTGGTCATAAATTATACCACACATTCTGCGGTCAAAAATAGTTCGATTTAACCTAACTTACCTTAGTACAAATGTCCTCATAAAAAAGTTACAGCCCTTTGAAGTTACAAAATGAAAATCGATTTTTTTCAATATATCGAAAACTATTAGAGATTTTTTATTGAAAATTGACATGTATCATTCTTATGGCAGTAACATCTTAAAACAAAATTATAGTGAAGTTTGTCCACCCCATAAAAATTTTATGGGGGTTTTGTTCCCTTAAACCCCCCCCCCCATACTTTTGTATACGTTCCAATTAATTCATTATTGTGGTATCATTAGTTAAACACAACGTTTTTAAAACTGTTTTGCCTCTTAGTATTTTTTCAATAAGCCAGTTTTATCGAGATGTGGCTTCTTTTTTAATATATTTACATAAAAATGTTATGGGGGTTTTGTTCCTTTAAACCTCCCAAATGTTTGTGTACGTTGCAATTACACTATTATTGTGATACCATTAGTTAAACACAGTGTTTTTAAAACTTTTTTGCCTCTTAGTCTTATTTGACAAATCACCTTTTATCGAGATATGGCTTCTTTTTCAAAATATACCTAAAAATGTAAATTATAAATACATTTTCAGATTATTAACAGGTCTCTATAATCGTACTTAACCATATACAAATATGTGGTGGATTCGACAAATATTTAAAATAGCTCGATAAACACTGGCTTATCAAAAAAGTACTAAGAGGCAAAAAAGTTTTAAAAACATTTTGTTTAACTAATGGTGTCACAATAATAATTTAATTGGAACGTACACAAAAGTTTGGGGGAGGGGGGGTGTTTAAAGGAACAAAGCCCCCTTAACATTTTTATGGGGTGCAAAAATTTCACTTTAATTTTTTTTTTGAAGATGTTGCTGTCATAAGCATGCCACATGTCCATTTTCAATAAAAAATCTAGAAGGGTTTTCGATCTATGAAAAAAATCGATTTTCATTTTGTAACTTCAAAGGGCTGTACCTTTTTTTGTGTGCACTATTGTATATAGGTAAGTAAGGTTCAATCAACATATTTTTGACCCCAGAATCTGTGGTATAATTTATGACCATTCTTTTCGGGACACCCTGTGTAAATATAGTTCCAGTAGTATTTGTGTGGCTATATGCTAAATTAATTCACAATCACGATGCAGTAGAAATAAACAAACCAAGACGCTTCAATGTTACGAGGAGCACCCTCGAATCGTGATTTACATTGTATAAACTTTGTAAATCATGATTTGAGGTTTATATGATGTATATATGTTACAGTTCAAGTTGATTCTCAGTTAGAGTTGACTCCAACTAGTTGGAGTCAACTCCAACTGAAACGAGCAGTAAAAGTTGATTTTAAAAATTTAAATCAACTTTTACTAGTTGGAGTTGACTCTTCCTGGATCGATTCAGTAAATGCTGATTATACGAGAATCTCAAGTGCATTTTTGATGAGTGTGCGTTTCTTTGTTTTGGCCGTTTCAACTACTTATTAGTATAGTCTTTAACGTGGCCCCCGTTAGGTAAGAAATACATCCGTATAACAATCCTTATAACAAATACATAGGGTGTCACGCGGTACCGCGGTCGAAAAATTGTTTAACCAATTTCAGTAAAGTCAGTCAGTAAAGTGACTCCTTATCGAATGAGTCTGATATTACGAGCAGAGGAACAGACGCGTTCGATAAAGAGTATTGAGGTGGTGCGTACAAAATTGTATCGTCAATCATAAAAAACATTAACACTTACTTACAACTTTGAGGAATTTTTTTTAATTTTAGACGAAATAAAAAATTCGAATGACAGTAGTGACAGTGATGACAGATGACTTTTGCATGATGGCCGGTTTTGATGTTTAATCGATAGTTATCAATATTGTATACCTACGTAATTACTAAATCTGTAAAGTTTTGATTTATTTTGTATGAATATAATTGCGAAACACTACAGAATTTTACTTTTTGACATAAATTTTATTAATAATAAGATAAATTTTGTACAATATTTTTAATAATTAAAGTAAATAAATTTTAATTTCACTCAAATAAATAATCGATTGTTGCCATTGACCACTTAAGTACATTCAATCTCGGTTAATTTGATTAATTATCGCGGCAGGTAAAGTAACATTCTTCTTTCAATACAACAAAGTGAGGGCAAATGAGTACAATACTGCCGAAAATGAGGGCAAATGAGTACAATAATGAATGATTTTAGTGACGTTTGGCGAGAAAAAGTGATTTTAAACAAATTCGCAAAAATAAATTTTTTCACTTCGTACAATTTTTTTTTAGATACTTTGGGCCTTTTTTCTCTAAAATTGACTGTTGTCGAGTTATTAGCGACTCAAAATTTGAAAAACGCCAAAATAACCATTTTCAAGGTTTAATAACTCGGTTAAAGATAATTATTGTGAAAGTAGAGCGAGCGGCCGTGGAGTAACGGCATAATGGCTGGCCTCATACGCCAGTGCACGTGGGTTCGAGCCCTGCTAAAGACAAACCATTTTCATTTCCAATAATGACACGAGCCGTCTCACCGTGCCTCGGCACGTTAAGCCGTCGGTCCCCCTGGGCTAGTGTACATCGACACTAGTTACTTGAAACAGGGTTAAAGATGTAATTGGCGCCGGAACTGTCCGAAAGGCAAAAATGCCATACGATATTATATATTATGAAAGTCAGAAACTAAAAAAAATCAAAGATTAAAGCTACCTCTATAAGATCCTGAAGAAATTTTTATCATTATTTCATTAATAAGATATTATTTTTAATTATCAACAATGAGCGCTAACCGTGTATTGAGGCGGCCGTCAATGTGAGTGCGATTGAGATTCACCATTGGACGGCTGGAATGGTGTATCTCTTTAGCACCCACCATTGACGGCCACCTAATACGCACTTAGCGCTCATTGTTAATAATTAAAGATAAAGCTTAGTAATAAAATAGTGACAAAAATTTCTGCTGGATCTTGTAGAGGGGGCTATAAACTTTGATTTGGTCACTTTCCGACTTTCATAATAATGGATTTTAACCGAGTTATTAAGCCTTGAAAATGGCTATTTTCGCATTTTTCAAATTTTAAATCGCGTATAACTCGGCAACAATCAATTTTAGAGAAAAATTACAAAATACCTTTTTTCTACGAGCGTGCAAAAATGTATACTTTCGCGAACGCGTTTTAGTTTAGAAAATTTTACTTTTCCGCACGCGTGTTACTTTTCCGCACGCGTGTTAATTTTTTAAAGACTCGTAGAAAAAATATTGTTCCTAACGCTTGCAGAAAGTCTCTTTTGCGCACTCGACTGCTTGCCGAACTCCCGCTTCGCGTCGTTCGGCAAACTGCAGTCGCGTGCGGAAAAGTATGACTTTCTGCACTTGTTAGGAAAATAACTATTTTGCTCAGAATAACCCAAATAATCTAAAAAAAATTGTTCGAAGTAAAAAATTATTTTTGTGAATTTGTCTAAAAAAAATTGTTTAAACAATTTATCGATCAAGGTACTGCCGGCACCCAGTAGATTTGTTATAAGGACCTCTTTTTGAGTAAGTTTGTGCAAAAAATTCGAATCGGAGTAATTTACCTAATGGGGGCGACGATACAGCCTAGACTAATTTGAACATATTCAGTAACATTTAATTTCTAGAATCGGCTGTTTGTGTGAATCAGAATCAACTTTTACTAAATGGCATTGGGAAGAGTATACTTTTCCTAGTTGGAGTCTACTTTTACTAGTAAATGTTGAATATAAATCTTCATTTATAGTTATAATCAATTTTTACTGAAACCAGCCGTTAGAGTTGACTCGAACTAGTAAAAGTCAACTCCAACTGGATAATAAACTTGAACTGTAACATATACATTAAAAATCATAATTTGGGAGTGCTCCTCGTAACATTGAAGTGTTTTGGTTTGTTTATTTCTACTGCATCTTGGTAGAGACAGTAGTAGAAATAATACATATTTGGACCTCCAAGTACTGGTGAAAAGCTACCGGTGAAATTTATAATTCCAGCGGAGGGAAACCTGTGATAGCCTCTAAAGATGCCGTTGATGGTCTGGCGTATTCATTCACGAACTATGTCGGTTGTATCACTGATGTGTGTGTAACCCGCAGATTACTTTGTTTTCAACCCCTATGTTTTACCTACAACTCGTGTTTAGTTCCAGAATAGTCGTTTAGCGCTGTTGGTTATATTGTTAATATAAGTGTTCTAACTAAGTTTGTAATCCTGGCTTACGCCTAGATACTTGAGAAATTGGTTTATTCTAGTTTCTCCCCAAATAATTTCAGCTAACTCAATAGAGTGAGCCTATCGTATTAATATTTTAAAATTAATCGTTGAAATTTTCACGATTTTTTCTCAGTAAATCTCCCATATTTTCGCTCCAATTTTAACGAAATTTTATTTATATTTTCTTAATAATAAAGGCATATAAATATGTAGTACATACGTTCTTTAAACCCATATTAAGTTGCACCCCCCACCATCGCGAATAAAGTTCGGACTAGGCAAAAAATTTAGTGCTATTTATGTGCTAATTAGTTGCTCTATTCCGAATTTTGTTGCTCAAACCGTTTACCAGGAAATCGCGTTGAAAGTGGGGGGGTGCAGGTTAATGTAAAGCTGCACCCACCCACACCGAAAAAAGCTCAAACTTCTTGATTTTTTTTGGTGATAAATTTAGTGCTATTTATGTGCTAATTAGTTGCTCTATTCCGAATTTTGTTGCTCAAACCGTTTACCAGGAAATCGCGTTGAAAGTGGGGCGGTGCAAGTTAATGGCAAGTTGCACCCACCCACACCGAAAAAAGCTCAAACTTCTTGATTTTTTTGGTGAAAAATTTAGTGCTATTTATGTGCTAATTACTTGCTATATTCCGAATTTTGTTGCTCAAACCGTTTACCAGGAACTCGCGTTCAAAGTGGGGGTCCAGCTTAATGGCAAGCTGCACCCACTCACACCGAAAAAAGCTCAAACTTCTTGATTTTTTTGGTGAAAAATTTAGTGCTATTTATGTGCTAAATAGTTCCTCTAATCCGAATTTTGTTGCTCAAACCGTTGACCAGGAAATCGCGTTGAAAGTGGAAGGGTGCAGGTTAATGGCAAGCTGCACCCACCCACACCGAAAAAAGCTCAAACTGCTTGATTTTTTTGTTAAAAAATTTAATGCTATTTATGTGCTAATTAGTTGCTCTATTTCGAATTTTGTTGCTCAAACCGTTTACCAGGAAATCGCGTTGAAAGTGGGGCGGTGCAGGTTAATGGCAAGCTGCACCCACCCACACCGAAAAAAGCTCAAACTTCTTGATTTTTTTTGTGATAAATTTAGTGCTATTTATGTGCTAATTACTTGCTCTATTCCAAATTTTGTTGCTCAAACCGTTTACCAGGAAATCGCGTTGAAAGTGGGGGGTGCAGGTTAATGACAAGCTGCACCCACCCACACCGAAAAAAGTTCAAACTTATTGATTTTTTTTGTGATAAATTTAGTGCTATTTATGTGCTAATTAGTTGCTCTATTCCGAATTTTGTTGCTCAAACCGTTTACCAGGGGCGGGGCCAGCTTCTCATTAGACGCACAACGAAACACTTGTACACTAAAACAATGAGCAATAAAATCAGATAGCGGTATAGTTCGATGGTACGTGGTCCCTAAATTATTTTAGTACCAAATAATATGTACGAGTAATTTATTTATTTGACATAGAACAGAGACACCTATAGCGCGGAACAAGGTCGGGTGGGATAAACTAATGCATTTGCAAGTTCTACGGTTAGCAACAAAATCGGATACCGATATATTTCGATAGTACGTATCATCATGATCATAATCATCCAGCCCTTTTCGTTCACTGCTGGACATAGGCCTCCCTCATTTTTGTCCATTGTGCTCTATTTTGAGCACTTTGCATCCAATTTCTTGACATTTTCTTGAGCTCATCTGGACTGAAGCGTAGGTCATCTTCCTCTACTTCTTTTGTCTAATCTCGGCCTGCCCTCAAGTAATCTCTTCGTCCACCCCCCATCACTGATTCGGGCGACGTGTCCGGCCCAGTTCCATTTCAGGGTGGCATTTCGGGAAATTACATCGGTAACTTCTGTTCTTCGCCTTAAGTCTTCATTTCTAACTCGGTCACGAAGCGATATACTCAGCATTGAGCTTTTCATTTTCCTCTGGGCTATTAGCAGCATTTTAGAAGTTGTAGCTGTCAATGTCAAAGTTTCGTCACCATAAGTCATCATAGGCAACACAAATTGGTCAAATGTTTTACGTTTTAGAGAAATTGGTATATCGCTTTTAAAGATGTCTTTGAGTTTTTCATAGGCTGCCCATGGTAGGTTTATTCTTCTTCGTAGTTCGCATGTTTGGTTGTCTCTTGTGATCTTTATTTCATGTCCAAGGTATATGTATTTTTCCAGTAGCTCTACTTCGTTGTCTCCAATGTTGATATTTCCGCTAGGTACTAGGTTTGTCATGAATTTTGTTTTGGAGATGTTTATTTTGAGACACCTACACTGGCATACACTAACTAAAATTCATGTAGCATGGTACATATCTCCTTGAGGTTGTCAGAGAACAAAACTATGTCGTCTGCGAATTTCAAATTTGTTAATCTTCTACCGGCAATATTCAGGCCTCGCTCTTCCCAGTTAAGTTATTTACAAGCATATTCTAGTACGAGTAGTATAGTATAGTACTCTATAATTTTATACGAGGTATGTAAAAATATATGAATTTGGCTCAAGAGTAAAATACCTTTATTTTTCACAATATCGAAATTTGTTATTATGAAAAGTTATTAAGAATTAAAAACCATGTTTTAGTTTGTAATTACATCCTTCTAACTGAAATATTTTGAACTATAAAGGTACTTTACATTTGATCTAAATTTATCTTTTTTGACATACCTCGTATAAAATTGATATAAGATTGTTGTATTTTAGGTTTTAGAGTGTTTTAGACCATGCAGAACTTTTTATTACTAATCACTTTTTTCGTAAAATTAATAATAAAAGAGTTATTAGAATTAAAATTACTGAAAATAATGTTATAGGTTTCAGACCATGCAGAGCTTTTTATGAAGAATAACTTTTTTTCGTAAAATTAATAATAAAAAGGTTTTCCATATGGATACAACTTACAGGGACATACTGTATATTATTTTACGGACTATAATAAACTTTACTTAATTTTTTTTTGTTTTAGCACCTAATCTTTACAACCCAATAGGTCCCCATAACCCTCGAGTAACTGCAAATTTAGCATACTTTCCTCCCCTACTATAATGCACACTACAGTAAGCATAAATGGTATAAGCCATATCCATGGTTATGGCGGTTTCTGTGAACTAATTTCTAAACCACATTCGTCAAATAATATGAAAATACAAATTTGTAAAAATACTAAATAGTCTAACCCACGTTTTCATTATAATATATGGGCTAGACGCTTGTTTCAAATCTTTGTAAGCGTCTTTTCATTGTGTGCACCAGATGCAACATATTAAATTCAACTAATATTCATTTTGACTTATTAAATGACGAGAAATTTATTGTTGGACTAATATTACAATTTATTTACATAAATAAAATAGCATCAAAATATAGACTTTATCTTTAGTGTCAAATACGAAAGTGTACCTATTATTTAAAACTGTAAATTTTGTGTGTTGTCAGCTTTGCAATTGATTAAAGAATTTTTTAAATTTCTTTTATCACAGATAACTTACCGAAAGGTAACACAATATGTTTTGTGATTAACTCGTAGTTATATTTGTGTCATAAATGCCGACAAATTTTGCATTAACGAAACCTATTGTTCATTATATTAAATATAATGAAACTGTTATACTTAATAGTTAGTTAGTCAAAATTCTTGTCAGCAAAAATTTTGTATGCCCTTTTAACAAAGAAGTTTGATATTTCAACATATTGTATTAAGCTTTAAACAAGTGCAGACCGTTGTTATCGCTGTTGGTGTAATCAAACAAGCTTGGTGTTCTTACTTCAGGGACTATTATTTTTAATATTCGAGGTAAGGATAAACTTATTTTGACTTAAAATTGCATAGTAGATAGACATTTTTATTTAATAAACCTTTTATTCCGATATTAAGAGCGTAGGCGCAAAATTCGGGCCAACGCTTTTTAAATGCATTATTTTTTTTTCGAATCCTGATAAAACTAATAAGTATTTTGAAAAATTTAAACGCAGAATGAAAGATTACATTATTACCTTTTTTTATTTATTTAATTGCAAATTTGTTCCACACTAACATTTAGAGTATTGTAATAAGTAAATAGTTTATAGTGATGCTCGCGCTAATAACCGGCAAAATAACGCAAAAGATGGAAAACATATTAAGTTGTGAGATAAAAAGAGATGAAACTAGTAAACTGAAAATTGTTTTGTTAAATTTTTGGTATTTAGTTTTTGTAAAACACTATCTTTTGGTTTTCAAAATTACATACATTAATATATATTCTTATAATAAAGTCACAATATTTGAACAACTTTTGCGGTTATTTTTTAGTTTTGGATATTCCAAATGTGCGTAGCAGCAGGTAAACTAAAATTCGAACGTCTAATGTAAATAACATTAAAATTGGTTTGTTGATTTATTTTTTTCATGTAATTTTTATTACATTTATTTTTATTGTTTCTTAAGCTTTAAGGCTTTTTTGGTTAATTTTTTCGGTGTGAGTGGGTGCAGCTTGCCATTAAGCTGGACCCCAAACTTTGAACGCGATTTCCTGGTCAACGGTTTGAGCAACAAAATTCGGATTAGAGCAACTAATTAGCACATAAATGGCACTAAATTTTTCACCAGAAAAATCAAGAAATTTGAGCTTTTTTCGGTGTGAGTGGGTGCAGCTTGCCATTAAGCTGCACCCCCCCAATTTCAACGCGATTTCTTGGTCAACGGTTTGAGCAACAAAATTCGGATTAGAGCAACTAATTAGCACATAAATAGCACTAAATTTATCACCAAAAACAAATCAATCAGATTGAACTTTTTTCGGTGTGGGTGGGTGCAGCTTGCCATTAAGCTGGACCCCCCCACTTTGACCGAGATTTCCTGGTCAACGGTTTGAGCAACAAAATTCGGATTAGAGCAACTAATTAGCACATAAATAGCACTAAATTTATCACCAAAAACAAATCAATAAGATTGAACTTTTTTCGGTGTGGGTGGGTGCAGCTTGCCATTAAGCTGGACGCCCCCACTTTGACCGAGATTTCCTGGTCAACGGTTTTAGCAACAAAATTCAGAATAGAGCAGCTAATTAGCACATAAATAGCACTAAATTCTTCACCAAAAAAATCAAGCAGTTTGAGCTTTTTTCGGTGTGGGTGGGTGCAGCTTGCCATTAACCTGCACCCCCCCAATTTCAACGCGATTTCTTGGTCAACGGTTTGAGCAACAAAATTCGGATTAGAGCAACTAATTAGCACATAAATAGCACTAAATTTATCACCAAAAACAAATCAATAAGATTGAACTTTTTTCGGTGTGGGTGGGTGCAGCTTGCCATTAAGCTGGACGCCCCCACTTTGACCGAGATTTCCTGGTCAACGGTTTGAGCAACAAAATTCGGAATAGAGCAACTAATTAGCACATAAATAGCACTAAACTTTTCACCAAAAAAAATCAAGAAATTTGAGCTTTTTTCGGTGTGAGTGGGTGCAGCTTGCCATTAAGCTGGACCCCAAACTTTGAACGCGATTTCCTGGTAAACGGTTTGAGCAACAAAATTCGGAATAGAGCAACTAATTAGCACATAAATAGCACTAAATTTATCACCAAAAAAATCAAGAAGTTTGAGCTTTTTTCGGTGTGGGTGGGTGCAGCTTGCCATTAACCTGCACCCCCCACTTTCAACGCGATTTCCTGGTAAACGGTTTGAGCAACAAAATTCGGAATAGAGCAACTAATTAGCACATAAATAGCACTAAATTTATCATCAAAAAAATCAAGAAGTTTGAGCTTTTTTCGGTGTGGGTGGGTGCAGCTTGCCATTAACCTGCACCCCCCACTTTCAACGCGATTTCCTGGTAAACGGTTTGAGCAACAAATTTCGGAATAGAGCAACTAATTAGCACATAAATAGCACTAAATTTATCACCAAAAAAAATCAAGAAGTTTGAGCTTTTTTCGGTGTGGGTGGGTGCAGCTTGCCATTAACCTGCACCCCCCCACTTTCAACGCGATTTCCTGGTAAACGGTTTGAGCAACAAAATTCGGAATAGAGCAACTAATTAGCACATAAATAGCACTAAATTTATCACCAAAAAAAATCAAGAAGTTTGAGCTTTTTTCGGTGTGGGTGGGTGCAGATTTACATTAACCTGCACCCCCCCACTTTCAACGCGATTTCCTGGTAAACGGTTTGAGCAACAAAATTCGGAATAGAGCAACTAATTAGCACATAAATAGCACTAATTTTATCACCAAAAAAAATCAAGAAGTTTGAGCTTTTTCGGTGTGGGTGGGTGCAGCTTTACATTAACCTGCACCCCCCCACTTTCAACGCGATTTCCTGGTAAACGGTTTGAGCAACAAAATTCGGAATAGAGCAACTAATTAGCACATAAATAGCACTAAATTTTTTGCCTAGTCCGAACTTTATTCGCGATGGTGGGGGGTGCAGCTTAATATGGGTGTTCTTTAACGGTAAAATATTGCAAAACCTCTAAATTTTAAACAACCGCTCGGATTGACATGAAATTTGGCATACACATAGCTAACAAGTCAAAGAAAAAAAGTGATATTGTGCCGATGTGTGTTTTTGTCCTGGGGGTGGTTTTCACCCCCCTTTGATTGTGAAAAAATATACGACCAAAGTAAGTCCGGAAATTGATAAACTCACTAATTGTAAGTAACTTTTGTTCTATAGAGTTTTTTCATTAAGTCAATATTTTTCGAGTTATTTGCCAGTAAATATGTTCATTTTTTCAACAAAATAACCACGCTTTTAGACAGTTTTTCGCAAATAACTCAAAAAGTAAGTATTTTGTCGAAAAAACCATTCTTAGCAAAAATATAGCCTGTAAAAAATTTAAAAGAATAGTGTATACGTCACGTCTTTATACCTAGTAAAAGCAGAGTTATAGCTAATAAAAAATAGGTTCATATTCGTCAAATTCCAAAAGCAACACTTTAACGTGAAATAACCAAAAATGAAGTACATTTCGGGGAAAACTCATTACAACTTATTTAAAGTGTTTAAAAAAAGCTTCATTTTTGTTTTATAAAAAAAAATTTTAGCATCAAAAGTAAACAAGTTACGCTCAAAATAAAGTTAGTCCCTTTTTTTTTGGTAAAAAATCGGGAAAAATCACCTCCTAATTAGTATCTCAAATGAACTTAATCGTTACGACTTCACAAGTTTGTTGACGTATATATTGTTTATATGATCTGTAAGTTTCATCGGTTCAAAGTCCTTATTTTAGAAAGGGTTGTAGTTAAAAGGGGTTGAACGAGTCACTGATCACGAATGTATGCAAATTTAGAAACACCAAATCTTAATCAATTTTTGTCTTACAGAAAAACAAAAGAATACAGGATATTCAGAAAAGCAATGCTGACTTTTTTTGTTTTTTGAGATTTTTGGTATCTCTAACAATTTTTAAGTTATTTTGAAAAAAAGCATATTTTTCAAAATTAAAATTTTTTTAAATTTCATTTTGAAACCAAATTTTTTCAAAAATAAACACTTTGAATCGATGAAACTTACAGATCATATAAACACAACATAAGTAAAATAATTTGTGGAACGGTAACGACTAATTTCATTTGAGTTGCTAATTAGGGAGTGGTCTTCCCGATTTTTTTTTTTGCCAAAACAAAAGGGACCAACTTTATTTTGAGCGTATCTTGCTTAAATTGGATGATAGAAACTTTTTATAAAAACAAAACTAAAGCTTTTTTTAAACACTTTAAAAAAGTTATAATGGGTTTTCCCCAAAAAGTGCTTAATTTGTTGGATATTTCACGTCGAAATATTCTATTTGAAATTTGGCGAATATGAACCTATTTTTCATTGTCTATAACTCTGGTTCTACGAGGTCCAGGGACCGTTCAAGTATTAAGTAACGCAGGTTGGGGGGGGGGAGGGTCAAAAATTTTCAAAAATTGCGTTACGCAATAGTCAAACTCCCATAAGTGTGCGATACGTAGGGGGGGAGGGTTAAAAATCTTCAAAAATCGCGTTACGTAATACTTGAACGCTCCCCCAGAGACCTCACGCGGACACCATTTTTTTTTACTTTTTTACAGGCTATATTTTTGCTAAAAACGTTTTTTTCGGTAAAATATTTACTTTTTGAGTTATTTGCGAAAAACCGTCTAAAAATGTGGTTATTTTGTTGAAAAATGAACATATTCACTCGCAAATAACTCGAAAAGTGTTGACTTGGCGAAAAAGCTCTATAGAACAAAAGTTACTTAAAATTAGTCAGTTTATTCATTTCCGGACTTTATACATATATTTTTTCACCCCCAAGAGGGGGTGAAAGTCCCCCCAGGGCAAAAGCACACATCGGCACAATATCACTTTTTTTCTTTGACATTTAAGCTATGCGTATGCCAAATTTAATGCCAATTCAAGAGGTTCTTTAAAATTTAGAGCAAAAACCGTGAAAGAATGTACTAATACCTTCCAAACAATTTTCTGAAAGTTTTTGACTTTGTCATTTCAAATAACATGAAACAATAGTACTCTCCAAAAGTATTATTTGCTTTAAATCCCAGGACGGCCATAAAGGCTACCGCCGAATTATTTAATTTCAGTGGAAGAATACAGTTGATTCTACAAGGTAAGAATGAGGACAATAAAGGCCCTGGTCGTAAGTATATGTATATCCCGGCTGGCCAATCTTAGGAAGAGGACTGGTCTAACGCCAACTGATCTATTTTGAGCTGCTTTGAATAGGATAAGATGGGTGAATGTGGTCGCAAACATCACTAGAAGGTAGGAACCTTTAGAAGAAGAAGGAGGAGGACCTGTGATAGCTTCTTAAGATGTCGTTGTTGGCTGTCTGGCATATCCGTTTACGAACTGTGGGCCATATCACTGATGTGTAAAACCAATAGGTTACCTTAGGTTTCAACCGCCAGAATTTATCTATAACTTATCTGTAGTCCCAGAAGAGCTGCTTAGTCCTATTGGTTATATTGTTAGATACTTAACCTCATTATTGCTTCTAGTTATTCACCAAATAATTGCAGCTGAATCAGTCCAGTAGTACGCATACATAATCGGATTCATTTCAAAATTAAACGTTGAAATTTTCGATATTTAGTGCAGTCACTGAAGGTTTTCACCTCCGATTTCGTTGAACCTCCATCGATTTTCATGAAAATTGGTGAGTAATTAGAGGATACCTCAAGAAACCAATGGTGACATGATGCCAACTTGCGCTTTTACCCTGGGGGTTGATGCCACCCCTTCTCGGGGTGATAATTATTTTATTAAAAATAATACCATAAGTCGATAGAGGGACAAATTATAAGCAAAATTTGTTATATAAAGTTAATAAAATAAATCAACACTTTTTAAGTCATTAAAGACCAAAGATTTTATTTTTTTGTAAAAAAATGCATGTTTTAAATCGGTTTTTCACGTATAAATCAAAAACAATAAGCTGTTACAAAAAAGTTATTATTACTGAAGTTGAAGATAATAAAAAGTTGAATACATTTGTCATATAAAAAAACTAAACTAATGTTAATTCAAAGTGAGTTATTGACAATTGAATGTGTATTTTTTTCGACGAGTACTCAAATCCATGTATTCAAGCTTAAATAACGGGAAAACGATGCAATGTATAAAATATTCCTGCTAAACATTTGTCAAAGTAATTTGGAATACCTATCAAATGAGCTTTAGAACAAGGTAATAGCGTCAAAATTAAGCAAGTTATAATGAAAATAAAAGAACCGTTTCGATTTTTTTAGGAAAAAAGTGAAAAATAAAACATACGCCATTTCCACAAAAATTAAAATTTATTGTAATCCTTACAATAACTTCTTTACATTAGCATAATTAATGTTTTAGATAATTTTGACCAGTTTAGAATGCATATTTTTGAAAAAAAGATATAATTTAAAAAATCATGATTTTTAAAATTATTTTAATTCTCATATTCTTTTGATAATAACTCCAAAAATACTCAATATACGTAAAAAATTATATATAACCAAATTTTAGTTATTTCTGTGTCAAATATTTTACCTGTTTTACTATTTCTATAGGGTAAAAAATAACCGAGATAGAAACGTTTAAATCTTAAATTTTGCTGTGGGAACCATGCAATCGGGGTCATTTAACCTTTTATTTTTAAAAAAGTAAGGGGTTTAAAAGATTAGATTCAACGTGCTTAAATATCACTTGGAATTATCTTTCAAACAGTTTTTAGGTGAACCTGATATCGTAAACACAAACGGAGTTATTAAAAAAAAACAATAAAATATTTTGGAAAAAATTTTAAAAGATAAATTTTGAAAAATATTTGGAGCATAAATTTTAACGCTATTAACATGCTCGGGGGCTCATTTGATAGATATTTTTAAGTACTTTTGACAAATTTTTAATAAGTTTATGTTATAAAATGCATCAATTTCCCGTTATTTCAGGTTGAATACTTAGAGTTTTTTACTCGCCGAAAAAAATATACATTCAATTACCTATAACTCACTTTTAGTTAACATTAAAAGGTTTTTCTAGTAAGGGATTTATTTCATTTCTTATTAGCTTTAATTGTGATAATAATAACTTTTTTGTAAAAACTTACACTTTTTGAGTTATTGATGAAAAATTTGTTAAAAACATGCATTTTTCTCAAGAAAAATTAAAATCTTTGATCTTTAATATCCCAATTTATTTTCATAACTTTATATAACAAATTTTGCTTGAAATTTGTCCCTCTATCGAATTATGGGGTTAATTTTAATAAAATAATTTTCACCCCCAAGAAGGGGTGCCATCCACCCCCAGCGTAAAAGCGCAAGTTGGCACCATGTCACCTTTGTTCCTTGAGATATCCTCTAACCACTCACCAATTTTCATGCAAATCGATGGAGGTTCAACGAAATCGGAGGTAATAGCTCATATCCACCTTCAGTGACTCCACTAATTCTATTTTTTCTCTATAAATGTTCTATATATCGAATAATTTTGTACAACCATGTTAATTGTTTAAAATTAAAGCTCTGAGAAAAAAAGAAAAAAAAATAAAAAAAAAAATAATTAAATAAAATAAAAAGTTACTAAGATCTAAACCTCCGCGAGGTTGAATCGGGTTTAGGTCTTAGCGCGATAAAAAAATATACAAAAAAAAAAAAAAAAAAAAACTAAAAAAAAAAAAAAAATGTAATAAAAAAAATGTTAAAAAATATAATAAAAAAAATAATAAAAAAAACAGAGTAAAAAAAAACAGTAGTACTAATAGTTTTAAATTTAGATACTAAGCATATATTTTGTAAAAGAGAGAATTCAAAACACATTGACTGGCCAGTTGGTTGCTTAAACCAGTGCCAATAAAACATAAACACACACACATATATCGAATCTTCTATATTTTGACGAAATTTCATTTGAAGACATAAGGCATATCTTCCAATCAATTTTCTATGTATTTTTTGCCATTTCAAATAACATAAAAAAATAGTATCTACTCGCTATGAAAAAAATAAGTAGTTTGTTTTAATCGTTAAACAAAAATTGTTAAAATCTTCATAACAAACTTATACAAAGTAGATATTTATATGTGAATGAATGAATAATGTACTGAAAATATTCCTGAAAATTATACACACTAGAGTACACAGAAAACTGGAAATGGACATCAATGATACCCAGTTTTGATTCCGAAATGGACTAGGAACAAGAGAGGCGTTCTTTGCACTGAACGTTATGTCTCAAAGATGTCTTGACATAAATCAAGATGTATTCATGTGTTTCGTAGATTATAACAAGGCCTTTGATAAAGTGCGGCATGATCATCTAATCAGACTCCTGGCAGAAAAGAATTTAGATAAACGAGACATCCGACTAATAGCAAATATGTACTACAATCAGAAAGCAGTAGTGAGAGTAGAGAATAATACCACTGAAGAAATTGAAATAAAGCGAGGTGTGAGACAAGGGTGTATACTGTCACTAACCCTGTTTAATCTCTATTCCGAAGACGTAATGAATAGAACACTCTCTGAGCAATCCATAGGTATTAAAATAAATGGTGTTAGATTACACAAACTGAGATTTGCCGACGACACCGTTCTGATCGCAGAAACACCTGAAGAGCTACAGACATTGGTGAATAAGATAGCAGACTGTAGCGAAGAATATGGACTATCTTTGAACATAAAAAAACTAAATTTAGGTAATATCGAAATCAACACGAAATGTCCAAAATCTATATTTACACAATGAAATTATCGATTGAGTTAGCAAATACAAATATTTAGGCACTTTTGTAAATAAAGACAACGATAGCTAAGCAGAAATCAAAATAAGAATAGAAAAAGCCAGATCCATATTCACTAAAATGAAGAGAGTGTTCTGTGGAAGAGATTTGAGCCTTGAAATGAAACTTCGCCTGATGAGATGTTACGTACTTTCTGTGCTGTTCTACGGAATGGAGTCATGGACGCTGAAAAAGATTGATATAAAAAAATTGGAGGCATTTGAACTGTGGATGTATCGCAGAATCTTGAGAATATCATGGACGGAGAGAGTCACAAACGTCGAGGTCTTGAGAAGAATGAATAAAGAAAAGGAAGTCATATTTACGATCAAAAAACGAAAACTGCAATATTTGGGACACATTACAAGAGGCGAAAGATATGAACTGCTTCGAATAATTATGCAGGGGAAGATAGCAGGAAAAAGGTCCATAGGAAGAAGACAAAACTCCTGGCTAAAGAATCTACGGGAATGGTATAGCTATAGCAACAACGAATTGCTTCGGTCAGCAGTTTCGAAAATACGTATAGCCCTGATGATCGCTAACCTTCGGAACGAAGATGGCACTTGAAGAAGAAGAATTAATAATAAGCCTGCCGCAAGTGATACGCTAAAATTGAAATGGGAATACGCTGGACATGTAGCTAGGAGCGATCTAAACAAATGGCACAGAACAATTCTAACCTGGAGACCATACCAGCATAAAAGACCCAGAGGCAGACCTCCTATGAGATGGATAGATGATCTGAAACGGACTGCCGCGCCGGGAAAAATTGGCTAGAAGTAGCGTGCAATAAAAAACAATGGAAAGGAAGACTTGAAGAGGCTTATGTTCACATGTGGATGTGAATGGCTAGACGAAGAAGAAGAAGAAAGTGATACGGTGCAAACTTCTCATCAACCGCTTTAATTCTCCACACCACTCCAATAAAAAGAGATTGCGAGTTCAGATCAATGTTCGGAGCCGTTTTTTACATTTTTCGCCATACTTAATAAAAATTGAAGGTATACAAGTTGGAGAATACATTATGTTTTGATAATTTCTATTTTAAATGGACGGCTTTTTGCACAAAGGAACCAATCCACAAAAATGATATTTTCTATTATACCATTCTTATTGTAGTATGGGTCATATACTTTACTCCAAAAAAGATTCTATCAAAATTAATGAAAATCGGATAACTTCAGTTACATAATATGCTATGAGCTATCCAAAAATATTCAAATTAAGATTTTTCAAGAACTATTTTTTATCAAGCGAACTTCACCTTTCATTTTTATAAACATTATCTTCTTCTTGTAAAAATATGGAAATGAGAAAGTTATACCAAAGAGAGACAGATAAAATACTGGAACATCATGAAAACAATGAGGAAATACGGAACATGGAAGAGAGATGGAAAAAATTGAGAGACACGGTATGGAACACTGCAAAACAAGTATGTGAAATGAGAAAGAATGGGAAAATAATAAAATAACTGGATGATGGAATAAGGAAATAAAGCAAGCAGTAAAAAAGAAGAAAGAAATGTGGAAGCAATACATAAACACAAGTGAAGAGTAAGACAGAGACGAATACAGAAGACAGAAAGAGGAAGAGCTGGAAGGAATTCGGTGAAAAATTGAACGGTTTTGGGAATAATTTTGGAATCAAATAAGAAGCATGACAGGAACAAAAAAGAAACAAATAAGAGGAATTAGAAATGAGCGAAATGAATTGATAACAAACATACAAGACATACTAACCATATGGAACAAGCACTATAAAGAAAAATTCGAGGCAAGCAACCAACAAAATGAGGAGAGAGGTCAGCAGGAAAGAAAAGAGGATAGAAACAATCGAGTAGGCGAAAATCATATCAAAGATATTGAAGAAGCTTTGGCAAGAATAAAGATTGGAAAAGCAGGAGGTGCCGATGACATAGATCCGGAGATGATGAAGTACGTGGGAGAACGAGGCAAACTTTGGCTACTGGAAATAATGAGGGAAGCATGGAGAACAGAAACGATACCGAAAGACTGGGAAGAAAATTTATTGATACCAATACACAAGAAAGGAGATGAAGCGGAATGTGATAACTATAGGGCTATATGCTTATTATCAGTGGCATATAAAGTCTACATCGTGATTAATAGAGCACAAGCTCAGGAAAGAACTGAAAGGAAAACTAGAAGAAGAACAAGCGGCTTTTAGGAAAGAAAGAGGAACAACAGAATATACATACTGAGAAATATAATTGAAAGGAAAAACGAAATAGGAGAAGACTTATACAGAGAGTCTGTAATTTGGAATAAATTCAATATCTCAAATACTGATTGTTTTTTTGAAAAAATCTCAGACCCGTCGATTAGTATTTCAAATTGTCCTCTTTGACATACAATAGTAATGTATACAGGTTGTCCTAATTTAGAGATATGACATCATCATTGATTTTCTTAAATGGCAACACTGTCATTTTGATAGCTATTTTGATAGGGTGTTTAAAGTTATACATAACTACTAAATATGAAATTTTTATTTTCTACCATTTACAAGATAATAAAAAATAACAAAGTTATGTCTGTAATTTGGAATAAATTCAATAATTCAAATATTAATTGTTTTTCTGAAAAATGCTCCGACCCGTCGATTACTATTTCAAATTGTCATTTTTGACATACAATAATAATGTATACAGGGTGTCTCAGTTTAGAGATATGACGTCATCATTAATTTTCTTAAATGGCAACACTCTCATTTTGATAGCTATTTTGATAGGGTGTGTAAAGTTATACATAACTGCAAAATTTCAAATTTTTATTCCCTACCATTTACAAGATAATAAAAAATAACAACGTTATGAAAAACAAGTAATCAATTAATAATTGAATTATTTCATTTAAGCAAATGCTCATAATGTTGCCCTTAATTATTGTCAAATAGTCAATGGGCAACATTATGAGCATTTGCTTAATTGAAATAATTAAATTAAATTATTATTCGATTACTTGTTTTTCATAATTTTGTTATTTTTTATTATCTTGTAAATGGTAGGGAATAAAAACTTGAAATTTTGCAGTTATGTATAACTTTACACACCCTATTAAAATAGCTATCAAAATGACAGTGTTGTCATTTAAGAAAATCAACGATGACGTCATATCTCTAAATTGGGACTCCCTGTATACATTATTATTGTATGTCAAAAATGACAATTTGAAATACTAATCGACGGGTCTGAGCATTTTTCAAAAATACAATTAGTATTTGAATTATTGAATTTATTCCAAATTACAGACATAACTTTGTTATTTTTTATTATCTTGTAAATGGTAGAGAATAAAAATTTGATATTTTGCAGTTATGTATAACTTTACACACCCGATCAAAATAGCTATCAAAATGACAGTGTTGCCATTTAAGAAAATCAACGATGACGTTATATCTCTAAATTGAGACACCCTGTATACATTATTATTGTATGACAATAAGGACAATTTGAAATACTAATCGACGGGTCTGAGCATTTTTCAAAAAAATCATTAGTATTTGAGATATTGAATTTATTCCAAATTACAGACTCTCTCTGTATATTACGTTTATAGATATTAAAGCTGCTTTTGATTCTATAAATAGAGAAGTAATATTGTCAGTAATGGAAGGCCTGCAAATCCCGCAAAATATAGTAAGCGTGGTAAAAAGTACGTATAGAAACGTACTCGCTAAAGTACAAATAAACGGAAACAGATCGCCAATAATAAACGTAAGGAGAGGAATAAAACAAGGGGACAGTCTCAGCCCAGTTTTATTTATATTAGTAATGGATAGAGTAATGAAGAGCGCTAAAAGTTGGTCAAGGCAATTACAGTCAACAATAGGATATAGGAATTTAGTTCCAGTGAGAATGGAGGGATTACTATATGCGGATGACCTAGTAATAATAGCAGACGAAAAAGAGAAAATGCAAAAATTAATCGATATCTGGGTGGAAGAAATAGAAAATTTGAAAATGGAGGTAAATGTAAAGAAAACGAAGACCATGATAGTAACTCAAAATAAAAGGGAAGAAATAAACCAAACGATATTTAGGTGCAAAAACGAAATAATAGTCTCGACGTTTGAATACCTGGGAGTAATAATATCATAGGATGGAAAGCTAGATCAAGGAATCTCATACAGGACGAAAAACGCAAATAAGATCTAATAGGAAATAGATAAAGAAATATAACTGAAGGCAGTGCTGCCTATGTGACGTTACGCGCTGGTACGGCGTACCGGTACCTCTTGGGACAAAAAATTAAAAAAAAACAACAAATTATAGACAAATTCCTGAATTTTTCGTTACTCCCAAATAGATTTAAAACGCCCTTATTGGGACTAAATTTAAAAAGTTTTCCCGGGGGCTGACCCCCTTTATGAACACTCCCCAGACCCCCCGGAACATTGCGTACCGGAACCTATATTGTTACAAAAACAGCACTGACTGAAGGTATACAATGCAATATCTGTTCCAACTTTAATATTATATGTAAGTGAGACATGGGCAAACAATGCAAAACTAGACAGTACAATAAACGCAGCGGAGATGAAGCAGCTGAGAAAAATAGCAGGAAAAACGAAATTGGACAGAATAAGAAATAAATATATTAGACAAAGACTGAAACAGGAATAGATAATAACCAAGATCCAAAAAAGAAAATAAAAATGTTATGGACACATTAACAGAATGGACCAGGGAAGACTACCAAAGCAGGTGATGGAGTCAAAAAGATATGGTAAAAGAAGGAAAGGGAGGGCAAGGAGAAGATGGATCGATCAGATTATAGATATTGGACAGGAAAAAGGAAAAACACATCAACAAATGAAAGAGTTAGCAAAGGACCGCAAGAAATGGAAGATATGGATAGAGGATGAATGTACGTTCAAAAGTATTAGTATTTTCGAAATATGTACAACAAATGAAAGAGTTAGCAAAGGACCGCAAGAAATGGAAGATATGGATAGAGGATGAATAGAACCTCCGACGCCAGTGGGGGGCGTAAGGAGTCTCGAGAAAGAAGAAGAAATCCTTCGCCTTCCTGGTCCACGTTTTCCTTCTATTTTTCCCTGTAAGATTCGTTGCAGCAGTCCATATCTCTCGCTGTTCTTATGACCTGACCGAGGTATTCGATAAACAATATTCATAAATTATTGGTAAATATTATCCAGAGCAGTAGCCTTCTAAATTTAAAAGAGCCCAAGTTATTAATTTTTCCAAAAATGTCTATCTTAGCGGTTTTTTCGACATTTTTCTACCAAAAATTGCTACAAGCTTTTATAAAAAAAATGTTGTTGTTTGATTCTCTACAAAAGTCCTATGGATATTATTGCGATTAAATTAGTTTTATTTTCACTCTATTTAAGTATACAAAAAAAACATAAATTCCCGATTTTCCCTAATTAATTTGTGTACTTATTTTGGTTTTTTATGTTCTACGAACCACTTTTCAAAAGATAGTAGAGGTAGTCTGCTGTTAAATCTTTTAAAGAAAAAACTCTACAGCTTGGTCTGTTATATTTATTGAAAAAAGAGAATACATAAATTAATGAGAAACAAATCAAAGTATGTATGTTCAAAAGTATTAGTATTTTCGAAATACAACAGTATACGTTTTGACTTACTAGGAAATATAAATTATACCGATAATTTGGCAGCGCATGCAGAAGATTATCAATGTGGTTCGACTCTATACCAATACATTGCAATAATGAAGATAAAGTCTCGACCATGCTGTGACGCATATTATAGTTTACCTCCCTCGCCTACTAATTAGTCTAATTATCCAATTATTAACTTATAATCTGATCTGCATGCAGGTATTGCTAATTATCATACAACTGATCTGATGAACAAAGCTCTTTCGTGCTTTTTGTAGTTGAATCCTTAATAATTAACAATATTACCAGTAATTATTATCAGAAAGGTGGAAAATTCTATTTTCGGAATTGATATTTATATGAAAGCAATATGTTATTAGTACATTAAGTCACGGTTTTTGCTCCAAATTTTAAAGAACTACTTGGACTGATATGAAATTTGATATACACATAGGCAGCATGTCAAAGAAAAAAAGTGATATTGTGCCGATGTGTGGTTTTGTCCTGGGGGTCTGTCCTTTCTCAGGGGTAAAAAAATATGCGTTCAAAATAAGTCCGGAAATGGACAAACTCACTAATTCTAAGCAGCTTTTGTTCAATAGTGTTATTTCACTAAAATAATAATTTTCGAGATATTTTCGAGTAAATATATTCATTTTTCAACAAAAAAAAAACACTTTTAGACGTTTTTTTGCAAATAACTCAAAATTAAAGATTTTATCCAAAAAAAATCTATTCAAAAAGAAACTTTTTTATTCTAAGGGACTTTTGGCCCTCGGTAATAACGTAATCTTTTATTCTGAGTTTAAATTTTTCAAAAATATTTATTAGTTTTATGGGGTAGGCGCAAAATCTTGATCCAATCCTATTTAAATTCATTCATTTTTTTCGAATCCTGAGAAAACTAATAAATATTTTTGAAAAATTTTAACGCATAATGAACTACATGATTACTAAAGGCCGAAAGCCCCTTAAAATAAACAAAATGTTTCTTTTAAATGAAATATTTAAAATTAAAAATCATACTAAATTTTCTCTTTTTTCTAAATATGATAAAAGTTTTTAGGGACTTTTGGTCCTCGGTAATAATGTAATCTTTCGTTTAAATTTTTGAAAAATACTTATTAGTTTTCTCAGGATTAAAAAAAAATAAATGCATTTAAATATTATTGGACCAAGATTTTGCGCTTAACCCCTTAAGCGTTTTGATATTTTAACTGAAGTTAGGCTGATGTTTAAAAATATCTCCAATCTTTATTATTTTTATTATTATTTTTTATTTCGCTTCAACCACTATTAGGCTTATTAGCATAACAAAGTATAGAAAAAAAAATCAATTACAAAAAGTGATAATGTGATAAAGAAAAACATAACATTATAAGCAAGTACAAAATATTAATTACATTACACAGTATATATTTTAATGATATTATTGAAGTAGGTTATGTTAAAGTTTATTAAAAAGGCTTATAGATTTTAGAAATTCTACCAAACTCGATGTGTACTTAGGTTCTCCTAATAGTTGTTTTAATGTTTTTGGAAGATGATGATATAAGTCTTTCGACTGCATATTATGTTGGACAGTCAATCAAGATGTGTTTCACAGTCACTATACAGTCATAAACAAAACACACTGGTTATTTTTATTATTTAAATAATATCGATGAAATCAGATACAAGTAAGGTAAGAACTACATTTTCAAACATGGCATCTTTATAAGAACATAAACCAAACCTTAACGATCGGTTTAATACATTTGCGGCCACACTCATTTTTTTAGAAAACACCCCGAGAAAAATGGCGTTCATTTGTTCGTATTTATTACTCTGAAAATCCACCTACTCACCTATCCAAGGCAATAATTTAAGAAATGAATTTATAGGAGCAGAAACGCAGGAACGAAAACAAAGGCAATTCGGTTGCAAACCTACCACTGCCATAACAGCAGAATTTATGTCTTTCTTTAATATTTCCACCTACTTTACTTCGTTGTGAACAGAAAAAAGTTCGCCCGAATATAATAATTTACATGGATAAAATTAAAGAAATAGCGCCTTGCAGTATTTAAGGACTTATATAAGGACGTTTGAGTTGAAATAAATTCATTATCACGAGAAGCGGCGAATTTGGAGAAAAATTTGGAATTTATTTTTAAATTATGACTTTTTGGTGTATATATACTAGTGACATCATCCATCTGGGCGTGATGACGTAATCGATTATTTTTGTAAATGTGAGTAGGGATCGTGTGATAGCTCATTCGAAAGGTTATTTAATTCTCCATTCACTAATATAAACGTTAACATAATTATTTATACAGGGCGTTAGAAAAAATGTTTTTTTGAATTAAATTAATTGAGTCAAAAAGAAGAATGTATGTAATTCATTTATTTCAAAATATATTTGAGTGCGGTCAGAAAACAGAAAGAAATGTTTATTTGACAAATAAACATTGTTTTTCGCTTAAATTTAATGTTAAAACTGCCACCCACCTATCTCTTAGAAGTTTGAATTTAACCGAAAAGCAATGTTTATTTGTGAAATATACATTATTACCTGTTTCTCTGACAGTAGTAAAATGTATTTTGAATTAAATAAATTGCTTACATTCTTCTTTTCGTGTAAATTAATTTAATAAAAAATGTTTTTTTGTACACCCTGTATAAATAATTATGTTAATAATTTTATTACTGCATAAAGAATTAAATAACCTTTCAAATGGGCTATCACACAACCCCTACTCTCATTTAAAAAAATCATCGATTACGTCATCACGCCCAGATGGATGACCTCACTAGTATGATATATATGCCAAAAAGTCATAATTTAAAAATAAAAATCGACCTATCTCAGGATTTTTCTTCAAATTTACCTATTGTCGAGATAATGAATTTATTCCAACTCAAACGTCCTCACTGTATAAATAAGGAATATTTTATGAATTATACTACCTTATAGGTTTCTTCTTATTTAAATTTACGCACCAGGTATCTTTACTATAAAATTAGTTTCACTTGCCTTGCCATTAATTTGCCTAAATTAAGGTCATAAATTTATTTCATGTACCTACACATTTTATTTAACCGATGTAATGTTAATTAGGTTGTATCCCCTCTTTCTGGTACCATTACTTTGTTATCTGAAAATAGCACAACAGTTGGGTAAGTCTATCAGTCGAATTAAATACTTTCTTCTTCTTGTAGTTACAAACCGGAGTGGATCTTGGTAGTATCCTCAACTATCTTCCAGCTCAAATGGTTGTCCACAATAGTTGAGTCAGTGGGTAGCTACATTATTCTTAAATCTGACCATAATATGTTATTTCTCCACCGTGAACGTCCTAAGGACATTCTCGCTGTCGGAGCTTCCTTCCATTTTAACTTGTCAAGGTGGTTATTAGGGAGCCTTTGGACTGTAACGGGTAGTTCTTTCAGGACGACAGACTCAGTAAAACACAGGTTAAAAATAAAGTAAATATATTAAAGATAATTATATACAGTTTAAAACAAATAAAATAAAATATAATTCCGTCTTCTGCAAAGGAAAAACAATATTAAACTTTATTACAGTCATCCGATCATAATAGAAACATTTAAATGATACGATATACAGCACAATATATACAACAACAATCTCGCTACGTTAAATCAACATAGCCGGAGTCACCGCATTTCAGCTTAATGCGGGACGGTTGAACAGCGACACGCAGTCGCTCGGTCCTCGCTACTACCGCCCACTGCGATAACGGTCACTACTGTGGCGGCCGCCTAGGCATAGTCCCACCTCACATACTGTGCATCTTTTGCCCATCGAGCTTATGGCTAGTTCAACTCGCTAGCAACAGCTGTCGAGCCATGGCTAGTTCAACACGCTAGCCACGACTGACTTTATCATTCTCCTGGTTCGCCTTAAATATGCTCTCGCTGCCACTACTCCTTCGATATCCCCCAGCTGCGCTATGCGCTAACACGGATGCTCCTCCGGTCGTCTCTGGTAGAACAGCTCATCGCTTGTCGTGGCATTACATCGTTACAGGACATAACAAGCTCATTTTAGATGTTGGGATGTAATTTCTTGGACGACGTCGCTAGCCTTATAAAAGGTGGGGCAAAAGTAATCACCTGATATTCTTTTGCTGTTTCTTCTAGTCGGTCGTCAGATTGGGACATCGTGCCACCTTGAATTTTTAATGATTTCTCTTGAATTGCCTCCATGTTTGTCTATCCTCTGCAACTCCAGAGTCAAGATTTAGTGGAGCTCTTTTGTAATGTGATCCACATACCTTGTTGGTGATCTCTCTCGGACTCTTGCTCCTTGTACCATTCCCTGTAATGTCAGCTTCTCCAGACCATCTCTGCGCACCACATGACCAAAGTAAGCGCTGATTTTTTTGGTCGCAATGATTCGATCCCTACTTGTAACGTGTATCATTTTAAACGCTTCTATAGTACGTTTATCAACTCCCTTCAAAGACCAGCATCCAGATCCATATCGAAAAATGGAGAAGACCATTGTTTTTATAATGGCCCCTTTGTCATTGCTCCCTTGGCCATGACTTACCTTCTTTTTATTTCTTTGGTGCATCCTCCGGAATTGGTTATGATGGTGCCCAGATACACAAATTGATTTACCACTTCAATGTAATTGATTCTAAGGATGTCTTCCTGGTTATTATTTCTTTTATCTATGAACATGGTCTTTGTTTTTGATGTATTTATCAGTCTTGAGAGAATAAACATTCTCGTTAGGGGTATCAACAGTCCGAGGCTTGTTAACGTAAACCTGCGACTTCAGAAACCCTCATAGAAAGAAGTCTGGAACGGTTAATTCATCCAATTGAGGGAAAAAATTGACTAGGGAGCCTTGAAAATTTTGTTTATCCACGTAACCGCTAAGATGGATATAAGCCTCATCGGTCATTATAATTTTCCATGAATAATCGTCCTCCTCTTTGTTGAGAGTCAAGAATGACTCGACCGTAGGTTAACCGCATTTGGTGCTCAACAGCTAACAACTCATGGCACTGTCTGCACTTTGTAAGGGAACATTTTTAAATCTGTCACTAAAATTCTGCGTAGGGACCGCTAACTAATGCCCAATTGGCGCAATTTGCATCTTGGACAACAGCATAGATATTCTGAGCAGAACGGCTACTTGCCTACAGATGCCTTGGGAGCATCTCGTGCTCTCCAGTCTCGTCAAGGCGAGTGACCAAACGCCGCCCGTAGTGTTTGTCTAGTAGTCTGGTTGGTTTCGGACGGCCAGGAAATCTGCGACGAAATTAAATTGTTGCGCAAAAAAATGGAAGTAATCATTCCGCGTTCTTCCGCAGTAAACCGATTCATGGCTTGTCGATTTGTATCCTGTGTTTATGTAGGATATTTTTTGAAGCTTTTTGATCGTAACTTAGCTTTTACGAACGCAAATGTGCTTTAAAAAGTCTCATTTTAAAGCTTAATTCATAGACGTCGAAACAAAATTTTACTTCACAAATGTCAAAACCGAATTGACATTTGGAGCCGTCTGCAAAAGTTATAGCATTTTCCAGTAGAGTGATTTTGCCTTAACTTGTGTTTGAGCGCGTTTGAATGAAATACCGCGATATTCTAAGTATCATAGTTGAAAAATATGAGGAAAAGACTGTAAGCCTTGTCTCATTCATTGGTGAGCTACAATATTGATGTCATTCGAGTTGCGAGTCAGTAGTCAGTTGTGATTGATAGCTTTGACAAGTAGGTCGTTGCTGGTTAGTGGTTGACATCAGGTAGTTCGCTCCGAAGTCTCCTTGCCACGATAAGATCTAATGGACGTAGGGACAACTAAAGGTCGCGTCATATTATAATGCACGTCGCGTTTTCGGCACGTAGCGTTTCGTTTGCGAAAAATATAATTTAATGGTTTTTATTGTGCGTTTCAATTGGAATTGAACAATTCATATTGTGCGTATAAGACACGTAACGTAGCGTATAAGACACGTTACGTCTGCGTTCGGTTCATTCGAAAACAATATTTTTCGGATGTTGACAGATACGGGTCGTTTTCCCCTCGTTGTTTATTTAGGTATTTCTTTGAATTTGATACAGAGTATTTACACCGGTCAGTATCGTCGCCCTCGCTAGCGAAATTATTCCGATTCGATTTTTTGCACAAATTTACTCAAAGAGAGGTTCTTATAACATATCCACAGGGTGCCGGGCGGTGCCGTGGTCGAAAAATTGTTTAAACAATCTTTTTTAAACAAATTCACAAAAATGTTTTTTCATTCGAGCAATATTTTTTTTAGATAATTTGGGTAATTCTGAGCAAAAAAGGTTTCTTGTCATTTTTCTCTAAAATTGCGAAAATGGCTATTTTCAAGGCTTAATAACTCCATTAAAAATTATTATTATGAATTTCAATAAGTGACCAAATCAAGTTTCAATTAACTTCTTCAAGGTCCTGAAGAGATTTTTGTCATTATTTTATTACAAAGCGGTTATTTTTAACTATTAACAATTACCGCTATAGTCCAACTGTATCGTCGCCCCCGTTAGCGAAATTAGATTTTTTTGCACAAACTTACTCAAAAAGAGGTCCTTATAACACATCAACAGGGTTCCGGGCGGTGCCGTGGTCTAAAAATTGTTTAAACAATTTTTGTTAAACAAATTCACAAAAATAATTTTTTATTAATAATTTAATTAAACCCAAATTAATAATAATTTGAGTTATTCTGGGCAAAAAAGGTCTCTTCTGATTTTTCTCTAAAATTGATTGTTGTCGAGTTATATGGCCATTTCCGCATTTTTGCAAGATACGTTTTTTGCTAAGAATAACCCAAATTATGTAAAAAAAGTCGTTCGTAATGAAAAAATTATTTTTGCGAATTTGTATAATAAGAATTGTTAAAACAATTTTTTGACAACGGCACCGCCCGGCACCCTGTGAATGTGTTTGTTATAAGGACTCTTTTGAGTAAGTTTGTGCAAAAAAATCTAATCGAAATAGTTTCGCTAACGGGGGCGACGATACTGTTGGACTATAGCGCTAATTGTTAATAACTAAAAATAACAGCTTTGTAGTAAAATAATGACAAAAATCTCTTTGGGACATTGAAGAGGGGGTTTGAAACTTGATTTGCTCACTTATTGAAATTCATAATAATACTTTTAATCGAGTTATTAAGCCTTGAAAATGGCCTTTTCGCATTTTTCAAATTTTTAATTGCATGTAACTCGAAAACAATCAATTTTAGAGAAAAATGACAAGAGACCTTTTTTGCCCAGAATGACCCAGTTTACGGTACCGCCCGGCACCCTGTGGATATGTTATAAGGACTTCTTTTTGAGTAAGTTTGTTTAAAAATATCGAATCGAAATAATTTCGCTAGCCGGGGCGACGCCGACGATACTGCCCGGTCTAATTTAAAAAGTAGTTTTCGAGGCAATTTGTCATGTAAGCATGTGTTGTGACAATAAACACATCTGCACCGCACCAAACTGAAACCAACGGAAACGTTCTATGTATGAAAATGTGAATGGGCAGTCCGATTGCCGGTCTGCAAACGCTACGTGCCGAAAACGCGACGTGCATTATAATATGACGCGACCTTTTTAAAGTTAATTTGATGTAAAAATTAATTTTCGTGTACATATTTTGATATAAACAAGTCATAAGTATTACCAACAAATTTTTTTAAATTTGTCGGCAATTTAAAAAATTGCCGTTTTCTTGTCAGATACATAATTGACAGATCAAATCAGATCAGATGTAAAAAATTGTCAGATACATAAATTGAACTCTGGTTAAAAATTTTTTGCAAAAATAAAACTATTTTTATACGTACTTTTTACTGTTATACTTTCGGCAACGTAAAAGTTTACCTTTTTTCGATCCATCACGGTTTCCCGAGAAGTTAATTTCCCTTTGTGCTCCCGTCATAAAATGTGAAATGTATGAATTAATTAAAATCTGTTTTTATTTATGCTGACTTCTGAAAGGTTGTTGTTTGTAACCCTTTCCTGCGCGTCGCTATCTCTTATCATCAATCACAATTAAACAACAAAACGTAACTGCAGATGCTTCGGAATATGCGGGACGTGCGATATTTTTTATCAGGTTTCTACCTTTAATCGACAAAAGGTTGATGGTATTTTGAATTTGAGGGTTGTAATGTCACAGCGGTTAGGATTTGTTTTTAAATGAATGGAGCAGATCATAAATTTGCAGACGTCAAAGGGGAAAAAGAGTTGAATTTCAAATAATATATATTCAGTATTTGAAATGTAATTTCAAATGAGTGTTCATTTTTACGTGAAAATGTTTGTTGAAAAACTGCAAATAATATCGTAAACTTGTTTTAATGCATGGAATAAAATGCTGTTATTACAATGTTACAAAAATTCTGTAAAATAAAGCTTTCATCTCCTATGGAACGACAAAATTTTAAGCATAGCATAAACTAATTGGCTCGATAGCTCAATAGTCGAGTTAGCATTCATTACAAAATGTATTGTTAAACTCATATACAAACATTTTTATTAAAAAATTCTCGTGTAGTGATCAAAAATAACAAGGTATTGTTTGGGTCAGTTGTTTACCAAAATCATTTAGTTTACAAGCTTTTATTTAATTTTTGTGTCAAGAACAGATTGTTTTTGACGTCGACTTAATAGACGAAGCAGGTATTGACGCATCTGTTGTCTATCTTGAAGCTTGAAGCAGCTAGTTCTAGTGTACCTATTCTTCCTATACATATTTAGTGATATTTTTATTTTGACTTCTATGCTGCATATATCTCATATTCTTCAATACTCTTTCATGTGTTCGATGTTATAGTTTTGGATCCGATGTTATAGTTATATTTATATAGTTTTGCATAAACTTGGGAATATGGGAAAAAACTTCTATGACTCTGGGAATAAACTTCTATAATTTTCATAGAAATAGTTTTAAAAGTTTCGATTTCCACTTCGGAAAACATTCTACAAATACAAATTCCACATATTATTTTATTTTGGTAAAACAAAAGATGCTTCTACTTCTAAGACATTCACACATGTCACATATTATACATTTTACAGTAGAGGTATTGTCCATTTTTTGAGGTTCGTTCTTGGACGATTGTATTGGAGGATACTTCCTTTGATTAAATTAAATTCACTTTGCTTAAATTTTTCTTTTCAAAGATAGGCACACTCAATCATGACAGTAAAATTCTCTCGTTAATAATAATTTTATTGGAGATCATAGGAAAAACGTAGAAAAAGCTCATTATAGTACAATAGTAGGACATTGTGAATATTTGGTCTCATTTAGCTTACTTTCTCTCTCTCTCTCTCTCTCTTTCTCTCTCTCTCTCTCTTTCTCTCTCTCTCTCTCTCTCTCCCTCTTCCCCTCCCCTCTCTCCCATCTCTCTCTCTCCCCCTCTCATGTCGTTTCTTCATTACTGAGTATCCTGATCTCTTCATTGAGTAAATGAGATACCTCACCTCTGCCATTCCGACCTTCAACATTTACTGAAGATATAATTATCTCGCAACAATAATTAGTTCTTCTTGAAATATGTCAGAAAAACTTTAAGACACCTGTAAAACAAAATAGAGGAGAGTCGAATCCGACTCTTAAGCTCTTGGAGGATGGAGTGAACTGGTCTGTGCTCTTTTTGTGAGGACTGAAGCATTATCTTCTAGCACCACATCTTCATCAATTTTCTTCTCATCATCCAATTTTATTGGCCATATTTCGGATCCGTGTCTGCATATGGGAAAAATTAAAGCTCGAACCAATCTCATTTTTGGCCACTCCAATTCAGAGCATTTCGTTTGATGATCTGGAGACCATATCTATTGCTTTCGGTTTCCACTAGTAGTAAGTTTGACATTTCTTCTTTGAATGTAGAGTTATATTGTCTACATATCAAAGGTTTGAGATCTGTTTGCCTGTGATAAAGATACAATAACGATCGTATAGAATTTTACACAAAACTTTCTAGTTTATACACTGCATTCATAAAGTATGGAAACGGTCTATTATCTCATGACTTAATTATGTTCAGAGTTAAAGCTCTGACAGGTTGATTTTTATTTTTAAATTAGGATTTTTGACATATATCCCATAATGGGCGTAATGACGTCATCGATGATTTTTTTAAATGGGAATATGGGTCGTGGTAGCTCATTTCAAAGGTTATTTCATTCTCTATTAATCTATAATTATTAACATCATTTTTTATATATGGTGGCCAAAAAATGAATTTTTGAATTAAATTAATTGCAGCAAAAAGAAAAATATGTAATTTATTTAACTCAAAATACATTTTAGTGCTATCAGAAAAGAGAAAAAATGTTTATATCATAAACAAACATTGCTGTTCGCTTAAATTAAATGTTCTAACTGCTAAGAGGCAGGTGGGTGGCTGTTTGACATTTAATTTAAGCGAAAAGCAATGTTTATTTATGAAATAAACATTGTTTTTATTATTTTCTGGCACCAGTAAAATGTATTTTGAGTTAAAAATAATTATATACGTTCTTCTTTTTGCGTTAATTAATTTAATTTAAATATTACTTTTGACCACCCTGTATAAGTAATGATGTTAGTGTTTATATTACTGAATAGAGAATTAAATAACCTTTGAAATGAGCTACCACACGACCCCTATTCCCATTTAAAAAAATCATCGATGACGTCATTACGCCCAAATCGATGACGTCACTATTATGTGATATACGTCAAAAAATCAAAATTTAAAAATAAAAATCGACCTGTCAGAGCTTATCTCTGAAAATAATTAAGTCATGATATAATAGACCGTTTCTACACTTTATGAATGCACTGTATAATCCAATGCCTTCTGGTAACTCGGAAAGTAAATAATCAGAAGGAATTTTGAAGTCTTGAGCTTTTTCATTCAGCTGTCGTATATTGAGAATTTGCTTCCTTTTGCCTTTACCCTTAACGAAATCTGCTTGCTCTTGTGGTATTTATCTAACCATATATGACTGCATGCGATAATTGATTGCTTCTAATATAATTTTACTTGGTTGTGAAATTAGTGAGATGGTTCGGTGGTTTTTACTATATATTGTAGTTTGGTTTTTCTTATGAATTGGAGTAAATAAATATCGCATTTCACCAATCACTGAACCTTTTGCCGATTCTCCATATCCGATTGCAGTTTCCACATTAATTGGAGACTAGGTTCACCCATGTTCTGTAAAAGCTCTGCTGTGATATCATCGTAAACAGGTGATTTATTTCATTTATGGTGTTTTATGGCTTGATCAATTTCAGACCTTAGGAAATATATTTCTAGGTTTGTCGATAATTGTTTTTTTACCAATATTTTCACTCGTACTTTCCGTATTTCACCTACTACTCATTTTATTGGGAACCATTACAAGCTTTTTAGTTATATTAGCATGTACATAAATTTTAATGTAAATTTTACCAGATTGTTCTTGTAATTGTAATTTCCACCTCACACTAGCTCCGTACAATGTCAGTATTGGATTTGTGCGGAAGTAGCTAATATTTCAATCGTAGAAGTTTTAATTGTACATACAACATTCTATCAATACGCGTTTTTTCGTATATTTTATATGTGCATTTAACCCTGCACAAACTCCATTTAGCAAAAACTTACATATTGTAATGTGACGCCGCTGGTTTATGTCCACTTTACGACAGTGACATTTTATAAGGACGATCTTGAAGTATTCAAATGAGAAATTCAATTTCCAGTACGTTTATTTCTCAACTGCTATTACTTTTAAAACACCTTTAATTTAAGAGTCCTAAAATAATTTAATAAAACGCACAGTATATGTTTCTTTCTGGGGTTGAACGCTTATAGACTTTATTGCAGCAATTCCTTCAAATTCCTCCTTTCTCATTGTAACCAACAGTCGTTTATTTATGTTCATTCTCTTTTCGACGTCTTTCCTAATGTACCCATTAGTAGAAAGTACCGAAGATATTATTCTATAACAAGGGGCACAAACGCTGGAATTTTGTGACTAACCTCGACATTTTAACAGTTATTACGAATACTATAGAAAATAAAAGGAAAAGGTAGATGGCTGGGCGCGCATATTTTAGATATTTTATTAGAAGAAAATAATACAATAGGTAGCCCCGACTTGTTGTGACATTAATAGGTAAACAGTGGAGGAAAGGATAGGGCCTAACAACTATTAAAATGAAATAAAGTTAGAATTAAAATTAACATGAAGTAAAACTGAAGTATAGTGTAGTTAGTATATTTAATAAAAATTCTAAAAATTTTTAAAAATCCAAACGGATTAAGTTCATAACGTTTTCGGACATATCGGTCCATCATCAGTGAACTGCCTTGCTGTGAATTGTCCTTGCTAAATAGCCACAATGCCAAACACTGGTTAAGATGTCTGTTCTAACTACATATTGAAATTTGTGAAATAATTTGGCTTACATTGGATGCCAACGGATAACTATTAGCAACATGATGCTCTACTCCATTAATTAAGTGATTTTTTATACAGTGCTAGTCAAAAGTCCGTATCCCCCCTCGTATCTTTTGAACGGTTATACTTATAATAGTGAAATTTTAAGGAAGGAAATGAACGGACGTAGGCTTCTTAACTAGTCATGACAGGTGACGTAAAAGTGACAGATGACTTTACAGCGCCACTGTGACAGATAATTTTAAATGGTACCCTATGGTAAGCGATACCTCGTTTGATAGGTATTGAAAATATACATTAAGCTATAATAATTTTGTTTGAGTTTAAGCTCATTTGGATGAATAAATAAAATAATATAAAATTGTAGTTTCGCATTTAATTAATAAAAATTCAAACCTCCGCCTATGGTTACTTGTCAAAAAGGTTGACGTTGACGTAAAAACTACTAGAGAGCTGAAAAATGTCAACTTTTTTGACAAAATAACCATGGACGGACATTTGAATGTTTAATAATTAAATGCGAAACTACAAAGTTATATTTATTTCATTTATTCACCAAAATCAAAATCAGCTTAAACCCAAAAAAATTAGTATGACTGAATAGGTATTTTCAATACCTTTCAAATGAAGTATCACTTGCCATAAGGTCCCATTTAAAATTATCTGTCACAGTGGCGCTGTAAAGTCATATGTCACTATTACGTCACCTGTCATGACTAGTTAAGAAGCGTACGTCCGTTTATTTCCTCCCTCCAAATTTCACTATTATAGGTATAACCGTTCAAAAGATAAGAGGGGGGGTACGGACTTTTGACTAGCACTGTATATGATTAGGTCTGCATTGAACTACGTTTAGGGCCGGTTGTTCGAACGCTAATCAAAAATGATCATTATCAAATATTGAATTACTGTCACAACTGTCAATGTCAACTTTGATTTTGTTGCTGAAAACATAATTATTGATTACAATTATGAAATTAGTTAATCAATTATGTTAATAATTGTTATGTTAATTGATTAACTAATCTCATAATCATAATCAATTATGTTTTGAGCAACCCAACCAAAGTTGACATTGACAGTTGTGACAGTAATTAAATATTTGATATTAATCATTGTTGATTAGTGTTCGAACAACCGGCCCTTAGTCTGTCAGTCATTGACAAATGATATTTTTTTGAGAGTACCTTAAGTACTATACTTTTACATGTCTCTATCTATCTAACTATCAGCGAGGTTCCTACAGCCTCTGCCGCTTCTCGCATTTCGACCGCCATCGTTTTCTGTCCATCCATTCGTCTTCTTTGATGGCTCTATCTTTCATGATGTGCCGTACATTTTCTTCCCAGGCAACTGAAGGTCTTCCCCTTCTTCTTCTTTGGTGTGGTATGTAATTTAAAGCTTTCTTTGGCCATCTATCTTCATTCATTCCTTTCACGTGACCATAACACACTAGTTGTCTAGTTTCAATTTTATCTACACTGGAATATACAGTATGTGTCCTCCTTCTAATATCTTCATTCCTGATGTGATCTTTTTAGATATACCACACGCTCTCCTGAGATAATCCATTTCTACTACTTCTATTCTTTTCCTATCTTTTTTTGTCATCTGCCAAACTTCTGCCCCATAAGTCATAATAGGCTCTACCAAGGTACGATAGATTGTCAATTTCGTTTCTTGCCTTATATCTTTAGACCACAGTAGAGAGCTCAGAATGTTTACCGCTTTTTTGCCCTGCTGCGTTCTCTTTTCGATGTTTCTTTTGGTAGTGCCTTCTTTAGATATTATAGATCAAGGGCGGATTCAGGGAGGAGGCCATGGGGGCCATGGCCCCCTCCGACATTTTAAAAAAATATAAATTTAAATATTTACAGTTCAAATGTTTTTAATTTCAAACACATATATTATATTATGTACAAAACAGGGGATAAATATGTTTTCTGGACTAGAATTGAACACAGAAAGTAACAGAAGCTTCAAGAATGACATAGGATGTTTTTTAAATCAAAATGTTGATAAATTTACAAAGTGCCAATTGTTAGAACGACCTTGACATCCATCAAAATCGTATCAACCAGTTACAAAAAAAAACTCGAAGAGGTACCACAAGGTTATTTATTATTGTTAAAAAACATAAAAGGACGCCTTTCGGCTTTTACAAGCCATCATCAGCTTAAATACAGGACATAGAAAACAACGGACTGACCTACAATGTAAAAATATCCAACATTACACATGAGAATAAAGCCAGTGGTGACAACGCTCACCTCAGTTAAGGAACTTACCAGAAAACAGGAAGGAGGAAGAATCAGCTAGTTTACATTATGTAATGTAAAAAAAAGTTCATGGCCCTTCCCGAAAATCGGTCCTGGATCCGCCCTTGTTATAGATCCGAGATATTTATATTCATTACATCTTTTCGTGGTTCTAATTTCTAACTCTGGATCTTCTTTATCATCCCCTATTTTAAGATACTCTGTCTTTGACAAATTCATATTGAGGCCCCATTTTTCATATTCTTTCTTTAGTTTTCTAAACATGTAGTCCATGTCTTCCTCATCATTCGCTACGACTACCTGATCATCTGCAAAAAACAAAGTTGTTAGACATTTACCACTGCCTATGTCTATACCCATTCCGGATACTTGTTTCCTCCACTGCTCTAGCGATGATTGAATATACAGGGTGTCCCGAAAAGATTGGTCATAAATTATACCACAGATTCTGGGGTCAAAAATAGGTTGATTAAACCTCACTTACCTATATACAATAGTGCACACAAAAAAAGTTACAGCCCTTTAAAGTTACAAAATGAAAATCGATTTTTTTTAATATATCGAAAACTTCTAGAGGTTTTCTATTGAAAATGGACATGAGGAATCTTTATGGTAGCAGCATCTTAAAAAAAAATTATAGTGAAATTTGTGTACCCCATAAAAATTTTATGGGGGTTTTGTTCCCTTAAACCCCCCCAAACTTCTATGTACGTTCCATTTAAATTATTATTGTGGCACCATTAGTTAAACACAATATTTTTAAAACTTTTTTGCCTCTTAGTACTTTTTTCATAAGGCAGTGTTTATCGAGATATTTTGAATATTTGTCGAATTCACCACCTATTTGTATATGGTTAAGTATGATTATAGACACCTCTGTTAATAATCTGAAAATTTATTTATAACTTAAATTTTTTGGTATATTTTGAAAAAGAAGCCACATCTCGATAAAAGTTGACTTATCAAAAAAAGACTAAGAGACAAAAAAGTTTTAAAAACACTGTGTTTAACTAATGGTACCACAATAATAGTTTAATTGGAACGTACACAAACATTTGGGGGGTTTAAAGGAACAAAACCCCCATAAATTTTTTATGTAAATATAGTAAAAAAGTAGCCGCATCTCGATAAAAACTGGCTTATCGAAAAAATACTAAGAGGCAAAAAAGTTTTAAAAACGTTGTGTTCAACTAATGGTACCACAATAATGAATTAATTGGAACGTACACAAAAGTTTGTTGGGGTTCAAGGGAACAAAATCCCCATAAATTTTTTATGGGGTGGAAAAATTTCACTATAATTTGGTTTTAAGGTGGGCCTGTCATAAGAATGATACATGCCCGTTTTCAATAAAAAATCTTTGAGAGTTTTCGACATATTGAAAAAAATCGATTTTCATTTTGTAACTTCAAAGGGCTGTAACTTTTTTTATGAGCACATTTGTACTAAGGTAAGTTAAGTTCAACCGAACTATTTTTGACCCCAGAATGTGTGGTATAATTTATGACCATTCTTTTCGGGACACCCTGTATATTTTAAATAAAGTCGGAGACAGACAACATCCTTGTTTAAGCCCCTTTGATATAGGGAATGATTCAGATATAAAGTTTCCTTCTTTAACGACACTTCTTGCATTTTTGTATATATTTGCGATAGCATCCACATACTTTCTACTGAGACCTACCTTCGTCAATGTTTGAAACAGTTTTTTCAAAGGTACCGTATCGTATGCCTTCTCCAAATCTACAAACAATAGGTGGGTAGATAGATTCCTTGCCTTCCGTTTTTCTATTACCTTTTACATGTTCCAATTATAAATAAAAATAATTTTTAGTTTTCGAGATACATTTTTTTTTTAAAAAGTCACTTTTTTTAACCGCAAGACCTATGTAACCCCTTAATTAATGTTATGATATCCGGATCCTGGTATATTTTGTATAGTTCAAAGATGTACTTTAAAGATGTGCATTTAATTAAAATAATTTTCAGGTTTATTAAGTTTGCAACAAACACTTTGCATTGAAACTAATGTAGAAAAGATAACATGTTAATTAGCATTTTGTACTATGATTATTTATTTTAAATTCCTCAGTTTCCTTTCTACAAAATTGAAGATATCTAAAAACTTCATTAGCATTCAAAATATAAATTCCTAATTTTTAAAATACTCTCAGTAACAATTTACAATACTGCTGTTTTCAAAATATACTGATAATAACATCAAAACAAGACACAATGAATTTATATTTTATTTATTGTACCAGGAAAACTTGAAGAAAAGTGTACAGTAACCAAAAAACAATCAGATATTATTAGTTTTCCTTTCCATATTCGTCCATGTGTGAGGCCACTTTCGTATGAAAAATGTTTCTGACTCGATTTCTTTGCGGATTCCTGTTCAAAAATGTCCCCTTTAAACAAATCAGAAGGGTGCCGGGTGAAACAATTTTTTAAGCATATTCAAAATTACTTTTTTGCCTCGAAAAATATATTTTTAGGTTTCTTGGTTAATTATAAACAATAAAGATCTCTTGTCATATTTATGAAAAGTTGATAGTTTTCGAGTTATAAGCGATTTAAAATCTGAAAAATTCGAAAATATGCATTTGCGAGGCTTGAAAACTCATAAGTTTTAATAAAATGACAGATTTTTTTATTTAAGATTATCCAAAAATGCTATAAACATATTTTCGCGGGCAAAAAAGGTTATGTTTTGAATTTGTTAAAAAAAATATTAAACAATTTCTGCCCAAAAATTTCGACCGGCACCCTCTGATTTGTTTATAGGGGATATTTTTTAACAACAATACACAAAGAATCCGAATCAAAACAGTCAGACACAGGTAGCATAAATCCGGACCCCGGAAACTAATTGGTGACCCCTGTTACACAGTATTGAAATTGAAAAATTAATTACTTACTTATAAGTACGGGTACTAATTATTATGTATTTTAAAAGAAAAAATCATTTAACACTTCATTTTATAATACAAAAGCTATGCTTACTGAAATGGAAGGTTGTAAGTGACATGATAATATCTATTATATGAAAGTAAACTTGAATTCAGGATTTGATTATACATATATTATGATTGGACTATACAGAGTGGGCCAAATAAAAGGAGCCACCCCGATATTTGGCAGTATTTATTAGATTTTAAGAAAATAAAAAAACAGGTCAATTTTTGATCTAAGGGGGACACATTTTTACGATACAAACATCTGTCATTTGTCAACTCCCTCCCTTCCACTTCCCCCACCCCTTATTTTTTAATAGGGAATAGTGGTCGTGTGCTAGCTCATTTGAAAGGTTATTCAATTCTCTATTCAGTAATATCAACATCGACTTAAAAATGTATACAGGGTGTCCAAGAAAAATTATTTTGAATTAAATTATTTGACACAAAAAGAAGAATGTATGTAATTTATTTAACTCGGAACACATTCTACTGCTGACAGAAAGCAGAAAAAAATGTTTTTTGATAAATAGACACTGCTTTTTGCTTAATTTTAATGTTCAAGTTTCCACCCATCTGCCTCTTGGTAGGTTGAATATTGAATTTAAGCAACAAACAGTGTTTATTTATCAAATAAACATTGTTTTCTGTTTTTTTGTCAGCAGTAGAATGTATTCTGAGTTAAATAAATTACATACATTCTTCTTTTTGTGTCAATTAATTTAATTTAAAATAATTTTTGTTGGACACCCTGTATAAATTTTTATGTCAATGTTAATATTACTGAATAGAGAATTGAATAACCTTTCAAATGAGCTAGCACACGCCCCCTATTCCCTATTTAAAAATAAGGGGTGGGGGAAGTGGAAGGGAGGGAGTTGACAAATGACAGATGTTTGTACCGTAGAAATGTGTCCCCCTTAGATAAAAAATTGAACTGTTTTTTTATTTTCTTAAAATCCAATAAATACTGCCAAATATCGGGGTGGCTCCTTTTATTTGGCCCACTCTGTATATTGGCAAAAACAATAATTTAATTCATATACCCATGTTAGAAATTTTATTTCTGACGTGTCGGTATTTTGGCCGTCGGGATTTTGGCTGCCGGGATTTTGGCTGTCGGGATTTTGGGGTAGACCCTTTTTGGTAACAGGTGTAAAAGCTCCTTTTTACTAGATTATTTTAAGATTATTAAATAAAGAATTTTCGTGTCAATTTTTCTGCATCGTTTATGAACGAAGTAAATTTTAGTTTATTATTTGCATACATCTGTGATATATCATCTTTGCACCTTCAGTTCCTTCTATTATTCAAAACAAATAAATCATGTCCAACCAGTAGAAAGTGTTTCTAAGTATTACGTTCAGTTATTGTAAAGGATGTTCGTGACAGAAATTTCCATATTCAAGTTCTTTGCTTAAAAACTTTTAAATACAAAGTTATTAACCATTCACCAGTCATGCCATAACGTAACAAATTACGGCCACCTATTGTTTCAGCTTCTGTGATTCTTTATGATTTGTACTATTATTAGTCTGTGTTTTGACTGGAAGGGGAACGATTTATTAGAGTGTACACCATGCTTACAATATTACCAACATGAATCATGGAGCATTCTTTAAAAATTCAAATGACAGACACAAACAAACATGGTCGTGAATTTTATATGACCTGTGGTCGTAGGTGTTTACCACGTAAAACGAAAAAAGGATCGAAAGTAGGATTCAATAAATTACGTTTCTTGATTTAATTGTTATATGGTGTCCCTATGGTGTTCAGAAACACATCATAAATTATACTGATGTATGGTCTTTAGCGGTTGTTTATGGTTAAAGCAATTCGTTATTCAAATGACTGAAAATAAAGATAATTTGACATTTAATAAAAAGGCATGCTTACAAAAGATGTGAAATTGCTATTGCATTTTTATGTACGTGCCAATGAAAGTTGCAACGAAATATTTCATGGGTTTCAATTTTAGATTTTTTAGTTTTTAATGTATGTTGTTAACGCCTCTAAAATGCCTGTAACGAAGACCTGACGAACCAAAAAAATTAGACACTCATCTTTGACAGTTGGTCGTAAGGATTTTGTAATAAACCCTGCCCCTTAACTAAACTTCATCTAAAAGTGCTGTGACATAAACATAACATTTGATTAGTTAATCATGTAGTTTGTTTCTGATGAAGTTAAAAAAATATAGTTATTTTCCTGACAAGTGCAGAAAGTCATACTTTTCCGCACGCGCCTGCAGTTTGCCGAACGACGCGAAGCGGGAGTTCGGCAAGCAGTCGAGTGCGGAAAAGAGACTTTCTGCAAGCATTAGGAACAATATTTTTTCTACGAGTCTTTAAAAAATGACCAAATCTTAATCAATTAATTTAATTAATATGAAAATACATACACAAATTAATTCTTTGACAAGGTTGTCAAAACCAAACTTTCAGCATAATTGGTTAGCATGACGACGATCTTGGTTTCCGTGACGACGATTCAAAACCACTGTTATTGTCTACTGATTTGACTTTCGAATATTATGTCAAAATTATTTTATTTCATCGAATTCTCGCGTTAATTTCATTAAAACATGAACACAATAAGATATATTTGAAATAAATTAGTAAATAATATCTAAATATTAGTTTATTGTATATATTATAATTACTTTAAGGCCATATTAACATATCTAAATTAACACGCGTGCGGAAAAGTAAAACGCGTGCGGAAAAGTAAAACGCGTGCGGAAAAGTAAAACGCGTGCGGAAAAGTAACACGCGTGCGGAAAAGTAAAACTTTCTAAACTAAAACGCGTTCGCGAAAGTAGACATTTTTGCACGCTCGTAGAAAAAATATTTAACGACATATCGATTTCAACACAAGTAAATGTAGTTTCAATCTACTGTAGGTAAGCCACAGACCGCAATCCCGATGTTTTAATACTATTCCATAGTATTATATAAGTATGTACCTATAACATACTTCCTCGGTCGATAACTAAAAAGGATTTCGAGTGCTAAATATATGTCAAAAGTATTCAGATCTCTAGAAATAATTAAAACGATAGAATATATCTACCAGATCAACACAATAAAAGTAAAAGTATATGAAGAACTAACTGACCCAATTGAAGCTGGCAATGGCATAAGACAGGGAGACGCCTTGAGTCCTCTATTGTTCAATCTGATCATGGGTGAAATAGGAGAAAAAAGTAAGAACAAAAAAAGGATACCAAATGGTAGAAAAACAACTGGAAATAATCTGCTATGCAGACGACGTAATACTAATCTCTCAAAGTGAAGATGATTTACAACGTATGCTGCATCAATTAAGTATAACCGCTAGAAAATTTAACATGTTAATTACCCCAAACAAGACTAAATGCAAGGTTATAACAGCAAATCTAATAAGGTGTAAATGAGATATGGCGAGCTGGAGGGTCAGATAATAGAACAAGTCATGAAATTTAGATATCTTGGCATGGCCATTATCTAGCTATGAAAAGCTGGAACCAAAAGTGGAAGATCAGGTGACTAAAGTAAACAGAGCGGCAGGTTGCCTGAATGAAACAATCGGGAAAAATAAAAATATCGGAGAAGAAGTGAAAGGCAGAATTTACAAAACAGTCATCAGACCAATAATGACATACGCAGCAGAAACACGAAACACAGAAAGGACAAAGAAATTCTAGAAACAGCAGAGATGAAACACTTCAAAAAATCAATGGTAAGACACTATGGGATAGTGACAAACAGAAGAGTAGAATGGAACGACCACATAAGCCTAATGCCAACAAATAGAGTAGTAAGGACGACGAGAGACGGTTCCCCATATTATGAAGACGATCAGTGGGAAGACCACGAAAACGATGAAATGACAACTTTCTGAATGCACATTAAAAAACAGACAGAGTCATGTCTATACAAAAAGAAGGAGAAGAAGAAGTATTCAGATAGTGAACACAGGGGTTTATTCGGTCATTTTAGTTGGCAAAAAAATAGAAGTCAGCTACTTCATTGATTTATTGAATACGTTTCGCTTTAAATTTCTAAAGCTTGTTGAGTTCACTAAAAAAAAGATGACGAAGTCTATAGAATACATCTACTATGGTGTGAGACACACCTACAAATCAATTTGTGTTTTTTTTTGTGTTATATAAAATATACCACTTTGTTGTAGGAAACGCAACCAAATGAAGCAGCCCCAGCCATCGGTAAAATTTAAATCTACGTATATCAAATAAATGAACATTATTAAAAATAGACATTCATTTCACTTCAAATGAACATTAGTGCACGGTGGTAGCTTTTTTTTCATTAATTTAGTGGCTCTTTATGTTGTGTAACTTTACATTTTATATAACACCAAAAAAACCACAAATTTATGTCTTTTATTACATTAATATCCTCCTCTTTATCTTTCTTGATGATTGACTTTTATTCCCACTCCCAATTTCACCAAGTTATTATTATTTATTAAATATACATCAACTAGCCATTCATTTGCCTCCGCGAATTTCGCTCACGCTACTAAAATATACAAATACTTATTCGCCCTTATTAATTTTCCTGAAAGCATTTTCATAATTAGGCATTTAATCTTCCCAAGTAAACAATAAATAATTCATAAAGTTATATTAATACGACTCAAAATGAGCGTTTCCAAAGCCGATGTTAAATAATAAAGCAGCCACCCCATTTTGCAACAAAAAAGGTGATGAAAACATCCCTATTTGTACAGGTCGTCGTAAATAATCTGGGCCTATGAAGAATTGAAGAGGCTTCCCTCAACAGAATACGTGCCCGGACTTTGATGTCTTCTGTCTATGAATATGATAATGTTCTGTTTTGAAACTTTACGTCGAAACAGAGGCGTAGGCGAAGAGAATGAAAATACAAATTTAAATATTTTTGCTTCAGTTCAATTTTTTTTGTGCAAAATACTCTTTTATTATAAAACCCAACATAATATTTAATATCTCTTCGGTGAACATAGCCGTGCAGTTATATTTTATAGGACTCAAAGATTTCGATCTATTCTGATCATTCGTAATATTTTTGGTGTTTCGTCATTCCTTACATCATAGACACGAACTAGTGTCATTGTTGAGTTAAAAAGTGGAGGAAACCTCGAAATAACATTCAGACATAGCACACACGCAAACGCAAGAAACCAAGGAAATAGTTTGTAGCCAATCAACAATAAACACAGCAAGACCAGACCAAATAACAAAGAAAGCTGTGAAACAAAAGCAGTAATGTACTTAACACTTTTAATCAATACTATGTTAAAATTCATGACACTCCCAGATAGTGCAGTAACTGAAGGTGGATATGAGCTATTACATCCGATTTCGTTGAACCTCCATCGATTTGCATGAAAATTGGTTGGTGGTTAGAGGATCTCTCAAGGAACAAAGGTGACATGATGCCAACATGCTCTTTTACCCTGGGGGTGGATGCCACCTTCGCTTTTACCATTGAGGTGAATGCCACCCCCTACCGGGGTGAGAATTATTTTTATAAAAATAACCCCATACTTCGATATAGAGGGACAAATTCTAAGCAAAATTTGTTATATAAAGTTATTAAAATAAATCAAAACTTTTTGAGTTATTAACGATAAAAGATTTTAATTTTTCGTGACAAAAATGCATGTTTTTAACCGATTTTTCATAAATAACTCAAAAACTATAAGTTTTTACAAAAAATTTGTTAATACCAAAATTGAAGCTAGTACAAAGTGAAATAAACTCCTTACTAGAAAAACCTTTTAATGTTAACTAACAGTGAGTTCTAGTTAATTGAATGTACTTATGTATATTTTTTTCGGCGATTACCCAAATCTAAGTATTCAAGCTTAAATATCGGGAAAATGATGCATTTTGTAACATAAACTTATTAAACATTTGTCAAAGTACTTAGAAATAGCTATCAAATAATGAGCCCCCGAACAAGTTAATAGTATTAAAATATATGCTCGAACAATTTTTCCAAATTTATCGTTTAAAATTTTTTCCAAAAAATGTTATTGTTTTTTAAATAACTCTGTTAATTTTTACGATATATCACGTTCACCTAAAAACCATTTGAAAGGTAACTCCAAGGTCTATTAAACCACGTTCAATTTAATCTTTTAGCCCCTTATTTTTTAAAAAATAAAAGGTTAAATGGCCCCGGTTACATGGTTCGCGCAGCAAAATTTAAACTTTATACGTTTAACTCTAAACTCCTTAAAATTGTTAATATCATTACTTATGCTAATATAAAGAAATTCTTGTAAGGATTACTATAAATTTTAATTTTTGTGGAAATGGCGTATGATTTATTTTTCACGTTTTGCTAAAAAATTCCAAAGGTTTTTATTATTTTCATCATACTTGCTTAATTTTGATGCTATTAACTTCATCTGGAGCTCTTTTGGTAGGTATTCCGAAGTACTTTGATAAGTGCTTAGCAAGTATATTTTATAAAATGCATCGTTTTCCGGTTATATAAGCTTGAATACTTAGATTTGAGTACTAGTCGAAAAAAATAATCATTCAATTACCCAAAACTCACTTTGAATTAACATCAGTTTAGTTCTTTAAGTGAGGTGTGTATTCAGTTTTTTATTATCTTCAATTTTGATAATATGTAATAACTGTTTTGCAAAAGTTTATAATTTTTGAGTTATTGAGTTTAAACAGCTGTAAAACATGTGTTTTTTTACGAAAAAATAAAATCTTTGATCTTTAATAACTCAAAAAGTATTAATTTATATTAATACCTTTATATAAAAAATTTTGCTTAGAATTTGTTCGTCTATAAATTTATGGTATTATTTTTAATAAAATAATTTTCACCTTCGAGAAGGGGTGGCATCCACCCCTAGGCTAAAAGCACAAGTTGGCATCATGTCACCTTTGTTCTTCGAGGTATCCTCTAACTACTTACCAATTTTCATGAAAATCGATGGAGGTTCAACGAAATCGGATGTGAAAACTTTCAGTGACTGCACTACAGAATGGTTAAAAGTACATAGTATGATAATGATTCCGAAACTAAGAAAGGACGCCATTTTTCTACAACATTATATACCGATTACTCTGCTATCAACCGTATGCAAAATCGCTGAAAGAGTAATACTAAGTAGATTAAAAGGGAAAAGGCAGAAAGACTAGGAGTCCTTCCGGAAGCGCAATTTGAAATTAGCACCGCACACTCCTGTGAATTTCACATACTCAGTATTTACTATATTCAATACTAACTCAATACTGACTGAGTAAATCTCCCAAGGATGTAACAATATACAATACACAGTTACAATTAATTGTAACTCATGATCACCCTTTTAAGTGACTGTTTAAAAAATTCAATGTTATTTCTGGACTGGATTTTTTAAAATTAACTCCAAAACTTTATTTACAAAAATGTATAATCATATATCTTTATAACTGGAAGTTCAATATTGTCAGATTATTTATCATAATTTGAAAATTAAGAAAAACCTTTATTCCTAGACGATACTTTTTTGCGCTTTAGAGACGAGAAATACTCTTCTAGTTTTTCCTCTACGCCCTTGGACTTTAGGGATTTAAGCGATAGATGGTTTATTTTTATCTCCTTGTTCGGGTTGCAGCACACCGACTTTCAATTATGTATAATTTTGCATTTTTTAGCATGTCATTCACACACTTTCCTTCCACAGGATTTGTACCTCGGAAGATTTGCATTATCCGAAGGCCGATTTTTTGTATGAATTCACGCTTGTCGCTGGTCACGACGTCCGTTTCTTTTGTTTGTTAACGTAATAGATCATCTCGCTATCTCCCTTTGTTAATCAAACTGGGTATGTCTTTTCCTTACTACATGAGACGTTAGTGGATTGGCACGTGACAGTAAATATGTAGCTTGTTAATCAAAACTGTATAGTAATTGGTAGGTACCTTCGGTAATTGGTCCTTTGCTTAATATATGCGCATATTTATGAGCTGTAAACTATTACAAATTCCTACTGTCTGCATGAAAAATTCCCATTCATAATTTAAAACAAAGACAGTATACTTTGTTTAGTATATTCAGTAGGGATATCGTAAAAGGTTAGTATGTCGTTAACAACTGTTACATGAAAACAACGTAACCGCAAAACAAATCATTATCTTGGCACAAATGAAATTCAGTATATCTGTTTTGATGTCAAAAATCCACTTCCAACAAAAGTTTCGTAAAATATGGAAATATTAATTAACCCGATGCGTTGACGCATCCATCCAACGCATTCCATTTTAAAAATCAAACATTGATTTTTTTCTTGTTCTTTTTTTTTGGAGACAAGACTGTTTATTTTTCAATGGCCTCTAGTGAGTTATCATTCCATCGTTTTCGTGGTCCTCACAGTGACGTTCTTTCTATCGGAGAACCGTCTCTCGTCCTTTTTATTACTCTATTTGTTGTCATTCGGCTTATATGATCGTTCATTCTACTCTTCTACTTCTTACACAGTGGCTTACCTTGATGTTTGCCACCGTTCATCTTCGTCGTATATCTGTACTTTTAGCTCTGTCCCATAGTGTCTTAACATCTATTTTTCTAAAGGTTTTCATCTCTTCTGTTTCTAGCATTCTTTTTGTTCTCTCTGCTCTGTTCATAACTGCTTTGCAAATTCTGCCTATTATTTCTTTTCCGGTATTCTATTTCTTTATATTGTTTCATTCAGGCAACCTCCCACTCTGTTTGCTCTATTAACTTGATCTTTTATTTCTCCTTCTTACTTTCTGTAGCTAGATAGTGTGATCCCTAGATATATAAACTGTATTACTTATTCTGTTATCTGAAGCTCCAGCTCTAATTTACATCTAAGTAGATTTGCTGTTTTAACTATGAATTTTGTCATGTTTGGGAAAGCTAATAATATGTTTAATTTTCTGACGGCTATATTATTTTGCTGCAGCGTACGTTCTAAATCATCTTCACTTTGAGAGATAAACATAGCGTCGTCGCCGCCTAGTAGATCGTTTTAATTTAAGTGGTTTTTCTCTTATTTCGTATCCTTTTTAGTTCTTACTTTTTTATTATTTCATCCATGATCAAGTTGAATAATAGAGGACTTAGGAACCCCCCTCTTATATCCTATTACCAGTTTCAATTGGGTCAGTTAGTTCTTCTTCTACTTTTACTTTTATTGTGTTATTCTGGTAGATATTTTCGATCGTTCTGATAAGTCCTTGAGGCATCTCTCTTGCGTACAATAAGTGGATAACATCGTTTAACTTAACCATGTCAAATGCCTTTTTAAGGTCCACGAAACATAAATCTGCCGGCTTCTTGTATTCTAATGATTTATCTTGCACTTGTCTAATTATAAATATAGCTTGGGAGCATGACCTTCTCGACCTTAAACATTGTTGTACTTCTTCTAGTGTTATAATTTCATTCAGTTTATTTGTTATCACTTTGGTTGTTAATGTAAGTTTTGTGTTTTAATTTCTCTGTAATTTTCAGGGTCCGATTGATCTCCCATTTTGAAGAGAGCTATTCGGATACTTGATTTACATTCCTATGGTATTCTGTTTTGATCGATTTATCTTTTGGATTAGTTTTAATAGTTGTTTGGTCATATTTGGTCGTACGTACTTTAGGAGTTCATTCGCTAGTCTGTCATTCCTTGGTGATTTTCTGTTTTCTAATTTCCTTAATGCTTTCTTAACTTCTCCCTCCTCAATGTTTAATTCTTCGTTTGTCGTCACTTCTGTCGTCACCTTTAGCAAATAGGGATCGAAAGTAGTCTGCCTGCCCATTTTTTGTTCTGAATGTATTTTATTTTTACTAGTTCGTTCATCTCTTTTCTTTATTCTCTGATCATTCTCCATATTTATGTATTTTTGTGTTCCGTAGAAATCGTGCTTCATGCTTCATATGTTTTGAGAAACTCTGTGTTGTCTTTTTATTTTTATGACTAAAAAGTAAGTATTTGTTTTATTTCGGAATCTGGCTTTTTTTGGCTTTTCTGTAAAAAGGGGCTTTTTGCTTTTCTTCATATTTATTTTGTTTTCACTTCCTCTCTAAACTGAATTTTCTTTTTTGATATGTTGGGGTTCGTTATTTGCCCTCTTCGATTAATTTGGTGGCTACATTAATTTTGTTATTTTTGAGGTTTTCCCTGCTTTCTCCAATGTTATCGATTTGTTACATTTCATTCTTATAGCAGATGACGAAACTATGCTAACTTTGCAGTTACTCGAGCGTTATGGGGACCTATTGGGTTGTGAAGAGTAGGTTCTAAAACCAAAAAAAGTAAAGTTAAGTTTTCCATAAAGTGGGGACTTTCCATTTTTTAATTAAATTTTCCATTTCCAACAATCGTTTTTCTGATTACAGCGCCATCTACCCATAATTTGACAAAATTTCTCGAATAAAAGTTGCTTATTTTTACGTAAAGTATCCAAATCTGCAATAAAAATTGGGGTCTCCCATTTAAGATTTTAAAGTAACCCCCCACCTCACCCCCTTGGGGGGCCGTGTTTGGTGCTATTCTATAGATTTTTCAAAAATATTGAATACGCGTATTTTGCAGTTTTTCGATCTGATGTTCATTTCGCGAAATATCGCGGGGCTCGTATTTAAAATTTTAAATTTACCCCCCACCCCTCTCCGTGGGGGGTCGTGTTTGGTATCATTCGATAGATTTTTAAAAAATATTGAACACGTATGTCTTAGTTTTTCGATCTGACGTTAATTTCGCGGAATATTCGCTTTTTTGTGAAACTTTGTGAGTCAACCATTTCCTTATGCCCCGCTCAAATCGTCAGATTTTTATAACATACACTGTTTTGCATGTACTTACCTTACCTTATCTTAATCTGACGATTTCGAGTTTTTCTAAGGATAGATTTTTTTTAGGATCTCCCTTAACGAACTCCCCTGTATTAAGAGAAAATATAATCTAGTAGATGTACATTTACATGGTACAAGATTTCTCCCCATGTGCTTATCTGACGCGCTCGAGTAACTGCAAAAATCCCCGGTTGGGTTCCCCTACCATTAGAAATCTTCTCTGATAATGTTAATGATTTTTTCAATAGGTAATTTGTTGTCCCTAAGATTTAATATCGTCTTGATATCGTTGCATATTTTGGACTGAATTTTTATTCTGAAGATCATGAGATCTTCTGTAATGGTAAATGAACAATCACTTGATCACAGTTGCAATATGATTAGGTAATCCAGTATGATTCATTAAGTATTTCCAATAATTTCTAGCTTTTATGATTGAGAACTCTTCTATTTCATTACATGCCTTACTTTCTATTGCAAGATATTTCTAGATATTCAATAAAAATACAAGCAAATGCAAACTAACTATAGGTAACTAGTAACTATAAGTAATAAATAGCTAACAAGTAAATATTACTTAATACAGTTTAATTTGTAGTCATTTTCCTCATTTATAGCACTTTTTCTCCCGTTTTCGCACAAAAAGACGACATTCGCTGTTTACCCATCACCCAAAATATTCAAATCCTCACCCAAGGCAATCAGACCGAGACGATACACGATAATCTCCTCATCTGGCACAAAAAGTGCATTACGAAAACGTTAGTCCAACTTTTAGTTAAGGCTACCCGCACTAAAATCCTTATCAGACTTTTTGCCCCCACGGCATCCACACCCTGGGCGCCATTATAGTAATCAAATTGTTTAACGAAATTTGGAGGGTCGATGGATGCTATTGCCATCGGCACGAAAGAACCACACATTGCGATAAAACATCGACTCGCAAAATTGATGTGGAGATATCTGCCAATAGCCTGGTTAAATTATTTTAAGGTAGAAAATAGACTAGGGTTGAAGATTAAAACCATAATGAACTTGTCTCTTCTGTTGCAGTCTTCTACAATTTATTTGCTTGTTTAATATGTACATCAGTTTTTGTTGAAGACCCGTATAATTTAAAATGTCTTCATGTTCTTCACAATATGTCAAAAAAAATTTTATTACTCAGTCACAGTATAAAGAGAGTTTATACTGTGACACAGTCCACGCATTTTACACATCTGTTCAAAAGTTTGGAATATTGGAATATTTCGTCTTTTTATTGATTTTTATATATAAACTTTTCTGAATAGTTAAACATCATTTTGTTTCAATTCTTAACAATACTCAAACCAGATAACAATCTCAAAACCAGATAAACGATATGCAAAAAAATTATTTATTCTCTTGGAGTGAACAACTTAGAAAGTACAACTTACATTTAAAAATAAATTAATAAAGAAAAAAATAATTTTTAATAAAACTAATAATTAGTATTTCCTCCATTGGCCTGTATAGATTCTTCACGAGCAGCATCTTTTAGTTCGCGAAGTGTAATAGGGGCATTGTTTCGCTTTTTGATGCGTGTCTTGAGAATGTCCCATCGGGGGAATAACGTTCATATCGGGGGAATTGCAGGGCCACTGTAATGTAGATATTCCTTCTTCTTCCATAAAATTTTGTACTGCTGCTCTTCGTTGAGGAGGTGCGTTGTCATGCATAAACAAAAATTTATCACCTACTGCCCCTCGGAATAGACGTACGACAGGATTTAAAACTTCCTCGATGTACACAGCACCAGTGACACTTCTCTCCAGAACCAGCAGTGGCGTCCGTGTACCACTCATAATACCACCCCAAACCATAATACTGCCACCTTCAAACGGGACACGCGGTTGGGCTGTTTCTAGTCGGGCTTGTCGTCCTGGGGCCCTCCAAACTAGTGTTCTTCGCGAATCAGATAAAAAGCCAATTTTGACTCATCAGAGAACATCACGTTATTCCAGTTAGGACCATGTTGCACCATTTCTGTGGCCCATTGCAACCTTACTATTTTGTGTTGGTAGGTTAGTTTAGGGCCTTCTACGATACAAATTTACCGCATTTATTCGGCGTGTTATTGTCGTGAAATATTCAGTCCTTGCAGCCTAGAAATTTCTCTGGATATACCACTTATGGATTTCAGACGATTTCTTCGAGCTATCAATTATCTGCCGATCTTGTGCTTCTATTGTACATCGACTTCTACCACTTCTGGGACGATCGTTGACGTCATTTGTCTCTTGGATTTTTTTGTAGATTTTTTTTGTGGATTTTAGATACAGCACTCTGAGTAACATCAACAATATTCGCGATATCATTTTGGCTAAAGCCCTGTTATAACAAAGCAATTACTCTAGATCTGTCAAAGTGAGATATCACGTTTCTAGGCATTTTTATACGGTTCAATTCAAATTGAAACACAGACTGAAATAATGTGTAAATACGCTAATCAGTTGAATGTGACCAAAATAGGCAAAATGATACAAAAACGATTCAAGTTTTTATCATTTTCATGTAAAGACGCTCTAAAATGAATATCAACAACAGTTTTGAAACCACCATAGGCGTAGATATATTATTTGTACGTATTCCAAACTTTTGGACTTGTGTGTATATTGTGGTATTTTATTTCATGTTTTGTATAGAGTTTTGCATTTCATATATATATATATATATATATATATATATATATATATATATATATATATATATATATATATTACTCCCAGCGTATGAAGTGAGCCACATATCAAAAGAAACTGCGGTTGAAGTGAGGTCCTGTACAAAGTGAGGTCCAGTATACGGACCTCACTTAGTCAATCAATGTAAGACTTTTTCGTAGACATGTACTGATAGCAAACACTGTTTTTTTACAGAAAAAAGTGGGACCTCACTTTGTATGGTCCACATCAATTTTTAGTTCAGAGATTTTCCGCATAGAGGCGCTGACTTTGGCGTATATTTTCTAACCATGTATATTCTATGCCCTGTTGAATAACTTACGATACACATAGTGAGGACCATACAACTGGCAACATCTGTTCAACCAATCTTTAAAACAGTGGATCGTCGCATAAATTCAAACAGTACAAAAATGTTTAATACTTTAATCCTTTTTGAGAGCGTAGGCGCAAAATTTCGGTTGAGCTCTTTTTAAACGCATTTATTTTTTTCGAATCCTGAGATAACTAATAGGTATTTTTTAAAAATTTAAACTCAAAATAGAAGACTCCATTATTCCCGAGGGCAGATAGTCCCTTATAATGAAAAAAAGTTTCTTTTGAATGATATATTTAAAATTAAAAATCAGACTATGTTTTTTCACCCCTGTGACTTATTAAAATAAATATTATAGAAGTTCTCAACGACTTTCGACCATGGATAATACAGTAATATTTCTTTCTGCGTTTAAATTTTTCAAAAATACTTAAGGTTTTCTCAGTATTCGAAAAAAATGAACGCATTTAAAAATAATTCGAGCGAAATTTTTGAGCATATGCTCTCAGAAAGGCTTAAAATAATATAAATTTTTGTAATCAGTATTTCAATAGTTATTTATGATATAAGTGTTAAAAGTACACGTTTAAGGCACGCATGTGAAAGTTTGCAGAATGAGCGACAGCGAGTTCTGCAATTCACATGAGTGCCTTAAAAATGTACTGTTTAACACGCATATCATACAATATTTTTTCTACAAAAGTAATTACAGGACAATATCTATAAAAACTACTAAAATTTTTTATTTCATTAGTAGTTCCAAAATGACACAAAATCTAGGCATCTGATAAAAAAGTTTATTTGAAGAAAGTGTATTTTTTTGTTCTTCTTAATGGCGGTACAGACTCGTTTTTTTAATATTGTATTTATTTACAGAGTAATTTCCACATATTAATATATTTTTCAAATTGGGCTCTGTACCGCCATTCTTTATTATATTACAAATACGTGTGCCAAATATCTCGAAAAAATATTCAAAATTACAGCCTCAATCTTGGAACGCGTTTTGGCTACCTGTTGATCGCTACTGTATCACCTTAAAAATAAATTCCATAAACCAATTCATCATTTATTGCCATCAAGAAATTTCAGTAGGTAGTATTTTTTAACACGTTTGTATAATACCTTTCATTTCCTAAGAATTATGTATTATTTAAAAATTACATAATGGAGATTCCTAATCGTATTTCGGTATTCACATTTCATACAAGAGTCTCAAAGTACTCAAGTACATATAAACAATTTTTAGATGATTTTGGGAATATCGATTTCAAGCAGATCACTTACCTTTTTATGTAAATATTCATGTGTTTCATAAAAGCTGATGTGACACTTTCGTCCAGTTCTTTATTAGTAAATAAAAGTTGAATTATGGTTGTTTGGGTTAATAATTACTTCGCATATTATTTATAATACATATAGTAGGGGAGCAAAGTATGCTAAATGTGCAGTCACTCGAGCGCTTAGGGGACCTATTGGGTTGTGATTATTAGGTTCTAAAACCAAAAAAGTTAAGTAAAATTTTCCATTTTAGTGGGGACTTTCCATATTTTAATTTAATTTTCCATTTCCAACACCCGTTTTCTCTGATTATAGCGCCACCTATCCATAATTAGAAAAAATGTTTCGAATAAAAGTTGCTTATTTTTACGCAAAGAATCCAAATCTGTAATAAAAAATAGGGGTTCCTATTTAAGAATTTAAAGTAACCCCCCCCCCCCCCCCACCTCCGTGGGGGTCGTGTTTGGTACCATTCGATAGATTTCAGAAAAAATATTCAGAAATTGTAGTGTATTACCTATAAGAAATTACCGTTAAGCCGGGTCCAGACTATGTAACAAAACATGTTAAATAACAAAGTTTTGTAACTTGTTACAAAATTTTAAATAAAAGAGTTTTAAAACACAGTGTTGTATAACATTTTTCTGGTTATATAGCATGTTTTATGTTATCCAACAGATGTCGGTAAACATCAAAGAAAGTTATAAAACCGCACCGCGACTGATCTACACCTAAAAACATGTTATTGAAACATTTCTCTGGCATAGTACGCGAGCAGCAACCGTTGGAGTCATATCGCCTTGTTCATTCTGGAGTGATTGTGCTAGATTTTTCTTTGCTCTGTTCACGTAGGGTTATTTACGCGATGAAATTGTCGAAAGAACTGACTACTCATTTAATTGAGCTATTTCGTAAGTAACGAGTATTATGGGATTGCTGTGGGATGAGCTACATTTATTGATTAAAAAAAACAAATAAAAAACACGATGAATAGACTGAAATAGAAGTGAAAATAGATACAGAAACTATAATTAAAACTAATGCACGTACGCCTATAACTCAAGCCAACAATTGAAAAGCAATACGCGGAACCTTAACAGCAAATCGGTGCAAATCAACTCTAAATTTGACATAAATAATATTCTCTACAGAGCAGAGTGTTCAGACATAAAACTTTAACATTCACTTCATTCGCTACACAGATGCAGACTGCTTCATCAGCTACTCAAACAGGCACTCAATCATACAATATATCTGAGCCTTTCTATTCCGTCCACTACATCTACATCCGCTACTTCTCCAGCTACACCAATTCAAACAGACAGTGACACTCAATCATGAACAGGTGAAGAAGATAATACTGAGGAATTAAATTTTACAGAAATGTTATACTTCCTCTCTGAAACAATGATTAAAAAGTTTAAAAAATATACTTTGCTAATAATATAACTGTTAATCTTTCTCTTACTGGAATTGCATCTCGAAATGTCTTTCCTGCCTATTTTATGGCCGATTTCATTTATAAGAAATTCAAAATCAGAACTTTCTATTCTTAAGAAGCTTTTAAAACTGCCATCACATTTAATGTGTCCTGTCGATGGGTCTATGTTATCTCTTTCCAGATCAGCTAAAAGAGCTGTACCACTACCTATATTTTGCTCGAGCTGCTAATGAAGGACACACCCAAAATATTAATTTAACACGCCGGTGTCGCCCCCACAATATTATACAAGCTGCTGTTGCTATGAAGAGATCCTCCATACTTATATGACGCAATTTTATATACTACCTAACCTACCAGCTATCCATCTAAAATGCTGCAAAATTTATGCGCATGTTGTTGTTTTGTTTTTTGTTATATAGTCTGGATACTCATGCTATATATAACAAGTTACATAACAAAGTTGTACAACTTTGTTGTACAACTTTGTTATTAGCATGTTTTGTTACATAGTCTAGACCCGGCTTTAAAAGTTCCCCGTTTCAGGAAAAAATATTGTCTAAGAGTGACTAGTGACCTAGTGGGTAGACCTCGGATAAACTCGGATTCGTAAAGCAGAGGTTTAGATTTCAAATCCGGGGTGTGGATCTCCGATTTTTTTTATTTATTGTTACTGCATTCATGTCTATAGACAATGTTGCAATCTATTATGAGCACAATAAAAAAATATAGTAATAAAATAATAAATAAATATTCCAAAAAAAAAACAAGAAAAAAAAATACAATCACTGGAAGCGAAACTAAACAATACGGAAGAAATATAACCACTGGATTCGGAACTGGATAATATTAGAAAACTGATATTATAATATGTAAGCACTACGAGCCTAGTAGGCCCATGGCTTGATGTACTATTCTTTTCCACTCCCTTTTGTCAGTCGCTTTTCTTTCCCAGTTCCTTAAGTTAATTCTTCTCATATCTTCTCTAACTCCATTACTCCATCGTGACCTCGGTCTTCCTCTTCGTCTTTTCCCTGCCAATGCACTAGATAGTACCATTCTGGGAATTCTAGATGGAATCATCCTTTGCACATGGCCCAACCATCTAAGTCTTTGCGCCTTAATTACTGCTAGTATGTTAGGATCTTGATAGAGCTCAGTTAGTTCCTTATTTTTTCTTCTTACCCATTGTCCATTTAAGTTTTTCCAACCAAAGATTTTGTGCAGTATTTTCCTCTCCCAAACTAATAACAATTCTTGATGTTTTTTTGTTGTGACCCATGTTTCAGAAGCATACGTTACTATCGGCCTTATTACGGTCTTGTAAGTTCTTAGTTTTGCTCTTCGTGATATATTTTTACTTCTTAACAACCCATTAAAAGCAAATATAGCGCGGTTGCCCGACATAATTCTCTTTCGTATTTCTTCTTCACAGTTATGATCTCTTGTGAAGACAGTTCCTAAGTACTCAAATCTCTCAATTTCTTCGAATTTATACTGTGTTCCCTTCGCTGTTGTCATTGTTATGTATTGCCCCCGAACGAATTGCTTATTTGTTCATTCCATATACTTTGTTTTTGCTTCATTTATATACAATCCTTTGGTTGCTGCCCTCTCCTCGAGTTTCATGACTGTTTCTATAAGTTCTATTTTGCTCCTAGCCAAGATTACCAAATCGTCTGCGAATGCCAAGCACTAATGTTTTTTGTGGTAGATCAGACCTGTTCTATTAATGTTTGCTTCCTGTATAACCTTTTCTAGTAATATGCTAAACATTATAGACGATAATGGATCACCCTGCCGCACTCCTTGTTTGACCTCAAAGCTTTCTGTTATAGTATTGTTTATCTTGACTTTATTATACTGATATATCATACTGATATTGTTTAAAAACACTAATAATATTGCTATAAAATGTTAATCAATTTTATTTATTGTTATAAGAATCAAAGGTAAATATGATTAGGCGAATGAAGCCTTAGGTTTCGCAGTCAATATCCCAACTACACACACATGTTGCAATCTATTTCAATACGGTTTATAGTACAAACTATACATTTAATATCAAAATAGTGGGATATATTTTTTTAGTTGAGGACACTTGGTCACATTGCATTGTTTCAAGATAAGGTGAAAAATATCTTCAATAAATGGAAAAAAGCATGTATGTCATATATTATAATACTTTCTATACTCTTAATATGTAGTCTCGTATAAATTTGTAGTGACATGATTTTAAGTATAAGAACAAGAAGCTTGCAACAATTTTCAGAGAAAATAGAAAACTAAAACTATTTTAAAATGATTATTCGAAATAAAACATATGCACATATTCACTGTATTTGCCATCTAGTGGAATAACTGTAAAATTAAGTCAGTAAAAAAGGTACATTAATAGAAATATGCTTTATTGTCATGAAAAATTTAACAATTTTATAGACAAAGCTTACAAGAATCATAAATAAAAACAATAACAAATACAATTTACTAAAATTATAGAAATCGTCAATATAAATAAAACATAATAAAGTCAAATAAAAATCAGTAACAATCTATTGCAAAATTTAAAAAAAAATTTCAAATTGCGTAATCTACCTTAAGAAATTTAATAAGTGATTTAATTTAATAAGTGATTTAATAAGTTATGCTGCTGCATATGACACTCAAATATAGATTAAGATTCTACTTATACATAAGAATACTGTAATTTCTTAGTTATTGGTTAAGAAACTCTGCTATTGAATAATATGGTCTTTCAGATAAATAGGCTTTTGTCATTTTACGGAACTTGGAGAAAGATGTTACAGATTTAAGTTGTAGAGGGAGATGGTTGTATAGTTTTTTTGCAGAATATAATATAGATTTCTTTACTAACTCACTGGACGGGATCGGTAAATAGATGTCAAAAGTAGAATTTCTGGTGCAATAGCCATGTCTAGGTCTTTCTGGAAAGACATGTAGATGTTTACGAATTAAGCAAACAGTTTCTAAAATATATAAAGAAGGTAATGTTAGAATTCTGTGATCTTTAAAGTAGCTTCTGCAATGTGTTGTTCTTCTGAGGCCAAACAGATATCTGATTGCTCTTTTTTGCAATTTAAAAATAACATCGGATTGGGCAGCTGTACCAAAACCCCAAAAAGGCAGACCATATCGAAGATGGGACTCGAACAATGAAAAGTATGTTATGTTGGAAGAGGCTAAATCCATTTCCTTCGAGACAGATCTTATTGCAAAGCAAGCTGAGGATAGTTTCTTGCTTAACACATCGATATGAAGGGACCATTTAAGGTTGCTATCTAAAAAAATACCAAGAAACTTTACAGAATCAACGATACTGATCTGGCTGTTATGAAGAGGTAAGTGTTGAAGAGTTCCTTTATAGGGTAATGCGACTGTTTTATCTACGTTAAAAGAGAGTAAATTAGAATCTGACCAGGATTTTATTGTGAGTAGATCAAAAGTTATAGTAGCATGAAGAGTTGCGATATTTGAGTTGCTCCAAGTGATACTGGTATCGTCAGCAAAAAGAAAAACTTTTCCATCGATTTTTAAACTAGTGATGTCATTAATAAAGATAAGGAAAGGTAAAGGACCCAATACTGAACCTTGTGGTACCCCACATACAACATTTCTGAGACTAGAGTCTGTATCATTTGCTCTAACCAGTTGTTTCCTATTTTCCAAGTAAGATTGAAACCAGTTCAAAGAAATACCTCGAATTCCATAGAAATCTAGTTTTTTTATCAAAATGTCGTGATTTACACAATCAAAAGCTTTGGCATAATCACAAAAAACAGTGGAAGTGTGGAGATTATTGTTTAATGCTTGATAAACCTCATGTAGTACAGAAAACATGGCATCGGTGGTACATTTATTATTTAAAAAGCCGAACTGATTTTGTGATAAAATCTTGTTATCAACGAGAAAGGACATAAGTCGGGCTTTTATGAGTCTTTCAATAATTTTGGATAGTACCGGTAGTAATGCAATAGGTCTATAATTGCAGGCAATAGATTTTTAACCACCCTTATGAAAAGGAATAATGATGGCCGTCTTTAGGCACTCTGGAAATTTACCTTTCTCAAAAGAATCATTTATTAGAGAGATGAGGACTCCCAACACATTGTCTGGGAGATTTGAGAAAATTTTTATGGATAGTGCATCGGTACTACAGGAAGATTTGCTTTTGATACTCTTGATTGTTTGGATCAGTTCAGATTTACCAATCGGTCTTATAAAGAATGAATTGGAAACCTTTCTTGAATTAGGGAGATAGGAAATGGGATCTTGTTGTGACACAATAGTTGATGTTATATTTTTACTCACATTAACAAAGTATTCATTTAGATTTTCTGGGTCTGGAAGGGAAAATGTTTGAGCTGTGTGAGTTTTACTTCGAAGATCGTTTATTATGGACCAAGTTTCTTTTGCAACACTTTTGGAGCTTCTGAGACGATTTTGATAATACAATTTTTTAGCCGATTTTATAAGTTTTAAATAGATTGCCCTGTACTTGGTGATATATTCAATAACAGAGACGTTGGTAGTAAATTTTTTGATATACAGTAGTGAACGCATGTTTTTGGCTGATATGCGGACACCTTTGGTAGTCCAGGGTTTGCGATGTTTTTGCTTAATTGTGATTAAAGGAAATGCTGTATTGAAGATACAGACCAGCTTATTCAAAAAATCACTGAAATTATGATCGACGTCCAAGGAAGGAAAGTGCCACTCAGAGGTTAAGCATAAATTTTGGAATTTACGAAAGTTCCGACCGGAAAAAATCCTGCCTAAACGTCGAGTTTTCGAGGAGGACTTGCTAAAGATGTTAAACTTCGTATAAACTGCTTCATGATCAGACAGTCCCGCATTAACAGTTGTAGCGCAGACATCAAGGGGTGAGAAATCTGAGACAATATAATCAATTATGGTAGATGAAGTCTTTGAAATCCTTGTAGGAGAATCAATGTGCATTGATAGACCATATGATTCAAATATGTTGACCAGGGATATTTGTGTAGCACAAGCAGCAGCATAATTAATGTTGAAGTCCCCGCATAAAATTTTTCTGCTTTTATGTGGCAGGTCATCTAACAAATTAAGCAGGTTCTGAAAAAATAGTTCCACGGAAGAGTCGGGTGATCTGTAAATGCAAATAATATAAAGATTAAGGTTCTTACTGTAAACTAAGGAAAACTCAAAGAATGCTTCACTTAATAGAAAGTCATATTTTGTTACTAGAGAAAAATCATTATTTGTAGAAAGAATTAGGGTGCCTCCATGAGCTGAACTTGGACGGTCATACCTAGCAATAGTGGAATATTTTTCTACAAAAAAAGGCTCGTTGACTTCAAGCCAGTGCTCAGTAACCGCAACTATCGGTAGAAACCCTAATTCCTCTAGAAACAGAAATAATTCATCAGTTTTATATCTTATAGAACGAATATTAATCAGAACCATGCTAAAGTTGTTATCACTAAAATAATTTGAGGATTCTAGTCCCTCAGAACACGTCGTGATGTTTAAAAATTTCGTCTTGGAGAGGCAGCGGAATAGTAGTTTCGGTGGCATTCCCTTGATTTTTGTAGGTGAATAATTCTTTCCGAAGTTAGAAAAGACCTAAAAGCAGCAAGATCAGCGTCTACCTCATCTGCACCAATTCCGTAAGCATCATTAAAATCTAGAAGAATTTTTCGTAGATCTTCACTCTTTGTAGGAAGTCCTTCGGAAGCCAGAAACAATTTAACACTTGTGTTGGTATACCCATCATAAAATACTGATGCAGGTTGGTCGTGTAAATAAGCAAGATGAAGTTTAATGGCCTTTAAGATATCCGGTTCCCTTAATCTGGCTAAAAGATATCGACTATTAGAGTTATTGGTTAATCTAACTCTTGGTGGGGTCAATGGATCCAGATTAGTCGATGGTTCTAAAGTATCTTTCTTAATGAAATTAATATGGGTATGGAACGGATTCTTAGTTTTGCAAATTTCGATGGCCTGTTTGTCTGTTTTTATGTTTGTGCTCTGAACTTCATCTTTGTTGTTGCATAAACTGCTATTTGAATTTTCCAGGCTAATAGGACTTCTGATATTCTTCGGATTCTTATGTGACTCAGATGAAAGCGTTGGTTCGGAATATGAAGATTCGATAGACCATTTAATGTTTACACCAGGTGGCCAAATGCCCTTATTAAATAATAGGTTAATAGATGTTCTAGATTTTATACCTATTTTGAATGAAGAACCAGTTGTTGTGTCGGCATCTTTAAGGAGGGCATAACTTCTTATATATTCCTTGATACCTAGCTTCTCTTTAATATAGTGAACCACTTGTATAGGGGTGTATATTGGGCTCAAGTTACTAATAACTACAAAGTGACACTTATCTTCTGTAATTTTTGACTTTTGCTCTGCATTTGCTTCGAAATGTTGAGGCTCTTCAGTCTGAGTACTTGAGGTGGCATAACATGTATTTTTCTTCAATACCTCTTTTTTCGTTGGTATGGTAGATAGACTTTTGGTAAGATTGCTAATTTGATTCGATATTTCATTGATGTTTGAAGAGAGCCTATCTAATCCCAACTTAATATCAGTTGAATTTGATTCTTGGATTTGAACCTTAATAGTCTCATCTGAACCCCCGAAAAAAACTGACGATATATTAAAAATATCATGCTCCATCTGCCTAACAGGTTTTAAAACCTTTTCAGGATTCAGCAGGTTATTTAGTTTATGGATCTCATCAATTTTTTTCGTAAGATAGTCCAGTTTGTCTTCATTTTTTGTCAACAAATCGTAAGTCTCAATGAAAATAGGCAAATTATCAGTAAGTTTCTTAGTAACTTGAGTTAAAGCTTCAAAGTTCTCTAGTGGTATTTGATTTTTTGATAAGTTGGTTATTTTTTCGTTTAAATATCTTAAGCTAGGCGAGTCACATACTGTACAAAAGAATCTTAGATGGGGAAATTTTTGTTCCAATAGGGCTTTAGTGGTGGACTTGTTTAATTTTGTGCATCGCATACAGAAATTTCTGCGGCAATCTCCATCGCACCGCAATCGATTATATTTATCTGAATCCGCAAACTTTTCAAGGCAGTTGTCACAGTTGTAAAACATGGTTTAAAGGTTAGATATGCAATAAACTGGGTCGAATGAAAATAAACAAAAAAAATTGAACACTTACACTAGTTTCACAACACTCCAAAACAAAACAATAAAACAATAACAAAACAAAACATTTAAACAATGAGCAGCTGGCCGATCAAATCAAAACACAACCGACTGACTCCGCGACCAAAGACTGACTGTTAAGTTTAATTAAATTAAGTGAATCATCTTGTATACTAAAGTTAAGGTTGGAAAATTGTCGTTTCAAAATGAAAATCGACATGGGCAACAGTACCTATACTAAAATACACTCTGTATAGATAATTATGTCAATGTTAATAATGCTGGATAGAGAATTGAATATCCTTTCAAATGAGCTAGCACACGCCCCTATTCCCTATTTAAAAATAAGGGGTGGTGGAAATGGAAGGGAGGGGGTTGAAAAATGACAGATATGTATGTACCGTAAAAACTGTGTTCCCCTTAGATCAAAAGTCGGGCTTTTATATTTATATGTTAAGTTCAATATAAATTTCACATAACTGAACTATCACTGTATCCTCCATTTTGATTATTATTGTTCTTAACTAACGCTATTTTCAAAATTCTTGCTTTCCTATCCATCTTTAAGGTAAATTATTAAAAAATATAAAATATTTCTTTATTAACGCTAGTCTCCGATAAGGCTACCGTGATTTAATGCTGAGGTACTAAAATGTTATAAAATTAACAAACAGGACGAGCAAGAACAAAGAGTCCACATCCTTCTTATAACTACAAGTGACTGAAACATCGAAACAATAATAATTCTTACTGTGTTATACAGAAAAAGGCAGTAGAAATGATTAATCTCATATTTATCGACAACACTGTATGGTCCTCACTTGATGAGCTGTAAGGAAATATACACGTAAAGTTGTCCTCACTTTGTGCGCATAACGAAAAAGTATATACAGTCTCACTTTAATAGCTGCGTATAATGGCCTCACTTGGGTGGCAATATACTTGAACAATACGGGACACATATACGTAATTTTTTTTGTGTATACTCGTCATTTTTTAATTGCTATTTACTTGTCAAGGTCACTATGAAGAGTTGAAACGATTATGTCTACGTTTTCTACCGGTCCTCACTAAGTGCGCGTAATGTCAGGACCTCACTTTGATATCTGTGCATAAATATATATATATATATATATATATATATATATATATATATATATATATATATATATATATATATATATATATATATATTTATTTTTCTGCATTTTTTCTATTTTTTTTCTCTGTGTTTTTTATATGTGGTTTCTATTTTATCTTTAGTTTCTCTTTCTATGCGTCATTTCTGTTTACTTCATGTTTGTTGTTAAGACTTCATTTAAAAAGTGCCAAAGATCTTACAGTACCTAGGAATGAAGTATACACATCTCCTTTCTCCTCTTCTTCGTGAGTTGTTTTCTTCTGTTAATTTCAGCATCTTGATTTGGTTTACCCAATTTAATGGCATCGCCCAAGTGTACATCATGTTCAACATTTTTTAAGGTATGGTTTTGTGTTGTTATATTTGTCTAATTCTGGCTCATTCATTTTGTTTTACTGTAGTTCACTTTTAAGTCTATCGCTCCAGAAACTTCATTGAATTGTTGTAACATTTCATTTAATTCTTGTATAATATCTGTTATTAAAACTACATCATCTGGTAATCTCAAATGAAAAACAAAACTTTGAAGACTAAAAGGATAACACCTTTGAGCTAGAAGATGATGAAAATAATAGACCAAGAATATTGCAGCAGAATTCTGCAATAACACAGCCAAATGATGATAAAGCAGCAGGCACCGATAAGTTCCAAGCAGAACTACTCAAACTAATGGAAAATGGAAATCGAACCAGTAACAATGATCACACATATACTCACCAACATATAGAATTCTGGAGAAATAGCAGCAGAATGACTGAAATCAGAGTACTTCCAAAAAAAACAGGAGCCAAAAAATGCGAAAAATACCGCACAATAAGTTTCATTAGTCATGAGTCATCTAAAACTGTTTCATTATCATTGTCTTTGCCTTATCCCTATGCGAGGTCGGCTTTTCTAATTGCATATCTCCACACAATCTATCTTGGGTCATATCAATGTTAATCCCGTTTACCAACATGTCCTGCCTTATCGTCTCCCCCAGGTCTTGCTTGGTCTTCCTCTCCTACTCCTCCAGGAATCTGCACTTCAGCTATTCTTCGTATTGGGTGATTAACGTCTCGACGTTGAACATGACCAAACCATCTTAACATATGCTCTCTTAATTTGGCATTAATTGGTGCCACACCTAGACTTCCCCTAATATACTCATTTCTAAGTTTATCCTTCTTTGTCACTCCACTCATCCATCTAAGCATTCTCATTTCCGCCACATGCATTCGTTGTTCCTCTTTCTTTTTCACTGCCCAACATTCAGTTCCGTACATCATAGCCGGTCTTATGGCTGTTTTATAGAATTTTCCCTTCTGCTTTATTGGTATTTTTCTGTCACACAACACACCACTCGTTTTTTTCCACTTCATCCATCCAGCCCTAATTCTACTGCATGCATCTCCATCTATTTCTCCATTACTCTGTAATACCTATCCTAGGTACTTAAAACTATTGCTTTTCACAATCATTTCACAATCCAAATATACCATTTTATTTGTAGTAACTCCTTCTTTAAATGAACATTCCAAATACTCTGTTTTTGTCCTACTAAGTTTTAAACCTTTTTCCTCCAGAGCTTGTCTCCACTGTTCCAGTTTTTGTTCTAAGTCTCTTTCACTAATTCCTATTAACACTACATCTTCAGCATACATTAGGCACCATGGAATGCTACCCTGTAGTTTCTCTGTTATCTGGTCCAAAACTAATGTGAATAAATAAGGACTAAGCACCGAGCCTTGGTGCAATCCTACTTTCACCTGAAATTTATTAGTCTCTCCCACACCTGTCCTAACACTAGTCGTTACTCCCTCATACATATCTCCCACAATCTTTACATATTCGCCAGAGACTCCTTTCTTATTGAGTGCCCACCACAGAATCTGTCGAGGAACTTTATAATATGCTGTCTCAAGATCAATGAATACCATATGAGCGTTGCTCTCTTTATTCCTGTATTTTTCCATCAGTTGTCTTACAATGAAAATTGCATCTGTTATTGATCTGCCGTGCATAATTACTCTCTCCCATATTTTCATGGTGTGACTAAGTAGTTTTATAGCCCTATAGTTTGTACATTGTTGTATGTCTCCCTTGTTTTTGTAGACAGGTACTAATATACTGCTTCTCCATTCGTTTGGTATTTGCCCAACTTTCATAATTATATTAAATATACCTGCTAGCCAACTTATTCCTGTCTCTCCAAATGCTATTCATACTTCCCCAGGAATATCATCTGGTCCAACTGCTTTTCCTTTCTTTATTTTTTGAAGCGCTTGAGCCCCTTCTTCGTTTATTATTCTGATAACCATTGCTGTTACTGTCTCCGTCAACTCCACAGGCTGTCTGTCAAATTCTTCATTTAATAAACTGTCAAAATACTTTCTCCATCTCTTTTTGACATCCTTTTCATGAATTAGTATTTTATTATTTTCATCTCGGATACATCTAATGTGATTAAAATCTCTTGCTTTCTTTGCTCTCTGTTTGGCTATTTTATATATCTTTGCTTCGCCTTCCCTGGTATCAAGTTGATCGTATAGGTTTGAATACGCTTCTGCTTTAGCTTTTGCTACTGCTACTTTTGCTTCCTTTTTGGCGACCATATAGTTTTGACGATCTATATCCTACCTGGTTTCTTGCCACTTTTTATATAATTTTCCGTTCTCTTTTATTTCTCCTTATACTTCATTTGACCACCACCAAGTCTCTTTATTCTCAAACTTATTTTCTGACGTTTTCCCAAATATTTCAATAGTCTTCTCTCTAATAATGTTGGCGATTTTTCTCCAAATTGTGTTAGGGCTTCCTTTCGTGTTCCAACATATTTTTTCTAGTATTCTTTCCCTAAATAGACCTTCTTTCTCATCTTTTAGCATCCACCACTGGATTTTTTGTGGTCCTCTCCGATATTTTTGTTTAGTTTCGCTTTTTACTTCGATGTCCAGAACAAGCAGCTAATGTTGTTGGCTTACTGTCTCACTAACTACCTATTACCTTGCAGTCCTTGCATTCACGTATGTCTTCTTTCCTTATCATGAAGTAGTCTATTTGGGATTGATGTTTTCCACTTTTGTAGGTAATAAGTTGAGTTTCTCTCTTTTTAAAGAATGTGTTAACAATCGCCATATCCAATGCTGTTACTAATTCAAGCATGTCATCTCCAGCTTCATTTCTAGTTCCAAAGCCTAATCCCCCATGTATTGTTTCATCTCCTAAAACTGTTTCTAAAGAGATAATCCATAATATAATTTACAAGCCGTGTAAATGTCAAATTGTCTACAATTAGTTCATAAAGCTGTTGATACGAGGCAGGATCTGTTTTTAGTACAAGTCTTATTCCAAAGTTGCAGAGACGCCAATTCTGACATATAGGTACACATGTCTGATTGATTAGGAGAAAGCGTTTGATTAAGTATAGGCTTTTTAAGATGATGCAAATACTAAAAGAAGGAATAATTAACAACATAGATCTGAGATTAATTGGAGGCCTCTCGCCTCTACTGAAAACAGACCGAAAATCTCAGAAGTTAAGGTGACCACACCATATACGTAAAGCTTATTCGTGGAGTGACGCAAGGCTGGATTTAATCTACTCTAATCTTCAATCTCGACTCATTTAAAAAGCTCTCAAAAAATTTCTCTCTCAGAAAATATTTAGACGAAACTGAAAGAGGCATTCTATTAAACGAGTACTGGCTAAACAACGTTAGATATGCACATGGCACTATAGTATTTGTGGACAACCTAAGAAACTTTAGAAAGAGTGAAATACTTCAAATACCTTGGCACCTAATAAATGAAAAATTGACTAACCACCAGAAGGTAAGTGCGCGCATCTGGGAAACTAGATATATGTACATGTACATTCAATCGGATAAGGGTTCTTCAAGAGCCACAATCTCTCTTGGTATAAAAATAAGAATGATGCGATGCTATGTCTTTCTGTTCTGTTTTATCTGTTCTTGACTGTTTTAAAAACAGTCAAGATACCGGACCAAATTTCAAATGTAGAGGCCCTCAGAAGAATGAAGAAGAACCGAGAGGTGCTGAATACGATGAAATCTTGGAAGCTACGGTACCTCGGACACATTATGCGAAACGAATCCAGATGTGGCCCCCTTCAAGCCATCCTAAACGGAAAAATATTTGGATGACGGGGTTCAGGAAGAAGAACAATATCATGGTTAAAGAAACTCTATGCAGAAAAACTTATGCAGAACCTACAACACCTGCGCAGCTTTTACGCGTAGTTGCAGACAAGATAAAGATTGCCATGATTATCACCGATATTTGTCTATCTATAGTCTTTTCTATCTGTACATAAACCTATGCAGTATTCTTAAGCAGTATTTTTTTAACTTAGTTATAACATTTCCTTCCTGATCAGACTTTAACTGTTTTTAATGTTATACCCATTCACCGGACTATATTTTCGAGTTATCTGGTAAGCACAGGGTGACTGATAACAAAGCCGGAAATGAGAAAACGATAAGACGTAGATCCACCACCGCAGCAAATGGACCATGGATTAAATTACGCAGGGGGATAGTTGTGTCTGGCAAATGAGAGGGATGTTACCCTAATCACTGTCTTGTCTGGTTATGAAGCATGACTTTGGCTTTTTTCGCTAAAGAAAGGCGAAGTCGAGTTAATTAAATTTTCGTAAAGAAGTGTTTTACTAGGTGGAAAAATTAATATACTATCTTGTCCTTGTCAAGATATAAATCACGTTACTTAGGTTACTCCGGTTGCTCTAGTATATCTACACTCGAGTTTTACTAAAATTTTATTATTAAAAGCTTAAAATATTGGACATAAGATTTTGTTACCTACGTCTTTCTTCTATGCGTATTGATGAATATATTCGTTCTCTCCATACATTTATATTTCTATACGGAGAAGAGACTTGGACTCTTCGCGCATGCGAGCGCCAAAATTATTGATGCTTTTGAGATGTGGTGCTGAAGAAGAATGCTGCGCATACCTCATCGCATATAGGACAGCTCATAGGACAAACGTTTCCATTCTAAACCAACTCAAGATTAAAAAAATGGCTGTCCACAATATGCCTGCAACGAATACTGCAATTCTTTGGTCACGTGGTTCGTAGAGGTGACGACAGTTTGGAGAAATTAATTGTTTCTGGAAACGTTCCGGGGAGAAGATCAAGAGGACGATCACCAACTAGATGGTCCGACCAAATAAAGAATTCAGCTGGAAACTCATTCTGCGAGGCTCTTAGAGCAGCTGAAGATAGAGACCAATGGAGAAACATTGTTAGGAATATTGAAAGAAATCACGATCCTCAGTAATGGGGAAACGACAAAATAGAGAGATACATTTATATTGCTTGTCAGTTGTTTCCACATAGGTCCCTTCAACGCGTTGTCTTCTTCGTGGTGTTCTCGATTCATAAGTTCGTTCGTATTTGTTGCTAAATAGTTATTGCCAGTTTATAATCTGTTCGTCATTAGTTTAGTTTTTGTTGAGGTCACACGTTTCTCAATAAAGATTTTAAATGTATCTCATCGTTCACCATCTCCAATTCTTTTCAGGGTCAGGCTATGAGTACTATATCACCTGCTTGTCTAAGATGGGTTGAATATCTTTCACTAATCAGAAATTTCTTAGTCCAGTGACGTAAGGATATTTTCGGTTGCGGCTCTAAATAGTTGTGATAGATTCAGATAGATTGCATCTTCCTGCCCCAATTATAATTTATTGATTCCCTTTTTGTTTCTTTATTTATCATTATGACAATTTCAGTCTGTTCACCCTATCAGATAATCGATACTCCATTCTATCAAAAGATTTTTCATAGTCTTTAGAGTAAGTACTAAAAAACGTAATTAAAAAAAATACAAAATAATTATTTATTAGTAGAATTATTTATTAGAGATTAATATTAGTACATATTAGTTTTAGGATAAGATACGAAAAAACGACTAATAAAATAAAAAATAGTAAAATTGGCGAATGGATTTAGTGTCCGCAGTCATATAAACCCAAATAAACAACGAAAGCTAGGCAGAGTTGGCAAAGTGAAATACATATTGGATTCGTTAAACTTTTCTACTAGACTTACTGTATCCTTCCCTTCTTCTTTTTTCGGTGCCATATTAAGTCCTCCTATTATTGGCAATTACATTGGCGGGTTGGTCACGGACATTAGATAATCGTAATAGTTGTTCTTCACTGCTAATTACTGTCCAATTGCGAATGGTCTTGAGCCATAACATTTGCTTCCTTCCAATTCCTCTGCATCCTCGTTTTGCCTTTCATAATAAGCTGAAGGATTTTGTACAGTTCTCCTCTAAGAACATGCCCTACATAGGTATGAAATATTTCTCTTTTTAATAGTTGTCAGTAACTCAGGAACGGCATTTGCTCTATTTAACACGGCTTCCTTAGTTTGCAACCTAAGCAACCTAGTTTCCTATACAACCACATCTTAAACGCCTTTATTCGATTGATCGTATTCAGTGCCATGTAAGAACACTGAAAAATATAGCATTTGATCAGTTTTTGACGTAATTGTAGGTTTAAGGTGTGGTTACAGAAGAATGATTTCATTTTCACAAACCTTGTGCTAGCTGCTTCAGTCCTGCATTTGATCTTTTTACTTGGGTCTGGTTGGTCTACATATAATGTAGGATCAAAGAATGTAGGGAGAGTATATATTATATCCTTTGGTAGCATCATAGATATTTAAAGTGAGTAACTCGAGTAACTCTGTCAATGTTTTGTCGATATATCTGTAGGAAAAAGCATTGTCGTGACTAAAGCATTGTGGCGAATAAATATAATAAATTTTGTCTTAGAAGCATTTATTTTTAGACCCATTTCTCTTCTCTTCCTGTTGTGTTTACGCATAGTAGAGGATCCTATATAAGGTCGATTTGCACCGAACTGTTTAATGGGTAAAAATTATTTCATATGTAATTTAGCATGTTAACAATTACAAAAAACAAGGGTTACCCGATCTAATCTTCTTCTAACTATAATTAATTAATAGTTAAAAAATGACATTTTTTTATGAATTTAAAAAAAAATTGACCCGGGTAGATATTATATCAGATTTTTTGGATCATTCTAAACAAAAATGGTCTTTTGTAATTTTTCTCCAAAGTTGATCGATTTCGAGTTATAAATAATTTAAAACTGAAAAAAGAACGAAAGATGATAATTTTCAGGGCTCAAAAACACAAGTAAAAAATATAATTTTTCTAATCATCAAGTACATAATTTCAAGTTCAAACCTTTTTGTATCAGGCCTCGATAAGAATTTTGGCTATGTTTTATTCTACAACATATTTTTTTAATTGTTAATGAGGAAGGTTTCTTATGGGGAGACGGGCATTAACAACTAAAAAACAATGTTTCAGAATAAAATAAGTCCTTAAGTCCAAGAACTGATAGAATAAGGTTTGAATTTGAATTTAGATACTTCGTAATTTTAAAAATGATTATTTTGACTTATGTTTTTCGTTTTTGAGCCTTGAAAATCGTCATCTTTCGTTCTTTTTTCAATTTTTAATTGTTTATAACTAGAAAACTATCAACATTAGAGAATAATTACAAAAGACCTTTTTTGTTTAGAATGACCTAAAAAATCTGAAATAAGATCTGCCCGGGTCTAATTTTTTTTTAATTTATAAAAAAATGGCATTTTTTAATTATTAATTAGAAATTATAGCTAGAACAAGATTAGCTCGGGCAAACCTTGTTTTTTGTAATTGTTAACATGCTGAATTACATATCCAATAATTTTTATCCATTAAACAGTACTTAAAGTTTTTATCCATTAAACAGTTAAACAAAGTACTTTATTGTGAAAATGTTGGGATATATTTATAATTTTTGGAATACACGTTGGTCCAAAAATCTGAACACCTATTATAGTCCAAGTGCTGGGAGCGGATTTTGCTCGTGATAAGTAATACGGACAAACTATATGGGGATATGTTGAATTAGTTGTGTACATGATTTTCCTATATGGGCGGTAACCAGAGTGGGGGACGAGGGTAGTTATAAGGGATCAAAGTCGCGGTTTTTATTATTTTTTTTTTGTTGCGCTCATGATCGATATAGTGCACCAAAATTTGGGAATAAGTAGATCATGACGTAACTAAGCAAACTATCCAGGGGCGGAAACCAGTGTGGGGAACGAGGGTGGTTAAATCATAATCTACTTTTTCCCAAATTTTCGTGCACTATCTCGATCACAAACGTCACAAAAGACGTCTGCGCATCTTTCCGCCCCTGAAGATTTTGCTTATTTACGTCATGACCTACTTATTCCCAAATTTTGGTGCATCTCGATCAAGCGTTATTGAACCGAATGGTGGCGTTCTGCGCGATATATGGACTCAAACTCAACGCAAGAAAAACAAAGTTTATGTTTATTAGTAAACAATCAGCCGTAAATAATAATAACTATAACGTAACAATCGGTAATGACTCAATTGAACGAGTAAGTGATCTTGTATATCTGGGTACTCATATTAATGAAAACTGGAACCCTAGTACAGAAATAAAAAGTAGAATTGCCAAAGCAAGAACAAGTTTTATGAAATTTAAAAAAATCCTGTGCTGTATTAAATAGTGTGATGTTACTGCCTTCTAGGTCGTAATTAATTAAAACTCTCTTAGTTCAAATACATTATATTATTTACTTTTAACTCCGTCTACAATTAACCATAACAATGGGTTTACATATCACAGTAACGACCTACCGTCACATTGCTCAATTACTAATTACTATAAATAATTATAACGATAACGATCGATCCGTATCATCGGGCGTTCACTTATATATGTGATGAACTCTCGCAACCTCACGCTCGGCCTTGGTCAAGGGCGAACGATGAATGATATATGTTTTTCTTTGAATAACACATCTTTTGTACAGGGTGATATTATAATACCACACCTCCCCGTTTTGTTAAAATTACATATTTTTAAAATGTGATGCTCCTCTTTCCCTTTTACAAAAAATGTTTATGGTTACCTAATAATATTTTGAAAAATTAAATTTCCTAACTATGCTAACTAACTGTAACATGGTACATTTCAGATCAGTCAATTTTTCCCTAAACATGTATATTCTTTTTCCTATTTTACACAAAAGTTCATATTTTCCCTATACTAAAACTGGTATTTTATAACCTATTACTAGTTCACGTACTTTCACGTCGTGTCTTTTCGTCCTTTTTTTTTCGTTCACTAATTCACTTCCTCAAAACAGTGTCCAAAGTGAATGAAATTGATCCTTACTTTTAAATAGTCTTTTAGTGCCTATAGGCATCTCATATAAGCGGGGGAATACCTAACTAAAAATCTCGTATCTACCTAAAAGTCCTAAGCTAAGCTAATATTACTCGAATAAGTAAAAAAAATGTATCCTTTACTCTATTAATAATTCCTATTTCAGTCTTCTTTTGATTTATTTATATATGTCTTACTAACTCTAAAATAATGTACCTATAATAAAAATGTAATCTCTCTAAAAAACTTCTAATGTGTCTCTAAAAACTTCTAATAACTCTCTTGTACCTATAATAAAGATTTAATCTCTCTAAGAACTTCACTTTTTGCGTCCCTTTACTTACTATCTACTAACACTATTGTAAGATATTGTCTATCCTTAATTCAAACACTTCCATTTTCCGCGAAAATTTAACCTGAATTCATTATATGCATTTAAAAATAAGTTATTTATAATTTACGTTACTTTAGAAAAAAAATTACAACTTTAATTCTTAGACAAAAATTCAATGATTAGCTACTTATTTGATATTACTCTTAATTCTGTTGTTTATTTTGACATTTCTGAAAATTTTATGTTTCTTCTTTCATTTTTCCCACATATTTTAATAAAATTCTTTTTTTCTCTCTCTTTTCTTCTTCTTGTCTGGTACTATAGCTATATTTCTTCCTTTTTATCCATATAATAACACTTCTACAGTGTACATAATTCATCTTCATATACATATTTCATATAACAATCATTTGTCATTTAATCATCAATATATCATTTTTTCATAATATAACATCATAATAATCACTTCCTTTACTTATCCCTCAATGCCTACGTTCGACTAATCAAAGTGGCTTTACTCGAGAGAAAAGTTCCAATTCTTCTACATATTCCATATAACAATCATGATACTCAATACTAACCACGAAACCTCGACAATCTACCTTAATAGAAGCGGGTATAACATCGTTGGCTAGATCAAATTCTTTTAAAAATTTCACAACCTCAATCCCTTGCTTTGAGGCCGTTGTTTATTCACGAATAATCATGAATAAAATAGGTACTCTCAAAACAGAGAGTGGGTCTCTAATAAGCTTTCAAGCTTCTATAAATCACTTAGTACCTTCCTAATTTGACAAGAGCAGTGGGTTTTTTATTGTCTCTAGTTGCCTCATAATATTCAGCTTATAATATTGTTAGTTCTTCTTCTTATCTATATAGTCCTCCAGATTCTTTATCTCGACTCTTCAGGTCGGTTCGTTAAAAATATATCTCTTGCTTATAGCAATGTTTGTCTTAAAGCTCTTATATCAACGTATGTCATCACTAATCACTATTCATTAAAAAAAAATCATTTATATATCATTTGTCACACAAAATTATTAATTCAGGTTCATATCATACAAAATTTAACACAAAATCGATGAAAATGTATCTATAGAATCAATAAATATCAATAATAAAAACAACTGGCTAATGAAAATTCAATAATAGTATACATATTCGACAAAAATTCAATAAAAAAATAGCATATGCAAAAGTTAGATAAAAATATTCAAAATAAGTTTATATCTCAAACTTCGATAGAAATTTTTGGAAAAAATTCGATATTCCATAAAATATTCAAAAATAACCGTACTAGAAATAGAAATTGGATAGAGATTTTTCAAATAAATTCGATAAAATTCAAAATTCAATAATAGCATATATAATAAACTTTGATAAAAATATTCAATTCAAAAATCACTTCATATTTCAAAATTTATAGATATTCTTAAAAAAATCGATACTTCATAAATTATTCAAAAATCAGCAAAGATAAATATTCAATGTTCAATAATAATATAAAAACGAGGGAAGCATTTTTAACAAAGATAGACATTCTTACTTACATTTTATTTCCACTTTGTCTTTACACTGTCGCTCACTGGGTTGATCGTCTTCCTGGGTCCTGGTTTAACTCCCATTTTCGTCGTCGGTATTTCCACGTTGGCACCACCATCTCTGCTTCTTTCAGAAGACCTCCTCTAGTCTGCAGGATCAGCCATGTATTAAATAGTGTGATGTTACTGCCTTCTAGGTCGTAATTAATTAAAACTCTCTTAGTTCAAATACATTATATTATTTACTTTTAACTCCGTCTACAATTAACCATAACAATGGGTTTACATATCACAGTAACGACCTACCGTCACATTGCTCAATTACTAATTACTATAAATAATTATAACGATAACGATCGATCCGTATCATCGGGCGTTCACTTATATATATGATGAACTCTCGCAACCTCACGCTCGGCCTTGGTCAAGGGCGAACGATGAATGATATATGTTTTTCTTTGAATAACACATCTTTTGTACAGGGTGATATTATAATACCACAGTGCAGTCATGATCTAAATTTGGAACTTCGCATAAGAATGGTTCGATGTTATATACTCCCATTACTACTTTACGGGGTTGAAGCATGGACCCTGACAGAATCGCTTTTAAAAAACCTAGAAGCATTTGAGATGTGGGTCTACCGCCGTATTCTGAAGATCAGTTGGGTTGAAAGAGTCACAAACGAAAGGGTTTTGCAACGTTTGAATAAAAGTTGCGAAGTAGTGAACACTACTTCGGCGCAAATTGGCGCAAATTGGAATACTTTGGTCACATAATGCGTCACCCGCAAAAGGCGCAAATTGGAATACTTTGGTCACATAATGCGTCACCCAAAAAAATATGACATACTTCACCTTGTCATGCAAGGTAAAATAACGAGAAAAGAAGTGTGGGCCGCCGTACAACTTCTTGGCTTAAAAACCTACGCCAATGGTTTGGGAAAACTAGCACTGAACTATTTCGTGCGGCTGTAAATAAGACAGTGATTATTAATATGCTGGGCAACATGAGAGCCGACGATCGACAAGCGGTCTCGGCATCTTAAGAAGAAGAAGATCATGAGCGTCACAAAAAAAAATAAAAACCGCGACTTTGACCCCTTATAACTACCCTCGTCCCCCACTCTGGTTTCCGCCTGTAGGGGAAAGTCATGTACACAACTGATTCAACATATTCCCATACTGTTTGTCCATATTACTTATCACGAGCAAAATCCGCTTCTATCTCTCCGACTATTAATGTAATATACTATGAATTATAAGCTAGTCGTAGTCAAAATATTTTGTTAAAAATAATGTTAACAAAATAAATTTTTCACTATTTTTTTGTATTCGTCAATAAGAATATAACCATATTGTGTAACAAAATTCATATCCAGGAATGTGTTCGATTCAGATTCATTACAATTTCATAACTTGGTACTCAAACATGTTTTATAACCTCTAGACACATCTATACACATGCTACAATTTTTTATGACATAGTAAACCCTCGTTTCCGTTCCTGCCTCGCCGTGGACATGTTACGCCCCTCTTTCTCTGCCTGTTGATAAAAGTCCAGCTGTAGCAGATTGGCACGTGTTATGAGGGACAAATTGGTCGCTACCTGGCTCGGCGAATCACACCCCCTTATATCGATTTGTCATTCGGCTTCTGAAACGTATCAATTTCATGGAAGTATTGCAACACTCTATCTTGCCGTTTCTATTCGCATTTAGTTATTTAGTTCGTCAGTTGTTGGGTATTAATTTTCGTTCAAATATTAAATCAGGGAGAACAGGCGTGCGAAGCACCATATTGTGGATTCCAGAGGAAGTTGGGGCTTAGGTCTCGGTAGTAAAATGAAAATTTTCAGGTCGTAAAGTTTTTTGTTGAATAATAAATGTCTAAAGAAAAGATGTAAAATATTTACAGTAAGTTAATTAATAAATGAATACACTTACTGTAAATTGTACAGAAATATAAATATTACATTTTTAGTGCCTACAGCATTTGCCATTATGTAGATTCTGTCTTAATTAATAATTGTTAAAATTTACTTAAGTGGGGACATATAGAGTAGCTTTCAGTTATGAAATGCAAGAGAGTATGAAGCACTTATCCGATTTATGTTTAGCATACCTATTCTTTGTAATCCTCTATGGGAGCGTTCAAGTATTACGTAACGCGATTTTTAAAGATTTTTGACCCCCCCCCCCCCCCCCTACGTAACGCACTGTAATGGGCGATTAACTATTGCGAAACGCAATTTTTGAAGATTTTTGACCAAAAACCTGCGTTCCCCGCCCCCCCCCCCCCCCACCCTGCGTTACGTAATACTTGAACAGTCCCTATTTCAGTGACACATACAATGCATCTGTATGATAATTGCCATAGACTAACTAGACTAACTACTACACCACATACACTCTCAATTAACAATCCAATTATTTTTGCCCAGGAGTGTGATGTCTTATAATTTATCATTATTTAGAAAGCTATATGAAAGTTACATCAAATGGTAGCTAGAAATTAGCATCCCTATTAACGTAATGTAACTATATGCAATCTCTTGCAGTTTATAAGTATAAACTATCTACGTATAACCATCTACGTAAAGAGTGAACTTAAAACTTTAAAACATGTAGCCACAGAAACGGAGCATTCCCTCCCCTTCACCAGCGAAGACATATCAGAGGCTCTTAAAGACGTTAAGCCAGCAAAAGCACCAGGATTTGATAATATTCACCCTGAATTCCTAATAAATTGTGGCAAGTATACAAAAGTTTGGCTGGCTCGATTTTTCACAGACATCATGGAAACTGGAAATATTCCACAAGAACTAAAGCGCTCTAAGAAAATAGCCATACTAAAGCCAGGCAAACCCGCCGACGACCTAAAAAACTACAGACCAATTGCGCTTCTCTCTGCCATCTACAAACTATTAGAGAGGCTTATATATAATAGAATCAGCACAGAACTGTTCCAGGTGATCCCAGTCGAACAAGCAGGTTTTCGACCAGAACGAAGCGCGCGGACCAGGTAATGTCACTCACCACCTACATCGAAGCGGGTTTCCAAAGAAGACTTAAAACTTCAGCGGCATATATTGATCTCTCGGCAGCTTACCATACAGTATGCAGAGAGGGCCTCATATACAAAATTCTCCGTGCAATCCCCTGTAAACCAATAGCACGCCTAATAGATAGCATGCTCAACGACCGAATGTTTCAAGTAGTGATGGGCAAGATATCAGCCCACCAAAGAAACTCAAGAATGGCCTACCACAGGGGTCAGTGCTCTCTCCACTACTATTTAGCTTATACTAAGCAGATATGCCGGAAACACAATCAAGAAAGTTCAGATACGCCGATGACTGGGCCCTCACTACACGACGCAGAACACTAGAAACGTCTGAAGAAGTTCTGACGGCAGACTTACATATATTGGGCAAATATTTTCGCAAGTGGCGACTTCAACCAAATGCATCCAAAACAGAAGTTAGTTGCTTTCACCTGAACAATAAACTTGCTGGAAAGGAACTCAACATACGGTTTGAAAATACCACACTTACCCACAACAAAACACCTAAGTACCTGGGCGTAACACTAGACAGGACGCTATCATTTAAAGAGCATCTAACAAAAACTGCCCAAAAGTTGAGTACAAGAAATAACATCATACAGAAGCTCTGCGGTACCACCTGGGGAGCATCGGCTTCCACTCTCCGCTCTACTGCCTTAGCCCTTGTTTTCTCGACCGCTAAGTATTGTGCTCCAGTTTGGCTACACAGCCCACACGTAAAAAAGGTCGACACTCAGCTGCACAGCACTATGAGGATGATAGCTGGTACAATTAAATCAACTCCCACCCAATGGATATTGCACCAAAGATACCGAGGATGCACGAAATACCCGTCTCCGCTCTAGAAAACCACCAATAAAAACGGCAAGAATGATACATGAGGAGTTCAACATCACGAATGCATGGTCCCAAGAATGGAACGCATGGCAAAATAACATGCCCTGCATTACCCACAAGCCACCAGGTTTTGATCTTCCATGTAAAACATGGTCCACTCTAAGTAGGATCCGAACCAGACATGGCAGATGTGCATACATGCTACATAAATAGGGAAAGAACCCGTCTCCTCAATGTGACTGTGGGGAGATCCAAACCATTGACCACATTATTGAAGAGTGTCCCTCAAGATCCTACAATGGTAGCCCTGAAGACTTCCTGTTTGCAACTTCAGAGTCAATTGATTATATTAATACACTTGATGTTTGTTTGTAACTATAAGTATAAACTATCTTAACATCAGTTGAAAATAACTTGAGTCGGCTGACGATAGAGTTGTTGAGCAGATCAAGCGGATGTTGACCTTAGGTGTAGTTAAATCTTGAATATTATTGCCTGCGTCCTAACAGGGACAAGTATAACCGCTGAATTAGGGAAAACTTATATTCTCCGTGGAACAATCTGAGATAAACTTTGAATAAACTTGGATTAACTTGGGACTCTCAACGGGATCACCTGAGACTACCATGGACCCTAATTACATGGAGAACAGACAACGCTAAATATTCGAAAAAGCAATAGATACAAATATAATGGAACAAAAGGTATAAAAATATCTTACTCTCTGAAAAGGGATCTCGAAACACACTTAAAACTCTCTTAAGTTTTACTGCGTCGATTTCGGCTGCATTACGGGAAATATAATAGGTAAAAAGGTATTTCTTTTTATAGAATAATGTTTAAATAGGAAAGATTCCGTTGCTCAGTGTTTACTAAATGGTCAAGATATTTTCGATAAATTTTTTAAAAGTCTAGGTCCGGTTTCACCAAAAACAAATGAATCAATGAATAGTTATTCGTCGAATAAAATTTATTAGACGTTTATATTTATATTTTGTGTCAATATAATTTTGACAATTTAAAGTTGAACTAGCGAATTTTCTTTCTCATAAATATTTACAACGAGATTAACTTACCAAACCAATTCGTTCGAAGAGTAAGTATTTATTTGATAAATAATTAAAATAAGTCTTATTTGTTGTAAGTAAAATAGAGAAATGTCAGCTTATTGGTCGAATAACTTTATTCATAGATTAAACTACAATTTCTCGTTGGTGAAACTGGCCCTATTATGTGGTTTATTTAAATATTTGCAAGCTAAATTTACCCAAAAAATGGCATATGTTTCGGTGGAGCCTTTTAAGGGATTAGTTTCGAATTTGCAAACAAAAGCTGACGACAAGTTGGTCAAAACATCATGAAAATTTATATAAAAATTCGCAATACAATCATAAAACGATAAAGCACAGAATATTTTGTTGAAAATGACACTGGATAGTAACAATGTAACAGGCATTTTATTATCACGAACAAACAATTATTTCTTAAGAAAATAAACGAAAATTGGACAGCGTTACAACATATTGCCAGATAAAAACAACTCTGTTACAGGTCTTATCATTTCTGGCATCCTCGCTTGCAACTCTTGCGATTTTTCCAGTCATCTGCTTGTAGACCTTTAACTTCCATCGCACTGTCTACTTTTCTCTCCACGATCTTTTTGATCTTCAAATTTTCCAGCGGTTGGTAGGGATCCACTGTAAAATTCGGCTGTTTACCATGACTTTAAGTGGGTAGAAATGTCACACTATTATTCGGCATGAGTCTTTCTAAGGTATTTTATAAAGACTTCTTTCTACCTGGATAAAAAGAAATATCAATTTAACCACTGTATCGATCTTTTTGTCCGACCTAAAAATAAGAGTACTTTTATAGTACTTACGGTCGGTCTAATATACTTACCGTTGCACGTCATTATCTACGTCAGATATCTAAGTTGACATAGTTGCCAAAGTATAAAAAAATCCTGAATCTATTTTAAATCAAATAGATAACATAATTATTGCGATGTGGATTATACAACAAAACAAATTAATATTCAGTGTAAATAAATAAAAACAGAAATAGAAAACAAAAATTAAGTTATATTCTTACGTTAAAGTAAATAATAAAAACAATAAATATAATAAAACCAATAGTTATAGTAAAGAATAAAAGCAAATCTGAAGTGTCAATATCGCAACTGTCAAATAAATGTTACCAATTTATGCCAAAATGTTACCTCCGTTCGATTACAGTTACAGTGTGTTCCGAACAAAATGTGCTTCATAAAAACGCTTTATAATCCATTTATACAAGTTAAATGAAACATATTCTTGTGTATTTCTTTAAGGCTATGGGTACATAATTCGCAAATATTTTACGGCTATCCCTACCTTTTCTGTCTTTACATGGCAAATTACGTGTATTAAAATTCACACTGGTATGGATATGTACATATTACTAGAATGTCATTCTACTTGACAATGTCATAACTAGCTTAAAGAGATGGCTTTTGAATGTTCTTGGATAACTGTTATTTTTTGTATACTTGCAAATTATTAATTCAGTTAATAAAAGTTGATAATTTTTTCACTAGCTATGTATTCAGTGATTGTAATATTATGTACCTACAACAAAAACTAATACTCAATCGAGAAAAGAGCAAAAGTGTTAAAGTGATTTTTTAATAATATATTGTTACTATGGGACGCTTAAAATTTTGAACATTTTTAAAAACAAAATACTTGGTCAAATAATTATTTAAAACTGTCACTGATTGTCAGTGTCTGACGGACAATATTCTATTCGACTAAGTGCGTTGTATGACAAAGATAGATTTGGAAAATATTACCACGGACATTGTGTTCATTTTTTTCGAATCCTGAAAAAACCAATAAATATTTTTGAAAAATCTAAACGCAGAATGAAAGACTAAATTATTACCGAGGGCCGAAAGTCCCGTAGACTAAATAAAACGTTTATTTTGAATGAGATATTTGAAATTAAAAATAACACTAAATTTTCTCTTAGTTTTTCACCCATGTAACTTATTAAAATAAGCAATATAGAAGTTCTCAGGGACTTTCGGCCCTCGCTAATAACGTAATCTTTCATTCTGCGTTTAAATTTTTAAAAAATACTTATTAGTTTTCTCAGGATTCGAAAAAAATGAATCCCCATTTGAATAGCATTGCAGCCGAAAAAACGTACCGATCCTCTTAAGTTAACATTAATAGAAATCTTCAAATATTATTTCTACGCGTATATAATAAAATATGTCTAGTGGCTGTAATTTCAGTGTAGTCGGCAAAATGATTCAAAAATAGAACACACCTACCGCCTAAATATTTCGTGTTGGTATCATGTGACGTCGCGGGCTATGACGCGGATGACGTGCAACGGTAAGTATATTAGACGGGGTATATGTGGTTGTAAAGAAAAACCAACTGATACTCAAAATTTTGTCAGAATGACCCAATATTACCTAAATGAGTAGCCAAAAAGAAAAACTATACAGTGATGAGCGTGCTAATAACCGGCAAAATAGCTCAAAAGATGGAAAACATAATACATTGCGAAACAAAAGGAGATGAAAGTAGTGGAGGTGGAAATTATCGTTATAAACGTATTAATTAACATTACAATACATAGTTTCCCACCTTTAGATGTCTGTGACAGGAGTATTTTATAAAATTGTACTGTCACAGTGACAGTTGTCATACTCCTCTGATACGTCTATAGGTGGGAAACTATGTAATGTGACGTTAATTAATACGTTTATAACGATAATTTCCACCTCCACTAGTTTCATCTCTTTTTGTGTCGCAATGTATTATGTTTTCCATCTTTTGAGCTATTTTGCCGGTTATTAGCACGCTCATCACTGTATAGCGGGTATAAATAATAGCTAAAAACTGGATAGTTCTCCTATTTGCTCCTGTCATTAAAATTAAACCGATGCTACAATTTCGTAGATATCTGGAATAGAGCTGCTTATCTAATGTCCTTTTAATAGTCAAATAAAGCTTGAATGGCCGTTTATAAATTTAAATGGCTTTGCAAGTCATTTTAATTGTTAGTTTATTTGCTTAGGTTAAACAATCGGCATTAGTAGGTAATCCTTGTTTACTACGAATATTGGCATAAGCGCTCGATTCAACAGCATATCGGATTTAGGCAATAATGTTTCAAATCTATTACAATTAGATGAAATTTATTGGTGGGTGAAATGTGACACGAATAATAGGAATTCGTATTTTGAGTGATTTATTGCCTTGTTTTACAAGTGCGATAAATTGAATGTGAGCATATTCCCTTGCTAAATAAGCTTTTTGAATATTTGAAACATTGGACCAATTTCACTGTAGACATAAAGGCTAAAAATTATTTTATTAGTTTATCCCTCTCAGCGAATTTGTTTTTCCAATGTGCATAAGGTTTTTGATTAATGTCCGGTATTTTCGATTATATTTGACTTTCACCCCTAAGTCAAGGTGACAATTGCCGTTATTGATCTGATTCCAGGATTTTCTACAAGGTGCATACAGAGCAACCGCAAAAATTAAATGCATGGGCTAGTATCTTGAAGAAGAACTTGTTAATCGACTGCTTTACTATTTAAACTACGCTAACTACTGCCAAATATACTTATTTCGGCAAAGGTTTATTCAAACACCCAAACGCCATTTGTAACCGTATGGTACAAGCCATCCGTACATATCCGTATACATACAGAGTCAGAACTTGATTCCATCAGATCTTAAAACTGGAATCTGATTGATTCTACCCAATGCTAAAAGTGGAATTATTTAATGTGGCGAAAATTGCCAAAGACTACCTAGTTCTTCTGTAGCCAAATCAATAATGAATTCATAGCTCGCGATAGACCAATTTCTCCCGGCAAAACAAAAACACTTAGCCCCGCAATCACATGATCATTTCAATCAATCGCACAGGAACACAACGAACGGTTTGCTTTAAATTCCAAACAACAAACAAGCAACAACTACGAACAAACTTTCCAATTCCAAAACAACTCTTTTGTTAAAAGCAATTGTAAATAATAAACATTTTTTTTTTAAATTCGAAGTTTTATTTCCGGAGATTAAATTAAATCTTCTAACATCGACTTGTTGTCGCATCAGATTAAGCAAATATGGCTTAAAATTTGGTATTAAAAGGTCATGTGACCAATTCGTGGCTGTGGCTAGAAATCTTAAATCTTTAACAGCCAAAATTCCAACCCTTTTGCAGTAGTTTATAGTGGTTTACGATTTCTAGGTTTAACCTGATGATGGTCTGCTTAGACCGAAAACGTTCGTTAATCTGTGATATAAGGTTTTTGTCCAACTTGGATCTTTTTAAGAATTTTTTTTAATAAAATCTATATATGCCAGGTACAAAAGCAAGTCCTCTTATTTCTACAGTAGTTTCGAACAAAGTTTTATATTTGTATGGACACCGGAAGTCACCAGTTTCATCATTTAGTCAACTAAGAAATAAGTAATCAGCTAAAAATATTAAGTTCAAAATGTATTTTTTAATAAATCAACTAAAGCACAGGACCGAATCTATGAATTTAAAGACTAATATATAAGAAATTGCAAGGGTTTTCAGAAGGTTTTATTTTACCCCTCAATCCCATTAAAAAATGTTCATACCCTGGCCTAGGGGTGAAAGTAAAATAATTGAAAATACCGGAAAATGACCCCCCTTTAATGTTGTTGTAGTTCCTGAGCATGCCTTTCTTTCGTTTACGTCCGGCCGTCCTGTATATACAGAAAACCAAAGCCAAGCGAAGATAAAAATGATTATTTCCACAAGGAAGAACTTCCTGTAGATGGCTGTATACCATTAATTACAAGTGAAATTTAATAAAAAATTTTCTTCTTGGTAAAAGGTATATTAGTTTAAAAAGCCCTAAGGGGCTACAAACATATATGAACAAAACGTTTTCGCCCTGTAACAAGAGCATTATCAGTTTTACAAGAACATGGTGAGCCAACCAAAAAATACAAAGTTCAAAGCCTTTCAAAAAACAGACAAAAGTCTTATATAAATGAAAACATCGAAAAATCCAAAGGATGGATAAAATTCCTAAGTTGCCTGCCACCTCTTATAACAGAATGACCTAGTTACCTTTTGACCCACTTACAACGTGTGGGAGTCATATGTTGCCCTAGGGCCGTTTCCTTAGGAATTTTATCCATCCTTTGGATTTTTCGATGTTTTCATTTATGTGAGACTTTTGTCTGTTTTTGAAAGGCTTTGACCTTTGTATTTTTTGGTTGGCTCACCACGTTCTTGTAACACTGATGATGCTCTTGTTGCAGAGCGAAATCGTTTTGTTCATATGTTTGTAGCCCTTTAGGGCTTTTTAAACTAATATACCTTTTACCAAGAAGAAAATTTTTTATTAAATTTCACTTATGATTATTTCATTCATGTAGATTCTGGCCAATAGAAAGCTACAAAAATAAAAATTACAGCGATAATTTTCGTTAATTTTCCGTCGTTAAGTATGACGTCAGATGCCCTTCATTACTACGCAAAAATGAACATTCAGTTACATTAATGCCAATTAATGTTTTACAACTTGTCAAAGAGAACAACCATGAACAGGTTTAGCAAATCTTCAGGCGAAGATATCAATAAAATATTAGTTAAAATAATTTACAAATACAGTTTTATTCATGAAATAATCTTATCAAATTACTCTCGAGCTCTTAAAAATTATCGATTTGTTTTGCCCTCGTGACACTTTGACATAATTTCACTCCCCTTCGGGTCGTGAAATTGAAACTGTCAAAGTGTCACTCGGGATACAAATCGATAATTTTAGAGCTCTCGTGTAATTACCACTGAAAATTACTCAACGAATACAAACCAGAATTTTGTATCTGTAATTTGCCTCTTTTTCTATATTTAAGCTTAAACCAAATTTCACCAAATTATGTAAGTTACGGTCACATCGTCACTTTTATGTAGAGGGGATCCTATAGCTCCGGCTGCTTCCCGCACTTCAATCTCCATTTTTATCTATCCTGCCAATCCTCTTCTATTCTTTTATTCTTTCATTTGAAATATTTTTTGGATATTTGCTTTGCCGCAAAATGTGGAAAACTTTGATTTGAATAATTTTGATATTACTTTACCTTCACATATTGCATATTCAATTTTAATTTCCCAGTTTAGTAATACCCACAAAACTTTTCTAATAAGCATACAATGAGCAGCCTCGCTCATGGAATCAAACGGTTGGAATTTCACCATTTTGTAGTGTTGGCAACTATTAATTTTCGTATTAATTTCCCCCCAGTATTATATCAGGAAATAGGTCGACAGGTAGGTAGGTTAGGCAAGAAACTTTTATGAAAAGCAAATTGAAAATCCTAACTAGAAACTCAAACTTCCTTAGGGGAAGGTATTATAGACTTCTCCATTACGTTATTTGCTTTGTAAATGAAATTTTGAAGTATATGAAATTAGGTTGAAAGTTATTTCCAAGTTAAACTACTTTGCAAATGTATACATTAGTTGAAATTAAGTAAAAGGTAAATAGTAAATATTAGATATGTTGTAAATTGATGTGGAAATCCAAACTGTATATAACAGTATATTTAAGAAAATAATAAAATAGTGTATTGTACAACAAGTGAGAAAAAATTAATTTATCACGAGCGCAGAAGTTTGTTGGCACGAGCCGAGGGCCGCAAATCAAGCGAGGGAGAAATATGTCATTTTCTGATGTGTTGTACACTGTACTTTTTCTATGGATGCGGTTTTGCCAAGAGTTCAAATTTCAAAATTAAATAATTCAGGTGCTTTTAGGTATATTATATGCATAAATTGAAATAATTTACAATCTACCTACATTTAGGTATTAAATATTCTTATAATTTATACACCTTACTTATTTAACATTCTAATTAAGTTATTTTTGAACAATTTTGAAAGGTAATTACTGGTAGGTAACACATTTTGTTTGACAACATTAATAAAATTGTCTTTGTATTGTGCATGACACCATGTAAACGGCGATCATATGAATGAATCCGTAGGAGAACCCGTGAGAAAAAGTATTTCTCACTGCAATGGCCGACTTTTCTCACTGCGTGTGAAATTGTTCATTTTGAATGTACATATATAAGTAGTGAGAGAAGTTTGTTGTTCATTGTATATGGTTCTTTTCATGAGCATTTTTCAGTGCGTCACAAATGATAGAAAAAAAGGTTAGTCCGTGATAAATACACATTTATGACATTTATTATAACATGACATTTTAGTTAAATCTGACAGTTGTCACATTTTATTTGCAATTTGGTATAAAAACAAATCAATTTTGCTTATTGCATTTATAAAATGGTATTTTCTTTGATTTGTATAGTTTTATAAATTGTACAGATTAATTTTTTTTATATATAATAATATAATATTATTTATTATTATATTATTAGCGCCATCTATTGACAACTAGATTAAATGTTATAAATGTCACCGACGAAATGTAATCAGCTACGTGCGTTTTTTTTCTGTCACATACAATTTAATGTGTTAGAGAGAAATCGAAAAACTGTGACGCACTGAAAAATGCTCATGAAAAGAACCATAGCATCCATAGAAAATAGCTATTTGTATAACAAGGGAACAAAGCGCTACTTTTCCTCCCGAGAATGAAGTTTACTGCCCGACGCGTAGCGGAGGGCAGTAATCATTCAAGGGAGGAAAAGGCACTTTACTCCCATATTACACATATGGTTTTTCCACCTTCCTCAAATAACAAGTAATTTTTTCATTTTTAGATAATTTATTTATGTAACTACATAACTAACAAAATTTATTAGAGAACTAAAACTAACAACTAGATACAGTATAACGGTCAACTGTCAAATATAAGTCAAATTATTAATGCAAATATTGTTAAATCAAAATAACAATTTACTGTTTTTTGCCATTCTGCAGAATACAGGGTGTTCTATAAATAAACGTCAAAATGTATAGATACCTAAGTAGTAGAAAATAGAATATTATATACGGCGTCAATAAGTTATATCATCGAAAACATACCATGACGTCACTTTTACTTTACTCCCTAGGGAGTAAAAGTACTTTCTCTCCCTAGGGAGGAAAAGTACGATTTTGCTTCCTACAATCAGGTCAGGAAATTATACTTTCGCTAGAGGTAGGTGGAAAAAAAAAATAATGTTTTCCCTTATAGTACGACGTATTTCAATTGATTACAAGGAGGAAAGATCTATGGCAAGCGAAGTATAGAAAGGAGAAGAAGTTACTCATTACCGTGTAACTTGAGACAATGGTATGGATGCACATCAATCGAATTATTCGTAGCAGCCGCATCTAGTATCAAAATAGCCATGATGATTGCCCACTTCCATCACGGAGATGGCATGTAAAGAAGAATAAAAGAGGAAGATACTAGAGACGAACACCTAAGAATTCATATGCGTATTACAGATGACAGAGAATCTTCTTTCTCTTCAGAGAAGACCGTTAACAGAGCTTTTGCCTTTTTCATTATGGTATCCCTAAAATGTTATCTGTATCGTGTATTACTATATGGATGTGAAACCTGGATCGTGAAGGTTAATATGATGAACAAATTAGAAGCCTTAGAGATGTGGTCATATCGTAAAATGCTAAAAATATCATGGGTTCAACGCATTACAGACATAGAAGTCTTAAACCTAATAGATCAAGGCGAGGGTGACTTGACGAAGATGATAAAAAAGAGAAAACTTGAATATCTTTCTAACGAGTGAATATATACGCCGATGATACAGTCATTATCGATGAAAGTGAGAAAGACCTGCAGACTCCACTAAATCCAATTTGTGATATTGGAGAACAATTTGGTTTAACAATAAACTAAAGAAAACAAAAACCATGGTTATAAGTCAGAGGTCATATAAAGTCCTAAAAAGGATCCAGATAAAAAATGGAGATATTGAACGTTTGGATTACGGAAGATCTAAATCCGAAATCAGAAATTCTATCAAGAATAGAGCAATCAGGAGCAGCCTTTTTGAACATTGAAGATTCAAGATTGAATCCGATATCAGATGGTAAAATGTTATATCTATTCTTCTTTATGGTGCCGAAACTTGGACTGTTAAAGTTGATTTAATGAGAAAGCTGTAATCTTTTGAAATGTGGCTTTTTAGGAGAATTTTGAAAATACCACGAACTGATCAGATTTTGAACGAAATGGTGTTGCACACAATGGGAAGAGACAGAGAACTTTTGGGGCACATGTTCACAAATGATGAAATGAAACTACGTTGTACGAGTTGTTGCAGCTGATTATGAACGGTAAATTCAAAGGAAAAGAGATCCTGGTAGACTACAAATATCCTGGCTGAAAAGAACATTCGCGACTGGACCGGGTTAAACACACAGACGTTTTCAGAAAAGAACAAAATAGAAACGAATTTGCAATGGTTACAGCCAACCTTCATTAATGGAATCGGCACTAGAAGAAGAAGAAGAAGAAAGTAAAACAAAGATAAAATAAACAGTTGACTAAACATACATATAGTGAACGAATCGAAATAGTCGAGGAAATGAAGCATTTTGGCTCGCAATTTTTTCGTCCAGCATGGATTTACTTGAAATTTTTACAGAAGGTAGGGAATAGTCCAAGGATCATTTTCTATATCATGCCGCTGTACGCTAAAACCTTGGGGGTGGTTGCCACCCCATCTCGGGGGCGGAAATTTTTTATAACATTTTAACTATGTAAATCGATGTAAAGAGTAATTCTAAGAAAAAAATGTTTTTTACATTTTCTTCGTAAAACTAATATTTTTATCGTAAAACTAATAAAAAATCGACTTTTCGAGAGGGTTTTTTGAGAATACCTCGAAAAATATGCATTTAATCAAAAAAACTGTAGATATAGTCCTGTCGCCAGGGGGGGTACAACGGCCTCCTGTATTCAGATGGACTTACCCAAGTTTTTTTTATGTATTTTGACCTGTAGAACACGAATTTTTTGGGTAACAGTTGATCCGGATGTCGATAAGATTGTTATAAACCAAGAAGTTGAGGAATCACATAACAGCGATTTCTCGCAAAACAAAACATTTTTTTGTATTTTTTGGGCCATTTTAACCAAAAAATGTTCCTACAATTTTTTTCGTAGGATGCATAGTTTTCGAGATAAACGAGGTTGAACTTTCAAAAAATCGAAAAATTGGAATTTTTGAACCCGAAAAACTTTTGATTAAAAAATAAAATAGCAATTCTGCTTACCGCATTTGAAAGTTCAAGTCAAATTATATCGGTTTTAATTATTTGTATTGCCAAAAATGTATTATTTTATTGTTAAAACAAAGCTATAAACACCTAGTGCTTGAGTGATGTTTCAATGATTTCTCATTTAAAATCGAACGAGTACGTAGAGGAGGTAAAAGTGCAAGCGGGGCTATTTCTAAGTAGCATGCAATAAAACGCATGTATTAGGCACGGGAAACAGTATGTGTTTATAGCTTTTTTTAATAATCAAAAAATAAATTTGTAGCAATACAAATACTCAAAACAGATATAATTTGACTTAAACTTTTAAAGGCGGTAAGCAGAATTGCTATTTTATTTTTTATTCAAACGTTATTCGGGTTCAAAAATTGCAATTTTTCCATTTTTTGAAAGTTCAACCGCGTTTATCTCGAAAACTATGCATCCTACGAAAAAACTTGTAGGAACATTTTTTGGTTAGAATGACCCAAAAAATACAAAAAAATGTTTTGTTTTGCGAGACATCGCTGTTATGTAATTCCTCAACTTCTTTGTTTATAACAATCTTATCGACATCCGGATCAACTGTTACCCAAAAAATTTGTGTTCTACGGGTCAAAATACATAAAAAAAACTTGGGTAAGTCCATCTGAATTAAGAAGGCCGTTGTACCCCCCCTGGCGACAGGACTAATATCAAAATTGTATCTTTTAGTAACACAAACCAAATTCTTTTTCTGCAATATCTTTAAGACCAATACAAACCGAGATACGCCATGTTAAAAGTTAGCTATTTTCGCGAAATGCATAATTTGAAATATTCAAAGTAAAATAACGGAAAAACTTTGCATTTTTCGAGGAAAACTGAAATAACCTTTTTTCAAGCATACAGTTAGGCCTTTCAAAAAATAATAATAAAAAGTTTCTAGCCTTAATATTAAGCGACTTATGATCAGAAAAATGTCGGTACCTGCTTTTCTCTATGAAAAAATCAGTGAAAACAACCCCCTAACTACCCTCCTAATTAAAAATTGGTCTTCACCTTTCTGTAATTCCTTTTATATTTATATTATCAATACAATCAAGACGTTTGACCTATTTAACAGGCCTAGTTTTAGAAAAATTTGAGTTTAAAGAAAAATTAATTTTTTGGAATTTTCCATTTTTTACCTTTTACTTCAAAATAGCTCCGAAAATACTGGAGATACGAAAAAAATGATAAACTACTAAATTGTAGCTTTTTTAATAACCAAAATTCTCTTGTACATAGATTTTCATTTTGGTGAACAGTTAGCGAGATATAGCTGTTTAAAACCTCTATTTACGAGCACACACTCCCTTATTCGAGCCCTTTAAACCCACCCTAATTAAAAACTAAGGGATTCTACGGAATTTAATTTACACAGTCTTATAACTCTTCAAAAATCCTACAAAGTCGTTTTTGAAAAACTTTTTATCGCCAAAAGTGAAGGAGCTATGTTTAAAAAACGATTTTTTTTTCGAAAAATTCGGATAGTCCGCTTATGGATAATTTTCAATGTATGTATAATACCACAGAACCGGTTCGTATACTGGAAGATGACTAAAAAACTATTTGTAGTTGTATTTGTATATATTTGTAAATTCGTATTTTTGTGTAAATAAATGTTTTTGTAATTCTTTAATTCTACTTTTTTTCTGTATTGACCTATTAAAATATCTACTTATAAAAACTGTAATGTTATTAAGGGTGGTTTTTCAGGGTTGAAATATTATGATATTATATCCTAAAGTATAAAACATTCATTATTTAACCAATCAAAACTAAATTTTACCCATATTAAAGTTTACAATGTTTTTATATAATTTTTGACTATAAGGGGTAGTTTACACCCCTAAAAATAATCAACGCCCTTAAGCATGATATAGAATATGAAGTACAGGGTGAGATGATCCTAATCCCAAATTTTTATGTAAATAGATGCAATCCGAAATTATTCTTTTAATATAAGTAAATTTTTTATATATAGCTCCAACAAGGGTGGTTTTAAGGGTTGAAATATTATGATAGTATATCTCAAAGCATAAAACAATCATTATGTAACTAATAAGAACCAAATGTTGACAATATATAAGTTTAAAATGTTATTTTATAATTTTTTACAATTAGGGGTAGTTTTCACCCTTAAAAAACCAAAAGCGTACAACGGCTCAATATAGAAAATGAACTAGAACTAGAGGGTGTAATGAGCCTAATCCCAAATTTGTGTACAAATCGATGCTGGACGAAAAAATTTCGAGGTTTTGACATTTTTTAAGCTTAATTTCCTCGACTAAAAAGGAATTCACACAAGAAGATAAATTTGCCACTAATAATATTTTCAGTGAACGCTGTAGCTTATGTTTGCAATTATTGCTACCATCGTAATAACTAGTTACTCCTAAACATCTCAGTTGCTCGTAAAGTTAGGTCTTAAAATTGATTCTGTCGGAATGCCAGATCCACACTTAATAGGTAATAGAATTAGGTTTACGGTTTTGTTTACCGAACCAATACTACAAAGTCTGTAGTTATAAAACTTTACAGTACAATTACACTTTAACGCCAACTGTAAATGCTTTAACTTTAAACTAACTTGATTTGAAGCTACGAGGGTATATTTTATATAACTACCTATATTTTTTGGATATTTTCCTTAAAACCTAAATACAGGATCTATGCGATTACAAAGCAAACTTGACTTTCTGGTTCACAACAATTCGATACCCCTTTTTTATTTTTTTTATTAACTTAATGCCTCGACTACTAATAGCCATCACATGCAGAATTGTTGTTTTGTATAGTACCCTCGGAGATCCGTGGAAAAAATTTACACCCAAAATAACAAAATTCAGTTTGGCAACACTGTGCGAATGTTGATACTAACATATCCTTTTTAAGATAAGCACAACGTTAATTTAGTCCAAACAAATTAATATATTTTTTTGCCAACAAAAATGAGATTTTTCAACCAAATTATGTTTCAAATATGATGTGCAAAATAATTTTTAATTGGGTTCTGCTAATGGGCTTGCTTTTTTTGTCATTAAAATAAAAAAAACTAAATTTTACTCATTAAATCAATGTTGTCCGGTTATCGTCTTAATTATTTTAACTGTACTAATATCCATTGAGTAATTATGAATGATTAATAGGTCGTTAAAACATTTTATCTATAGCGGCTTCTGGAATATCTTAAAAATATCGAATTTCATTGATAAAATGCGCATATTCCACCGATCTTCGCTTCGACAATACATACAGCGACAAAAAGCAATATAAATAAAAATAACACATAGAGCAATGGCAATAAAGTAAAGGGTAAAAGGGGTAAAAGAACATTTTAGTGGCATCTATCTTTTTTCTGTCGGTTTGTTCTAGAATCCAAGATTCACGTCCATATGTCAGAATTGGAAATATTAAGCAGTCGATTAACCTTAGTTTCAGAGTTCGTGTTTGAGAGTCCTTCCATATTTTGGCCATCTTTTCTACTGCAAATTTTTTCAGATGAGATCGACTTTTTATTTCTTCCTATATATAGTGACCTTGTTTTTGTGCCCAATGATCCCAAATATAAGTATGAGCTCACAATATCAAACTGGTCAATCGTGGTTATGTGGATGATTGTTTTGTAGTCTGTCTACTATTATGATTTTTGACATTGATATTATGTTAAACTGATATTTCTATTATTTGTCATATACATATTCAGAAGATCATCTCGAGTACCTCTACCTTTGGTACATCCAGTTTGCTCTTGCGGTAGGTACTTTTCTGTGTAGGAAAGTTTTCAGTCTCTAATTGATTACTGGTAGCAATATTTTGCTGGCGTGTGAGATAAGGAAGCTGCCTTTTTGATAATATATGGTCGTTATTGTAGATTTGGTTTGTAGATTGCTAGACTATTTGTAGATTGCTTCGAATGGCATATTTTGTTGCGGAGCAAGTGAAGCAATTTTATTCCGGTTTCTTCTGTGGCTTTGAGCATTCCTGCTGTTATCACATCTGGACCTGGTACTTTGCTGCACTTGAGTTTACTGATCGCTGGTTTTTTTTCATTCTCGAGTATATATTATTTTTCTTTTTAGTATTTATCAATTTTTTTCAGGGGTTTGGTGAATAAGTTCCTGGCGTAGGTCATCTTTATATAGATCCCGGCAATATAGTCTCCAATCTCCATGTCTGCTATATCTTCTCAGTTAGTTGTTAGGGTTCCTGTATGGACTTCAATTGTTCAAGTTCTAGCTTTAAAGCGGTGCGGTGGCGGCTCGTGACCTCAGTATACGGCTAGGCGACACATATAGTGTATAATATAATATGTAAATAACTATATAGGTACAGGGTGTTTGGTAAAGAATGGACCTTACATTCCTGAGCTTAAAATTGGTCGATTTAAGCTAACTTACCTTAGTACCAAAGTTGATAATAACCGAAATACAGTCAAACTTAAACTTTTATTTTATTTATTCTTGAATATTTCCTAACAGACATGGGATAACAACACGAAATTTGGTAAGCGGGGGTTTTTTGGGATGAGAAATCTAAATTTGCCACCAAAAATGATTTATTACCCAGAGGGCGCTACATACGTCTTTCAGCGCTCATTTAATACGTTCAATTTTTTATCTCCCACTCCACGTACTTTTTGAATTAACATTTTTATTATCTTAATATTTTTACTTAAAAAAAGGTATACCACATTCATCTCGCTAAGCTCAACTGTTTTCGAGATAAACGCATTTTACAACATAATCTTTGCATATCATTGTAGTTAGACCCGAAAAATAAACTTGAAACCATAATAATTGTGCCAGTTCTCATATTTATGTCATTGCATCGCAAATTCCATTTGAAGAAATTTGACGGAATGGGACGTTTCATCGCCGCCGGTTCATCGCCGCCGTTTCGATGCCGCCGGTTCATCGCCAGTCCATTTCATCGCCGGCCGTTTCATCGCCGGCCGTTTCATCGTCAGTTAGTCAGTTGATCTTGTATTATGGGAGATGACACGACACGACGTTAAATTCAGTTCAAAACTTATGACAAACAAATAGATAAAAAATATTATTATATTAATTTACTGTTCTATTTCTACTTCCCCTAAATTTTATACTAAACAGTATTAAATTTGTAGTGTTAAATTATATTTTATATTATAAAAGTTTAAAAGTCTATTAAAAGATTAAGTATGGCAACGAGAATGGTCATATCTCGCATTTCCTAGAATTCCTAATTAATACTAAAAATAAATAATAAATGTAACTGACGAAAATTGGTCGAAAATTAGGAAAGATATCAGTTAGCGATTAACTGACTGGCGATGAACCGGCGGCATCGAAACGGCCGGCGATGAATCGGCCGGCGATGAACTGGCGGCATCGAAACGGCGGCGATGAACTGGCGGCGATGAAACGTCCTAGACCCAAATTTGAGATACATTTTTGTAAATTTTTATTTTTCGGGTGTAACTACAATGATATTATGCAAAAAATTTTGTTGCCTCGCAGATTTAAAATGCGTTTATCTCGAAAACGGTTGAGTTTAGCGAGCTGAATGTAGTATACCTTTTTTCAGTAAAAATATTAACAGAATAAAATTTTTGCTTTAAAAAGTACGTAGAGTGGGTAATAAAAAAATTTAACCTATTAAATGAGCGCTGAAAGGCGTATGTGGCGCCCTCCTGATAATACATAATTTTTGGTAACGAATTTAGATTTCTCGTCCCAAAAAATCCCCGCTTACCAAATTTTGTGTTATTATCCCATGTCTGTTAGGAAATATTCAAGAATAAATAAAATAAAAGTTTAACTTTGACACCCTGTATTTCGGTTATTATCAACTTTCGTACTAAGGTAAGTTAGCTTAAATCGACATATTTTAACATCACGAATCTAGGGTTAAGCTATGGCCCATTCTTTACCAAACACCCTGTACTGAGTGTGTCTCATTTAAGATGGACCCTTATATTTCGGCTATAAAAATAAATACAGATTTGAAATTTTGCAGTCATTCATTTTGATGGTTTACATTTTTTAAGATAATCAACTGAAATTTAAATTTTAAACACGGCCTACTGCGAATTCACAAACAGGACGAATTTTCAATATTTTGTTTCGCGTTAGAGATATCGCAAAAAGTTATTTGGAAAAATTGTTAGAAAAAATATTATTCTAACCATACGTACATACCAAATTTCATGACAAAATTCGAACTTTTCGTTTTTTTCAGAATTAGTAGTCAGGATCCTAAAACATGCAATTGGTAGTCCCGAGATGCAGCTCGGCACAACCAATGTCAAAGGCGCAAAAAAATCTAGCCTACCTATAGCTCGAAAATATTGGAAATGCTCGCTAGCTGTGCGGCTACTTCCTAGGGTAGAGCCGTCGTAGTAAGTGCTACGCTACGGGGAGCGTACAATAATTATTACAACTTCGGAGATGAATTAAAAAGTAGCTTTGTTTTATTTTAGATTTTTAGATACTTAGGTATTGTATCAAAATTTATAAATTACAGTTTTGAAATAAGTAATTTATATTAATAAATAATTTATTATTGTACATTTGAAGAGGTTAGGGAGCGTTCAAGTATTACGCGACTTTTGAAGATTTTTGACCCCCTCCCCCTACGTAACGCACTCTAATGGGCGTTTAACTATTGCGTAACGCAATTTTTGAAGATTTTTAGACGTCTAGATCTCTAGATTTAGAGATCTAGACCTCTCGGATCATTGTCGTGATCATAGCTCTTAATTTATTTACATATATTGTGATTGTACTATTTATCAGCTCTGCATCTTCGTTTAAAATCTTTGTTGAGGTTCCTTAAATTAGCTATTTCCCTATGTACACCAGTTTGACAAAGATTTATTCTAATCGTCAATTATTTTAAGCGTTTCATTTCATTATATTATTAACCAGTGTTTCTGTTTCACAATGGATATTACCCGGTGTTTGGTCGATTAATTGGTGTTGTTGCACAATGTTTAATAGTCTTCAATACTTCTTGTGATGTGCTCTTACGAATAAAGGGCAAACTTTTTTGCACTCCTTACATTGCAGAAGGTCGTCCTTGTTTCTTAGTTCTATCCTCTTTGTGTCACTCCGTTTGTTGAGCACTTTACTTTAGTTACGAAGAGAGTATGACTATTTCAAGTATAAAGTCAGCGTACATGGTGTTTAAATATAGTACCTATTCATGATCGAATAGTAATTTGTAAAAGCAAACTCGATTAAGCGATCTTCTCTTTCATTTCTCTGACCTATGTTGAACTTTCACAGTAAACTTGTATAATATTGAGTTTGTGTGGTTTGCCTTCTAGTTTAAGCAAAACTGGTCTAAAGCTCACAGCTTTGAATTCGACGATTTTTGTAATCTTGGTCAGACCAAAATGACAACACCTGTATAGTTCTAGGTCTCATCGCCAAAAAAGTAAACATAATTGTCATTACGTGTTCTAAGGTGTTATCTCCCAACCAATGCATTTCAGTTAGTCAAGAGATTTCAATGTCATACCTTGCCAGCTTTCTTTAAAATAAATGACAGATTAGCTGTGATTTACTTTAGCCCCAGTAGCTCAATTGATACATATATTATCGTAGTTTATAATTGACTAAAAAAGGAAAACAATCCAGACATACAATTCGCTGTTAAACTAAAGACAATTTATGACTACTTTTTCATAAATTAAATTTTTAACTACGTATAACAAACGAAAATATACAACTGGTAATTATTTCAAAAGTGGATTAGAGTATGATGGTACAAAAGAAGCCAATTAAGCTAACGACAATATGCTAAAAGTAAAAAAAGGAAATTTTTGGTAAATGAAAAATACTACTACTAGTCCTGTCGCCAGGGGGGGTACAACGGCCTCCTGTATTCAGATGGACTTACCCAAGTTTTTTTTATGTATTTTGACCTGTACAACACGAATTTTTTGGGTAACAGTTGATCCGGATGTCGATAAGATTGTTATAAACCAAGAAGTTGAGGAATCACATAACAGCGATTTCTCGCAAAACAAAACATTTTTTTGTATTTTTTGGGCCATTTTAACCAAAAAATGTTCCTACAAATTTTTTCGTAGGATGCATAGTTTTCGAGATAAACGCGGTTGAACTTTCAAAAAATCGAAAAATTGGAATTTTTGAACCCGAAAAACTTTTGATTAAAAAATAAAATAGCAATTCTGCTTACCGCATTTGAAAGTTCAAGTCAAATTATATCGGTTTTAATTATTTGTATTGCCAAAAATGTATTATTTTATTGTTAAAACAAAGCTATAAACACCTAGTGCTTGAGTGATGTTTCAATGATTTCTCATTTAAAATCGAACGAGTACGTAGAAGAGGTAAAAGTGCAAGCGGGGCTATTTCTAAGTAGCATGCATTAAAACGCATGTATTAGGCACGGGAAACAGTATGTGTTTATAGCTTTTTTTAACAATCAAAAAATAAATTTTTAGCAATGCAAATATTCAAAACAGATATAATTTGACCTAAACTTTTAAAGGCGGTAAGCAGAATTGCTATTTTATTTTTTATTCAAACGTTATTCGGGTTCAAAAATTGCAATTTTTCCATTTTTTGAAAGTTCAACCGCGTTTATCTCGAAAACTATGCATCCTACGAAAAAACTTGTAGGAACATTTTTTGGTTAGAATGACCCAAAAAATATAAAAAAATGTTTTGTTTTGCGAGAAATCGCTGTTATGTAATTCCTCAACTTCTTTGTTTATAACAATCTTATCGACATCCGGATCAACTGTTACCCAAAAAATTCGTGTTCTACGGGTCAAAATACATAAAAAAAACTTGGGTAAGTCCATCTGAATTAAGAAGGCCGTTGTACCCCCCCTGGCGACAGGACTATACAGTCGAACCCGTATTCCTATAAACGGGATCTAGGTCTCATCGCCAGAAAAGTAAACATAATAGTCATTACGTGTTCTAAGGTGTTATCTCCCAACCAATGCATTTCAGTTAGTCAAGAGATTTCAATGTCATACCTTGCCAGCTTTCTTTAAAATAAATGACAGATTAGCTGTGATTTACTTTAGCCCCAGTAGCTTAATTGATACATATATTATCGTAGTTTATAATTGACTAAAAAAAGGAAAACAATCCAGACATACAATTCGCTGTTAAACTAAAGACAATTTATTTTAAATCTGACTACTTTTTCATAAATGAAATTTTTAACTACGTATAACAAACGAAAATATACAACTGGTAATTATTTCAAAAGTGGATTAGAGTATGATGGTACAAAAGAAGCCAATTAAGCTAACGACAATATGCTAAAAGTAAAAAAAGGAAATTTTGGTAAATGAAAAGTACTACTACTGTCGAACCCGTATTCCTATAAACGGGATATTCTAATAACCGATCATCGGTGGCTAGTAGAAACGCTTCGGGACCACAAATTTCTATTCCTTAAACCGGGATATTCCTGTAACCGGTATTCTATTAAGCGGGTTACAGAACGCTCATAGTATGACCCTGGTAGAGTATTTGCAGTTGAATTACAGGATAAATTGTCCTTTTATTACCCACCTATTCGATTTCCGAGACAGTATAAAATCTGTATAACTTTTCCCGATTTCAAGACATAAATGGCATTCAATAGAGTAAGTTCAATGCCACTACTTTAACGGTTGCTGAAATAGCCAAGTCTGGTCTTTTCAAATTTTCAGTCGATCACGTTAAGTTAGAGCCCTTGATGGAAAGATATTGGATCGAGATTGGCTCTGTTTCCAGTTACGGAGTATGTTTGTTCTTTTATTATACCTTTGTTATGACTTTATTCTAAATATTCAAGATATAGAAATATTAATTATATAATTTTAGTTATAATAATAATTATAATTCAAAATCCGACTGAATTAGTGTTATGATTATTACTATATTATTATTATTTTATGTGTTTAGACATTTTATATTGGTCCTCTGTTTCTTTTATATAGTGGCCAATATGTTCAATCACAAACTAATCCCTTAATTTGTAATGTCATATTAATCTTAACTTCCTAATTTTTTATAGTTTCACCGTGAATTGAATAATACATAATAGTGAAACATATCGATTATTGGTTTAATCACCAGTTTATTCAACTTCCGGCAAATTGAATGAATTGTCAAATAGTTTTGCAATATGTCCTCGTTTAAATTGTATTTGTCAGCGTGCAAAGTATGGACAAAGTTTTTGTTACTATGCTAGATACATTAACCTCTATGCTGAGGTTGGCTGGTGATCCAAATATAGAAGATGATATAGATGGGTTGAATGGACCTCTTGATTTTGATATGAAGATGATGAACTTCAGTAAGGTCTTATAGCATTTTTTGTTTTTATATAAAACTACAGTTTCATAAGATAGTAACTATCTTATGAAGCAACACTGTTGTTATGTTTAGTTTTAGAATGTAGTTTTGTCATAAAACAATAAAAATGTTCTATAAACCACATATTTTTTAATTCGAATAAACCTCCCAAGCGAAGTTTAGGTTAGTAAACGACTTATGCAAATTATTAAAATGTCAATAATGAAAAAAGCAATACGCGACCAAACGCCATTTTTTGTCTAATGCCATTTTAAAGCTTTAAATAATAATACAACAAAATTCGCTTTACCGTTTTTAAGAATACAGAGTGAGTTTTATGTATGGAAACACCCAATTATCTCGAAAACGGTTTGCACAATTTTTATAGATTTTGGTAGGTAGGGGTTTTCTAATGCGTTCGATATTATAGTGCTAATTACATTGTTGTCAGATCTTCTGTTTTTCTGCAAATCTAATGAACTTTCTTATTTCAAATGGAACACCCTATATATTTTTTGCGTTTTGAAGTCCTTAAGAAATGCTGATTATTTTTCATGTTATATTCCCTATACCTAAATGCCATAGTTTCGGAGTTATTGCTACATTAATTTTTAATTTTTTTTTAATTTAAACAAATTATAAAAATCAATTTTCTCGGCCCAGATATTATTTTAGGTTCTTTGGATTATTGGGAACAAAAAAGGTCTTTTGTAATTTTTCTCTAAAGTTAATCGTTTTCGAGTAATCAACAATTTAAAACTGAAAAAAATCGAATAATGACGATTTTTAAGGTTCTAAAACAAAAGTAAAAAATAAAATTTTTGAAATTATAAAGTATCTAAATATATCCCAACTCTTCTTCTGATAGCTTGCTATAAGATTTTTTGTCTCTTTTTATTCTAAAACATTGATTTTTTATTTTTAATGAAGTGCATGTGAGAGGACGGGCGATCGGGCTGCATTAACATTTAAAATTACAATATTTTCAAATGAAACAATCTTAAATTACTTATCGGTATCTGATAAAATAAAGCTTAAGGTTAAATTTGGGTACTTCGGACTTTCAAAAATAAAATTGTTTATTTGTGTTCTTGAAAATCGTCATTATTCGATTTTTTTCAGTTTTAAATTGTTTATAACTCGAAAACGATTAATTTTAGAGAAAATTTAAAAAGGTCTTTTTTGTTCCCCATTATCCAAACAACCTAAAATAGTGTTTACCCGGGTAAATCTTTAACGGTACTTAACGGCCAGAAACCTTTTTTTAAATACCAAATTTTTGAGCAACTGGTAGATATCTTAGAAAATAAATTATATCCACTAAAACTTAATTTATTTCCATAATCGAGTAATAAACAGACTAATTTCAAATAATGCGTGCTTACAACAAACTTATGGCAGTGGGACATGCCAATGATTACTTTCAGGAATTCAAATAATTTCAGTTTATTACACACATACATTATTAATAAGGATTACATAATCAACAACTACACTAATAGGCTTGTAATAGGTCGATCCATTAAAATCAATGCTTAGCCGATGCACTAATCAATAAAAAATAAATGGTGAAAAGCTTTTCTTGATTACAACGGCAGTTGATTTAATGGTATCGATTCCTTTTTAAAATATAATGGTCGAATATCTCACGCACCGTCTCTCAGCGGGGTTGCCAAATGATTTACTTTGAATTGTCGACGTAGGACGAGCCCAGATTTTAACGAATGTTGAATTGAAAACTGGCGCATACAAATTTTGTGGCCCTTTACATTTTAAATTATTTTAAGTTATATATCTTTTATAGAACATTCTATATATGTAGGTACTCAAGCTGCTTCAGTCTTAAAAGTTACTGATTAAACATTTGTGTACCCACGGAAAATTAGGCACTAAAATAACAAATGCTAGTAACAATTAAACGAAACTCATTAAAAAACGATACAAGTCTTTATAAAAGGTATATTTGTTAAAATCCCTAAAAAGGGCTACATCATAGACCTAGTTTTCGATAGGATCTCCCATCTCCCATCTCCCATCATTGCTTACCTAAAATGTATACAGGGTAGCGAGAAAGTATGGAAACACGGTAATTTCTCGGAAACCGCTTGAACGATTGTTATAAATTTTGGTGGGTAAGGGTATTCTAATACGGCCGATATTATAGTGGTAATTACATTGCTGTCAAATCTTCCGTTTTTCTGGAAATCTAATGAACTTTCTTATTTTAAATAGCAACACCCTGTATATTTTTTGCGTTTTGAGGTCCTTAAGAAATACTGATTATTTTTCATGTTATGTTCCCTATACCTAAATGCCATAATTTCGGAGTTATTGCTACATTTATTAAAAAAAATGTTTTTAACAAATTATACAAATTTATTTTTTTGGACCAGGTAGATATTATTTTAGGTTCTTTGTGTCATTGGGTACAAAAAAGGCCTTTTATAATTTTCCTCAAAAGTTAATCGTTTCCGAGTTATAAACAATTTAAAACTGAAAAAAAATCGAAAAATGACGATTTTCTGGGTTCCAAAACATAAGTAAAACATATTATTTTTGAAACTATGAAGTGCCTAAACTCAAGATCAAACCTTATTTTATCATATGCTGATAAGTGATTTGGTCTTATTTAATTCTAAAATATTATTTTTTAGTTGTTAATGCAGCCCGATAGCCCGTCCTCGCATATTAGCTTTATTGACAATTAAAAAAAAACAATGTTTTAGAATAGAATATGCCAAAAATTCTTAAGAGATCTGATACAAAAAGGTTTGAGCTTAAATTTAGGTACTTCGTAATTTTAAAAATGATTTTTTTTCTTGTGTTTTTGAACGTTGAAAATCGTAATTTTTCGATTTTTTTTTAGTTTTAAATTGTTTATAACTCGAAAACAATTAACTTTTGAGGAAAATTACAAAAGACCTTTTTTGTTCCTAATGACCCAAAGAACTTAAAAGAAATATCTACCCGGTCCAAAAAAATAAATTTATATAATTTGTTAAATTTTTTTTTTAATAAATGTAGTAATAACTCCGAAATTATGGCATTTAGGTATAGGGAACATAACATAAAAATAATCAGTATTTCTTAAGGACTTTAAAACGCAAAAAATATACAGGTTGTTCTATTTAAAATAAGAAAGTTCATTAGATTTCCAGAAAAACGGAAGATTTGACAACAATGTAATTGCCACTATAATATCGGCCGCATTAGGACATTCCTACCCACCAAAATTGATAAAAATCGTTCAAGCGGTTTCCGAGAAATCGCCGTATTTCCATATTTTCTCGCTACCCTGTATAACCTGATAAGATAATGCAAAGTTTTTAAAATTTGGACTACGGTTTTTAAAATGTTTTATGTTATACTCACGTGAATCTAACATGCTAACCACCAAAATACAAAAATATGTGGGTAAAAACCCTTTACAATTGATCCGTCATGGGAACATAGATGAATAATGTGAACTTAAACATGGATGTCTAAAATATCCAACGTATTATACTCTAGAGCAGCGGTTCTCAATCTTTTTGTGTCATGTACCACCAAATACTTTTTATTATTTTTGGTACCACCTAACTGAAATACATATCTAACTAGGTGATCTAATTAACTATAATAGTGTGCTGATTTTGGCTGTTGATGCGTTTTGTGTACCACCTCAAGAAATGAAATGTACCACCAGTGGTACATGTACCACAGATTGAGAACCGCTGCTCTAGAGGTACCATTGAGCTCGAAATTGACTTTTTCACATGTTGACTATATGGTAACATGTGAACATGGCTTTCTCTAACTGAATATATGCAGGGAAAGATCCAAGGAAAAAGAAGCATAGGGAGAGGTAGAATGTCATGGCTGCGCAACCTGACGGAATGGTACGGATGTACATCAAATGAACTTTTGGGAGCAGCCGCCTATAAAATCCAAATAGCTATTTTCCAATCCAAATAGCTGATTGTTGACATCTGTCACCTAGATCTTTATACACGGTGTTATTATTATTTTTGATCTTTTCGTAGCATCAGGAGAAAAGTTATATTAGTTGTGTGATGTATATGTGAGACACTTAACGTTAGATGAAAGCACCACATTTTAAATGTCTCTAACCGGTTCATGACATCTTCTGTAAGACTCTAAATCTCTACTCTTAAGTACTGATACTTAAAAATAAGTTGCAGAGAATCTTTATAAGACCGGAACTTCTGGCCCTTTTAATAAAATTTATTAACTGTGCGTCGTTTATTATAACTTCATAACATATACATATGCCCCTTCCATAAAAGATTTAAAAGGTCAGACCGAAAACCCAGAGAGACTTAATAAGGAACGAATATGCCGAAACATTAGTTGAAGGTAAAACTATAACACAAAATATACAAAAAAAGAACTGACCAGAAACAGAAACATAAGAATAATGTTTCAGAAGAAGAATGTCATGAGGACTGATATGAGAGAGTTTAAAAAATAGCTGAAAGAAAGTAAATAATCAGAAAGAAACAAATCTTCTTAAAAGGGACAAAAAAGAATAGAAAATATGGATAAAGAAAGGAAAAAAGTCAACACGATAAACATGCAGAAATACTCCTCCAAGTAACTTCTTCCTTTTTCTACTTTTTCATGAGACCAAATGACAGAAGATTTTAGGTCCTTATTGGAAACAAAATGACCAAGTAAAGAAAACTAAACAATGATCTCCCCCAAAACTCGGTACTTGCATCTTTTCAATCTGTATATCTCAGATCTTGCACATGCCTACTAGTTTCAGTCAGTTTTGCTACGCATTTATACAGCGATTATACAGGGTGTCCCGAAAAGATTGGTCATAAATTATACCACAGATTCTGGGGTCAAAAATAGGTTGATTGAACCTCACTTACCTATATAAAATGGTGCACACAAAAAAAGTTACAGCCCTTTGAAATTACAAAATAAAAATCGATTTTTTTTCATATATCGAAAACTGTCAGAGATTTTTTATTGAAAATGGACATGTGGTATTTTTATGGCAGCAACATCTTAAAAAAAATTAAAGTGAAGTTTGTTTACCCCATAAAAATTTTATGAGGGTTTTGTTCCCTTAAACCCCCCAAACTTTTTTGTACGTTCAAATTAAATTATTATTGTGGCACCATTAGTTAAACACAATGTTTTTAAAACTTTTTTGCCTCTTAGTCCTTTTTCGATCAGCCAGTGTTTATCGAGATATTTTGAATATTTGTCGAATCCACCACATATTTGTATATGGTTAAGTACGATTATAGAGACCTGTTAATAATCTGAAAATTTATTTATAATTTACATTTTTAGGTATATTTTGAAAAAGAAGCTACATCTCGATAAAATGTGACTTATGAAAAAAAGACTAAGAGGCAAAAGTTTTAAAAACACTCTGTTTAACTAATGGTACCACAATAATAGTTTAATTGGAACGTACACAAACATTTGGGGGGTTTAAAGGAACAAAACCCCCATAAATTTTTTACGTAAATATATTGAAAAAGAAGCCGCATCTCGATAAAAACTGGCTTATCAAAAAAATACTAAGAGGCAAAAAAGTTTTAAAAACGTTATGTTTAACTAATGGTACCACAATAATGAGTTAATTGGAACGTACAGAAAAGTTTGGGGGGTTTAAGGGAACAAAATCCCCATGAATTGTTTATGGGGTGGACAAATTTCACTATAATTTTGTTTTAAGATGATCTTGCCGTAAGAATGATACATGTCCATTTTCAATAAAAAATCTCTAATAGTTTTCGATATATTGAAAAAAATCGATTTTCAATTTGTAACTTCAAAGGGCTGTAACTTTTTTATGAGCACATTTGTTCTAAGGTAAGTTAGGTTTAATCGAACTATTTTTGACCCGAGAATGTGTGGCATAATTTATGACCAATCTTTTCGGGACACCCTGTATAGCACTTACGACTAGGCATGCATTTAGAGTAACCACAGAGAATACTGTAACGACCGATCTAAAAGTTTTAGGGGAATATTTTAGGTGGAAAATTTGTTCTAGTGCTAACAAAACCGAAGTATGCTGTTTCCATCTCAACAATAAAAGAACACGCGTTAGATTTCAAGGAAAAATACTTTCATATAAAAAGCTTCCTAAATATCTTGGAGTTACAGTAGACCACACCATTTTTTATAACCAACACCTTAAAAAATCTCTGCTGAGCTGAAAACGAGAAATAATATCATTCAAAAGCTCTATGGAACAACTTGGGATCTCTTGCTGCTGCCCTGTGATGTACAGCTCTCGGATTTGTGTATTCTACTGGAATGTAATGTGCTCCAGTCTGGACAAAAACAGCCCTTACACATGGTAAGTCGACACTCAACCTAACAGCACTAGGCATATGGTAACCGGATTTTAGAGATCTAGTCCACTCCAATGGCTTCCTATTCTATCGGGAATAGCCCCACTTGGTATCCCTAAATGAAGCGCCCTAGTGAAACAACATAAAAATAGCAGTGGCAATCCAGACTGATGTGAACTGCAAGACATTGGTGAAACTAAATAGTATCAGATTTCAGTGCAGTAGATGTGCTGATATTCTTAGAAGAGGGGTAAAGACTCCGTGTTCAGCTTGTGGCTGAGGGCATCTAAGACATCCATATAGCTTAAACTTTTTTTAATTCTTTATGATCACTTATTCTCATTTGTATTGTATATTTTCCTATTAACCTATTTCCTAAGTAGTCTACAACCGGCGACTTTCCATTTTTCATGCATTGTACATCATGTTCTTGTTTAATTCCCGTTGAAATAACACTGTAATTCCCGTCGTATTACTGTTGTAATAACACAATTTTGATTAGCTCTAGACGTTTACAACTTTCATGCAATGCAACTATACACAAAATCTGCCACTTGCGTTTCAACCATGTAATTCGTTTAGTTATTGATTTTCATTAAATTCATGTAAATCTAAAGTGGTATATTCTAATCATTTCACGTATACTCGTACAGCGTATGGCAACCCTGTTCACAAGTTAAATAATTAATAGATATCGCGTGAGCTAAAGTAACACATTAGAGCGAGAGAGCAGAGGCTCATACACGCCTAATGTGTACTAATGCTTCTATAATCAGCAGGTTACTACTTTTATTGGAAATATAATTAAGGCAAGAGATAAGCATATTGTTGTATTAAAAACACGTTTTTTAGCTAGCGATATAACAATTTAGTCGGGACATGTTCCTTTTGGGGAATGGTAGTGATTTGCCAGTCATGCCACATGCTACTGACCAAACATGCTACAAAACACGCTACATAATGGTGTATGTTCGAAAGTTTTGTACAAGTTTTCCATTAAACGAAAAGCAAATTTTCTCATTATTATACCGGGTAATTTATATTGAGGTTGTAATTACCTGCTAATTAGATATAACATGTGATTATTTTCACAAGCTTTTCAGTTCCCAGAAAAGTAGGCAGTCACGAAAATGCTATAGTCACCATACTCAATAAACTTGGTCATGAAGTACAGTAAGTCCACGACTTTTTTATTTTTAGTTTAATTAACTCTAGTGTTCTATAAAAGGGATTGTGGTTAAGAGAGCTTAATACTAGATACTGTAAAACCCTTTTCCTTGTGGATTTGTAATACTAGTGTGATCCAAGAGAGAAACTTAAAGAAGTGGGATGAGATGAAGAAAATGAAGAAATTCGAACTGACCACAATTAAAAAAAAAACCACTGTTACACTATCATTATTTCTATTTCCAGCTGGTTTGTTTATTTTCTGGTGAATAAGTTGTCAATGTGCTTTTTCTGTAAGTCTTCTATCTCTCGATAAGTTTCTGTAAGCCACTTCTCCTAAAAAGATTTCTTCACTGCGGGTCTTCTAATTTCTTTCTGAATTTCTTTATGATAACTCTTATCTTTATTCTTGTGTTGTTTTCTCAATTCATAATTTCTAACATTTCATCAATCATCCATGGTTTTTTGCCTCTTGGTCTCTTTTTTAGATTATCTTTAGTTTATTTGATTATTGTTTTTAATTCAGACCACAAGTTGTCAGGATTATCTCTCCAATTTATGTATTTCTATTCTTAAGTTTCTAGAGCAAATTTTAACAAAATGAAAAGAGTGCTCTGCACCAGAGATTTGAAGTTACATAGGGCTAACCGCTTGTTCATATGCAGGCGGTTTGCCAACGTCGACGCCGCGATTTACATGTTTCCCCCTGTTTTATTTGATATCACCCTAATGCCGCCTTTGAAGTCACAAAGATAACCAGGGGAAAACAGGTAAACCGCGGCGTCGACGTTGGCAAACCGCCCTATATGAACAAGGCCTAAGAGTAAGGTTGCCTAGATGCTGCGTTTTCTTAACGATGTTTTATGGAATGGAAGCTTGACCTTGAATGCGGCATCAATGAAAACACTGAAATCATTCAAGTTGTGGGTGTATAGAAGAATTCTGAAAATGTCATGGACAGAACACGTCACAAACAAAGATGTTCTGAGAAAAATGAATAAAGAAATGGAAGTTTTAAATACAATGAAAACCAGAAAATAGGAATATCTCTGACATATTCCACGTGGAGAGATTGCTTGCTCCAACTTGCTCCAATTGATAATGCAGGTAAAAAGCTCCAAGGAAAAAGAAGCATAGGGAGGTGGAATATCATGTCTGGGCATTCTGAGAGAATGGTACGGATGTACGATGTACATCAAATGAACTTTTCAGAGCAGCCGTCTATAAAGTCCAAATCGCTATGATGATTGCCGACCTCCGTCATGGAGATGATACCTCCGTGATTATTATACATAGAACTTCGAAATTGATGTATTCGTTGACAGTCTAAATAGATAGCCAATTAGACCGGGCAGTATCGTCGCCCCCGCTAGAGAAATTATTCCGATTCGATTTCTTTGCACAAACTTACTCAAAAAGAAGTCCTTATAACATATCCACAGGGTGCCGGCCGGTGCCGTGGTCGAAAAATTGTTTAAACAATTTTTTTAAACAAATTCACAAAAATAGTTTTTTCATTTCGGACAAAATTTTTTAGATAAATTGACTTATTCTGAGCAAAAAAGGTCTCTTGTCATTTTTTTCTAAAATTGATTGTTGTCGAGTTATATGCGATTAAAAATTTGAAAAATGCGAAAATGGCCATTATTATGAAATTCAAAAAGTGACCAAATCAAGTTTCAAACCCTTTCTTCAAGGTCCTGAAGAGATCTTTGTGATTATTTTATTACAAAGCTGTTATTTTTAATTATTAACAATTAGCGCTATAGTCCAGGATGTATCCGTCGCCCCCGTTAGTGAAATTATTCCGATTCCATTTTTTTGCAGAAACTTACTCAAAAGAAGGTCCTTATAACATATCCACAGGGTGCCAGGTGGTGCCGTGGTCGAAAAATTGTTTAAACAATTTTTTTAAACAAATTCCCAAAAATATTTTTTTTATTGCGAACGATTTTTTTTTTAGATAATTAGGGTTATTCTGAGCAAAAAAGGTCTCTTGTGATTTTTCTCTAAAATTGATTGTTGTCGAGTTATATGGCCATTTTCGCATTTTTCAAATTATAAATCGCGTATAATTCGACAACAATTAATTTTAGAAAAAAATCACAAGAGAAATTTTTTGCTCAGAATGTCCCAAATTATCTAAAACAAATGTGTTCGAAGTGAAAAAATTATTTTTGTGAATTTGTTAAAAAAAAAAGGTTTAAACAATTTTTCGACCACGTCACCGCCCGGCACCCTGTGGATATGTTATAAGGACCTCGTTTTGAGTATTTTCACTAACGGGGGCGACGATACATCCTGGACTATGGCGCTAATTGTTAATAATTAAAAATAACAGCTTTCTAATAAAATAATGACAAAAATCTCCTCAGGACCTTCAAAAAGGGATTTGAACCTTGATTTGGTGACTTTGTGAATTTCATAATAATAATGTTTAATCGAGTTATTAAGCCTTGAAAATCGCATATAACTCGACACCAATCAATTTTAGAAAAAAATTACAAGAGACCTTTTTTGCTCAGAATAAGCCAATTCATCTAAAAAATTTTTGTTCGAAATGAAAAAATTATTTTTGTGAATTTATTTAAAAAAAATTGTTTAAACAATTTTTCGACCACGGCACCGCCCGGCACACTGTGGATATGTTATAAGGACCTCTTTTTGAGTAAGTTTGTGAAAAAAATCGAATCGGAATAATTTCGCTAGCGGGGGCGACGATACTGCCCGGTTTAAATCAATGATGCGAAAAAAGATAATTTGACACAAAAATAATCGATCGTGACAGTACTTTCACAATGTCAACGGGTAAAATGACAATTATTATAATTCTAGATTAGAATTTTTTAACGACGTAAATATAAATATTTTTTCTTCAAACGTCAAATAATGATGACATTACTTATCTAACTTGATCCTGTCAAAGTTTGATGTCTCCGCCGGCAGCAGTTTTTTTCCCATTTCTTTACGGCGGAGGGAAAAATGTTGTCATGGCAACAATATGAAACATGTCACAAAGCAACAATACAAATGTCATTAACAACAATTAAACATCATTTTTATTTATAGTAATATTAAAAGTACAATTAGTTAATGAGGCATTTTCAAAATTGAAACCGTGCAAAAATGTTCCCGACTCTTGATACGCATTGGTAATTGTTGATGATACTGATGGTCGAGCACAACTTTCAGCAATCATTCCCGATGTTGGCGAATCATGAGGGTTTTAAATTTTTTGAGCATTATCGTTCTTATTTCTTATTGAATCCTCTATATATTCTTCGGCAACCGTGCTTGATTTCCAGCCCCCATGTCGTTTGAGGCATTCTAGATTTCCGCCTCCATCAATTAAAAGTGTTGCTGAAGTTCGTCGTAAAGAGTGACCCGTGTATGCGCTTGCATCGTTTAAATTTAAATAACTAGCTACTTTTTGGGCTACTGCGCTGATCGAATGTATTCCCATGACGCTTCGGTAACACTTTCCATTTTGGTACCCGACGACTTAATTATTTTAATTTCTAACATCTAGACGACTTTGATAGTTGTCACAGTTAATTTCGAGTAAAAATAGCGTATGAATTGTACTATTTATGGTTGAAAATTGCTACGTTTGAAGAAAAAATAGTATACTTTATTCGGCAAAGAAGCGACTTTTCTTGACTTGCCCTCTATTACGCGCCTCACTTCGTTCGGCACGTAATATCGGGCGCGTCAAGAAAAGTCATGCTTCTCCGCCTCATAAAGTAATATACTATTAATGTGGTTGTTATATTCGGACATTGTATAGTGAAATTCTATTTTATATATTTATTTTTTCCTTATCCTTACAAGGTAGGAACTGTGTATCACAAAATACAGAAATGGGTATGCGTTAAGGTAAAATACGAAGTAAGTATCTAGAAGAAAAAATAGAAGACATCACCTATTAGACCAGAAAAGTAGTCAAGTGGAAAGGACAATTTACTACAATAAACATTAAGTTGACTTAAAGTAGAAATAATAGTAAAGACAACTATAACAATAACAACTGTAATATACATAACAATAGTTTGGCTGTTATTTAAATGATAGCTAACAAATCAATAAAGTCTTCGACTTTTACAACTTGTTTGAAAAAGGCTATATCTGTGACAATTTATTTTTATCGACAGGTAATACACATAAAAGTTTCCCGTGGTAGATACTAAAATAGACCATCGGCATGCAGAATGTAACGCGCGCAATAATTCAGAAGATTTCTCGCAATACAAAGAGGTAACAAGAACAAAACAAAGTATATCCGATGCTACTAATCAGTGAATACAAAATTAGCTGCCGTTAGTTTTTACATTCAAGTAGCACAGAGCACATTTCTTTTGATGTTGCCTTGAAATTTACTGCCAGTTCTTCATGTTATTTATTCTCTTTGTCGTCGTTACCAATACGCTGGTAGTGACAAAATAATTGATAGCTATTTTACTGTCCATAAAGTGCCAACAAATATATGACATCGAGCGGAAGACGCAGTTGTGGATATCTATTAAAATATTTCTGAAGATACCACCAGGATCGGATCGGCATCTTCTTGATCTTGATATCCCAGTTGTGTGGTATTCTTTTTCAATGTGTATTTCTTTTAAAATGTAGTGTTGTAGTTCTTTTTCACTAATGGATATTTTATGTTTTTTATGTTTTGAACTGTATAGTTTTTAATTTTTAAATATATTTTGATAATAAAAGCGAATTCGTGAATTTGGAAACAAACTCAAAAGTTGGTGCTCAAAGGAGGGTTTAAATGTTAACCTCAGCAAAACAACTTTGATATCATGAGACATAAATACAATATACAGGCTCCAATTATGAAGTATCACATTAGACTATTCCAAAGAAGTAAAATATCTGGGGGTAAACTTAAATTAAAAACTCACCTGGAGTCCTCCTCCTCCTCAGTCGTTTCCTCATTGCTGAGTGTCGTGATTCCCTATAATACGAGCAACTATCTCTTTCCATCGGCTTCTGTCCTGAGCTTCCCTCATGGATTCAGATAATGTTTTTCCACTGGCTTTCTGTACTTGATCCGTTCATCGAGTAGGTGAGCGACCTCTACTTCTGCGCCCTTCAACGTTTCCCGAAATTATAAGTCTCTCAAGATTATCATCACTTCTTCTTGCAATATGGCCGAAAAATTTTAAGACGGTGGAGAGGCAAATAGAGGAAAGTCGAGTCTGAATATTAAGCTCTTGGAGGATTGAGTGATTTGTTCTGTGTTCCGTCCATGAGATCCGAAGCATTCTTCACCACATTTCAAAGGCGTCAATCCTTTTTCTGTCGTCCGATTTCATTGTCCATGTTTCGGATCCGTAATTAAATATGGGAAAAATTAAGGCAATCTTATTTTGGTGTTCTTCGACAAGGAGCGATCTTTCCAGATTTTCGATAATCGACTCATATCGTTTTTGGCCATGCCTATTATCCTACGTATTTCTGTTTCACAAGTTCCTGTATTACTGATGTAGGATCCTAGATAATTGAACTCGTTAACCACTTCAAACTGGTCTAAGGCTCCTGTTGTCTGAAGTGAATTTGAATAATCTACTATCATAATTTTTGTTTTTGGTTTATTGATCTTGAGATCACATCTATTGCTTTCGGCTTCCACTAGCTGCAGCAGGCTGGACATTTCTTCTTCGGATGCAGTTATTAATGTTGTATCATCTGCATATCTGAGATTTGAGATCTTCTTTCCTGTGATAGAAATACCGCCATTCCATTTGTCGAGTGCTTTTCTCATTATATATTCCCCATAGAAATTAAAAAGACTTGGAGATAGAATACATCCTTGTCGGACTCCTCTACCTATTTTAAAAGGATCGAACTTATGGTTTTCAATTCTTATTCTGGTTTCACTGTTCTCATATAGGCTTTTCACCAGAGCTGACAGATGATCAGGAACCCCATCTCATGTAGAACTTTCCACAAAACTGTCCAGTCTACACAGTCAAAGGCCTTCTGATAATCCAGAAAGCAGATGATCATCGGAATTTGAATTCTCGTGCTTTCTCAATGAGTTGTCGCATATTAAGAATTTGCACCTGGAATAGTCATATTAAAAAAATCTTATCCAGAGCCTTGGTGACAACTTGGACCTGCCGCAAGACATTTGAAAAGACTTGGGGCCTAAAACCTTAAATTACCCCTGGGTCATATAAAACGATTTAAGCCGATGGTCACTAGTATGATAATCAAAAACACAACAAGCAACAGCTAACGCCAACCTGCAAAAAGTGCACTGGTTAGCTTATCTGAGAATTACAGAAACAATGCCCCACTGCAGCTTTACGAGGCGATACTGAACTTTCTTCCATTTCAATTCTGCATAAGGAGAGAGGCAGTAATCACCATCTTAAATCTGCAACAGGCACGAATAATGAAACCTGGAGATCTAGTGGGCGATCTAAAAATCTTGGAAGAAATTCCATTCGATTCTAAGGGCGGGTCGACAGATGTCATGCTAGTCAAATTCTACTTCGAAACATCCTTTAAAGGGGTCATAAAAAACCACCAAATGAATCGAAATTGGTAGAAGGTTCACTTGTATAGTATACGGATGGATCTAAGATAGATGGAATGGCAGGGGTGAGAGTTACTGGGTCCAAGTTCAGGCTATTCAAATCTCTTGGAAACGCCCCAACTAACTTTCAGGCAGAAATATTACTATACACATTAGTACCAAAGAGTGTCTCAACCGAGATACTCGTAGGGCAAAAGTTTTTATTTTATCAGACAGAAAAGCTGCCCTAAAGACTCTAAAGTCATTCAAAGTTGGTTTGGGAATTGCTGGAAAATATGAAGCTGTTAACCTCGCAAAAGAAGGTGCTAATACCCCAAGGTCCAGAACACGTGTGTGGACTATCGAAAAGCCACGTCAGAGAGGAACTCCGGACCTGGGAACTCCATCAATTACAACTATATGGATCTAACACACTAGATCAAAAGCAATCAAAAGGGCTCATAAAAGCGCCTAAGTACTGCAACAAACTGCCTTCTCGAATTGAGTAAAAATGATATACAAATTGTCACTGGCCCTCTCACTGGTCACTGCTCTCTAAGATGTAATCTCAAAAAAATGGGCAAATCAGATAGGGAGAACTGTCGTTTCTGTGCCAATGAAAAAGCAATGGTAGAACATATACTATGCAACTGTATATCACCGTTCCGCAAACGGCTAAAATTCCTAGAAGAGGCCACTCTAGCGCTTTCTGACATAGGAAATAAGTCACCTAGGAAACTAATCAACTTCATCAGAAGTACTACCACCCTGCAGTTAACTAGATTAAGATGCGCAAAAGATCTCTATTGATCGAAGTGCGGAGAGGCTATATGTCCTTAACGACCTCACATAATCTAATCTAATCTACTGTCCATAAAGTGCCAACAAATATATGACATGGAGCGGAAGACGCAGTTGTGGATATCCATTATAAATTTCTGAAGATACCACTCCAGGATCGGATCGGCATCTTTTTGTGTGGTATTCTTTTTTAATACATATGTGTTTCTTTTAAAAAAAATTTTATTTTGTTTTCACTAGTGGATACTTTATTCGTTATCATAAACTACTGAATAAATATTTTAGATTAATTTTAGAAGTAAAAGGCAGATATCGAGTACTGTAATTTATTAAATCTTGCGTAAGTACTTTCGTGTTTAGCGCCTCATCGGGGGCATTTCGTCAAACAGTGCGGAAGATATCCCAAAATGTCGTAGACATTATTAACGGATCAATATCTGAAGATGGTCAAGCGGCCATGACGCTCTTAAAAGCTCGAGGGTGTACTCTTGGCTAGTGTGGGAATGCTGAGAACTCAATCGGCGGAACATAACAGTGTCAAACTGGTATGGCCTCCAGGTTTCCGAGTAAAGAATACACGGCAATGAAATAACTGTTTCATTGGCCAAAAGAGGATCAAAATACATATAACATTAATTTCTACTATTGGGAAAGAATACCCAGACAATGGTATGACAAAGTGTTTGGTACTTAAGAACGCAAGAAGAATTAGCTACAGTAGAAAGTTTGTAATAGGTGGCTTATGAAAAAAAATTGTAAATATTAATGCTATTTCAGAACGTTTATTGCTGATTCTTTATATTTCCATCCTGTCTTTCTTCGTTGATCTATTGACGCTGGTTCTTCACATTTCTCTCTCCTGAATTGCTCATAAGTTATAATGTACTCGTTTTTGTTATTTTCCCTTAAAAATGGCTTTGGCAGAGCCAATTAGCCAGAGTAAGATTGCAGATTCATAGTCAGAAATCTCTTATTATCAGAATGTTAGTACCATCATTGATTAATAACTACAATTAATAACTACAAGTGGAATATTTATAATCAATGGTACCATGTTACCATACTATTATTTTTATAGGTACATAAATTTTGTTTTGTTTTATCTTTATTTTGTTTTTAATTCTTTTATTATTTGATATTTGAACTTTTTATGTATAGGTATTAATTTGTGGTATAAAATTTTTTCTTTTTTTTTCCTTTTTATTTTTTTCATTGTTATTGATACTTACTACATAAGTTTTGATTTGTTTCATTTTTTGTTTTTGTTTCTGTTTTTTTTTAGTTGGTAAAAATTTTTATAATAATTTAATTTTAACATACAGACATATATTATACATTTTAAACTAGATGACTTTGCTTATATTTGTCTATTTTGTTCTAGGTAAGTGCAATTGATGCTTTCCCAGTTAAAAACCGCAGTAACTATGTAATCGAACGGTAAGAATATTTTTTTTATTAATAATATCAGCACAGATAAATTTAGTTACGAATTGGTATTGTTATTTCGTGATTATTAAATATAAAGAGAATTCAAACGATAATGATCCGCGCACTAATAAAGTCTTATTTTTCCTCATGTCATATCGGGATATATAAATATAAACTCATAAGACATATTATGTATACCCTTACCTTTTACCTTACCCTTACCTTACCTGCTGGGTTCATGGGTATTACTTGCCTAGATGTCTCATAGACTAAGAGCCGCTATAGGTGAAATTTCTTAATCATTTTAGGCACGATGGGACTCTATAACTTAAATAGTAGAACCTAAAAGAAAACGTTTGAACACTGTGCCGTCACTTTTCAGTGGCACATGCGTCGACAGTGGCGCATCAAACTTTCCACTTATGGACGGGATAAATAAATTAAAAGTTACCCTCCCTTACTAACAGAATTAATTTTTTATATTTTTTTAAGTTCTATGTGATTAACACATAGGATTCAGCGTAATTTTAACCCACCACCCCTTCCCCCTGCCCCCACCATCAAAAAGTTCATTTTTCGTTTTTATTTTTTTTTTTGGTGGGATGCAATCAATTTTAAAATTTCAAAAAATTCACACGCATAGCTGAGGCTTTTATAAAATATGCCTATTTTTTATAGACCCATAGGTAGAGTGTACATAACCTCAAAAAATTAAAAGAAATTTTTTTTTTCAAAAAAGCGTATAACTATTTTTGAGGAATAGGTGCAGGCCTAATTTTTTCTTAATCTTGTGTGTTTTATCAAACACTATATTTTTAATTTTTTTCAGATTTTTCCGTAAGGCTCCCCACCTTCAAAATTCCAAAAAACTGTTTTTTAGGGGGTTTTGGGGGATTTTCCCTATTTTATAGACTTCATAATATATCAAATCAATTTTGTTTTTATAGGTTATGTAACTTGAAGTAAGTGAGTCCTTCAGAATATATAAAAATCAGAAAAACACGTTCAAACCCCCCAAAATCCCCTTAAAAAACAGTTTTTTGGATTTTTGAAGGTGACCAGCGTTACAGAAAAATCTGAAAAAAATTAGAAATATAGTGTTTGATAAAATACACAAGACTAAGAAAAAATTAGATCTGCAGATACCCCCAAAAAAAAGTTATATACTTTTTTCCAAAAAAAAAATTTTAAAATTTTTTTGAGGTTATGTACACTCAACCCACAGGTCTATAAAAAATAGACGTGTTTTATAAAGGCCTTAACTATGCGTGTGAATTTTTTGAAATTTTAAAGTTGATTGCATCCCACCAAAAAAAAATAAAATCGAAAAATAAAGTTTTTGATGGTGGGGGCAGGGAGAAGGGGGTGGTGGGTTAAAATTACGATGAATCTTATGTCTTAATCATATAGAACTTAAAAAAATGAAAAAAATTAAATTCTGGTAATGAGGGAGGGTATTTTTTAATTTATGTGTCCCGTCCATAAGTGGAAAGTTTGATGCGCCACTGTAGACGCATGTGCCACTGAAAAGTGACGGCACAGTGTTCAAACGTTTTCTTTTAGGTTCTACTATTTAAGTTATAGGGTCCCGTCGTGCCTAAAATGATTAAGATTTCACCTATAGCGGCTCTTAGTCTATCAACTTTGCAACTCGATCTTACAGCTACCACTGATTTTTCGAGGGACCATTACTTACAATTCAAACGTACAATTAACGAGTAACGAGTTTATTGGTAAATACAAGTGTATATAAATTTTTTTCAAACTTTCTAAATAGATATACAAATAAGTACTTGTAACACACTACGAGAGCCTGTGTCTTTTTCAACCAACATTTATCGACTGTATTATTTGATGTGTGGATATTGAAATAAAATTATAATTAAAACGTCATAAAGTCTTGAGAATAAGACTGACTTATAACCAGGAATACATGCTTTTAATCAAACGAACGCTTCGCTGTTCGCTTATAAACTTTGAATCAGCAATTTACTCCATCTTTTAAAATATCTAAATAAAAATTTCAAAGTACTTGTTCACCATACCACCATATTTGTTTGTTTTTAAAATAACAAAATGTCTGGCTAATTGGCTCGGCCAAGGCCATCAAATTCACAGAAAAAAACCATACCACCTTACATATTTAAAATAAATTTTACAAAATCGTTATAGGACAATTTTTGCACTAAATTTGTTTCTTTTGTTTTTCGGCATAGCAATTAATTGTGATTTATGGAGTTTTGTGCAGTGAACGGCTCAAGTTAGAGAAATATCCTTTGCATCATAAATGTTTGTATGTATCTACATACACGCTCTAGTTTGCACTTGTATGACATTAAACCAAAATAATACGTTCTTTCTGATCCTGTCAATTCAGTGTAATCTTTGACCAAAGTCATTACAAATTTACAAAATGTAAATTATCAGATTTTCATCATTTAATAAGCAAATATTTGGTAATCAAAATTTACCAAAATACATCCCTGTATCTCTCAGATATTCGATATGTGCTTGCAACATTTATATTCGTCATTAAAACATCCAACATCAAAACGATGGTGGGCAAATTCATTCTCTGAAACCAACCGGAATGTAGATGTCAACGTAAAACTGATAGGCCCGATGAAATATTCAGGTCTTTAATTTTGTAGATCTGACACCCCAAAAGTGTTGTGTTGGCTGATTTTTTTGTGTTGGGGTGGCATGCGCTAGACATCTAGTTGGGCTGTTCTCTGGTGTAACATGATCAGTTACGAACCTACGAACCAAACGTACTGGAAGTTGTTTGTTTTACATCCTTTTTATGTTCGTAGAATGCCATGTAGAAAAGATGTATGTATGTGACAATATGGAATCTCAGTGGATAATTTGGAAAATTTGTATTGACTCAAATATCCATATATTTGTTAATGTAATTCCTTAGTGTTAATAGTATGTATTTATATTTTGTAGTATTTTTATTGTTTTTTAATAATTTTTTTCCGTCGACCGTCCATTTATGATCAATTTTAACACCCTCAAAATCATTGATTAATGACCCCTATTAATGAATGATTTTCTATTAATGAACGATTTCATTATAGGCAACACAACGTACATTGCTTGCATAAATTAATTAAACGCTCTGTAATTGGCAGTGACCTGTGGTGTAGGCTACCAAACATAATATACCTATTTATATTCCCACTAAAAAATTTAAAATCAAGTAGCCGCTGTTAGTACTATCTGTCATTGTATGTTGAAGCGTCTAATGTCTTCTGATTGATGAGTAATGGTCGCTGGGTTTAATTAGTTAGGTAGTAGAGACAATGGACTGTTTAGATTTGTAGAGATAAGATATATATGGGCATTTAGAATAGCAAAAATGAATAAATGTGTGTGTTTGTACACTTCGCGTCAAAAAAAACTGGTACAAGTCTTATAACCGAAAATCGTGTTTTTCTAGTTGTGTAAATTGGTCTTGTCACATATGTCATTCTTATTTCTAGGCAACGTTGCCAGTTCAACTAAAATATTATATCAAACCAGGTAAAAGCAGTGCGGCAGACCGCAAGTTTTTAGTAGGTTTACTAAAAATTAAAACAACATCGAGCATTATCGATTAGTCAGTCACATTTATTTAAACATGCATCCTAAAAAATTCTCTTATTAATTTTGTAATGTTCCATCATCTCAATTAAGTACCCATAAATTAATTCGTGTTCTATTATAATTTATGACAGATATGACATGAATGACAGATAATAACTCTAGACATGACATTAAATTATTATGTTTAATTTAAAATCGAGAAATGTGAAGGGTTTCTCGTAAAGTTGTGGGATACTAATAAATAAATCACACTGGAAACATTAAAATTTAAAATTAATACAAAATGAATAACTTTTACAGTGAACAATTGTGAAACTTAAATATTATGTATTACAATAAAATTCGAAACTGCTGAAATATTAAGCACATAGGTGGAAAATGTCTCCTGTCAAAATGTTCAATGTGTTTTATTAAATGTATTCATTTTTTTTTTCGAATCATGAGAAATATAATAAGAATTTTTCACAGAAATACGCCAAAGTTAGGCCACACACATTACCATAATGTTTATCGGTTGCGTTCCGTCACAGTGAAGTTATTATAAATATTGACAATTTGAACTGTCAAAATTTCTATTTTATCATTTCTTGTTTAAAAAAATAATAAAATCGATAAGGTAGCCTCAGTTGAGGAGAAAGTAATAATAATAAAGATGTTTTATTCAGTCAATAGTGTGCGAACAATAAGGTAAATAATAAAGTGGTCCTAACTTTTACACACATGCCTACTGTGGCAAATGTATAGGTATTTTTCAAAATGTTGGAATGTGTTTAAATCTTAGAACAGTTTTAGCTTTTGTTTTTAATACAGATTTTAATCCCATATAAATAGCTTTTCATGATTTTTGTTGTAAAATGATTAGGGAAGCAGGAATTTAACAGTTTAGAATTTTACATTGAGTTACCTATGGCCCGTTTTACGATTCACCACCATGATTTTTGAACGTTATTTTTTGTATTTAGATTTAGTGTAATTCCATTATCTGTGCTGGCAACAACTTCGTGATTCACGAGCCAATGTGTCCAGTCTGAACACAGGTTTACATTGGGAAAAAAAAGTGTACCAGTTTTTTTTGACGCGAAGTGTACGCAAATGTGAAAAAGTTGACCTGGCTATATGTTCATAAATTGTATCAATGTTAGAGAAAATATCGCACCTACCTTTAAAATGGGTGTAATTGGCCGGTATCTCCAGGATTGGGCAGCATCTCCATGACGGAACGGCCACCCGGGTGGTAAACTAGGCAAATGTGTCTCGTTCGACGTAGAATTTCGTACTGACTTTTTGTCGTCTTTTGCGGGGCCGAGGAGGTAACAGCCCTTAGCTTGGGTCATAAATTATTGACGCATGTGGTGCTTTGAAAGGCATTAGTGTCAAAGATGCCTTTGTGTTAAAAGTAAAAGTGCGTTTTCTCTGAATATCTGCTCAAAATATGATACAGCCAGTCATTTTACAGGGCAGTGTTGTAAAATACAAAATATAGGATGAATATCAAATAAGATTATAGGTTTTAAAAGAAATTAATCGTATTACATAATTAACTAGTCATATGCTTAACTATAAAAAACTAATAAACTAAAATACTAAAATACGTTGCATACTTTCCCAAACATTCTCCCCCTCCAAAAACGAATGTTTTTAAGAACGATTGGAAGTATAAGTATAAATATGAACATGAAGAGATAGAATATAACGTAGTAAAGAGATAGAATAAAAAAATGGTAAAAGATATAGAATAGTAAAAATAGTAAAAGAGTTAGAATAGTAAAAGTAATAAAATAATAGTAATAAAAGAAAAGTAATGAAAGAGGTAGTATAGTACAGGAATGCACTGAACACGAAATATGACTCCGTAAGCATACCTTGACCACCGAACGTCTGAGGTTGCCATGCATGGATGAACAAGCGCGTCGGACGCCGTTAACCGAAAAAGATATCTGATCCAATCGATTGTCAGGATAATACCGTAAGGACGAAATATTGATTGCCAGATAAGCTGTGGGCGTATTTTGACCACCGAACGTCTGAGGTTGCCATACATGGATGAACAAGCGCGTCGGACGCCGTTAACCGAAAAAGATATCTGATCCAATCGATTGTCAAAATAAGACCATTTTTTCCTATATAAATTTCTATTGATTGACAGATAACCGTGGGATGCGAAAGAAAGAAGAAGAACCGCGTCGAAAGCTCTACGAGGGGTCGTAGTTATTAGAAAGAACGTGTTCGACGATAGCCGATAAGTAATAATAAAGTGATATTTCGACGTGGACCACGGTAGAAAACTGCCAATTGTAGGGAGAACCTGTAACAGTGGTGCCGGTGACCAACCACGACTAACACAAGCTGCGAGGTTTTGATAAAATGGCATTTAATGCCGAGAAAAACATGAGATCAGTCCTTGTATGTGGCTTATGATTGACAAGAAAATAATTAAGCTAAATAAACAATTGTGAAATTAGACCAAACGTGAAGATTGGACGAAAAACTCGTTGACAAAATGTGACATGGACATTATGAGTGCCAAGAGCTCCAACCCTGCTATTGGTGATCATGTAAAAGAAGACACTAGAAATTTGGCACATACAAGTACAATCTGACATGTTAATATAAATAATATTGTTGTAGCAGACATTTGGCCAGTAAAAGACACTGAGAAATAAGTCAAGAGGATAAAAAAAAGAAAAGACGTCAGTCGTACGGCTCCATTCCAGGAAAGTACCTTGATAATGGACGAATTCCTCCTTGGCAAACGAAAAGAGAAAAGTGTCAAATTATCTGAACCAAAGTCGCTGAGTACCCCGGGGTAGATTTAGATGGTTGCTTGCTGCGAATCATCGAGCTTTAGAAGCTGAATAAGCTCTAACTGTAGAGAGCGAGTAGATGAAAGAGAATCACTTCCTAGCAAACCGTCATGACTGTAGAAAGTAGCGATAGTGTTAGTGACGCCGTAGGAGAATGTGATCCTGTAGTAAACGAAAACTCTTGGAGTTTTGTAAAGTAAGAAAATATGAAGACGTGACTTGATGCAGACACGTGGAGAATATTCTTGGAGCGGTTTACAAGGAGCCGATCTCCAGAGAACTCTCGAATAGTTCCAAAATTCCTCGTTAACGTTAATTTATCGATACCTTTGATTTATGTAGCAGTTGAGGAAGTAATGAAAATATCGAAAATTAAGTAACAGAGAAAATGCCCTTTGAGGACTAGTATAAAAGTGGTATGTAGAGACACACCTCGAACGTCATATTACGTAGATGAACGTCGAAGCGAGAACGAATTTTGGATGTAAGTAACGAATTTAATAATTTGTTGTATAAAAAGCTGCTCAAGGAGCTGTGTAAACATAAGCGTAACCAGGATGATCCTAAGGGGGGGGTTACAACTACCTGAAAGGGGGGGGTTACAACTACTGGAAGGTCTCTGAGGGCTATGGTGTTAAGCGTATAGAGCTCAAAGTACATCCCAATGGGGGGGTTACAACCCCCAAAACCCCCCCCTGGTTACGCCTATGTGTGTAAATAAGTAATTAAGTAACTAAGTAAGTGGACACCTTAAAATCGTATTCAGGAAACGGTGTCATATGCAGGGAAGAACTAAAATGATTCTTAGACCCGACATGTTTCTCTATGAGATTTCCTGAAAGGGTTTCCTAGCATACAAAACGACTATATGCCGGAAAGTAAGTGAGTATGTATAGAAAAAAAATAAGGAGAATCATGTTGTCGAAATTATAGAGTACCATAAAAACCTTCGTGTTGTCTATTGTAAATAAAGTAAATAAATAGCTTAGAGAATATCCTCATAAACTTGATTGTGCTGGGACAAAAACTGCAGATTTAGATATGTTTTCGACTTTCTGAAACCTTTGTAGAAGCAAAGTGCAAAAAGCAAGTGTAAATGTGAAGTAAAAAGAAATTGAAAGAGCCGTAGAGACTGGCTCCTATAGAACATTACCGAAAATCGTTTCTAAGGCCACAAGTTGATTTGGTTCGCAAAGAATTCGATCAGAATGTAACAGAAGAAGAACCAATTCAGCACCTATAAGATTGCCTATAGGAGGTGGTTGTATGAAGAAGAAGAGTTTACTAGAAAAGTCTGAGCTAACTGAACTGAGCGGTTTGAGACATATCTAATACAAAGTTGTGGTTCTCACTTGATATAATGGTAGGGGAGCAAAGTATGCTAAATGTGCAGTCACTCGAGCGTTATGGGGACCTATTGGGTTGTGAAGAGTAGGTCCTAAAACCAAAAAAAGTTAAGTAAAATTTTCCATTTTAGTGGGCGCTTGCCATTTTTTAATTTAATTTTCCATTTCCAATAATCGTTTTTTCCGATTATAACGCCATCTATCCATAATTCGAAAAAATGTTTCGAATAAAAGTTACTTATTTTTACGTAAGGAATCCAAATCCGCAATAAAAAATGGGGGCTTCTATTTAAGATTTTAAAGTAACCCCCCACCCCACCTCCTTGGGGAGTCGTGTTTGGTGCCATTCGATAGATTTTTTAAAAGTATCGAATAAGTGTATTTTACTGTTTTTCGATCTGATGTTCATTTCGCGAAATATCGCGGGATTCGTATTTAAAATATTAAATTTACCCCCCACCCCTCTCCGTGGGAAGTCGTGTTTGGTATCATTCGATAGATTTTTAAAATATATTGAGCACATATTTTTTAGTTTTTCAATCTGTCATTTATTTCGCGACATATTCGCTTATTTCTTGTGAAACTTTGGGACTCACCCATTTCCTTACCCCCTGCTCAAATCGTCAGATTTTTGAAATATACACTCCTTTGCATGTACTTAACTTACCTTATCTTAATCTGACAATTTCGAGTATTTTTAAGGATAGATTTTTTTTCGGGCCCCCCTTAACGAACTCCCCTGTGTTAAGAGCCAATATATGGTAGAGGTTCATCTGCAGGGTACCAGGTTTCTCCCATATGCTAATCTGACGCGCTCGAGTAACTGCAAAAATCCCCGCTTGGGCTCCCCTACCATAATGTTTGAAGAAGCGGTTAACTAAGAAGCAAAATTCATTTGCAGGTTGGTTAAAACGAAGAGAAGTGTGAGTGTGAGACGATGATTTGCAACCCTGTGAAACGAATGAATGCATGAATGAATGAGTAAGGTGAAATCAAGCAGTCTACATAAAAATTATGTTGTTTAACCAACGCGAAATGATCTTAAGGCCTTTTAGTCAAACAAAAGACGAACCTGTATATAAAATTGTGAAAACCAAAACAAAAGAAACATTATTTAACACCTTGAATAGTAACCCTAGGGTGCTATGTGGCACCAAAGGCTAGAGTTAACGAGATTACGAAGAACGTAGAAAGTAGAAGTAATGAGAAAAAGGATTGGGTACGAATAGAATGAGTAGAACAAAACTGAACGAATTAAATTGAGATGAAGCGGCGCGATGTGTGAAAATTTCAATAAAAATGGTTTCGAATTTATCTGCCCGTCTACGAATAATAGTTCAAAAATATTGACTTGCTGCGTTGCTGCTTGAATGTGAGTGTCTGTTTCAATCTAGGGTGTGCTGCTTGGAGCGAAGAATTGGAGGTGTTTATTTTGCTCAACATTGCGAGATAAGAAGTAAGAATGTATGTAAAAGCGGCATCGCAGTCAAAATTAAACAACGCAAACCAACGAAAAATAAATAAATGCTCTAGAATTGAATAAGACAAATTATACTATTTGATGTGAGACACAAATAATCGCAAATGAGTAATAATATTATTGCCAATAGAACTAATATCATAATATTATACCAATAATACAAGATAGCAGAAATAGCAACAAATAGATAAGTACAGTAAGGATAACGAAACCGGTACAGATAGAATCCAAATAATTTAAGAAGAAGAACGTGTAAGAAAAAGTATGCGTATAATACCAGATTGAATAAAAAATAATCACTTAAAATCATATAGCACAATAAATAATAACCAATGTTGTATTATTAAACAATGAATGATAAAAATATCATCATCATTCTCTTTGCCTTATCCCTATGCGGGGTCGGCTTCCCTAATTGCATTTCTCCACACAATTCTATCTTGGGCCATATCAATGTTAATCCCCTTTACCAACATGTCCTGCCTTATCGTCTCCCCCCAGCTCTTCTTTGGTCTTCCTCTCCTACTCCTTCCAGGAATCTGCACTTCAGCTATTCTTCGTATTGGGTGGTTAACGTCTCGACGTTGAACATGACCAAACCATCTTAACCTATGCTCTCTCATTTTGGCATCAATTGGTGCCACACCTAGACTTCCCCTAATATACTCATTTCTAATTTTATCCTTCTTTGTCACTCCACTCATCCATCTAAGCATTCTCATTTCCGCCACATGCATTCGCTGTTCCTCTTTCTTTTTCACTGCCCAACATTCAGTTCCGTACATCATAGCTGGTCTTATGGCTGTTTTATAGAATTTTCCCTTCAGCTTCATTGGAATTTTTCTGTCACACAACACACCACTCGCTTCTTTCCACTTCATCCATCCAGCCCTAATTCTACTGCATGCATCTCCATCTATTTCTCCATTACTCTGTAATACCGATCCTAGGTACTTAAAACTATTGCTTTTTACAATCATTTCACCATCCAAAGATACCATTTTATTTGTAGTAGCTCCATCTTTAAATGAACATTCCAAATACTCTGTTTTTGTCCTACTAAGTTTTAAACCTTTTTCCTCCAGAGCTTGTCTCCACTGTTCCAGTTTTTGTTCTAAGTCTCTTTCACTATTTCCTACTAACACGACATCATCAGCATACATTAAGCACCATGGAATGTTACCCTGTATTTTCGCTGTTATCTGGTCCAAAACTAATGAGAATAAATACGGACTAAGCACAGAACCTTGATGCAATCCTACTTTCACATGAAATTTATCAGTCTCTCCCACACCTGTCCTAACACTAGTCGTTACTCCCTCATACATATCCCTCACAATCTTTACATATTCACCAGGGACTCCTTTCTTATTGAGTGCCCACCACAGAATCTCTCGAGGAACTCTATCATATGCTTTCTCAAGATCAATGAATACCATATGAGCGTTTGTTTCTTTACTCCTGTATTTTTCCATCAACTGCCTTATAATGAAAATTGCATCTGTTGTTGATCTACCCTGCATAAAGCCAAATTGATTCTCGGATATTTCGGTTTCTTCACGTATCCGTCTATCAATTACTCTTTCCCATATTTTCATGGTGTGGCTAAGCAGTTTTATAGCCCTGTAGTTTGTACATTGTTGTATATCTCCCTTGTTTTTGTAAACAGGTACCAGTATACTGCTTCTCCATTCGTCTGGCATTTGTCCAACTTCCATAATTCTATTAAATAGACCTGCTAGCCACCTTGTTCCTGTCTCTCCCAATGCTCTCCATACTTCCCCAGGAATATCATCTGGTCCTACCGCTTTTCCTTTCTTTATTTTTTGAAGCGCTTGAGCCACTTCCTCGTTGGTTATTTTGGTGACCATTGCTGCTACTGTCTCCGTTGACTCTACAGGCTGTCTGTCAAATTCTTCATTTAATAAGCTGTCAAAGTACTTTCTCCATCTCTTTTTGACATCCCTTTCGTGAACTAGTATTTTATTATTTTCATCTCGGATACATCTAATCTGATTAAAATCTTTTGCTTTCTTTGCTCTCTGTTTGGCTATTTTATATATCTTCGTTTCGCCTTCCCTGGTATCAAGTTGATCGTATAGGTTTGAATACGCTTCTGCTTTAGCTTTTGCTACTGCTACTTTCGCTTTCTTTTTGGCGACCATATAGTTTTGAAGATCTATGTCCGATCTGGTTTCTTGCCACTTTTTATATAATTTTCTCTTCTCTTTTATGTTTCCTTGTACTTCATTTGACCACCACCAAGTCTCTTTATCTTCAAACTTCTTTCCTGACGTTTTCCCAAGTATTTCAATAGCCGTCTCTCTAATAATATTGGCCATTTTTCTCCAAATTGTGTTAGGGCTTCCTTTCATGTTCCAACATATTTTTTCTACTATTCTTTCCCTGAATAGACCTTCCTTCTCATCTTTTAGCATCCACCACTTGATTTTTTGTGGTCCTCTCCGATATTTTTGTTTAGTTTCGCTTTTTACTTCGATATCCAGAACAAGCAGCTTATGTTGTTGGCTTACTGTCTCACTAACTATTACCTTGCAGTCCTTGCATTCACGTATGTCTTCTTTCCTTATCATGAAGTAGTCTATTTGGGATTGATGTTGTCCACTTTTGTAGGTAATAAGTTGAGTTTCTCTCTTTTTAAAGAATGTGTTAACAATCGCCATATCCAATGCTGTTGCTAATTCTAGCATGTCATCTCCAGCTTCATTTCTAGTTCCAAAGCCTAATCCCCCATGTATTGTTTCATATCCTGTCTTGGCTTGGCCCACATGTGCATTGAAATCACCTCCTATTATAACTTTCTCCTCCGCTGGAATATCACTCAGTATGTCTCCCAATTGATCATAGAAAGCTCTTCTTTCATTCTCACCCAGACCTGTTTGAGGAGCATACACACACACAACATTCAATACCTCTTTATCAATTACAAATTTCACTGACATCATTCTATCACTCGTTCTTACAACATCTACTACGTTATCTTTCATTTCACTATCAGCAATTATACCAACTCCATTTCTAGTGTTACTACTCCCTACATACCACAATTTATATCCATCACCTAGTTCTTTCGCCCTTTGTCCTTTCCACCTAGTTTCTTGAATACAAGCAATTTGAACTCTTCTTCGTTTGAGCGCATCCACTAACTCCAGACTCTTACCTGTAAGACTACCAAGATTCCAAGACCCTATCCTGATTTTTCTAACCTGCAATGGTGTTCCCCCTGAGATAGTCCTCACCCGGAGATCCGAATGGAGGCTCATTTTACTTCCGGAACATTTTACCTCAGGAGATGCCATCATTTCAGTATAAGTTTTTATTTCGTTTGGAGAAGGTCTTTTCATTATTATGGCCTGAAAAGATTTTTGGATATTTGATGCCTGAATGCCTTTTCTATCAGCACCATACCCTGCCCTGTCCTGCACGTTTAGCCAATACACCACCAATGCAACCAAAGTGCAGTATTACCCCACACCCGCCTGCATTTTTCTGTATAGGCCAGGATCCCTACTGTAAGGACTGCCCTATAAGCCAATGTATTGTTGCCCGTATCCCGCCACTAGGAGGCACGTACTTCATTCGGGATACAATGAATGATAAAAATATAATAATAGAAAAATCAAAATGTTTATATAATCAAATAATTATATTATGTAATGTGATCAAATAAAATTGTTAAACAGTATGAACACACTTAATTATGTAAATTAATTAGATGTAATTTAAATATGAATAGATTTTTCGAAGGACCGTTTAATTGATATTAAGATATTGATGAAGTAAAACAAAGGATGAAATAACTATATTAATTAATTAAAAATGAAAATCCGGCTCGAAGGACCAAAATGAAGCGTCTAATGTCTTCTGATTGATGAGTAATGGTCGCTGGGTTTAATTAGTTAGGTAGTAGAGACAATGGACTGTTTAGATTTGTAGAGATAAGATATATATGGGCATTTAGAATAGCAAAAATGAATAAATGTGTGTGTTTGTACGCAAATGTGAAAAAGTTGACCTGGCTATATGTTCATAAATTGTATCAATGTTAGAGAAAATATCGCACCTACCTTTAAAATGGGTGTAATTGGCCGGTATCTCCAGGATTGGGCAGCATCTCCATGACGGAACGGCCACCCGGGTGGTAAACTAGGCAAATGTGTCTCGTTCGACGTAGAATTTCGTACTGACTTTTTGTCGTCTTTTGCGGGGCCGAGGAGGTAACAGCCCTTAGCTTGGGTCATAAATTATTGACGCATGTGGTGCTTTGAAAGGCATTAGTGTCAAAGATGCCTTTGTGTTAAAAGTAAAAGTGCGTTTTCTCTGAATATCTGCTCAAAATATGATACAGCCAGTCATTTTACAGGGCAGTGTTGTAAAATACAAAATATAGGATGAATATCAAATAAGATTATAGGTTTTAAAAGAAATTAATCGTATTACATAATTAACTAGTCATATGCTTAACTATAAAAAACTAATAAACTAAAATACTAAAATACGTTGCATACTTTCCCAAACATATGTCATTATTTACTTTACTGTTTAAAATTCTGTTTATTTGAAAAATGAAAAGATCGATATATCTTTATTTCTGAAAAGTACGGTCGACGGAAAAGTTTTGTAACGAACTCGTAAATTAAAATGGCGATTAACAATCTCGAATATTAACGCGCTCGCCCCGCTTACGCGTTAAAATATCTCAATTGTTAATCGCCCTTATTACACTTATTGGTTAAATAACTATTAATGTTGTTCTGAAACTATCTCCCTGTGGCATTTTCATGATTAACAATTGTGATTGGGAAATAAGCCACGATTAAATTGAAAAAATGATTTTATTTTATTAAATTTAGTAAAATTTTGTATTTTGGCAACGACATCCGATTTGGGCGTCGAAACGTTAATAAAATTATGTTTTCAATTTAATTGTGGCCTATTTCCCAATCAAAATGGTTAATAATAATTTTTTAATAATAATTGAAAAACATGTACATTTTATACACTTTGTGTCTTAAAGGTATCTTGTCATACCATTAGTTAGTCACGAAGGACTTGCAATTCGTTTTGTAATTCTTCTACCAACTGTATTTTGAATTATGAGCTTTATTAGCTATATAAAGAGTTTCGTTGACCCAATCTCACAAAAATTCTTTTAGTAATGGTATTAATCGTGTATTAATTATATTATTAAATTAAACCTATTCACCAGTGATAATTATAGAGGCATCACCCTAATCAATATAGCATATTATAAAGTATTGTCCAACATATTGTACAAAAGAATGCTGCCCTGCGTCTAAAGAATAGTGGGAGGATATCAGTGCGGCTTGCGACCAATTAAATCAACAATAAACCCAACATTTACAGGAAGACATATTCATGAAAAAGTTCGACACCCACCTCATATTCGTGGATTTCAAAACCTCATACAACTCAGTTAATAGGTATAAACTTCTACTGACTACGATGGAATTCCATATACCGCTTTATCTTTTGCAACTCACTGAACTTACACTCACAGATGCAGCGAGCATTATTTTTAATGATATTAACGTCACCGAAGAAATCAAAAGAAGAATAGTGCTTGCCAATAAGTGTTACTTCGAGTTGAGAAGACAGCAGAACTACCTAGTCAAATTAAAGTGACCATCTATAAAACAGTAATAAGACTAACTTATGGAACAGAAACGTGGTCACCAAGACCAAGAAGACCAAGACTGTTTAAACGTTTAGAGCGAGTAATCCTAAGAAAAATACATGAAGGAAGAAAACAGCAAGGTTTGTGGCGCAGTCGTTGCAACTTTGAGTTGTATAGAGGTATTGGGAATCCTGACGTAATATTCCTTAAGGTGACACGTTAAAGTAGACGTATATGACTTGTAATTAGGCGAGAGGAAGGTGCACCAGTCGGAAAAGTTTTTTTCCTAAAAAGGCCGATTGGACAACGAGCCAGATGAAGACCGAAACTTAGAGGACAATTAAAAATCTATTGAAGGTAAAGCATGAAGAGTTGCCGGAGACAGGTGTGAATGGAGGATTGTTATGAAGAAGGCTTTGGCTTATAACTAGTTGTAATGCCACTCATGATGAGGGTAAAAGTAAACCTACGGCAGACTGGTCACTATGACATTTGAAGACCCAATATATGGTGTAGAATATCATGGCTCCCACTTTGAGTTTCCACCCGCATTATCGTTCCTTTTTCTTTGTATTTGTTATAATTTGAGCTGCTATTCAAGCAATACTGGTGGTCGCAACCACATTCGCGTGTGTTAAGGTCACTTACACGGTGCTGTCTGTGTTCCGATGTTTCTAGAAGAACGTAAACGACATTTATTTGTATATTGATGATAATATGTTTTTATACCTACTTATGGCGTAAAATTACCCACCTTAGTGCAAAATATCCCTAAATGAAAATTTTTCGTTTTAAGGTATCGCACGGCAATATTTTTCTTGGTAATAATGACTTGTAATTATTCGATTTTATGGACTCTTTAGGTCACCGTTGTTTATTGATGTAACTTACGCTTGATATGATGAAGAGGCTACAAAAAAATGTATAAACATGAGATCTAAAATTTATGCACACCTCTTGTGAATGGAGTATAATGTATAATATGAAATGAACCATTGTAAGTTTAACAGATTTACTTAAGGGGTAACATCAGCGTGCGGAAAACGCGTTCCAAGATTGCACCTTCTATTTTGAATATTTTGTCGAAATATTTGGCACACAAATTCGGAATAAGTATAGTACATAATGGCGGTAGAGCCAATTTGAGAAATATGTGTTAGTATGTGGAAATCACTCTATAATTAAATAAAATAAAAAAAACGATTCTGCACCGCCATTAAGAAGAAAAAAGAAGTACACTTTCTTCATATAAACTTTTTATCCCATGCTTAGATTTTATGTCACATTGAAATTACTAAAAATCGATTATCTATAACAAGAAATCGAACTTGACTGGCTTGGCAACATTTAGCGCGCCTATGAGTATAATAGTGACTTTTATCTTAATATTGTGCCTTCGTTCTTGATAGTATAGTGTCACTGTCACTGTCGAACTGCCGACTCACTGTAGAAAGTTCGCAGAACTTTCGAAAAAAAAAATTTATGACGCGCTGATGTAGCCCCTTAAGGGTTATCAAAATATTTGGAAATGGTCACTTATTATACGGATTTTCATGTTATTTATTCTTTTTTTTTTTACAAAAGGTTTATTTGTCGGAAATATTAAACATTGAATAAATCCAAGACCCGACTAACAAATCATTTTTCATTTCATATTTTAGTACGTACTAAAATTTTAAATGACTTTATGGATAATAACCGATTTTTCGTTTCCTTAGTGTTACAAACGATAACAACTAAATTTACCTTTTTATAGACATCGTTATAAACAGATGCTAAACGTAATCAGAGCAAAAATTATACAGTTCTTAAGGAACACATGCAATTTTGCAGTTTTCGTGCTTCCCGCTCATTTAAGACTCGCAGTTATTCGAATTTACAGAAAAGACTTGCCACTTTATTTTGCTTGATTCCATTATGTCGACATATTTTATATTCAAAAAAGGGGTAAGAAGTTTTATGTAGTTATGTAGGATTTTATCTTTTTGTAATGTTCTTGGCGCCAGTAGAAGACATGCAGCGATTTGATTGATGTTCCCTCTTAGAATTTTAATATATTTAAAAAAAGTTTCCATCGTTTCCTTTTTATGATAGCGTAATAATCGTTTTATATTTCTAATACGTTGGTGACTTTTATTGTTTAATTATACATCAGAATTCTTTGAGTAAACGACTCTTTCAACACTAATAGAACCAATGAACAATCAAAATTGATAATAATAATTCTATTAGTTTTTTTTATTTCCTCCTCTTCATTTCGTTCCTTTCCTATTGGATAATGGGAATCACTAAGGCTATTTGTAGTTCTAGAACATCACACAATTTAATACTCCACAGTCAAAAATGCCTAAAACTTTAAGACAAAAAAGTTATGCGATATTACGCGTTGTCCTACCCAGGACGGACACCTATGACCGGTACTAGAAATTAGCAATTGATGAAATCGATTTATCTCTGGAAGATAAATAGGCGTACCAGTTTTCGTTTTTCTCAATAGAAGCGCACTGGAGGTATTAAAAAAAATAATTACGAGACGCATTTTCAAAGAGTTCTAGCTCCCTTAGGAAGGAAGCATTTTCGGACTAGGTGAATTGAGTTAAATTGTCTTAAAATTATCTGAGGAATCTCCTGTCTTCGTTTGTCAAAAGAGTTTATGGACACCATGTATAATCCCAATTAACCGCAATCAGAAATTCATTAGAAATCATAGTACCTATATAATAAATTATATTACATTATAAAATATGATAAAAAACACGAAAAAGTCATGATGCTTTCCCGACAAAGTACTCGGTTATTTTGTGCTTAATAACTTTTTTAGTATTGGTAATCAAATCCTACTAATTAGTTTCTTGCACTAAATGGGAATTTCTTTTTAAAAAACTTGGGCATTAAAAATTCCACAAGTAAATAACTTCTACACAAAGTTCGCTTTGCTTTGTGACACAGAAATTTAAATTAACTTTGAAAAAACAACGAAGTACCTAAATAATTGGTATCAATCAAACCCAAATAATAGGGCTTTTCATTCATATTATTATTATATATATAATATTAATATACACGGATTACACGACATATGACAGAAGCTCGAAACAAATGACAATCGATGAAAATCCCTATGATACGAGGTATGAATTTTTCTCAACTAACAAAGATAAAAAATGTAAGATTTCGAGTAAATTGTTATTCAATCAAAATTACCTTTTTTCGAGTTTGTCGCTTGTCTTTGTGAGTGTAGCAAATATAATATAGTTGTAGGTATTTGCTACACTTTTGTATCTTCTTCAATGAGGTGAAGAAAAGGATAAATTTGTGGATGTTGAGTGCACCTACATATTTCCTTCTCACTCCTGACGAAGGCACATATTATAATTGTTGCAAGTCGATAAATGACATTCCATAACGGCTTACTAAAAAACAATATTGTTACAAAATTATGAGTATGATTTTTAATTTACAAATCCACTAGGAAAAAGGTTTCCTGTAGCTGGCTGTATACCATATATCACAAAAAATTTAAATAAAATCCTTAATAAAAGGATTATGTATTAAAATTCCCTAAAAAGGGCTACATCACAAATAAAGATGATTGATTGATGACTGATTTCCATAAATATCTATACCTTTTATAAAGAAAAGGATTTTACTTAAATTTTTAATTTACTTCTCAGTTACAATTAAATACTTTAGATTACACATTAAAAGTTATGTATTCATTTAACCTATTTCTTCCATACCTTTACGATATAACAAGTTCGATCTTTTAATGCATTGATGGTCATCATCATGAGCATCACATAGCGATAGCTGTACCGTCCACTACTAAGTATAGGCCACTTTCAGTTCTCCCGAGTTCTCCTCATCTTGTGTTGTATAAATGCAGTTTGTTGTAATCCTTTTTATATCATTAGTACGTCGTGTCTTAGGTTTTCTCGTACCTCTATAATATATTTAAAATCTAGGACACCACTTCATTATGAGTTTTGTTCATCTATTACTGTGCGCTACACCCTGTATCCTTTTTCTTCTTTACCATGACCGGCTGGTCATCTTCATATCACCACTTTTACTCTGGAAGGTACACCAGATCATGTGTGTATTTCGACAAACACCTTTACCTCGATTTCCAAAGAATATTGTTTTATTTGTCAATTTTCTTGGATGTCGAGTAATACATGAAGATTTATCGATCTTGTAAGAGCCCTACTTTATTCCCCATCGTTTTATCTGGATAGTTTTTGAAAACTGCTAATATCTTGATATCCATTATGTCAATTTTGTAACTTTCATTACCACCGTCTTTTAAGGAAGAAGTTGCAGCTCTGTTTTTTTCGTAATTTTGTAGTCAAGGATACTTATGGTAGACCCAATTGATATAGGAGCCTCTGTCGCATCCCTCGAACAGTAGTTTGAGTGTTTCGTGCTCTTACTAGTGTAAGGAATATGCTCCATTACATTCTTGAGCTTCCTTTTATGAACTTTTGGTAAGGATTGCCGGGAAAGTTCGCAATTTTCTCGGTTATACAAGTCGTCATATAAAGCTGGTTTCTACCAGCGAAATATTCTTGTTGATGACAATAATTTTGTTAGTTTTTGAGCTTGCAGAGTCCCGTTTTTTATCTTTGTTGATATGATCTATTATATTCCTACAAGCATGGGAGAAATATGCTGAATAAGTCTTTTTTAATTTCTTTTCTTACCTACATATTTAGAAAATGGACTCACATTTGTAAACAATTCATTATAAGAAAATAGAAGTTTAAGATTTTTATTAACTTATTTTTTCTATAGCTTTAAATTATATTCTATAGATTTATATAGTTTTCTAAACTCTATATTTTACGAAACAACATCTTTTACTTGATAAATATTACCGCTCTTCTACTCAGTACAATATTTGAATAGTAATTCTTATTCTATTAAGTTGAACGCCCCCTTATACAAACACTCGTTATTAAGTAATATTTTCATTTCATAAGTTCAAATATTTGGCTCATTACAGAGAACTTTATTAGTTTCTATAAAGAGCAAATGGTCAAAGTAAACACGAGGGTTTGCACTCACGTATTATTTTTGTCCGAATTGTTTGCTTTTTTGATATTTCCTCTTCCCGAGACGGACCATACGTCACGTCACTCACTAAAAATAATTACGGAGAGTTAAAGCGAGAGAGAGACAGAGAGAAGGGGCAAAATTGTGAGCATACTTGAGGCAATAACGTTTGTATTTTGTTTAAAGCTTTGGTTGATGGAAAACTTAAAATGTTGGGTGTTCCAATATTCATGAAAGATTTTAATTTGCTAACATTTTTGTGCAATAAAGTGTTGGAATAAAAAAATTTGGTAGCTGACAGTTTAGGCTTAGTCAAAATGGAGCTTAAGCCAGCCGCACACCAAAGAAACATGAAACGAAAAACATGAAACATGAAACGAAAAACATGTTTCATGAAAACAAAACACTGCTAAAAACATCTCAAAGTCCGCCTACTAATGAAACGAGTGTGATTCATGCTCATGACACATTTTTATTTTAGGAGAGTCTCATAAATGGCCGGATATATATTTGTTTAGCAGTGGTTTATTTCCATGAAACGTAATTTACGTTTCATGTTTCTTTGATGTGCGGCCGGGCTTATACGACAGTCCAGGCTGTATCGTCGCTCCCGTTAGATAAATTATTCCGATTCAAATTTTTTGCACAAACTTTCTCAAAAAGAGGTCCTTATAACACATCCACAGGGTGCCAGGCGGTACCGTGGTTGAAAAATTGTTTAAACGATTTTTTTTTAAACAAATTCACACAAATATTTTTTTTTACTTCAGAGAAATTTTTTTTTAGATTCTGTGAAAAATGCTAAATTGCCCATTTTCAATCCTTAACAACTTTTCTTCTTCTTCTTCTTCTTCTTCTTCCTCTTTATAAGCAATTCTGCTTGTTCATTAACGGATTGATACCTCTATGGAAGGTAGTCACTCCATCTATTGCGCGGTCGGCTGATACTTCTTCTACCTATTGGTGATTTATCTCTTGTTATTTTGATCACACATGTCTCCCCCATTCTGGTTATGTGGTTGTTCCATTCTCTTTTTCTGTTTAGTGTCCATTCGTTTATACACTGTACGTTACATTGTCTTCTGATATCTTCACTCTTCTTTCGATATCGCAGTGTATTTCCTGTAATTCTTCTCAGTACTCTCATCTCTGCCGTTTCCAGTAGTATTTGTGTTGTGGCGAATCGGGTCTTGTTTCTGCTGCATATGTCATTATTGGTCTTACACTGACTTTATAAAATCAACAACTGGTTTAACAACTCCGTTAAAAATAATTATTATGAAAGTCAAAAAGAGACCAAATCAAACTTTAAAGCCCCCTCTACAAGATCCTGAAGAAATTTTTGTCATTATTTTATTACTAAGCTGTTATTTTTAATTATTAACAATGAGCGCTAAGTGCGTATTGGGCGACCATAAATTGTAAGTGCGAAAGAGATGCACCATTCCGACCGTCCAATGCTGCATCTCACTCGCACTCACATTGAGGGCCGCCTCAATTAACGCTTAGCGCTCATTGTTGCTAATTAAAATGACATCTTAGTTATAGAAGTTACACAGTTAAAATGACATCTTAGTAATAAAATAATGACAAAATTTTTCAGGGTCTTATAGATGGGGCTTTAATCTTTGATTTGGTCAGTTTCTGACTTTTATAATAATTATTTTTAATCGAGTTATTAAGCCTTGAAAATGGTTATTTTCGCTTTTTTCAAATTGTAAATCGTTTATAACTCGACAACAATCAATTCTTGAGAAAAATCACAAGACACTTTTTTTGCTCAGAAGGACCCACAGAATCTAAAAAAAATGTCTGAAGTGAAAAAATTATTTTTGTGAATTTGTTTAAAAAAATGTTTAAACAATTTTTCGACCACGGTACCGCCTGGCATCCTGTGGATTTGTTATAAGGACCTCTTTTTGAGTAAGTTTGTGCAAAAAATCAAATCGGAATAATTTACCTAACGAGGGCGGCGGTACAGCCTGGACTGCAAGAAAACAACGTGTTGTCATTATTGTTTAATATTATTTTAAAATAATTAAATTTTGGGGCCATAGTTTGAAAATATCGTACAACATATGGTCGGAATATTGATTTTACTTCGTCCACTGTGAAGATAGTAATTGATAGTAAACTATGAAGATAGACTGAATCAATTAAGGATTCCAATGAACTGTCAGTGGTGGCCGGTGGATGGCTAAACTGACATGGCCATAGACATAGTTAAGGGGGGTGGTCATGGCGTATCTAATGTTTACATTGAATATTGACAAATTTGTAAACAATATCCTGTTTGGTTTTGTTTTTTTGTTAATTGTGTAGCGAAATTTGTGAAATTGTGATAGCAAATTAAATATGAAGTGGTTTAAACATTGGATACGCCTATGGATGACAGTTTCGCCATCCAGCAGCCATAATATATCACGTGATTTGGAATGCCTAATTGGATAACAACTTAAACACACTGACTGTCTAAAAAAAGCCGCTCAAATCTGAATATATATGAGTAGTGTATGGCAGTGTTGGTGAGGAAAATCAATGCGGCGTCGTTTTCAAGCATTGCTTATTTCAAGAAGCTTTCTATAGCGTATACTTACTAAAGATCTGCATTTATGTACATGCTTACAACGTTCTATTTATACAAGAACTGAAGCCTAATGCCCATGCACAACTTGTCTCAGTTCGTTGAATGGATTATTATTGAACATCAACAAATGGATGCTGATTTTTCGAGCAAAATCATCCTAAGCGATGAAGCATATTTTCATCTTAATGACTGGTAATCGTCAACATTAACATATTTGGGGTTCTGAGAACCCACACATAACTGCCAAACGAAAAAACATCTACACTGTGTCACTGTTTGATTCGGATTTTGAGCTGGACGCATCGGTAGACCATGCTTCTGATTGGTCCAAAATGAGGCTGGTCAAGCAATGAATACTGCTGATGCTCGATATTGCAACATGGTAAGTGAGTTCTTTATGCCTAAATCTGAATCATATTGATGTGGAAGACATGTGGTTCCAGCAAGACGATCTCACATGCCATACAGACCATCAAACAATTCAACTACTGTATGAGACATTTCCTGGTGGTGTAACGTCCCCTTTCGGTGATCAGAATTGTCCCCCTAGATCGTGTGATTTAACACGTATGAAGTTAGACCCAATTTAGTTTTATTTTCTGAGGAAGGTGCCAAATACAACGAATGAAATATATCACTGCTATAATCTGCAAACATGGGTCGCCATTGATGCAACATCCTCAACGGAATAGTTTAATTTGGTTTGAAGGAAAATTAATAGTTTTTTTTCATTTATACGACAATAAAATAAAGAAAAATGGGGAAGTGGAAATTCAAAAATTAATGGAGCGAGCCTTCCAAAAGTTGTCTTAATACATCTCAACGTCTTGTAAAATGAATCATTCAAACAGTGATAATTACATTTTATGTTTATATTGTTTTTCCTAGAAACTATAGTAGGATATTATTTAAATCTGTTTGACGAACAACGAGGGTGAGCTTTTGTCTTTTGTGTATCTGTTTTCTTTGAAATAATTTTAATAACAGCTATGATAAATGAATAACTAACATGTCAATAATAAATTCCCATAAAGACTATTAGTCTAAGAGCCAGAGGATTGAGTACCTATGTTCTTTTATATGTCCTCGGTACCTCGATACGATTTTTTATGTTTTTTAGTGAATAATATATTCGATTTTTCGAAGGTGTAGCATAACAGATTTAACTGAAACCCTCAATGTCACTTGCACCGCATAAACGAACGTCTGTTTTATCTTTTCAGAGGTTGTTCAGATAAATGGGTTTTACTGTACCAGGCTAAAAACTCGTCAGATAATTTGTTATTAATAATTTAATTATTTAAATTATTGTATCTCTTAAACTTCTTCTTCTTCTTCTTTTTGTATAGACATGGCTATATCTGTTTTTTTTTCAATGTGCCTCTAGTAAGTTGTAGTTCCATCGTTTTCGTGGTCTTCCCACTGATCGTCTTCCTATTGGGGAACCGGCTCTCGCTGTCCTGACTACCCTATTTGTTGTCATTCGGCTTATGTGGTCATTCCATTCTATTCTTCTGTTTCTTACCCAGTTATTAATGTTATAAATTGAAACAGACTGTATGACTTGTACACACTTCTAAATAGGTCAAACCGGCAAACAGGTGTATGTTCTCAAAGAAATTGAAAGTGTGTAAAAAATTTTTGAACTCGCAATGGTTTGACGCAGCCATGTTGTAATTTTAAACTAAAATAGAATTTAGATGTGATAAACTTCTAATTTTAAGGGTTTTATACCCGATATCTGTGGCTTTTGCCCAGTATCCATGATTTATCATGTGAATTTTAACAATTGCTTTTCTATGAAGGATTTATAAGAGGACGAAGCTCTGATAATGGCACGTTATGTGTTGAAAGTACTTAGCTGATTATTAAAAAAAATTTTACACACTTTCAATTTCTTTGAGAACATACACCTGTTTGCCGGTTTGACCTATTAATGTTATACACCTTGCATCTCCGTCGTATATCTTTACTTCTAGCTGTGTCCCATAGAGTCTTACCATCGATTTTTCGAAGGGTTTTCATCTCCGCTGTTTCGAGCAATCTTTTTGTCCTCTCTGTGTCGGGTCAAGTTTCTGTCGCGTATGTCATTATTGGTGTGATCACTGTTTTGTAAATTCTGCCTTTCATTTCTTTTCCGATATTTTTATTTCTCCATATTGTGTCATTCAGGCAACCTGCGGCTCTGTTTGCTCTATTCACTTGATCTTCCACTTCTGTTTCGAGCCTTCCGTAGCTAGATGGTGTGATGCCTAGGTATTTAAACTCCATCACTTGTTGTATTATCTGACCTTCCAGCTCCAATTTACATCTTATTGGATCTGCTGTTATAACCATGCATTTTGTCTTTTGTGAAGAAATTGAAATGTTAAATTTTCTGGCGATTATGTTGAATTGGTGCAGCATACGTTGTAAATCATCTTCACTTTGAGAGATTAGTATTGCATTGTCCGCATAGCAGATTATTTTAAGTTGTTTTTCTCCCATTTGGTATCCTTTTTTAGTTCTTACTTTTTTATTATTTCGTCCATGATCAGGTTGAATAATAAAGGACTCAAGGAATCCCCCTGTCTTATCCCATTGTCGGCTTCAATTGGGTCAGTTAATTCATCGTCCACTGTTACTTTTATTGTGTTATTCTGGTAGATGTTTTCGATCGTTTCAATTATTCCTAGAGGTACCTCTCTCGAGTATAACAAATGGATAACGTCCTTTAATGTGACCCTGTCAAATGCTTTCTTAAGGTCCACGAAACATAAATATGCCGGTTTGTTGTATTCCAACGATTTCTCTTGAACTTGCCTCATTTTAAATATAGCGTCAGTGCATGACCTTCCCGACCTAAAACCTTGTTGTTCTTCTGCTAATGTTATAATTTCATTCAATTTGTTTGTTATCACTTTGGTTGTTAATTTTAATGTTGTGTTTAATAAGTTAATTCTTCTTTAATTCTCCGGGTCCGATTTATCTTATTTTTTGAAGAGAGGTATTAGGATGCTTGATCTCCATTCTTGTGGTATTCTGTTTTGTTCTATTATTTTTTGTATTAGTTTTAATATTTGTTTAGTTAGATCTTGTCCTCCATACTTTAGGAGTTCCTTCGATGTTCTGTCCTCTCCTGGAGATTTTCTATTTTTTAATTTTCTTAATGCTTCCTTTACCTCTCCCTCCTCGATGTTTATTTCTTCGTTTGTTGTAACTTCAGGTGTTGGTGGTTCATTATCGTCGCCTTTAGCAAATAGAGATCGGAAGTACTCTGCCCATGTTTCCTTCTAAATGTGTTTCGCTTTTATTAATTCGTTTATCTCCTTTCTTTGCCCTCTGATCATTCTCCATACTTCTTTTTGTGTTCCGTAGAAGTCGTGTTCCATCTGTTTTGAGAAACTCTGCCAGTGCTCCCTATTTATTTGCCTCACTAAAGTATTCGTTTCGTTTGTAGTGGTTGTATGCCTGTTGTGTTTGTTTCGTTCTTTCTTTCTTCTTTCTTCTTTCTTTCTTCTTTTCTTCACATTTTATCTTAACTTCCTTTCTAAACCACGGGGTTTTCTTCTTTAATATGTGAGTATTCGTTACTTTTCTCTCTCCAAGTGATTCTGTTGCAGCGTTGATTATGTTATCTTTGAGTTTTTGCCAGCTTTCATCGACGTTATCGTTTTCTATTATTCCATTCTCAGCAATCTTCTCTGATATTCTTTTCATGTATAAGTATTCCGTGGATCCCGTATGTACTCCTTCGACTTTGATTTTTGTTTGTGTTGGTGCTGCACTCTTGGGTGTGAAAATTTTTATAATTTAATCCTATTTTACATAATACTAAGCTATGGTCGCTACCTACATCTGCTGAGTTGAGGCATCTTACGTCGATTATTTTTGATGGATGTATATCTCTGTTGGTTACAACATAAGCTATCATAGATCTTTGTCCACGGGTGTTATTGAATGTATATTTGTGTTGGTTTTTGTGGTCAAAAAATGTGTTGTTTATTCACGTTCGTTATTCGTACAGAAGTTTATCATCAGTTCTCCATTTTCGTTTTTAACATTTTCATTGTGTTTTTGCTTAATTCCGGGTATTACTTGGTTACCTATTCGAGCGTTAAAATCCCCCAGTATTATCATCTTCCCTCTAACTTGATCTACTACTTGTTTTAATTCGTCATAAAAGATTTCCCTTATTGTTTGAGGCTTGTTATTTTCTGGGCCGTATACTCCGATGATGTTCAGGTCTTTCTTTTACATTCTAATTTTTGCTGTGACAATTCTTTTCGATATATATTGACACTCTTTGATGTGATTTTGGTATTTTTTATGTATTAGTAATGCTACATCTTCTTTGACCCTGTTTTCTTTTGCTACTCGACTGTAGATTAGTATATATTCGCCTAATCTTGATTGTCCTTTTCCTTCCTTTTTTGTTTCCTGTAGAGCGCATATATCTATTTGTTTCTCTTTTAATACTTGGGTGATTTCTTGATCTCTAGTGTTGAGTGATCTGATGTTCCATGTGGTAATTCTCATCAATGTTTTTCTTTTGTCCTTATTTCTCGCCATGGTCGTCTTCATATGATCAATCCGGTTCCGAGGATTCATATTGTCTGTTTGAGCAGTATTCATTTTTCCGATTGGTAGGTTGCTAATCTTGCCAATCAACCCTTCACATTTTATCCGGGCTTGGGACCGGCTGTGGCAACCGCAGAGCTACTCGATCCACCCTACAATTACCCCAGACAGTGTTTATCTCTTAAACTATTAGAGATATTTATTTTGTCAAAATGAAAATTGTTCCTTGTAAAAACATTAACAAAATGACATTTGCTAAACTTTGATCCGATTGTTAGAACCGGAGTTATAGCAAATGTCGAGAAAAACAATTGTTAAACAGGCATTCGATGGGGCTTTTCCAAGTACAAGTCAGCTTTCATACACGCGATTAAATTTCAAAGCCCTCTTACCCTCATTTTAAAGGTAATTGTTTCATCTTTAAAAAAACTTTGCAAAATTACTTTGTCTTTAAATAAAAAATTTATAACAATTAAATATTCAAAATTTCAATCAAAAGTTGCGAACTATTTTGTTTATAAGAGGTTTCATCAAAATTAAGCTATACACTGTGAAAATCTGGCCAATGGAAGTTATAGAACAACTCAAAACGAACATTGGCAGCTATGGTAAATGTTCCTATGTTAATTTTTGACCAAGAATGTAACTTTTAACAACGCGCTCTGAGGGGCAAGATTAGCTCGTAGCCAATGGGGGCGCGCGTAAACCGCACGCGTATATCAATTTCTTATAAACAAATTAATTCGCAACGTTTTAGTGACATTTTTAATGTTGTAATTGTTATAACTTTCATATTACTACTACATGTCGGTTTATAACGTTCTTTCTTCTAGTATAAACTAATTTTTCAAAGCATTTCTGTTAAAGTTGAAACAGAAACAATTACGTTTAAAATGAGGTGGTTTTGAGAGTTAATCGCACGTTCGAAATATGAGTTAGGCCGTCCGCAAATGGGTCGATTGAAGACACGTCTCGCAGTTCGCGCGTTTTGCTCGTCTTGTACGAACCCTGCGGCACAAGCGATTGATCACCGCACACTATTCGATTCAGTTTTCTCACATCTTCCAATAAGTAAGAACGCATTTTTTATATATCAACCAAAACGACTGTTTTGATCTGTGAAAAGTACGGTACCTATTGTTACATTTTTAGTATAATTTGTGTCCGGGAAAAGTCCCATCGAATGCGTATTTTGCAATTGTTTTTCTCGACATTTGCTATAACTCCGGTTCCAATAATCAGATAAAAGTTTACTATGTAAATGCCATACTGTTAATTTTTTTGAAAGGAACAATTTTCCTTTTGATAAAATTAAATATCTCTAATAGTTTAGGAGAAAGAATCATTCAAACAATTAAATTGTTAATACCAAATTATCTGACGGATTTTCAGCTAGGTACCCTCGAAAAGTCCTAAGCACATTACACAAAAAAATATCAAAGTACGGTGGGACACAAAACTTCATACTCAACTCCCCCTGGCTCTTAGATTATATTTTTTGCGATTAAAAATTTTATGTCTGTTGATACTTCCACGCAATGCATCTTATTTGTAAATTTGCCATTGGCCATTCTGTACATTCCTTTCTTGTTCGCTGCATGTTGAACGACGATAAAAAGAATGTCCCACTCTAAAAAATATCAATAACTGCAGAACGGCAATGAAAAAATGCTTTTAATTGGCTACTATTTATTGTTGCTATCTGCGATTGCAGCATTATCGGCATGACACCCACATCGGTTTGATTAGATATATCACGACATAAATTTCTTCTTCAAGATAAGGGTCTCTATTTAAATGAGGTTAAGGCAATTCCTTTGCCATATGTACCCAACGCAATTCTTGAAAGTGGTTCGTATATTATGTTCCGTATTTTATATTATGTTTCGTACACGTACATTGATTAGGGTTTATGTGTCTCGTTATGATTTAAGACAGATTGTTTGTTATATGCGAAAATTTAAACAAAATATATAATCCAATTAATCTACATCACACATGGTCTTATCTAGCAAACAATAGTGGTTTTTATCGATATTATTCTTTTTACACTGCCTATCCGTTCCGAAAGTGGGCGATCAGCCATGGTTATCCTAACTTTGCTTGCTGCTTTTCGGAATAGTCCGGTTGTAGATGTATTGAACCACTTTCTCAGGTTTGGAAGCCAAGATATTATTCTTAACTACCTTGCCCTGAAGAATGAATTGCAACAAGCCATACCTCTGTTTATTCCTCATAACATGGCCAAAATATTCTAATTTGCGCTTTTTAATTGTGTTAATAATCTCGCATTCCTTTCCCATTATGCGTACGATTCTCAGTAGCCTTAACATTAGTCACACGATCCGCCCATGAAATTCTTAAAATGCATCTGTAACACCACATCTCGAAGGCCTCGACGTTCTTAAGAAGCTTCAGAAAGAAAGTACATAGCATCTGATCATAAAGATTTTGGTAGCAAGTGGTAAATCGTGATGTGCTCATCCGGGCGGCTCATAATTTTTTTCGTTTATTTCTCTAATTTCTTTTTAGTAATTTAAGCATATGAGATTATGCTTGATCATGCATAGGAATATATGATCTTGCTTGAATAGTCAAAAAATTCCTACTCCATTACAATTCTTCTGCATAAAAAAGGTGACAACATGAACCTAAAGACTTACAGGTCAATTTCTCTACTCAACCATTTATACAAACTGTACTTCAGAAACAGAAACTGAACTAGTCTAGTAGTCTACTAGTCGACCAGTCTAATAATATCTACAAAAAGGAGCAATCGAGTGTTCTTAATATAATTATGTACATAGTCTGATAAGCCATGTTCTAAAGCTTTACAAAATGTTTTTGTACAAACTTGTACAAAAGCTATACAAATTGTACGATTTTGTTGGATGCACGGTCACACACGATCAAAATTTTTGTCAATTATTTGAATTCGACAAAATCGAACGACGCCGCAGTACTGTTAGTGGTCAGCTTAAGAGTAAACAATAGCGATCAACAGGTAGCAACAAAATATAACTTCGAGAGATAGTATCATAAACTTTGGCAACAGTGGTAATCTTTGACATTATCTAAGATTAATATTTTGACAATATCATAGTCTCGCTAAATGGAAGTAATAGAAAACGATTTTATTATTAATAAATAGATATTTATAAAAATAAACCAAAATGGGTGAAAATTTTATGTTAAGATAGGTATTTAGAAAGGTATATTCATGAAATATCTAATAATAAAACAATAATAAATAATCATTTTTTGTTGTGAAGAGAAACAAATTTCGATTTTCGCATAATTTTGGCACGGTTTTTAATGGACTTTTTTTTGGAAGGTTTCACTTTATTTTTCGTTTGATTTACTTTTTACATTTTATTAAACTATTGATAATATTTTTAGAATAAAAAATCCTCCTAAAACTTTATATACTCGCATTAGAATTCGAAATATTTTTACGTAAAATATACTTACCTACCTACATATAACTAAAACTCACAATTAACAACAATCTATTCTTTCAAAGAAGCCAACAACTTATACAACAACAACAAATATATAATAAATTAACTATCAATAAACACTACTTTCCTGTGAAACAACAAAAACGAATTCTTAAATTAACACACTACTGCACTAAACAGATAAAGAGGACAGAACATATTAGAGAAAATCTGACGCAGGTTTGTCAAAATGACAGTGATAATTTCTCTATGTTGCCTAATTAGTTATTTGGTTATAATATGTTCGATTTCTTGTTAGAAATAAAAATTTTTAGTAGTTCCAAGATTACACAAAATCTAGGCATGGGATAAAAAAGTTTATTTGAAGAAAGTTTTTTTTTCTTCTTAATGGCGGTACAGGCTCCTTTTTTTTAATATTTTATTTAGTTATAGAGTAATTTCCACGTACTAACATATTTCTGAAATTGGGCTCTGTACCGCCATTCTTTATTATATTACGAATATGTGTGCCAAATATCTCGACAAAGTATTCAAAATTAGAGCCGCAATCTTGGAACGCGTTTGTTGCTACCTGTTGATCGCTACTGTAGCCTCTTAATGTAAATGTTCAGCAGTTGGAGCACGCAAAATAGAATTCTATTTTAGTGACGTCATGTTGCCTAGCAACCGTCGATTCTCCCATTATGAAATTCTATTTTGTGACGTCAGCAAAATAGAATTCTATGTTGCGTGCTTTGGGCCCACAAAAAAGATTAAATTTTTAAAACAAATTATTGTTATAATAATGCTATTAAATAGATTATTGTTAAATTATTTAAAAAGATAATGGAATTTAATTTAATGTTAAATTTGATTTTTTCGACAGTCACATCTACGATACAGATTACACAAACTAACACAAAAGTAACATACGAAAACAGTTAGAATTTGATCCCTTGGTGGCAGTAACATCATTTCAAATAATATTTTTTCAACAACAGATTGCTAGGAACCATAAAATCAAGACAAAATTTCATTTGCACGGAAAGTAGACATTACCTAAAAAGATCAGGTTATGAAATTTTCCCAGAATTTTCAAACTTAATTTTCATTACACTGACATTTGTGGCTAAATCCCATATAAACGTAATACTAAATTAAACATGTCACAAGGACAAGTTTCAGAACCTTACAAAAACAATGGTTATTACAAAAAAAAAACAGAAATGTAAGTCCTAACATCAGAGTTTACAAGAAACAAATAGAGAAGTTTTTTTATTTGTTAGTTGTTCCTCATGTTCTTAACCTGTGATTTTTCGTTTAATAGTGAAGCATTTTTTTGTGCATCTAAACATAATCGCGATACCCCTTTATGTGCAGCAATGCTATCTCATGTTTTATCTTTTTTCACTTGAGTTTTGAACTCTTTTTTTTTTCCGGGTAAACCGCGAAAAATGTTTATCTAATATTTTCATGAAAATAAATGTTTGTTTATCGCTACATACTTGAAGGTTCCTTAATTTTCTTAATACATAACAAACATAACAATGTTTATTCTATTTGAAAGTCCTATAATGTTTATCCATTAATTTTCGTTTATATGTGTTTAATTTATATTTAGGTAATGTGGTTTTTAATTGTTTTACATGGTATAAGTTCGATTGGAATCTTGACCAATTTGCCTATTTCCCTAGGCAACTATGTATGTATACCACCTCGTTGTGTTAAATCTAGATCGACGTGGACCTACTATATTACCCGGATTATATGGTTCTGATACAGCTGACTTTAATATTGCTAGAAACAGCTTGTTTGTTTTCTATTCTTAAAGTTTTTTGGAGTAGAAATTTTCCAATTTAAGGATGACCCTATAGACACAAATAATGAAACCTGTAATGAGTGTCAAAAAGTGCTACTGACTCAGATATTAATAAAAAAGTGTGCAGTACAGTATTGAATAATCGTCGTGTGAAAGTGCGTGAGATACAGAACATATTGGCTAGCTTAAACGACCGTGGAACATAATTGTAACATAATCGGAAACTGATTACTTCAACAGGAGCACAAACTGGATAGTTTAATTGTTTAAAGTTAAGGGCAACATTTTGGCATGTTTTTGCTACAATATGAAGGGCATTATGCCAGCTTGTTGTGGCAAAAAAGATTCTACGAAAATGCAGAGGAAACTACCGAACGTGGCAGCTCTAGTTTAGTGGCAGACTTATCCAGCCAGATTATTCTTTTTAACGTTTTTTTCTAGTGTTTTCAAAGTTTCCTAATGTAAGCTGATCAAGCCTTAGGAACATGAAATTGCTAATTTGGAATGTCAGTTGGAATAAGTGTGTCGAGAGAGCAAGACCATATAGTCTAAGAGCTAGAGCCGAAATATCATCGTCATAAGTAATATGGAGTTTGGCATGTGAAATGTGTCTATTGTATATTGATAATTATGACCTCTTTCAGGCTGACACCTCAGTGGATACAGGAAGTAGCAATAAGGGATGAAAGGGGAAAGTTAGTGTAGTCTTTAAAGGTTTTCACCTAATATTTTGTTAAACCTCTATCGATTTGCATGAAAATTGGTGACTAGTTAGAGCATACCCCAAGAAATAAAAATGATTTGGTGGCAACTTGCCCTTTTACCCTGAGGGTGGATACCACCCCTTTTTGGGGGTAAAAACTATTTTATTAAAAATAACCCCACAAATCGATAGATTGACATATTATAAGTAAAATGTGTTATATCATGTTATTAAAATAAATCAATACTTTTTGAGTTATTAAAGATCAAAGATCTGTCTGTTTAAGAGCACATGCGTGAAGTTACGGATGATAAAAAGAACATATTAATTAATTGATGTTACTAAAATATTATTTTTATATTATTTCGATATTATAAATTTAGCAAAAGTGTATTCGAATGTACCCATCATTGGACACCCCCAGTTTCTGGACATCCCCAGTTTCTGGACATATTCAGTTAATATTGATAGAAAAAATTCAATTAAATATCGAAATAATATAAAAATAATATTTTACTAACATACAATTAATTAATATGTTCTTTTTATCATCCGTAACTTCACGCATATGCTCTTAAATAGACAAATCTTTGATCTTTAATAACTCAAAAAGTATTGATTTATTTTAATAACACGATATAACAAATTTTACTTAAAATTTGTCCCTCTATCGATTTGTGGGGTTATTTTTAATAAAATTGTTTTCACCCGCGGGAAGGGGTGGTATTCTCCACCAGGGTAAAAGTGCAAGTTGGCACCAAATCAGTTTTATTTCTTGAGGTATGCTCTAACTAGTCACCAATTTTAATGCTAATCGATAAAGGTTTAACAAAATAGGAGGTGAAAACCTTTAATGACTGCACTAACTTTCCCCTCTCATCCCTTATTCCTACTTCCTGTATCCACAGAGGTGTCAGCCTGAAAGGGATCATAATTGTCAATATACAATGAATCTTCACAGGAAAAACTCCATATTACCTATGACGATGATTTTTCGGCTCTAGCTCTCCGTCTAATATTAAAAAATTAACTGTTACCAACTCATATCTGGAAAAGTCAGGTGAATATTAAAAATATCTACTCTTACAATAACAGGAGTTAAATCAAGAATAAATTAGTCTCATTATAATATTTTTTGAATTACAAGTTTAGACAAGGCGAAAACGGCGGGTTTGTTGGGAAAAATATTCCCATGAGATTTTTTTGCATAATTACATTCGTGCGACATCCCAGAATAAGGTTCAAGAAGTCGCCCACGTGAAAAGTGGGCCAAATTTTTTTTAACAATTTGTTTTTATTCAAATTGCAAAAATCAATATTTTTGGCCCGGACAATTTTTTTATAGGTTTTTTGGACCATACTGGATAAAAAATGTCTCTTATAATTTTTCTCTAAAATTGACCGTTTTCGAGTTATAACCAATTTAAAATTGAAAAAAACGAAAAATGGCGATTTTCAAGGCTTAATAACTCGGTTAAAAGTTATTACTATGAAAGTGAGAAAGTGACTAAATCAAAGTGTAATGGCCCTCCTACAAGATCCCGAAGAAATTTTTGTCATTATTTTATTACTAAGCTGTTATTTTTAAGTAATAATATTGAGCGCCATGCACGTGGTAGATGTCCGTAAATGTGAGTGCAAGTAAGATGCACAATTGAACTGCCGGAGTGGCATCTCTCTCGTACTCAGCATTTACAGGCGGCTACCACGTGCATGGCGCTCAATATTATCACTTAAAAATAACAGCTTAGTAATAAAATAATGACAAAAATTTCTTCGGGATGTTGTAGGGAAAGCATTAAACTTTGATTTAGTCACTTTCTGACTTTCATAATAATAACTTTTAACCGAGTTATTAAGCCTTGAAAATCGCCATTTTTCGTTTTTTTCAATTTTAAATTGCTTATAACTCGAAAACAATCAACTTTAGAGAAAAATTATAAGAGATATTTTTTATCCAGAATGGTCCAAAAAACCTATAAAAAAATTGTCCGGGAGAAAAATATTGATTCTTGCAATTTGATTAAAAAAAAATTGTTAAAAAAAATTTGGCCCACTTTTCACGTGGGCGACTTCTTGAACCTTATTCTGGGATGTCTCACGAATGTAATTATGCAAAAAAATCTCATGGGAATATTTTTCCTAACGAACCCGCCTTTTTGGCCTTGTCTAGTTGACACTTAAAATAAGACAAATAAAATAAACGATAAACCCACTAGCACGTTAAAAGATATTGCCGTTGATTGGTTAAAAACAAGTAATTACTCTTAAGCAAATACAGCTATCGGTTGTCGTAACCACTCCATTTTGACAACCACGGTTAAGATATAGTTCTGAAGATAATGGCTTCTGTCTCGACCTGTGTGGATTGTATGAATCCTACGCAACACTTCATTTATGCAATTCCGAACCGGTATAAACTTGTCTTCTCTATATGAAAAAATATCGAATTGTTTTTATGCAAAACATTACTTCTTGCATTGCTAGTTTCTCGGGGCTATCGTTTTGAATTAACTTCCTTGGTTGCTGAGTTAACTGTGATTTGTTAGATTAACAGGAGGATTTCTACCTGGGCGTGTAAGAATTAATTAAAAAGATAAATGTTCAGATCTACCGGCAGCAATGATCTATATCCTTTTTTCAGAAAAACTTCCAGTTTAACAAGTTAACACTAAGCAAAACATGACAAAAAGCCTACTGATTAATATCACCTACTGTCCCATCACTATATTTTACTTGATATAAGCAGATAAGTATGATTAAAGGATAATAAAGCATACAGCTTAAGTCACACACAACGTAAGGAATTTTCCTTTGGAGAGAGTCATATTGCTCTCACTCGGTGGCAGTGAAGATCCCAGCTATCTCCTTAGGGTGCCTGTCCGTTCCGAACGTTGGCGATCATTCTGGCTATGATGACTTTGTTGGTTGCTATACGGAATAGTTGTGTTGAGGTCTTTCTATACCATGCTCTCAGGTTAGCAAGCCAGGATATTCTTCTTCGTCCTGGGGCCCCTTTTCCTTCAATTTTACCTTGTAAAATGCACTGGAGTAGGTCGTATCTGCCTTGATTCCTCATTATATGTCTGCGTATAAGTACTGCAGCTTCCGGCCGTTCACGATGTTGACTAAATCTGCAGTTGTGTTCATCCTCCGTAGTACTTCTGCATTGGTGACTTTGTCTGTCCATGGTATCTTCAGGATACTTCTGTACAACCATAGCTTAAAAGCTTGAAGTTTCGATAGATTTTCTGCCTTCAATGTCCATGTTTCTACTCCGTATAGAAGCACTGAGTACATGTAATATTTAAGAAGCCTTATTTTTGTTTTTAGAGTGATGTCATGGCTCTTAAACACAGAGCTCATAGTCAAGAATGCACTCTTTGCCTTTCCAATGCGACACTTAATCTCTTGAGTATTGTCCCACGACTCATTGATTATAGTTCCCCAATAGTTGTATTGTGAGACACGTTCAATTCTCATTTGGTTCACATACAGATTTGCTTCAGTTATGTTTTGTTTGCTGATAATCATTAGCTTGGTTTTGCTGGTGTTTATATCTAGTCCATATGTTCTACTTGTTTCAGTTATTTTCTTCAGTAAGTTTTGCAGCCCTTCTATGGTATTGGAAAACACTATTGTATCATCTGCATACCGCAGGTTACTGAGCTTGACTCCATTTATTGAGATGCCTTCATCTCAATATCTTTTAGAGCCTCTTCAAAAATGTGCTCTGAGTACAGATTGAATATCAGCGGTAAAATTATGCACCCTTGTGTCCCAGCTATGCTTATGTTATATATAAGCATTATATGCTTATGTATACCCGGACGGCCGGCTAATCCGTGGAATGCACACTGGGAGTGCCGGAGGGGAGCTATGAGTAAGGTCGACGGGTCAGATATGCTCGCTAAGAGCGGTTCCAGGCCCATCGGCTGGAGAAAAAGGGTTTAGTCGGTAGGCGGCCTGGCAAGACAGAGATAGGACGGACTGAATCCGACACACTTGGGACACCTTCCCAGACGGTCTTAAGATTTCCACCTCCCAAAAAAAGCTATGCTTATGTTTAATAATAATTATGTACAAAACAAAAAATAATACGTAAAATTTAACAAAAAAAGTATATATCCGATAACAAGAGAATTGCCAGCAATTCTTCTATGCCCTGGAAGTCATAACAAAGAGACATTGTACCTCTCAAGGTGATGAGTGTTCAGTGACATTGAGGCACTAAATATTTTGTGTGAGGCATTTTTCGAGACTCCTTTGGGCATGAAAATCTGTTTCTAGTAAATCTGCTTGAAATATTGTAAACATATCTCCTAGGGCTATTGATAGACCGGTATTACGTCTAGGATATATAGGACCACCAATCAACATTCTTAGTCCTTGACCTTGATGTGTTTTTAACAAATAAGTATCATCATTCTCTTTGCCTTATTCCTATGCGGGGTCGGATTCCCTAATTGCATTTCTCCACACAATTATATCTTGGGTCATATCAATGTTAATCCCCTTTACCAACATGTCCTGTCTTATCGTCTCCCCCCAAGTCTTCTTTGATCTTCCTCTCCTACTCCTTCCAGGAATCTGCACTTCAGCTATTTTTCATATTGGGTGTTTTTCGTGCTTCGTTTTTAATAAACAAGTATAACATCTCTTTTCATTTTGTGTTAACCCACACTTGTTTATGATGGCATTTAGTGAAAATTCAAAATCTTGTCTAACAGCCACAATGTGTGCGAGTATCTTCATGTTAACAAAGCAATTTTTGAAGAGGTGGAGGAGAAATTCGCAACCGCCTTAACTAACTGCAGAATTCCTTGAGACTTCCTGATCCTCAGTCCTCCTCGCTGTTCACGTGGACTCAAAATGGTTTGACTCGGCCATGTTGTCTTTTTAAATTAAAAAAGAAATTAGATGTGAATATATTCATTTTAAGGGTTTGTTATACCCGATATCTGTGGCTTTTGTCCAGAATCTATGTTTTTATTGTGTCGTTTAGCAATTGCTCTTCTATGAAGGTTTTATAAGAGAACCAAGCTCTGATGATGGCACGTTATGTGTTGAAAGTACTTAGCTGTTAATAAAACATTTTGTACACACTATTAATTTTTTTGAGAACATACACTTGTTTGCCGTTTTGACCCAACAATATATTAAAGAACCAGTTGTCTTAAAATACTTGTTTTTCCGACGTTGCTAACTCTTGGTCCAAAGCAATGGTATGAGATTTGGACACCATCATAAGAAGGCAGATGACAAAAAAAACAGGACGTCATCCTATTAAAGGAACAAGAAGCGGAAGAGTAATTACCTTCAGATAATTCATTTTCTCAGCTAGGATATTTTAAAATGTTGGATTTTCTGTTTTTCCGTATTTTTTATGTTGTAATTTAACAATACAGTTTTTGCTTTTGTTTATTATTATCCTCTGTAATATTATTTTGGATGGTTTTGTGCAGTAGTATTATTTTATTTGCCCATAACTTTTGTCTACCTTCGTTTATTTCTATAATATTTCTATATTACCTTCTACGCTTGACTCAAAGAGTAGATGGCTATATTGGATGAATTCCATTGATTTGATTTAATGGCAAATTTTAATATCACATAAAACACGTCTCTTTAAATTGAACATCCAAGCTGTTTTCAATAAAAATTTCAACATAATTTTTACTTCCTGCTGTTATACGCGTATACGGGTATTTCTCAGAAACACTGCATTGTATATCACATTTCAACATGGTACTTTATCAATATACATTTATATACAAGTGTTAAAAGTACTTTACATTCTACATGTGTTTTAATAAAGGGAAATATAAATAAATTACTTGGTATACTTGGTATATCAATGTTTATTATTGAGGAAGTAACACCATAATAACGTGATACGATGTAAATATATCCAGAAATCACTTTAAGAATATGTGTATTTTGAATTCATAATTGAGAGGAGTAAATCGTTCCTGTTGTTTGTTCTCTAAATTCAATATTGAGCCAAAAACGATTACTCGAATACTGTTTGTAACAGTTATCTTCCTATATCAAGTTCACAAACAATTCATTAAGTAGAAAAACCCGAAGATCTAACGGTGGGAACATACAACATATTATACTTTCGAAGGAGTAAGAGAATTCATATAGGAGGTATCTAGCCTCATAAATCAATCAAAGTAATACAGTAAATGTAAAAATTAACAGACAGATATAGCTAGCAAGTAGAGAGTACTATGGATGTAACACACTTTTAACATCAAACATAGTCACAAAAAGAACGAAAATATTGGTATTGTTCGTCCGCTATAAGTTTTCCCATGCGTCACGATTCATTTTCAAACAAATTAAGTCAAAACATAAAGTGAAACGTACGGCGATGTGTGTAGTATATAGTATTTTCAGTCGAATCCGGGACAAGGCTGAAAGACACACCTGAAATCCGGGACTTTTCAATGAAAATCGGGCCATTTTTTTCAGAAGACGATAATTAAAATACAGAAACGAAAAAAAGTCCACCGTTTTAGTTTTCGTAGAACTATAATACAACGACATAAAATGCATGCGTTTTGGATGTGGTATTAGTATTACACTCTAGAAATAGTCCACTTTTTTCGTCCCACCAATTCAATTTGATGTGAATTCTTAGAAGAATAACGTATTCAAATTTTTAAAATATAATTTTACCAAAACTTTGAAAATTTGGATGGCCCGGAAGCCTTGTCCGGGACGCCGGGACACGACTTCGTAATTCGGGCATGTCCCGGATTTTTCGGGCTAGTTGGGCACACTAAGTATACAGTATACAAAATGTATATGTTACAGTTCAAGTTGATTATCCAGTTGGAGTTGACTCCAACTAGTTGGAGTCAACTCTAACGGCTGGTTTCAGTAAAAGTTGATTATAAATATAAAATGAAGATTTATATTCAACATTTACTAGTAAAAGTAGACTCCAACTAGGAAAAGTATACTCTTCCCAATGTCATTTAGTAAAAGTTGATTCTGATTCACACAAACAGCCGATTCTAGAAACTAACGCCCGGTTTCCGAAAGGATGATCATCTCAAAAATTATGTAATCGACGATTAACAATAGATTAAATGCGTCAGAAACGTCAACCAAACTAGTTTTAACAATAGTCGATCACCTGACAAAAGATTAATCGTTAGTTAACAGCCGATCATGAGTGTTTTGAGTCTACGAAAGGTCGATTAACCAGTTTCGCTTGTCAAACGGCGGTAAAAATGGACTGTTACCTAATCTGCGACTATCCGTCGATTAACGAGCTGTTAAGAGTTTTTTTAGTTTTTTAATTACTGTAATTAACAAATACCGGGAAAAAATTGTCAAATAATACATATATAAATGATATAAATCATATTACTCAATAAAAATAAGATTTTTTTATGGAAGAAATAATTTAAAATATTTATTTAACTTGCAGAACATGGATATCTCGGACATTTTTTATATTTTATTATATAATTTATATTTTTTTTCTTTTAAAAATGTAAGATAACAAGGATGCTAGACTCATAGAGCTATTTTTTGAGAGGCCAGAGCTCTAAAAAGCAGAACATAATGATTATAGCGATGTAAATAAGAGGGAAAACGTGTGAGAAATTATAGCAGCTAACTTTGAAGACAATAAAACAGCCGGTAAATAAATTAAAAATAAATATAAAAAGTAAATATATAGACCAAAAATGAAAATACGATTATAAAATATTATAGATCATAAATAAACTGTTTTATATCTCCAACTCCCGCCACATAACCTAGCCTCATTTTTAAAATGCTCTCGTTCAATTCTTGCTCCAAACAAAAGTGACAGTACGTAAGAGAGAATGCACCTTTAGAATCTAAAGATACAAGTTTGGATTTAGAGGTTAATATAATTGAAATTTTGAAGGATAACAGCCAATTGTGACAGTATCGCTACCAAATCGTATGTCAGATCATCGATTACATGATCTATGATCATGCAATTTTACAATAATTGGCGTTTGAGAAACCCATCACAGGTTAACAGTTGATCAAATCTGACAGCCGATTAGATGATCGGAGATTTGAATAACGTTTCGGAAACCGGCTGTAAATGTTACTGAATATGTTCAAATTAGTCTAGGCTGTATCGTCGCCTCCGTTAGGTAAATTATTCCAGTTCGATTTTTTTGCACAAACTTACTCAAAAAGAGGTCCTTATAAAATATCCACAGGGTGTCAGATGGTACTGTGGTCGAAAAACCGTTTAAACAATTTTTTTTAAACAAACTCACAAAAAAAATTCATTTATGACAATTTTCTTTACATCATTTGGGTCATTCGGAGCAAAAGGGGTCTTTTGTGGTTTTTCTGTAAAATTTATTTTTCTCGAGTTATACGCGATTTAAAATTTGCAAAATACGAAAATGACCATTTTCAAGGCTTAACAACTCAGTTAAAAATTATTATTATGAAAGTCCGAAAGTCACCAAATAAAATTTTAACGACCCCCTTACAAGATACTGAAGAAATTTTCGTTATTATTTTATTACTAAGCGGTTACATATTTTTAATTATTAACAATGAGCGCTAGGAGCGTATTGACGCAGCTATAAATGTGAGTGCGAGTGAGATACATCATTGCACCATTTTGACATTTAAAAATTCAAACTTCTGTCAAACCACAAAAGTGTCAAAACTTTTTTTGTAATTTATTGCTCTCATGTCATCACCATGACAAGGCGAAAATTCTTCTTCTTGTGGTGCTTTCTCCTTTAGTGGAGGTTAGCGACTACACTGGCAAATCTGTCTCTGTCCAATGCGGCTCTAAACAAAGATGTTGAATCAAGGCCCGTCCAGTCTCTGATATTTCTAATCCATGAAATCTGGCGCCTACCGGGACCCCGTTTTCCTTCAATCTTACCCCAGATCAGTTGCGTGAAGCGGTACTTTTCGTTTCTCATTATGTGTCCCAGGTAGCTAACTTTTCTGACTTTAATGATTTTTAGCAGTTCCCTATCTGTACCTATTCTCCTCAGAACATATTCGTTGGTGGTGTGGGTTGTCCAAGGTATTTTCAAGTCTCTTCTATAAAGCCAGAGTTCAAAGGCGTCCAACTAGTTCATCAGTGTTGTGTTGTGTCCAGGCCTCCGTTCCATACAAAAGTATTGACCACACATAGCAATGCAGAAAACGACATCTAAGGCTGATATTAATGCTACTGTTACAAAATAAGCTTTTCATTTTGATAAACCCCTGTCGGGCAACCTCTATTCTCGCTCTTGACTTCTTGTTTATAATCAAGTTGATTGTTGAACCAGCAACCAAGATATTGGTACTGGCTTACGTATTCAAGCTGTTGGTGTTTCACATATTTATTGGAAGAGGTAAATTTTTGTTCCTTTATATTCTTATAACTTTGGTTTTCGCAGTATTGATCTTCATTCCCATTTTTTCACAACTCTCAGTAACCCTATCCAACAGTATCTGCAGACTATGGTCCGAATCAGTCATTAATACTGTGTCATCTGCATAACGGATGTTATTTACTTTCTGACCGTTTATCCCGATTCCTTCTGAAGGGTGCGATAAAGAGTCCGCCAATATTACCTCAGAGTAGACGTTAAAAGTATGGGTGATAGCACACAACCCTGTCTAACACCTCGTTGTATTTCAATTGGCCTTGACGTATTACCATTGGTCTTTATGATTGCTGTCTGATTCCAATAAATAGCCTCTATAATTTTAGAATCTCTTTTGTCGACTCCGATGTCGTTCAATCTTTCTATCAAGGTCTTGTGCTTCACCCTATCGAACGCTTTCTCAAAATCTATGAAACAGATAAAAAGGTCTGCTTGCTGATCTTTGTATCTTTGTGCCAGAGTTTGAAGACAGAATATTGCTTCTCGTGTCCCCATACCTTTCCTGAAGCCAAATTGTTCTTGACCGGTGACCTCATCACATTTGTTTATAATATATTCTGTTCTGTATGATACGCAAGAAAAGCTTCAGAATATAAGGCGAAAGTCCTGGCATAATTTGGCGTTCTTTCTTTTAGGCAGTGGTATGAAGACTGATCCAAGCCATATTTTAGGGATAGTCCCTGTATTGTAAACATTATTAAATAGTCCAAGAAGAAAGTCTAAGTTTTCCTCGTTGATTAACTTCAATAGCTCAGCTGGTATTTCATCTTTTCCTACAGATTTGTTGTTTTTTAGTTGACGTAGAGCATATTCCAGTTCGGACTTCAGTATTGGAAGACCTTCGTCGTTTTCGGTATTTAATGTAGGAGGTTCTCTGATGTCATAGAAGAGTTCCTTTATATAGTCTTCCCACATGTTTATTTGTTCTTCATGGCTTGAAATCAGTTTGCCTTCTGCGTTGATTAGATTATTTGGTCCTTGTGAGTATGTCGTGCCTGTGAATTCTTTGAGTTTCTTATACAGATGGAAGTCATCATGTTTTTTATATAAGTTTTCGATTTCTTCACATTGTTCTGTTATCCATTTTTCTTTTGCAATTTTTATTTTTTGTTTAATGGTTCTATTTAATGCTTTGTACATTGCTTTGTGCTGTTTGTATTTTCTTCTTTCATCCATTAAATCCAATATTTCCTCTGTCATCCATCTTTGCTTCCGTGGTCGCTGTTTTGTGAGCATTTCAGTTGCAAAGCAAGGGCGTGTCTGATTTCCTCCCGAAGGCGAAAGTTAAGGATGTTTAATTATGTGAAAGTGTGCTAAAACACAGTGCGAAAAAGTAAAACCCATTTAAAATACATTGTTACTTCAGACACACTTTAAACTCTTTATGTACTGCTATCTATATTTACAATTTTCACACAATAAAACCTTTACATTTTACATAGTATGAGATAAGTAGATAAAAATTATTTTTGTGAATTTGGTTAACAAAAATTGGTTAAACAATTTTTCGACTGCGGTACCGCGTGACACCCTGTGTATTTGTTATAAGGATTGTTATACGGATGTATTTCTTTAAGTAAGTTTGTGCAAAAAATCGAATCAGAATAATTTACCTAACGGGGGCGACGTTACAGACTATACTAATAAGTAGTTGAAACGGTCAAAACAAAGAAACGCACACTCATCAAAAATGCACTTGAGATTCTCGTATAATCAACATTTACTGAATCGATCCGATCCAGGAAGAGTCAACTCCAACTAGTTAAAGTTGATTTAAATTTTTAAAATCAACATTTACTGCTCGTTTCAGTTGGAGTTGACTCCAACTAGTTGGAGTCAACTCTAACTGAGAATCAACTTGAACTGTAACATATTATATACACATCGACGTTCGTTTCACTTTGTGTTTTGACTTAATTTGTTTGAAAATGAATCGTGACGCATGGGAAAAGTTATAGCGGACGAACAATATACAGAACTCTGATTAAGCCCTTTCTCACTAATGCTTTAGAAACGTGGCAATATTAGATATGTTTAGAATGGCTAGACATATGTCAACAGCTAATGAAAATTAACCATCTATCTAAATTTACAATGAAGATGCTGTAAAAATAAACAAACCAAGACACGTTAAATGCTACTAGGAGCACTCCCAAATCATAATTTACAATGTAAAACTTTGGAAATCATGATTTGGGATTTACAATGTTTATACATTGTAAATTATGATTCGGGAGTGCTCCTAGTAGCATTTAACGTGTCTTGGTTTGTTTATTTCTACTGCATCTTGATTGTAACTTTAGTATAGAATCTAGAAGATCTCTATTAGCGGAACCAGTAGGAAATAGTAGTAAAGGTCGACCAAAACTGAGATGGGGGGGACAGTGTGGACAAACACGCGAGGAAGATCGGCGCAGCAAACCGACAACGGTTAGCGATGATGATGATAATGATCATAGAGAATCTCTGTTAAATGTAGTAAACGATCAAAATTGGAAAGTGGAAAGCCACTGTTATAACCAGTTTGCTCAAAATGGTGCGACAAAGGCAGTAATACAGATTTAAATAAAAGTCCAACGTGAGATCGAATAAAACCTTATAAAGCGTTATTTTTAATGCAACAAAAAGACAAAATAATGGTTTGGCTCAAGACAGCGCCAATGCCTTTATTGTCTTTAAGATTATAATATACTTACTTGTATGTATTTTTATATTATATACCTAAACAATATATTTAAAATCATATAAAGTTAGAATTAATAAATTGTTTTTTTACACCCCCTCTGTGGCTCAGTGGTAAGAGCGCCTACCTTTGTATCGAAAGGTCCGAATGGTCGTGAGTTCGAATCTCACCAGGGTCTTAAATTTTTCGTTTATTATAAATTAACAAATGAAGATAGGTTCTGTCCTTGTGGGATCGGTACTCACCGGAGGGACCGCAGACGTTCGGATACAATTAGCGTCTCTTTGAAATACAATAACGTCGACTTTGCAAAGGAACAAGACACTTACTCATCACTAGAGACTGGAAAATATGCACTAAAAAATGTCTAAAATATGCATGCAATATGCATTTTAAAACAAGCTGAATATGCACAATTAACATGCAAATATGCATTTATATATGCACTTATTTTTATATGAATAATTTTATGGTTTACGTTAAATACATAAATAAATAAAAAATAATAAAAATAAATAAATAGGTTTGAATTTAAACCAAATTGTATTATTATTTCTTAATATATTTTTTTAACTTCAGGTTTTGTGACAAATAAAACGGCAAAATATTTTATTTTGACCACAAGATAAATAAGAGTACAATAAAATAAATGTACATATTTTTATTGTTACAATATTGATTCATATTTTCTAAACTAATATTATAAAAAGAGTACAATAAAACAAATTTACATATTTTTATTGTTACAATAAATAATCATATATTGATTCATATTTTCTAAACTAATATTATGTCTTCTATCTGTTAATATTTGTTTATAGGCAGAAAAAGATCTCTCAACGTCACAAGATGTAATTGGGGCATATTTAAACTTTGCTATTAGAGACGGATCCATATTAATATTTTCATCGAAGTTTCCAAAATTGATTATATTATTTATTGAACGCAATAAAGTGAAACCCTCATTTTTGTTTAAAACGTCATCAAGTTTATCTTTAATTTTTACTCCAATTTCCCCATTCAGATTTGTTATTTTCTGTTTAACCGAATCAACAATAGACATACTATTGTGAAGACATAAATTTTGAGCCTCTAATTTTGTAATTGAACTTTCAATGATATCGAAATTCGATTTTATATACAACAATTGATTTTTAATAGACTTTTCTTTAAAAATATTTTGACAGTTATCAATAGCGGTACAAGTCGGATCAAAACTTGAAATAACGCTTTTGATGTCGTCGTAGTGTTCAGATAAAAATATAGCACTTTTAAGCCAAGTTCCCCATCTGGTTAATACTGGTTCTGGTGGTAAAGGAATATCGGGAAGCATCTCCCTATATACCTGTACACGTAGTGGTGCTTTCAGAAATACTTTTTTTACATTATTTATTAAGGTGTTTACATTGGGAAATTCAATTCTAACTTTCTCTGCAACTCTGTTTAGGCCGTGCGCCAAACATGTACAGTGAATTAAATTAGGGAAAAAGATTTTAAGATTGGATGCAGCTTTCATCATATATGAGGCGGCATCACTAAGCATTAATAATATTTTTTCAAATGGTACTTGATCAGGTAAAAAAAAATTTGTTAGGGATTCGTTAACAAATCTAGCTATTGTAGCATAGTTTGTTTTTTCCAAACATTTTACACTAATTAAGTATGAGTTTTTAAAATCGCCAGAGTCGTTAAGAACTCCAACAATTAGATTCGCAATTTGTCGACCCTTTGTATCCGTTGTTTCGTCGACGGAAATCCAAAGATAATCGGCTTTTAACTGATTTTTAATACTCGTCATCACATCTTTGTAACATGCACTGACATATTTTTTCCGAAGAGTTGAAGAACTTGGTATTTGAGCTGGTTTATCTTTAATCTTGCAATAAGTTTTTAAAAAGTTTTGACACGATTTATGTTCTAACTTGTGCAGAGGGATATTGCAGTTCAAAAAAAAATGGCATAAATCCTTTGCAAAGGTTTCTTGCCCAACTGACGTATTCTGAATCTGCAAACTGTTCTGTAGAATCTGCTGGCGAGGTTTATTATCATTTTTTGATAGCTTAGTTTGGTGAAGTGAAGTTTTTATGTGTTGAACTACTTGGAATTTCTTTTGACATGGAATCTGGAATATAATGATAATGATGTTTTAGATGTTTTCGTAAATAGATACCTACATTAAAATGATCAAACTTTTTAAACCTCCCCCAATTTTTTTTTATTTCTCAAAGTGAAATTGAAATCGTCAAACAATAAAGTACAGTCAGTGTACCGTAGTATACAGGGTGGGCCACTCTCAACACCTCGCTCTGTATAAGCCAAACCGTTGCGAACTTTAAAAAACAGTTTTTGAAGAAATGGGACGGTTTGTCATTTTAGAATAGACAGACACATAGATGTGCAAAGAAGTTTGATAAGTTTACAAATCTATTGAAGTGGAGAACTTACCTTTTTATCACAAATGGTGCAAAACATACTTTCACTGTCGATAACTTTTAGATGATTGTTACTTCCAATCCAACTTCTGAGAAGACTTGATTTTTCCCTTGCTACTTTAGGCATTTTCACAATAATAATAAAATGATTTTTTTACACAGTATAGTCAATAACTTGCAATCACAAAAGTTGAATAATCGGCGATTGATTTAAGACTAACCATTCATAAAATAAAATAATCTATCCTACCCTTAAAACAGTGTTGCCAACTCGACCAATATAGTATTTGCCAAACCTCACAAGAATGATGGAATGATCAGTTCAACAGTAGGTATTCCATTATCAACTAATAAAAAATCCCTATAGCAAGCATAACCCAGTACAGATAAATTATTTGTTTTAAAAAATGCTGAAACATGATCCTGTAGTTAATAGTAATCTCATGGTCCACAGACATAAGTACTAATATAAACATTATTGAAGGCGAAGGGATTTGCTGATGTAGGTGTGTATGTGTGAATGGTTAAACATTTTTTGTTAGGAATCAGATTTGACTCACTGATATCAGTTTCAAGTTCCTGTGAGAGAGTTCCTAAGTTGTTTTAGTAATTGTAAGGCCAACATAAAAATTTGTTCTGAATTAGAAGATTTTCGATTTTTACTAAATAATTTTTATATTATTTAATATGCTAGAAAATATGCTATATGCTAAACAAGAAATAAATAAGCTAAACAACACAAAAATATGCCAAATCTAGCATAAAATAAGCTAAATTGGCAACGCTGCCTTAAAATTTCGTTTTGGTTGGTTTTCCCAGAATAATTCATAGTTGGCCGACACCAGCAGAAAGTACAGGTAATATTTGTAATGTTATTCAAAATATAATCGGTATTTACTTAGGTAATTTGTAAATTCTGAGAAGTCTATAAATCTTAAATATCCGGATAATGATACCTGCAGCTATAAATAACGCCCATTATGTTTATGGGTACAACAACAAAGGAGCTTAACAGCAAAATATTTACTTTCACATTTTATTTTAATGGATGTTGATGTTACTAATATATACCTTATTTTTAAATGGGGTAGAGTAAATTCCCATCAAAATATGCATTTATATGCTCTTAAATCTCCAAATATGCAAGGCATATGCATTTATGAAAAACATGAGAAATATGCAGCATATATATGCATATGCATTTTGCATATAATCCAGTCTTTACTCATCACACACACTACACATGACACTAGGTACGTAACTGCAAAAATCCACCGCACCTACCATGCCAATGGCCATTAGTTGTCGAGGCATTAACTAAAAAAAAATAAATTGTTTGTTTTGCTTTTTCGGTTTATGTTTAGCCTTTATCTGCATTGCCATTGCCTTGGACCAATAAAACATTATCTTTTTTTTTAATACAAAAAAATATCAACACTATATTGATCAGGTGATTAGATACAGTACTAACTTATGACATTTAGACTAGTTCTAAGAACACAACATTGTTAACGTACACACAAACGATCTTTTAACACCCCAGTATACAGGACACTTCCTATATGCCGACCACCTGGCTATCACTGCAAGTGGAAGACAAATTAGAACAGGCCCTTAATGCCAAGCAAAAACAACTTGCTTAAACCTTAAAACAAACCCAGACAAGTTCCTTTCACCTCCGTACTTCTCAAGCAAACCAGAAACTCCAATGCGATGTTGTCTCAATCGAAGATACGGAGAAAACAATTTATTTGGATAGCAGTACCAATATACCAAAACGCACCAATAGCAGATAGGTGGACATACGGGTCGTCTATTAAGAACGAGTAACTATGAGCTCTGCTATTCTACGGTAGAGTACGACTGTTTGGTATTGTTCCACGCCTGAAAAGTTGATGAAATACGTAGATTAACATTGGGCTGAATGAAAGCAACTCCAATAAAAAAAACTTTATAGAACCGCCCTGCGCCAGTTTTGATAGCTCCAACTGGGCAAGTTACCTACCCTCTGGTACTCTCACCTCTATACTTAGTCTTCTGTTATCAGGGATTCTGTTATGTTCAAGGCCTTTTTTGCAAGAGTTTTATGATTTCCCCTAACAATGCCACATTTACATATTTTATCTGATGTACCATAAGCTACCATAAGCCTTCTGTAAGCCAATAACCATAAGTTGGTATTATTGATATGCGTCTTGATATAGTAGTATCATAAATAATACATATTTATCGTACTACTTCCCAATCATCCATGTTATATCCATCATACTTTCACACGACTTCTATAATTTCAATTTAAATCTACATTTAACGTACAGTTCCGTGTGGGTAGTGACTCATGCGACAGACGCGTGCGATCGGTCGCTGCGCGTGTGTGGCGACAATACAAAATACTTAGAACGCGCGACGCGAGTTTGTCGCGTATAGTATTCGGAAGTGGGGACATCTTGGGGACATCTTGGATATTAGTGCACCCTATGTAACGCACAGCTGAATCTTATGTTTGTGCGTCACAGTGTTGCCATGCCATTTCTTTCATAATTTCAATCAATATTAAATGTACCTACAAGAATAATAGAATAAGAACGTTTACTTCTCCGTCATTATACTAGTTAGAATGACAAATGAGGTGTCAAATGAAAGCTTATAATCCAAGGATAGTACTAAAGGTGAGAAATTAGACCTAGATTGTCCGTCCCTCAAAAAAAAGGCGTTATATTGGGGATTTCTAATGTCGACATTAAAAGTTGCACTATTTTTTTTATATAAAACATTTTGATCTAAAACGTACCAGAAAACTTCTTTGTACTTTCTACTTTCAAATAAACGTGATTAAGAAGCTAAATTTTAAACTTCGTCACAGAACTTTTGCGATTAAACTTTGCATTGCACAAATCCGCACCTTTTTCTTTGAAAAATTCATAACCGTTATCATGATAAGAATAAAAACTTGAAGCAGGTACCTTTGTCTTCAGAAATGTTAGAGCTATATACTGTAAAAATTTCAGAAAACAAATATTAAAATGGAACAGAGCTGTAGCGAGGTAAACGCAAAAAACGTGATTTTATTTTTTTTTATTTTTAGGTTAAAATTGCGATTTTGACAATGTTCCCCCACATAAAATTCAAAATAAACCTCATTTTCGTTTTCAGCACCCTCGAAAATATAAAGTATGAGTAAAATTAGGCATTCACCCCTCCGTGGTCAGTATCTCGAAAACTAAGCGCTTTTTTGAGGGTGTTCCGCTCGTGTATAATATCACAAAAAATTGTAACGTGATAGTATGAAAAAATAGAGGATACGGCAACGGTGTTACAAGTGATGGTCGGATCCAATGCCAAAATCTACACAGACATATTAGGGTGCACTAATAACCAAGATGTCCCATCTTGGATATTAGTGCACCGTATGTAACGCACAGCTGAATCTTATGTTTGTGCGTCACAGTGTTGCCGTGCCATTTCTTTCATAATTTCAATCAATGTTAAATGTACTTACAAGAATAATAGAATAAGAACGGTTACTTCTCCGTCATTATACTAGGTAGAATGACAAATGAGGTGTCAAATGAAAGCTTATTATCCAAGGATAGTACTAAAGTTGAGAAATTAGACCTAGATTGTCTGTCCCTCAAAAAATGGGCGTTATATTGGGGATTTCTAATGTCGACATTAAAAGTTGCACTATTTTTTTTCTATAAAACATTTTGATCTAAAGCTTACCAGAAAACTTCGTTGTACTCTCTACTTTCAAATAAACGTGATTAAGAAGCTAAATTTTAAACTTCGTCACACAACTTTTGCGATTAAACTTTGCAATGCACAAATCCGCACCTTTTTCTTTGAAAAATTCATAACCTTTATCGTGATAAGAATAAAAACTTGAAGCAGGTACCTTTGTCTTCAGAAATGTTAGAGCTATATACTGTAAAAATTTTAGAAAAAAATATTAAAACGGAACAGAGTTGTAGCGAGGTAAACGCAAAAAACGTGATTTCATTTTTTATTTTTAGGTTAAAATTGCGATTTTGACAATGTTCCCCCACATAAAATTCAAAATAAACCTCATTTTCGTTTTCAGCACCCTCGAAAATATAAAGTATGAATAAAATTAGCCATTAACCCCTCCGTGGTCAGTATCTCGAAAACTAAGCGCTTTTTTGAGGGTGTCCCGCTCGTGTATAATATCACAAAAAATTGTAACGTGATAGTATGAAAAAATAGAGGATACAGCACCACAGACGCGCAGCGACCGATCGCAGGCGTCTGTCGCATGAGTCGCTACCAACCGAACTGTACCTTTAAGGAACATAATATATTCCAAAGTTATAGACCATTCTGTTGTAGCTGTACAACTATCATTGCAAAATATACCGTTGCATTATTAATCTTACTAATCTTTTAAATTTATTTTAGATGTAAATTTTTTTACCTTTGGAACAATACTTGGAAAATTGCGGTCCATAAATAAACACCTACCAATTTCTACCAATTTAGTTTTTAATATTCAGAGTTACATTCAGAGTCTAGAAGCAGTTATTTTTCCTGCAGAACATGAATTTTTCATACGGAATGCAATTATTTACTGGAAGATATATTTTTAAATTAAAAGAGTGCAATGCAGCTGTGGAAGGTTTAAAATGGAGAATTCTCTTGTATGGGACTGTGCTAATCAAGAGTTATATTGTAATGCCCGGAGAATAACATTAGCACCAGGTTAAGTAATGGCGTCTGTTAATTTAAGTTCTATCTATTTTCTACGGGAGCCGAATATTCTACCTGTATTAGAGGAGGTTTAAATAAACTGTGTTGCGTGATCATATAATCAGACTAAATGTAAAAATGATTAAAATTCGTTTCTTTAATAAAAAATTATACATATTATGGTCTATTATCAGCTACTAACTAGAAAAAAGTGTATATTTCAAACATAAGTCATGTAGTGAACTACTATATATTTTTTAGAATCTTCTAAACTAACTTCTCAGAGCTCTAGTATATTAGTAAATAATTTTAATCTGGATACTATTTATGTCCACCTATTGGTATCCATTAACTTTCTCCAATTTATAATTTATCCTTTTGGGCCTCCATTAGACCATTTTATTTTAATTTAGACCAGTTTATTGCGTTTTTGTTGGCATTGTAGAGGTCATGCACGGAAACAGTGTACTCATTTCATTTGGTTCAGTCCCATGTCCTCCAGTTGAAGTTCAAACCAGTTGGTGCGTTTGGTTTCGGAAGATATCAGGCTGGAGATTCCACGGACATGCCATTGAGAAACATTTTCGTGGATTTCAGTAGCAGGTCATCGTGTATGTGCTCTTCCGCACCGAACATCACATGTCTGTCTGAAGCGCTCGGAGTACTCCGTGGTTCGTCTTTGCAGGTCCGGTCAGTCGATTCCGACACACTGATATAGTTTCTAGAGGCGTTGCTTTAAAGCACCCTGTTGCTATTTCGCATGCTTCGTTTATGACCACGTCCAATTTCTTAGCGTGCACCGGTACCGATCTACCCAAGTCATGTATATTCGCCCGTGGGGAAGCTGAGAACCTTGGCTGTAGTTAGGAGGACGTTTGGCAGGACATCCCATTTAGGGTAGCGGAGTTTACGAAGTAGGCTGTTAGGGGATGGTACCTTCAGAACGCTCTTTTGGCAGTGTGCAGGTTAGTGTTCTGTCCAGCTTTATTCCGAGGTATATTGGATATCCACGAGGAAGAAGTTTTCCTGTAGTTGGCTGTATACCATATTATACTACAAAAATCGATAAAATCCTTTATAAAAGGTATATTTGTTAAAATCCCTATACAGGGCTACATCACAGAACAGAACTAGTTTTCGATCGGATGACCGATCATCATCAGTGTTTACGTGAATCTGACATGCTAACCACCAAAGTAGAAAATATGTGGGTAAAAATCCTTTACAATTGATCCATCATAGGAACATAGAAGTAAAAGGTGAAATTAAACATGGATGTTTAAAATATCCAATGTTTGATGCTCTAGGTACCATTGAGCTCGAATCTGACTTGTTCACATCATGACTGTATGGTGGCAAGTCAAGACTAGCTCTGCGAAGAAGTGCTGTCTGGCTCACAGTAACGTCCCCTTTTTAATTACATTTATTATAAATGAAATCAAATTTTACAGGATTCTTTTTTCAACAACTAGAGCCATGCTTTGAATATAACTATAAGTTTTAAACGATTCTAAATTATGTGTCGATCAGATATCCAGTGATTATGACAGAACTTATAGTTTTTTTTTAAATCGCTTAGATACTGATCTAACATTTTATAGTTCCGCTCATGATATCCTCTTAAGCATTCTATGCAAGAAAAATACAAATTTAATACAGTTGTATTGTCTCGCCATAATCGTGTTTAGCGCCACAAGAATTGTGTGCAACTCTTTAATATGATTGTTATAATAAATAGAATAAAGATGGGACTTTGATAAAGAAATAATAATAATAGCCTGCAGCAGAGTAGTTATATAGTTCCGTTTATGTTTATCACTTTAGCCTAATGAGAAATGCAAATCTAATAATATAATATGCATATAAAGTACATTTTATATCAAATTCGCATTAAAATGTATCACCCTAACTATTGTGTGTATTTTTTGAAACAGTGTCTAGATAATAATACAATCATTGTATTAAATCTTTAAATTACAATTGCATACATAATGAACGTCGAATTGGATATACATGAAAAACCAAAGCAATGCGCGACCAATTTATTAAATACGATCCTTTGAATTAGTTACAATGAACAATACTATCACAATAATTTAGTTTTCGTGAACAATGTCATTATCATATATAATTTTATTAACATGAAGGTGGGCGTACTTGTAGATACTAGGTAGAGACCGAGGAGTTTTTATAACAGAGACAAACTAGAATCAAATCAATAAATGCAATATTTTCTTGATTTGTCTATAGTTGCAGAATTAAAAGCGAAGTATAAGTTGTAATGTTTTGCATTTCTAGATACACACACCGGCAAAATTAGCCGAACACGTTAAAAATGGGACATGTTTGATGTCTCATATTTCATAAACCAGTAGTCCGATTTGAGTGATTCTTTTAGTATGTTATAGCCTTATTATTTAAGAATATCATGAGCATCAAGTTAGCTAAACACCTATCACAAATCGATTCGAAAGTAGGTGGATAATTTGCCGCTAATTAGTCGTTAATTAGTTGTGAAAATACCGATTTTGTCGTTTCTTTTTTTTTTTATTTTTTTAGGTGCTTTGCTAACTTGATATAAAGTTAGCAAAGCACACCTCCGAAAAATGACTGTAGAGCGTTCGTAGGAGAATCGGAATAGGATTAGTTTTTGCCGCTAATTAGTCGCTAATTAGTTGTGAAAAAATTAATTTTCTAAATTAATTTTTTTTTTGTTTTTTTGGGTGCTTTGCTAACTTGATATAAAGTTGGCAAAGCACGCTTCCATAAAATGATTTTAGGGATTTCGTAAAAGAATGAAGATAGAATGAGAATTTGGCGCTAATTAGTCGCTAATTAGTTGTGAAGAAATGAATTTTCTAAATTAATTTTTTTTTTGTTTTTTTGGGTGCTTTGCTAACTCGATATAAAGTTGGCGAAGCACGCCGCTATAAAATGATTTCAGAGTTTTCGTAAGGGAATGAGAATAAAATGAGAATTTGCCGCTAATTAGTCGCTAATTATTTGTAAAGGAATTTTATTCACAAAAAAATTTTTTTTTTGTTTTTCACGGTGCTCCGCTTACTCGATATAAAGTTGGCAAAGCACGACTCCATACAATCATTCTAGGGTTTCCGGAGAAGAATAGCAATGGAATAAGAATTCTTTGCTAATTAGTCGTGCATTAGTTGTGAACACACCAATTTTGTCGTTTTTTTGTTTTTGACGGTTCTTTGCTGACTTGATATAAAGTTCGCAAAGCACGCATCCATAAAATGATTTAGGTTTTTTTGTAGTAGCATAGGATCAGAATTTGCCGCTAATTAGTCGCCAATTAGTTGTGAACAAATTGATTTTCTAAATTAATTTTGTTTTTGTTTTTTTGGGTGCTTTGTTAACTTGATACAAAGTTGGCAAGCACACCTCCGAAAAATCATTTTAGGGTTATCGTAAAAGAATGGAAATAGAAAAAAAATTTGCCGCTAATTAGTCGTGAATAAGTTGTAAGAATACCGATTTTGTCGTTTATTTATTTTTTTTTATTTTTTTAGGTGCTCTGCTAAATTGATATAAGGTTAGCAAAGCACAACTCCAAAAAATGACTTTCGAGCGTTCGTAGAAGAATGGGAATAGAATGAGAATTTGCCGCTAATTAGTCGCTAATTAATTGTAAAGAAATTAATTTTTTTCATTAATTTTTTTTTTGTTTTTTTGGGTGCTTTGGTAACTTGATATAAAGTTGGCAAAGCACGCTTCCATAAAATGATTTTAGGGATTTCGTGAAAGAATAAAAATAGAATGAGAATTTGCCGCTAATTAGTCGCTAATTAGTTGTGAAGTAGTGAATTTTCTAAATGAATTTTTTTTTGTTTTTTAGGTGCTTTGGTAACTTGATATAAAGTTGGCAAAGCACGCTTCCATAAAATGATTTTAGGGATTTCGTGAAAGAATAAAAATTGAATGAGAATTTGTCGCTAATTAGTCGCTAATTAGTTGTGAAGAAATGAATTTTCTAAATTAATTTTTTTTTTGTTTTTTTGGCTGCTTTGCTAACTCGATATAAAGTTGGCGAAGCACGCCGCTATAAAATGGTTTCAGAGTTTTTGTAGGGGAATGAGAATAAAATGAGAATTTGCCGCTGATTAGTCGCTAATTATTTGTGAAGGAATTTTATTCAGAAAATTTTTTTTTTGTTTTTCACGGTGCTCCGCTTATTCGATATAAAGTTGGCAGAGCACGACTCCATACAATCATTTTAGGGTTTCCGTAGAAGTATAGCAATGTAATAAGAATTCTTTGCTAATTAGTCGTGCATTAGTTGTGAGAATACCAATTTTGTCGTTTTTTTCGTTTTTGACGGTTCTTTGCTGACTTGATATAAAGTTCGCAAAGCATGCATCCATAAAATGATTTGGGTTTTTATGAAAAAGCATGGAAATAGGATCAGAATTTGCCGCTAATTAGTCGCTACTTAGTTGTGAAGAAATTATTTTTCTAAATTAATTTTTTTTTGTTTTTTCGGGTGCTTTGCTAACTTGATATAAAGTTGGCAAGCACACCTCCGAAAAATCATTTTAGGGTTTTCGTAGAAGAATAGGAATAGAAAAAAAATTTGCCGCTAATTAGTCGTGAATTAGTTGTGAGAATACCGATTTTGTCGTTTATTTTTATTTTTTATTTTTTTAGGTGCTTTGCTAACTTGATATAAGGTTAGCAAAGCACACCTGCAAAAAATGACTTTCGAGCGTTCGTAGAAAAATGGGAATAGAATGAGAATTTGCCGCTAATTAGTCACTAATTAGTTCTGAAAAAAATAATTTTTTTAATTAATTTTTTTTTTGTTTTTTTGGGTGTTTTGCTAACTTGATATAAAGTTGGCAAAGCACGCCTCAATCAAATGATTTAAGGGTTTTCGTGAAAAAAAGAGAATAGAATGAGAATTTGCCGCTAATTAGTCGCTAATTAGTTGTGAAAAAATGAATTTTCTAAATGAATTTTTTTTTCGTTTTTTTGGATGCTTTGCTAACTTGACATAAAGTTGGAATCTACGAACGCTCGAAAGTCATTTTTTGGAGTTGTGCTTTGCTAACCTTATATCAATTTAGCAGAGCACCTAAAAAAATAAAAAAAAATAAATAAACGACAAAATCGGTATTCTTACAACTTATTCACGACTAATTAGCGGCAAATTTTTTTTCTATTTCCATTCTTTTACGATAACCCTAAAATGATTTTTCGGAGGTGTGCTTGCCAACTTTGTATCAAGTTAACAAAGCACCCAAAAAAACAAAAACAAAATTAATTTAGAAAATCAATTTGTTCACAACTAATTGGCGACTAATTAGCGGCAAATTCTGATCCTATTTTCATGCTACTACAAAAAAACCTAAATCATTTTATGGATGCGTGCTTTGCGAACTTTATATCAAGTCAGCAAAGAACCGTCAAAAACAAAAAAACGACAAAATTGGTGTGTTCACAACTAATGCACGACTAATTAGCAAAGAATTCTTATTCCATTGCTATTCTTCTCCGGAAACCCTAGAATGATTGTATGGAGTCGTGCTTTGCCAACTTTATATCGAGTAAGCGGAGCACCGTGAAAAACAAAAAAAAATTTTTTGTGAATAAAATTCCTTTACAAATAATTAGCGACTAATTAGCGGCAAATTCTCATTTTATTCTCATTCCCTTACGAAAACTCTGAAATCATTTTATAGCGGCGTGCTTCGCCAACTTTATATCGAGTTAGCAAAGCACCCAAAAAAACAAAAAAAAAATTAATTTAGAAAATTCATTTCTTCACAACTAATTAGCGACTAATTAGCGCCAAATTCTCATTCTATTTTCATTCTTTTACGAAATCCCTAAAATCATTTTATGGAAGCGTGCTTTGCCAACTTTATATCAAGTTAGCAAAGCACCCAAAAAAACAAAAAAAAAATTAATTAAAAAATTAATTTTTTCACAACTAATTAGCGACTAATTAGCGGCAAAAACTAATCCTATTCCGATTCTCCTACGAACGCTCTAAAGTCATTTTTCGGAGGTGTGCTTTGCTAACTTTATATCAAGTTAGCACAGCACCTAAAAAAATAAAAAAAAAGAAACGACAAAATCGGTATTTTCACAACTAATTAACGACTAATTAGCGGCAAATTATCCACCTACTTTCGAATCGATTTGTGATAGGTGTTTAGCTAACTTGATGCTCATAAGAATATCGCTGTAATAATATTGTTGCTAGACAGGTAAATACCATTTTATACCGGGTGTACCAATCATACTGTGTTTTTTTCTTAAAGTTTGGAACACCCTGTGGAATATTCTAGCATATGTAAAATATTAGAATTAATACTCGATTGCAGACTTAGGCTTGCTTAACATTTTCCTTTTCGATTCATTTACTTATGTGAGATTATTAAAAAGTTATGTGCGTTAACAACTATCCATGTTTTTCATCAGTAAATCCTCATAGTAGGGGAGGAAAGTATACTAAATTTGCAGTTACTCGAGCGTTATGGGGACCTATTGGATTGTGAAGAGTATGTGCTAAAATCAGAAAAAGGTTAAGTTAAGTTTTCCATAAAGTGGGGGACTTTTCATTTTTTAATTCAATTTTCCATTTGAAATAATCATTTTTTCCGATTATAGCGCTATCTATCCATAATTCGAAAAAATATGTAGAATAAAAGTTGCTTATTTTTACGTAAAGAATCCAAATCTGCAATAAAAATTGGGGGCTCCTATTTAAGATTTTAAATTAAATCCCCCACCCCACCTCCGTGCGGGCTCGTGACACCCCACGGAGTGGGGTGGGGGGTAAATTAAAAATTATAAATACGAACCCTGCGATATTTTGCGAAATGAACATCAGATCGTAAAACTGCAAAATACACCTATTGAATATTTTTCAAAAATCTACCGAATGGCACCAAACACGACCCCCCACGGAGGTGGGGTGTAGGGTTACCTTAAAATATTAAATAGGAGCCCCCAATTTTTATTGCAGATTTGGATCCTTGACGTAAAAATAACAACTTTTATTCGCAACATTTTTTCCTATTATAGATAAATGCGCTATAATCGGAAAAAACGATTGGTGGAAATGGAAAATTAAATTGAAAAATGGAGAGTCCCACACTTTATGGAAAACTTAACTTAACTTTTTTTGGTTGTAGCACCCACTCTTCACAATCCACTCCAGGTCCCAAGAACGCTCATATAATTGCAAATTTAGCATACTTTTCTGCCCTACTATGAGGATTTATTGATAAAAAACATGGTTAGTTGTTAAAGCACGTAACTTTTTTATTTTCCAACATAAGCAAATGAATCAAAAAAGAAAATGTTAAGAAAGCATAATTCTACAATCGAGTTTTAATTTTAATATTTTATATATGCTGGAATATTCCACAGGGTGTTCCGAACTTTAAGGAAAAAACACAGTATGCTTGTTACACCCGGTATAAAATGACATTTACCTGTCTAGCAACAATATCATTACACCGATAATCTTAAATAATAAGGCTATAACATACTAAAAGAATCACTCAAATCGGACCACTGGTTTATGAAATACGAGACATCAAACATGTCCCATTTTTAACGTGTTCGGCTAATTTTGCCGGTGTGTGTATATTAGGGTGGACGTCAAACTATCGCTTTTTCATTTTTTTCTCAAAATTGCATTTCTCCATAAGTTTCTATCTTGGGTCATGTCAATATTAATCCCCCAGGTCTCCTTTCGTCTTCCTCTCCTACTCCTACCAGGAACCTGCAGCTCAGAAATTCTTCGTATTGGGTGACTTTGAACATGACCAAATGTTCTTCTTTTTAACTGCCCAACGTTCAGTTCCGTATATCATAGCAGACCTTATGGCTGTTTTGCAAAATCTTTTCCTCAGCTTTATTGGAATTTTTCTGTCACACAACACACCACTCGCTTCTTTCCATTTCTTTCATCCAACCCTAACTCTAATATCTACATGCGTTTCCATCTATTTCCCCATGACTGTGTAATATCCATCCTAGGTACTTAAAACTATTACTTTTCATAATCATTTCACCATCCAACATTCAAGATACTCTGTCTTTGTCCTACAAAGTTTTAAACCTGTTTCCTCAAGAGCTTGTCTCCACTGTTCCAGTTTTTGTTCTAGTCGCCTTCACTAGGTCCCACCAAAACCACATCATTAAAATACATTAAGCACCAAGGAATGTTACCCTGTAGTTTATCTGTTATCTGATCCAAAACTAATGAAAATAAATAAGGACTAATCGCCGAGCCTTGGTGAAATTCTTCTTCCTCATGGAATTTATCAGTCTCCCACACCTGTCCTAACACTAGTACACCCCGTCATACATATCTCTCACAATCTTTACATATTATTATTCATCTGGGACTCCTTTCTTATTGAGTGCCCACCATAGAATCTCTCGCGGAACTCTATCATATGCTTTCTTAAGATCAATAAGTACCACCCATTAATACTAGCACTTTTTTCTCAAAGTATACCTATACTAACAATAATTATAGTAATGCCACCGACTCAAACAAATAGGTACTGTATATCCCTACGATACATTAATGGATTACAAACAAATGTCGAAAATGTTGGCAAAATATGACATCAATGACATAAATCGTCTAGAGCTAAAGCATTCGAAAAATATTTTTCACATAACTTCAATGTTACTAGAGGTCAGCAGTCAGATGTTGTTTATAAAGTAAATTATAAAAGAAGTATGTACAAATGTACATTGACTGATTAAAAGCAAAAATAACCATTAATCACATTATGCTTCTTCTTGTAGTTCCTTCTCCTATCGGAGGTTGGCTATAATCACAGCTATCCATACCTTATTGACGGCTGCTCTGAAACGATCTAGTAAACTGCAACTATACCACGAAAGCCGATGCCGCACTGCAGGATGCTAGATGGTCGCTTGAAGGGTGGATTTTAAAGGTGGATGGTGGAGGGGCGCTGCATCTTGAACACAGTGAAAGAGTGAAATAAAGTCATAAATCAGCGAAATCGGTATCCAACTGACTCTAAGGAATCGTTTGTTTCATTTGTTACGTTACATTTGGTTTGTTTTTTTAGCATATCGTCCTATTAGAGGTAAAACTCACTAACTACACTTTTCAGAAAGTGAAAAAAAATCGACTTAAAGGTACAAATTGTTTTTTAAATTCACAGGACTTGAATATTCGATTTTTTTAATGCAACTGCAAAGAATAAATAAAACAGATATTTTAAGCCATGTTTCGTCACATAGTGGGTCTGTTGGGTCCCAAATTGCCCTTCTTTTATACACAGCACTTATTACGCCTTCCTCCATAGCCAGGCTACCCGGATGCAATATCAAACACGACTGATATGGGTGGATAGACGCCTGGCGAACCACCGGATGGTTAGATGGTAGTGGGAAGCCACTGCGGCTACCGTCGTTTTGTTATTCGTGGTATAAGTAGCTGGATGGTCGCTAGGCAGGTATCTACCATCCACCATCCTACCAAACTTCCTGCAGTGCGGCATCGGCCTTAGGTTTCTCAGATTCTCAGGTTCCTGGAGATTCTTTTCTATGGAGCTTTTACCCTTAATATTACCTTGCATTGTGAGCCTTAATATCTCACATTTCGCATCTCTGTTAATGTGGTCTAAATTTTCCAGCTTTCATGTTTTGGTGTTCTTTATGGCCTCGCAACATTATGCTTGCACAATTATTAATGGACGGCAATCGATATCACCAATATGTAGCAGTTACAAAATAGCAATATCACCTCTAATACACACGAAATCGAAAACGTGCTGAAAATAATGCAATACATTGTATAATATGAGATTGTTTGACCATTCACCACTTTATTTTAATGTTATTCAAGTGAGGTTTTTATCCAAGCCGAACGCAAAAATTGTGTGTAATTTTATTTTTCAAAAATGTACGTCTGTGGTTTTTATTCCAACAGTTTATTATTTTCCTGCACAAAAGTTTCATACTCCGGAGCAAAATAATTTCGAGCGGCAGAAGATAATGAAATTAACCGCAAACATTTGCACCTTATTTTTGTGTATTTTTCGTATTATTCGGATCTTTTCATTTTTTAAATAATTAACCAACTACTCTGTAGAAAAGAGAAAACTAGATAGTTTGTATAAATTAAAGAAGATTTCTATCACTATTTAATGATATAATATAAACTTATTTAAAATAGGCTATTGATTATCCAACAAAGAGAGCTAAAAGGAACTAGAACGTTAAGGGGGTTTTATTGCTTCATTATGATCAATGGGCCACAAAATATGAAAAATTAGTCCCTATGCACTGGTGTACTTTGTACCCCAGTGCGAATTATATGCACTTTTCGTGCATAACCGTGTAAAGAAAAGTTGTTTAAAATTAACTTTTTCATCAAAATGTCACTTTCTAAATTAAAATATATTTTTTTAAATACGGGATTTTTCTTTTTGTCCCATGGCGGGGCGCCTCATTTGAACGATCTCCTAATCTGCTTTGTAACGATATATTATTCAAATATTTGTTTCTACAGGTTTAAGTAGACATTACCTAGCCTTACTTCTCTTTTTGTTAGCGTTTATGTCTCCCTGCCATAGGCGACTTCTGATCGTATTATGGTATATATATCGAGCTTTTTGCACCTCGTAAGAGAAGTTTTGACTACGTTAAATGTTGCATTGCAAAAAAAGATCTGCTAGATCGCGTTTGAACTTCTGGTTATATTTTGTTGTCATTGGTGATTGTTGCGCTCAGATATTTAAATTCTTTAACCATTTCGAAGTTTGATTGTTTATAGTAATATTTTGCTTTATTCGCCGTCGTTCTTGTCTTGAAACGACCATGTATTTTGTTTTGTCTTCATTTATTGTTAGATCTATATTTAATAGCTTCTTCAAAGCTCGAGAAAATAATATATTTTCAGGACCAGTTCAGCAACTATTTATTCATTTTTATAGCCGCTAGTTGTTATATAAAATTTTTGATAAAACTATTGTTTTTACCTTTCAATGTACTTTTTCACTAATGCATCCATTTCAATCGAAAGATAAAAGCAATTTCAATTTGGCAGATATGTTCATAAAGGCATAAATGCAAATGTTTTTTACATCGATTTTCACTATTAAACGTTCCACCGATAAAAGTATAACTCGTACTGCAATGTTTCCAATGAATTGTAAGCTTTCAAAGCACACATTTTAATTTTGTTTTACTAACGTTGAAACTATGATTTACTAAGTCTCTTTTACCCATTTTTAATCTCGAGTGGAAACAAAACGACAAATCGGATACGAAAAATTTATGAACCTGATGGCGGACATAAAGGGAAATTTTCTCTATTTTTTTGTTGTTTATTGATTTAGCTGAAAGCTACCATGAATGTGAACCACGCATCGCTTCGTGGTTTATTAAATTGCAGCGAAATCGCAGTCAAGGTAATTTTCAAACAGCCATATTACCTATTCGGTGAGGGAATAGAAAGTAGAAGCGTTTAGAATTTGTAATAAGTTCACTTTATTGCCTAAATCTCAAAACAAATTTTAATCTAGTTCTTCTATTTTAAGGTCCCCATTCACGTTGAGGTCAGTGTCGATACATTTATCGCCACGTTGCGGTACACGTATCTTGAGGTTTTATCTGCATCTGTACGTACAGTTCACCAAATATAGCTGAAAGTGTGAAAACGCGTGACGATCACGAGGCGCATTCGTCAAACGACGGACCTCGCACTCGCACTGACGCTGACGGTCCAGACCGTTTGTATGTGCGTTCTCACTTCATTGTTAGCACAGGCAATGGGAATTTCACACTTTCAGCTATATTTGGTGAACTGTACCTACACGTTGAGATGGTCTCATGAAACATCAGTTGAGATAGAATTTTCTTCAATTCACACGTACTTAAAAATAGTGTTGCGCTTCTAAAGGCGCAACGAAAGCTATGCATTTGCTTCACGACAAAGTTGCGATCACTATTAGGTTAGTTTTCTTTGCATATGTTTAACAAAATTACTGCTATCCCTAAAAATACATAGGCTAAAGATTGCAGTGAATACAGAACAATATCATTTATAAGTCATATTTTCAAATGATTCTTGACATGGTCGTATAAATAAAAAACTGGAAGAAGGAATAGATGATAGTCAGTTTGGGTTCAGAAACGGACTAGGAACCAGAGAGGCGTAATTTGCTTTTAATGTGTTAGCTAAAAGATGCATGGACATGAATGTGGATGTGCATGTTTGTTACGTTGTTTTTGAGAAAGCATTTGACAAAGTGAGGTCTGGTTTCACCAACAACAAATAAATCAATGAATAGTTATTCGTCGAATAAAATTTATTAGACGTTTATATTTGTATTTTGTTTCAATACAATTTTGATAATTTAAAGTTAAACTGGTGAATTTAACTTCTTATAAATATTTACAGCGAGATTAACTTGCCAATTTTTTCAAAGATTAAGTATTAGGTTTGGATCCCGCATAAGAAAAAAAAGTTGATTAATAGCAAGCTGAAAATTTGTTAATAGCTTAACGGTGTCTAGTCGGACAAACTTTGATATATAGGAACACTGGAACAGGGGAAGTTTTAATGGTGGAACAGGTTAAAAATTTGGAACGTCAGACTACGAAAACGTCAGATGTATTTTGTCGGACAGAACTTCCAATTGATTTGTTGCCCTTTCATTAAACTCCCATGCAAGAATCAGACTGGTGTGTTTTAATGAGTGGAACACGAAGAACATGTCAAATAACAGAAATCATGTTGGTTAGTAATAGCAGTCTGTTTTTGGCTTGAGAGTTTAATGAAAGGATAACAAATCAATTGGAAGTTCTGTCGGACAAAATACATCTGTCGTTTTCGTAGTATGACGTTCCAAATTTTTAACCTGTTCCACAATTAAAACCTCCCTGTTCCAGTGTTCCAATATATCAAAGTATGTCCGACTAGACACCCTTCAGGTATTAACAAATTTTCAGCTTTCTATTAACCAACTTTTTTTGGTACGAGGGATCCAGACCTATATCTATTTGATAATTAAATAAAATAAGCCTTATTTGACGTTAGTAAAATGGAGAAATGTCAGTTTATTGGTCGAATAACTTTAATCATAGAATGAACTACTATTTGTCGTTGGTGAAACCGGCCATAAGATAAGAAAAATTAGTCCAAATTCTAAAGACAAAAACATAGACAAAAAGGACTTACGAATAATAACAAACCTTTACTGGAATCAAAGAACACAAATTGTAATAGGTAACGAACCCAGTCCAGAAATTGAAATCAGGCACGGAGTTAGGAAGGGATGTATTATGTCTACATTACTCTTTAATGTATTATATATAGTGTAATAGATAACGAACCCAGTCCAGAAATTGAAATCAGGAGAGGAGTTAGGCAGGGATGTATTATGTCTCCATTACTCTTTAATGCATACAGTGAAGCCAGTTTTGAAGAAGAATTACTATCTCAATGTGAAGGAATAATAATTAACGGAAAATCTACAACATAAGATATGCAGATGACTTCGTCATTATGGCAAGCTCTGCTGAGTAACTTCAATTACTACTTTTCTGTAAAAAATATGGACTAAAAATGAATGTAAAAAAGACCAAATTCATGAAAATAACTAAGAAAATAAACATACAAACAAGTATACATTTTGGAAACGTACCGATAGAAAGGTTTGATAAATACAAATACCTGGGAACCTGGATTTCAGAGAAAAACGATTAAACAACAGAAATAAGGACCAGGATAGAAATATGTAGCAAGAAATGTGTTTGGTAAAACTGAAAACAATTATCTGCAACAAAGACCTAAGGTTAAAACTGAGAGTAAACCACATTGAAGCCAGAACACATAAATAAGTTACAGTCATTTGAAATGTGGTGTTACAAGAGGATGCTTAGAATAGCATGGACACAGAAGAAAACGAACATGGAAGTATGGCAAGAAATGGGCAAAAAATGCGAAATAATAAACACAATAAAAAGAAGAAAGTTATAATATCTGGGACACGTAATGAGGTGACAGCGATATGAAATGCTACGACTTAAAATACAGGGAAAGATAAAGGGCGGAAGGAATATAGCAAGAAGGAGAGTGTCATGGTTGAAGAATCTCAGGGACTGGTTTAAATGCAGCTCTATAGAACTCTTCAGAGCAGCGGTAGATAGACTAAAGATAGTGATGATGATATCGAACCTCCGATTAGGAGACGGCACTTAAAGAAGAAGATGAACAAAATTATTATTACCAACTACCGAAGCTGTCTATTTAAATATTCTTTACACTTTGAGTTCCATAAACATGAATACAATTAGTATAAATGAAGAAATTCCTCCCAAAACTGGCGATGTGCCATATTAAGAATCAAAATTGTGTAGACTTTGTAGCGCGATTCAAAATAATTAACATACACATTGATGTTGCATGTGCGCGGTATGCATCTAAACATTCCGTATATGTATTTGGAACCTAGGAGTTTTCTATTGGTTCGTTGCAGCACGCGGTCATATTTTAACCAATAGGCGGCGAGGTCCCAAACGCATATACGGAATGTTATTCGGTTCCAAATTCATATACGGAATGTTACATATTCGTACATCGAAAAAGATAAGTTTTTATTAGAGTCTGTTAAAAGGAGATTAATTTTAAAATACTTGTTACTGTATTATTAAATAAAAATAAAACAATTATAGTATTTGGAATGTTATTTGGTGCGAAATTCATATACGGTATGTTAAATATTCGTAGAACAAAAAGAGGATTTTTATTAAAGCCAATTAAAATAAGACTGGTTTTTAATAGTATATTATGCAACGAGCATTTAATGATGATCATTATGATGCGAGTATAAGGGATACGAAACGAGCCGCCTAGCGGCGAGTTTCGTATAGAGTACGAGAATCATAATGATAATTAAATGCAAGTTGTTTACACGATTTTTTCTATAATCATTCACAAAAAAATATATTCAAATTTATTAATTTTGTAACACAAACAAATTAAGTAGTTTGTCAGTCTGACAGTTTGTTTACATATTGAGAACTGTCAAAGAGTATGTATTTGATTCGCCATTGGTTACTGCGCGTGTGCCACCTTTATCGCAAATGTCATATCGCTATTCTATTGGTTAAAAATCTGTATCCTAATGAAAATATGTTTCATAATGAAGTTCATTATGATACAGGTAGTGACATCATAATTGATATATTATAGTATGAGAATAGAAAAATTATTGTTAATGTATTATTAAAGATCCACAAGGAAAAAGGTTTTCCTGTAGTTGGCTGTATACCATATAATACAAAAAAAAAACGAATAAAGTCCTTTATAAGAAGTCTATATTTAAAATCCCTAAAAAGGGCTACATCACAGAACTAGTTTTCGATTGGTTGACCAATCATCATCAGTGCTTTCGTAAAAAGAATATAACCTTATAAAAGGGTGCAAAGGTTTTAAAATTTTGACTACGGTTAAAAAAAGTTGTACGTTATACTCACGTGATCTTACATGCTAACCACCAAAATATTTGTAATTATGTAATATATGTAAATAAAATTTGTAATATTATATTTTGGTGGTTAGCATGGTAAGGCCACGTGAGTATAACCTACAACTTTTTTTAAACGTAGTCAAAATTTTAAAGCCTTTGCATCATTTTATCAGGTTATATTCATTTTAGGAAAGCACTGATGATGATTGGTCAATCAATCTAAAACTAGTTCTGTGATTTAGCCCTTTTTAGGGATTTTAAATATAGACTTTTTATAAAGGACTTTATTCGTTTTTTTGTATTATATGGTATACAGCCAACTACAGGAAAACCTTTTTCCTTGTTGATCTTTAATAATACATTAACAATAATTTTTCTATTCTCATACTATAATATATCAATTATGATGTCACTACCTGTATCATAATGAACTTCATTATGAAACATATTTTCATTAGGATATAGATTTTTGACCAATAGAATCGCGATATGACATTTGCGATAAAGGTGGCACACGCGCAGTAACCAATGGCGAATCAAATACATACTCTTTAACAGTTCTCAATATGTAAACAAACTGTCAGACTGACAAACTACTTAATTTGTTTGCGTTACAAAATTAATCAATTTGAATATATTTTTTTTGAATGATTATAAAAAAAATCGTGTAAAAAACTTGCATTTAATTATCATTATGAATCTCGTACTCTATACGAAACTCGCCGCTAGGCGGTTCGTTTCGTATCCCTTATACTCGCTTCATAATGACCATCATTAAATGCTCGTTGCATAATATACTATTAAAAACCAGTCTCATTTTAATTGGCTTTAATAAAAATCTTCTTTTTGTTCTACGAATATTTAACATACCGTATTTATGAATTTCGCACCAAATAACATTCCAAATACTATAATTGTTTTATTTTTATTTAATAATACAGTAACAAGTATTTTAAAATTAATCTCCTTTTAACAGACTCTAATAAAAACTTATCTTTTTCGATGTACGAATATTTATCATTCCGTATATGAATTTGGAACCGAATACCATTCCGTATATGCGTTTGGGATCTCTCCGCCTATTGGTTAAAATATGACCGCGTGCTGCAACGAACCAATAGAAAACTCCTAGGTTCCAAATACATATACGGAACGTTTAGATGCGCGCGGTATCAAGGTATGACGACAGTGATACGGATGGTGATATCTTATGATACTGCTACAGCGATAGTATATTCGTTTTTTTGTATTATATGGTATACAGCCAACTACAGGAAAACCTTTTTCCTTGTTGATCTTTAATAATACATTAACAATAATTTTTCTATTCTCATACTATAATATATCAATTATGATGTCACTACCTGTATCATAATGAACTTCATTATGAAACATATTTTCATTAGGATATAGATTTTTGACCAATAGAATCGCGATATGACATTTGCGATAAAGGTGGCACACGCGCAGTAACCAATGGCGAATCAAATACATACTCTTTAACAGTTCTCAATATGTAAACAAACTGTCAGACTGACAAACTACTTAATTTGTTTGCGTTACAAAATTAATAAATTTGAATATATTTTTTTTGAATGATTATAAAAAAAATCGTGTAAAAAACTTGCATTTAATTATCATTATGAATCTCGTACTCTATGCGAAACTCGCCGCTAGGCGGTTCGTTTCGTATCCCTTATACTCGCTTCATAATGACCATCATTAAATGCTCGTTGCATAATATACTATTAAAAACCAGTCTCATTTTAATTGGCTTTAATAAAAATCTTCTTTTTGTTCTACGAATATTTAACATTCCGTATTTATGAATTTCGCACCAAATAACATTCCAAATACTATAATTGTTTTATTTTTATTTAATAATACAGTAACAAGTATTTTAAAATTAATCTCCTTTTAACAGACTCTAATAAAAACTTATCTTTTTCGATGTACGAATATTTATCATTCCGTATATGAATTTGGAACCGAATACCATTCCGTATATGCGTTTGGGATCTCTCCGCCTATTGGTTAAAATATGACCGCGTGCTGCAACGAACCAATAGAAAACTCCTAGGTTCCAAATACATATACGGAACGTTTAGATGCGCGCGGTATCAAGGTATGACGACAGTGATACAGATGGTGATATCTTATGATACTGCTACAGCGATAGTGAGATAGCCAAATAAAGCCCCCACTCACGTTGAGATCGTTATCGATACACGTCGCAAGTATCAGTATCGCGTATACATCTCATAGTGTATTTGTCACTATGTTTGTTACTTATCACGATACATGTATCGATACATTAGCCTTTTAAGGCCCCATTCACTTTGATCTGTATCACTGTCGTGAAACAATTAAGGGCCCCATTCACGTTGAGATCGGTATCGACACATATATCGCGACAAGTTGCGATACACGTATCATGAGATTTGTATCTGTTTCACGACAGTTATACGGACGGCGATAGAGTTGTAAACGACGAAGATAGAGAGTTGTGGTATTGATACAGCGATACTGAGACAGCCAAATACACGATGAGATTGGTATCACGATACTGATACTTGCGACATGTATCGATACCAATCTCAAAGTGAATGAGGCCCCTTAAGACTCTTCTTCTTCTTCAGGTGCCATCTCCGCTACGGAGGTTGGCAATCATCATAGCCATTTTAATTTTTGAGGCAGTAGCTCTAAATAGTTCTTTTGAGCTGCATCCAAACCATTCTGTCAGGTTCTTCAGCCATGAAATTCGTCTTCTTCCGATGCTTCTTCTGCCATCTATCTTTCCCTGCATTATGAGTCGCAGGATGCTATACTTCTGGCCCCGCATCACATGTCCGAGATACTGTAGTTTTTTTCTTTAATTGTAAGTTCAACTTCCTTCTCTTTACCTATTCTTCTTAGTACTTCGTTGTTCGTAACTCTATCTATCCAGGAAACCCTCATAATTCTTCTATAGGTCCACATTTCAAAGGCGTTAAGTCGTCTCATTGTCTCTACATTTAACGTCCATGATTCCACTCCATAGTATAGTACACTGTACACGTAACATTTTGTTAGGCGTACTTTAAGAGCTAATGTTAAATCTTTTCTACATAGGATCTTTTTCATTTTCATAAAATTAGAACGTGCTTTTTCGATTCTGACTTTGATTTCTGCAGTGTAGTCATTATTTTCTGTTATAAGTGTTCCTAGGTAAGTGTACTTTTTTACTCTTTCGATGTGTTGGCCCTCTACTATTATTAAGATTTCGTTAGTATTATGGTTGTTTTTACTAATTTTCATAAACTTCGTCTTTTTGATATAAAGAGAGAGTCCGTACTCCCTACTACACCTTACTATTTTACCCATGAGTCTTTGCAGGTCTTGTAAACTATCGGCTATTTTTACTGTATCATCTGCATATCTGATGTTTTTAACTAAGACTCCATTTACTCTTATGCCGACTGTTTCATCTTCCAGAGTTTCTCGCATTACCTCTTCAGAATAAGTGTTAAATAATAGAGGTGATAGTATGCAGCCTTGCCTGACTCCGCACTTTATTTCCATTTCTTCACTCCCCACCAAACAACATGCAGAATTAGAATGAGGCCATTTTACGACTGGCTGAGAAGTGAAACTTTAGAATAGTTAATTTGGGCAGCAACTGAAACTTATGCAGGTTGGAAAGAATCACATAATTTAATATAATATACGGGAATATAATACTGTATACTGTTATATCTTCGGCCTGATATATTATTTCGAGTATATTCTACAATGAATCATTATGCTTCACATAATGAACTTGATAAAAAATCAACTCGATACTAATGTTATTCCTGTGAAAGACAAAGGCGTGTAATATAGATTTCATTAAATGATATGAAACAATTACTACAAAAAGAAAACAAAATGTGATATTGAATATTTGATCGATAATAAAAATATTTCACTTTAGTGACATAAAGCTAATTTTAAAAATTTTGTTTCAGGTATGGTATACGTACTATTTCTATTACATGTTGATTGTAATCTAACGGTAAGTTATTTTTAAATGTAACAAATAATAATTCTAATAAAAATTTCACTTCGCAATTATCGTAGTACGAAAACAATGTTCAACTAAATGCGTTTGAAATATTCTGGTGGCTGAGAAAATTATATTTATTTTTATGAATTTTAAAGTCAAAAGGCAGATATCGAGCACTGAATTTAATTAAATCTTGCCCAAGTATACTTTCGCTCACAAGAGCATTCTCAGGGGCATCTGAAATAAGTAAAGAAAACGCCATTGTAGAAGAGGAAAAAAGTTACAGACTTCGACAAAAAATCGAAGGTGATATGATAAAAAGTACAAAAACGTTTCTAGACTTACTTCGTCAATAAAAAGAAGGTATCCTCGAATGTCATTTTGTTACTAAATAATTTTGGTGGCAAACTTAAATTAACATCTAACTAAACACTGAACAAGGGACAAAACAGATAAATTAAATTGCCAGTAGGTTCTACATTTTACAATATGGAGGCAGAATGAAGAATGAAGTAATGAAGTATTACTTTTTCTTGACGTAAATGATCAAGTGATGGCTGACAGATGACAACTTGGTGAGACTATGACTGTGTAATATGTACAGTCAATACACATTTGGGCTATACATTCAAAAAACTGTAAACGATCAAAGGCCTCAAGCAAGACAAAACAGTATCAGTAGCAAACGGTGAAATGAGAGGTTATTAGAATGTTTTGTTAAATTATTTATTTGTAGTTAAAAGTGAAAGCCAGTTACCACATTCAAACTTGTCAGAGGTGGGCTAAGATGTTGGTTGGCGACAATGTTTCTGGACATAGAGATTGGATGTGGCACTGGTTGAAATATGAAGAGTAGTGGGTTGCATACTCTGTAGTACTAATTAAGTGTCAGCTGTTGAAAAAATTGAAATTGACTTATTGAAATGGACTGAGTAAAATTTGAGATTTAGAAAAATTTTTAATGAAATATGAAATATTATACCACTGTTGAGTCAAACTTGAAGTCAATGATCGGAATACAAGATTGAAGTGTCAAGCATAATCCAAGATCAAATGAAAACAGCGAGGGTCATCTAAATATATGATGTCAATGAAATTTTAAAATTCCAAAAAAGAGTATATATAAGTTTTAATTAAGTCCAGCTGTGAAACAATTGACCTCAAATGAGCTTGGCTAACATGTAATGTGTTATGGATGACACAAATTTAAAGAAATGTAAAACTATTAATTAATCGGGTATATAGAGGAGCCACTTGCGGCAGTGACCACCATCTATTAAAAACAAAGCTCACAATAGGAATAGATAGAGCAAGAGATTTAAAAGAAGCTGCAGCGGAAATAGAAAAATTAACAGAAAAGAAATACAACCTAAACAGCTTAGAACAAGAAAGCGTGAGGGATTTATACAGGAGTAGATTAGATAAAAAGTTAGAAACCATGCAATTTACCAGCAATGAAGAGCATTATCATTATATAAAAAACATGTCTTCAGGAAGCAGCAACAGAGGCCCTCGGACTCCAAATAAAAAACCACAGAAAAACTCCGTATTGGTGGGACGAAGAAATAGAACAAGAGATTAAAAATAAAAGAGAGAAGTATAAAAAATTTCTGAACACAAGGACCGACGCCGATAAGGTAGAATACAAGAGGGTCCAAGCTAAAGTGCGAAAAATGATATGCCAAAAGAAGAATGAGGCTTGGGAGCAAAAGTGTAACATGATTAACACACATTTAGGAGGACGGAGAAGTACAGAAAGTTGGAAAGTATTAAAATCGCTACGACAGGAAAAGAAAAGAGATATAATATCAGCAATCACACCGGATCAATGGGACGAATATTTTGAAAAACTCCTAAATGAGGACAGAGCGGAATTTTTAAATAACAGTGATACCAGCAATGTAAATATCTTAGCCTCACCATTACGGGTAACAACAAAAGAAGTAGAAGAAGTATGCAAGTTTTTAAAAAATAACAAAGCACCAGGACCAGGGAACATACCAGCTGAACTAATAAAATATGGCACAACAAAATTATATGAAAACCTGGCTAAACTCTTTCAAAGATGCATCAACGGAGCGGAAATCCCAGAAGAATGGAAGACATCATGGATATCCACCATACATAAAAAAGGCAGACGGGATCAATGTGACAACTACAGAGGCATCGCTGTAACGAACTCGATCAGCCGAATATACGGAAAACTGATTAAAAATAAAATCGAAAACGAATATAAAGATATAGAAGCTGAAGAACAGGCAGGATTCAGGGCAGGGAGATCAACGGTTGACCATCTGTTTTGTATTACACAGATTATTGAGAAGAAACTGGCCGTCAACCAGGAGGTGCATCTGTTATATGTGGACTTAAGAAAAGCGTATGATAGCATCCCACAAAACAAATTATGGGAAGCATTAGAGAAAACCAATATAAGCGCAAATTTAATAACAGCGACGAAACAATTGTATACCAAAACTGCATCAAGGGTGAAAGTTGGAAGCAGGCTATCGAGAGGATTCCAAATTAGCAAAGGCCTAAAACAAGGGTGCTGCCTTTCACCGACATTATTTAAGATCTACCTCGAACAAACTCTAAAACTTTGGAAACGCAAATGCAAAAACATGGGATTACCGATCAGCAACAATACAATATACACTTTGTCATTTGCAGACGACCAACTTGTACTAGCGCAAGACTACGATGATATAGAATATATGACAAGGAAATTAATAGAGGAGTACAAAAAAGGTGGTTTGGAAATAAACATAAAGAAGACCGAATATATGTGTATCGGTGGGACACAGCAGGACCTTACACTGGGGAATGGCGAAATTATTAAACATTGCGACGCATATAAATACCTTGGTATGACCATCACACAAGAAGGAAGCGTAGACCGGACGATAGAAGAAAGAAACAACCAGGGAAGAAAAGCAATTACCCTTCTCAATAGCATCCTCTGGGACCAGTCAATATCAAACAACAACAAACATAGAATATACAATACAATTGTTAAGAGTATAATCACTTACAGCAGTGAAGTATGGCAAATAAAAGAAAGATACAAGAGAAAACTTGAAGCAACAGAAATGGATTTCTGGAGGCGCTCAGCAGGAAAATCAAGATTAGAAAGGGTAACCAACAACAGAATTAGGGAAATAATGAATGTGAAACACACAATAGTAGATGACATTAGTACCAAACAGCTTAGATGGTATGGACACGTACAAAAAATGTCCGAAGAACGACTCCCGAAACAAATCCTAACGTGGACCCCTCATGGTAGACGAAAAAGAGGAAGACCCCGCCTGAGTTGGAGAGAAGGCATAAATCGAGAAATGAGAGAAAGAGAATTGGATGAAGACCTTTGGATGGACCGAAGTGAATGGCGACTAGGCATCGGAAGACGTAGGAGAACGTTTTAAAACCGATATATATATATATATATATATATATATATATATATATATATATATATATATATATACATCCCGCTATTAAATTGGCATCTTTTCACGTTGCAGTCATTTGGCATCACCTAGAAATGCTATCATTTTCTAGGTATAATCCGTGAATGTTCGCTTAGTACACTTCTTTAAGCTTGGCACCGTTGTCGGATTTTCAGTAATCCGATTTATTTATATATTTTATTCCTTACACTATAACGACAATTTGACCCCCGTAGGTCAAAAACATTGCTTAAACATCACTTTGGCAACAACAGGATGTTGCCAAGATATACATTTTTACGGAAAAGACAGTACCTAGTTAGATACATAATATCGATCGCTTCACGTTACAAGTCTTCCACTCGCACTCAGGTAAAAACCAGTTGTAGGCTCTTTTGTCTGAACGGGTCCCTGAATGAGTTTAATAATTCACTTTTATTGTGTATTTTGTTTCGTTTAGTTGAAATATCAGATTTTGTTTGTAACGAATTTCATAATAGATATTTAAATTATTTTTTTGTTAACAAAAACAAATTTTAAAGTTTGACATTTGAAAAATTAATTTTATATTGCCATTTTCATGACATGGTCAATGGTTAATTGCATTTATAATAATTTAATGGGTCATTGCGAAACAATATACAGTGCGTCCATAAAGTAACGCATAAATTCATTATTTCACAAACCGGACACTTTCAGGAAAAATACCGAAACAGGTCGATTTTTATTTTTAAATTACAATTTATTGGCATACATATCATACTAGTGACGTCATCCATCTGGGCGTGATGACGTAATCGTTGATTTTTTTAAATAAGAATAAAGGGCATGTAATAGCTCATTTGAAAGGGTATGTAATTCTCTATTCAATAATATAATTGTTAATATAATTATTTATACAGGGTGTCCAAAAAATGTTATTTAAATTAAATTAATTGGTATAAAAAGATGAATGTATGTAATTTGTTTAATTCTAAATATATTTTATTGGTGCCAGCAAACATAAAAATGTTTTATTTAAAACCTAAATATTGATTTTCGCTTAAGCGTAATCTTAAACTTCCAAGAGGCAGGTGGATGGCAGCTCTAACATTTAATTTTCTGACAAAAGTAAAACGAATTTTGAATTAAATAAGTTACATACATTTTTCTTTTTGTCTCAATTAATTTAATTAAAGAATTCTTTTTGGACACCCTGTATATATAATTATGTTATTGTTTGTATTAGTAAATAGAGAATTAAATACCCTTTCAAATGAGCTATCACATGACCCCTATTCTCATTTAAAAAATTCATCGATTACGTTATCAAGCCCAGATGGATGACATCACTAGTATGATATGTAATATGCCAAAAAATTGTAATTTAAAAATAAAAATCGACCTGTTTCGAAAATTTTCCTTAAAGTCGCCGGTTTACGAAATAATGAAATTATGCGTTACTTTATGGAAGCACTGTATGTTACAATGTGTAAATTTTTCAGGAAACGTAAAAATCTTTCCATTAGTAGTTAGAGATTCTGATAGTAATACTATATTTTATATAAGTATTATGGGTTATAAATGCATCTATTAGGTCTGGATCCCGCGTATGAAAAAAAAGTTGATTAATAGCAAGCTGAAAATTTGTTAATAGCTTAAGGGTGTTTAGTCGGATAAACTTTTATATATGGGAACACTGGAACAGGGGCAGTTTTAATTGTGAAACAGGTTGAAAATTTGGAACGGTCACACCACGAAAACGGCACATTTATTTTGTCCGACATAACAGACTTAAACTCTCCGAATAGAGATTAAACTCTCATGCAAAAATTAGACTGCTATTTATCACCTGTCATAATTCCTGTCATTTGACATATTCTACATGCTCTACTCATTAAAAGGCCCATTTGGTGATAAATAGCAGTCTAATTTTTGCATGAGAGTTTAATCTCTGTTCGAAGAGTTTAAGTCTGTTCTGTCGGACAAAATACATGTGCCGTTTTCGTGGTGTGACCGTTTCAAATTTTTAACCTGTTCCAAAATTAAAACTGCCCCTGTTCCAGTGTTCCCATATATCAAAGTTTATCCGACTAGACACCCTTAAGCTATTAACAAATTTTCAGCTTGCTATTAATCAACTTTTTTTTCATACGCGGGATCCAGACCTATATCTGAAAGACCAAAAAAGTTTAAATGTTGCTTATTTTTTTGATATTATGTTTTAAAGTTTGTGGACTTATGTTGTTTTCGAAATGAAACCATAATTGGTAAAGTTTTTTCTTTATTCTCAACAAGAAACAGTCATAATACGGACAACGCACACATCTTATGGAAAATATAATGTCACTCAAATTCAATAAAATTTATACGAATAGATCCGTTTTAATTTACCGATCAAATCTTATCATTGCGCCAACTCTTAATTATGATTAATTACGGCGCAAATTGCAATTAAAGTTTATCGAAATCACATTTTTGGAGTCCATAAAGTGTTAAAAGTGTTAAAGTTACAATCATTATTGCTCCGAGTGCTATTCATAAGAGCTTAAATCCCGCTGGGCCTAAGCGGATTAGTGAAACTAATCCGCTGATTTATGGAGTACCGAAAATCTGGGTAGTTTAAAATATTTTTTCTCTCTCTAACTTATGTACCTACCCATTTGATTTCAGATTTATTTGTATCAATTTCTGCTCTTATTTTTGAAAATAGAGAGTTGGCGCAATGATAAGATTTGATCGGTAAATTAAAACGGATCTATTCGTATAAATTTTATTGAATTTGAGTGACATTATATTTTCCATAAGATGTGTGCGTTGTTTTCGAAATGAAACCATAATTGGTGAAGTTTTTTCTTTATTCTCAACAAGAAACAGTCATAATACGTAGAAATTTATACTAAATTTAAAATCCAGATTCAGTAGAAATAAACAAACCAAGACACGTTAAATGCTACTAGGAGCACTCCCGAATCATAATTATTTACAATGTATTGTTATATTTCTATTTGATATGAAAATTAAATTTTGATGGTTGTAAACAGGATTCAATTTAATATAAAATATTTTCAATTTTCTCAACCACGGGCATATAAATTTAGAACACCCTGTATACAACAAATTGTTATATTTAATTTTAAGAAGTGATTAGACGGAACTCGGGACAGTGCGCTTAAAATAAACAAAGTGAATGACGCGTACCATTATCGTTCTTCTCGGAAGGTCGATCATTAGCCTATGCTAAATAAAACTCAGTGAAATAGATGATAGTTCATTATCGTTTTTCGCGGAAGGTTTCGATCATTAGCCTATGCTAAATAAGACTCATTTGAAAGAGAGAATAGGTCATTAAAATTTGTAAATAGTAGAAAGTGATTTTAGAATGGGAATTAAATATTTTCTTTTGAAATCCATTAAGCATATTTAGAAAGATTAAAAATTGGTTTTTGAGGAATACTGAGAATGAGAGTTGGTGGTGGAAGGTTGATTTGTGAATCTGGAAGGGATATTGAGAAAGTAGGTGAATGAATGACAAAGTGGGATCAGAATGTTTTGAGCTGTCGAGAAGTGAAGTCGAGTAGTAGACGGTAGTGTTCGAGGAGTGAGAAAGCCGGTAGTTCCGTGAGTGTGGAGTATCTATCGTGGAACGAGAAGTAGGCCAGGTCGAGAGTAAAAGAACCTCCTTGAGCCCAGAGTGTCCCGGTAGCTGATAGCAGTTTCGAAAAAGGTAGAACACAGCATCACGACAAAAGCAGGAACGAGAGCTATTCGAGCTAGTTTTTCAAAGGAGAACATCACTGGAAGCCAGGACGAGGTTTGATCGCAGCCAAGGATAGCAGGAAAGGGTTTTGTGTGAGGACATTTTCAGTTCACCAGGAAAAGGTCAGTCTCATTTGTTTGGACATGAATGTATGGGTTTTTCGTATTAAATTCCACATAAAAAATTGAATAACATAATCAATAATATCAGAAAAGCTTCATCAAACTTAAATAGAGTTGTCCCTAATAACTCCTAATAGTTAAATGTTAATAAAAACTTTCAATAGAAAACCAAAAGGAAATAAAATTCCCAGTTGTAAATGTTATGTTTAAGAATAATAAGAAATAGCAAATATTAAGCATTGATTGCCTTTTGAATAAAATAAAAAATATTTTGATTATAATTGTAACCCATATTTGTATTTTTTTTACTCTTTTCTTTTCTATCCCGATTAGGAACCATTAAGAAATATTCAGAAGCCACGAAAGTAAGTAATTAATTTATAATTCGCCCTGAGATTGAAAACATATTGATATGTGATCTGGTTAATTAATTAGATTAGTATTAATACATTGATTAAATTAAGTGACATATAAGAATATTATCTCATATCAATAATCAAGATCACATCAGTATATACATTGTAAATTCCAAGTCATGATTTCCAAAGTTTACACATTGTAAATTATGATTCGGGAGTGCTCCTAGTATCATTTAACGTGTCTTGGTTTGTTTATTTCTACTGCATCTTTACTGTTTCTGTTAACTAATCTAAACGTAGAGATATTTTTTGAGATTCTTTAACTCTTTCAATGCTGGGGTTTGTCACATCCCACCTGTCTGTTAGTGGCAAAAAAGTTCACCTGTCGGATGCCGGGTTAAAACATGACAAATTAGATGTGGAATGAAAGCTTATAACCCAAAGATGGTACTAAAGGTGAGAAATTTGGCCTCCGACTTCAGGATAAAGAGTTGCAACCCGAAGTATTGTTCTAAATTCGCAGAAATAGTACAAACTATGTATTACTCGACGCGCCTTAGAAAGACGAGAACAAATATTTACGCCTGTCCGGTTTTATGCCTGTCTGTCCGTCCGTCTGTCAGATATAATCACAGAGGTTGAATGAAAGATTATAACCCATAGATGGTACTAGCGATTAGAAATTTGACGCGCATTAGAAAAATGAGAACAAAGAAATACTTTTTTTAGTTTTACACCACTTCCGGTTAAAATGGTGTACCCGGAAGTGACACACATAGTCACAGAAAAATATACTTGATCAATTTACGTGTATTAAGAGGTCGAAACCGAATTTTTTTAATTCTGGTTTTGATGTCATATGCGGTTAAAAAATTGTCTGGAAGTGGAAGAAACCAGTTTAATAGTTGTCCCCTTCGAGTAGCGAAAAATAAACAATACTTTGTAAAAACATTCAACATTGGTTGATATTCCGCTGTTTTCATATTATTTATTGACCTAAGTTTTTGTAAAATGCACTAGTCTTTTTTAAAGATATCATTGGACAATTTACTCACTGTTTTTGGATTTTACAAAATCGCTTGGATTGGCATGAAATTTGACATAAGCATAGCTAACATGTCAAAGAAAAAAGTGATATTGTGCCAGTGTGTGCTTTTTTCTGGGGATGAGTACCACCCCCTTCTCGAGTGTGAAAAAATATAGGTAAAAATATGTCCGTAAGTGGATAAACTAATTAAATTCCTTGTATTTTTTGTTTTTAGATGGTTTTTCGTAAATAAATCAAAAAGTAAGTATTTGATCGAAAAAACTATTCTTAGCAAATATAAAGCTTATAAAACAGTAAAAAAAATTATGTATGTATGAAGTCTGGACACACAATAAAAACAGAGTTGGAGCTGAACAACAGTTGGTTCTTATTCGTCGAATTCCAAATCGACTAGTTCAACGTAAAATATCCAAAAAATAACGCACTTTTCGGGGAAAACTCGCCACAAATTTTTTAAAGTGTTTAAAAAAGTTTTATTTTTGTTATTTAAAAAGTATCTATTCTATCACCATCAGCATCAAAAGTAAGTTACGCTTTAAATAAAATATGTCCCTTTTTTTGCTAAAAGAAATCGTGAAAATCACCACCTAATTAGCATTCCATATGAAATTAATAGTTACCGCCCTAGTTAATTTACTTATATTATACTGTTTATATGATCTATAAGATTTATTGGCAAGAAATGCTTATTAAAAAAAATTGGTTTTAAAATAAAAAAATTTTAATTTTGAAAAAAAAATGCCTTGGTTTAAAATAACTTAAACATTAGTGATACTAAATATCTCAAAGAGTAAAAAATGTACATATCACATAAACAATACATAAGTAAATTAGGCGGTGATTTTTACATTTTTTTAACAAAAAAGAGACTTCATTTTGATGCTAACTAACTTTTGATGCTAGAAACGTTTATAAAAATACAAATAAAACTTTTTAGACATTTTATAACAGTTGTAAGTCATGAGTTTTTCCCGAAAAGTGCTTCGTTTTATGGTTATTTCATGTTAAAATATTCGATTTGTATTTTGACGAAGTAGAACCTGCTTTTCATTAAGGTGATACAGTAGCGATCAACAGGTAGCCAAAACGCGTTCCAAGATTGCGGCTGTAATTTTGAATATTTTTTCGAGATATTTGGCACACGTATTCGTAATATAATAAAGAATGGCGGTACAGAGCCGAATTTGAAAAATATATTAATATGTGGAAATTACTCTGTAATTAAATATAATATTAAAAAAACGAGCCTGTACCGCCATTAAGAAGAACAAAAAAATACACTTTCTTCAAATAAAGTTTTTATCCGATGCCTAGATTTTGTGTCATTTTGGAACTACTAATGAAATACAAAATTTTAGTAGTTCCAAAATGACACAAAATCTAGGCATCGGATAAAAAAGTTCATTTGAAGAAAGTGTATTTTTTTGTTCTTCTTAATGGCGGTACAGGCTCGTTTTTTAAATATTGTATTTAATTACAGAGTAATTTCCACATATTCATATATTTTTCAAATTGGGCTCTGTACCGCCATTCTTTATTATATTACGAATACGTGTGCCAAATATCTCGAAAAAATATTCAAAATTACAGCCGCAATCTTGGAACGCGTTTTCGCTACCTGTTGATCGCTACTGTTTCCTCTTAACTACAACTCTACTTTTACAGGGTCTACAGACTTCATACATACACCATTGTTTTCACTTTTTTATACGCTATATTTTTGCTAAGAATATTTTTCGTTAAAATACTTTTTGAGTTTTTTTCTAAAACCGTCTAAAAACGTGACTTTTTTGTTGAAAAACGAACATAATATATTCACTTGCAAATAACTCAAACAGTATGTTAAGAAAAAATCTATAGAACAAAAACTAGCTTAGAATTACTCAGTTTATCCACTTTAGGACTTATTTTGAATGTATGTCTTTTCACATTATAAAAGTGGTTGTACTAACTCCCAAGGCAAAAGCACACGTCGGCACAATATCACTTTTTCTTTGACCTGTCAGCTATGTGCATACCCAATTTCATGTCAATCCAAGCGGTTGTTTAAAATTCGGAGGTTTTGCAATATTTACCGTGAGTGGATGGACTACAGATATATGTATATTAGATAAAAATTATAGTCTCAGCGAATCTTTGAAATATCTCCATTCCTTTGAAATGTTACATTTTTTAAGCCTTGAGGGAGTAGGCGCAAAATTATGACCAATGCTATTTAAATGCATTCAGTTTATTCGAATCCTGAGAAAACTAATAAGAATTTTGGAAAAATTTAAACGCAGAATGAAAGATTACATTATAACCGAGGGCGAAACTCTCTAAAAACTTTTATGTTTATATTGATAAGTGAAAGGGTGAAAAAAAAAGAAAATTTAGTGTGATTTTTTATTTCAAATATTTAATTCAAAAGAAATTTTTGTTTATTCTATTCTTTTTGACATGAGGCTGTATTTGATTTCTCTATGTCATTGTATGCTATTGGTTAGTTCCTATCATTTCAGCCGACGTACGTCACGATTGGATCAATAGGGCCGAACATACATAACTAAGGCCCTTTTGGCATGATGCTGTATTATTTTGAAGTCGATACAGCCTGAATATTTTTTTTTATTTTTTTACGTTCTATGTGATTAAAAAAATTAAGAATCACCGCAATTTTAGCCCACCACCCCCTTCCCCTTTCCCCACATCAAAAAATGTCAATTTTTCGATTTTATTTTTTTTTAAGTTGGTTTGCAATTAAATTATAAATTACAAAAAATTCACACGCACAGCTGAGGCTTTTACAAAACATATATTTTTATGGACCCGAAGGTCGAGTGTACATAACCTCAATGTTTTTTGTTTTTTTAATAGGTACGTATAACTTTTTTTGGCGATGGCTGCATGTCTAATTTTTTTGCGTTTTGTGAATTTTATCAAAATCTGTATTTCTGACTTTTTTCAGATTTATTCGTAAGGTGCGCCATCTTCAAAAATCCGGAAAACTGGTTTTTTCGGTAGTTTTTTGGGATTTTCTCCATTTTATATACTTCAAAATAGACTAACTCAAGGTTTTTTATAGGTTACGTATATATAATTTGAAATAACTGAGTTTTTAGGGATATTCAAAAATTGTGTAAAACACCTAAACCCCCCAAAAACTATGTTTTTTCAAATTCTTAAAAGTTTCTTAATTCTTTCGTACCCCATGAAGTTAAATTACAAAGCCATTAAAATATAACTAGAGGTGATTCATACCTACTTACCATCTCAATTGAATGCAATCATCGGCAAAGCCATCTTTTAGTGTCATTGTGTCATCCCCAAAAATCTACCTGGGTCTTAAAATGCAGGTATGCATACTTGTTCCGTTATAACTCTTATCTTTTAAAATTTTGTAGTAAAAGCATTTCTATAGCTATAGTGAGTTTATTGCCCTACCTCTTTATGTGGCTTAATGATTTGGATTGTAAACACAGATAAGAAAGGGTGTGATAGACCAGAGAAATTAGCAAATAAATGGCCTCTTTCGTGACATCCGTTGATACAGGTATCTAAGAACTGCTTATGGCATTAGGGTAAATTTAGTTACAACAGTATCCAATATAAAAATTATGCAAAAAATCAAACGTACTTTTTAACTTATAAACAATATATAAACAATTAAAGATCGCTATTTGATTGTAAATATTAAAGGTGGAGACCGGTATGCTGTATGGAAAGGTGATACAATTTTACTGAAGAGCATAGAAAATTCTTTAAAATGAGTGTTTGGAAAGTTCTTTTTGTTAATTTGTTGCTTAGTTATTGGGAAAATAGCTTCAAAAGTCGATTTTTTGAAAATAATTAATAACTTTTCTAAAAATACACTAAAAGCTTTATTTTCGCGTAAGAAAAGGAACAATATTAGAAGTATTCAGCCGTTAAAATTTCAAGAAGTTTTACCTAATAGTTATTGCAAAATTGAAATTGTTTATCCCAAAAAGCTTCTATCTACAGCGTTATTATGCATAAACTATTAGGTCAACATAAATTCTAAAGACATCAAACCAAAGAGAAAGGTTCAATTTATCAAATTAGATCAAGTCTTGAATAAAAAGTTTATAATAAATATTATAAATAATTATAAAATAATTTTGAAAAAGTAGTGTTATTTTAAGCTTATTCGCGAACTCAAGCGAGGGTGCTGCCGCTTATTTTGAACTAGAGGAATTGGGATGAAGATTTAAACAAAACATCCGTTAACCTATATATCAATGTCGATTGAATGCTTGTCTGGTGTGTTCATTTAATGAATGATTTATTTATATTAATTAATTACATCAATAAAAATATTAATTATATCAAAATGCATTATCCCAATTACATCGGCCATTTTCATGCAACTGCACTGCCACCTATAGTCGATTGAGTTCGCGAATAAACAATTAAAATAACAACCGCATTAACATGTGGGAATTAACTAATTTTGATGGGAAATAAGCCACAATTTTACTAAAAAAAATGGTTTTATTTTGACAACGACACCCGATTTGAGCGTCGAAACGTTAATAAAATCAGTTTTTTTAGTAAAATTGTGGCTTATTTCCTATCAAAACTAGTTAATTCCAAAAATGCCACAAGAAAATAGCTTCAGAACAACAACACGTAGGAAGTTAATTTTTTTTATTCGACATGTTGGTATTCTTATAGAAACTGAAACAAAAATTTAATGCCCTACAACCCTTAAAACCCGAGTTAGCCACTTTTTTCAAAAATTCACCGGGGCTTTGTTTATAAATATTAGAAAATTTGAAAAGCAACATTTAAACGAATGAAAGAGCATGTTTATACAAAAAAAAATTAAAACGATTCTTTTAAAAACGAGCCGTCCATGATGCGCCAAAAGTGAAGAGTTTAAAAGTAAAGCGATTCTTACCCTCTTGATTTTATTATCAAAAACTTAATTCACAACTACACATTTATAAAAGGCGCAATACCTCCGGTAAGATTTAGGTACAAAATTAACAAAACCCAAAAAAAAATATATAATACAATATTCCAGTTACCCGTCGTTTGTCACCATTAATCCCTTTATCCTAAAGATAAATAACAGTTTGTCGACGAAAATTCCATTCGATCAAATGTTCGTCGATGAATTGTCCATTCGATGAATTGTGCATTCGACCAACTGTTTGTCGACCAACTGTTGTCGACCAATTTTCCGTCGACGAAGTGTTCTCGACCAGCTTTCCGACACCGGATTTGGGTGTCATTGTATTCTGTTGGTTAATTCCTACCATTTTAGCCACCGTACGTCATGATTGGAAAAATAGCAGCGAATATACGTAACTAAGGCCCTTTCAATATTTTACTGTAATTGATTTTTCTGTGTCATTGTATTCTGTTGACTGATTCCTATCATTTGAGCCGCCGTACGACACGTTTGGACCAATGGGAGTGAAGATACGTAACTAATACCTAACAAGAGGTTTACTCAAACTTCTTTTTTGTACTTATACCACTCGGTAAAAGTACAAAAAAAAGTTTGGGTAAACTTTTGCACAACTGTGTAAATACTAACGAAAAATCTAAAATATTAAAAAAAATTAGTGGAATCCGTTAATCTGTTCTCGAAAAAATTAGCTATGAAAATGAGCATAATTTTCTATATCCCTAACTTTTGACGAGCAGTTTAGCTTAAATGGGGAAAAGCGGTAAGCTTAGACCAAACACCAGTAGGAGGCATTCAATTAATTGAGGAAAAAAATTAAATGGATAACAATATTTATTTCAGTTACACAAAAGGCATTGTCCCGCTAGAATGTTTGAAATCACAATTAATAGTCCTACAAAAAAGACAGGCGTTTAAAAGTGATAAGACCATTGAACAATAAGCCTGTGAGCTACCTTTTAAACACATTCTTAAAAATAATCCATAACACAATTAAAAAAAGGTTTGTTAAGAAATTCTTTTATAGACTTCAGAAATTCAACAACTTCTCCTGATTATGTTTAAAAAACGTACGGAATGCACTAAATGAAAAAAAAAAAAAAAGGAAAAAGATTTATCATACCGTTATACTATAATATATCCTTACGTTGAATATTTGATGCTTCCCTGTGGAGTATAAAACGGACAGTTGTGTTTTTCCCGTGATCTGCCTTGTTTAGTCTTCTTTGTCGTTTTATTCGTTAAATCCTATCCTCTTAAGTCACAGCGTCAGAAAGCAGTGGGTATATGCAGTGAACGGGAGGCCTATGTCGAACAGTGAACGTTGGGGCCCTTTCGCGTTTATCATATGTAGAGAAGTCGCTTGTCAAAAACTGGACGTATGTAATCGTATTCTATTTGTTAAATACTCTCACATAATATGTCATACCATGTGCGTTAATCCATTTTATTTCTACAATTTTAAAGTGTTATTACATGCCGTCATTTTCATTTGTCTACACCATCGTATTCTGCCAGTTAAATCCCATCGTTTCAGGCGCTGTACGTCACGATTGAACCAATAGGACCGAAGATACATAACTAAGGCCCTTTTGACCTGCTGCTTGTTTGATTTTTCTGTGTCATTGTCTTCTATGATGCCTAAGGCATATTTATGACATGTCTTATTTTTAAAGAAAACAAGTAATTGGACTTCGTAAGTCCTAGGTTTTCACCCAAAGTAATCGAAAGTAGAATTGGAAGTCGATATTTGAATTCTTCGTGTAACTTTGCGTGGATTGATATACAAATTTACTAATTTTGAGTCATTTTTACTAAACTGTTTACACAGAAATAACTCTAAAGATTCAAACCTTTCAATACGCTTCGATTTATGTGTTCGTATACTATTTCTGAGTCTATTGGGACCGTGCAAGTTCGGCAAAACGACACCTGGTTTCTACGCTCTGCAACTTTATTCGCACTTTTAATTATATTGGCCAATTATATTAGTCCTGGTTACTGGATAATTGTCAAGGCCATAATCCAAAAAAATAATAAGAAGAAAAAATAAGATTCAGGTTATGTTATTAAAACGTAAACAATTGTATGTAGTAAATAAAATTAGTTATTAAAATGCAGTACTGCAAGCAAAATACAATTAATTTAATTTGCCTTCATATAATAATTGCATATAATATCAATATTGCAGAGCAACATATAATTTTTCTTCTTCAATGACAGTAGGTATGAAATGTACGTCAATTTGACAATTTCAATGGACAATATGAATTATTTAAGAAAGTTGCAATATTTCTCCGCTATTCGCGCACGATCGTTTCTCGTATCCGTTCCAAGTACTTGCACACCGCGAATAATGGCATTTCCGGTTATAACTTTTTAAGCGGAAATTACGTAAAAACCAAAATTTTACATTTGTTCTCATCTTGCTAAGCCACGTTGAATAATATATCACTTATTCTCTTTCGGCAACTTTAAAATAGTAAATACTTACGGTTGCAACTCTAAAACCGGAACTCCGACGTCAAATTTCTCATCTTTAATAATACCATCCTTAAGTTAAAAGCTTTCATTCGACACCCGATTTGTCATTCTATCTGTATTAATAACGGAGGAGTTGTATTCGCGGATGGACAGACATACGGACAGACAGCCTAGGTAAAATTTTTCATCTTTAATACCATGCTTGAACTATAAGCTATCATTTGGCACCTCATTTGCCATTATACCTGGTATAATGACGGAGGATTTATACTCGCGGTCGGAGGGATCGACGGACAGACAGCCTAGGTCAAATTTTTCACCTTTAGTATCATCCTTGGATTATAAGCTTTCATTTGACACCTCATTTGTCATTCTACCTGGTATATTGACGGAGGAGCTATATTCGCGGTCGGACGGACCGACGGTCAGACAGCGTAAGTCAAATTTCTCACCTTTAGTACCATCCTTGGATTATAAGCTTTCATTTGACACCTCTTTTGTCATTCTACCTGGTATAGTGGAGGAGTTATATTCGCGGTCGGACGGACCGACGGACAGACAGCCCAAGTCAAATTTCTCACCTTTAATACCATCCTTGGATTATAAGCTTTCATTTGACATCTCATTTGTCATTCTACCTGGTATAATGACGGAGGAGCTATATTCGCGGTCGGACGGACAAACGGACAGACAGCCTAAGTCAAATTTCTCACTTTTAGTACCATCCTTGGATTATAAGCTTTCTTTTGACACCTCATTTTTCATTCTACCTGGTATAATGACGGAGGAGTTATATTCGCGGTCGGACGGACCGACGTCTCACCTTTAGTACCATACTTCGATTATAAGCTTTCATTTGACATCTCATTTGTCATTCTACCTGGTATAATGACGGAGGAGCTATATTCGGGGTCGGACTGACCGACGCGACGGACAGACAGCCTAAGTCAAATTTCTCACCTTTAGTACCATCTTTGGATTATAAGCTTTCATTTGACACCTCATTTGTCATTCTACCTGGTATATTGACGGAGGAGCTATATTCGCGGTCGGACGGACCGACGGTCAGACAGCGTAAGTCAAATTTCTCACCTTTAGTACCATCCTTGGATTATAAGCTTTCATTTGACACCTCTTTTGTCATTCTACCTGGTATAGTAGAGGAGTTATATTCGCGGTCGGACGGACCGACGGACAGACAGCCCAAGTTAAATTTCTCACCTTTAATACCATCCTTGGATTATAAGCTTTCATTTGACATCTCATTTGTCATTCTACCTGGTATAATGACGGAGGAGCTATATTCGCGGTCGGACGGACAGACGGACAGACAGCCTAAGTCAAATTTCTCACTTTTAGTACCATCCTTGGATTATAAGCTTTCTTTTGACACCTCATTTTTCATTCTACCTGGTATAATGACGGAGGAGTTATATTCGCGGTCGGACGGACCGACGTCTCACCTTTAGTACCATACTTCGATTATAAGCTTTCATTTGACATCTCATTTGTCATTCTACCTGGTATAATGACGGAGGAGCTATATTCGGGGTCGGACTGACCGACGCGACGGACAGACAGCCTAAGTCAAATTTCTCACCTTTAGTACCATCTTTGGTTATAAGCTTTCATTTGACACCTCATTTGTCATTCTACCTGGTATAATGACGGAGGAGTTATATTCGCGGTCGGACGGACCGACAGCCTAAGTCAAATGTCTCACCTTTAGTACCATCCTTGGATTATAAGCTTCTATTTGACACCTCATTTGTCATTCTACCTGGTATAATGACGGAGGAGCTATATTCGCGGTCGGTCGGACCGACGGACAGACAGCCTAAGTCAAATTTCTCACCTTTAGTACCATCCTTGGATTATAAGCTTTCATTTGACACCTCATTTGTCATTCTACCTGGTATAATGACGGAGGAGTTATATTTGCGGTCGGACAGACCGAAGGACAGAAAGTTTAAGTCAAATATCTCACCTTTAGTACCATCCTTGGATTATACGCTTTCATTTGACACCTCATTTGTCATTCTACCTGGTATAATGACGTAAGAGTTATATTCGCGGTCGGACAGACCGACGGACAGATAGTTTAGGTCAAATTTCTCACCTTTAGTACCATCCTTGGATTATAAGCTTTCACATTTTTTCAAAATTGGGTGAAAACAACTTGATGCCAGAATGATTTGTTGATGAAAATAATATATACATTCTCAAATTGCCTATTTTTCGTTGTGGATAATATTGTATTCAACAGTGATGCCAAATTTCTGATGCCAAAATGATTGATAATGAAAGTGGGATATACGTTTTCATGTATATAGCGGCAGCGACAAAACGGTAAAACACTGAACTAAATGTATATAATATTTTCACTGTGCCATCATTTTGAACTCAAACATTTTATGGAATAAACTTATATAAGTCAGTAAGGAATAAACAAAGAAAGCTGATATATTAAAGTAACATCAAGGAATCAAATCTCTAACTACAGAGTTGATTAGACTTCTGCTAACAAGTACAGGAAAAAAGTTATTAAGGTAGTGTAAAGTGGCATCGATATACAGATGCCACTTTGCAAGACGATGCCAAATTGATGGTAAATGCATAATGTATCGATGCCAAATTGATAGTAGGATTTATATATATATATATATATAAATATATATATATATATACATCCCGCTATTAAATTGGCATCTTTTCACGTTGCAGTCATTTGGCATCACCTAGAAATGCTATCATTTTCTAGGTATAATCCGTGAATGTTCGCTTAGTACACTTCTTTAAGCTTGGCACCGTTGTCGGATTTTCAGTAATCCGATTTATTTATATATTTTATTCCTTACACTATAACGACAATTTGACCCCCGTAGGTCAAAAACATTGCTTAAACATCACTTTGGCAACAACAGGATGTTGCCAAGATATACATTTTTACGGAAAAGACAGTACCTAGTTAGATACATAATATCGATCGCTTCACGTTACAAGTCTTCCACTCGCACTCAGGTAAAAACCAGTTGTAGGCTCTTTTGTCTGAACGGGTCCCTGAATGAGTTTAATAATTCACTTTTATTGTGTATTTTGTTTCGTTTAGTTGAAATGTCAGATTTTGTTTGTAACGAATTTCATAATAGATATTTAAATTATTTTTTTGTTAACAAAAACAAATTTTAAAGTTTGACATTTGAAAAATTAATTTTATATTGCCATTTTCATGACATGGTCAATGGTTAATTGCATTTATAATAATTTAATGGGTCATTGCGAAACAATATACAGTGCGTCCATAAAGTAACGCATAAATTCATTATTTCACAAACCGGACACTTTCAGGAAAAATACCGAAACAGGTCGATTTTTATTTTTAAATTACAATTTATTGGCATACATATCATACTAGTGACGTCATCCATCTGGGCGTGATGACGTAATCGTTGATTTTTTTAAATAAGAATAAAGGGCATGTAATAGCTCATTTGAAAGGGTATGTAATTCTCTATTCAATAATATAATTGTTAATATAATTATTTATACAGGGTGTCCAAAAAATGTTATTTAAATTAAATTAATTGGTATAAAAAGATGAATGTATGTAATTTGTTTAATTCTAAATATATTTTATTGGTGCCAGCAAACATAAAAATGTTTTATTTAAAACCTAAATATTGATTTTCGCTTAAGCGTAATCTTAAACTTCCAAGAGGCAGGTGGATGGCAGCTCTAACATTTAATTTTCTGACAAAAGTAAAACGAATTTTGAATTAAATAAGTTACATACATTTTTCTTTTTGTCTCAATTAATTTAATTAAAGAATTCTTTTTGGACACCCTGTATATATAATTATGTTATTGTTTGTATTAGTAAATAGAGAATTAAATACCCTTTCAAATGAGCTATCACATGACCCCTATTCTCATTTAAAAAATTCATCGATTACGTTATCAAGCCCAGATGGATGACATCACTAGTATGATATGTAATATGCCAAAAAATTGTAATTTAAAAATAAAAATCGACCTGTTTCGAAAATTTTCCTTAAAGTCGCCGGTTTACGAAATAATGAAATTATGCGTTACTTTATGGAAGCACTGTATGTTACAATGTGTAAATTTTTCAGGAAACGTAAAAATCTTTCCATTAGTAGTTAGAGATTCTGATAGTAATACTATATTTTATATAAGTATTATGGGTTATAAATGCATCTATTAGGTCTGGATCCCGCGTATGAAAAAAAAGTTGATTAATAGCAAGCTGAAAATTTGTTAATAGCTTAAGGGTGTTTAGTCGGATAAACTTTTATATATGGGAACACTGGAACAGGGGCAGTTTTAATTGTGAAACAGGTTGAAAATTTGGAACGGTCACACCACGAAAACGGCACATTTATTTTGTCCGACATAACAGACTTAAACTCTCCGAATAGAGATTAAACTCTCATGCAAAAATTAGACTGCTATTTATCACCTGTCATAATTCCTGTCATTTGACATATTCTACATGCTCTACTCATTAAAAGGCCCATTTGGTGATAAATAGCAGTCTAATTTTTGCATGAGAGTTTAATCTCTGTTCGAAGAGTTTAAGTCTGTTCTGTCGGACAAAATACATGTGCCGTTTTCGTGGTGTGACCGTTTCAAATTTTTAACCTGTTCCAAAATTAAAACTGCCCCTGTTCCAGTGTTCCCATATATCAAAGTTTATCCGACTAGACACCCTTAAGCTATTAACAAATTTTCAGCTTGCTATTAATCAACTTTTTTTTCATACGCGGGATCCAGACCTATATCTGAAAGACCAAAAAAGTTTAAATGTTGCTTATTTTTTTGATATTATGTTTTAAAGTTTGTGGACTTATGTTGTTTTCGAAATGAAACCATAATTGGTAAAGTTTTTTCTTTATTCTCAACAAGAAACCAAGCGCGGCTCCTCCTTAGGGTCAATTGGTCAATGACCCCCCTAAAATAATCTCATAAAAATACCAATTTTATTAAAAATATCTTTTATCTAAAACTTCACTCTGAAATATAAAATTCTCTCTCAGCAGTCTGCATTGGCAAAACAAATATAATAGATATAATAACGTCGCGCCTCGCGCTATACACAAGCCCGTGGCTGGGCCGTATTTTAAATTGTCTATATACAGTTCTTATGGCTTATGGACAAATGCATGTAAAATAGAAAAGAGACGGCAGATAGCAATTTCGTGGGCGAGAGTGGGAGTGACCTTTCCGTCGTATACCTCTAGTAGAGTCGACGGCCTCACGTTTAGTTAGTTACCGTCTGCTGACCGCACTTCACGGCAGGTCTATATCGATCGCGGCGTATTTGCGTAATTTATTTTGTTTTGTTGGATTTTTTTGTGATTGTAACAAAAACAAGATGAGTGTTGTTGACGAAATAATTGCCTTAAAATCTGCTGGAACACTAAATTATGAACGGCGGCTTGAGAAAAAAGAAAGTGGTCGACCAAAACCAAACATGAATTTAAAACAAACAACAAAGGATAGGGGTAAGGACATTCAAAGATATTTTAAAGAATCAATGTACAATTTGTGTGATTGGATTTGTGGCTGCAGTGTGAGAAATGCATTTTTTTGCTATCCGTGTTTACTGTTTTCGAATGACGCTGTATGGGCGAAAAATGGAGTAACTGACATTAAGCATTTAAAAGTGAAAATTACAAAACATGCCTCTTCAACTACTCATATAAATTCATCAATGAGTTACGCAAGTTTAGGACGTGTTAACATAAGACAGCAACTTGATAGTGTATATCGTAAATCTGTGCATGACTTTAATGAATTGGTATCTAAAAATAGGTATATTTTAAACAAACTAATCGACTGTGTAAAATTTTGTGGAGTTTTCGAAATTGCATTGCGCGGTCATGACGAAAGTGACAGCTCCAATAATCGTGGAATTTTTCTGGGCCTTATCGATTTTGTTTCTGAACTGGATTTAATGTTTAAAGAACACATTGAAAAAAGTACAGTATTTAAAGGAACATCGAAAACAATTCAGAACGATATTTTAGAATCAATGTTAGCCATTGTGCATACTCATATCATGAAGGAGATTGGCCAGACAAATTTTGTGGCCATTCAAGTAGATGAGACCACAGACAGCTCCAATAAAACGCAGATGATTATCATATTGCGATATGTATTAACTGGTATTGTACATGAAAGATTTTGGAAATTTGTTAACCCCCTAGGTACTACAGCACAACATTTAACTAATGTAATATTGGAAGAACTTCAATTATTAAAAATTAATGAAGCACCTGAAAAATTGATTGCCCAAAGTTACGATGGTGCATCAGTCATGAGCGGTAAACTGGGAGGAGTACAAACAAAAATTAAAGAAATATACCCAAATGCACACTTCATTCACTGCTATGCCCATCAATTTAATCTTATCCTCCAAAAAGCGGCGAGTCAACACAAACCGATAAAAATATTTTTTGCAAATTTACACGGATTTTCGTCCTTTTTCGGCCGATCTCCAAAACGTACGATGGTTCTGGATAGAGTGGTTAAAGTAAGGCTACCTAAAGCTGCGCCTACTCGATGGGCTTTCAATACAAAATGTGTTGAAATTGTATACACTTATAAAGATGATTTAAAATCTTGCTTAGAGGAAATTATTGATGAGGAGCAAGATGGTAACAATATAAATCAAGCAACTGGTTTAAAAAGACATTTGGAAGATGAGCATTTTTTATTTTGGTTAAATTTTTTCCATAAAATAATGCCCCATGTTGATATATTGTTTAAACAATTGCAAATGCGAGACATTGATGTTATATCTGTCAAAAATTGTATCCTGTCTTTTAACAACAATATCCAAATAATTAGAAATACTATTTTGGAATCAGAAGTACCAAGCACATCAACAGCAAAAAAAAGAAAAACTACTGCAGAGGATCCAAAGCGACGAACTGCACTTGAAATTTGTGATATTATTATATCTGAAATAAATCACAGGTTTAGTTTCAATGATCATCTCATGATTTCACAGTTATTCTACATAGAGAAATTTGAAGCATACACTACCAACTTTCCGCAAAATATTTTAAAAATGGTGACGGCTAATTATCCCACAGTGAATATTTCCAAACTAAAATCGGAACTTGAAGTCTTATATTGTCGTGAGGATTTTCGCAATAGTGCTGGTGCAGTAGCCATACTTCAGCTTTTTATTAACATGAATTTGTCTGAAACATTTTCTGAAGCAGTGAAGTTATTAAATATTTTGTGCACACTCCCTATGACAACCGTGGAAAGTGAGAGATGTTTTTCTACTTTAAAAAGAGTAAAAACATTCCTGCGTAATACGATGGGACAACCTAGACTTAGTGCCTTGTCTATGCTGAGCATCGAGAAAACGCTTGTCAAGAGCATTCCAAATTTCAATGAGAAGGTCATAGACTATTTTGCAGAACTAAAGGATAGAAGAATTGACTTAAAATATAAAAATATTTAAAGTAAGTTTCGTTTTAATAAATTTACAATTTATTATACTATAAATATTCCTATCTATATATCAGTCAATAACCTGTTCATACCATTTTTCCTATATTTTTTAAAAGATTTACTCTAAAAAAAGACAAATTTAATTTTCGGAAAACTAGGGTAAATAGTATTGAGTTTTATCTAAGTCTGTATTTTTTATCTAAAATATAAATGCTAAAAGATCTTTTAAATACTTTAAAAAATCAACAGTTTGAAGTTTTCAAACCAAAATGACCCCCCTGAAGATTGACCCACGAGCCGCCGCTGCAAGAAACAGTCATAATACGGACAACGCACACATCTTATGGAAAATATAATGTCACTCAAATTCAATAAAATTTATACGAATAGATCCGTTTTAATTTACCGATCAAATCTTATCATTGCGCCAACTCTTAATTATGATTAATTACGGAGCAAATTGCAATTAAAGTTTATCGAAATCACATTTTTGGAGTCCATAAAGTGTTAAAAGTGTTAAAGTTACAATCATTATTGCTCCGAGTGCTATTCATAAGAGCTTAAATCCCGCTGGGCCTAAGCGGATTAGTGAAACTAATCCGCTGATTTATGGAGTACCGAAAATCTGGGTAGTTTAAAATATTTTTTCTCTCTCTAACTTATGTACCTACCCATTTGATTTCAGATTTATTTGTATCAATTTCTGCTCTTATTTTTGAAAATAGAGAGTTGGCGCAATGATAAGATTTGATCGGTAAATTAAAACGGATCTATTCGTATAAATTTTATTGAATTTGAGTGACATTATATTTTCCATAAGATGTGTGCGTTGTTTTCGAAATGAAACCATAATTGGTGAAGTTTTTTCTTTATTCTCAACAAGAAACAGTCATAATACGTAGAAATTTATACTAAATTTAAAATCCAGATTCAGTAGAAATAAACAAACCAAGACACGTTAAATGCTACTAGGAGCACTCCCGAATCATAATTATTTACAATGTATTGTTATATTTCTATTTGATATGAAAATTAAATTTTGATGGTTGTAAACAGGATTCAATTTAATATAAAATATTTTCAATTTTCTCAACCACGGGCATATAAATTTAGAACACCCTGTATACAACAAATTGTTATATTTAATTTTAAGAAGTGATTAGACGGAACTCGGGACAGTGCGCTTAAAATAAACAAAGTGAATGACGCGTACCATTATCGTTCTTCTCGGAAGGTCGATCATTAGCCTATGCTAAATAAAACTCAGTGAAATAGATGATAGTTCATTATCGTTTTTCGCGGAAGGTTTCGATCATTAGCCTATGCTAAATAAGACTCATTTGAAAGAGAGAATAGGTCATTAAAATTTGTAAATAGTAGAAAGTGATTTTAGAATGGGAATTAAATATTTTCTTTTGAAATCCATTAAGCATATTTAGAAAGATTAAAAATTGGTTTTTGAGGAATACTGAGAATGAGAGTTGGTGGTGGAAGGTTGATTTGTGAATCTGGAAGGGATATTGAGAAAGTAGGTGAATGAATGACAAAGTGGGATCAGAATGTTTTGAGCTGTCGAGAAGTGAAGTCGAGTAGTAAACGGTAGTGTTCGAGGAGTGAGAAAGCCGGTAGTTCCGTGAGTGTGGAGTATCTATCGTGGAACGAGAAGTAGGCCAGGTCGAGAGTAAAAGAACCTCCTTGAGCCCAGAGTGTCCCGGTAGCTGATAGCAGTTTCGAAAAAGGTAGAACACAGCATCACGACAAAAGCAGGAACGAGAGCTATTCGAGCTAGTTTTTCAAAGGAGAACATCACTGGAAGCCAGGACGAGGTTTGATCGCAGCCAAGGATAGCAGGAAAGGGTTTTGTGTGAGGACATTTTCAGTTCACCAGGAAAAGGTCAGTCTCATTTGTTTGGACATGAATGTATGGGTTTTTCGTATTAAATTCCACATAAAAAATTGAATAACATAATCAATAATATCAGAAAAGCTTCATCAAACTTAAATAGAGTTGTCCCTAATAACTCCTAATAGTTAAATGTTAATAAAAACTTTCAATAGAAAACCAAAAGGAAATAAAATTCCCAGAACTTTCAATAGAAAACCAAAAGGAAATAAAATTCCCAGTTGTAAATGTTATGTTTAAGAATAATAAGAAATAGCAAATATTAAGCATTGATTGCCTTTTGAATAAAATAAAAAATATTTTGATTATAATTGTAACCCATATTTGTATTTTTTTTTACTCTTTTCTTTTCTATCCCGATTAGGAACCATTAAGAAATATTCAGAAGCCACGAAAGTAAGTAATTAATTTATAATTCGCCCTGAGATTGAAAACATATTGATATGTGATCTGGTTAATTAATTAGATTAGTATTAATACATTGATTAAATTAAGTGACATATAAGAATATTATCTCATATCAATAATCAAGATCACATCAGTATATACATTGTAAATTCCAAGTCATGATTTCCAAAGTTTACACATTGTAAATTATGATTCGGGAGTGCTCCTAGTATCATTTAACGTGTCTTGGTTTGTTTATTTCTACTGCATCTTTACTGTTTCTGTTAACTAATCTAAACGTAGAGATATTTTTTGAGATTCTTTAACTCTTTCAATGCTGGGGTTTGTCACATCCCACCTGTCTGTTAGTGGCAAAAAAGTTCACCTGTCGGATGCCGGGTTAAAACATGACAAATTAGATGTGGAATGAAAGCTTATAACCCAAAGATGGTACTAAAGGTGAGAAATTTGGCCTCCGACTTCAGGATAAAGAGTTGCAACCCGAAGTATTGTTCTAAATTCGCAGAAATAGTACAAACTATGTATTACTCGACGCGCCTTAGAAAGACGAGAACAAATATTTATGCCTGTCCGGTTTTATGCCTGTCTGTCCGTCCGTCTGTCAGATATAATCACAGAGGTTGAATGAAAGATTATAACCCATAGATGGTACTAGCGATTAGAAATTTGACGCGCATTAGAAAAATGAGAACAAAGAAATACTTTTTTTAGTTTTACACCACTTCCGGTTAAAATAGTGTACCCGGAAGTGACACACATAGTCACAGAAAAATATACTTGATCAATTTACGTGTATTAAGAGGTCGAAACCGAATTTTTTTAATTCTGGTTTTGATGTCATATGCGGTTAAAAAATTGTCTGGAAGTGGAAGAAACCAGTTTAATAGTTGTCCCCTTCGAGTAGCGAAAAATAAACAATACTTTGTAAAAACATTCAACATTGGTTGATATTCCGCTGTTTTCATATTATTTATTGACCTAAGTTTTTGTAAAATGCACTAGTCTTTTTTAAAGATATCATTGGGCAATTTACTCACTGTTTTTGGATTTTACAAAATCGCTTGGATTGGCATGAAATTTGACATAAGCATAGCTAACATGTCAAAGAAAAAAGTGATATTGTGCCAGTGTGTGCTTTTTTCTGGGGATGAGTACCACCCCCTCGAGTGTGAAAAAATATAGGTAAAAATATGTCCGTAAGTGGATAAACTAATTAAATTCCTTGTATTTTTTGTTTTTAGATGGTTTTTCGTAAATAAATCAAAAAGTAAGTATTTGATCGAAAAAACTATTCTTAGCAAATATAAAGCTTATAAAACAGTAAAAAAAATTATGTATGTATGAAGTCTGGACACACAATAAAAACAGAGTTGGAGCTGAACAACAGTTGGTTCTTATTCGTCGAATTCCAAATCGACTAGTTCAACGTAAAATATCCAAAAAATAACGCACTTTTCGGGGAAAACTCGCCACAAATTTTTTAAAGTGTTTAAAAAAGTTTTATTTTTGTTATTTAAAAAGTATCTATTCTATCACCATCAGCATCAAAAGTAAGTTACGCTTTAAATAAAATATGTCCCTTTTTTTGCTAAAAGAAATCGTGAAAATCACCACCTAATTAGCATTCCATATGAAATTAATAGTTACCGCCCTAGTTAATTTACTTATATTATACTGTTTATATGATCTATAAGATTTATTGGCAAGAAATGCTTATTAAAAAAAATTGGTTTTAAAATAAAAAAATTTTAATTTTGAAAAAAAATGCCTTGGTTTAAAATAACTTAAACATTAGTGATACTAAATATCTCAAAGAGTAAAAAATGTACATATCACATAAACAATACATAAGTAAATTAGGCGGTGATTTTTACATTTTTTTAACAAAAAAGAGACTTCATTTTGATGCTAACTAACTTTTGATGCTAGAAACGTTTATAAAAATACAAATAAAACTTTTTAGACATTTTATAACAGTTGTAAGTCATGAGTTTTTCCCGAAAAGTGCTTCGTTTTATGGTTATTTCATGTTAAAATATTCGATTTGTATTTTGACGAAGTAGAACCTGCTTTTCATTAAGGTGATACAGTAGCGATCAACAGGTAGCCAAAACGCGTTCCAAGATTGCGGCTGTAATTTTGAATATTTTTTCGAGATATTTGGCACACGTATTCGTAATATAATAAAGAATGGCGGTACAGAGCCGAATTTGAAAAATATATTAATATGTGGAAATTACTCTGTAATTAAATATAATATTAAAAAAACGAGCCTGTACCGCCATTAAGAAGAACAAAAAAATACACTTTCTTCAAATAAAGTTTTTATCCGATGCCTAGATTTTGTGTCATTTTGGAACTACTAATGAAATACAAAATTTTAGTAGTTCCAAAATGACACAAAATCTAGGCATCGGATAAAAAAGTTCATTTGAAGAAAGTGTATTTTTTTGTTCTTCTTAATGGCGGTACAGGCTCGTTTTTTAAATATTGTATTTAATTACAGAGTAATTTCCACATATTCATATATTTTTCAAATTGGGCTCTGTACCGCCATTCTTTATTATATTACGAATACGTGTGCCAAATATCTCGAAAAAATATTCAAAATTACAGCCGCAATCTTGGAACGCGTTTTCGCTACCTGTTGATCGCTACTGTTTCCTCTTAACTACAACTCTACTTTTACAGGGTCTACAGACTTCATACATACACCATTGTTTTCACTTTTTTATACGCTATATTTTTGCTAAGAATATTTTTCGTTAAAATACTTTTTGAGTTTTTTTCTAAAACCGTCTAAAAACGTGACTTTTTTGTTGAAAAACGAACATAATATATTCACTTGCAAATAACTCAAACAGTATGTTAAGAAAAAATCTATAGAACAAAAACTAGCTTAGAATTACTCAGTTTATCCACTTTAGGACTTATTTTGAATGTATGTCTTTTCACATTATAAAAGTGGTTGTACTAACTCCCAAGGCAAAAGCACACGTCGGCACAATATCACTTTTTCTTTGACCTGTCAGCTATGTGCATACCCAATTTCATGTCAATCCAAGCGGTTGTTTAAAATTCGGAGGTTTTGCAATATTTACCGTGAGTGGATGGACTACAGATATATGTATATTAGATAAAAATTATAGTCTCAGCGAATCTTTGAAATATCTCCATTCCTTTGAAATGTTACATTTTTTAAGCCTTGAGGGAGTAGGCGCAAAATTATGACCAATGCTATTTAAATGCATTCAGTTTATTCGAATCCTGAGAAAACTAATAAGAATTTTGGAAAAATTTAAACGCAGAATGAAAGATTACATTATAACCGAGGGCGAAACTCTCTAAAAACTTTTATGTTTATATTGATAAGTGAAAGGGTGAAAAAAAAAGAAAATTTAGTGTGATTTTTTATTTCAAATATTTAATTCAAAAGAAATTTTTGTTTATTCTATTCTTTTTGACATGAGGCTGTATTTGATTTCTCTATGTCATTGTATGCTATTGGTTAGTTCCTATCATTTCAGCCGACGTACGTCACGATTGGATCAATAGGGCCGAACATACATAACTAAGGCCCTTTTGGCATGATGCTGTATTATTTTGAAGTCGATACAGCCTGAATATTTTTTTTTATTTTTTTACGTTCTATGTGATTAAAAAAATTAAGAATCACCGCAATTTTAGCCCACCACCCCCTTCCCCTTTCCCCACATCAAAAAATGTCAATTTTTCGATTTTATTTTTTTTTAAGTTGGTTTGCAATTAAATTATAAATTACAAAAAATTCACACGCACAGCTGAGGCTTTTACAAAACATATATTTTTATGGACCCGAAGGTCGAGTGTACATAACCTCAATGTTTTTTGTTTTTTTAATAGGTACGTATAACTTTTTTTGGCGATGGCTGCATGTCTAATTTTTTTGCGTTTTGTGAATTTTATCAAAATCTGTATTTCTGACTTTTTTCAGATTTATTCGTAAGGTGCGCCATCTTCAAAAATCCGGAAAACTGGTTTTTTCGGTAGTTTTTTGGGATTTTCTCCATTTTATATACTTCAAAATAGACTAACTCAAGGTTTTTTATAGGTTACGTATATATAATTTGAAATAACTGAGTTTTTAGGGATATTCAAAAATTGTGTAAAACACCTAAACCCCCCAAAAACTATGTTTTTTCAAATTCTTAAAAGTTTCTTAATTCTTTCGTACCCCATGAAGTTAAATTACAAAGCCATTAAAATATAACTAGAGGTGATTCATACCTACTTACCATCTCAATTGAATGCAATCATCGGCAAAGCCATCTTTTAGTGTCATTGTGTCATCCCCAAAAATCTACCTGGGTCTTAAAATGCAGGTATGCATACTTGTTCCGTTATAACTCTTATCTTTTAAAATTTTGTAGTAAAAGCATTTCTATAGCTATAGTGAGTTTATTGCCCTACCTCTTTATGTGGCTTAATGATTTGGATTGTAAACACAGATAAGAAAGGGTGTGATAGACCAGAGAAATTAGCAAATAAATGGCCTCTTTCGTGACATCCGTTGATACAGGTATCTAAGAACTGCTTATGGCATTAGGGTAAATTTAGTTACAACAGTATCCAATATAAAAATTATGCAAAAAATCAAACGTACTTTTTAACTTATAAACAATATATAAACAATTAAAGATCGCTATTTGATTGTAAATATTAAAGGTGGAGACCGGTATGCTGTATGGAAAGGTGATACAATTTTACTGAAGAGCATAGAAAATTCTTTAAAATGAGTGTTTGGAAAGTTCTTTTTGTTAATTTGTTGCTTAGTTATTGGGAAAATAGCTTCAAAAGTCGATTTTTTGAAAATAATTAATAACTTTTCTAAAAATACACTAAAAGCTTTATTTTCGCGTAAGTAAAGGAACAATATTAGAAGTATTCAGCCGTTAAAATTTCAAGAAGTTTTACCTAATAGTTATTGCAAAATTGAAATTGTTTATCCCAAAAAGCTTCTATCTACAGCGTTATTATGCATAAACTATTAGGTCAACATAAATTCTAAAGACATCAAACCAAAGAGAAAGGTTCAATTTATCAAATTAGATCAAGTCTTGAATAAAAAGTTTATAATAAATATTATAAATAATTATAAAATAATTTTGAAAAAGTAGTGTTATTTTAAGCTTATTCGCGAACTCAAGCGAGGGTGCTGCCGCTTATTTTGAACTAGAGGAATTGGGATGAAGATTTAAACAAAACATCCGTTAACCTATATATCAATGTCGATTGAATGCTTGTCTGGTGTGTTCATTTAATGAATGATTTATTTATATTAATTAATTACATCAATAAAAATATTAATTATATCAAAATGCATTATCCCAATTACATCGGCCATTTTCATGCAACTGCACTGCCACCTATAGTCGATTGAGTTCGCGAATAAACAATTAAAATAACAACCGCATTAACATGTGGGAATTAACTAATTTTGATGGGAAATAAGCCACAATTTTACTAAAAAAAATGGTTTTATTTTGACAACGACACCCGATTTGAGCGTCGAAACGTTAATAAAATCAGTTTTTTTAGTAAAATTGTGGCTTATTTCCCATCAAAACTAGTTAATTCCAAAAATGCCACAAGAAAATAGCTTCAGAACAACAACACGTAGGAAGTTAATTTTTTTTATTCGACATGTTGGTATTCTTATAGAAACTGAAACAAAAATTTAATGCCCTACAACCCTTAAAACCCGAGTTAGCCACTTTTTTCAAAAATTCACCGGGGCTTTGTTTATAAATATTAGAAAATTTGAAAAGCAACATTTAAACGAATGAAAGAGCATGTTTATACAAAAAAAAAATTAAAACGATTCTTTTAAAAACGAGCCGTCCATGATGCGCCAAAAGTGAAGAGTTTAAAAGTAAAGCGATTCTTACCCTCTTGATTTTATTATCAAAAACTTAATTCACAACTACACATTTATAAAAGGCGCAATACCTCCGGTAAGATTTAGGTACAAAATTAACAAAACCCAAAAAAAAATATATAATACAATATTCCAGTTACCCGTCGTTTGTCACCATTAATCCCTTTATCCTAAAGATAACTAACAGTTTGTCGACGAAAATTCCATTCGATCAAATGTTCGTCGATGAATTGTGCATTCGACCAACTGTTTGTCGACCAACTGTTGTCGACCAATTTTCCGTCGACGAAGTGTTCTCGACCAGCTTTCCGACACCGGATTTGGGTGTCATTGTATTCTGTTGGTTAATTCCTACCATTTTAGCCACCGTACGTCATGATTGGAAAAATAGCAGCGAATATACGTAACTAAGGCCCTTTCAATATTTTACTGTAATTGATTTTTCTGTGTCATTGTATTCTGTTGACTGATTCCTATCATTTGAGCCGCCGTACGACACGTTTGGACCAATGGGAGTGAAGATACGTAACTAATACCTAACAAGAGGTTTACTCAAACTTCTTTTTTGTACTTATACCACTCGGTAAAAGTACAAAAAAAAGTTTGGGTAAACTTTTGCACAACTGTGTAAATACTAACGAAAAATCTAAAATATTAAAAAAAATTAGTGGAATCCGTTAATCTGTTCTCGAAAAAATTAGCTATGAAAATGAGCATAATTTTCTATATCCCTAACTTTTGACGAGCAGTTTAGCTTAAATGGGGAAAAGCGGTAAGCTTAGACCAAACACCAGTAGGAGGCATTCAATTAATTGAGGAAAAAAATTAAATGGATAACAATATTTATTTCAGTTACACAAAAGGCATTGTCCCGCTAGAATGTTTGAAATCACAATTAATAGTCCTACAAAAAAGACAGGCGTTTAAAAGTGATAAGACCATTGAACAATAAGCCTGTAAGCTACCTTTTAAACACATTCTTAAAAATAATCCATAACACAATTAAAAAAAGGTTTGTTAAGAAATTCTTTTATAGACTTCAGAAATTCAACAACTTCTCCTGATTATGTTTAAAAAACGTACGGAATGCACTAAATGAAAAAAAAAAAAGAAAAAGATTTATCATACCGTTATACTATAATATATCCTTACGTTGAATATTTGATGCTTCCCTGTGGAGTATAAAACGGACAGTTGTGTTTTTCCCGTGATCTGCCTTGTTTAGTCTTCTTTGTCGTTTTATTCGTTAAATCCTATCCTCTTAAGTCACAGCGTCAGAAAGCAGTGGGTATATGCAGTGAACGGGAGGCCTATGTCGAACAGTGAACGTTGGGGCCCTTTCGCGTTTATCATATGTAGAGAAGTCGCTTGTCAAAAACTGGACGTATGTAATCGTATTCTATTTGTTAAATACTCTCACATAATATGTCATACCATGTGCGTTAATCCATTTTATTTCTACAATTTTAAAGTGTTATTACATGCCGTCATTTTCATTTGTCTACACCATCGTATTCTGCCAGTTAAATCCCATCGTTTCAGGCGCTGTACGTCACGATTGAACCAATAGGACCGAAGATACATAACTAAGGCCCTTTTGACCTGCTGCTTGTTTGATTTTTCTGTGTCATTGTCTTCTATGATGCCTAAGGCATATTTATGACATGTCTTATTTTTAAAGAAAACAAGTAATTGGACTTCGTAAGTCCTAGGTTTTCACCCAAAGTAATCGAAAGTAGAATTGGAAGTCGATATTTGAATTCTTCGTGTAACTTTGCGTGGATTGATATACAAATTTACTAATTTTGAGTCATTTTTACTAAACTGTTTACACAGAAATAACTCTAAAGATTCAAACCTTTCAATACGCTTCGATTTATGTGTTCGTATACTATTTCTGAGTCTATTGGGACCGTGCAAGTTCGGCAAAACGACACCTGGTTTCTACGCTCTGCAACTTTATTCGCACTTTTAATTATATTGGCCAATTATATTAGTCCTGGTTACTGGATAATTGTCAAGGCCATAATCCAAAAAAATAATAAGAAGAAAAAATAAGATTCAGGTTATGTTATTAAAACGTAAACAATTGTATGTAGTAAATAAAATTAGTTATTAAAATGCAGTACTGCAAGCAAAATACAATTAATTTAATTTGCCTTCATATAATAATTGCATATAATATCAATATTGCAGAGCAACATATAATTTTTCTTCTTCAATGACAGTAGGTATGAAATGTACGTCAATTTGACAATTTCAATGGACAATATGAATTATTTAAGAAAGTTGCAATATTTCTCCGCTATTCGCGCACGATCGTTTCTCGTATCCGTTCCAAGTACTTGCACACCGCGAATAATGGCATTTCCGGTTATAACTTTTTAAGCGGAAATTACGTAAAAACCAAAATTTTACATTTGTTCTCATCTTGCTAAGCCACGTTGAATAATATATCACTTATTCTCTTTCGGCAACTTTAAAATAGTAAATACTTACGGTTGCAACTCTAAAACCGGAACTCCGACGTCAAATTTCTCATCTTTAATAATACCATCCTTAAGTTAAAAGCTTTCATTCGACACCCGATTTGTCATTCTATCTGTATTAATAACGGAGGAGTTGTATTCGCGGATGGACAGACATACGGACAGACAGCCTAGGTAAAATTTTTCATCTTTAATACCATGCTTGAACTATAAGCTATCATTTGGCACCTCATTTGCCATTATACCTGGTATAATGACGGAGGATTTATACTCGCGGTCGGAGGGATCGACGGACAGACAGCCTAGGTCAAATTTTTCACCTTTAGTATCATCCTTGGATTATAAGCTTTCATTTGACACCTCATTTGTCATTCTACCTGGTATATTGACGGAGGAGCTATATTCGCGGTCGGACGGACCGACGGTCAGACAGCGTAAGTCAAATTTCTCACCTTTAGTACCATCCTTGGATTATAAGCTTTCATTTGACACCTCTTTTGTCATTCTACCTGGTATAGTAGAGGAGTTATATTCGCGGTCGGACGGACCGACGGACAGACAGCCCAAGTCAAATTTCTCACCTTTAATACCATCCTTGGATTATAAGCTTTCATTTGACATCTCATTTGTCATTCTACCTGGTATAATGACGGAGGAGCTATATTCGCGGTCGGACGGACAAACGGACAGACAGCCTAAGTCAAATTTCTCACTTTTAGTACCATCCTTGGATTATAAGCTTTCTTTTGACACCTCATTTTTCATTCTACCTGGTATAATGACGGAGGAGTTATATTCGCGGTCGGACGGACCGACGTCTCACCTTTAGTACCATACTTCGATTATAAGCTTTCATTTGACATCTCATTTGTCATTCTACCTGGTATAATGACGGAGGAGCTATATTCGGGGTCGGACTGACCGACGCGACGGACAGACAGCCTAAGTCAAATTTCTCACCTTTAGTACCATCTTTGGATTATAAGCTTTCATTTGACACCTCATTTGTCATTCTACCTGGTATATTGACGGAGGAGCTATATTCGCGGTCGGACGGACCGACGGTCAGACAGCGTAAGTCAAATTTCTCACCTTTAGTACCATCCTTGGATTATAAGCTTTCATTTGACACCTCTTTTGTCATTCTACCTGGTATAGTAGAGGAGTTATATTCGCGGTCGGACGGACCGACGGACAGACAGCCCAAGTTAAATTTCTCACCTTTAATACCATCCTTGGATTATAAGCTTTCATTTGACATCTCATTTGTCATTCTACCTGGTATAATGACGGAGGAGCTATATTCGCGGTCGGACGGACAGACGGACAGACAGCCTAAGTCAAATTTCTCACTTTTAGTACCATCCTTGGATTATAAGCTTTCTTTTGACACCTCATTTTTCATTCTACCTGGTATAATGACGGAGGAGTTATATTCGCGGTCGGACGGACCGACGTCTCACCTTTAGTACCATACTTCGATTATAAGCTTTCATTTGACATCTCATTTGTCATTCTACCTGGTATAATGACGGAGGAGCTATATTCGGGGTCGGACTGACCGACGCGACGGACAGACAGCCTAAGTCAAATTTCTCACCTTTAGTACCATCTTTGGTTATAAGCTTTCATTTGACACCTCATTTGTCATTCTACCTGGTATAATGACGGAGGAGTTATATTCGCGGTCGGACGGACCGACAGCCTAAGTCAAATGTCTCACCTTTAGTACCATCCTTGGATTATAAGCTTCTATTTGACACCTCATTTGTCATTCTACCTGGTATAATGACGGAGGAGCTATATTCGCGGTCGGTCGGACCGACGGACAGACAGCCTAAGTCAAATTTCTCACCTTTAGTACCATCCTTGGATTATAAGCTTTCATTTGACACCTCATTTGTCATTCTACCTGGTATAATGACGGAGGAGTTATATTTGCGGTCGGACAGACCGAAGGACAGAAAGTTTAAGTCAAATATCTCACCTTTAGTACCATCCTTGGATTATACGCTTTCATTTGACACCTCATTTGTCATTCTACCTGGTATAATGACGTAAGAGTTATATTCGCGGTCGGACAGACCGACGGACAGATAGTTTAGGTCAAATTTCTCACCTTTAGTACCATCCTTGGATTATAAGCTTTCACATTTTTTCAAAATTGGGTGAAAACAACTTGATGCCAGAATGATTTGTTGATGAAAATAATATATACATTCTCAAATTGCCTATTTTTCGTTGTGGATAATATTGTATTCAACAGTGATGCCAAATTTCTGATGCCAAAATGATTGATAATGAAAGTGGGATATACGTTTTCATGTATATAGCGGCAGCGACAAAACGGTAAAACACTGAACTAAATGTATATAATATTTTCACTGTGCCATCATTTTGAACTCAAACATTTTATGGAATAAACTTATATAAGTCAGTAAGGAATAAACAAAGAAAGCTGATATATTAAAGTAACATCAAGGAATCAAATCTCTAACTACAGAGTTGATTAGACTTCTGCTAACAAGTACAGGAAAAAAGTTATTAAGGTAGTGTAAAGTGGCATCGATATACAGATGCCACTTTGCAAGACGATGCCAAATTGATGGTAAATGCATAATGTATCGATGCCAAATTGATAGTAGGATTTATATATATATATATATATATATATATATATATATATATATAAATATATATATATATATATATATATATATATATATATATAAATATATATATATATATATATATATATATATATATATATATATAAAACTATTAATGAATATAGACTCAGTGCTGGAAAACCTATACAGCCGAGCTGGGACTCCTGCGAGGTGATGCTGTAACAACGTTTTTGAAAATTGGTTTAAATTTAGTGCAATTTAAATTGATTTGAGTGTTAAGGCAATGTGAGTTTTCATTTGATTCCCTGGTAATCTCTAAATCCTCCAACAAATCCAACTCCAAGTAGTTTTTCTTCCTACTGATATCATGTAAAATGGACGAGCCTGTATTAATATTGAAATTATGTTTGCTGGAATCTAAGTGTTGACCGAAACTTGAAGAATTTGGTCTTTTCAAATGTTCTGTAATTCTCGTTGACAACTTACGAATGGTTCTACCTACATAGGAAGCATCACAATCATCACATCTCAATTTATATATACCACTCTTATCCAAGGTGTTCATCCTATCTTCGGTGTTAATTAGAGAGGAGCCTAAAGTATTATGTGAGCCTAAAGTATTTATTTTTATGTTTAGGGTTTCATATACAGGGTGCCCCCGAAAATAGTGCGTTTCTTTAAGGTATGGATATAATACACAATGTAGAACAAAAAAGCCCTATAACATTTTTTCTAAAGTTAACCGTTTCCAAAAAAAAATACATTGTTCTCCATATAAGCGAACTTTTATTTTCATAAAATTAACTAATCTGACATCACTGTACAAGAACTAATAGTGACTTAGGTTATTGACACCACAAATGTAGGCCAGACAGGTAGACACCTGCAAAATAATTATACCACCCTATGTGTGAAAATCAGACAAAACAAGAATTTGTTTGTTTGTTGAGGAAGAAGACAGGGTTTAATGTAAATACTAAAGGCATGGGGCAACTATTTTTGAATTGTGACTGTCTATATCTTTAGATTTTGTATACATAGTTGTCAGATTTAATTTGCATAATAAAATGTATTTACGTTTTTTGGCCAAACGGTTGAGTTTAGAAAAAAATGTTGTTATAAGTTTTTTTTGCTCTACATAGTGCCTTCTACCTATACCTTTAAGGAACGCACTATTTTCGGGGACACCCTGTATAAAATGAGAACATGAAATGGTCCTTAGCAAACAAGTCGTATTGAATGATGAAATTATCGAAAATCTTGCGCTGTGTTGATTATGTGGGCAATGTGCAATATTCTTCTTGATGTGCTTATATCCGTGACGAATGATGCATCTTGTCTGCATCAGCGCGGAAAAGTTGTACAGAGATGTTGTGTCCAAACAGGTTCTAAGGTTTTTTTAACCAGGATGTTGTTCTTCTTCCTGAACCTCGCTTTTCAATTTTAATTCCTTGCAGGATAGCTTGTAGGAGGGCATATCTGGATTCATTTCGTATAATGAGTCCGAAGCATTGTAGCTGTTCAATCAAAAATTAGTCCATTAATTTGTAATCTCACATTAATCTTAACTTCCTTAATTTTTATAGTTGCACCGTGTATAATTAATTGTGTAACTTAACTTCCTGCAACCTAAATAAATTGCCAAATCGTGGTATTTATAATTGTACTTCATAGATTTCCAATAGCTTCCTCGATTAAACTGTAGTTGCAAGCTTTTAAACTATTCAAAGTTCATAGATTTGTTACCATGCAACTTCTTGATGATTTGTATACTTTTGATGAGATTATAAATTAGTTCAAATGACTATTTTGAGTCGCAGTATATTTAGAATAGTTACCTGACTAACAAGTGCGTAAATCATTGTTCGAAGTTGCTCCGAGTGTATTTATTATCAAAAGCTGTCATTAAGGGCAGTCTATTATAAAACTTTTCCTTAAAATCAACACCTGTAGTGTAATAATTCAGTAACTGTCAATAAAACCATATTTTTTACTCCACGACTTCAAACATTTATTTATCATCGTCGATCGACGCTGGGCAACTGGGCATTAGAAAACAATTCGAGCCTTATATTACATCGGATTGTCCAGTAGCATTCAAGATTTTTGGTGGTCAGTACATCTCGATTATTCTTCATTACTCTGAGAACATCTTCCATTACCTCTTTCATCATCTCTTAAGTATATCCGATATAGCCATATATATCCAATCTTCCGCACATATATTCGTTCAAGGTCCCCGATTCAACACCATAAAGAAAAGTAGGGCAGAATTCTAACTTTTATACCAAGAGAGACGTTGTGGCTCTTGAAATATGCCCCCATCCGGTTGAAGGTGGATTTAGCTCTCTTGGCCGTTGGTCCATTGTTCATTTATTATGAGGCCGAGTTAACCTTCTTTTATCTTTTTCTTGCTAATTCTGCTAATTATCATGAGCTTCGTCTTGTTTACGTTTATAGTAAGTGTATATCGTTGACATGATTTTGTTCAGAAGGACTTCCAGGAACAGTGTATTCCAGATTGTCCTCAAATACTATGGTATCATCTGCATATCTGATGTTGTTTAGCCGGTACCCGTTTTTTAGAATGCCTTTTTCGCTTTTGTGCGCTTCGCTCTTTCAGAATAGGGATTAAGACTTACAGGAGACAAAGTACAGCCTTCCCTTCACCTACAAATTCTGATATTTGCGGTCTGATTTTAGTCAAGGTTTTATTATTTGGTTCATTTGGAGCTGCTGTACTCGATCAAATGCTTGCTCGTAACCAACCAAACATGCGTGTACGGTGTACGTCGCAAGTAACGTCTCTGCATTTCTGGAGTAAGTCGTTTGTAAAAAAGCCTCTCTCGTACCAACAGAATTTACGAACCCGAACTAGTTGGGAGAAATTTGACTTTTACACATTTTGTAAATTATGCACTTATAGATTATCTTTAGGAACAATTAGGAGATGAGACTTCAGCCATTCTGTTGTTATTGCTCCCAGAAGTGTAACCAGGATGATCCTAAGGGGGGTTACATCTACTTGAAGGTCTCTGTGGGGGGGGGGGTATGGAATAATAATGGTGTTAAGCGTATAGAGCTCAAAGTACATCCAAAAGGGGGGGTTATAACCCCCAAAACCACCCCCTGGTTACGCCTATGATTGCTCCAGAGTTGAATATGTTGTTGAGTATCTTTTGATTATTGCTATTGGTTCGCTGTCCGTTAGTTTGATTAGTTCTGCTTGTATATTATCTGAGTCTGCTACTTTACCATTTTTTAGCTGTGATAATGCAGAAACTTTCTGTTGTAACATTCTTAGTCCTGCATTTATCTCCTCTTCTGTTATCTCTTTGGTATTCAAACAGCTTCTCTAGGCATTCTTTCCACGTTCAAACTTTACTCTGTTTATCCAAAATTATGTTTCCGTCAGAATATTTTCTTCTTCTCTGATTTTCTTTCCTATTGTTATATTCATCGTGAGCAAAATTGAAATCTTTCTAATTCTGGTTATTCAGAATTTGTGTAGCATTAATTATTTCATGGGTAAGATGGTAGATCCTCAAAGAAATGTTTGTATTATCTGTTTTTTAACTTCAGCTAAAAGTATAATTAATTTTGATTAAAGACTTATTGAATCTTCAGTTATAAATATTGCTTTATTCGTCGTCTCATTAATATAAAAACGGTGGGATATATTTTATGAACATTTATAAAGTTAGTTATTGAAGTATAAAAAAACTGGTTCATAATAATGATTTTACTTTGTCGGTAATCAGACTCTACTATCTATATAAAATAACATTAATCTTAGTATTGAAATGGATTCTTTCTTTTTTGCCTCTTCGATCCAAGTAGACAGTGATGATAGATGGTTGAACATTGTTTGTTATATTAAGACATAACTGTCAACAATGTATTGTTCGTTTCTGCGACCGTTTTAAAAGTAGGTGATATTATATCGTTGCTGGTGTCTTGGTAATTTAGGGTATTATAAATGGACGACCTTATAAATAAATAAGTATGTATATCAAATACTAAGGTCGAGTCTCTGTTTTGGAGAATGTCTTATTTTGTAAGTATTTTTTTATTTGCCAATTATATACACATTAAAGGGCTAAGTTCAAAGTTCCTGCTTTGGTAATGTTACACTGTATCGTTATTTCGCTAATATTTTTTATTAGAAACCGAATCTAAGGAATGTACGTAGGGTTGCAAGATGAGTTGTTAGAAAAAAATCGGACAAAATTTTCAAGAATTTTTTTATTAACGGATAAATATCACGAAAAATTACAAGGGAAAAATCGTAGAATCAACTTTTTTATTTACATTAAGCACTGTATAGGAAAGAAAATCAGACCAAAGAAATAAACAGAAGAATAAGATAGGCCTGGTAATCATTCGGAGAAATGTCTTATATTCTAAAGAACAGAAAATACCGCCAGTACCTAAAAAAGAGTCTTCAATCAGTGTATACTCTTGAGTTGGATCTTCTGTGCTTTCATCTATGGTACACATCATACCTTAATACCTCTTGCAAGATCCGGTTTGGATGGTCTTCTAGCTTAGCAAATTTTATTCTGGCTTTTTCCTTTGTTATATCCAGTACTCTTATTTGTTTTATTGTATCTCTTTCAAATTACTTTACCGCAAGGAAGCCAAAAAATTGTGCCCAAATAAAACATATAAATAAATAAGAAAGAGAAATTCAATTTGACCAGGGGGCCGATGATGAACTAAACTTTTCAGCTAGTGATGAGATGAAAATCCACACATTCTATGTTATAGTCGACACTCTGATAAGACACCTGAATAGACGTCTGCAATCTTATCGACTTATTTATCAACGTTTTCGTGTTATTAACAGATTTGCCAAAATTAAGCAATGAAGAAATTATTAAAGAAGCTGAAAAGCTGAAACAAAATAAAGACGACCAAGATACATCATTCATACATTAATGCATTCACTTAAAGGGTCATTTGGATACCACAACAAAATCACCAACTGGTTATAGGTAACTGAATGTAAATTTTATAAGTATTCAAGCTTAACTAACGGGAAAATTATGCATTTTATAACATAACCTTATTAAAAATTTGTCAAAGTACTTAGACATATCTATCAAATGAGCCCCCTAACAAGTTGATAGCATTAAAATTTATGCACCAAATATTTTTCAAAATGTATCTTTTAAAAAGTTTTCCAAAAAAGTTATTGTTTTTTTTTAACAAACTCCGTTAATTTTTACGATATCAGGTTTGCCTAAAAACCATTTGAAAGTTAATTTTAATGGCTATTAAACCACGTTGAATTTAGTCTTTTAAACCCCTTACTTTTTTTAAATAAATGGTTAAATGGCCCCGGTTACATGGTTCTTGCAGCAAATTTAAGCTTTAAACGTTTCTATCTCGGTTATTTTTTACCCTACAGAAATAGTAAAAATGTAAAATATTTAATTCAGAGAAAACTAAAATTTGATTATACATATATCACTTTTTACTTATATTGCTTATTTTTGGAGTTAAGTATTATCAAAAGAAAATGAAAATTACGATAATTTTAAAAATTCTGATTTTTATAAATTACATCTTTTTTTCTTCAAAAATATGCATTATAAACCGGTCAAAATTGTTGAAGTTATTACTTATGCTAATATAAAGAAATTCTTCTAAGGATTACCTACTATAAATTTTGATTTTTGTGGAAATGGCGTATGTTTTATTTTTCACTTTTTTCTAAAAAGTTCTAAAGGGTTCTCTTATTTTCATCATAACTTGGTTAATTGTGATGCTATTAACTCCTACTGGAGCTCATTTGATAGGTACTCGGAAGTACTTTGACAAGTGCTTAGCACGTATATTTTATAAAATGCATCGTTTTCCAGTTATTTAAGCTTGCATACTTAGATTTGAGTACTCGTCGAAAAAATATACATTCAATTACCCATAACTCACTTTGAATTAACATTAGTTTAGTTCTTTAAGTGAGGAGTGTATTCAACTTTTTATTATCTTCAATTTTGGTGAACATAGCTTTTTTTGTAAAAGCTTACAGTTTTCGAGTTATTCGTGAAAAACAGCTTTAAAACATTCATTTTTGAAAGAAAAAATAAAATCTTTGATCTTTAATAACTCAAAAAGTATTGATTTATATTAATAACTTTATATAACAACTTTGGCTTAGAATTTGTCTCTCTATCGATTTATGGTATTATTTCTTTCACCCCCACTTAAAGTGGTAGTTTTCACCACCACGGTAAAAGCGTAAGTTGGCATCATGTCACCTTTGTTCATTGAGGCTTGAGGTATCATCTTACTACTTACCAATTTTCATGAAAATCGATGGAAGTTCAACGAAATCGGAAGTGAAAACCTTCAGTGACTGCACTAAGTGGATTGAAAGATATTTTCCCCAATTTTGACATTGCTTTGCACATTTATTTGTTGCCAACGTGTCCACTGAAAAGTCATTTTCGAAAATGTCAAGAATTAAAAATATTTTCCCATTAAGTATGACGCAAGAACGTGTTAACAATTTGTCGATTTTGTCAAGAACAATTTTTTTTTTGAAAACAAGTTTTTTCAATGAAGAATGACAATTTTTTCTATTGTAGGTATATAAACATCGTAGTTTAAATCCATTTTTAGTGTATTCTTATTTAAATAAAAATTTCTGCAATTTTTTTCGCAAAAATGGTACATGTTTGAAGGGCGGCTACTAGAGAATTGCCTACGTCGTCAATTGACCTAAACGCGGCCCTGGCCACAATCTGTGGAAGGTCTTGCTTACATCCAGAAAGGCTGTTTCTGTGTATTGTTGGTCGTTGAATCATCCTGCTATGTATTCTGTAGGTATTAGAAGTTCGCTGAAATGTTGAGTTCTGAAAAAATAGGACTGTCTTGCGCAAACTTTAATTTTCTGAATGAAGTAAAAAACAGACTTACTCTCAATCATTTATTGTAACTTCCGACGACCGGTTTCGCTCTCTAAAATATGCAGAGCATCTTCAGGTCTATGATTACAAGTCACTAAATGCTATAAATAAAAACCAGAGTTAGAACAATGTCTGGTTGTAAAAGATGCTAAAGATCCATAAGATCAAGCCAATATTGAACAACACACATAAAAGTAGTTAAGACAGCAGACAAATACATATGCATGTACAATCGGGGGCGGTAACAAACGTCCCCAAGCTCACAAACACATGTAGATGTATGCCGTCTGTAATCATGCAATATTAACGTGTCGTACTTACATTCGGTTACAAGGAACTACTGCCTGAGTATTCATTAACATGACATCTTGCTTAAGTTATGCTAACGGGATATGGTGGAATAAACGGAGAATGTTGTAAAGGTTAAAAAGTTTATGGAATTTGGAAATTCTTGAGGGTGATGAGATAGTTGGTGAAAGACAAACAACAAATCTGTGCCCGTTATTTTGTTTGTGAAGTAGACTAAAGTGAATGTCATATAATATACAATTTTAATATGTGATGGTTTTAAAAATTTTTATTTATATTTATTAAAAGACTTCTATTTATTAATGTATGTGTTAGTGTAAGGCTGACAACGTTTGGATCAAAAGGGGTTGGGGTTGATATCTAATATTATTTTATTCTGAAGTTAAGACAGCAGACAAATACATATGCATGTACAATCGGGGGCGGTAACAAACGTCCCCAAGCTCACAAACACATGTAGATGTATGCCGTCTGTAATCATGCAATATTAACGTGTCGTACTTACATTCGGTTACAAGGAACTACTGCCTGAGTATTCATTAACATGACATCTTGCTTAAGTTATGCTAACGGGATATGGTGGAATAAACGGAGAATGTTGTAAAGGTTAAAAAGTTTATGGAATTTGGAAATTCTTGAGGGTGATGAGATAGTTGGTGAAAGACAAACAACAAATCTGTGCCCGTTATTTTGTTTGTGAAGTAGACTAAAGTGAATGTCATATAATATACAATTTTAATATGTGATGGTTTTAAAAAATTTTATTTATATTTATTAAAAGACTTCTATTTATTAATGTATGTGTTAGTGTAAGGCTGACAACGTTTGGATCAAAAGGGGTTGGGGTTGATATCTAATATGTATGTTAGCTGTGGACGTGCAGCTGTAACTCAAATTGTTAAGGTCAATATTCCTTGATGTTCTGAGAGGAGTAGTGGTCGCATAAGGGATGAAAAGTCAAAAAAAATCTTTTTTTAAGCTTTCCGACTTTTCATCCCTTATGCAACCACTACTCCTCTCATTCGAACATCAAGGAGTATTGACCTTAACAATTTGGGTTACAGCTGCACGTCCACAGCTAACATACATAGTAGATATCAACCTCTTTTTGATCCAAGCGTTGTCAGCCTTACACTAACACATACATTAATAAATAGAAGTCTCTTAATAAATATAAATAAAAATCTTTTAATAAATAGAAATAAAAATCTTTAAGACCATCACATATTAAAATTGTATATATGCCATTCACTTTAGTCTACTTCACAAACAAAATAACGGGCACATATTTGTTGTTTGTCTTTCACCAACTATCTCATCACCCTCAAGAATTTCCAAATTCCATAAACTTTTTAACCTTTACAACATTCTCCGTCTATTCAACCATATCCCGTTAGCATAACTTAAGCAAGATATCATGTTAATGAATACTCAGGCAGTTGCTCCTTGTAACCGAATGTAAGTACGACACGTTATTATTGCATAATTACAGACGGCATACATCTGCATGTGTTTGTGAACTTGGGAACGTTTGTTACCGCCCCCGATTGTACATGCATATGTATTTGTCTGCTGTCTTAACTACTTTTATGTGTGTTGTTCAATATTGTCTTGATCTTATGCATCTTTAGCATCTTTTACAACCAGACATTGTTCTAACTCTGGTTTTTATTTGTAGCATTTAATGACTTGTAACCGTAGACCTGAAGATGCTCTTCATACTTTAGAGAACGAAACCGGTCGTCGGAAGTTAGAATAAATGACTGAGAGTACGTCTGTTTTTTACGTCATTCAAAATGAACTCTCACATGCAACCCATTTAACATTTTAATTTTCTATTTAATGGTTTTTGAGATTTCTTCAATTCTTGTTAATACAGGTTCATTCCATGCTCTGTCCTTCATCTGTTATTTTTCATAGTTTGAGAACCAAGTAAAAATGTTTGATTTAGATATATTTTTAGTTACAAATAAGGTAATGCATTCGATCGGTTTGACAATTTCTTTGACAATTTTTGAAATACTAACTTCATTTATTTTTTCCTGGTGTAGTGAATTAATCAATCAAATAGTCAGTAATGGCTAAGCCAAGAATTTACCAACATTCACGATAATGATCTAAATATCCGCTTGTCTGAAAATCTAATTAAACAACTAAATCAGCACAATATACCGAGACCCGGCTAAACCTCCTGATACCAATAATAAATCTATCCCTTTAGAAAACACGAAAAATATCGGCTTTTTTCCTCTGGCTCCGTAATTAAAGAGGTAATTAATGAATCGGTTCTGTTCGCTATCTGTAGCCATAAAACAACTTGACACTATCTTAGTCGGTCACCAGACGCCAGAATTATTCATCGGCCTCCGAAGTTCGGAACACTGAAAACACCATATTTGAAAAGAAAGAGATGACGACTTAATATAAAGCAGAAGCCTTTTACCATCATATGTAATTAGGGATTTCAATATGAGATTTAGTATGCGATTATTGTATGCATATAACGGGACTGCGGTTTGTAACGATTTCGTCTCTGATATACTGGAAGTTGAATTATGAAACAAATAAAATATCCAAACAATACAAGTAGAGCTAGTTTAAGAAAAATAAGCGTCAATCAAAATTCTAATTTATAAATATAGTCCAGGGTGCCTCTGTTTTGAGATGGACGTTGAGAGGTGAGTCAAATAATTTTTTTGCAGAAATTGCTTGAAAATAACTCAAATAATAATATTTGAGTTATCCTCCCACTCAAAATGGTCCGGAACATTGTTTATATAAACAAAATGTCAAAATATGAAGGAAAAATTCGATTTTTTTATTGGTTTTTTGATTATAACTTTAAAACTATTTATTTCTGAGAAAAGTTGTACTGGCATAAAAGTTGCGTAATTAAATTTCCTACAACATAGAATTGGTTAGAAATTTAAAAAAAGCACCCTTGTTGCAAAATAGCAATAATTGCGAAAAAAACCATACAAATACAAGTACAGTAGAGCTTCGATTATCCGAACTAATTGGGGGACAGGGGTGTTCTGAAAATCGATTTTTTTGGATAATCGAACTGTAATCGAATAGGCGAATGAAAGAATTATTTACATACATCTTTACATACTTACATACATACATGATACATGTATATCTTTACTGACAAATAGGATAGAAATTAAACAAAAAAGTGCTGTATTTGCAACAAAATTAAGATTTTTTAAGCATTAAAAAATCAATTCAGGAGTTCGAGTTTGGCAAGCGAGGCGAGAGGTCGTGTGGCAGGTGTATTGGCGATAAGGTAATTTCGAATTCGAAACCTATCACAATAAAAACACCGGTTTTTTAAAAGACCTATCGTTATCGATAATCGTTAAACTTAAAAAGCGTTCTTGTGCGAAATAAAAATAAACTTCTAAGTGTATAATAATAATATTTATATTAGTGCTGAGGTTAACATTTAATTTAAAATGGCCAGTGGCGGAACAGGAACAATCCGAAAGGAAACCTATAGAAAGAATGAAGAAATATCTGATAGTGGCGACGAAGAATCTAAGAAGAAAAAATATAAAGAAGATAAATTATATTTTGAAAAGAGTAACCTGACGAGACGAACACCGAATAAAAGCAACGACACAAATGAAGAGATGATAAAAATGATGCGGGAAGTTATGTGGAAAAATGATGAAATGATGGCAGAAATAAGAACCATACGGAAAGACCAAAAAGAAACGATGGAATATATTAAGGAGCTGAAAGAAAAAAACGAACAATTGGAAGAAGGTTTAAAAATGGCAAACAATAGAATAGAACAATTGGAAAAAGATAGACGGAGAAATAATATAGTATTAAAAGGCCTAACACTAGATGCTACCGACGGAAAGCCTGTAAAGGAGTCAGTAGAACACTTCATAGGAAGAAATCTGAAATTAGAGGTCAGACTGAGAGGAGCGGTGAAGATCGGCGACCAAATCTTTGTAGCAGAAATGGAAAACCTAACGGATAAGATGAGTGTACTAAAAAACAAAGGAAAACTGAAAAATCTACAGGGACAAAAGGTGTATATAGAATCAGATTTAACAAGAAAGGAAAGGGAAATACAAGCAAAAATTAGGAAAATGGCAAAAGAAGAAAAAGACAAAGGTAATACTACGAAGATAGGATATATGAAACTGGAGATTAATGGAAAGGAGTGGAAATGGGACCATAATAAAGAGAAACTTATACTAACTCACAGAAATATCGGGGAAGGGACTTCAAAAAACTAAAAGAAAATAATGAGACCGGACCCACAACAATGACAACCAAGGCAATGAATGGGAAAAGCGATAGGGAAAAAGATGATGCAAAGGTAAACAAGGATGAAAATAGGAAAAAGGGGAAAGCTAGATTGCAGAAAAAAGGAGAGATAAAAATGGGAACATGGAATGTGAGAAGCATCAATGGAAAAGAGGAAGAACTGGTAGAAGATATGATAAGACAAAAAATAGAAATACTAGGAATAACAGAAACGAAGATGAAAGGAAAAGGTCTTAAGAAAATACACAAAGGATATTGGTTACTTTGGGTAGGAGCGGATACAAAAGAGAGAGCAAAAGAAGGAGTCGGGATAATAATTGCACCGAATAGACTACAACACGTTATAGAAGAAACATATGTTAACCAGAGAATATTATCGGTGAAAATTAAACTGATGGACGAAGAAATATGGACAATAATAACAGCCTACGGAGTAAATGAAGATGCAAGAAAGGAAGAGAAAGATAAATTTTTTGAGGAGCTCCAAATGCAAATTGATAATGGGGAAGAAAACATAATTGTAATGGGAGATCTAAACGGTAGAGTCGGAAACAACAACAGCGGAATAGAGGAGTGCATGGGAAAAGAAGGAGAAGAAATGCTAAACAGAAATGGTGAAAGAATAATAGAAATATGTATGGAGAATAAACTAGTTATAACAAATACAAAATTTAAACATAAAGAAGTACACAAATACACGAGAGTACAAGACAGCAGAAACGAAAAATCAATCATAGATTACTTTTTGGTAAGCAGCAACAAATGGAAAAGAGTACAGGATACGAAAGTGAAAAGAGGCTCGGAGATTGGCAGTGACCACCATCTAGTAATAATGAGAATGAGAACAACAGAGGAAAAAGAAGAAAAGAGAAGAAAGGTAGTAAATGAAAAAATAAAAAGTTACAAATTAAAAGAGGAAATATATAAGAAGAAATTCCAAGAAAAATTAGATAATACTTTGAAAGGTAGGGCAAAAAATACAAATATAGAAAAAAAATGGGAATATCTAAAAACCAGCATAATCAAAGCAGCTGAGGAAACTTGCGGGAAAGCAAAAATAGCAAACACTAACATGAGGAGAACAGAATGGTGGACGGAAGAAATACGAGAGAAAATAAAGAACAAAAAAGACAAATGGAAAAGATACCTAAGCACAAAACACCCGGAAGATTACGAAGCATATAAAGAAAAAAGGAAAGAGGTTAAAATAGCGGTGAAAGCAGGAAAGGAAAGGTCATGGGAGATATTTGGACAAAAAATGACAAAAAATTATAGGGAAAACCAAAAACTCTTCTACGGCGCATTAAAACAACTCAGACAAAAGAAAGAGCACACGATGCCGAATATAAAAGACAAGAATGGAAACGTACTAACAGAAGAAAAACAAATAATGGAAAGATGGAGAGAACATTTCAAAGAGCTAACTCATGTAGACAAGGACAACATAGGGGAGATACAAGAAAGGAATGAAGAACAACAAGTGGAATCCATAACAAGAGAGGAATTAGAGAAAGCAATAGAAAGAGTAAAACTGGGCAAAGCACCAGGCAAGGATCATATCACCCCGGAAATGATAAAATTCATGGGGACAGAGGGAATGGATAGCATGAAAGAACTAATGAATGATATCATAAATAGAGCAGAATTACCAAAGGACTGGAAGAAAGACATTATATTACCAATACACAAAAAGGGAGACAAGAGAAACTGTAATAATTACCGAGGTATCACCATATCAAGTATCCCTGGGAAGGTATTAGCAAGAATACTAGAGACAAGAATAAAAACACAAATAGAAACAACTATGGAAGACACACAGTGTGGATTCAGGAAGGACAGAAGCACGCAAGACCTAATATTCACATTAAGACAAGTAAGTGAGAAGGTAATCAAGAAAAATAGAGAGATACATATGTGCTTCATTGACCTGTAAAAGGCGTTTGACAGAATCCGAAGAAAGGACGTTTGGAAGACACTAACAGAAAGGGGAGTCGACAGACACGTAATAGAAGTAATAAAGGATATGTACAAAAATAATACAAATACAGTAAGAACCAATAACGAGGAATCCAGAGAATTTTCTACAAGTCAAGGCGTCAAACAGGGATGCGTGCTGAGTCCACTGCTATTCTCAGTGGTACTGGATGAAGCGATAAAGAAAGCCAAGAGAAGAATGAGAAAACTAACATTAGGATACTGGCAAATGAAACAGACTCAACTATCGGAGCTACTATTTGCAGACGACATGGTATTGATAGCAGAAAACAGAGAAGACTTACAGAACAATCTTGAAATCTTAGAAGAAGAACTATCAAACATAAATATGAAAATTAATACAGAGAAAACAAAAACAATGATAATTTCAAATACGAGGAAGACACACGCAATAGAATTAGACGGGAAACAACTAGAGCAAGTGGAATATTTTAAATACCTAGGAGTAATAATCGAATCAAATGGTAAACAAGACATGGAAATAAACGAGAGAATGGGACGAACAGGAAGCTTATTTAACACTATGAAAACAACATTTTTTGGGAAAAAAGGGATACCGGAAAAAGTAAAAACGGCAGTCGTTAAATCAGTAGTTAGACCAACAATCATGTATAGCAGCGAGACATGGACATTGACGGGGAGACAAAAATCCAGAGTCAATGCTATGGAAATGAGGTTCCTGAGGAAAATAGCAAACAGAAAAAGGACAGACAAAATACGAAACGAAACAATTAGACAAAACCTAAAACTAGAACCAATCAATGAAAAAATAGTAGAAGGACAACTTAGATGGTTCGGGCACGTGTGTAGAATGTCGAACGAGAGGCTAACAAAACGAGTGTTCGAAACGAGAGTGCAGGGGAAAAACAAAAGAGGGAGACCAAGAGTTATGTGGGTAGATGAAATCAGGAAAGAAGTCGAGAAGAAGGGATTGACATTGGAAAGTGCAAGAAACCTAGCGCAAGATCGGAAAGCATGGAGACTACAATGCCAAACTCAACTCCACCAGCCTTACACCTAAAGGTAGAAAGGCTTAGGACTAAGTAAGTAAGTAAAAAATCTTCAATTTTTTTCTGCCGAAGCAATCCTACCTGTTTACGAGCGGCTGGATTACGTGTTTTTTTAACCATGTGTCTGGCAAAGTATTTCAGAATGGATTAAAAAATATGAAATTTGATTTTCGGTGTCAGTTTGCCATCACAAACTATATGCAACAAAGCTAAAACTCTCTGGGATCTTAGGAGAAATAGGTTCTTCCCGGGATCTTTTTTTAAGTTTTGAGTAAACCGCTTATATACAGCATCATCCAAATCTGTATTTTATGCAAGTTTTATCGTATTACGATTTGTAGATCCGTCAGAAGAATTAAGCCGGAACATAAAGTTGCTTATGTCCGTCTTTTGTTTTTTTATCCGCCTTAACAGCCTATAACTTTGTGTAGTTATTCATTGGACAAATTCTTTACAGATTCACCTCCCTCTGACCGTTTGTTAATCTCGTGTTAATTTTTCATAGAAAGGACAATACGCTTACGTTTAGGTATTTTCAATCGAGTTTTACATGACAAGTCGGGAGTTCGGATAAGCGGTCGTTCGGTTGATCGACGTTCGGATAATCGACGCTCTACTGTATTCGCATTTTACGTTTTTCAACCATTTATGCTACACTTAGGACCTTTATATTTTAGCAAGAAAAACTTTATGATATAGTAAAACAACACTGTAAATTTCATTAAGATCGGTTTTATAGATTTTGCAAAATAAATTTTGCAATCCAGCTCTCGCAAAAAAATTCATTTTTTTTAAATGTTGCAGGACTGAAAATAAAGCAGATAGCAAGTTGAATTTTTTTTGCTTTTAGAAGTGTACTGTACCTTTCATTTGCAATTTGCAAAATTAAAATCGATTAATTACCACGGCGTCAGGAAATTTTTTAAATAAACATTAATTTTTGGTGCTACGCGCAGGACAGCGGTGTTCGATTCACACAAGTTGATTTCCACCAAAAGGACCCCGCACAAACCTTATGAAAAATAGGTCCCAGTGGATTTCGTTCATACTTTGGGAAAATACGCTTTGAAGCATCCTGATAAAAAGTTCTCATGGGCACAACTCAATCGTATGAAGGATTTTCAAGATATAGAGGACCAAACTCGGAAAATTATAAGATTTACGGGGTATTCCAATTCCGTGAGTTACTGGTTATTTGGCAACATGTAGAAGTTTGGATCAAGGAAAAGTACTAGCAGTCTAGGATTTTTTCCTGTCAATCCAATGGCGACCTTTACTTTGACCTTGACCTTCAACGGACGTCATTTTCTAGAGTTTCGAGGGTTTTAGGCATTAAATTGATATAAACAGATTACTCATGGTTTTTTGGGATCGCAAAACACGAATATGCCATCAGAATTGCCCTCCGGATGACGTGGTGGCCAGGGCGTCATCTTCTAGAGTTTCGATGGTTTTCGGCATTGAATTGATGCAAATGAATTACTGGAGGGTTTTTTGAGGTTGCTAAACACGAAGATGCCACCAGAACCGACTCCCGGAGCACCTGGTTTCCAAGGTCAATGAAAGGGGCTCCTGGAGTTTCGAGGGTCTTTGGTACTACATTGATGCAAACGGATTAATTATAGGTTTTTGTGGTTGCTGAACACGAATACGTGATCACATTGTGCCGTAGCATAGTCGAATTGCATGAAAATTTGGGTTTAGCTTGTACTTATTCTCCACTTAAAACTTGTGCCGTTGGTTGTTTTTACTTGGGTGTGGCAGTCACCCCTTCTCGGGAGTGAAAAGAGCGCGTTAAATCCTAAAATGGATAAATTGACTTCTACGATAAATTCTAAATAACCTTTGTGTTGTAGAGTTTTTAAATAAATCAATAGTTTTTGAGTTATTTGCGATTGAAAATGTTTATTTTTCTACAAAAAAAAAACGTTTTCAGGCGGTTTTTCGTAAATACCTCAAAAAATAAATATTTTATCGAAAAAAATATTCTTAGCAAAAATGTAGCATAGAAAAACACGGAAAAGTTGTGTACTCGTAAAGTCTATAGATCCAGTAATAGCAAAGTTGTTAGCCCATGAAAAATACGTTGTTATTCGTGAAATTTCAATGTGAAATAACCAAAAAATCGAAGCACTTTTCAGGAAAAACGCATTAAAACTTTTTTAATGTATTTAAACAAAGCTTTAATTTTATTTTTTATAAAAGTTCGTACCATCAACACTAAGCGAGTTACGCTAAAAATAAAATTGGTCCCTTTTTTCTTGGTAAGAAAAAGTAGCGAAAATGTCTAAGACTTGAACAGCCATATCTTAACCAAATTTTGTCTTAAAAAAATCAAAATTAAACTAAGAAACTCGTTTAATTTTGATGCTAGAAACTTTTGTTAAAAATAATAATAAATCTTTTTTTAAATACTTTAAAAGAAGTTTTTCCAGAAAATTACTTATTTTTTATTATTTCACGTTGAAATATTTGATTGGGAATTTGACTTAACTAACAAGAACTTATTTTTTATGACATACAATTTTGTTTTTACTGGGTTCATAGAGTTCATTAGTACACCATTTTTTTTGTTTTTTCATGCAATTCGGAATTGACCCTGAAAATTACACTCCAAAACGGTAATTTACTGGGCTATATTCAAAGTTCTACCCTAAAGCTGTTCAAAATAAATTTATTCACAAAATATCTTAAAAATCACTTTTGGGAATTAATATGTTTTATAATTGTTTTCTGTATCTACGATCTTGATATCTGATAAATTAAATATGTGACCTGTTGTCTTGGAATGGTGTGTCACTTTCGTGCTGAATTATTCTTTGTATTAACCACTGCGATGTTTGTTTTAACCACTCAAAATGTACCACATAAACAACAATAAAAATTCAATTAATTATAAGACAGATACGCAGGTTGAGCGACATTTATTGGAATATTTTAAAATTCTGAAAAAACAAAATATTTAACATCTGGTTCGTTTATGAAACTCATTAGCCCTTAACAATTCTGAAAATAAATCTTAATTCGTAGATATAATGAGAAATTTCTGCACTGGAGCATGTTGGTTGAGTATAACAAAACGCTGTAAAGAATTTAAGAAATAATTTATGATAATTCTTCATGAAAATCAGCATATTCTCGCATTAAAAACATTTACTCGTAACAACTCAACAACAGTTTTCTGCAAATTATTTTTTATTATAAACGGCATAGTGCAATAAAGTTTTATTTACACTATAAAAGAGTGCACATAAAGATTTTTTAAAACACGGAAATAAAAGCATTTCCTAATCTGCATAAAGTGCGAAGCTTGTTAATTAAAGTTTTTAATAAAACGTTACATTTTTTTCATATTTAATTAAACAAGAAATAGAATTTGCAATTAAACAGATGCTACTTTTCCTGAAATATATAACTTCAAAATAAAAATGACGCTCGACTCCATGAGCATGCAATTGTGTCATTACTTTTCTCTACTCCTCAGTGTTCACGAGAGAAAATAAAAGAAATACATAGTCTTTATTAATTACACTTTTTTGAGTTAACTCAAAATAAAAAAGTTTTTGCAGTAGGTACAAATAAGTACTGCAGATAAATATATAGGATTATTTCATTCATAGGGATTCTGACCAATAGGAAGCTACAGAAATAAAAATTACAGCGATTATTTTTTGATGATTGTAACTTCCAATTAGACAAGGCGAAAACGGCGGGTTCGTTGGGAGAAATATTCCCATGAGATTTTTTTGCATAATTACATTCGTGAGACATCCCAGAATAAGTTTCAAGAAGTCGCCCACGTGAAAAGTGTGCCAAATTTTTTTTAACATTTTTTTTAATCAAATTGCAAAAATCAATATTTTTGGTCTGGACAATTTTTTTCTAGCTTTTTTGAACCATTCTGGATAAAAAAGGTCTCTTATAATTTTTCTCTAAAGTGGATCGTTTTCGAGTTATAAGCAATTTAAAATTGAAAAAAACGAAAAATGGCGATTTTCAAGGCTTAATAACTCGGTTAAAAGTTATTATTATGAAAGTTAGAAAGTGACTAAATCAAAGTTTAATGCCCCCTCTACAAGATCTCGAAGACATTTTTGTCATTATTTTATTACTAAGCTGATATTTTTAAGTAATAATATTGAGCGCCATGCACGTGGTAGCCTGCCGTAAATGCTGAGTGCGAGAGAGATGCCACTCCGGCAGTCCAATTGTGCATCTTACTTGCACTCACATTTACGGCTGCCTACCACGTGCATGGCGCTCAATATTATTACTTAAAAATAACAGCTTAGTAATAAAATAATGACAAAAATTTCTTCGGGATCTTGTAGGGGGGGCATTAAACTTTGATTTAGTCACTTTCTGACTTTCATAATAATAACTTTTAACCGAGTTATTAAGCCTTGAAAATCGACATTTTTCGTTTTTTTTTTTTCAATTTTAAAATGCTTATAACTCGAAAACGATCAACTTTAGAGAAAAATCATAAAAGATCTTTTTTATTCAGAATGGTCCAAAAAACCTACAAAAAAATTGTCCCGGCCAAAATATTGGGCCCACTTTTCACGTGGGCGACTTCTTGAACCTTATTCTGGGATGTCTCACGAATGTAATTATGCAAAAAAATCTCATGGGAATATTTTTCCCAACGAACCCGCTGTTTTCGCCTTGTCTAAATTGTATAGTAAGATATTTGATCACGTGTTTAATTCTGTCCAATCAGATTAAAATTATACTGAGAATTATTTACTGTAGAAAATTACCGATAGAATTTTTTTAAGTAGATTGTTTCTGTTTAATGGCAACCAGTTTCCTAGTTTTGACAACTGTCACATTTAAGAAAATATCCATAATATACGTATTAAAAAATAATCTTACGAATATCACACGACAGTAAGAATAAATAAAAAAATAATGCTTCATTTTTACTCAAATTTGTTGTCATTGGGCAATAGCCACTCTAGCCCTGCGGGCTCTCGTGTCTTTTGCCAGACAACAAATTTTCGAAAAACTGTCGCATTATTTTCAATATATTCTCACTCTCTTGTGATATACCCGATAATTTTTGATAATTTCCCGTCGTCAAGCATTACGTCAGATGCCCTTCGTTACTATGCAAAATACATTCCGTGACATTAATGACAATTAATGTTTTATACAACTTGTCACAGAGAACACCAAGAAACAGGATTAGCAAATATTCAGGTGAAGATATCAATAAAATATTAGTTAAGATGATTTAAAAAGACAGTTTTTTATTCATGAAATAATCTTACCGAATTAATCTCGAGCTCCTAAAAATTATCGATTTGTTTTGCCCTCGTGACACTTTGACATAATTTCACTCCCCTTCGGGTCGTGAAATTGAAACTGTCAAAGTGTCACTCGGGATACAAATCGATAATTTTAGAGCTCTCGTGTAATTACTACTGAGAATTTAAATAAAAAGATATTTCTTCCTCTTATTACAAATCTACTACATAGTATACTAGAATCGTGAAAAATCGTAATTACGGTAGGTGTTGAAATAAGCCTTTATTATTTTGGGTGATTATTCAACATGTAACATAATTAGTTTACAGTTTTTTACTCTAAAACACGTTTGCGCCCTATATTTTACTTGTGAAAATTGTATAAGAAATTTATTAGTCAGTACCTAATGCAGCAAAATACATAAACAACGTCATTCACAGTTCTGAAGCATGTGGAAATCCTACAAACAGGACTAGAACAATACTGTTTAACTATTTTAGCAACAATAATTTAAATACATTTAAATGATAAACGCCATTGGTGCAGATATAGCTTAGAAAATGAATTAACTTAAATTCAAATTAGAGTGAACTAATAGTAGGCCCAGTAAATGAACGGGAAATTCGGCGATACCGTGTAATTTTCAGGGGCAACTCCGAATTGCATGAAAATTTGGATTTAGGTTCTACTTACCCTCCACTTCAAAGTTGAAATTGTGCCGTTGGTTGCTTTTACTTGGGGGATGACAGTCACCCCTTCACGGGGGTGAAAAAACATACGTTCAAGATAAGACAGGAAATGGATAAATTGACTAATTTTAAGCAACTTTTGTTCTATAGTTTTTTACGTAAGTCAATACTTTTCGAGTTACTTGCCATTGAAAATGTTGATTTTTCGACAAAAAAACTACGTTTTCAGACGGTTTTTCGCAAATAACTCAAAAAGTAAATATTTTATCGAAAAAAATATCCTTAGCAAAAGTGTAGCTTATAAAAAACCCAAAAAAATGGTGTATCAGTAAAGTCTCTCAATCAAATAAAAACAAAGTTGTAGCTCATGAAAAATACGTTCTTATTCATCTAATTCCAAATCGAATATTTCAAGGTGAAATCACCGAAAAATTAAGCACTTTTCGGGAAAAACCCAATTAAACTTTTTTAAAGTGTTTATAAAAAGCTTTGTTTTAATTGTTAACAAAAGTTTTAGCATTAAAAATAAGCGAGTTACGCTCAAAATAAAGTTGGCCCTCTTTTTTTTGTAAAAAAATCATGAAAATCTCGCCGTGTTTAGCTCCCCAAATGAAATTAATCGCTACCGCTTTACAAACAATTTACTTATCTATCTATTTTTTATATGATCTGTCAGTCTCACCGGTTTAAAGTGTTTATTTTTGAAAGGGTTATAATTGAGAAAGCTTGAATGGGTCACTAATCACGAGTGTATGCAAATTTTGAACAGCCATATCTTAACCATTTTTTTTCTTACGGAGAAAAAAAATGAAACTAGCATATTTATAATAGCAAAACCTACATTTTTTTACTCTTTAAGATTTTTCTTATCACTAATACTTTTTAAGTTATTTTGAAAAAATGAAATTTTTCAAAAATTTTTAGATTTTTTTTTTACTATAAAACCAAATGTTTTCAAAAATAAGCACTTCAAACCAATCAAACTTACAGATCATATAAACAATGCACATACAGTTAAAATAGATGGTAAAGCCAAACGATTAATTTCATTTAGGGTGCTAAATAGAGGGAGGTTTTCACGATTTTTTTTACCAAAAAAAGGGCCAACTTTTTTTTTCAGTGTCACTCGTTTATTTTTGATGCTGTAAACTTTTGTAAAAAACAAATAATAAGCTTTTTTTCGATACTTTAAAAATGTAATGAGGTTTTCCCGAAAAACGCTTCTTTCTTCGGTGATTTAGCGTTGAATTATTCGTTTTGGAATTAGACGAATAAGAACGTATTTTTCATGAGCTACAACTTTGCTTCTACTCAATTTGTAGACTTTACTGGTACACCATTTTTTTCCTTTTTTTATAGGCTACACTTTTCCTAAAAAAATTTTTTTCGATAAAATATTTACTTTTTGAGTTATTTGGGACAAACGGTCTGAAAACGTAGTTTTTTTGTAGAAAAATCAACATTTTAAATCGCGAATAACTCGAAAAGTATTGACTAACGTAAAAAACTTTATAGAACCAAAGATGCTTAAAATAAGTCAATTTATCCATTTCCGGCCTTATTTTAAACACGCGTTTTTCACCCCCCGAGAAGGGGCAAATGTCACCCCCCAAGTAAAAGCAACCACCGGCACACATTCAACTTTGAAGTGGAGGGTAAGTAGAACCTAAATCCAAATTTTCATGCAATTCGGGGTTGCTCCTGGAAATTACACTCCAAAACAGTCATTTATTGGGCTTCAAAGTGCCAAAATGGAGAATACAGCTGCCTATTTGTGATACAAGTCTTACTATCCACGACAAATATGACACACCACATAGTATAATTAAAAAGAAAGCAGCAGAGAAATTAAACTCTGCTAAGAACTTCCACATTTTTACAGATGCGTCTAAATCTGACAATGGGGTAGGGGCTTCTTTTACAACTTTACACCAAGACTTCTCCTTCTCACTGTCCCTTAGATCAACCGTATTTTCAGCAGAACTTCTTGCTATTTTGCAAGCAATAACATTTGTAAACAATAAAAACATAAAAAATTCTTTGATAATAACCGACTCTTTAAGTGCCCTCAGCTCTATGAAACAGTTATACGCAAAACATCCCATCTTATTGCTTATAAAGTCAGAACTAATGAGATGTCAAGAAAACGATCGATTTGTTAAATTTCTTTGGGTTCCGTCACACTGTGCTATAACTGGAAATGAAAAAGCTGATCAGTTAGCAAGGGAGGCCACAGAAAATCCACAATCAACATTAGTCACTAAATGCGTTCATAGCGACCTGAAGCAACATTTTAAAAACAAAATAAGTGAGAATTGGCAACTTCACTGGAGCAATTCAGAGACATCTATGAAGAACATTAAAGAAGAGGTAGCTGTATACAATCTCCCACAAAAGCGACGAGACCAAGTATGCATCTCTAGGTTGCGTATAGGCCACACGAAGTTGACACACGATTACCTTCTAAGTGGCGAACAAGTTCCCATTTGCTACAGTTGTGATAGTGTAACCACAGTGAACCATGTGCTAGTGGACTGCCCTTTATACACCCTAGAGCGACATCAAGTTGGATTACCGACTACATCTAAAGAGTGCCTAAACGGGTTAAATAACGACAAAACTATAAACTTTTTAAGAAATGCAAGACTCGTTCACAAAATTTAATGTAACATTTTAGCCATTTATGTAATTATTGTACCATGCTAATGACCCTTAGTGGTTGATGCAATTTTGTAAATAAAAAAAAAAAGTGCCAAAATGGCAAGACCGTATAATAAACAAGAATTAAAACCACTAACTCGGTAAAAATTAGTGGCGCACTCAATATTCCAGCTACAAAAGAGGGGTTCCTGCATTGTCCTGCAATGATAATATCTAAATTGATATTGTTTGCCTCTAATAGGCAAATATCTTTATCTACTCTATCTCATATTATGTATAAGTTTTTAGTTTGTGAAAACTGACATTATAGATAGCAGTGCGTGAAGGATTAAAAGTGTGCGTTAGGTAACAATGTATTTTAAATGGGATTTACTTTTTCGCACTGTTTTTGACAGACTTTCATATAATCAAATATCCTTTTTCGCGTTGTCATGGTGATCGCATGTGAGCAATAAATTACAACAAAAGTTTTGACAGTTTTGTGGTTTGAAAGAAGTTACAATTTTTAAATGTTCTAAAAATTGTAGAATAGAAATGTATTCCAGTGACGAAGAGTTACATTTTTTTTTATTTGTTTATCGTAGATCAAATATTGTATCAAACTGTGCGTGAAGTACTTTTTGCGAACTTACGCGATGTATAGCACTCGCACCGCTGTCGTTCGTGCTCTAAACATCGCGTGCGTTCGCAAAAAGCATATGTCACGAACTGTTTCATAATAGTTATTTATGGGCAACAAATCAATTGAAAGTTCTGTTCGACAAAATACATGAAACGTTTTCGTAGTCTGACGTTCTAAACCTGTAACCTGTCCCACAATTAAAATTTTACCTATTCCATTGTTCTCATACATCAAATTTTGTCCGACTAGACAACATTTAGCTATTAACAAATTTTCAGCTTGCTATTAATAAACTTTTTTTTGATACGCGGGATCTACGCCTATATGACTGAATAACTTAGCAGAAAAATTATACTCTAAAGAAGGAATCTTATGCTCACCTATACCTGAAATATTTCAAATGGGGTACACTGAAATTTCAAAATTCTTATGACACTCAGTACGTTCCTTCAGCCTTAACAGTTTATGCATGTTTGCCATCCATTATACAGGGTGTCCCGAAAAGATTGGTCATAAATTATACCACACATTCTGGGGTCAAAAATTGTTCGATTGAACCTAACTTACCTTAGTACAAATGTGCTCACAAAAAAAGTTACAGCCCTTTGAAGTTACAAAATGAAAATCGATTTTTTTCAATATATCGAAAACTATTAGAGATTTTTTATTGAAAATGGACATGTATCATTCTTATGGCAGGAACATCTTAAAACAAAATTATAGTGAAATTTGTCGACCCCATAAAAAATTTACGGGGATTTTGTTCCCTTAAACCCCCCCAAACTTTTGTGTACGTTCCAATTAATTCATTATTGTGGTACCATTAGTTAACCACAACGTTTTTAAAACTTTTCTTCATCTTGGTATTTTTTCGATAAGCCAGTTTTTATTGAGATGCTTCTTTTTCAATATATTTACGAAAAATTTTATGGGGTTTTGTTCCTTTAAACCCCCCAAATGTTTGTGTACGCTCCAATTAAACTATTATTGTGGTACCATTAGTTAAACACAGTGTTTTTAAAACTTTTGCCTCTTAGTCTTTTGTTCATAAGTCACCTTTTATCGAGATGTAGCTGCTTTTTCAAAATATACCTAAAAATGTAAATTATAAATAAATTTTCAGATTATTAACAGGTCTTCTATAACCGTACTTAACCATATACAAATATGTGGTGGATTCGAAAAATATTCCAAATATCTCGATAAACACTGGCTTATCGAAAAAGTACTAAGAGGCAAAAAAGTTTTAAAAATAATGTGTTTAACTAATGGTGCCACAATAATAATTTAATTGGAACGTACACAAAAGTTTGGGGGGATTTAAGGGAACAAAACCCCCATAAAATTTGTATGGGGTGCACAAATAATTTTACTTAATTTTTTTTAAGATGTTGCTGCCGTAAAAATGCCATATGTCCATTTTCAATAAAAAACCTCTGAGAGTTTTCGATATATGAAAAAAAATCGATTTTCATTTTGTAACTTCAAAGGGATGTAACTTTTTTTCTGAGCACATTTGTACTAAGGTAAGTTAGGTTCAATCGAACTATTTTTGACCCCAGAATCTGTGGTAGAATTTATGACCAATCTTTTCGGGACACCCTATTTGACACCCTAGTGCACAATTTGAATATGTCAATCAAAAAACTTATAAATGATAGGCTATATTTTAATTTGCTAAATTATCTTATTTCAGTATTGAATAAAAAAATATGAAAAAAATATTTTTAAGAAACGCTTTTCTTTAGTTACGAGTGACTAAAATAAAACATATTATAAAAAATCAACCAAAAAGCAAAAAATAAAAAAAATTAAAAAATTTAACACATTCGTCAAAGAAAAGCGTGGCGCGTCTTCATCGAATAAACGGTTTTCGCACCACGCTTTTCTTTAACGAATGTGTTAAATTTTTAAATTTTTTTATATTTTTATATTTTTTTGTATATATTTTATATTTTTTTATATTTTTAGATTTTTTTATATGTTTCATTTTAATCACTCGTAACTAAAGAAAAGCGTTTCTTACAAATATTTTTTTAATATTTTTTTATTTTTTACTTTTTAGTCTTACACTTTTCAAACATTAAAATATATTGTCATGTTTATTAAAATATGTATAAAATATTTGATGTACTAACATGAAAAGTAGTCGGAATCGGCAAAAAATTTGAAACTTTATTGTTTATTTATGAAGTATAACGTAAACAATTAACGTAAAAAGTGAAATTATGTATAGTTCATATAATTAGCTACAATCTGTAAAAGTTTCAAGTTTCTTCATTGTAAATAACAAGAGAGTTTAAGCATTTTCGTTTTTTTTATTTAAACAATTAATAAACAAAAAAATTTTTATTGACTATTCGTGTATTGTTCCCGCGAATGCATATATGTCTGCAAATTTTTAGTCATTTGCATTGAAAAAAAGGCAGTCAAATTAACGTCCAAAGATTTGACCCAAACGATTGAACTAAAGAAAAGCGTTTAATTAATTAATACGACAAAACGAATTATAATGTTAATTGTAGCACAAAAGGTCTCTACCGGTGGTTTTCTAAGACTACGATAAAAACACGAATTTTTTTAATTCGAGTTTTGGTTGAAGTTTTGTTTCGTATCGTATTGAAATTTGACAAGAATAAACGCCGATTTATATATAGGGTGTCCCAAAAGTAGTGGAACGGTCGAATATTTCGCGAACTAAACATCGGATCGAAAAACTGAAAAATACATGTTCAATCATTTTCAAAAATCTATCCAATGACACCAAACACCAACCCCCACTACACCCCCTGGAGGTGGGGTGGGGGGTAACTTTAAAATCTCAAATGGAAACCCCTAGTTTTATTGCAGATTTTAATTCGTTACGTAAAAGTAAGCAACTTTTATTCAAGACATTTTTTCGAACTGTGGATAGATGGCGCTATAATTGGGAAAAACGATTTATCCTGATAACATAGGTAAATTATAGAAACGGTCTAATATCTAGAGAAATACACTTCCAAATGAGAAACCAAAAAACAGGTTTTTAATATTTTTCGAAAACCTATCGATAAACACCAAAAATAACCCTCCAACCCACCCCCTGGAGACGGGGTGGGGGGTAAATTTAAAATCTTAAATAGCAACCCCCACTTTTTATTGCAGATTCGAATTCGTCATGAAAAATTAAGCAACATTTATTCGAAACATTTTTTAAAATTGCTGATAGATGGCGCTAATAAATCGAATTTTTCCAATTAAAGCGCCATCTATCAACAATTCTAAAAAATGTTTCGAATAAATGTTGCTTAATTTTTCATGAGGAATCCGAATCTGTAATAAAAAGTGGGGGTTGCTATTTAAGATTTTAAAGTTACCCCCCACCCCACCTCCAAAGGGTGGATTGGAGGGTCATGTTTAGTGTTATTCGATAGGTTTTCGAAAAGTATTAAAAACCTTTTTTTTGGTTTCTCATTTGGAAGTGTATTTCTCGAGATATTAGACCGTTTCTATAATTTACCTATGGTATCAGGATAAATCGTTTTTCTCAATTATAGCGCCATCTATCCACAGTTCGAAAAAATGTCTTAAATAAAAGTTGCTTACTTTTACGTAGCGAATCCAAATCTGCAAGAAAAACTAGGGGTTTCCATTTGAGATTTTAAAGGTACCCTCCACCCCACCTCCAGGGGGTGTAGTGGGGGTTGGTGTTTGGTGTCATTGGATAGATTTTTGAAAATGATTGGACACGTATTTTTTAGTTTTTCGATCCGATGTTTAGTTCGCGAAATATTCGACCGTTCCACTACTTTTGGGACACCCTGTATAAACAAATATATGAGCGTTCAAAACTTGAAACTTGATTGTTTATTTATTGAGCATAACGAAGACAATTAACGTAAAAAGTGAAATTATGTATAGTTCATATCATTTACGCATTTTCCATTAAAATCGTTTTTTTTATTTAAACAATTAAAAAACATAAAAAATATTTTTTATTGACTATTCGTGTATTGTTCCAGCAAATGCATATGTCTTCAAATTTTCATTCATTTGCATTGAAGAAAATTCGTCAAATTAACGTCTAAAGATTTGATGCAAACTATTGAAGTAAAGAAAAGCGTTTAATAATAAAAATGGATAGCTTTAGAATGGGGCAGAACAATTTAAGTACTGACTATAAGTGATTAAAATTTGTTGTATTATCGTTATCCCCAATGAAACTTTCTCGCTTCTGTCAGTCCAACAGGAAATTCACCTCAAAACAACACATCCGTTCCAACATTTTAATTGAAGCATGTACTACAAGACGGCTCTGTGATACGTTTATAAATATACACGGTTTCATACTTTGCCACACCTGTTGCAATATATTTCCATGCGGTTTTTCTTGTACTTATTGCAGGAAAGTTTACATTTAAGAATATTTGCGGAGGTTATGGCTGCAATTAAACGCCGTTTATATCTTTATTTGCTACAAATAAACGTTAGAGAAGTAAAGTAAGTTAATGGTGATGCATAAAGTAATTATGGATGAAACACAAATATATTTAAGGATAAGATTACGAAAAAAAGTAAGATTTTCTATACGTCTGGTTAATTTTGGTGCAAGATTAGTACAAACAAAAATTGTTTTGCTGATAAGTGATAACGCCCTGTCTCGCCAATGATAAATTTTTTATGATTTCATCATCATCATCATGGCCGCTACACTCCTAGCGGCGTGATTGCCGCCCTCTGAGATCTTCCGATTCTTTGTTGCGGGGAATCAGTCCGCATTAATATTTTGGTTTTACAATAATTGGTTTTAGTATAGGAAACAGAGGTTGAACCTCGCAAAATGGACACAAGTCCGGTTTTATTTTTTTTTCTGGTATATCAAGGGGTGCTTATTATGAGACTAACTTTTTCTTTAAAAAATTCGCCCTGGAACCCCCCTTTTCATCCCTTTAAAGGGGGTAATTTGTGGTTTTTGCGAAACGTAGCCCTTCCTGTACGTTTTGAAAAGAATTTACTTAATAGTAAAATGAAGAGGAATATATTTCCTACTATATATGTCTCGGCAGCATACGTCTATCACCCACCGTTTGGCGGGGTGGCGCCACAAAGTTAACAAGTTTTTAAAAAAGATGTTTTAAAAAAAATTATTTTTCCTAACTGTAATGAAAATTAAGAAAAAACCCTGGGGAGAATATAAGTGGCTTTTTCTGGTATAGGTTTCATTTAAGGACAATTGCCCATTTTTTAATTACAGGGTGTCACATTTTAAAAAACCCTTTTTATACCATCTGAACCGTCTATGCTAGAGTAAAAAAACTTTCAGCGATTATCCATGTACTAATGTTATTTACAAATTTCTATAATGCACCCCTATTTTTTTTCCGGAACCATCCCAAAAAAGGAGAATTAATAAAGAAAGTGATTTTCTTGGACTCATTCACTCAAGCCCTTTATTAAAATGCTTCTTACATCATTTTATTCACGTTCTTATTACCCATGTATGGACACCAAAAGCGATTTCTTAATGCAGCCCCTGTAGCCAAAAAAAAGTAAATAAAGGGGGGGTTAAATTTTTTTTTTGCTTTTTGACACATAAGGACATATGCCCCATCAATAGGGTTTTTCATAAATATATATGATTATTACAACATCTCTGCGGAAACTACTCCTATCCTTGAAAATAAACTGCAGAAATTACCCCTATCCCTTGGAGAGCATGTTTTGACGATTTTTTCATTACCTATGCATTTTTTTAAAACAAAACTTATACAGAATTAAAGACCACTATTTTCTCTACAAATAAGGTCCTATGCATCTTTTTCGTATGGGGACCGTGCAAGTTCGGCAAAGCGACCTCTATTTCTACGCTCTGTACTTTTATTCGCACTTTTAATTATATTGGCCAATTATATTAGTCCTGGTTGCTGGATAATTGTCAAGACCATAGTCCAAAAAAATAATAAGAAGAAAAAAATAAGATGCAGGTTATGTTTAGCAAACGTAAACAATTGTATGTAGTAAATAAAATCCGTTATTAAAATGCAGTATTGCAAGCAAAATACAATTAATTAAATTTACCTTTATATAATAATTGCATATCATATCAATATTGTGGAGCAATATATAATTTTTCTAAGTCAATGACAGAAGGTATGAAATATACGTCAATTTGACAATTTCAATTGACAATATGAATTATTTAAGATAGTTGCAATATTTCTCCGCGACTCGCGCACGGTCGTTTCTCGTTTCCCTTTCCAAGTACTTGCACACCGCGAATAAGCAACCGTTACGGCATAGTGGCGCCGTAAACCTCAGAAATGCTTTGGCGGGCTCCAGTTTTTGTTTTTTTTTTGTCACCTATTCATTTTATGGATAACGTACTTATGGAAATAAATGAACACACTGTCTGCTAGACATTATGACCTACGCATATTTTATTTTCTTTGCACCCTAAAGCCACAGTGGTGGCCCAAAATCAATTTTTGATTATTTTCTTTATTCATTCTCCTTTTTTTTCGGGTGGTTCCGGGGAAAATATGGGGGTGCATTATACAAACTTGTAAATAACACTAGTACATGGATAATCGCCGAAAGTTTTTTTACTCTAGCATAGGAGGTTCAGATGGTATAAAAAGGGGTTTTTTAAAATGTGACACCCTGTAATTAAAAAATTTGCAATTGCCCTTAAATGAAACCTATACCAAAGAATCAGCCACTTATTTGTGATTAATTGCCGCAGGGTCTCTTCTTAATTTTAATTATAATTAGGGAAAAATAGTTTTTTTAAAAACATCTTTTTTAAAAATTTGTCAACTTTGGGGCGCCACCCCCGCTAAACGGTGGGTGATAGACATATGCTGTCGGGAAATAAATAGTAGGAAATATAGTCCTCTTCATTTTACTATTAAGCAATTTTTTTAAAAAACGTACAGGAAGGGCTACGTTTTGCAAAAGCCACAAATTACCCCCTTTAAAGGGATGAAAAAGGGGCTTCCGGGGCGAAATTTTTTAAGAAAAAATTGGTCTCATAATAAGCACCCCTTAAACGATAATAAACAAAAAATATATAAAACCGGACTTGTGTTCATTTTGCGAGTTTTAACCTCTGCACCGAGAGAAAAAAATTCTTGACATAAAGAAACTTTATTAATATATAAGAAAGATCGACTTGGCATATTGCCTAAGAAATATATCTTTGTATGTAAGATATAATTTTCTAAAATATTTCAAATAAATTCTACTATAGCCAAAGAAATATATCTTAAACATGATTGAACTATCACTTTCTGGCAAACTTCAAACCCATTTATCAGAAAGAAATTACACTTGATGTTAATTAATTTTATTAGTCATAAAAATATATTTTCTACACATTAGAAAACTTCTTTCTGAGCAATAATATTTCTTAGTAAGGAATATTATTATTTTACTATTAATAATTAATTCATTTAATGTTAAGAAATATATTTCGCAGAGATAAACGTATATGTATTTAGAGTTAAGTTAATATTTCTTGAAAATAAAGTGATATTACATACTGCGAAATAAATCATTGTGTTAAGGTAAAATCATTATTTATTAATAAAACAAGATATAAAACGTTATTATTACATACAAATATTTTCTCCACTCTTAAACCACTGGCTTCTACACAAAAATAAAAGGATGGAGAGGCAAATCAACTTCTTAAATTTTCCTTCTTTTGTTAATAGCACTTTGTACATCAGCAATTCACTAAAACAAAATCGTTATGTAGAAAGAGTAAACTTACTTTAATAAATTTTTTTTATAAAGATATAGATATTTATTTTGACAAATTTAGGAAATACAAAAAAAAACAAATACACGGCCCCACATAAGAACTATTAATACTAATAATGATCAATCATATTTAGTTCAAACATGGCATTATTTAACCTACACATCTTTGTTTATTTTTTTCTTTTTGTTAATGAAATATTAATTATTTATCTGTATAATATTAAGTCACACAATAAACTTTGTTTAGCTAAAACAAGAGGGAAAATACAACCAATGTAAAACATTGAAGCAGACATAATAATATGTAATTTTCTTAATTTTTATAATCTAAAAGAGACAGCATACCTAATCATTAAGAAATTTTATTACGGGAAAGTATTATTAGTTTACATCTAAGTCATTTAATACATATTAACTAATTCACTTTATAGAAGGCGATACATTCAAGAAACCTATTATAGTTGATACATAAGTATACACATTTTTAAAAAGGTACTTACATGTATGAAGTTCTACCATTTCTGGAAAGCCCCGCAGTTGGTTAATAACTCCTTTCTTAATATTGTTCTGAAGCTATATATTATATCATTCTGTCCCAGCTTTAAATTGTGGCATATTTCCCAGTTAGAATAATAAGCTCCTTTATTTCAGAGTCGTCCATCATTATACCTAAAAAGCGTATAAAGATACTACATATTATGTTTCTTTTTTAACCATTCGGATACGCAACAATATTATTATTACATCTTAAATTACTCAATTTACTTTTATTTAATACCTATATATGTACGTACCTTCAAAATATCCGTTAATTTTTAAAGTACACCAATAAATCCAACATCCATCTATATGAACATGAACATATCACGCCATCTTGACAAACACTGACCACAAACACTGACGGACTGACGACTAAATCATAAATAGTTAATCTGCGCAATTCTTTTGCGGAAGAAAATCTCTTTGCAAGTAACATTTCGGCATTAATGACAAAGTTTTTATTTTATAACCACAGTTACTACAGAGGATATTTCGGAAGAATTATTTCTTGTGGTTTAAAATATTTATTTGATTGCAAAAAAATTTCTTGCTCACAAATATAAATATGGATTAACTTAACATTATATTTCTTATACTGCAAAATATTTGTAGTTTTCAATTTAAGAAATAAAAACTTTAGGATAAGAAAATTAAATGTAACCATTAATGCATTTCTTAGTATTGAAGAAATTATCTGTAAGAAATTATTGAGTTGTGTTTAAAAAACTCGTTTCTTTATATGTGAACCGGTATGTTTAAGTTAATAGGATATGTTAACTTTTAAGAAATATTGCTCAAAGAAATCGGTGTTTTAGGAGAAAAGAAATTGTTCTCTCGGTGTGTTTCCTACATTATTGTGTGACTTAACATAATTTCTCCATTCGTTTCTGTTTTTGCTTATGCTTACTCTTTGTATAACTCAACTATTTTCTTAAGGTCCTCAACTATCTGGTTCTCCGATTCGGTTTTGGGTCTTCCTTGTGATCTGCATGATCATGGTCTCCATTTGGCGATTTTTTTGATAACTACTTCTGTATTTCTACTTTCTATAAATATGTCCCACCTATCTGAGTCTGCCTTGATAAATCTGAAGATGTATTCTCCTTTCAAAAGTTCTTACTCCGTAGTTCATCAGTTTTCTAAATTCATTATTACCTAAGATTATTCTCCTGCTATTCTCTGAATTATTTTTCTCTCTAGTATCTTCAATATTTCTTCATATTTCTGTGTCAGACACATTACTTCAGCACCATACGTCATTACTGAATAGTAAAGAGCATAATGGTTGAAAATCTAAGGAATTAGTATGGAAAATCCACTACATTGTTATTCAGAGCTGCTGTGAATAAAGTCACGATAGCGAATATGGTAGTCAACATGATATCCAACGATCTATAACAGTCATGGAACTAGAAGAAAAAATTTTCAGTTGAGTATTCTGAGTAAAGTTCTTGTTTGAGAGAAAGTTATTGTATTTCTAGTAGGTTCTGTCTCCTACCAGGATTCTTTCATTGATTAATATGCTTCTATCATTACTTTCATTAAGTGAGACCTCAAGATATTTACAGTGACCTTTTCAAACTCATATTCGCCAATATTTAACCTTGTCACATTAACTGTACTGGTTCTTAAGCATATTAGGTATTTTTTTATGTTTTGATTTATTGCCAAACACCTTTTGAATGATTTCTTGTACTTATCTTTTTTATTTCATACACGATATGTCACCGGTCAGCGAATGTCCGATACGGAAATGGAAAGCGGTAGAAATGCTTTTGCTAAAACCTGTAAACATTTATACATTTTGTATTGGGATCGTGCAAGTTCGGAAAAGCGACACCTATTTTCATAGCTCGGCAACTTTTTTCGCACTTTTAATTATTTTGGCCAATCATATTGGTCCTGGTTGCTGGATAATTGTCAAGGCCGTAGCCCAAAAAAATTATAAGAAGAAAAAGTAAGATTTAGGTTATGTTATTAAAAGGTAAACAATTCTATGTAGTAAATAAAATTAATTATTAAAATGCAGTACTGCAAGCAAAATACAATTAATTAAATATACTTTTATATAATACTTGCATATCGTATCAATTTTGTGAGCAACATATAATTTTTCTTCTTCAATTACAGTAGGTATAAAATATACGTCAATTTGACAATTTCAGTTAACAATATGAATTATTTAAGAAAGTTGCAAGATATCTCCGCTATTAGCGCACGATCGTTTCTCGTATCCCCTCCAAGTACTTGCACACCGCGAATAGATCAAAAGACAAAAAACGAAATTAGTAAATCTTTTTTGTTTCTGGATTTCAAAGTAGATGGTTCTTTGGTAGCTAACCACTTAAAGTGGGAAATAGCAGGAAACATTCGCTGACCGTTCGCTGCAGGAATTTGTATCACCCCGAGTGTCTGACGAAGTAGCGATACAGAAACAATCCTCTATTGATACTGTGACGTGATTTTGTCACCCGACTGTTTTCAGTTCCTTGCCTATTTATTATAATTTAACAAAAAGGGTCTTGTTTACCGAATTTGATTTATGAATGCATTTAAAAGGGGGACCTTTTTAACAGGTATATTAACCTCGATATTTCTTTCTAGAAAATGCTTATTTGATATTTATGTAAATAACCCTTCGATTGTTATTCTAGAATAAGATGAATTCTTCCGTAATAATCTTTCTTATTCTGGAACATTGTAATAATGTATAAATAGGGGTTTTTGGAATTAGAAAGGGAGTTGTGAATTTGAATACGTCGGTGTATTTTGATGTATCGGGCGCGGTGTATTTTTGAATTTGTAATTATGTAGAGAAAGTATTAGATTTAGTTTAATAAATAAATTAGATATCGTAGTTTGTAAAATAAAGGATATAAATTCAGTGTTTTTTATTTGTTTAGAAGTAAGTTATTAAAAAATAAAAAAAGTCAACTAAAATTAAACTTATTGCCTAAAAACATAAATAATAAAATAGTTAAGTCAACCGCGTAAAGTCAGTTTTGTAACAATACCGATTCATACATGAAAGGTTTTGACGAACTATTTCAAAATTTTCCAATGTTCTCCATGCGCCATATATTTGGTTTTCAATTCATATACATATATACTTGTAATGCTAAAGGGCCTACATGATTACTGCCTTTAAAAATAAATATAACCCATGTGATTTATACAGCGAATTCATGAACAGTGTTATTCTAATGTTCATACAGCTATTCATCACGGACTTGAACAATGATGCAATTTTGTATTCAATATGTCATTGCAGTTGAAACTCAAGAAAACCAAAAAATTGACCTCATTTTCCATTATGTTTGTCATCTCAATCTCAACTCCTTTGAGCATGCTTGGGATCAACTACAACTGAAACGCGTTGGAAGTTAAGCTATTTATTGCTGCTACTTTTACCACGGCGACGTGGTGATTTATGCCTATGGTGGACACACAACGAATTTAAAAAAAATTTGACTTTTAAAATGAATCGGGTATTTATCTAAATCTATTTTCAGATTCCATGTGCTGCAGTATTTTTCCAGTTCATTAATCAGTCGTTGTAGCACCTTCGGATTGATTGACATCAAAACCTAATTATCTGCATATAGCAAAAGTCTTATAATCAAACACTTTATCTACAAACTGCCTGCCAACGCTTGATGCAGTTCATTCAAGAAAAGCGCAAACAGTAATGGACTTAAAAGGCATCCTTGTCTCACACTTACATTACAGTCAAACTATTCAGATATACCTTCTTTTGACCAGACAGCGAACTTTTTATTCGCGAACATACTTTTTAAAAAATTTGGTACTTTAGTAGAGAATGCCATATCACTCGACTTGTAAAAAAGGGCCCGCCGACCAACTGTATAAAAAGCAGGACTAAATTCCTCAAGAACGTATAAAATTTTTTTACTCCCCGTGCATGTAGGATTTTTACTATACTTACTAAAAGTCAATTGCATTTATGCATTTGCATTTATCAGGTAAAAATAAAAAAAAACAATTTTGGGGGTGTGAGTTTTCTTTTCTTAAACGACTTCTCTAAATCCTGAATATTGGAGCTTTATTTAAAATCAATAGAATCACTGAAATTAAAAGACATTTCCTTCCAATGTTCCTCAGATCGGTATCACAGAAACCCACAATCAAATATTTTAACACATATGTGGAACCGAAACGCCTTTATTCAACTGCCACGCTTAAGTGGAAAAATGTGTTAGTTGATACGGGAATGGCTGAATCCTAAATTATATTATATCCCATCATTTAAGCAGAAAATTACTTTTGAAACGCATGAGCCGCCATATTAGTATCAGAATAATGTTTCTATAAAATTTAATGTCCGTTGGAAATGGATACGAAACGGTTATTTCCACACTTTGATTAATTATATTAATGAGATTGTTGGACCGTGATGAGTTTGGTATAAGTAGAGGCGATTGCAGTGTGACTCGCTGGGGTTTCATTCCAATTCTGTTTAGTGGAATTCATCCGTGGAAGTTTAAAATTTGACTTTGTGAATTCAGAACTATTATAATCATATATAGAGACTTTATATTTGACGCCAACTATTATGATCAGTATGTATGTAGTTATTTCAAACAAAATAATAGCACATTTTTTTTATTTGGATAGGTTATTTTGGTTATTACGTTTATTTTACTACGTACGAATTTTCCTTTATTCCTTAGCGACCGGAGAAATTAACTAATCGGTAAATAAAAAAAGTGTGTGTGTACCTTGTACGCACGTAAGAAGTTATACCGGGTGGTGAATTGGAAAACGGGCCATAAGAAACTCAATGTAAAGTTCTAAAATGTTGAATTCCTGCTTCCCTGCTTATACGTCAAAAGACATTTAGAAACTATTTGTAGAGGATTGAAATCTGTATTGAAAACAACTGTTAAAATTGTTCTACGAATTAAACATATTACGAAATTTTGTAAAAATGTAATACATTTTTCAATTTTTCAGCCCAAAATTAGGCCACACACAGTGCAATAATGTGTCACAATGAAGTTATTATTATTTTCACATTTTTGAACTGTCAATGTTTTTATTTTATCATTTATTGTTTAAAAACAATACAGTTGATAAGATACCCTCAGTTACGGAGAAAGTATTAATAATAAAGATTTTTTATTCAGTCAATGGTGTGAGCACTGTCAGTTAAATAGTAACGTGTGGCCTAACTTTTACACACATACCTACTGTGGCAAATGTGTTATATTTTTCAAAATTTTGGAATGCGTGTAAATCGTAAAACAATTTTAACTTTTGATTTTAATACAGAAGTCAATCCTCTTTGATGTAAAATAATTAGGGAAGCAGGAATTCAACAGTTTAGAATTTTACATTGAGTTTCCTATGGCCCGTATTACGGTTTTACGATTCACCAAGCGGTATATCTATTATTATGATTTCAATGAAATAAATATATTTTTTCTACAACCGTGTTAAAAAATGCAATTTTTAGCACTCCATAGGAGCATTGTCAAATTGTGAAACGTCAAAATATTTATATTTCATTTATTAACATTAATATTAATAGTACAACTTGCGCAATTTGAAAAAGGTGGTTTAAAAGGTTTTTTAAAATTTAATTTAAATTGTATTATTGCATTTTTAACACGTTTTCTATGAACTGTAGCCTACCCACAATTATTACTTTTTCCTTGATGAATCGTAGAAAATTGAAAAAACGTTAGATTTTCTACACAAATTTTTAATTTTCTTTTCATCATATTTTAATAGTAATTATCCTATTTCCAACGAAGAACAATCCAAGGACACAAGAATTATAATAAATATATTTACTAAAAACATCAATAGATGTTTTACACATTTTATTTGCATTGATACATCGTATCTTGAAAGATTTAGCAACTAACTTCATACTGTTTCTGTGCGCGTAGTTTATACTGTAGCTTTTATAAAAATTCACTCTCCACATTTTTCCCAATCGCGCCCAAAGGAGTATAACTTAAAAAATTCGAAGTTTTATTACCGGAGAAATTAACACTTCTATTGGGACCACATTCTGGTTACACCTGTATTCGTGGTTTCTAATACAGCAAACCAAACGAACGACGAATGAAATAGGACTCTGGGAAATCTACGATTTGCACTTCACTACTTGTTCTATTTATCAAGGTAAAAATTCCAATGAGTTCTTGGTCCCTGTACTCGGTAAATGTTAGGGATATTGTAAGTTGATAAATTTTAAGGAAATACAGGTCCTTGTGTAAAATAGAGATATTAAAACTAGAGATTACTGATATCAACAGTCATTTTTTCAGGCAAAAACGAAATATGTAATGGGCATGAAATTAGAAAGCATTTATCTTAATCTGGCCGTTACTTTATTAAAACATTCTTGGAATTCGTTTAATAGATATGTATGTAACACCAATCAATCAATTCTCGTCAATCGGTTTGTTACATTAATCGTATTGTATTACATTAGAAATGCTAATGGCGTATGAATTATGGAGGTTTTATGTATTGAAGCTTTTAGATCAAATGAATACATTATTAAACAAAAAGATAACACCGCAATTATCACGGCATTACATAATTTGTATTTGAATACAACACACAATCATTTTATACCTAATTATATACTTATCTTTTCAGGTTATCTTCCGTCTTTTATTAATTTATTATACATAATTATATGACTGTTAATCTGAGGAGAATGTTTATAAAAACTTACATTAAAGCGACCATGGTTGTTAATCGTATACGATACGGGACTGATTTGCATGAGATTTTCACAATTCAATGGTTAGAACATCGTTAGAATGCTACAAATTGAATAAAATAAAAGAACATGCTAAATTAGTAAGAGTAGAAAACTTCACATCAGTGACCATTTCATAAAACTTATTTCAGTTGCGCGTTTAGTACATTCAAAGAAAATGTTGCCTAAATCCTTACGATAACATAACTGCCAAGTTTGTGTCATTAGGTATATCATAAGAACAGTCAGTTGAATCTATTATTTTATTTTTGTATAAATGAACAAACACTCTTAGTGTAATTTGTAAATTGTGTAATGGACTTACATAATTTGTTAACTACAAATGAAAGGTAACGGATGCTTTTTGAAAAATGTCTGTTTATGCTATGCTAGTTGGTGTGAGTTTTTATTCAATCTCACCCCACCGTGGCAAAAATGGTTTAATTATTACCTTTTGCCTAATTGGACATAGGTGAATATTTTAGGACCACACCCGTATGTCCCGTCCTTCGATATAAACAAAATAGTGAACTTTTAGGAGAACTGGTTCTAAGATTTATTTTGGTCTGGTTTTAAAGGTGCTAATTAATACGATAGAAAGGGTTGTGTATTAGCGATAAATAAGGGTATCCGGCGAACAAAACATTTATTAACAAAAAAAACAACGAATTTAACAAATAAGCGGCTTAACGATAAATGATATTCTTAATAGCGAACGAGAGAGAGTAAGAGTCTTTTTAATCTATTAATTATTGCGGAGAGAGTATTTTTAGGGCGAAGAGAGACGCACAAGCGAACAAAGTGTTCAACTCGGAGAGCAGAAAGAGACTACTGAAATTCTATTCAAATCTCTGCACTATTATCTTTGATAGTTTAGTTTACACTATTCGCCCTGAAAAGGGCAAAACACATGTTACACTTCTTTGGCAAAATGACCTGCTTTTACCCCGAAACGATAAAAATGCAGATGTCTATTTTATGAAACACACAACGCTACACTCAAGTTTTTCAAAGAATTAAATATTTTAAACACAATACAGATTGTCCCAACAGATTTACAGAGAGATATTTTTATAAAAGCAAATTAATGTAAATAACTGTTGTTTTCACAACATACTCCCCCGCGTTGAAGCACTGGCTTTAACATAAACCTAACCTAACATAAATCAACTTACAACGTTCTTAAGCGAAAACACTCAACTTAACTTAATTTTAACAGTCATTTGGTAGAGGACACAATTTATTAATAGAGCGCTTGAAGACTCCATCTTTAGTTTTGACCGATGCAACTCTTACTCGGCCATCCTTTCCGGGAAAGACATCAATCACTCTTGCTAGAGCCCAGTAAAGAGGAGGAGTGTTATCTTCAATCAACAAGACGAGATCGTTGGGCTCTAGGTTCTTATGAGGAAGAAACCATTTAGGGCGATTTTGGAGTCGGTTCAAGTAGTCAATTGACCATTTTTTCCAAAACATTTGTTGGAGTTTAGAGAGATGTTGCCGTAAACTTAATCTATTTTCGGGAATGTGGATCACATCCCTTTCAGGAAATGACGTAAGAGATTGTCCAATCAAGAAATGTCCAGGGGTCAGATAGGTTAGATCAGAGGGATCATTTGAGAGGGAGCAGAGCGGTCGAGAGTTGAGCACAGCTTCAATTTGAGTCAGAACAGTGGTAAATTCTTCAAAAGTGAGCTTAATATCACCCATGAGTCTACGGATATGATGCTTTGCGCTCTTTATAGCGCTTTCCCAGATGCCACCATGATGAGGGGCTCGAGGAACTATGGTTTTCCAGCGAATATGCGATGATGCCAAAAAATCATTAATAGAGCGAGAGTTTTCTTTTTCTTTTAAAAACTTATAAAGTTCAAACAACTGATTACGAGCTCCCAAAAAGTTCGTGGCGTTGTCACTGAATATAGTCTGAGGGAGGCCTCTACGGCTAATAAAACGTTTTAGAGCGAGAAGAAACGTCTCTGTAGAAAGGCCGGACACGACTTCGATGTGAACAGCTCGAGTCGATAGACAAACGAAAAGAGCAATATAAGATTTTATCAAGGGAGCTTTGCGGAGTTTGGAAGCTTTAATCTGAAAGGGGCCACCAAAATCTAATCCTACATGAGCGAATACTCGAGAGGATTGCAAACGTTCCTTTGGCAAATCTGCCATAATCTGAATAGCGGGTTTGGCATTAAATCTAAAACAAACCATACATTGGTGTATGACCTTTTTAACTTCACGTAGTCCATTTAAAGGCCAATATTTAAGTCGAATTTGAGATAAAGTATTTTGAGGACCAGAGTGACAAAGTCTGATATGTTCTCTCTGAAGAAAGAGACGTACTACACGATTTTTTGAGGGAAGGAGAAGAGGATATTTTTGATCAAATGTAACGTCTGAGTTACCAAGGCGACCTCCTACACGCAGCATTTCATTTTCATCCAAAAAGGGGTTTAAGCGTAAAATAGACTTATTGGATAGAGTTTTACCTTTTTTAATCTCAGAAATCTCAAGCGAGAAAGAAGAATACTGAAGCATCTTAACAATCTTCAGTTCAGCGTTTTGAAGTTCGCTTACTTCAAGAGAATTTGATAACTTATGAGAAGGCGATTTGGCATTATTGGCAAACCTGAATATAAATGCTAAAGTTCTTACAAACCTTGAAAAATTAGAGAACCTATCAGAAAGAGAGGTGAAAAAATCTATTTGATCATTTCGAATGTGAAGAGTTACTTTCCTTTCTTCGGGTAACTTGGAGGTATAAACTTTTGGATTGTATTTCAACAAATCCAACCGAGATTGATTCAAAAATTGAGGACCATGAAACCACAAAGAAGATTTAAGTATTTCAGCGGGTAGCATTCCTCGGGAGAGTATGTCGGCAGGATTCTCTTTGGATCGTACGTGCCTCCAATGAGCGTTAGGAGAATTATCTAAAATTTGTGCAACCCTATTTGCTACAAATTGAGTCCAACGAGAGGGATGCGAACGAAGCCAAGCGAGAACAATTTCTGAATCCGACCACATATTTATAGAGTCTAAGCGAGAGAGTTTTTCTTCAATAATATTAGCAATCCTTGCTGTGAGCTTACTACACAATAGCGCACCCATGAGTTCCAATCTTGGGAGAGTCAAGGGTTTTAGCGGAGCGACACGACTCTTAGATGCTAAAAGTGAACAAGATACTTGTTCTGATCTATAAATCACACGTAGGTAGATGCAAGCTCCATAAGCCTTTAAACTTGCATCCGAGAATGCGTGAATCTCAACACTAGTGATTTCTTGACTTAAAAAGAGACACCGAGGTATATTTAAATCCTTAAAATGAGAGAGACTGCGAACAAAATTTAGCCACTCATGCAACGTATCTGCATCTATGATATCGTTCCAATTAATTTTGGAAATCCAAATTTTTTGCATGATTAATTTAGCGACAACTGTAACTGGGTTAATTAGGCCTTGAGGATCAAATATTTGGGCAATCATTGACAGTACTTCTCTCTTGGTGTATGAGTCCTTTAAGGTAAAATTTGGGAGAGAGATTGAGAAGGTGTCAAGAATAGGATTCCAACATAAACCTAAAACCTTATTGGAGCCATTATCTGGAGCTATTACATAAGAAGTGTTCGAAGAGAGAGAAGAGATATTTTTTAAAAACAAGTTTGAGTTAGAACACCATTTATGGAGAGAGATACAAGCGGTTCCAAGCAAACTAGTTATTTCCTTATGAGCCTTAAGGAGAGTCTGTACATCATTAGTGCCATAGAGAATGTCATCAATGTAACAACTATTTTGAAGAGCATCACTGGCCAGAGGATACTCAGTCTGATAAGTTTGTGCCAGTTCCATTAAACAGCGAGTACTCTGAAAGCTAGCGCTTTTAGTTCCATACGTTACGGTTTGCAATTCAAGGCACTCAATGTCTTTTTCAGGGGAGTCACGCCAGAGAATATTTAAAAGAGAGGTTTGAGCAGGATTTATTCTAACTTGTCTATACATTTTTTGTATATCCGTTGTAAAAACGAAGGAATACAATCTAAACCGTAGCAAAATGTCAAAAAGTTCCGGTTGAAGAGTAGGACCTTTGAGTAAAATATCATTGAGCGAATAACCACTAGAGCTTTTCATCGAACCATCAAAAACAACCCTAAGCTTTGTTGTTAAAGATTCTTCCTTAAACACACAGTGATGCGGTAGAAAATATTTATTTTCTAACTTTTCGTTGGTTAGAGAGAGAGGCACTATTTTCGCATGTTCGAGAAGAAGATATTCATTAATGAAAGATTTATATTGAGCGTATGTACTTTCGTTTTTTAAGAGCCTATGTTCTAAATTCATAAATCTTTTAAAGGCCATTTTAAAGGATTCACCTAACATTTTATTAGCGTTTTCAGAGACAAATGGAAGATTTACTTGAAAGCGGCCTGAAGGTAACACAAGAGTAGTTTTGCTAAATATTTGTTCCGCTAATTCTTCATCGGGAGTTAATTTACTAACGAGGGGAACTTCTTCAATTGCGAAAAATTGTTGAAGCAACTTATCCAACTGATTTTCTTCGGGTTCGGATTGAACAAAGAGAGAAACATTTGACTGAGAGATAGCCAAATGTGAATTACGGTGAAAAACCTGAGGATTAATTGTACCAAAAATAACATAGCCTAAGTGAGTATTCTGAAGAATGGGAAGATTTTTTCCTAACCGTATAAATCCATCCGTCAATAATTCACTATAGATATCACCAGCTAGAAGCAAATCAATTTTACCCGGAACAGAATAAGAGGGATCTGCGAGAGTGAGATCCTGTGGGACTTTTATTTTACTTCTATCTATAGTAGCTCTAGGAAGCCTACAAGTTATACTATCGAGTACAGCGAAAGAAGTTTTAAAACTTCTGTCCTTTACATTATAGGGGAAAAATTCTAAGTTTAACATTTCGTTTGAGAGTGAAGTGTTTTCGGATATGGTTGATATCTGTAGCTGTTTAAAATAAGGGATGAGTTTTAACTTCTCAACCAAATCACGAGAGATAAACGAATGTTGGCTCCCATTATCTAGGAGCGCTCTGGCATGCATGGGTCTGCCGTCTTTCGAATAAACGGTTACTAAAGCGGTAGCCAACAATACATCAGTTTTCACTGATAAAGCGGAGAGAGACGTGGCTGCCTGAGAATCTGGAGAGTTTTGCATATCTAGAGGAGGTCTGAATGAGCTAGTAGAAGCTTCATTTTGGCTGCGATTATTAAAAGAATGCTGAGTGGATATGGGAGCGACAACACGAGAAGCACCTTGAGAATTTTGAGGAGTTTGAGCATTGCGCTCACGAGAGAGAGCTTGCCTATTGATGTTCCTAGAGGAAGAGCCATTTTCAGAGGTTCCATGGAGGGATGAGTGATGATGACCCCCACACAAAGTACATGATCGAGTAGAGCCGCAATCTTGAGAGAAATGTTTACTACCCAAACAATTAAAACACAGTTTCTTACCTTTTACAAAATTAAATTTTTCCTGTAAAGAGAGGCATTTAAAATCATTACACTGATAAACCTTATGAGCATTACTTCTACAAAAAGTACAATTATTATCAGAGAAAGAGTGTGATGGTTGGTCAACTGATGAGAAGAAAGATGTTTTTGATTGAGACCTGTTATTAACCTTTTTATCATGATCTGAAACATTTAATTTTTCCTGAATATCACACTTTTTCTCGAGAAATTTAAAAAACTGTGAAAGGGTAGGTAAGGTCTTTGTCCCAATATCATATTCAAAGGCCCTATGTGTAGCAAAATCTAATTTTTGTAAAAATATTTCAATTAATAGTAAATCCCAATGCTCAATTGGTACGGACATATTTTTCAAAGCAAGCAGCGTCTGCTGAGCTAGAGTTAAAAATTCGCGTAATGCCTTTGAATTACTTTTAACTAGAGATGGAGCTTTTAACAATTTTTGAATGTGTAAGCTAATCACTCGCGATTTGTTTTCGTAACGATCTTTGAGAGTTTTTACAGCTATATCGAAATTTTCGTCGATAACTTCGATGTTGTCGATCAACTGGAGGGGTTCATTTCGCAGGAACGATTTAAGGTAAATAAATCGTTGCACGTTATTGAGTTCTTCATTGTTCACTAGTGATTATTGGATATAACAGCAAAAATCCTATACACGTTTGCGCGTTAGTGTTTAATAGTACATTCTTTCACAGTTTTTGCTGTAAATTTTAAAGAACCGCTTGGATTGACATGAAATTTGGCATACGCATAGCTAACATATCATAGAAAAAAAAGTGGTATGGTGCCGATGTGTGCTTTTGCCCTGGGAGTGAGTCCCATCTCGGGGGTGAAAAAATATATGTTCAAGTTAAGTCGCGAAATGGATAAACTGACTAATTTTAAGCAACTTTGTTCATTTGTGAATATGTTCATTTTTCAACAAAATAACCACGTTTTTATACGGTTTTTCGCAAATAACTCAAAACGTAAGCATTTTGTCGAAAAAATATTCTTAGCAAAACTATAGCCTAACTATAGCCCAAAACGGTGTATATTAGGACTCTATACCTAGCAAAAGCAGAGTTTTATCTAATGAAAAATATGTTCATATTCGAAAAATTCCAAATAGAATAATTCGATGTGAAATATCCAAATAATGAAGCATTCTTGGGGAAAACAGATTACAACTTTTTTAAAGTGTTTAAAAAAAGCTTTATTTCTGTTTTACGCTAAAAATAAAGTTGGTCCCTTTTGTTTTGGCAAAAAAAATCAGGAAGATCACCCCCCCAATTAGCAACTTAAATGAAATTAATCGTTACCGCTTCACAAGTTACTTTACTTATGTTGTGTTTATATGATCGGTAAGTTTCATGGATTCAAAGTGATTATTTTTGAAAAAATTTGGTTTTAAATTAAAATTTTTAAAGATTTTAATTTTGAAAAAATGCTTTTTTTTAAATAACTTAAAAATTGTTTGACATACTAAAAGTCTTAAACAATAAAAAAAGTCGGCTTTACTTTTCTGAATATCTTGTATTTTTTGTTTTTCTGTAAGACAAAAATTGGTCAAGATTCGGTGTTTCTAAATTTGCATACACTCGTGATAAGTGACTCGTTCAAGACCTTTTAACTACAGCTCTTTCAAAAAGAAGAACTTTGAACCGATGAAACTTACAGATCGTATGATCAATACATACGCGAGTAAAAAGCTTGTGAAGTGATAACAATTAAGTTCATTTGAAATGCTAATTAGGGGGTGATTTTCCCGATTTCTTACCAAAAAAAGGGACCAACTTTATTTTGAGCGTAACTTGTTTACTTTTGATGCTAAAATTTTTTTAAAGCAAAAATAAGTTTTTTTTAAACACTTTAAAAAAGTTAAAATGAGTTTTGCAAAAAAAGTACTTCGTTTTTTGGTTATGGCACGTTAAAATATACGATTTGGAATTTAACGAATATGAACCTATTTTTCATTAGCTATAACTCTACTTCTACTATGTACAGCTCCATGGTTAGATCCGTAACAGTGAAAATATATTCTTGTATACCAGAATGCGTGGAATTCTTAGCAAGCTCGTCTACTATTTCATTACCTTTTATCCCGCTGTGACTTTTTGCCCAAATAAATGTTACATTTTTGTTTCTAATTTTATGTTTAATTTCACATATCAGCTCACAGGTCTTACGATTTAATTCAATATTATTAAGTCCGCTAAGAACTGACTTAGAGTCCGAAATAATCACTCCATCTTGTATACCCTCGTGCTCCAGCCAATCCAGAGCTTTCCCAATAGCTACTGCTTCTGCGGTGTAAATAGAGCAATGCGAATGAAGTTTTATTTTAAATGACTTGTTTTTGGAAGGAATGTACACTGCAGACCCTACCTTTCCATCGTTAAGTTTAGAGCCGTCTGTGTAGATTATGGTTTTATTAGTGTATTCACTCAATATGGATTTCAATAAAGTGTTATTTATTTTAGATGATTCTGAATATTTCGGAAATATAATATTTAGTTTGTTGTAAATCGTGTCAAAATCTAATTTATAAAGTGGCTTGACATAGTTTGTTGCTAATGTAACCGGTAAATCATTGGTTTCCAGAAAAGTATCCGCTAACGGTGGAGAATTTTTAATTCTCCAGTAATTATTTACTAAATTTTGAATAGATAACTCATACAGCATACTCAGTAAGTCACTTGTTCTTGCTCTCAATTTTAGAACATATTATTTGGTTGCCAATAAATTTCTACGATTTTTTAAAGGCAGTTCATTACTTTCAGCAAGCAGCAGCGGACATGGTGTATATTTCATAGCACCCAGAGTTATTCTCAAACTTTTAAACTGAATACGATCTATTTTTAGTAGATGCGTATTGCTTGCTGAACCGTATAATATACATCCGTAATCCAGAATCGATCGCACGTAGGTCCTGTAGAACATCAATGATACTTTAGGATCGGCACCCCACTTTCTACCAGTGACACATTTTAGAAGATTTATACCTCTTTCACACCTTTTTTTTACATATTGGACGTGTTTCGACCATAGTAATTTAGGGTCTAAGATCATACCAAGATATTTATACTCATTGACAACTGGTATATCATATCCTGACAGGTGTAAACTATCAGGTGTACGTATCCTATGTCTCGTAAATATCATGATGGCAGATTTTTCTGGAGATATTATTAGGTCATGGTTTTTAGTCCAGGTATCCACCAGCTTCACGATGTGTTCCAGAACCCTTACACAATCATCATATGAATCACGGATGGAATAGATGCACATATCATCGGCGTACTAGATACATTTTATGGAATCTGTAAAAAAACGCCGTGTATACTCGCTGAAAATATGTTGAAGAGAATCGGGCTTAATACGGACCCCTGTGGTAATCCTGTATGAGCTATTCTTGGACCATGTAACTGATTCATATGGTCTCTGATATATAAAGTTCTGTTGCTAAAAATATTTACTATATTAGCGGATAAATTTGTGGACAACCCCAGTTCGCATAACTTTGAATGCATTATTGTTAAATTAACACAGTCGTAAGCGCCTTTAAGATCTACAAAAAAAACACGCTAAAAATTTATTTTTAGAAAAATTTAGTTGGATTTCTGTTGTTAAGTGACTTATTGCATCTAATGTACCAAGACCTGATCGAAATCCGTATTGTGTACTTGGCAAAAGATTATAGTGTTCGACGGTCCAGTTAAGACGATTTTTAATTATTCTTTCGAAAGTTTTTGTTATACACGACAATAGAGAGATGGGTCGATAAGAGGTTGAAAGAGTTTTGTCTTTGTTTGGTTTAATAAAAAGACATATAATTGTTTCTCTCATTTTGTTAATGTAATTTCCTTCCAAAAGCCATTCATTAAATATTTTTATTAAGTACTTTTTAGCCTTGTCTGGAAGGTGGTTAATTATCGTATAAGTAATATAATCTGTTCCGGGTGCAGTAGATTTTGTTAATTTAATAGCTACGTCCAACTCTTGGATGTTTATAGGATTTTCTAATAATTTGAATTTACTAGGGTTGTATGATTTTACTTGCTTTAATTCGTCTTGGACGTATGGTGGGGCGAACTTATCAAGAAACTCTTCTATTAACTCTTTTGAGATTGGTTGTGTTTTATAATGATAATTTTTGTTAGCTAATTTATTAACAAATGTCCATATTTTACTGAGCGGTGTATTTTGATTGATGGTATTTACAAAGTTGATCCATGAAGTTTTTTGTTTTTTTGTGAATACAACCTTGCATTTAGCTTGTATGTGTTTAAATTTTTGATAATTTTCAAGATTTGAGATAAGATTGTACTCCCGAAAAGCTTTTTTTCGATGTGCTATTAAATTTTTACATTCATCGTCCCACCATACTGGAAGACAAGATTTTGGTTGGAATGATTTTTTAATACTCATGGAGGTATCTGCAGCTTCATTTATTGTTATTATTAAGTTATTAAACGTTTCCAGAGATGTAACATCTATTGATTGAATATCGGGAAGGCATGTTTCTAAGTGATTTTGAAATAGTGACCAGTCCGCTGAAGATTCTTTCCATTTTGTTGAGGAGTGAATTGTCATCGGAGTGTATTTCAAATCTATGGTGATTTGGATAGGGATATGGATTGTACCTAATGAGTCATTAAGGGGGTTCCAGGTGGTAAGACCTGTTAAATGAGGGGATATTAATGTCAAGTCTATCATTGAAGGTCGTTCGTTCGGCCTAAATAATTTGGTAGGTCTTCCATCATTAAGTAGTATTAAATTGGTATTGTCTAAAGCGTCAGCTAGAATTTTTCCCTGTGCACTGTCCTGTACAGAGCCCCATCTACAGTGATGACTATTAAAATCGCCACCAATTAGAACTCTGCCTTTAATTTGACCAAATAAATTTTCCCAGTCTTTGGATAAGACATTTATTTTAGGAGGTTTGTAAACGCACACTATTGATAATTTTACTTGTTCTATAAAAACTCCGCAAACCTCTATGCTTGGATTATAATTAGTTTTGAATTTTATATCTGAAAAGGAAATATTATTTGCAACTAAAACAGCAATGCCGCCATAGCCGTCACGTCGATCAAGTCTAACAATATTAAATCCTTTAATATATAAGTTTTTATTTTGTGACAACCAAGTTTCATTAAGAAGAATGATATCAATTGTATGACTTTCTAGAAAATTAAGCAAATTAGTCTTTTGTTTTATAATAGATTGACAGTTCCACTGCAAAATATTAATTGCTCTACGATTCCCCATCACTATCGTTGTCTGACAAACAAGCTAGTATGTTTTTGATTTCATTTTGAGTGACATTTTGTAATTCAGAAGAGACTAGTTTGGGGTCAATTTGTTTAATTATTCTTCCTAACACAAAAGGGATTTCTTGAAGAATTTGTAACTGTAATTTTTCTTTATATGCCATAAATTCATCCCGATAAGGGTTAGGAATTATAGGGAGTGGCACTGGTTTTTTTGATTGAGAAGATGAGGGAAATTGTAGAGAAGTTTTACATTGAATGGGAGATATGGCTTTTCTTTTAGGAGGATTAATACTTTTTTTAGGTTTTGGGACGTAGGAAAAGTTTCCTGTACTGTCATTTGCGACGGACGGGAGTTGAGGAAAATTATTTAAATTGCTAAGCACTTCAAATTGATTGTGTGTCGTAATTTTGGCATAAGATGGGTTTTTTGCTATAAACTCAGCTTCTTTAAACGTGGTATTCTCAATCACCATAATTTTTTTAATATTATATTGATGTTGATACGCTGGGCATTGTTTCGTTAAAGATGTGTGTTCGTTTGTTTTACAGTGTAGACAATATTTAGGATTACTACAGCTAGAGTTGTCTTCGTGATCTTTGCCACAATTTTTGCACAAGATGGATGTGGCCTTACATTGCCTCATAGTATGACCAAATTTAAGACAATTTAGGCACTGTACCACGGGGTATATATATTGTTCAACTTGAAACCTTACCAAATCTAGTGTAATATATTGAGGAATGATATTTCCTTCGAATGTTAAAATTACCATTTGTCTAGGAACAAAAACAACCTCATTATCTGAATCGATAATTTTTCTTTTCATACGTCTTACCTCGGTAATTTTTTGATCAGAAATAATATTATCTATCATATATTTTTCGTCTAAGAACGTGTCAATCTGCCTGACGATTCCCTTTCGGTGATTAAAGAACTTTGGAATATACGCAACAAATTTATTAGAAGTAATTATATCGTGATTGACTAGACTATTTGCACATGTATGAGTTTTAAAAATAACTTTAACTTTATTACGGCCTGCCGATTTTAAATCAATTACATCATGTTTAAAAACGCTAGTAATGAATAAATAATGACCTACTCGAACTGGTGATAATCTTTTAATATTCGGATCGATGGATTCGACTAATACAAAATACGGGCCTTTATCGGTTGATTTGTACCTATTATTTAGATCGAAACGAATATTTACAGTATCCATATTTTCATCTTTATCTTTATCAGGGGGTGGCTTTTCGCCACCCGTAGAATCACTCATTTTAAAATATAAAGAACAATCCTACCTTTGTTTTGTAGTTTTAACTATCGAAACAACTTAACTTGGTTTACTTTTTTGTAGAACCTATTAATGAGCACTTAACGATGTGTACACTATCGATGCTAGCACACGAATGAGAAGTAACCCTGTTGCAATTAATCACAAATAAATGGCTGATTTTTTGGTATAGGTTTTATTTAAGGAAAATTGACCATTTTTTAATTAGAGGGTTTTACATTTAAAAAAGAAAACCCTTTTTATACCGTCTGAACCGCTTATGTTAGAGTAAAAAAACTTTCAGGTATTATCCATGTACTGGCGTTATTTACAAATTTGTATAATGCACCCCCATTTTTTTCCCGGAACCACCCAAAAAAAGGAGAATTAATAAAGAAAGTGCTTTTCTTGGAATCCTTCACACACCATGCCCTTTATTAAAATTATTTTTTATATCATAGACACCAAAACCGACTTCTTTGTGCAACCTCTGTACCAAAAAAAAAAAATAATAAAATGGGGGGTTGAAAATTTTTTTTTTTTGCTTTTTGACCCATATGGGCCTATACTCCATCAATAGGATTTTTCATAAATATTTATGGTTATTGTAACATCTCTGCGGAAACTACGCCTATCCTTGAAAGTAAACTACAGAAACTAGCTCTATCCCTTGGCGAGCATGTTTTTACGATTTTCTTATTACCTATGCATTTTTTTAAACAAAACTTATAGATAATTAAAGACCACTATTTTCTCTAGAAATAAGGTCCTATGCATTTTTTTTTCGTATAAGCAACCGTTACGGCACAGTGGCGCCGTAAACCTCAGAAATGCTTTGGCGGGCTCCAGTTTTTGTTTTTTTTTTCGTCACATTCATTTTATTGATAACGTACTTATGGAAAATAAAAGAACACACTGTCTCTTACATATTATGACATATGCATATTTTACTTTCTTTGCACCCTAAAGCCACAGTGGTTGCCCAAAATAAATTTTTGATTATTTTCTTTATTAATTCTCATTTTTTTGGGGTGGTTCCGGGAAAATATGGGGGTGCATTATACAAATTTGTAAATAATACTTGTACATGGGTAATCGCCCAAAGTTTTTTTACTCTAGCATAAGCGGTTCAGATGGTATAAAAATGTTTTTTTTTTAAATGTAACACCCTGTCATTAAAAAATGGGCAATTGCCCTTAAACTAAACCTGTACCAAAAAATCAGTCACTTATTTGTCATTAATTTCCGCAGGCATTCTGCTTGATTTCCATTACAATTACGGAAAAATATATTTTTTAAAACATCTTTTTTAAGAAATTGTTAACTTTGTGGCGCCACCCCCACTAAACGGTGGGTGCTAGACGTATGCTATCGGGAAATAAATAGTAGAAATTATAGTCCTCTTAATTTTACTATTAAGTAAATTTTTTGCAAAACGTACAGGAAGGGCTACGTTTCGCAAAAACTACAAATTACCCCCTTTAAAGGGATGAATAGGAGGGTTCCGGGGCGAAACTTTTTAAGAAAAAGTTAGTCTCATAATAAGCACCCCTTGATATACCAGAAAAAAAAATAAAACCGGACTTGTGTCCATTTTGCGTGGTTCAACCTCTGTTTCCTACACTAATGGTACAATCAACGATTTTTTAAAATGGGAATTCGTTCTCACAAAACCCCGTTTTACTCAGATTATATCAATTCAAGCCGATTCAATCCGGTTTATACTCTATAATAAATAGTTCTTTCATATAAAAATAATAAATATACAGGGTGTTTGATAAAGAATGGGCCATAGCTGAACCTTAGATTGCTGAGCTTAAAATAGGTCGATTTAAGCTAACTTACTTTAGTACGAAAGTTGATAATAACCGAAATACAGGGTGTCAAAGTTAAACTTTTATTTTATTTATTCTTGAATATTTCCTGACAGTCATGGGATATTTAACAACACAAAATTTGGTAGGCGGGGTTTTTTGGGACGAGAAATGTAAATTCGCCACCAAAAATGATGTATTACTCAGAGGGCGCCACATACGTCTTTCAGCGCTCATTTAATACGTTAAATGTTTTTTATCCCTCATTCTATATACTTTTTGAATCAAAACTTTTATTCTCTTAATATTTTTACTTAAAAAAGGTATACTACATTTATCTCGCTAAATTAAACCGTTTTCGAGTAAAACGCAGTTTAAACTGAGATCCAACACAATTTTTTGCATAATGTCATTATAGTTACACCCGAAAAATAAACTTTAAACCATAATAATTTTCAAAAATGTATCGTATTTTTTTTAATGGGATTTGCAATGCTTCTTCTCTCTTCTTCTTTTTGTATAGACATGACTCTGTCTGTTTTTTCAGTGTGCCTCTAGTAAGTTGTCGTTCCATCGTTTTCGTGGTCTTTCTGCCTTTCATTTCTTTTTCGATATTTTTATTTCTCTATATTGTGTCATTCAGGCAACCTGCTTTTGCAACTTTTGTTTCGAGCCTTCCGTAGCTAGATAGTGTGATGCCTAGGTATTTAAAGTCCATCACTTGTTCTATTATTTGATCTTCCAGTTCCAATTTACATCTTATTGGATCTGCTGTTGTAACCATGCATTTGGTCTTTTTTTTGAGGAAATTGACGTGTTAAATTTTCTGGCGATTATGTTGAATTGGTGCAGCATACGTTGTAAATCATCTTCACTTTGAGAGATTAGTATTGCATCGTCCGCATTTTAAGTTGTTTTTCTCCCATTTGGTATCCTTTTTTAGTTCTTACTTTTTTTATTATTTCGTCCATGTAATGCAATGACATAAATTTAAGGACTTATACATCTATTAACATATGAAACAATACAATTATTATGGTTTAAAATTTATTTTTCGGGTGTAACTACAATGATATTATGCAAAGAATTATGTTTCACCGCAGAATTAAAATGCGTTTATCTCGAAAAACACTTGAGTATAGCGAGATGATTTTTAAGTAAAAATATTAAGAGAGTAAAATGTTTGATTCAAAAAGTATGTAGAGTGGGGAATAAAAAAAATTGAACATATTAAATGAGGGCTGAAAGACTTATGTGGCGCCCTCTGGGTAATATATCATTTTTGGTGGCGAATTTAGATCTATTGCACCAAAAAACCCCGCCTACCAAATTTCGTGTTATTATCTCACGCCTGTCAGGAAATATTCAAGAATAAATAAAATAAAAGTTTAACTTTGACTCCCTGTATTTTGGTTATCGACTTTCGTACTAAGGTAAGTTAGCTTCAATCGACCTATTTTAAGCTCAGGAATCTAAGGTTAAGCTATTGACCATTCTTTACCAAACACCCTGAATTTTGGGTGACAATAGATAAGGCACCTAAAGACTGATGAACAATGAAACTATGACGCCACTCTAAACAGATTTTTTTACACATTGCTCTAATGTTCTTTTGATAGCTCAAGCTTTGGCAGTAAAGATAACAAAAATCCGGGATACGATGACATTTACTATTATTGTTTTCTGCCACGAAAAGAGCAAACCTAGCAGCTTCCTTTATCTTAGTTCCATTAGTGAAAATCTGAGTTTCATTCTGATCCGCTTCGTTCAATACGGCTGTTAGGATTGCATTGTTTTAAAAATGTGTTTTTTTTTATTTTTTCGCTTGTACTATAGTCATTTAGCCAGTCTCAATTAAAAGTAAATATATTAAAGAATTTGTCAATTAGTGAAACGTGGTTATTATAATAATATTACAATTTTTGTTACTTATTCTACGTACTCATTACAACTAATGTACATTGTACATACTGTTGTTTTTTATTTTTTTGCTTGTACTATAGTCATTTAGCCAGTCTCAATTAAAACTAAATATATTAAAGAATTTGTCAATTAGTGAAACATGGTTATTATAATAATATTGCAATTTTTTTTACTTATTCTACCTACTCATTACAACAGTGTACATACTATGTTAATAAATACTATACCTACATTATACTTAATGGCTATCAAGAGCACATAGTGTATACATTTGACAAATAAAAATATTAATGTTAATATTTAAAATAATTGCGTTGTTTTTTGTATTTTTTTTTTGTTTTTTTTTGATAATATGTCAAACCGGTTCAACACCTCGGAGGTTTAAATCGTCTTAGTGATTCTTTTCTTTTAATTTTTTTTGTATTTTTTAGATATTAGATTATTAGATTATTTTAGATAGTAGATTTTTTTAATTTAATAATTTTTTTAAATATTCTTGTTTAATTTTTTATCCTTTTAATAAAAAATATTTCTTTTAAACATATTTTACAAATATAACTAATTACAATAACATTTTACAATCCGATAAAAAATATACCAAACAGTTAAAAATTTTATTTTTATTCAGTGACAGAACAAAGAGAATATATTTATTTAAAAATTTGTTCTTAAAACTGTTAAAATAGATAGTTGAAAAATAACTCATATTTTAATTATATAAAGGGTTTCTCGTCATATATTATACAGAAATATACAGTGATGAGTACGCTAATAACTGGCAAAATAAAGTAAAACACGGAAAACATATTGTGAAAAAAATTTTTGCCAAATACAATGTGAAATAAAAAGAACAGGAACTAGTAGATGTGGAAAATTATCAATAAAAACCTATACCTTAAATTATATTGATAGTTTCCCACCTTTAGACTTATCGGTGGAGTATGTTAACTAAAACTGTCGCTGTCACAGTGGTAGTTATCAAACTCCTCCGATACACCTAAATGTGGGAAATTATCAATATAATGTACATTTATAAGTTTCTATTGATGATTTCATACCTCTAATGGTTTCATCTCTTTTTATTTCAAAACGTATTATGTTTTCCGTCTCTTGCGTTATTTTGCCATCTAGGCTATACACTGATGAATGCGCTAATAACCGGCAAAATATCGCAAAATACGAAAACATAATACGCTGTGAAATAAAAAGAGATGAAACTATTAGAGGTGGAAAATTATTAATAGAAACCTATAAATTTACACTATTGATAGTTTCCCACCTTTAGACGTATCGGAGTCAAACTGTTCTCTGACACGTCTAAAGGTGGGAAACTATCAATATAACGTAAATTTGTAGGTTTCTATTGATAATTGCCAACCTCTACTAATGTCATCTCTTTTTAGTGCACAAAGTATTATGTTTTTCGTCTTTTGCGTTTTGCGGCCGATTCTTAATGCACTCACCACTGTATATGATTATAATGTGACATGTGACTTATAATTTTAAATAGGACCTTATACCAAGTAATATCTCCTTTGAAAGGTAATGAAAATACCTACTGAATCATACTAGTTTTATTTAAGATTAAGTTGATTTTGATGAATAAATTAAATAAATAGTAAAATAAGTTTCGCATTTAATTAATAAAGATTCTAAGGTTCAACTCCGGTTATTTATCAAAAAAGTTGTCGTTTTTCTCTAGTTGTTTTACCTCAACGTCAACTTTTTTGTCAAACAACCAGAGGCGAACGCTTAAATCTGTATTAGTTACATGCGAAACAAAAATAAAAACATCAGCTGAAACTCAAACCTAAGTAGTATGATTGAATAGGTATTTTCAATACCTTTCAAACGAGATATCACTTACCATAATCCCTTGCCGTACTGCTCCCTCATAGGTCGATCAGATGCCCGCATATTCCAGTCTAAGCGCCAGATTCATATTTAGAATTTTATACTGGCGCGTTAGCCTTTTTGTTTTTCCGATGGCCTGGGCTGGGCTTGAACTCACATACCTCAAGGCGAAGTGAAGTGTGGGTCAGCCGCTAGTCGCACTGAGCTATCCGATCGACTATTATTATAATTATTATAACTGTTCAAAAGATAACATCTCGTAACGCGACAATTCGTAACCGGACAAGTGGTAACGGACAACTCGTAACGGCGACAGTTCGTATCTATACAAATTAGTAATGGACAATTCGTAACGTCAAAATTGAATTATTCTGTTTATTTTTGTTAACGTGGAAACTAACTGTTATTACATTTATAATTTAAAATATGTTTAACTATTTAACGAATCAGTACCGGGATAAACATGTTCCGGGATAACCACATTTTATATTTCGTGTTTCAGAATATTATTCCGGTGGTTTGTGTTGACGGAATTAATTAAAAATAAGTGTAGCAACGAACAGTCATATATTTATTTATTTTCGGTAAACAAGCGTGGTGTTTTGCTTATATCTCGAAAGGGTATTGTTAGCGAGAGCGAGGGTATGTCTGAATCGTTCGCATGCTGTGTAGAGACTGACTTGCCGGACCACCAACTATTATGTCAACTGGTTTGCGGTTTTGCGATAATGCCAGAAGGGCCATAAATTACTGTATCTGCCTTTTAAATGATGAGAACCTTTTTGTATTTTAAGAAGTTGACATGAAGAGTGTGGCAATCTGGCATCGTAATCAATTAGTGTTTCCTTAAAAAAATCATTAATTTTATACAATCTGTTTAGGGATACATTTTCGTTTCTCGAAATCAACGCCCTTTTTGGCATATGGTTTGTGTATTACATGTGAATTTTAAATGACTGATGTTGTTTCGTTTTGAGAAAAGTTATTAAAAATTAAGAAAATAAAATTAGCAAAAATAGTAATTAAAGCGTATCGCTATAATATATTAAAAGCCTTTAAACACAAACACAAACAAATATTTAAATAGATACAAACTTAACAATATTTTTAAAAGTTTTTCCCTCTTATTGTTCCTTAAATTTGCATATATATACCTAGACAAAGAAATAATGAAATAATTCGTGAAATCTTTAAGCCGACAACCATCTTTAGACATTACCAACTTTTAAAGTAAACCTTTTGTAAAGCAGAGATTATAATTAGCTGTTATTATAATAAACCTTGTGATTGGTTATAGCTTTGAGGTATTCAATCACCGGTTATTTAATCAACATTATTTTTATTTGTAACTGTAATAACAGTTAGTTTCCACGTTAACAAAAATAAAGAGAATAATTTAATTTGGAAGTTACGAATTGTACGTTACGAATTTGTATAGTTACGAACTGTCGCCGTTACGAAGTGTCGCCGTTACGAACTGTCGCTGTTACGAATTGTCCCTTACCATTTCCGGTTACGAACTGTCGCGTTACGAGATGTCATGGAACCTTATAGCTAGGGATGGACTCGAGCCGAGCTTTTGACAAGCTTGAGCTCGGCTCGAAATTTTGAGCGGAGCTCGAGATAGAAGCTCGCCTTGAACTTCGAGCTGCAGGTTGAGCTCGTAGCTCGTATCGGCTCGGCTCGAGGCTCGAATACATAATAATGAGTGTAACATATAGTGAGACATTAGGGAACATCCAATTTATTCCATACTTTACGGAAATACAAAAATACATGTATAAACATTTTCAATTTCTTTGCAACACGAAAATGCAGCAGCTGCATAATACTCTGGTTAAATCGGAGAGTGCAGGAAGAGTCTATACCGGTTTCGGAGGTCTTCTCCCCCTCATCAGTAGTCCCATATCCTCTTCTTTCCCATTTCCCCAGGCATCATACTTTGGGCCCTTCCGAATTGCAAAGAAAGAAATGTCACGGATGAACTAGAGCCATCTACCGAAATACAAAGTAAGTTACTAATCGAAGTAGCACAGAAAACGACAATAAATATCGTTCCCATAGCACCAGATTGACAACAGGTACAATAATTTCTTTGGTTACACCTCCTGAGATTTTCAAAATTTATAAATTAAAGAGGATGCCGAGGAAATTAAGATGAGAGAATTTTAAATAATTCACAACTCATCTGCTCAGCGTGGTAAAAGTTCTAACAAGAAAGATTCCTTAATACTCCTACAAAAGAGTAAATGATTTAAAAATGTATAAACATTTTCAATTTCTTTGCACCACGAAAATGCAGCAGCTTCATAATACTCTGGTTAAATCGGAGAGTGCAGGAAGAGTCTATACCGGTTTCGGAGGTCTTTTCCCCCTCATCAGTAGTCCCATATCCTCTTCTCTCCGATTTCCCCAGGCATCATACTTGGGCCCTTCCGAATTGCAAAGAAAGATATGTCACGGATGAACTAGAACCATCTACCGAAAAACAAAGTAAGTTATCAAGCGAAGTAGCACAGAAAATGACAATAAATATAGTTTCCATAGCACCAGATTGACAACAGGTGGAATACTTTCTTTGGTTACACCTCCTGAGATTTTCAAAATTCTCTCATCTTAATTTCCTCGGCATCCTGTTTGATTTATAAATTTTGAAAATCTCAGGAGGTGTAACCAAAGAAAGTATTCCACCTGTTGTCAAGCTGGTGGTATGGGGACGATATTTGTTGTCGTTTTCTGTGCTACTTCGATTGATAACTTACTTTGTTTAAAAAAATACATATTTGTAGTCTGAAATACTTATTCTCAAACAAAAGTATCAGCCGTAGCAGAAAAAACTGAATTAGCAAAAGAATTAGAGTATTAGCTAAAATATTGACAAGCTCGTTAAGGAAAGCTCGGCTTGTGTCGAATTCAGATTCGGCTCGAAGCTCGGCTCGCAAGAAACAAACCGGCGAGCCAAGCCGAGCTAAGCTTAAGCTTATGACCATCCCTATGTATAGCATAGCACATCACTAACTACATATATCACTAAATTACATATGTATAGACAAAGTCTTTATAATATTGCGAGAGAAGAAATCAGCAAAAAGTATGTAAAACGTAGTGATCCGGAGCACCTTGAAAATGAAGCTGCTAATGGGCCTCACAATTATATTAAAACGTATATTTCAAATATAAGTTTTCTGTACAAATTCTTTATTCCCAAAAAATATTAATTGTCTTAGTTTACAACAGACATATACGGTTAACTATTTAGATGGGAAATATAACATATAAATATAATATAATCAAACAGACATATACGGAACCTACGTACGCAAGTGTTTATTAAAAAAAATAACAACAACCTAACAACCAGTATTCGTACAGTGTCACTAATTAAATCAAGAAATTTAAAAGAAATAAAAAGTTCGACCAAAAATTCCCAAAGCTCAATTCGTTTCGGAACGTTAACATCCTATGCTTGTGGTTGATAAATGATAATTTTGGTGAATGTTACAATACGAATATGAAAACTTTGGTAACAAACCTTTCATAGCCGGTTTGTGTTCGGTTATTTATCATTGCTAACTTCTCAACGCTTCAAGAAAGTACTAAATTTTGCTTAAATATGGCGATATGTGTACGGCTGGAATGCAAAGTAACATCTGCCCGTTGCCGACTTTTCGTGAGCATTTGGTGAGGTGATAATTTATATCAACTTTACTGTCATCGCCAGAGGCAGTTTACATGTTTCCTTCATGAGCGTTATATCGGCACTCTGGCGGCTAAAAATAGAGCGACAAATTATTTCACTTTTAAAACTAAAAGCTTTCGTTTCGCATTAAGGAAATATTCCTTATGAGTGTATTTTTGGAGCCAAATGTGTATCTGGCGATGTTTTTTGTTTTGTCTGGTTAATGGAAGAATTTTGTCTCGTCTTATTTTCGGCACGTGTTTTGGTATATTTTATTCTTTTGTTGTTGTTAATGACCGTTACACTGTAAAAAACATAAAAATGGCATGCCGTTGGTAAAAATAGAAATAAAAACATTAAGTTTTTAAATACCACGAAATACATCTTGGGCTGTAAATTATGTTAACTCACGTCACTACTATTTTCAATTGTTGACGTGTGGATACAGATTGGCGAATATACAGGGTGTTTCAAAAAGGTATGTCATAAATTAAATCACGCATTCCGGGGACAAAAATAAATTGATTGAATCCAACGTACCTTAGTACAAAAGTGTACACAAAAAAAGTTACAGCCCTTTGAAGTTACAAAATGAAAATCGATTTTTTTTCATATATCGAAATCTCTTAGAGTTTTTCATTGAAAATGGACATGTGGCATTTTTATGTCAGCAACATCTTTAAAAAAAAATTAAAGTGAAATTTGTGCACCCCATAAAAATTTTATGGGGGTTTTGCTCCCTTAAACCCCCCTAACTTTTGTGTACGTTCCAATTAATTCATTATTGTGGTACCGTTAGTTAAACACAACGTTTTTAAAACTTTTTTGCCTCTTAGTATTTTTTCGATAAGCCAATTTTTATCGAGATGCGGCTTTTTTTTAATATGTTTACATAAAAATTCTATGGGGGTTTTGTTCCTTTAAACCCCTCAAATGTTCGTGTGCGTTCCAATTAAACTATTATTGTGGTATCATTAGGTAAACACAGTGTTTTTTGAGGCAAAACTTTTTTGCCTCTTAGTCTTTTTTTGATAAGTCACCTTTTATCAAGATGTGGCTTCTTCTTCAAAATATACTTAAAAATGTAAATTATAAATAAATTTTCAGATTATTAACAGGTATATCATAGGTACCCACGTAGCATCGAACGGGTTTATTAAGTCTTTTAAGGATGCTTTAAAACTGTAGAATAAAACCAAAATTAAAACCATTTGGTTTTTAAGTAAACCTTAAGGTTGCAATAAAACCGCTTTCAGCATAAAAGGGCCCATCTGAAAGAGGTCAATAAAACCAAAAATAAAAACCTTCTTAAAACTTTGTTTTCTTAAGCAACTGGTTTTAAAACTGCTGTAAAGGTGCTTTTAAAACCATGTTAAAAGATGTGCCCTAAAATTTCTGACTTATGGCGATTAAAGAATAAAAATAATAAAAAAATTTAAATCCGAAAAATATTAATTTGAAAGAAAATTTATTTTATCTACAATTTTAATGTTTAAATGTTAAAATAAATCGAATTTATGTCTTTAATTCGCTTATTTATAATTTTTATGTAAGCCTTATATTGTAATCTATCATGGCTTTCAGCATCTCCAGAAAGCAATATGGCCGAAATTAAAATAAAACTATTTGGTCTATTGACAGAGAATTGATAAGATCAAATGGTTTTATTTTATACCTTGCCAAGAGCATATTATATCCTACATAAAAGCAAGGTTGCCTTGGAATTAAAACCGTTTAGATTTAATGCTGCTGTCAATAATGCCACTCGGTTTTAATGTGAATCTAACCTAAAATCTAGGCGTCGTAGTGTTGTGTGTGTTGTATTTTTATATATTTCTTCCATACTAACTGTAATTCCACTTTTTACAACACACTACACCACTGTTTCGCTTTAAAATAAATGGCCGACCATTTTGGACATAAAAGAAGAGGGGGATGGTTTAGTTTTAGTGTTTCTAATAAAAAAGCATAGTTTAGTCTATACGATAACCAAATTGATTCAGTTAAGAGCGTTTGGTTTTAATATAACCTACTAATTGTTTTTAAGAAAGCAACTTTAAAGACAACTAAAAAAATAGTTTTAAGGCATATGTTTTACTGACATAATAGTCTTGAGATCAAGTAGTTTTACTAATAGGTTTTATTAGTCATGTTAGAAGAATCTTTAAAACTGCTTTAAAACTAAAAGGTAACAAGCAAGAATCTAATAAAACCAAACAATCCGGAAGTTCTTTATAAAACTGATTAGTTTTAAAGTGAACTGAGAATAAACCATTTTAAAACTACAATAAGACAAATTATCTATTAAGATTAATTAGTCTTATTTGATACTCTTATTAGATACTTTAAAAGTAGTGACAAATGCTTAACAGTTTTAAAGTTCTGGCAGTATATCTACAAGGTAACTTTAAAACCATTATCTTCTTATTTACCACAATAAAACCTTTATAAACCTAAAATAAAACTAAAATGTTTTTATTGTGCTACTTGGGTACTTAACCATATACAAATATGTGGTGGATTCGACAAATATTCAAAATATCTCGATAAACACTGGCTTATCGAAAAAGTACTAAGAGGCAAAAAAGTTTTAAAAACATTGTGTTTAACTAATGGTGCCACAATAATAATTTAATTGGAACGTACACAAAAGTTTGGGGGGGGGGGGTTTAAGGGAGCAAAACCCCCCATAAAATTTTTATGGTGTGCACAAATTTCACTTTAATTTTTTTTAAGATGTTGCTGCCATAAGAATGCCACATATCCATTTTCAATGAAAAATCTCTAAGAGATTTCGATATATGAAAAAAAATCGATTTTCATTTTGTAACTTCAAAGGGCTATAACTTTTTTTGTGTACACTTTTGTATTAAGGTAAGTTGGATTCAATCAATTTATTTTTATCCCCGGAATGCGTGATTTAATTTATGACATACCTTTTTGAAACACCCTGTATATTTTTCTAGAATATGAAGTAAGGGAGCAATATGGACTCAATAGAAACGTAAAGAAGCACGACCATTAGGAAGAAAAAGATAACAGAAGGGCAACTGTAGGTTAACCAAAGCTCTGTACAAAGAGTGAACCACTACAACTACCTCGGCGAAGAAAGGACCAATAACCAAGAGATAAGAGAGCACATATGTGTAGCCAGATCCACCTTCAACCGGATGGGAGCTCAAGAGATACAACCTCTGTCTTGGTATAAAAGTAAGAATTCTGCGATACTACGTTTTTCCCAGAGGATAGCAAGAATAAAGCGGCTCACGCAAGCCTAAATTTTGAATCGGTTTTTTTTCTTCTTAAAGTTCCATCTCCTATCGGAGGTTGGATATCATAATGGCTATGGTCACTTTGTTGGCTGTTGCTCTGAATAGTTATAATGAACTACACTTAAACCCATGACAGAATAACTGAAGATATGACATGGAGTCTGTGGGCGGAGCCTACGTAGCTACGTCACTCTGTGAGTAGAACAGCATTAAATTCGGTGTTGTCGTATAGTAAACGGTGTTTATTTTTTTGTTTAAGGTGAATTTTACTTATGCTTTGTTAAACTTTTATTAAAAATTAGGTGTGCCGTGTTTGGTTGTAATGTGGACAATCAATCACAAGGTTTCGATACGAATATGAAGTTTTTTAGTTTCCCAAAAGACAAAAAAGTGCGATGTGTGTGAAAAAAATTATGTAAACGTAAACGTGAAGACAATTTTAACGTTAAGAACGCTCGTATCTGTTTACATTGTAACAGCGACGATTATGAACGCAATCTGAAACACGAGCTGCTTGTATATTCTCCTAAAAATTTTCAATGCCTTAAAAAAAGCTATTCCATCCCAATATTAAACCAAAGCGAGAAAAGGCAAAGTGGATTCTGGTAGTGAGCACTAACTATTTTTAATGGGAAATAAGCCTCAATTTTACAAATAATTATTTTATTAACGTTTCAATGTCCAAATCGGATGCCGTTGTCAAAATACAAAAAAATATTAATGAATTAAACAAAAATGTTGTTGCTTAGTAAAAAATTCTTCTAATAATTCATTTAATCTGACTCATTTATATCAGCAATTCAGACATATTATACATTTTAAAGTAGAAGACTTTAAAATGATATTGCCAAATGTTACTATATATTATACTATAATAATTATAGCATTGTTATTATTCAGATCGTTACTACGCTAGTGAGCCGTCCTGCGAGAAGGGTATCCTAAGGACCACCCCGCGAAACAACATCTTAGTAACCTTATGTTGATTGATGTTGTAAATCGTAAATAAAGTTAGAGTCAGTGTTTCAACTCGACAGTCAACCCCCCAAGATTATCATGGCAATCTAACAACGTAACAATACCAACATAACAAACATATCTACTGGTCTTCAGTCTTCATAAAGAATATTAACTACAGGCAAATCCCATGCCACTGCAAAGTCAATCACACTATTTCCTTCATAATTTCTTAATACCATCCCAAAACCATGGATTCTTTCTATTCGCATTCTTTCTCTACCAATATATCAAATCTAATACCTAATAACAGACTATTAGTTAGTTTTTTTTTAAATGTTATTTTAAAACATGTCAGTTCTGTTAATGTTTTGCTTTGGTTATATTAGCCTTCTACAGTTCACACAACTGAAAAATGGATCAAAGATGCTTTAGAGATGTTTGTTGAAAAAATAAACTGAGAATTGCTTGTGAATATCAACAAAAATAAGTATGGACGTTCGTAATAGAACAAAAATAATGTTTTCAACGATGTTAAACTTTTGACGCTTTTTAAAGTATCAAACAAAAACTTTTAAACCTGGATTCCGCGTACCAAAAAAAGTTAACTAATATCAAGCTGAAAATTTGTTAATAGCTTAATGGTGTCTAGTCGGACAAACTTTGATGTATGGGAACACTGGAACAGGGGAAGTTTTAATTGTGGAACAGGTTAAAAATTTGGAATGTCAGACTACGAAAACGTTCCATGTATTTTGTCGGACAGAACTTTTAATTGATTTGTTATCATTTCATTAAACACTCACGCAAAAATCAGACTGGTGTTTATCACCAACTGGGCATTTTAATGAGCAGAACACTAAGAATATGTCAAATGACAAGAATCATGTTGGTTAGTAATAGCAGTCTGATTTTTGCATCAGAGTTTAATGAAAGGTTAACAAATCAATTGGATGTTCTGTCCGACAAAATACATGGGACGTTTTCGTAATCTGACGTTCCAAATTTTTAAACTGTTCCACAATTAAAACTTCCCCTGTTCTAGTGTTTCCGTACATCAAAGTTTGTCCGACTAGACACCGTTAAGCTGTTAACAAGTTTTCAGCTTGCTATTAATCAACTTTTTTTTTGGTACGCGGGATCCAGGTCTATTTCATTTCTATCATCCCAAGCCAGATAGAAAACTCTACGTCAAATATAATCGAACTTTCTTTACTTTGTGAAATACAAATCTCCGACAAAGGAGTCACGTTGTCGATCTCCAATTCAAAGAGAAAAGGCGTATGGAGAGAGACACGGTGAAATTGAGAAAAGCCGAAAGAGAGGTTAACGCGTGAATAGTTTCTTGATTAAAAGATAACACAGCAACCCATCTCTAGCCGTCAATAGCAAAAAACACCGGCATGGCTCAAGTCCGATTCGCGTTCGATTCTGAATAATTCATGCAATGTTTACAATACCTCGCGGAGATATTTCGAGGAAAAACGTATTCCATCCACAGTGGTGTGTTAGAAGGTTGAAGAATTTCTATCGGTAGGTAGAATAATACATTTTGAATATGTATTGCACATATGAAGTTTATACTACGTTTCAAGATATACGATATTTTAGAAAACCGTATCTTAATCCTTTTACAAAGTCATTTGTATTTTAGTATTATCATTAAATTTCAAGAGGTGGGCATACTGAATAGCAGGTGTAATAATTAAAAGTCTATATCTATCAGCCTCGCGACATCCAATATTGGACATAGGCCTCCCCTTCGCCCCTCCATCTTTCTCTATCCTGAGCCATGTGCATCCATTTTGAGCCGGCTTGGTGTTTCAGGTCATCTACCCATCTCATCTGTGGTCACCCTCTCTTTCGTTTGTACATCCATGGTCTCCACTCTGTAATAATTTTATTCCATCTTTCGTCTTTTTGTCTTATAGTATGGCCGGCGAATTTCCATTTTAGTTTAGCTATTTGACGATTAGCATCCTTAACTTTTGTGACATTTCTTAATAATTAAAAGTACCATAGATTAATAGTATATTATTCAACCAGCATGTAATGATGGCTATTACTCAAGATGATGAAGTTTGCGACATGAGCCGTAGACGAGTATAGTAATTCATCAGAGTGAGTAATAGCCGTTACATGCGAGTAGAATACTATACTTTTTCTACGACATTTTTTATTTTAATTAGTAAAAAATATAATTATCAACTACTCGAGATTGAAATTATAATAATTTACAAAATACCTAAATGCTGTTTACCCCTAGTACGTGGCTGAATAATTGGTTGCCTACTTTTACCAAATTCTTATGTATTGTAAAAATACAACAAGAAATAGTCAATCCAAGTTCTATTCGTTTCTGAAAAATTATATGCATAAATTTGTACCTACTGTCAATAAATCTAATAAATAGGAAATGGCTATTATCGGCGGACGTATTTCATTCATAAAGTTTTATGTATATTTACATTTAACTATATATAATATAATAATATAACAATATACATATAATATGTTATAACATATTTAACACAACACAACTTAAAAAATAAACACCTTAGTTAAAAATTCCAATTAACACAAACAAAATACGCTAATGTCACTGTCACTAAAACAAATAATAAACGTTAAAATTCTTAGTAAACAAGATATAAACGTAAAAAATATACTGACATTGTTACAGTTAAAATTCGTTTAACATTTTTTCGAAGTTAATTATTGATATAAATTACAATTACAATAATTATTGTATTAAATAAACAAGTTTAAGCTATTTTATTTGCAGTTTATATACCATTAATATTAAAAGTGGCATGCGCCATTTGAATCTAACTTCAGCCCGTGAGTAATGACCTGTACCCGTAAGTAACTTCAGCCCGTGAGTAATGAACTATTACTCACGGGTCAAGTAACGGGTGCAATTATCTACTAAAAAATAGCGAATAATGAGCATGTTATTAAACGGTCGTAGAAAAAATGTATTAATTTCTACATGGGCCAAAAATTTACCCACAGCATTTAAATACAAATGACTTTTTAATAAGCTTAAGATTAAACTTTTCTAAAATATTTTGTTACGTACCTATACATTAAAACGAATAATAGTGTTACAACGGCACATGTATTTTGTCCGACAGAACAGACTTAAACTCTCCGAACAGAGATTAAACTCTCATGCAAAAAATCAGACTGCTATTTATCACCAAATGGGCGTTTTAATGAGTGGAACATGTAGAATATGTCAAATGACAGGAATTATGACAGATGATAAATAGCAGTCTAATTTTTGCATAAGAGTTTAATCTCTGTTCGGAGAGTTTAAGTCTGTTCTGTCGGACAAAATAAATGTGCCGTTTTCGTGGTCTGACCGTTCCAAATTTTTAACCCGTTCCACAATTAAAACTGCCCCTGTTCCAGTGGTCCCATATATCAAAGTTTATCCGACTAGACACCCTTAAGAGCAAACAGTAGCGATCAACAGGTAGCGAAAACGCGTTCCAAGATTGCGGCTGTAATTTTGAATATTTTTTCGAGATATTTGGCACACGTATTCGTAATACATATAATAAAGAATGGCGGTACAGAGCCCAATTTGAAAAATATATTAATATGTGGAAATTACTCTGTAATTAAATACAATATTAAAAAAAACGAGCCTGTATCGCCATTAAGAAGAACAAAAAAATACACTTTCTTCAAATAAACTTTTTTATCCGATGCCTAGATTTTGTGTCATTTTGGAACTACTACAATTTTTTATTTCATTAGTAGTTCCAAAATGACACAAAATCTAGGCATCGGATAAAAAAGTTTATTTGAAGAAAGTGTATTTTTTTGTTCTTCTTAATGGCGGTACTGGCTCGTTTTTTTAATATTGTATTTAATTACAGAGTAATTTCCACATATTAATATATTTTTCAAATTGGGCTCTGTACCGCCATTCTTTATTATATTACGAATACGTGTGCCAAATATCTCGAAAAAATATTCAGAATTACAGCCGCAATCGTGGAACCCGTTTTGGCTACCTGTTGATCGCTACTGTATCACCTTAAGCTATTAACAAATTTTCAGCTTGCTATTAATCAACTTTTTTTTCATACGCGGGATCCAGACCTAATTTATTTGATACAGTGAAACTGTTCCTTTGAGTACAATATTATCGTATTATTTTTCTAATTTATTTTTTTACAGCTGTCCATAATAATTTAAACACTAAACAGGAAAATTTTGATCCTTAAAAATTGTTCTGAAACTGTTTCTGTAGGATATACTATTAGTCCAAGTAATGAAGCTTAAAATAGGACAAAACCTCGCAATTTTTACAGAATGGATCGATTTGCTTGAAAATTTGAGAATAAGTAGTGGATAGTCCAAGGATCAAAATCTATACCATGCCAAAAGGCGCTTTTACCATGTTGGTGGTTGCCACCCCATCTCGGGGGTGGAAATTTTTATTACATTTTGACCGCAAGATTTGGTAAAAACATTCATTATAAGCAAAAAACATTATATATATTTTTTTGATAAAATGAATAGTTTTCGATTTATTCGCTATCGAAAGTGTTAGTTTTATATCGAAAAAATCTATGTTTTTAATCAGTTTTCTGCTAATAACTCAACAAGTTTTCGTTTTATAAAAACAACTTTACTCAACAAAAATGTACCTTTTGAAAAAATAAACAAAACCGTTTTTTCTTATTTTCTTTAAGACCAACAGTAATCGAGCTATACTTTATTATATGTTATCTCTTGGTCAAAGTCAAAGGACGGGAAAATTATGCATTTTTCGAGGATAACTTATTGAAACTAATTTAAAGTATTTAAAAATATGTATCTCCAGAAATATAAAAAACTCTAGCTAAAAAAATTAAGTGACTTATAATGAAAAGAATGTCAGTCCCTATTTTTTCAGCAAAAAAGTGATGGTAAACAACCCCCTAATCACCACCCTAATTAAAATTTGTCATTGACCTGATTTGATTTTCTTGATTTACATATTGTTAATAGTTTTTGTTGTTTGGTAAAAAATGCCTTTTCTTTAGAATAGAAAGATTAGCATCAGATATACGAACAAATATTTTAATATGAAATTGTAGCCTATTTAATTCCCAAGAACTTAGTTTGCAAAAATTTTTTTACGGCAAAAATTGAGTGAGCTATTGACAATTAAAACTTGTAATATCTTGCAAAAACCACCTTTACCAACCTTTTCAATGCCACCTCTTTTTGTGACTGAGAATTTTAAAAAGATTTAATATTAATAACAATAACCTTATAGATCTTGTAAAAACCTACAAAATTATTTTTTACCAAACTTTCTAAGATAAAAAATAAAAAAGTTACAATTAAAAATTCAATATATTTTTTTGAAAAAAAAAGGAGAAATCTAATTGGAAGCATAATAATGTAAGTTAGCGGTGTTTTTAGTCATTGGCCTTATTTATTCTTCTTTATTTATGTAGTATTAATAGATTCTAGAAGTGTGACTGGCTTAGAATGATTAGTTTTTAAAAAACTGAAGTTTAAAGCGAATAACGAATGTTTGCAATTTGGTAAAAAATGCCATTTTCTTCAGAATAGAAAGATTAGCATCAGAGATACGAAAAACTGTTTAAATATGAAATTGTAGGTAATTTAATTCCCAAGAACTTGGTTTAATAAAATTTGTTTTACGGCAAAAATTGAGTGAATCGTAAATGGTTATACCATCGAAAAACATTGATTTTTTAGATATAAAACTAACACTTTCGATAGCGAATAAATCAAAAACTGTTAATTTTATCTAAAAAATGTATAGAACATTTTTTGCTTAGAATGAATGTTTTTATTAACTTTTGCGGTCCAAATATAATAAAAATTTTCCACCCCGAGATGGGGTGGCAACCACCCCCATGGTAAAAGCGCCCGTCGGCATCATATAGATTTTGATCCATGGACTATCCACTACTTATTCGCAAATTTTCAAGCAAATTGATCCATTCTGTAAAAATTGCGAGGTGAAAAGCTTTAATTCCTGGACTATATGCAATTTACTATTTGATTGGGAAATAAGCCACAATTTCTTTCGATAGCACAAGCTTTAGCAGTAAAGATAACAAAAGTCTAGGATACGATGGCATTTAATATTATTGTTTTTTCTACTCTCATACTTTAATATATCGAGTATGGTTTCACTACCTGTATCATAATGAGCTAATGAGCTTCATTATGATACAGATTTTGATTACGACATAGATTTTTAACCAATAGAATCGCGAGTTGAGTTTTTGTATCGGCAGTGTCACTTTTTATTTTTTTAGTCGCTTAAAAATTAATCCTAAACATATCACGTATTTTTTAGTACGTCACTGTCTGTTCGCAAATATTCGGATTTGTTTTATGTAAAGAAAGCGTCCCGAGGTAAGAACCACTTCCGACTTAGATAAATTTACATCGTGTTAGGAAAGGAATTGAGGAAAGCTTCGGTTACTCTAAGAATCTTAAAGGAGTTTCACTGAATAAATTGAGTTTTTTCTTAAACACCGGTAGAGTACAAAGAAAAGACCCAAGAAACTTTGTTGCAAGAAGAATATCTGAAACAGATCTGTACAAATCAAAAATTTAAATGTACTTACTGAGTTCTTTAAGTATTCCTGCGGATTAGCAAAAATTTGAATATGGGAATAGGGTTTTCCGTAGTTTTTATTGCAAAAGCAGATCAATATAACATTAGAAGAGCTGAGCTGTTTTAAAATTAAAATAAAGTTCGTTACAGGAAAAACTAACTAATGGTCTGTTATTAGATAACAGGGTTATCTATTAACTTATTATAGTAGAGATTAGATTAGCTATTTCTTCTTCTTTAAGTGCCGTCTCCTAATGGGAGGTTTGATATCATCATTACTATCTTTACTCTATCTACCATGCCACATTGTTTGATTTGCTTGTCTAGATAATGTTTAGAAGAAATGCGTTCAATGTGCTTCCCCGTTTAGGATTTTGTCCTCTTCAGGGTTTGAGGTGAATGTATTGTGTTGGCAGCAAAGCAAACAGTCCGAAAACCACACCGGGGCAAGCGCCGTGTCCTGGTGTTCTTGGATCCTGGGTTATGCCAGACGGTGTTGTCCAGAAGGCCAGAAGTCAACAGAGAAGAAAGTTTGATGGATTGTTGTTGGTTCCATAGACATTTACGTGTACTGTCCGTGCTTTGCTTTCGACCAAGCTCCCTAGAAACCATTGTACAACGACAGGCGAACCTGCGTCCCTCGTCGGCGGTCAGGAGGTGGCTTTGAGCGCAGCGTGGACAGTGAGCGTTCGAGTGGAGAAAATAGTTGCGGCTATTTTCTTGGGACGAACAGGTATAATTGTGCAATGAAGTTGGGAAACCGCAAAAAACCAACTTCTCCCTGTTCGGGGTAAGGAAGAGGAAATGTTAGAGGTGGGTACGGAAGGCTAACGGGGTAGCCTCAAGGATGTTTTCGTACTCTACCGGGAGTTCGTCAATGCATGTTTGCATTAGAGCGGACGGTACGTGAATCTTTTTGCGTTTGGGCTTTCGGTAGAGTACGTGGCCGGAAGATGAACAGGAACATTTGAGAGATTCTTGTGTGTCGGAAGGGGGGCCGTTGATTACTTTGATTGTGAAGTTCCTGTTCAGAGAGTTTATTCTCTCGGTGATTTTGGGGATGTTCGAGATGTTATGGATTTCGTTTGAGGGATATCGCCAGTGCTCATAGTTACATCTACGCAAGACTCTGCGCTCCGTCCTCAACAACCTCTCTTGTTTTTGTCTTGAGCAAAGAGAGTAGATACATGATTTGTACTCCATGACGGGTCGAATAAAGGTCTTGTAAGTGTGAATGAGAGTCTTCTTGTGTGTCTTGCCAATTTTTCCCGAGAGAGCGTTGAGAAGTCTGGCCCTGTTCCTTACCCTATCTAAAGTTGCCTTTAGATCTGCGTCCCAGTTGAGAGTCCTGGTAAACAGTACTCCCAAATAGTTCACAGTCGGGCTAACAACAAGCCTTTCTCCCAACAAACTCAGAGGATATTGGTCGTCTTCATTGCGAATGATTCTATTTGACACAGTAGGGGCGCGAAACACAATTGTTGTTGTTTTGTTCGCGTTGAGCGTGACTCTCCACTTACAACACCATTCGCCGACACCGTCCAACAGAGCCTGTGCTCTTCTGAAGAGGAGTCTTGGGTTGTATCGAGAGGTAGTTGAGAGCAGAGTCGTGTCGTCTGCATAGAGAAACAGCCGAGTACCTGGGATATTTTGGTTAGTGATGTCGCTGTTGTAGATGATGTACAACAGCGGCGCTAGGACTGAACCCTGGGGAACTCCAGCTTGTGGAGTGAAGGGGGTGGACTTTTGATCGCATATTTTCACTCTGACAGTACGGTTGTGGAGGTAGGAGTGTACAATTTTGGTAAATTGCAATGGAAGCCCGATGTCCAGAAGTTTCCGAACAAGCCCGTCGTGCCAGACCTGGTCGAAAGCCTTCTGCACATCCAGAAATGTGGCTATGGCGATAGAACCATCGTTGATGGTTTGAGTGACTTTGGTAGTGAAATCTATTAATGCATGTTTGGTAGATTTACCTGACTGGAATCCATATTGGAATTTTGGTATGATATTGTGGTTTTCGAGAAAGTTATTGAGCCTCTCCTTTAGGATTAGCTCAAGAACTTTACCCAGAGTATTGATTAATGAAATTGGTCTGTAGGATTCCACGTCGGTTGGGGGTTTGCCTTTTTTCAAAAGCATGATGGTGTTGGCCACTTTCCAAGGAGTAGGAAAATGGCTGTTTTTGAGACATGCATTGAATATTTTAGTTAGAAGAGGGATGATACTCTCTGGAAGTTTTTTGAGGCACCTTCGGTTGATGCCATCAGGTCCGGGAGCGCTGTTTTTGCCGATTTGGCAAAAGCTCTCCGTTTCCCTGTCTGTGAGGGGGTCCATGATAGGATCATAGACTGGAATGTGGTGGTTGAGAGTAACATTTACAATGTATTCTGTGTTGAATTTAAATATGCGATCAAAGTTCGGGTTATCTGGCGTTTGAAAATTGTTTTGAAGCGAATTTTTGAATGCTTCGGCTTTCCCTTCTGGGGAATTGACTATGTGATTGTTGACCAACAGATGAGATGGTTGAGATAATTTTTGTTTTGTTAGGACTTTGAATTTTTGCCAGAATTTACCTCCGTCTCTGTAGTCCAGTTTTGAGGTAGTCTCTTCCCACCGGCGAGCCGTTAGGACAGATATCTCCCTCTTTATCCTGGCACAGATTCGGTTGTACTCTGTTTTGATTAGTGGGTTTCTGTTGGCCTTGTATTGACGTAGAAGACGTCGTTTTTGTTGAATTTTGGCAATGATGTATTGTGGAAGTGCCGGTGATGTATAAGTTATTTGTTTGAGTGGAATTGCGTGCGTGATCGCCTCAGTGATGAGGTTCTCGATATTGGTTGCACTGGTGTCGATACTATCGTTAGTATCGAGTTCGCCTAACATTGGGAGATTTTGTGTGATGAAGTTTTGGAATTCAGTCCAGTTAGCGTGACGATAGTCTCTTATAGATCTTGGAGGGTTTGGTTGTTTTGGAGTGAGAATGTCGGTGTCGACAAGAAGAGGTACGTGGTCTGACGTTATCGAATCGCCTATGTGGCATCTATCCCCGAACCGATCCAGAATGTTACTAGTAACTAGGATGTGGTCGATAATAGAGGCCCCATTGGCGTTCAAAAACGTGAATTCAGTGTTGGTGATTCTTGAAATGGGAAGGTCTAGTAGATAATCCGTGAGGCGGATGCCTTCTGGGTTTTGATGGTGATCACCAAACTGTGTATGTCTACAATTTAGGTCACCCATCAACACAGCCTTGCCGAGCCTCGAAAAGTACTCTAGCAAATGCCTGTTGAGTGGTTGACCCGGGTGTTTGTAGTAAGAGACTATCGTGAGGGTTTCGTTGTTGGGGATGTGCACGTCAATTGCCAGGAAGTCCACATCAGGTGGACGAAAATTTTGTGGGAATGTGTGTGTGTTGTGCGGTATTCCGTGTTTCACGAGAATACCATTCCCACGTGAAACCTGACAGCGGCTTCGATGGATGATCGAATATCCTGCGAAGTGTGGATCGTTTTTCGACAGAGTATCTGTGAGTGCGAGGATCTGGATGTTATGCTTCGACAGGATATTCTTGATGAGGGGTCTCTTTTTGGAGAGACCCTGACAGTTGACTGTGCCTAGGGTGAAATCCATAAAGGGAGGGTGTTTAGTGGTTGGAGCGGAATGTCACCGTGACATTGCTCCCGTACCCGTGGACCACTGTCGAGTGGTCGTAGACTTGGCTAATCAGATTAGCCGTGATTGCAGCGATATGCTCACGAAGTTCAGGCAACAAGTTAAGCAACAGAGCGGTCTGAATAGACAAGATGTTTTTTGTTTCTGTAGGGAGTTCGAAAGGGGGGAATGATCTTTCGATCGTAAGTGGCTGAATTTCATGTTGGGCGGAGGGGATGGTGTGTCTTTGAGGACACTTGTTGGAATATGCGGGGTGGTCACCGCCGCAATTCGGGCATTTTGGTTCCTGCTGTTTGGTGCAGGCGCTGGATTTATGGTTGCCGCCGCAGTGGGGGCAGACGAATGCTTTTTGTGGGCATTCGTCGATGGAATGTCCGTTGATGCAGCATTTGCTGCAATATTTTGGAGTGGGTATTGTAGGGTCGGAGCCATGAGGGAGTTCGGCATTATAGATCTCGCCATCTAGAGTTATGCCTCGGCTCAGTGCTGACGTGAATTTTTCCAAGGATTTGGTCACCACCTTGATCACTTTGGAGTCCTTGCCTGTTTTATAGGATTTGACTCTCCACAGTCTTTCGACTGGGAATTGCTGTTCTGTGAGCAAGTCGGTGACCTCCTGCTCGGAGTAATCCACGTCGATTCCGGTTATGCAGAGGAGATAGGTGGGCTCTTTTGCGGAAGTGTTTGCATTTCTGCTACGGCTATGGACCGTAACCATGGTTTGGCCAGTTGCTGTGTGGATTGCTTTCTCGATATCCCCTGCATTTATAGGATTAAAAAGTCGAAGATGTGCGATTCCATGTGAGAGGACTTTGCAAGAGTGAATTTTGTTGGACAAAAGAGTGGTGGCATTTATTTGCCGAAAGAAGGTACGTTTGTTACAAAGATCTTTTGGGAGATCTTTGATTAGATATTCGGACAGTGTGGGATCGTTTATGGCGTTGATGACGTTTTGATTTCTGGCTTGGGTTTTGGGGCGTGGATTGGCTGCGGCATTGGCGTAAGACATTTGTCTTATTTGTCTTCTCTGGAAGACGAAATCGTTGGGTTCAGGATTGTTTGCAGTGCTGATGGTTGCTTGTTGTTGTTGAGAAGAGGGTTGCTGTTGAGAAGATTGTTGTTTCGGTTGTTTGGGTGCTTGTTTTGATGGTTGAGTTGGGACTTTTGGTATTGCACCGTGAATATTCCGAGCGCTCTGAAGTTGAGGACCAGCCTGTGCTGGTGTTCTTAGTGGCGGAAAATCGTTAGCATATCGCTGCAGAAGGGGGTTGGAGGCGTCGTCCTGCTCGATGCGAAGGTAGGCCTCGCGATACTTGTTGCGGACGATTTGCATCTCCGCGCTAAGCGTCTCGAGGTCTAGCTCCGCCGTGAGCCGGTTGTAACCTCTGGATGGGGGCACAGTGCCTTCCTGATGCAAGGAAGAGAACTGGTTGGCTGTAGTGGTGGTGGTGGTGGTGGCAACGCTTGTCGCGGTCGTCGTCCGAGGACGAAGCGACCGGGTGGAGCTGACTGACCTTACAGAAGAAGGCATTACAAATGGGTGAGGATGCAAGTCTAGCGATCGGAGGGCACCTCAGCCTCAAGGTGTTCTGGGGGGTAAACCCCAGGGATAAAGGTGGCTTGTCCACCCCTCCGTGCTTTTCCGGCGTAAGACAGTGACTATAATTACCTGGTGGGTGCAGTTTACCCTGCCGCTGGTGGGTCCCTCGTTGAAAGCCTTTTTCGCAGTTAGTTTGGCCCCCTTACTCGCACTTGTTCTTGTAACCGTATGTGAACACTAGGTAGAGTTCGGGGCGAGCGTGCTCGCTCGAGCCCAGGGCCAGAGTATTCCTCTGAAACCCAGTAATCCGTCTACCTTTTGGTTTACACGGCCAAGCGTCGTTGGTTTTTCACACTGGTTCCAAACTAATAGCTTAGGGCTAACCGTGCGCCGCTTCTTCAGCACTTGGTGCTCTCAGGCTTCTCGCTGTTCGTCGGTAAGAGTGGGGTGTGCACGCAGTGACCTTACTCTTCGACGTCCGGGACGAGAATGACTCTATCTACCGCTGCTCTAAAGAGTTCTATAGAACTGCATTTAAACCAGTCCCTTAAATTCTTACTCCTTCCGCCTCTTATATTTCCCTATATTATCAGTCATTACGTGTCCCAGATATTGCAACTTTCTTATTTTTATTGTGTTTATTATTTCGAATTCTCTGCCCATTTCTGGCAATACTTCAGTGTTCGTTTTCTTCGGTGTCCATGCTATTCTAAGCATCCTTCTGTAACACCACATTTTAAATGACTGTATGATATTTATGTGTTCTTGCTTCAATGTCCAGGTTTCAAGTCCATATTGCAGTATCGAGAACAGGTAGCATCCCAAAGCTCTTACTCTCATTTCTAATCTAATGTCTTTGTTCCAGAGAATTGTTTTTATTTTTACAAACGCATTTCTTGCTATTTCTATCCTGATCCTTATTTCTGTTGTTCGATCATTTTTCTCTGAAATCCAGGTTCCTAGGTATTTGTACTTATCAACCCTTTCTATCGGTACATTTCCCAAAAGTATGTTTGTTTGTAAGTTTGTTTTCTTAGTTATTAATTTTATTGTCATGTATTTGGTCTTTTTTATGTTCAGTTTTAGTCCATATTCTTCATAGAAACTGTTTGTCTTGTTTAGTAGTAATTGGAGTTGATCAGCGGAGCTTGCCATAATCACGATGTCATCTGTATATCTTATGTTGTTAATAAATCTTCCGTTAATTATTATTCCTTCAGTTTGAGATAGTAATGATTCTTAAAAAATGGCTTCACTATATACATTAAAGAGTAATGTAGACATAATACATCCCTCCCTAACTTCTTGCCTGATTTCAATTTCTGGACTGGGTTACAATTGTTACAATCTATTACAATTTGTGTTCTTTGATTCCAGTAAAGGTTTGTTATTATTCGTAAGTCCCTTTTGCATTTGTTTTTTGTCTTTAGAATTTGGACTCATTTTTCATGTCTTACTTTGTCAAATGCTTTCTCAAAATCAACGTAACAAACATAACAGATTACCTATTATTTTAGCTAAATTTTTAATGCTGTCTTGGTAGCCCAAGCTTTAGCAGTAAAGATAGCAAGATGCCAGGATACGATGGCATTTAATATTATCATTTTTTCTACTCTCATAATTTAATATGGTTTCACCACCTGTATCATAATGACCTTCATTATGATACGAATTTTCATTACGATACAGATTTTTAACAAATAGAATAGCGAGATTCTGTATCGACGGTGTCACCTTTTATTTTTTTAGTCGCTTTTGGGACGTTAAATTTTGCTACACTATTTATTAACAACTATTCTATCCTTGCAAATTTTTAATAATAGTTGTACAATCTTCCAATCATAACTTCGAGGTCGTTCGCATCTTGCCTTGTGACAATCTGATTGTCGGCAAAACTCAAAGTGAATAATAGTTTATATTTTACAGCCACTCTCATATTTTATACAATAGTCGCTTCTCCATTTCATTAAGCGCACTTGTACGTATACAGTGATGAGCGAGCTAATAACCGGCAAAATAACGCAAAAGATGGAAAACATAATACATTGCGAAACAAAAAGGGATGAAACTAGTGGAGGTGGAAATTATCGTTATAAACGTATAGATTAACATTATATTATGTACATAGTTTCCCACCTTTAGACGTATTAGAAGAGTATGACAACTGTCACTGTGACAGTAGAATTTTATAAAATACTCATGTCACAGACGTCTAAAGGTGGAAAACCATGTAATGTAATGTTAATTTATACGTTTATAACGATAATATCCACCTCCACTAGTTTCACCCCTTTTTGTTTCGCAATGTATTATGTTTTCCATCTTTTGCGTTATTTTGCCGGTTATTAGCGCGCTCATCAGATACGTCAGCGCCAACATACTAGACACATAGGAACATTGAGCCATTACAGTCCTGGAATCTTCACTTGTTGCAATGAACCTTCACTTGTTTAGAACGTCAGATTAATATGACAGGGATGAAAATCACATCTGAGAACGGACCGGATTAGCCCATAAGCATAGCAATTAGGTACCTCCCCATGTGTCTAGTACGGTGACTCTTACTGTATGTATGTATACAGTATACAGAGGTTGAATAATAATCACGTTAAACGGCAACACATTTTAATATACCCACCCAACTTATTTTTTGATTGTCCCATCAATAGTCAGCCATATGTGACTGTACGAGTAAACACAAACAAATGGACCATTTAAAATATTGTTTTTTAATAACTGCTTCCAATCTGGAAGTCATAGTACTATTCTCATGATTTTTAATTCAAAAATATTTTCAAAAAATATGTTTATTATATTACGCGGTGTGATGAGTATTTACTTAACCTCTTTTAAAATAAAAAACGTGTTTGTCGCGAATACTCTTTTATTTTATTTAAGAGGATGGGTACGTATTTTCGGCTGCAATGCTATTCAAATGGGGATTCATTTTTTCGAATCCTGAGAAAAGTAATAAGTATTTTTGAAAAATTTAAACGCAGAATGAAAGATTACGTTATTAGTGAGGGCCGAAAGTCCCTGAGAATTTCTATAATGTTTATTTTAATAAGTTACAGAAGCGAAAAATTAAGATAAAATTTAGTGTGATTTTTAATTTCAAATATCTCGTTCAAAATAAACTTTTTATTTATTCTAAGGGACTTTCGGCCCTCGGTAATAATTCAGTCCTTCATTCTGCGTTTAAATTTTTTAAAAGTATATATTAGTTTTTTCAGCATTCGAAAAAAATGGATACCATGTCCGTGGTAATATTTTCCAAATCTATATTTGTCTTACAAAGCACTCAGTCGAATAGAATATTGTCAGCATATTGTCAGTCAGACATTGACAATCAGTGACAATTTTAAATATTTGACATGGCATCGGGAATATTATGAGTTGTTGATTAAATAATATTGATATTCAGTGTATTTGATAAATAATTGATTTAAGACGTGAACTTAATAAAAAGTTTTATTGTGTATTATTTGTGGAATATCCAAGCAGAGAATACATCATAATAATATATTCTGTGATCCAAGTATTTTGTTGTTAAAGATGTTCAAAATTGTAAGCGTTCCATAGTAACAATATATTATTAAAAAATCACTTTAACACTTTTCCTCTTTTCTCGATTAAGTATTAGTTTTTGTTGTACATATATAAATTATTACAATTACTGAATACATAGTTAGTGAAAAATTATCACATCTATTAACTGCATTAATAATTTGCAATTATGTAAATACCAGTTATAAAAGAACATTCAAAAGTCATCTCTTTAAGTTAATGATGACATTTTCAAGTAGAATGACATTCTAGTAATGTTTAAATATCCATACCAGTGTGAATTTTACTATGCTTTTTCTCGTGAGGATCTTTCAGTGCGTCACAGTTTTGTCGATTTCTTTCTAACGCATTAAATTGTATGTGACAGAAAAAACGCACGTCGGTGATTACATTTCGTCGGTGACATTTATAACATTTTTTCTAGTTGTCAATAGACGGCGCCATAATCGAAAATAAAATAACTTGCGAATTATATAATATATCTACGAATATAATCTGAACAATTTATAAGACTATACAAATCAAAGAAAATACCATTTTTTAAATGCAATGAACACAATTGATTTGTTTTTTTGCCAAATTGCAAATAAAATGTGACAACTGTCAGATTTAACTAAAATGCCATGTCACTAAAATGTATATTATCATGGACTTACCTTTTTTTCTATCATTTGTGACGCACTGAAAAATGCTCATGAAAAGAACCATACACGTAATTTGCCGTGTAAAGACAGAAAAAGTAGGGATAGCCGTAAAATATTTGCGAATTATGTACCCATGGCCTTAATATAATGATATTTTAGCTCAATACAACGAGTCTAGCGATATTCCAACTTCGTTAAGCCGGCCGAATAATATGATGCTAGAAGTTCTTTGAAATATGAGTTTGGTTCGTCATTCGTAAATTATCTCTTGGTTCAACCTGCATTTTTATTTACTAGACTCCTCTTCCGGTTTCTTTTTCTTCATGTACCATGTCCTTTCAGAACGTTGGTTACCATCATAGCTATCTTAATTTTATTCACTGCCACTCTAAATAGCATGCTTGTATCAACAACATACCAATCCTCCGGTTTGGATCACAGTATATTCGGAAAGAGCAAAATCAGGCGAACAAACTGAATAAATATGTCAGCAATCCCAATTGAGCCACTCTTGGCAGCTTTGGAGTACTTTTGCGGCTTCAGTACACTGCCATGCGTTCATTCTCTTCTCTGGCGTGTAGCAATGTATCCAGATTTTGCCATCGGTTACCAATCAACGCTCGAAGTCCGACGGATTGAGCTACATAAGGTTCAAAGACTCCAAAAGGCGATTACATGTTTTTGGTCTATGCTCAGTAAACGCGGCACTCATCGGCAGGATCAATTTGATTCTCTGTCAATTTTGTAGTCTCTACCCAATCATACACCTTTGCTTAACAATCAGTTAAAACCATTTTATGGACTATCTTCACAAATAAAATGTTTACATTTTTGTATAACGGACTCCCCTTTAACCTTTCAAATCCTGTACGTGTCGTTTTACGTCGACGATTCAAATATCCTTACTCGAAATATTTACTACGTTATCAGTAATTAAATTTTTCGCAAAATTGATAAAAATATGGCTTAAGAAACATAATTTAAAGCTTTATGTTACTTTATATTTACTTGGTGTACATGCAAGATGTTTATCATTTTAAAAATTTAAATTTTAATTGATTTGAAAGTTTTTTGATGCTGAAATTTAAAAAAAATTGAGTGCAGTGGATTCCCTGTTGCATGGCAAGGGACAAAATGACTATACTCTGGGCTAATTAGCAAAATCCATGGAAAAGTTATTTACCAGCAATTTTATTGCTGGAATCGAATTATAAGATCCTATATATTAATAATATAGGTATGCAAAGTCCACAGATAGTGTGCTAATTTTTTTATAAACAAAATGGCGCCGACAAATCGTATTTTTTTTTAATTATTGCTCTATAACTCCGAAGACTTAAAACTTTACAACAAAAACACCCAAATAAAAATTCACCGCAATTAAATTCTGCATAGAGATAAGTTTTTTCCCGATTTGCTCCGACGAAAATTTTCCTCGGAAAATGCGGGTTTTCCCAACAAAAACTCTAATTTTCAAATAATAAAGTTTTAGGTAAGTAATTATTAATCCATAATTAAATAACTTCGTGACATTAAAGCTTTATTGGTATAGATTTTAATTCCAGAAGCCGTTGAAAATTAAACGAATCTTTTAGCAACAATTCAATTGTTAATTAACAATTTACGATGGCAATAATAACCAAAATAATTATGATACATTGATCAAACTTATAAAAAGTATAAAGATGAGATGCTTATTTAATATTTTATCGACAAAATATAAATTTTTCGTTTTTTTGCATAATCTTTAAATTTTCAAAAAAACATAGTTATAATACGCTGGTCTAATTAGTAAAGTACAAAGAAAGGTTATTTACCAGCAATTTTATTGCTGGAATCGAATATTATGATCCTATGTATTAATAATATAGGTATGCAAAGTCCACAGATAGTATGCTACTTTTCTTATTAACAAAATGGCGCCCCCAAATCGTGTTTTTTTCAATTATTGGTCTATAACTTCGAAGATTTTAACTGTACACCAAAAACACTCCAATAAAAATTCACTCCAATAATTTAATTCTACATAGAGGCATGTTTTTCACGATTTGCTCCGACGAAAATTTTCATCGGAAAATGTGGGTTTTCCCAACAAAATCTCGAATTTTCAAATAAACTTTTTGAGCAAGTAATTATTTATTAATAATTAAATAACTTGGTGAAATAAAAGCTCTCTTGGTATAGATTATAACTGCAGAAGCCGGTGAAAATTAAACGAATATTTTAGCAACAATTCATTTGGTAATTAACAATTTGCAGTCGCAATAACAAACAAAATAATCATGAGACATTGATCAAACTTAGAAAGATTATAAAGATGTGATGCCTATTTAATATTTTGTCGACAAAATATAAATTTTTCATTTTTTTGCATAATCTTTAAATGTTTAAAAAATAGTTATAAACAAATTAACATTTCTCAGAAATTGTTTATTATATTCTAATTTTAAAAAATACTTAAAATGCGTATTTCAAAGGCCTTGAAAATGAATGTTTTAAAAAGGTTTTCCAACCATTTGCAAAAAATTTATGAAACTGCAAAGTAAATATAAGATTGCTCCGTTGTTTATAATTTGTTTTAATTGTTTCAAAGCTTGAAAGTGAGTATGTGGTACAATCTAATTACTCACAAAGAATATCAAATATTAGTTCAATGGTTATATTTTAATCAAAGATTAAAAATACTTTTTTTTGTAATTTTTAGCGCGAAAGTAGGATTGATACAGAGCCGGAGCTAAAATGTTCACTCGAAGCGACTGACACGCAGCATACATAATACTATAATAATTTTATTTATTAAGTGTACGTCGCGCCGCGATCGTCGCTTCGAGTGAAAATTTTAGCTACAGTACTGTATTAGTCTACTTTCGCGCGTGTAAATTACAAAAAAATATATTTATAATCTTTAATTAAAATATAACCATTATTAGCTTGTACTTTAAACTCACTTTTACGCTTTGTAAGATTTAAAAAAAAATTATAAACAACGTAGTAATCGTATGTTTACTTTGCTGTTTCATAACTTTTTTGCCAATGGCTGCAAAAAAGTTTTAAAGCATTCATTGTCAAGATATTTGAAATACGCATTTTAACTATTTTTTAAAATTAGAATATAATAAAAACTTTCTGAGAAACGTTAATTTGTTTATAACTATTTTTTTTAACATTTAAAGATTATGCAAAAAAATAAAAAATTTATTTTTTGTCGACAAAATGTTAAATAGGCATCTCATCTTTATAAGATTTCAAAGTTTGATCAGTATGTCATAATTATTTTGGATATTATTGCGACCGTAAATTATTAATTAACAATTGAATTGTTGCTAAAATATTAGTTCAATTTTCACCAGCTTCTGGAACTGTAATCTAAACCAAGGAGGCTTTTAAGTCACCAAATTATTTAATTATTGGTAGATAATTACTTATCTAAAACTTTATTTGAAAATTAAAGATTTTGTTGGGAAATCCCGCATTTTTCGAGGAAAATTTTCGTCGGAGCAGATCGGGAAAAACATATCTCTATGCAAAATTTAATTGCGGTGAATTTTTATTTGAGTGCTTTTGTTGTAAAGTTAAAATCTTTGGAGTCATAGAGCAATAATTGAAAAAAACACGATTTTCGGGCGCCATTTTGTTTATAAAAAAAGTAGCACACTATCTGCGGACTTTGCATACCTATATTATTATAATCATAAGCTTCGATTCCAGCAATAAAATTGCTGGTAAATAACTTTTCCCAAAAATGGCTTATTCTCCGATAATCAGCCCAGACTGCTAGTATTGTAAAAATAATTAAAAGAGAAAACATTAAATATACAAACATATTAAGAGCTGTGAGCTGTGAGCAACACGAAATAAAATATTTTAAGTGAGAACGAAATTCACAAACAAAACGCTTCATCAGCTACACACACATAAAAATATTATGTAGGCGTTAATACTGTATGTATTTATATTTACAATTTTTATGTATTGGATTATTCTGTGAAACTAGGGAGAACTTCCTGGCCTCTGTTATTATTTATAGCCAAACATTCGATATAGGATATAGGTATATTTTGTAATATCGAAAATATTTAAATATCGAAAATATTTACCTTTTATCTTTTAGTTTTTTTTTTCAAAATACGATTGCATATTATTTATTTATTGAACAAACGTAATAATCTCTGTTAATATTTCGTATAATTCAAAATCTATTTACCAGTTTGGAATTAATTGTTTACGTGGAATTTTAATATTGCATTTCAAAAGTACTCTTATAACATACATATATTCAGAAATCGATTTATATTAAACCGCTTTTGCTCATGGCATTGATGTTTGTAGAATGTTTCTGGTTTTCGTATTATGAATTCGTATTCATATTATATAATAATAACTTAAATATCCTTTTTGCTGGAAAACATGTGTAGTAAATAGGCGTTTTTTAACATTTCATAAAAACGGACACTGCACTGATACCTGTGACGAAAATGTCACCTATGTAGACACATAGTGCTAGTTGGATCAAAATGAGAATAAAAGAAAATTTATATTTTGTGTTCTCCTTCTGTTCGTCCGGGGCTGATGGAGCAAAAAATGCATGCAGAAAAACTGATGACGAGTTCGGATTCGGTAATGAACGATACGCTTCAAAAAATTTTCAAAACGGTAATTTTTAGTATTAAAGTTTTTTTCGGAAAAATTAGCAAAAACTCATTTTACTCAAATTATATTTGATGGAAAAATTAGGAAGTGAGCGGAAGACCACATTGAGAATGTTGTAGTTTAAAAACAAAATAGAGTAGTAAAGTAGATACGATGAAGATGGATTAATCATAAATGAGGAAAAATGAATTAGGTACTTGGAAACACAAAAATTAGTATATTATTTAACGAGCATGTAATGATGGCTATTATTCACGATGATGAAGTTTGCGACACGAGCCGTTGGCGAGTGTCGTAATTCATCAGAGTGAGTAATAGCCATTACATGCAAGTAGAATACTATACTTTTTCTATACCTTTTTTATTTGGATTAGTAGAAAAATATAATTATCAACTACTAACATTCTTTAAAACGAGATATTTTATTTTTCATAAGAAAATATATTTTATATAACTATGGCAACACTGTTAGAATTACACTCGTTGAGCTTATAAAACCATCAAACAGTTGTCATTATGTCATGGAATGGCAGTGGCTTTTAAAAATAAGACATATTTTAAGGCAATTACATGAAAAAGAACGTGTGCTCTCAATTAAAATCTATTGTATAATAAACAATAAGTAAAACATAATTCACTGATATGAATTTCATATCCGTAAGTCCTTTCACGAAATTAATACCGATTGTTTATTGTTTACCTTTTAATAACGTCAATCTTAAAATGTCAAATGTTGAAATTTAAACGTAAAAAATATACATACTAACCCATTGTTAAAGTTAAAAATCCTTAATTTAATTGTTCATATAAATTACAATGATTATTTCATTCATAGGAGATTCTGACCAATAGAAAGCTATGGAAATCTAAATTAAATCGATAATTTTTGATAATTTCCCGTCGTCAAGTATATTACGTCAGATGCCCTTCGTTGCTACGAAAAAATACATTCAGTGACATTAAGGGACCGTTCAAGTATTACGTAACGCAGGTTGGGGGGAGGGGGTCAAAAATCTTCAAAAATTCCGTTACGCAATAGTTAAACTCCCATAAGAGTGCGTTACGTGGGGGGGGGGGTTAAAAATCTTCAAAAATCGCGTTACGTAATACTTGAACGCTCCCTAATGACAATTAATGTTTTAAAAATTATAAAAGTGATGAATTTCAACCGTGAAATATTTATAACAACTGTGTGTTTAATTGTACTAATTTGTACTTACATAAATAAATTACAATAAAATTTTGGTTTTGAACAGTTTTATTCATGAAATAATCGCAACAAATTGCACTCGATCTCTAAAATTAATATAGAATTTTTGCCCTCGTGACACTTTGAAATAATTTCACTCGCCTTTGGCTCGTGAAATTAAAACTGTCAAAGTGACACTCGGGAAAAATTCAATAATTTTAGAGCTCTTGTGGAATTACTACTGATTATTTTATTAAATAAACAAGTTTAAGTAATTTTATTTGCTAATAGGTATATTAAAAGTGCCATGCACCACTTGAATCTAACTTCGACCCGTGAGTAATGACCCGCGAGTAACTTCAGCCCGTGAGTAATGAATTATTACTCACGGGTAAAGTAATGGGTGTTATTATCTATTCAAAAGTAGCGAATAATGAGTATATTGTTAAACGGTCGTAGAAAATAGTTATTTATCTACTAGTCTACTCTATGTCATATGTATAAGTTTTTAGTTTGTGAAAAATGTCATTCTAGATAGCAGTGCGTGAAGGGTTTAAAGTGTGCGTGAAGTAACAATCTATTTTAATTGGGATTTACTTTTCGCACTGTTTTTGGCACACTTTCATATAATCAAATATCCTTAACTTTCGCGTTGTCATGGTGATGACATACTGAGCAATAAATTACAATAAAAGTTTTGACAGATTTGTGGTTTCAAAGAAGTTAGAATTTTTAAATGTCAATGTTCTAGAATAGAAATTGTAGAATAGAAATGAATTACAGTGACGAAGAGTTACAGTTTTTTTTATTTGTTTATCGTAGATAAAATATTGTATGAAACTGTGCGTGAAGTACTTTTTGCGAACTTACGCGATGTATAGTATACTCTAAACATCGCGTGTGTTCGCAAAAAGCATACTTTACTAGTATCATGAATAACTATTATGAAACAGTTCTTGCGAACGCACGCGGTGTCTAGGGCACGAGCGACAGCGGAGCGAGCGCTATACATCGCGTAAGTTCGCAAAAAGTACTTCACGCACAGTTTCATACAATATTATTTTATCTACGATAAACAAATAAAAAAACTGTAACTCTTTGTCACTGGAATTCATTTCTATTCTACAATTTTTAGAACTTTGACTTTTAAAAATTCTACCTTCTTTCAAACCACAAAACTGTCAAAACTTTTGTCGTAATTTATTGCTCACACGTCATCACCATGACAAAGTTAAGGATATTTGATTACATGAAAGTGTGCCAAAAAACAGTGCGAAAAAATAAATCCAATTTAAAATACATTGTTACTTCACTCACACTTTAAATCCTTCACGCACTGCTATCTATAATGACAGTTTTCACAAACTAAAAACTGATACATAATATGAGTAGATAAAGGTTCTTTTCGTTTTTTTAACAATTACAATTTTTGTAAATAAAATTACACGTTTTTTGTTTTCATAAAGTATTATATTTCTGTCAGTGCAATTGGCACACACATAGCATTTATCCAGGGCAGTATATAGACCTGGATCCCGCGTACCAAAAAAAGGTTGATTAACAGCAACCTGAAAATTTGTTAATAGCTAATCGGTGTCTAGTCAGACAAACTTTGATGTACAGGAACACTGGAACAGGGGAAGTTTTAACTGTGGAACAGTTTAAAAATTTGGAACGTCAGATTACGAAAACGTCCCATGTATTTTGTCGGACAGAACATCCAATTCATTTTTTACCCTTTCATTAAACTCTCATGCAAAAATCAGACTACCCTTACTAACCAATATCATTCCTGTCATTTGACATGTTCTTCGTGTTCCACTCATTAAAATGCCCAGTTGGCGATAAACACCATTCTGATTTTTATATGAGAGTTTAATGAAATGATAACAAATCAATTGGAAGTTCTGGCCGACAAAATACATGGAACGTTTTCGTAGTCTGGCGTTCAAAATTTTAACCTGTTCCACAATTAAAACTTCCCCTGTTCCAGTGTTCCCATACATCAAAGTTTGTCCGGCGAGACACTGTTAAGCTATTAACAAATTTTCAGCTGGCTATTAATCAACTTTTTTTTGGTACGCGGGATCCAGGTGTAATAATTTTTATTTGCTTTTTTTAACTGATTTTCAGTCTTCAGTCAAAACTTCGACAAAAAGACTGAATATCTAGAATCTAGAATACTAGAAAACCTTTAAGACCAGAGTATCGAAAAGTCAGTTGGTATGAATTAGGCATACATAATAGACCGGAATTTTAAAATAGATCCACTCCAAATCGAGGAAGCAGAATGGAAGTTTTAATGAGATTCGTAAAGTTCTGACATGTTAATATTTCTGTAACTGTAGCTTAAGGGAAGCCACTGAACGAATTTCGAATAATGCTATATACAGGGTGTTTCATTAATAATTGTCCATACAGTAACTGGAGAAAGCTTAGCACAAAATACGAAGATTTAACCTAAAACACTTTAATAAAATGTGGTTCCTTACTGAGTTGCAGGGTGTTTTATCTAAAAATTTAAAAACTATTTTTGCTCAGCATTTTCAAACTATTCGACGTATTCTTTTCATACTTGGCAGAAAGTATAGGTACTGTACAAACTACTAAATTACGTTAAACAAACGTTTTTGTCTATTATCAGAGGCGTACGACGGGGGAAAGTGAATGATCGACCCTTTCCAAATTCTACGCCACTGGCGGAATAGCTATTTTAGTTCAATTTTTGGATTCTCCAATACCTTCTATGAAAATAATATACTCTTCATTCGTAACGATAAAGTCATTAGTTTTCGACATCTTTGAAGTTAAAAATGAAACGACACGGTTATTTTGATTAATGTATTGTGTCGCTTCATTTTTAATTTCAAATATCTCGAAAACTAATCATTTTATCCTTACGATTGAAGAGTATATTATTTACATAAAAAGTATTGAAAAATCAAAAAATTACACTAAAATAGCAATTTCGTTCGTTGCGTAGAATTTGGGAAGGGTCAACCAGCCACTATCCCCTGTCGTACGCCTCTGGTAGTAGCTAGAAACGTTTATTTATCTTAATTTAGTAGGGTGTACAGTGCCTACACTTTCTGCCAAGTATGATAAGGATACGTCAAATAGTTTTAAAGTACTGGGTACAAATAATTTTTAAATTTTAATCAGATGAATATAAATTAATCAAAATAACTGTGCCGTTTCATATTTAACTTCAAATATCTCGAAAACTAATGACTTTCTCTTTACCAATGAAGAGTATATTATTTACGTAGAAAGTATTGGAGAATCTAAAAATGACACTAAAATAGTAATTTCTCCAGTGGCGTAGAATTTCAGAAGGGTCAACCATTCACTATCCCCTGTCGTACGCCTCTGGTAGTAGCTAGAAACGTTTCTTTATCAAAATTTAGTAGGGTGTATAGCAGTCGCACTTTCTGCCAAGTATGAAAAGAATACGTCGAACAGTTTTAAAATGCTGAGCAAAAATAATTTTTAAATTTTTAGAGAAAACACCCTGTAACTCAGTAAGGAACCACATTTTATTTAAGTGTTTTAGGTTAAATCTTCGTCTTTTGTGCTAAGGTTACTCCAGTTACTATCTGGACAATTATTAATGAAACACCCTGTATAAAACACGAGATTTTTATTGCTTTTAGATTAAAATTACTTTTGTTTCTTTCATTAAATATGTAATTAATTTTTCAACATAGTTTTTCAAAGGGGGTGTACATTAGCGCCTCATCAAGACGGAAAACGCGTTCCAAGATTCCAGCTTTAATTTTTAATATTTTGTCGAATTATTTGGCACGGATATACGTAATATAGTAAAAAATAGCGGTACAGAGCCCAACTTGAGAAATATGTCAGTATACAGGGTGTCCCGAAAAGATTGGTTATAAATTATACCACACATTCTGGGGTCAAAAATAGTTCGATTGAACCATTTTACCTCAGTACAAATATGCTCATAAAAAAGTTGTAGCCCTTTGAAGTTACAAAATGAAAATCGATTTTTTTCAATTTATCGAAGACTTTTAGAGATATATTGAAAATGGACATGTATCATTTTTATGGCAGCAACATCTTAAACCAAAGTTATAGTGAAATTTGTCCACCCCATAAAAGTTTTATGGGGGTTTTGTTCCCTTAAACCCCCCAACTTTTGTGTACGTTCCAATTAATTCATTATTGTGGTACTATTAGTTAAACACAACGTTTTTAAAACTTTTTTGCCTCTTAGTATTTTTTCTCTAAGCCAGTTTTTATCGAGATGCGCCTTCTTTTTTTAATATGTTTACAAAAAAAAAATTATGGGGGTTTTGTTCCTTTAAACCCCCCAAATGTTTGTGTACGTTCTAATTAAACTGTTATTGTTTTTAAAACATTTTTGCCTCTTAGTCTTTATTTGATAAGTCACTTTTTATCGAGATGTGGCTTCTTTATCAAAATATACCTAAAAATATAAATTATAAATACATTTTCAGATTATTAACAGGATTCTACAGGGTGTAACAAAAATACAGGTCATAAATTTAATCACATATTCTGGAACCAAAAATATTTCGATTGAACCTAACTTACCTTAGTACAAATGTGCACATCAAAAAAGTTACAGCCCTTTGAAGTTACAAAATAAAAATCGATTTTTTCCAATCAATCGAAAACTATTTGAGCTATTTTATTGAAAATGGAGATGTGGCATTCTTATGGCAGTAGTATCTTAAGAAAAAATTATATGTAGTAAATTTTAGACATCCCATAAAAGTTTTATGGGGGCTTTGTCCTTTAAACCCCCAAACTTTTGTGTACGTTCCAATTTAATTATTATTGTAGTACCATTAGTTAAACACAATGTTTTAAAAACTTTTTTGCCTCTTTGTACTTTTTCGAAAAGTCGAGTTTTAATCGAGATATTTTGAATATTTTCAAATCCACCACATATTTGTATATGGTTAAGTACGATTATGGAGACTTACTAATAATATGAAATTTTATTTATTTAGGTATATTTTAAACCATATTAAAAAAGAAGCCACATCTCGATAAAAGGTGCCTTATCGTAAAAATACAAAGAGGCAAAAAAGTTTTAAAAGCACTGTGTTCAACTAATGGTATCGCAGTAATAGTTTAATTGGAACGTACACAAACATTTGGGGGGTTTAAAGGAATAAAACCCCCATAAAATTTTTATGTAAACATATTAAAAAAGAAGCCGCAACTCGATAAAAACTGCCTGATCGAAAAAATACTAAGAGCCAAAAAAGTTTTAAAAATATTGAATTTAACTAATGGTTCCACAATAATAATTTAATTGGAACGTACACAAAAGTTTGGGGGGGTTTAAGGGAACAACACCCCCATAAAATTTTTATGGGGTGCACAAATTTCACTTTAATTTTTCTTTAAGATGTTCCTGCCATAATATTGCCACATGTCCATTTTCTTAAAAAATCTCGTTTTCGATATATTTGAAAAAATCGATTTTCATTTTGTAACTTCAAAGGGCTGTAACTTTTTTTATGTGCATATTAGTACTAAGGTAAGTTAGGTTCATTCGAACTATTTTTGTTCCCAAAATATGTGATTTAATTTATGGCCTGGATTTTTGTTACACCCTGTATAATCGTACTTAACCATATACAAATATGTGGTGGATTCGACCAATATTCAAAATATCTCGATAAACACTGGCATATCGAAAAAGTACTAAGAGGCAAAAATGTTTTAAAAACATTGTGTTTAACCAATGGTGCCACAATAATAATTTAATTGGAACGTACACAATATTTTGGGGGGTTTAAGGGAACAAAACCTCCATAAAATTTTTATGGGGTCAACAAATTTCACTTCAATTTTTTTTTAGATGTTGCTGCCATAAGAATGCCACATGTCCATTTTCAATAAAATATCTATAAGAGTTTTCGATATATGAAAATAAAATGATTTTCATTTTGTAACTTCAAAGGGCTGTAACTTTTTTTGTGTGCACTATTGTATATAGGTAAGTCAGGTTTAATCAACCTATTTTTGGACCTAGAATCTGTGGTATAATTTATGACCAATCTTTTCGAGACACCCTGCATATGTGGAAATTACTCGATAATTAAATAAAATATTACAAGAAAGAGTTAGCGCTATTAAGAAGAACAAAAAAATACACTTTCTTCAAATAAACATTTTCTGACAGATTGGAACTACTAAAATCGATTATCTATAACAAGAAATCGAACTTCTGACTGATTTGGCAATTTTTAACGTGCCTATGAGTATATATGAGGACATACAGATGAGGACATCACAATGAGGATCGTACAGGATGAAATAGAACAAGTTAACGATTATATATATCTGGGTCAAATTATAAAACTTAACAAGGAAAACCAAACAGCAGAGATCAAAAGACGAGTTAGACTAGCATGGGCGGGATTCGGCAAACTAAGCTACATCCTTAAAAACAAAAGATATCAACGTCTTAAGACCAAGGTATACAATCAATGCGTACTCCCTGTTCTAACTTACAGTTCCCAAACGTGGACGTTTACAAAAGCAAACATGGACAAGATCATAAAAACGCAAAGAGCAATGGAAAAGCAAATGTTGCACATAAGACTAATGGATAAAAAGGGAAACGAGTGGATAAGAGAGAAAACCAAATTAGGGATGTTAGACAAGAAGTTGCAAAATTGAAATGAAGATTTGCCGGACACACTATAAGACAAAAAGAATACCGATGGAGCAAAATTCTCATAAATTGGAGACCATGGGAATATAAACGAAGCAGAGGAAGGCCACAAAAATGAGATGGGCAGATGATGTCAAGAAGCACGTGGGCTCTAGGTGGATAACTGTAGCGACAGACAGAGAAGAATGGAAAAGGATTGGGGAGGCCTATGTCCAATGATGGATCACAATATTGTGCCTTCGTCTTTGATAGTTTCACATGCTATCGAAGCACTGTTGCCAAAGTTTCGCAGAAGTTTTGAAAAACAGTGCTGCTACTATCTCTCCAATTAATATTGATGACGCGCTGATGCCTCTTAATCTTTACAAACGATTTCCGGAGTGGATATCGAAATATCAAGTTTTTGTAAAAATATAATTGTCATTACCAAACTGTGGCTAATCTCGTATAGATACATATAAACATGACATTTAACTTCACATGCCAGAAAATAACAGTTTCAGAACCTTATAGTAGGGGAGCAAAGTATGCTAAATGTGCAGTCACTCGAGCGTTATGGCGACCTATTGGGTTGTAAAGAGTAGGTCCTAAAACCAAAAAAGTTAAGTAAAGTTTTCCATTTTAGTGGGCGCTTGCAATTTTTTAATTTAGTTTTCCATTTCCAACAATCGTTTTTTCCGATTATAACGCCATCTATCAATAATTCGAAAAAATGTTTCGAATAAAAGTTATTTTTACGTAAGGTATCCAAATCTGCAATAAAAAATTGGGGCTCCTATTTAAGATTTTAAAATAACGCCCCACCCCACCTCCGTGGGGGGTCGTGTTTGGTGGCATTCGATAGATTTTTCAAAAATATTGAGTAAGTGTATTTTACAGTTTTTCGATCTGATGTTCATTTCGCGAAATATCGCAGGATTCGTATTTAAAATATTAAATTTACCGCCACCCCTCTCCGTGGGAAGTAGTGTTTGGTATCATTCGATAGATTTTTAAAAAGTATTGAGCACATATTTTTTAGTTTTTCGATCTGTCATTCATTTCGCGAAATATTCGCTTTTTTCTTGTGAAACTTTGGGACTCACCCATTTCCTTACGCCCGGCTCAAATCGTCAGATTTTTGAAATATACACTCTTTTGCATGTACACTTCACGCCAAAAAAAAACTGGTACAACTCTTATAACCGAAAATCGCGTTTTTCAAGTTGTGTAAGTTGATATTGTCAAATGTGTCATTCTAATTTTTAGGGCAACGTTGCCAGTCATTTCAAATAAGTACCCATACATTGATTCGTATTTTATTATAATTTATGAAAATATTTCAATTCAAAAATAATGATAGTTAATAAATCTAGACATAACTTTAATATTATGTTTAAATTAAAATCGAGAAGCGTGATTGGTTTCTCGTAAATTGTACTGTAAATACAAAACTCTATTGAGTTGTTAGATACTAGAATAAACACACGGGAAAAATAAAAAAAATTGATTTGAAATTAATACAATATGAATAACTTCTACAGTGAACAAGTGTGGAATTTAAATATTTATATGTATTACAATTCGAAACTGCTGAAATATTAATATTTTGTCATAGCTCCATTATTATTAATCACTTCCTGTAATTTTCTGGGCACTGAGATATAAATTTTCATCTTCGTCCAAGCTTTCCCAGGTTTCTTCAATGATGGTCAAATTGGTAGTGATAAAAATAATACCTATCTAAAACCTTTATACATTTTTAAACGTCATTTTTTTGTATTTAGATTTAGTGCAATTCCGTTGTCTGTTATGGCAACAACGAAGTAATTCACGAACTATTGTATCCAGTCTGAACACAGGTTTACATTGGGAAAAAAACGTGTACCAGTTTTTTATGACGGGAAGTGTACTTAACTTACCATATCTTAATCTGACAATTTCGAGTTTTTTTAAGGATAGATTTTTTTTTCGGGCCCCCCTTAACGAACTCCCCTGTGTTAAGAGCCAATATATGGTAGAGGTACATCTGCAGGGTACCAGGTTTTTCCCCATATGCTAATCTGACGCGCTCGAGTAACTGCAAAAATCCCCGCTTGGGCTCCCCTACCATTATCTAAGGTACTATTTTTAAAGTATAGTCCGTCCGCTCTAACTTTTCCCATGCGTTACGACTTATTTTCAAACAAATTAAGTCGAAACCTAAAGTGAACCGACCGTCGATGTGTATATATATTTTGTATACTTTATACTATATAGGTATTGTCCAAGTAAAAAATACTGTAGAATAGCTTTAAGCCGGTGAAATATGATATTCTTCAAATATAGATGTTAGGTCAAACGTTTAAGAAGCGGCCCTTTGTGAAAGCATCTGTGTTTTTACGGCCAGACCTCCCGCATATCTATTCACAAGTTTCGTGCAAAAGATTAGTTTTAGTTCGGTAGCTAGCAGTGTATTAGTACTGGAGTGTACGTGTGTTAAGTGATACGAGTGTTTTGTTTGCTGTAATTATTTTGAATATTGGTTTAGTATTTCGTTTGGAGAGTGTCAAGTGTTGATTATTGTAATTTAATTAATGTGAATAGTGATGTGGCGCCCGTGGGATAATGTAAATATCGCGTACGATAACGCTGATATTGTAGAAATTGCCAGTGCTAGTGTGAATGTAATTACTAAAAAAAAAGAGATCGTAAAGAAGATTCGAATGCATTTAAATGCAGAAACACAGCAAGTATGTTTGAATGTATACAAAAATCTACGTACGAAATTCGGCTTCGATGAAACACTATTGGCACAAGCCACCTCTGATTTAACAGAAATTCCACTTTCTACTGTATATAAAATAGTTAAAAATGAACCCTATCATCGCAAGAAACGATGTGACTACAAATTTTCAAGACCTTTAAATCCTTCACTTGTAAAACTATTGAAAACCACAATATACGACTGCTACAAAAGCAATGAAATACCTACAATAGAAATAATAAGAAAGAAATTGGAAACAACCGGTCGAAATATGAACTGCTGTGAGAAAACTCTTCAAAATTGGATAAAAAAAATGGGCTTTAAGTTCAAAAAAATAAATAAACGTCAAGCAATTATGGAAAGCCAAAGAATAGTCAACAGACGTAATATGTACCTAGAAGAAATTACTAAATATAGGCAAGAAAATAGGAGAATTTATTATTTAGATGAAACTTGGTATGATACCCACGATACAGTAAAGAAAGGATGGACAGATGGTTCAAGCATGTGCATACCAGAAATGCCTGCAAATAAAGGCTCGCGACTAATTATTGTACATTGCGGAGGAAGTGAGGGATGGGTTCCGAATGCTTTAAAATTATGTGGGAAGAAAATGGAAGATTGTAACGTTGACTACCACAAGAATATGGAAGCTGACATTTTTGAAGATTGGTTTGAAAACTCGCTGATCCCAAACTTGGAGAAAAACAGCGTAATAGTGCTTGACAACGCTTCCTATCATTCCCGACAACTCACTAAAATACCAAATACATCTTCAAAGAAAGCTGACCTACAAAATTTTTTAATGGAAAATGATTTGTATTTCGAAGATTTTTACACAAAAAAACAACTTATTGAAGTTCTACACACAAAGCAATTTAGAAAATTATACGCTCTAGAGAGTATTGCCGAAAAGCATGGACACACTATATTGAGACTTCCCCCCTACTTTTGTGTTTTCAATCCTATTGAGTTAATTTGGGGACAATTAAAACCAAGTATAAGGCGTTCAAATAAATTTCCTAAATTTGACAAAAAGGTAATTGAGATCATTAAAAAAGAAGTAGCCAATATTACCAAAGTAGACTGGCAGAAAAGAATCGCCAAAGTGATCAAAGTGGAAGAATATTATAAGAAGATTGGGCACTTCCACATTAATGGTGGAAATAAATTTATTATTGAATTGGGCGATGATAGTGACGAAGAAAATACGGAAGAAGAAGAAAATGAGTTAAGTGTATCAGTATTTTTAATTGTTGTGTTGTGTAATTCATTTTCCAAGCATAAGTGTACTAATGAAAAGACTCGGTTAAAAAAATATTTTTAGATTTTGTATTTTTAATAAAAAAAAGAGCGGGGACATGCTTGCATTTTGTGCTGAATTTTAAAGTTTTGAACTGTATACCTAAAGTAATTTTAGATCTAACTGTGTTTTTATAAAGTTCTTTTAGTATCAGTAATTCTAACAATAACAAGATTAATTATAAAAGCTATTCTACATCAGTTATTAATGCAAGCATGCGGTAAGAGGGAGGTCCCTGTGAGGTTAAATGTTATTAAAAAATTGATAAAATTAATTTTAACACATACAATATTATGTCCTGCTTTAACGCTATTTACCTAAGTATAAATAAATATTTTTAACTACATATTTAATTACCAGAAAACACCAGCTGCCGGCCTAATATTAAAGAAGAACAACCCAAAGAAAGCTACAAATCTTACCTATTACACTATATAGATTGCTTGAACTATACTACACACATCAGCGTACGTTTCACTTTAGGTTTTGACTTAATTTGTTTGAAAGTAAGTCGTGACGCATGGGAAAAGTTAGAGCGGACGGACTATATGTATGTTTTACTTCCTTGTTGTGCTACTTCATCAGTTAGTTATATTTATATTTATATCATATATTTATTATTTATTTAAGTAAGTAGCTTTTTTTGTTTGTAACTTAAAAGTGTTCTGTTTTCTTCACTATTCGGTATTATTTTTGTTACTATGTATTTACAATAATTTACTGTTTACTTAAAATTCCAGCACGAGTCTAAACGAGAGGAAAGATTCTGTACGTGCTACCACGCCCAATGGAATCTTCGTGCCTCTTCATATTGAAGTTGATGTTGTCATTGTTAATTTGACTTGTATGTTACATTGCGTGACTTTTGTTGTTTCTAGACACTAAATAAAGTATGCGCATTGTATTATATATTATTATATTATAATACACTACTAATTTCGGTGTAGTTTTTTGAATTTATTGTTTGTGGTTTTTAACTTTTGAAATATTTAAAATTTAAAATTTTTTTTCACTTCAACTCTACGCAGTGGAACTTTGAGAACGCGTTATATGTTATAAAAGCCTACAAAGAACAAACCGTTTTGGCAAAAAGTACGCGCTGATCACAAAACTCGAAAAATAAGGCGTGCCTTTCGAAACTGCTTTTAGTTTCTACTAATCCGGAGTCTTCTAATAATCGACGCTTCTCTTCCAGTTAGGAAGTCCAGCCACATATTATCAATAAACCGTTCAGGAAGAATTTATTCAAAATAATTTTGTTGAAATTTGCTCTGGCCTTTTTGATTCTGATTTCGATTTCCTGGAAGTAATAATTTGTGGAGTTAATCATTGTGCCAAGATATGCATATTTGTCCACTCGTTAGACTTTGATTCCGTTTATTAGAAGATTCTGGTTATTTCTTTGAGTTTTTGATATCATAAATTTTGTTTTCGTCGCGTTAACTATTTAGTTCAGAGAAATAAGGAAAAAAAATATCCTGTTGGTGACACAACCCCCTCCAGGCCGAAACCACATTTTTTTAGTAGTATGGATATCTATATTATTAACCTATATGTTTCCTGCAGTCCATTTTGATAATATACATAGTTATAAACAAATAAAGATAAAAAAACGGTAAATTTTCGCTTTTTTCGTCTATAACCAAAAGTTAAGCATTTTAAACAAATTTGAGGGTGAGAAACTCATAAATTGTATAAAAAGCTTCAATATGGCGTTCGCTGAATATGTCTATCCTTATTGGTTGCTTAGAAAATTGCAAAATAAATCATAAATTTTGAGTTTTTGGTGCTTAAATGAGACTGAGACTTCTGGTCCTTAAATCATACCCTAAATTTCAAAGCAATTGGTCAAATAGTTTAAAAGTTATTTAATTTGTTTATCCCAAATTAATTTTTTTTGCAACGCTATAAGTCAGAAAATGATGAAGTTACACTAATACTTTGGATAGTTTATGAAAGAAGGAGATTTATACTATTTATTTAATTAAAAAAAATGACAAAAAATAATTCTAAATACTGCAAAATTATTTTGCAAAAACATATGAATTAAAAAAGGGGGGCTAACTTCGTCCTTAATTGTCCTAGGATAATTATTTTTCTTTCTAAATGTGTATAAAAATTCAGTCTTTCCAAATATGAAAAAATAATTTTTCTACTGGTAATGGTTAAAAAGTTAGTCTAATTGTTTATAAGTAAGCAAAAAATCGACGTGTTTTTGCAAAATAATTTTACACTGTTTAAAATTACTTTTTGTAATTTTTTTTTAATTAAGTCAATAGTATATATGTTCTTCTTCCATAAACTGTCAGAAGTCTTACCGTAACCTCATAATTTTCTGACTTATAGTGTTGCAAAATAAATGAATTTGGGATAAACAGATTAAATAACTTTTAAACTATTTGACCAATGGCTTTGAAATTTAAAATATAATTTAAGCAGCAGAAGTCTTAGCAATTCATGTAATAAGAAGGTTCTAAGTTAATTTTTACATAAGTTATGAATATTTAAAAAAAATCAAAATTTCTGATTTATTTTGCAATTTTCTAAGCAACCAATAAGGTTAGACATATTCAGCGAACGCCATATTGAAATTTTTTATACGATTTATGAGTCTCTTACTCTCTAATTTGTTTAAAATGCTTAACTTTTTAGTTATAGACGAAAAAAGCGAAAATTTACCGTTTTTTGATCTTTATTTGTTTATAACTATGTATATCATCAAAATCGGCTGCAGGAAACAAAAAGGTTATTAATATAGATGTCCATACTACTCAAAAAATTTGGTTTCTGCCTGGAGGGGGATGTGTCACGAGAAAAATCTTATTTCTCTTGACTAATTTTTCCGTATTCGTTTCCATACTCCAGTGATAGAAATGAATGTAATATTTATTCAACAAAAATTTAGAAAGATAAACAACAGATTATAATAAGTAATAAGCAATGTACAATAATAGTATGTACTTCGCAATTCGAAACACCACCCACTAACGTGGGAAATAAAGAACACAAGCATTAACAAATATGGAATTTAATGACTAACTGTGTTACTAACTACAACTAAATTAAGATCTGGTTAAAGTTGTAGCGTAAAAATCTTATATTTAAACCGCCGATTTAATCTCCAGTTGACACTAGTCCGCGACACACCACACGAGAGCGCTATTACAGTTTAATTGTCACTAATGACACATGAACCAAGGATGTTTTCTCTAGTATTAATAAACTTGATTCATAATAAGCGTTTGTGAAATGTGTATCGTTTAAACTATAAGCTAGACACACAATTACTATACAAAATACGCGAGAGTTAAAAACTGTAAAACAAGAAATGCATCGACAAGAGACTGGTCGAATACTAACAAGATACTTTTTCACTACAAATACGCAACAGTTTTGCATCCAAAACTCTAAACTAATCAAGCTGGTTTGCAATCCGATACTAATTATTTTAAATAACAATTTCAATGCCTAGCCTAGCCCAGGGGTTAGCGGGGAACAACTTCGAAATTTATACAGGGTGATTGATTAGTGGGTTAAAGCTCAATAGATCCGCTATAGTAATAGATAGCAATAAAAGTTAATAACAAAAATTTTAGCCACCTTTGAACTTCACATTATAAAATAAAGTTAGAATGTTACAGGGTGTTCGATAACACAGTGGCAGGCCAAACTTATGTTTTTTTTTAAATGAAACACCCTATATTTTATTTTAAATTCGAAATCCTGTTAACTTATCCCTTATCCATCACCAAAATATAAAGGTTTGTTATGTTATACAGGGTATTTACAAAGTTATAACCAGGCACGTAGCCAGGAAATGTGCTTTACACAACTCAACACAACTCAAATTTTTTGTTAGATTAGACGGTAAGGCAGTGGTTTCCAACCTGTGGTGCGCGCCCCCCTAGGGGGCCGCGAGAGTGTTGCAAGGGGGGCATGCAGCTGTTTCCAAATTCATTTTCTAATACAAACCAAAGAAGTCGAATAGGTGTCAAAAAAATGAATCTACCTATTATCTAATGCTATCTGCATCTATTGGCATAATAGCTATGATGCCCAGTGAATATGCTGATCAACTTAAAATCATTCCACTTGCAGGTAATACGAGGGAAGACGAATATCTGAAGATCTCTGCGATTAATTAATAGAAAAATAAAACTACTTTCTTTCGCGTTGCCAGTAGATGAGGCTACCGATATTCTTAAGGATGCACACTTGATAACATATAATAATATGTAAGATATGTTGTGGAAACTGAAGTTAGAGAAGACATATTATTCTGTAAATTTATTGAATACAATACTCCAGCAATACTAAAGTTGTTAATATCATTGATAATTTTTTTAATGAAAATGACATTCTGTGGGAGAACTGTGTGGGACTATGCACATATGGAGCTCCATCTATGGTAGGAAAAAATGCCAGTCTACAGGCACGAGTTCGAAAGGTGGCTCCTCGTGCAGTTTGGACGAATAGCATGATTCATAAACAATCGCTTGTTTTAAGAGGTATGGGTGAAGATCTACGAACAGTATTTGAAGTTATTATAGGAGCTGTAAATTTTATCAAAAATAGGCCATTAAGAGGAAGGCTTTTCGCAAAATTGTGTGAGGCCATGGGCTCAGAATATAGATCACTTCGTGGATCACTTCTATATTATTGTGAGGCACGTTGGCCTTCTCGTGTCAAAGTACTTCAAAGGGTGTCTGAGCTAAAAGAAGCGATCTCCATATTTCTTACTGATAATAATAGAGAATAAGCAAACTTGTTTTATGACACGAAATTCCTTGCAAAACTTACGTATTTAGTTAATATTCTTCAAAGACGCAGTATTTTAAATAAATCAATGCAACGGTCTCAAAAACTGTGGATAATAAGTTTGAAAAATTTTGACATGTTTCCCACTTCTAAAATTACCTGTCTTGCTCTTGCTGATGAAGTAGAAGAAAGTAACGCTCTTATTAATAATCATTTGACCAGCCTATGGAAGCAATTCTCGTTTTACTTTAATGATCTTGACATATCCAAATATGAATGGATTAGAAACCCGTTTGTGATCGAAAAATATGATGATTTTGGCCTTACGACAGCAGAGCAGGAAATGATAATAGACTTAAGAGTTGAGAATTTGTAAAATTAGATTGTTAAAAAATTAAGGGGGCGCAACAATTTTATTTTTTTAAAGGGGGGCGCAGGTACAAAAAGGTTGGAAACCACTGCGGTAAGGTATTGAAAAGAAATATTCAGAATAAATTTTAGATACATATGCAAAATTTGAAAAAAACTATTTTAACCCTAGAATACTAATACAGTCATAAAATATACGACGCCGAATTATTTTTTGCGATATTTCTCAGCAACGCAAAATCCCAAGAACTTGGATTCCACAGTTCTTTAGTAGATAAACATTGGTGTATAAACGTCAGTTAAATTTTGTGCGGAACTGTGTGAATTAGGTATTCTGTCGTAAATACCTAATACGACGCTTTAGTGTTAACGATAGTACCTAACATAAGCCGTCTATGTACGGGCATAAAGATTGCTATGCTTTGCGATTCATTCTCCAAATACATGATTGATGCTAGTCCCTATCTTGACAAAAACTTTGATACCGGAAGATTACATCTTACAAATTTTTATATGAAGGAATTGACAAAATCGGTCCATGGTAGCAACCGTAACATTACCATGGATACTGTGTTTTTTAAGGAATGATAAACATATACTCCATCTAATTTACTTACCGTTGCACGTCATCCGCGTCATAGCCCGTGACGTCACATGATACCAACACGAAATATTTAGGCGGTAGGTGTGTTCTTTTTTAGAATCACTTTGTCGAATACACTGGCATTACAGCCACTAGACATATTTTATTATATACGCGTAGAAATAATATTTAAAGATTTCTATTAATGTCAACTTAAAGAAATACACGATAATATGTTTCATTTAATTTGTATAAATAAATGGATTATAAAGCGTTTTTATGAAGCACATTTGTTCGGAATACACTGTAACTATAATCGAACGCAGGTGATCTTTTGGCATAAATTGGTAACATTTATTTGACAGTTGCGGTGAAACTTCATATTTGTTTATGTTCTTTACTATAAGTATTTGTTTCATTATATTTACTGTTTTTATTATGTACTTTAACGTAAGATTAAAACTTAATTCTTTCTATTTCTAAAGTTTTTATTTATTTACATTGAATATTAATTTCTTTTGCTGTATAATCCACTTCCGCAAAAATTGTGTGATATATTTGATTTAAAATGAATTCAAGAATTTTTTGTAATTGGGCAACAATGTCAACTTAGATCTCTAACGTAGATATTGACGTGCAACGGTAAGTAAATTAGATGGACTGTAAGTACTATTAATCGTATGTGATACACTGCCATAATTCGCACAAAACAAATAGGAAGACATTTTTTCACTCTCACTCTCAGTTTATGTTTGATTTGGGCAAAAGCCTTATTGCTGAGTCCTAGATGCGCAAAAGATTAAATATATCAAATTTACGGTGCAATATTGGACAGGACATAAACGAAATTCTAACGATACAATCAGTTTCTAATTTCTCAACCGAATAATCCTATCGAAAGAAAACGGACGTAGTATGCTACTTATGCCCTAGCCGTCTAAGAAGAATGACTACAAACTTTTGTGTACAGTGAGCAATCTGCGGACAAATATTTTTAAATTTAAAATATTTTAAACATGTAAAACTTACATTTAAAAAAAATTCAAATTACTTTTACTAAGTGCAAGATAGAATGTACTGAGTCGGAATGTTGAACGGAATTCTATATTTTGTTAGTAGTCACTAACATCATCAGGGACGATAAAATGATATTAAAATTACAATTGTAAAAAAATTAGGTATTAAAACTAGGGTAAGCTATAACATCTACATATATGACGACAATCTCACTCTAGTAAGTTGTTTTTAATACCTAATTTCACCATTGTATCTTTAATATCATTTTAGCGTCCCTGACGATGTTAGTGACTACTACCGAAATTTAGGATTCCATAGAAAAGTGTACACCTGGTCTTCTATAAAAAGTAAACGGTAAAAGATTTGAAATGCTGATAGAATAGGTACTTTCGTTTTTGGTAAATCTGATGTTTAAATTGGATATAAGTTGATCCGTACACTGAATAAAACCATAAATAATCCTAGTAAAAAATGATAATAATTTCGTTCACTTTTTCAAAAAAATAATACCTAATACCCTGGAGATAAACTTGCTGCCTTCGTACTAAAGCCGAGACAGTTTTGGGAGGGGTCCGGACCTCATGGACCCCTCTCTTGGCTACGTGCCTGGTTATAACCAATTTTATATGAAAATCGTAACAAGTTCAACTCCCTGTATAAATAAAAATAAGCAAAACAGCAATGGTTTATTAATGCCATATTTTTTTACAGTCGGAAAAATGAAAGAATACCCATGAACGATCACATAAATCACTCATTTTGTATTTGATGTCTTTTTCTATAAATAACAAACGCTTGTTATAGAAAAAGACAGCAAATACAAAATAAGTGGTTGATGTGATCGTTCATGGGTATTCTTTCATTTTTCCGACTGTATATATTGTCAAAATTTTCAAGAATGACTGACATTACTAATTTTCTTTATATCAAATACAGGGTGAGTCAAAACGCAAGTACAATATTTTCTCAGTAATTTTAAATAGAACACCCTGTATTTTATATTACTATTGAAAAGTACCATTATCGTACTTTAATTTTTAGATAACATTCTCTATGTCTAAATTTATTAGTTTTCGAGATATTTTCATTTTTCAATGGGCCAGTAGCGTGGCCACCCAAATCACCAGAATTTAATAAACTAGACTGATTTTTTTGGGGTTACGTTAATAATGAAGTTTATAAAATACCTCCAACAACAAGGTATGAGATAAAAAATAGAATACAAAATGTATTTCGATGTGTTAATTTACAAATGCTTCGTAGAGTAAGTAGCTCATTCAATGATCGTTTTCAGGCGTGTATAAATGTGTTAGGAGGTAATTTTGAACACCTTATGTAATTAAATATTAAAAATATTTTATTAAAAGTAGCTTCTAATTTTTTCAAACATGTTTTTTTTTGTAAAATGTATTACTGATAAATTATTTTTCGTTCTTTATTTGTTACATTGTTACATTTACATACAAAAGTAGTGGTTAATTGTTTTCACAAAATAGTCCATTCGTTCACGGTTTTTGCTCTAAACTTTAAAGAACCGCTGGATTGACATGAAATTTGGCATACGCATAGCTTACATGTCAAAGAAAAAAAGTGATATTGTGCCGATGTGTGCTTTTGCCCTGGGGGTGACTTTCACCCGAAATGGATAAAATGACTAATTTTAAGTAACTTTTGTTCTGTAGAGCTTTTTCGCCAAGTCAACACTTTTCGAGTTATTTGCGAGTGAATATGTTAATTTTTCAACAAAATAACTACATTTTTAGACGGTTTTTCGCAAATAACTCAAAAAGTAAGTATTTTGTCGAAAAAAACGTTTTTAGCAAAAATATAGCCTGTAAAAACGTAAAAAAAATGGTGTACGCGTTAGGTCTTTGGACCTCGTAAAACCAGAGTTATAGCCAATAAAAAATATATTCATATTCACCAAATTTCAAATAGAATACTTCGAAGTGAAATATCCAAAAAATTAAGCACTTTTAGGGGGAAAACCCATTATAACCTTTTTAAAGTGTTTAAAAAAAGATTTATTTCTGTTTTTATAAAAAGTTTCTTGCATTAAATTTAAGCAAGTTACGCTCAAAATAAAGTTGGTCGCTTTTGTTTTGGCAAAAAAAATCGGGAAGACCACTACCTAATTAGCAACTTAAATGAAATTAATCGTTACCGCTCCACAAATTATTTAATTTATATCTTGAATGGGTTGCATGTGAGAGTTCATTTTAAATGAAGTAAAAGTCAGACTTACTCTCAATCTTTATTATAACTTCCGACGACCGGTTTCGCTCTTTAAACTTTGTAGAGCATCTTCAGGTCAAAGGTAACAAGTTACAAAATGCTACAAATAAAAACCAGAATTAGAACATTGTCTGGTTGTAAAAGATGCTAAAGATCCATATGATCAAGCCAATGTTGAATAACATACATAAAAGTAGCGAAATAGCATACCAATGCACATGAAAGCATTCTTGGGGGTGGTGATACAAAACTTCCCTCAAACGCGACAACATGCGCAGAAGTATGCTATACATAATCATGCAATCATAACGTGTCGTACTTACATTCGGATACAAGGAGCCATCAACTCAGTTTTCATTATCATGATGTTTCTTTTAAAGTTATGTTAACGGGTTAACATAACTTAACATAACTTAACCCGTTAACATAACTTTAGAAGAAACATCATGATAATGAAAACTGAGTTGATGGCTCCTTGTATCCGAATGTAAGTACGACACGTTATGATTGCATGATTATGTATAGCATACTTCTGCGCATGTTGTCGCGTTTGAGGGAAGTTTTGTATCACCACCCCCAAGAATGCTTTCATGTGCATTGGTATGCTATTTCGCTACTTTTATGTATGTTATTCAACATTGGCTTGATCATATGGATCTTTAGCATCTTTTACAACCAGACAATGTTCTAATTCTGGTTTTTATTTGTAGCATTTTGTAACTTGTTACCTTTGACCTGAAGATGCTCTACAAAGTTTAAAGAGCGAAACCGGTCGTCGGAAGTTATAATAAAGATTGAGAGTAAGTCTGACTTTTACTTCATTTATTTAATTTATGTTGTGTTTATATGATCTGTAAGTTTCATCGTTTCAAAGTGCTTATATTGTAAAACATTTGGTTTTAAAGTAAAATTTTTAAAAATTTTAATTTTGAAAAATATCCTTTTTTATAAAATAACTTAAAAATTGTAAGAGATACCAAAAATCTCGAAAAACAAAAAAGTCAGAATTGCTTTTCTGAATATCATGTATTTTTTTGTTTTTCTGTTAGACAAAAATTGATTGAGATTTGGTGTTTCTAAGTTTGCATACATTCGTGATCAGTGACTCGTTCAACCCCTTTTAACTACAGCCCTTTCAAAAATAAGGACTTTGAACTGATGAAACTTACAGATCATATAAACAATACATACACGAGTCAAGAAACTTGTGAGGTCGTAACGATTAAGTTCATTTGAGATACTAATTAGGGGGTGATTTTCGCGATTTTTTTAAGAAAAAAAAAGGGATTAACTTTATTTTGAGCGTAACTCGTTTACTTTTGATGCTAGAAATTTTTTTATAAAACAAAAATGAAGCTTTTTTTAACACTTTAAATAAGTTGTAATGAGTTTTCCCCGAAATGTGCTTTATTTTTGATTTTGGTTATTTCACGTTAAAGTATTCCATTTGGAATTGGACGAATATGAACCTATTTCTAATTAGCTATAACTCTGCTTCTACTAGCTATAGAAACGTGATATATACACCATTTTTTTAAATTTTTTACAGGCTATATTTTTTGTTAGGAATGTTTTTCGACAAAATACGTACTATTTGAGTTATTTGTAAAAATCCGTCTAAAAGTGTGGTTATTTTGTTCTCTATAGAACAAAAGTTACTTAAAATTAGTCAGTTTATCAATTTCCGGACTTACTTTGGACGAATACTTTTTCACCCCCAAGAGGGGGTGAAAAGCACCCCCGGGGCAAAGGCACATATCGGCACAATATCACTTTTTTTCTTTGACTTGTTAGCTATGTGTATGCCAAATTTCATGTTAATCCAAGCTGTTCTTTAAAATTTAGAGGTTTTGCAATATTTTACCGTTAAAGAACGTACTAAAATGTTGTATTTTGTGTTTGTGTATTTTTTTGTAAAATTTATTACTATTTTTAATTTGTTACATTTACATAAAAAAGTAGTTTTGAATTGTTTCAAAAATGTTGCATGTTGCGGTTGCGTTTTTTTTTTTGTAAAATGTATTACTAATAAATTATTTTTATTTCTTTATTTGCTACATTGTTATATTGATTACCGGATTGATAATCAGTAATCGTCAATTGTCAATTCAGTCATGGCTTACTTAAAAACTAGATCACTTTAGACACTTAAAATAATTTGCTCTGAAAAATTAAAATATCTCGAAAACTAATAAATTTGGACATAGAGAATGTTATATAAAAATTAAAGTACGGTAATGTTACTTTTCAATAATGATATAAAATACAGGGTGTTCCATTTAACATTACTGAGAAAATAATATACTTGCGTTTTGACTCACCCTGTATTTAACTCACCCTAATTGTTAAAAATTTTGACAATAAATAAAAAAATATGTCATTAATAAGCCATTGCTGTTGTGCTTATTTTTATTTATACAGGGAGTTGAACTTCGATTCAAAATTGGTTATAACTTTGTAAATACCCCGTATAACATAACAAAACTTTATATTTTTGTGATGGAGAAGTTAACAGGATTTCGAATATAAAATAAAATATAGGGTGTTCCATTTAAAAAAACATAAGTTTGGTCTGCCACTGTGTTATCGAACAACCTGTAACATTCTAACTAATTTTGTAAAGTGAAGCTCAAAGTTGGCTACAATTTTTGTTATTGACTTTTATTGCTATCTATTACTATAGCGGATCTATTGAGCTTTACCCCACTTATCAATCACCCTGTATAAGTAAGTAGGGAAAACCACACTTTTTGAATATTTGATAACAGGGATTTCTTAGGTATCTACAAGTTGTCAATGGTTAAAAACATCTTTTGAATGCGTTATACCCGGTATTTCTTGGGAATGTGCTCTGGAAAGTTAATCGGTAGGTTTTATGAAAGTAGAAATTATTTGCTACCAGTGGCGTAGCAACACTATTTTGGTCACCAGGTATTTTTGAAGATCTTCAATACTTGCGGCTAAGGTGACAGTGCCATCCGCGTAAGATCTAATATTGTTAATAGGACCATTAAATCACCTTGCACTGGGATCTTCTCACTACCTGACTGGTAAACCGCCACAGTCAGAAATACGATTATAACGCTTCAACCTATTCTTGCAGCCGGCCTATTTGATGTGGCTTAGCGGCAATGGTCAGTATAAATAAATAATTGGGTTTTGGATTTTGTTTATTCTCGTCGAAGATTTTGAAATGCAACAATTCTCTACAATAATATTAATTGGAACAACTGCATTATTTAAGCATAACAAATTGACCAATATGATAGTATACACTGTTGACTTAATAGGATAAGGAAGGAGTTATAGAATTGGAACACAATAGACATTGGTTATTTCCATTTTGGTTATCTCCCGACTAATACTCTCTTCTAGTAAAAACTGTTCCTTTTTTAGCGTTTTTTTTTAGATTAAACCGGAATCCTTTATCTCGGAAACCAACAAATATACAATCTACTTCTACTAGCTGATGTATATCTCTGGTTGAACATTAACTAAATTAGTTAAGTATGATATCCGTAGTACTGGCGAATTGAAATTTGAAGACATGGAATATTGTAACACATATTATCTTTTTTTATTGCATAATATTTGAAAATAATAGTTAATATCTGTTTATGTTGAAATCAAATTAATTAGTTTCTACTAATGATGCAATATCAATTAGTAATTATGATGTTAAAATTAACTTTAGGAATACTCATGTAATTTATATTGTTGTATAGATACGATAATTAAATTAGCAGAGTAGAACGTATATATGTATGTTATAATGATAACATATATTGTAGTTCAAATGTGTATTAATTAAAGCCCTACTCAAATGCTTACGCATTAGTTTCTGTCACAATTTTGAATGCTTTTAGACAGCTCTGTTTAATAGTTACTTTGCGTCGCTTGTATATCGCTTTCACCCCTTCATGCTAACTGGCAAAGTATGAAATGCCACTTTATCTACGCTTTAAGTGTAACGTATATAACGAGCGAATTATATAATTTGTTGCGTATCCATTTCCCTATTTCGCATTTCTCTTTGCCACCCCTATTTACAGTTGATGCATTAAAACCCTTGTTTTTGCACATATTCGGCTTTAATCTGGGCCCTGATTTGCTTTTACAATGACGTTAAATTTTGAAACAACGAACGTGAGATTCAAATTAAGTTTGTGCGAACCCCTAGTCGTAAATATCTTTGCAGAACGTTATCTTCTTGCGGTTGACGCCCCCTCTCTGTTATCAAGCGTGGTTGATGATGGCTCGTGTCTCTTCTCATCCATTGTCATTGCCATAGTGGAAACGAGTAACACGCGAATGGCGTACATCATAGTGACAGCAAACATTCGTGAAAAATACGATACTATTCTACGAAGAATAACGTACATATCGTAGTATAAAAGACCGTTTTCGATATCGATTTTTCTTACCGTCGGCGTCGTTTTATCGGTTTGGAAGTCAGAATGTCAAAGACAAAAAATTAAAATTTTAATACAAATAATTTCTATTTATTTCTAAGTAAAAAAATTGTGAAAAACATCCCACAACAAAATAGTTTCAGAACCAAAAATGCAAAAGTTTCATCCCTATAAAATGCAAATATTTAAGTAGGTATATTATAGGTAACGATGATTTAAATAGAAAATAGTTGTGTGAACTGATAAATCAACGGCATACATTTCTTTCATGTAAGCCGCCTGTTTAAATTCATTGTAGAGCAGTCATTTTTCTTAGTGAAGGTACATCTTCCATTTCTTCATGATACCCATTCCAGTATTCTAGAAACCTGTACCATTATGTACACACCTAGTGGATGGGTACCTACCAACTGTCACTTGAAGTGTCACTTGGTAATATTCAAAATGTGAGTGCCACCTGCGATCTATTGGCTAACAGTCATGTAAGATATAATTGACTGTTTCAGGTTCTCTGCTATACTGAATTCGCTTTACCGAGATTCACTTTGACACATTCGGAATAGGAAACATACAACACAAAAATTCCTACCTCACACTATTAACTGCTAAAATCAACTTAATCTTTCATTAAAAAAAGAAGAATTTTTAGAAATAGTGGGAGTGTCTACTAATCTCATAACATTTTGTGGAGTTTATTTCTACAAAATATTTTTATTTTGTACCATTTTCTCATTTGCTATCAATACATTATAATGGTGTAAATAAATAATTATTGGTTGGCGTAAGGTTTATGTTATTTTTAAGTCTGTTTACTATTAATAATATTGGCTATGAGCAGGTGCGTTGGTTGTGTAGTAATTTCCAGTCACTTCTGACAACTGAACTTCCCAAAAAAGAAATTACTAACGTCAGTGTCAAAGTGAATGTCGATAGAGCGAATTTAGTATACCGAGTCTGCAGCTTGTCTCCATGGAACAGTCCCATTATATGCAGGTGCCCCCTGACTGTCGCAAGTCCAGTAAGGAAGTCCAGATTGTCAATGTAAATAAACAAGAATTTCTGTTATTGTACTGACAAAAACCCGCAAATTTTTCGGAAACCGCATAGACAATCTTCACAAAAGTTAAATATATGGGCCAATATTCTCTGAAATGTTGAAATGCGATTGTTGGCAGGCAAAACTTAAGAGGAAACAGTAGCGATCAACAGGTAGCAAAAACGCGTTCCAAGATTGCGGCTGTAATTTTGAATATTTTTTGGAGATATTTGGCACACGTGTTCGTAATATAATAAAGAATGGCGGTACAGAGCCCAATTTGAAAAAAATATTATTATGTGGAAATTACTCTGTAATTAAATACAACATTAAAAAAACGAGCCTGTACCGCCATTAAGAAGAACAAAAAAATACACTTTCTTCAAATAAACTTTTTTATCCGATGCCTAGATTTTGTGTCATTTTGGAACTACATACCAAAATTTTTTATTTCATTAGTAGTTCCAAAATGACACAAAATCTAGGCATCGGATAAAAAAGTTTATTTGAAGAAAGTGTATTTTTTGTTCTTCTTAATGGCGGTACAGGCTCGTTTTTTTTAATATTGTATTTAATTACAGAGTAATTTCCACATATTAATATATTTTTCAAATTGGGCTCTGTACCATCATTCTTTATTATATTACGAATACGTGTGCCAAATATCTCGAAAAAATATTCAAAATTACAGCCGCAATCTTGGAACGCGTTTTCGCTACCTGTTGATCGCTACTGTTTCCTCTTAACAGCCCAAATCTTACTATGGTTAAGGATTATTACTTATTATTATAATTATTACCATGGATCCACTTATAACTATCGAGCTGAAAACTCAAATTGATGCGGAAACTAACCTAGTCTTACATGGTTAGGTTCTCACTATTTCGTTCCCGTTTAACTGTTATAAAATGAGAAATTTTTAAATATAAGCCAAGCAATTAAATGGCATTTAAGATCACCAGACTTAAATCCTATAGATCTCTATTTTTGGGGATATCTTAAATGTGTTGTTTATCAAAAACATTGCAGATGTCTAGCTGTATACAGTCTGCAGATGTAAATAACGTTCATTTGTGGGGTTCGTGCAGTAGAGACGTCCTGGGACTGGTCTTCTTGTGTATCCCCCACTTTCTCTATTCGCGGTGTGCAAGTACTTGGAAGGGGAAACGAGAAACGACCCTGCGCGAGTCGCGGAGAAATATTGCAACTATCTTAAATAATTCATATTGTCAATTGAAATTGTCAAATTGACGTATATTTCATACCTTCTGTCAATGAAGCAGAAAAATTATATATTGCTCCACAATATTGATATGATATGCAATTATTATATAAAGGTAAATTTAATTAATTGTATTTTGCTTGCAGTACTGCATTTTAATAACTAATTTTATTTACTACATACAATTGTTGATGTTTTCATAACATAACCTGAATCTTATTTTTTCTTCTTATTATTTTTTTGGACTATGGCCTTGACAATTATCCAGTAACCAGGACTAATATAATTGGCCAATATACCTAATTAAAAGTGCGAATAATAGTACAGAGCGTAGAAATAGGGGTCGCTTTGCCGAACTTGCACGGTCCCAATACCTTCTTAAAGCTCTTGAAACGCTGGATTGGTAGATTCCCATAACATCAGCAAAATGTTGCTCCAATCTTCCATCTCTAATTAAACCTACAATTTGAGCTGCTTGTTCTGACGTTATATTACTCATTTTTTTTTGTAAGAACGCATTTACTTAGTGAAAACTCAAATTCTCAAACCCAAATGTTCAAAATAAATATTCTCTTTTTACTCTGGGCTAATTAGCAAAAACAAGGAAAAGTTATTTACCAGCAATTTTATTGCTGGAATCGAATCTTATGATTGTATATATTAATAATATAGGTATGCAAAGTCCGCAGATAGTGTGCTACTTTTTTATATACAAAATGGCGCCCGAAAATCGTGTCTTTTTAAATTTTGCTCCATATCTCCATAGATTTTAACTTTACACCAAAAACACCCAAATAAAAATTCACCGTAATTAAATTCTGCATAGAGACGTGTTTTTCCCGATTTACTTCGATGAAAACTTTCCCCGGAAAATGCGGGTTTTTCCAACAAAATCTCTAATTTTCAACTAAAATTTTATATAAGTAATTGTTTATCAATAATTAAATAACTTGATAATATAAGAGATATTTTCGTATAGATTATAATTCCAGAAGCCGATGCAAATCGAATGAACAGTTTAGCAACAATTGAAATGTTAATTAAAAATTTACGATCGCTATAATAACCACAATAAGTATGATACATAAGAATAACTATTATAGTTTCTGCCCTTGTGGGATCGGTACTCACCGGAGGGACCGCCGACGTTCGGATACAATTAGCGTCTCTTTGCAAAGACAATGACGTCGACTTTGCAAAGTAACAAGACACTTACTCAACATACACACTACACATGACACTAATACTCATGTTGTGACTGGCTGAATGACATAAAGTCCATGCCATTAAAAAAAGAATAACTATGATTTTTGTATAAAAAGACACTGTACCTAACTAATGTACTTTACAGAATTGAATTTTTGTTTCACTTTTTTATTTTTGTCCTCTTTCTCCACACCAATTTTCATATCTTTAAAATACTGATAACATATACTATTATAATAAAAACTATCGATATTACGAGTGAAAATTGCCAAAAATAGCAAAATTCCAATCAAAAACTAGGTTTGAGAAAATGTAATCTCAAAGTTCAAAATCGGTATACGGTAAAAAAATGCATTTCCTCGGCTTCCCATGAAGCAATTTTCTTCATTTTTTTTTGTTCCCAAGTAACTCGAGTAGAGCCATCTAACTAACGCATTATTAAATGTCAAAGTTACTTTTGTTTTGTTATAATAGATTAATTTATTTATAAGAAAAGAAAACTACATATTTTTTTCCAGTTGTAGACTTTTTTTAGATAAATTTACTACAAGTGTAGCTTTTAACTTTAAAAACACAAATATTCTCATTTGAAAGCTGTATAATTATTTAAACAATCTTTATTTAAACAAATTAAACATTTTTGTTATAATAAACAAATTAATTTATTAACAAAACAAAAGCACCTTTGACATTTAATAATGCGTTAGTTAGATGGCTCTACTCGAGTTATTTAGGAACAAAAAAAATGAAGAAAATTGCTCCTTGGGAAGCCGAGAAAATGCATTTTTTTAACGTATACCGATTTTGAACTTTGAGATTACATTTTCTCCAACCTAAATTTTGATTGGAATTTTGCTATTTTTGGCAATTTTCACTCGTAATATCGATGTTTTTATTATAATAATATATGTTGTCAGTATTTTAAAGATATGAAAATTGGTGTGGAGAAAGAGGACAAAAAGAAAAAAGGGGATGGTTCGAAAATTATGATCCTATTGTATCTTTGCCGTAAATGCCGATCAGCTTTGACCGGTTGTATCTCAGGAACCACTTATCAGAATTAAACGTTTTTCTTTTAACCCTTTCAGTCACAACTTTTTTTGAGCTATGGGAAAATTCTCATATTTGGTATATAAAATAAACTATTTTTGTTGATAATTTTAACATCATTTTTTTTGATATGTCATATGTCACTTGGCATATGACATGTCCATGTTGATGGACATAATGACTTGAAGCAAAATAAAATAAACCTGAAGATTTTAGAAATTTATTTGAATATCATTAGAATGACGAAATAAACAATATTCTTTGTAAATAACGAATTAATCATTTTACATGAAATTTAAAAAAACAGTTACGACCGCTTACAAAACATAAGTGAACATTACATTTCACGCAAAATGTATGTGATTTTCCCTTACAGTTCTCCATTTTGCAACGTGTACTATCTTTTTTTTCATCTATTTTCGGAAAATGTCCATAGCTGTCGAACCGTAATTCAATATATGGCCTTGCTTCAGTTTTGGTTTTTTTATTATTTGTTGTACCAGTATTTTCTTGACCAGATGGTCTGCCTCTCTTTGGTGGAACCTTATGTAAAATGAGGTGTTGCCCAATACTCATTCTGAAGTCCCACAAATCCAGGATTTTATTGTGTTGTACGCCTAGCAGTTCATCTTGATTTCTATATTCCAACCACGAATTTACTATCGCCATATCTATAGCATGTGTTATCATACGTACAGTCCATTTTCTGGATCGTCTGTAGGATCTGTAAACGCTCAATAAAAAATCTAACTTATCAACACCACCCATGTTGGAATTGTAAAGCGATATGGCTTCCGGTCTAGATACATTTATATACTCTTTCGACGTCTTATCCCATCTCTGGCACAAATCCATTTTTCCCGCTGCAACAAAATTTGAAGCCACTAAAACTGGTTTATTGTCGAACCATTTTGTAATCACAATTCCATCTTCACTAACCGCTACATCAAAACTACCTCTACCATTTTTTTTAGATCTTTATCAGATGTTAGTTCTGGTCCAAAAAATCGGTTTATTCTAATTGTTCCGACAGCCATAATAGATTTATTGTTCAACCATTGAAAGAGGTGATAAGAACTAAAGAAATTATCAAAGTATAAACCGTGATGAGTTTCTTCAATTCTCTCAACTAGCTGCATCACAGTTCCAGCTCCTTGTCCAAACTGTGCATAATTTTCTTTTATTTCCGTTTCAGCACCTTGATATATGATGAAATCGTAAATGGTACCAGATTGTCCAGCCAATATCCATAATTTGATCCCCCATTTTTTCGGTTTATTTGGGAGGTACTGCTTGACATTGATCTGTCCCTTGAATGGAACAATTTGCTCGTCAATGCACAAATTTGTTTCGGTTTGAAGTTCCCTACAACGATTTCTAATGGAATTATATATTTCTCGGACTTTCCACATGCGATCTGTTTCGTCACCTCTTGCTGTTACATCTACTAAGTGAATGGTATTGCGCAACTTAGAGAAGCGATTGAATGTCATATTATCTTTTACGATTGAAATACCTGTAAGCTGGGACCAATACAGTCTTGCTCTTGGGAATTTTAGATTTCCCATAATAATGTGAATGCCTACAAATCGCTTTATTTCTTCTTTATCTGATGGAGAAAACCGAGCAATATTTTTTTGTACGGCATATAAGTTAGTCATTTCTGAAATCTTCTCAAACAGAGCATCAGCTATGTATTTCATAAAATATTCAATAGGAGCAGGTAATTCATCAACTTGTACTTCTTCTGGAACAAACCACTGTACTGGCCTGGTAAGATAGGTAATATTTTTTTTCCAACAAACATCTTTCTTATTTGTGAGTTTGAACTCTTTACAAAACTCTAGCAGTCTCTCCTTTGCAATTGTTTGTTTTTCAGTGGTTTGGTTGGAATTTTCTTTGGTTTTCATGCCCTCAGACATTGGTTGTTCTGTAGTCACTTCATTGGGATATTCTAGATTTTCTAACTCACCTCTTTCTGTTGACTTCTGTTCTTGGATCAATCCGTCAAAAATAGTTTCCTCAATATCTTGGATATCATCGCCAAATTCTGAGGAAACGTCATTTAGATCCGCAATACTGTTGGCGTCATCAGCATCTGACAAACGTAATATTTCTGAGTCATCGTCTTTCATGAGTAAATCCAGAAGTTCATCCTCAGTCAAGGGTCGTGACCATCTCTTTTCTTTACTAGTTGACGGTAAACTTTCCATTTTATGGATATCTAAAACAACACGACCTTGCTAATTTTTATATGCATAAGTATACCTAAGTCATTTTGTCCATCTACATGGACATATAAATATACACCACTTTATAAGATATTTTCAGTCAACAGTTTGATACATAATATAAACACACTATACTAATGCTCTTTACTTACCCAAATCAGCAGGTATTTGTACGAAAAAACAAGTTTATTCAATAGAAATCGTTCCAATAACAAACAGGTGTTTTCACCACCACGACAGCGTGCTAAATGCAACCTGTTTTGCGTTTTATATAGCTTCACAAATCGACTAACAGATGGCTATCAATGTATTCAATGCTTTTCTTATGCATGTACCCACACATGGGCAAAATGATTTGGGCGATAATAACCATCGATGTTTTAAGAGAATGCTTTGAAAATCGATGTCCATCGGTGTGGACACGATGACTGAAAGGGTTAAAAGAAGAGTCCTATCGCTTTTTTACCAATACCGTTTTCATGATTTAATATAATTTAATATTTCCCGAGATATTCTATTTGTTTATAAGCCAAAAAATTGTTTATAATTTTAAAATATTCCTGAGACCGCTTAAATAGTCCAATTTTAATTCTGTAAAGTACTTTAGATAGGTACAGTGTCTTTTTATACAAAAATGATAGTTATTCTTATGTATCATAATTATTGTGGTTATTATAGCGACCGTAAATTTTTAATTAACAATTCAATTGCTGCTAAACTGTTGATTCAATGTCCATCTGCTTCTGGAATTATAATCTATACGAAAAGAGCTTTTATATTAGCAAGTTATTTAATTATTGATAAACAATTACTTATCTAAAATTTTAGTTAAAAATTAGAGATTTTGTTGGAAAACCCCGCATTTTCCGGGGAAAGTTTTCATCGAAGTAAATCGGGAAAAACACGTCTCTATGCAGAATTTAATTACGGTGAGTTTTTATTTGAGTGTTTTTGGTATAAAGTTAAAATCTATGGAGATATAGAGCAAAAATTGAAAAAAACACGATTTTCGGGCGCCATTTTGTTTATAAAAAAAGTAGCACACTATCTGCGGACTTTGCATACCTATGTTATTAATATATACAATAATAAGATTTGATTCCAACAATAAAATTTCTGGTAAATAACTTTTCCCAAAAATGGCCTATTCTCCGATAATCTGCCCAGACTGTTTGGTTTTTTGGCAAAAACACGCTTCAACTTGAAATGTTATGGATTTGTAGACACCTAAAGGAGACGATAGACGAGTATTATAACATTCTGCTAAAAATTGAAAATTATTTTTAAACTTTTTTTCTGTTTCAAAAATTATGCGATGCTTTTTGTGATTAGTGTATATGTTACAGTTCAAGTTGATTACCAGTTAGAGTTGACTATTCCTAGTTAGAGTCAACACCAACTAAAACCAGAAGTAAGAGTTGATTTAAAAAATTTAATTCAACTGTTACTAGTTGAAGTAGACTCTTCCTAACCAGTGTTAGTAAAAGTAGATCGCGGGAAAAATGGAATCAACTCTTACCAGTTTGACTTGACTATTCCTGGATCGATTCAATAAATGAAGATTATACGAGTATAATCTCACGTGCTTTTTTGATGAGTGGGCGTCTCTTTGTTTTGACCGTTTCAACTACTTTCACGATTTGAACATATCCAGTAAGTAACATTTAATTTCTAGAATCGGTTGTTTGTCTGAATCAACTCTTAGTAAATGACATGCGAAAGAGTATACTTTTTCTAAACGTCTACTTTTACTAGTAAATGTTGAATTTTATATTTATAATCAACTTTTACTAAAACCAGCCATTTGAGTTGACTCTAACTAGGAATAGTCAACTCCAACAACTCCAACTGGATAATCAACTTGAACTATAACATATAACATGTTACGGTAAACGTAGATAATCTGGTTATTGTACACAATTACCGGTAATTGTATACAATTACCAGAGTCGACGGTAAATGTAGGAAATATTCTTCAAAAACCCTTTATTTCCTACTTTTACCGCTAATTGTATACATTTCCCAGAGGATCTTGGTACAAGTAAAAAATTCAAATTATAACGATCGACATCAACGTCAAACTACTGTCAAAGTGTAAAGACGCATTTCAAAGTTCCTCTCGAAAATTTAAATTTATTAGCAGTTTTTATTAGTTAAATCCGTTAAATTTTCTTTTTTAGTTTCGTTAATTTAGTTATAGTTTAAGTTTTATATAAATATAAGTCAGTTTTAGCGTTCGAAACGATTAAATCTTGATGAGCGGACACGGTGACGGTGACCCTCCCGATCCCGGAGAGGACGAATTTTACAAGTTTAGAGAAGAACAGAATAATAATATGGAAATAACAGCGGTTTCAGGTATCGATAATATTAATAAAAATGTCAATAGCAGCTCAAACGTAAGTAAAAATCAACTTCATATTTCGTCAAACTCGTCCCAAATAAATACAAATGACATTAGAACTACCTATAAATATTTACAAACTGACACAGGTCCTTTTGAAGTAATAATTGAAAATAAAAGTGATTTACGTCTAAATGCGATAAGGGTTGGTGATATAATACTAAAAAATTGGCCGGAACTGGATAATAAAATAAAAAGAATTGATTTGGCAGGAAAACATCGAGTAAAAGTAGTTTTTGGAGAGTCAAAATGGGCCAATTTTTTAGTAGATCAAAATAAATCAAAAAGGTTTACTGAAAATAAACTTGAGGCTTATGTACCTAAATTTATGATTCATCGTCAGGGTATTTTAAGGGATATTGATAGAGACATTTCAGATGAGGAGTTAAAAAATAAAATTAAAGCCTATGACTACCACTGTAAATTTACAGTAGTAGAAGTCTAAAGATTAAAAAGGAAAATTGTTGAGAATAATACTACGGTATATGTTCCAACTAAAAGTATAATTGTGACTTTTAGGGCACAAAGTTTACCTAAGTATGTAGTTATTAATAAGGTATTAATTGCGGTCGAACTATTTGTACAGAAAGTAATTTTGTGTTTCAATTGCCATCGTTACGGGCACGTGGGTGGACAGTGTCGTGGTAAGTCTAGATGTTTCAAATGTCACGGTGAACATTTATCCTCCAAATGCACGGAAAATCCAAACAATAAATGTCTTCAGTGCAACGGAGATCATTTAACTACAAATTTTCAGCTGTGTCCTGAATATCTGAGGCAAAAAACTATTAAAGATATTATGTCTCAAAAAAATTTAACATACAATGACGCAATTAAATGAATCCCCAATAGAACATATGCAAATGCAACTACTAGTGAACATAAAACATTAAATCCTCAATTTCCCATAGAATTAGCGTCTCAAAAAGCTTTTCCACTGCTTCCAAGTCAAGCTGCTCTTCCATATTCTTCAGGTTTTTCGCAGTCTAGCCCCATAGATTCCCATAAATACACTATCTATAGAAATCCAACGAAAAGGGCCAGGCCTCAAACACCTGATCCTTGTATTAATGAAGCAATCAAAATAACTAAACCAATTGAAATCGCTAGGTTACAAGGGGGTATTTTGAGTCAAGAATCTTACCGAGAGAATATTATTAAAACGAATGAAATGTCAGAAACAGAAACGATAACATTATTATTTGAATTAGTTATGGATATATTAAAGTCTTTAAATAGGGATAATATTTTAAATGTTCAACAGTTTGAAGTGGTTAATATTATTAAGGACAGACTCAATAAACAGGGATTAAGCTCGCAGACATGAACAAAACCTTTTCTATTACACAATGGAACTGCCGATCGGCAGTTTCAAATAAATGGAATTTGGAGTATTTACTTCATGAATATAAAATCAATATAGGTCTTCTTTCGGAGACTTGGTTTAAACCAAATATTTATTATAATTTCGTAGGTTATAATTGTTCACGTTTAGATAGAGAAGATGGAAAAGCTGGTGTAGCAATTTTAATTAAGGATGAAATTAGTTTTTCTGAGATAGATTTACCTCAAATGGAAAAGATTATGGCTAGGTGTGTGTGTGTTCGGATTGGTCAATTTAAGGAAGTTTATCTTGTTTCAGTTTACATAAAACCTTTGAGTAGAGTTACACTGACACAATTTCTTAATTTTTTTAATAGCATACCAAAACCATGTATAATTGGTGGGGATTTTAATTCGCATCATTCGGCTTTTGGATCAGATCTAGAAGATTTTGAAGGAAGAAACCTGTTAGAAGCAATAAACTCATTAAATCTAGTATTTTTAAATACAGGGGAACCAACCCTTGTTACTAGACCAGGCCAAAGAAAAAGTGCTATTGATATTACTATATGCTCTCAAAATATCAGTCAATTATTCCAGTGGGAGGTACTTCAAGATCCCCATGGCTCTAACCATTTGCCAATACTCATGAAATGTCAACTTAGAGGAACGCCACCACCAACAAAAAGTCATAAAATATGGAAAATTAACAAGGCAGACTGGAGAAAATTTAGCACTTTGTTATATGAAAAATCATTGAATGTTATTGACGATAATTATGACAAATTATTAGAAGACATGAACGAAGCAGCTACCGTAGCTATACCAAAAAAGAGTACAAATAAACGAAATACTTGGGAAAAATGCAAACCATGGTGGAATAATGACTTCCAAGATGCAGTAACGAAACGCAAGCAGTTATTTAGTAAATATAAAGAGAATCCAAATTTGGATAATCTTAATAAGTATCAAAATCAAGATGCGATCGTTAAAAGAATTACAAATGAAGCAAAAAGAGCTAGTTGGAAATCGTATTGTGAAATTTTGAACAAAAATACTCCAATGAAAGATGTTTGGGCTAAATTAAACAGATTCAAAAACAGGAAACAAGCAAATAGACATCAAATAGAGTGGGGAGACTGGACAGAATATTTTCATAGTAAAATCTGTCCGAATTGGGTTAACGAAAAACCAAGAGAGTTCAAAAATAATTATACAAATGATGACATGCTAAATAAACCTTTCACAATGAACGAATTACAACAAGCTTGTAAGAAAAGAAATAATACGTCTCCCGGAATAGACAACATCCATTACCCAATGATTGCTGAGATTCCATTTATAACTAAGCAGCGCTTATTAGGCATTTATAACAGTATATATACAAACAAGTCGAACATACCAGACGATTGGAAAAAATATTTAATAGTACCTATTCTTAAACCTAATAAACCTAGAGATTCTGCAGACTCCTACAGACCTATTGCATTGGGGTCTTGTATAATGAAAACGTACGAACGACTTATTAAAAACAGGTTAGAACACTGGCTGGAGAAAAATCAATTATTATCAGCAGTCCAATATGCATTCAGAAGAGGACGTTCAACTCAAGAAGTTACAACATCATTTGTTACTGATGTACAATTAGCATTTACTCGTAACAACTCAATATCCTGCCTATTTTTAGACATTAAGGGAGCATATGATGTAGTTAATCTAGACATATTGACAGATAAATTATACGCCATAGGAATTCCAGAAGGGGTTATTGCGAACTTAATGAAGTTATACCGTGATAGAAAAGTGTATTTAAATATAAATGGAGTAATAGGTACGCCCAAATCAACATCAATTGGATTGCCTCAAGGAAGTATTTTAAGTCCATTATTGTTTATTCTGTACACTGCTGATGTTACTAGTTCTATTACCGAAGAAACTAGAATACTTCAGTACGCAGACGACTTTTGCATTTATACGGAAAAGAAGTCGATCGAAGCTTCAATCAATGCATTAGAAAACGCCACAGAAAGAATTGCCGAATGGTCACAAAGAAATGGATTCAATCAAAAGCTCTCTTGGAAAGAACATATTCATCATTTGTCAAAAAAATGTGAAAACGCAATAAATATACTAAGAGCTTTTAGCCACACAAAGTGGGGAGCCGATCCAAATATATCACTAATCTTCTATAGAGCACTAATACGTTCAGTGATTGACTATGGTTGTATTTTATATGGAAATGCAAATTTAACTCAATTGGAGATATTGGAAAAAATAAAAAATAAGTGTTTACGACTTTGTCTTGGATGTATACAAAGCACACCAACACATATTTTAGAAATTGAAGCAGCAGAGCCTCCTTTGCATCTTAGACGGCAATTTTTGTGTGATGTTTTTATGTCAAAACTCCTAGCACAGAAAAGATCTGAGAAAATACAAAACCTCAATTCAAAAATAGATAGTCCCTTCTGGCGACGTAAAATTCATCCCAAAGTAATAAGCAGTTATCAGCTATTAATCCAATTTAATAGCGAGGTTTACAGAAATGACATCCTTCCCTTTTGTAATTGTGATTATAACCTATTAGAACTACAAATTCCTTATTATTATCTTAATATTGAACCACACGTTAATCAATTTAACATAAATACGTTTGTTGAGAAAACAATTCTGAAAAGATGGCCGGAGTCCGATTGTATTTATACAGATGGATCCAAATTCGCTGAGTCAACTGACTGCGCCTTTTACCATTCAAATGAAAATCTATCCAAAAAATTTAAACTTTCAAATCAAATATCTAGTTATACTGCTGAGCTCATCGCAATTCTTCAAGCTTTGAGGTATATTAATATCCATCACAAGAATAAGTTTGTTATATTAACAGATAGCAAAAGTTCGGTAGACACAATAGTACAAACTAAATTATCAAGCACTTCATCAGTAGTAATTATAAAAATTTTAGAAACAATCCAGTTACTTACGAATACAGGTAAACAAATTTCTTTGGTTTGGATTAAGGCTCATTATGGAATTAACGGAAATGAAATAGTGGATAGACTTGCCAAGGATGCTACTACAACAGGGGAAACGATAGAAGAACCATTAATGCCAGTCACTGATCTACGACAATGGTTTAAGAAAAAACAAATGGAGCAATGGCAACTGGAATATGATATATCACTTAAAGGTGTACGATTTCATGATATCCAACCAAAAATTTATAGAAAACCGTGGTTTAACGACATTACAAATCGGCACTTCATTAAAACCTTAAATAGAGCAAGGAACAAACATGGTTTATATCCAGTTCACAAAAATAAACTAGGGTTGGCCACTTCTCAAAACTGCACATGCGGGGAGTTGGGTACTTTAGAGCATGTGATTTTCGATTGCGCAAACTTCCAGATGCTGAATCAACAGTTATATAAGAATCTACAAACAGTAGGAGTTACTCTCCCCACCAACTTAAATTCCATTTTATGTACACGAAATATAAATTTGTATAAAATTGTTTATAACCACTTAAAAAATATGAAAATTGATATTTAAAAAAAAATATATATATAAAAAAAAATTAAAAAAAATATATATATATATAAAAAAAGAAGAAAAAAATAATAAAAAAAAATAAATAAATATTAAAAAACAATAAAAAAAAACAAAATAAAAAAAACAAAAAAAAACAAAAAAAAAAACAAAAAAAAACAAAAAAAAACAAAAAAAAACAAAAAAAAAACAAAAAAATCACAAAGAAGGCCTAAACCTCCGCGAGGATGAATCGGGTTTAGGTCTTAGCGCGAAAGAAAAAAAAAAAAAGAAAAAAAAATTAATATCCATTAGTGGTTTAGTATAAGTATTTAGTAATAGTGTTTTATTAATATGTATTTTTAATGTAATGTATGTAATATATGTTTGTGATTATTAAAATATAATGTATATCAGTTAAAATTAGGAAATTGTGTCTATGAAAATAAAAAAAAAATTTGAGCTGGCCAATTGGTTCAAACCAAGGTCATAAATCTAAACACACACACACATAACGATCGACATCCAAGCGCATTGCCTTTGTTTATCTTATGCGTATTCAGTCTTCAGTCTGCAGTGTTGATTGAGACATCAAAGATGTATCTATCCTGATTTGACATGTGCTTCGTGTTTAACAATAATGTTACCTACTGTACCTATCTTTAAAGTGTTTTCTTAACCGACATAACGTTTTGTGTTAACCTACCTACATTGGGTACATTACATTATCTATTGGGCATGGAGGTAAAACAAAAATGTTGAAAGAATAGACAAGAACATAACTATAGAAATCATAATGATCTATTTATATCTGTGTGAAACTTGCCAAAAAATCTAAAGCTGTAGTAGTGAAATATATACTGTCAAAAGAAATGAATAGTAGATGTCAAATATAGTCGGAAAAATGAAAGAATACCCATGAACGAACATATAAAACAGGCTGTATTTTCCTGTCACCGTGTCACAAAGAAAATTGTCCAGTGCAAGTACATGTAACAATAATTATTACATGTACTTGCGCTGGCCAATTTTTTGTGTGACACGGTGACAGGAAAATACAGCGTGTTTTATATGTTCGTTCATGGGTATTCTTTCATTTTTCCTACTGTATATTTGCTAGATATCCAAGCCCAAGCAGATAATGAATTCAAATTAATTTTTGTCTACCAAAATCACTTAACAAAATTTGGCCGTTGAAAACTAAACGTACAGAAGAAGTAGCATTAGTTCTTGTTGACAAATTTTGTACCTTTAAAGCTCCTAGCATTCTTCAAATCGACAATAGACGAAAATTCTCTAAAATAATTATAGAAGAACTGTGCTCTGTTTGGAAAGATTTGAAGATAGTACACGGTAAGCCAAGACACAGTCAGTCACAAGGATCTGTTGAATAAACGAATCAAGACACCGAAAATAAACTGAGTTTCTAATTGGAAAGCAACCAAACAACGAACAGGTCTTCGATTTGTACAATTCGCTAAGAACCGAGCTTAGCATTCTGACATCAATTGCAGTCCATATGAAGCAATGGTTGGGGGTTCCTGCCAAAATTAGTTTGAAAACTTTATCACTACCGGAAGATGCTCCAGAAAATATTATTTCGACTGAAGAAGATTTGGAAGTGTTGGTGGAACAAGCAGAAGAAACCCAGTCAGGTCTTGATTCTGAAAAACGAAGAAGTGAAGAAGCAGAAGTGGATGAACCAAATGAGCTTCTAATAGAACAAGAACCAGAACAACCTGAGCAACCATCAGGCAATGAATCTAATGCGATTCTAGAAGAACTATCTTGTGTTCAAAATGAATTATGCGAATTGGGTAGGTACTAAACAAAGGCGACTGCCACAGTTGTATAGTTGATAATTTACCATCTTCAAAGAATCATTCATTTCTTTAGACATGGTCCCAAACTAAAACATTTCATTGCGCGAGTGTGTTAGAAAAACGTCTTCGTCGGATGGACAAGGCTATCAGCGATGTGCTTGCAAAAGTAAATGTAAAACAGATAAGTGTAAACGTAAAAAAAATGTAGTAAAAGTGTACAGTTGTATAATTCCAAGTGCCATGAGAGTTTGCCATATCACAAACAAAATAGTAAGTAAGTAAAGTAGTAGTATTAATTCAGGCAAAAAATTCAAATAAGGTTATATTACAAATTGTCTCTTGTTTTTATTTTAGTTCAATAAAAACCACACTTCTTGATTAACTATTGAAATTTTATTGTTTTTATTTCATAATTTTATACTTTTACCGCTGGTCCTTGCTAATTGTATACAATTACCGGTAAAAGTAGATAGTTGAAAATAATTTCCTACATTTACCGTCGATTTTGGTAATTGTATACAATTACCAATTATTATCTACTTTTACCGTAACATATACACCTATTTCGTGTGTATGTTCGTTTAGATAATCGTTTGTCGAATGTATACATGTATTCCACTATATGAATCTCTAGAATCAATAAATTTCCTCTTGTTATTTAATATGCATTATTAAATATCGCCTATAGTCCCATGGGGTATAGATTTCGTATTATATACGAACATCAAACTAATGGTCCGGCGTAATACGGCTACGTATTAATGCATAAGTACAAATCATGCTTTGTAATAGTCTCCGAAGCAACAGTCAATGCAAACAAACGATCTGCAATTAGCGTACAAGAGCAATAAGATCAACACTGGAAATAACGTGATTTAGTTACCAGATCACTTTACTGATACTACGAGGACTGCTTCATAAATTGTTAGTATAAATGGAACCATATTATTTCAACTACTTCATTAATTTGGAAATATTCCGTCTTCGATTTATTATGTCTTTACTTTAAATATATAGATGCATAGATTTAAAGAGGCGGCCTTCTGGCCTATTCCACTGCGACAGTTTTAGATCTATTGTGGTTCTATAGTCCTAGATAAGATTTTCGAGCCTGATAAGAGCTTCTAGCCTGATAAGAGCTTCTAGCCAGAGTCTACTAACTTCGAGAGTGAACCTTCCATGTAGCTATTTGCCGCTGGATTTTTGTCTCCTAACGCAAAGAACCGCACATTTGCCAGACTGCCACACTGACATAGAATGTGCTCTGCTGTTTCTTCTTCCAGGTGACAGAATCTGCACAGGTCATCATCTGACAATCCCATCAGCTTCATGTGCCTATTCAGCTTACAGTGCCCTGTTAGCAGCCCTACTATGGCTTCTGCTTTCCTGTCTTTGCTTGTTAGGTTGTAACGTTCCTGTTTTCTTTGAGAAAAATTTCTCAATTGTGTTCAAAATTTTTCTGATGGGTGAGAGGAGTGTGTAACGTTACAAATGTCACATCTTTGATATTTTATTTTTAAATAATTATTTTACTTTATTTTCATTAACAATAATTTTCTTCTACTTGTTTTACCAGTTTTCTTCGTTAAAAACTCGTTGGCGCCCTCTTTTATTATCCTCTTTTATTATCCTCTTTTATTATCTTCTATTTACTATATCTCTTTTCATCTAACAGTTAAATCATCAACTGAACATACTGAACGTACCCCGTATATTGTTACTCTGTACTGTAAGTAACTGTCTTTCAATACGGAACATGCCTGCTACTTCATACGTACTTGGTCGTCATTTCAAATGTCGTTTTCAGTGACAGTGTCACTTCATCCCTACCCGAAGACACAAAATGGAAGGGAAGAATTATTGCTTAAAAAGGCATGTAATTTGAAAATTAGGATTTATTTTCCATCAGACCATATTCTCTTAGGGTGAGTTCTTATTCTTGTCATATTAATTACAATCATTGTATTCGGATGTTCGGCCCTAGGCCCCTGCAGCTAGAGATGGTGGTCGTTGCAGTTTAGATTTCATGGTCCCATTGTTGTCAGCCTTAGTGTCATCGCCGGCGATAGGCTTTTCTGAAGCTCCCAGAGAGAGGAAAGTGGTTTATTTGCAAAAACTATAAGATAAAAACACATATCAAACACCAAGAAGAAAACCAAATCGTGCCAGTCTGCCAATCTTTTAAGAAATAATCGTCAGAAAGAATAGCAGATGACAAGAATAAATTAAATGGAATTTAGATGAGGAGGATAGTTAAAATTTGATTACTAAACGTGCATATATGTAACTTAAAAAGATATATTTAAAACTAAAATATCAGAACACATGTTCTGACATTGGAGGTTAGTTTATATATAAAAAAATATTAGAAAAAGCTATTATAAGAAACTAGGTATGCATGGAATATAATGATTGTAATTAATATGATAAGAATAAGAACTCACCCCAAGAGAATATGGTCTGATGGAAAATAAATCCTAATTTTCAAATTACATGTCTTTTTAAGCAATAATTTTTCCCTTCCATTTTGTGTCTTCGGGTAGGGATGAAGTGACACTGTCATTGAAAACGACATTTGAAATGACGACCAAGTACGTATGAAGTAGCAGGCATGTTCCGTATTGAAAGACAGTTACTTACAGAGTAACAATATACGGGGTACGTTCAGTATGTTCAGTTGATGATTTAGACGTTAGATGAAAAGAGATATAGTAAATAGAAGATAATAAAAGAGGATAATAAAAGAGGGCACCAACGAGTTTTTAACGAAGAAAACTGGTAAAACAAGTAGAAGAAAACTATTGTTAATGAAAATAAAGTAAAATAATTATTTAAAAATAAAATATCAAAGATGTGACGTTTGTAACGTTACAAGGTCTGCCGTAAATTTTGGCGAATGTTCTGTAATGAACTGTTTCGCCTGTCTTTGTCCTGATGAATTCCTCCACCATTCCAACGATTTGTGAGCTACCCACTTTCTTGGAGCCGTTTTTGTAACTGCCTTTGCAACGCCTTAGAAGGGTTACGGTCTAACGAATGGCAATGATGAGCTTTGTTTGGCCATTTCATCTACCTTCTCGTGCCCCGGTACCCAGGCTACCGTAACTTTGCTACGGTCTCCTAGTTTATTTAAGGCATACACACAATCCCACACTAGCTTAGAATGAACCTCTACATAATTGAGTGCCTTAAGCGCTGCCTGACTATCTGTGAAGATGGTAACTAAACGGAACGTTCTTTCCTTCCTTTTTATTTCTTCCAAGCTCTCTTTTTTACTTTAAATACTAAAGAGAACTAAATCAAATTTTTTCAAAGTAATTTAAAAAGTGATATGGAGTTTAACCACTGTATTTGGGCAAAACAGTCCCTTGTAAAATAACGTTTGAATTAAAAAAAAAGCACAAGGAAGCCAACTAGCGATGGTTTGTGCTGTGATAGTTTTACTGTACACATGGAAAATTTCAGGAAATCTCAAAACACTCCGTACATTCTAAAAAGCGTTTTTTCCATCTTCTCTCGGAGTCTTCATGAGTACAGTATAGCCGTAAGAAAGAGTAAAATAAACATGGAAACTGATCAATACAAAGAAAGGCAACAGGCAGCAAGGCAACCAATTTGCAGTTGCTAGCAGGCTCTGAATTCCTGAGCATCAACTAATACTATACCACGAACGAAGCCGATGCAAGCTGAGTAAAAAGAACGCCCAATAGTTAAATAAATAAGGAGATATTTTGGGAGTAAATAGTCATATAATATGATATGATATCGGCATAGCTCGCAATTAGTAGATGTACATAATAATGAAAAATGAATGAGGGATGAGGGGGCCGCAGTTCTCAACAAGTTCATCCCTTATTACACCATTAATAATATATAGGCCTATATGGGTCAAACTGGACGTTCACTCAAGGATATAGTAACCTCTCATTGAAATGATATTAACTGATCGAAACACTTTTGTGCCCTAGCCTAGCACTTATGCATGCGATCACTTCTAAACATAAGCTTGATTTCGATGAAGTGATTTTTTGCAATGACAGTAATTTTTTAGTAACATCAAAAGACAGTTTTTGGACATGTGCTAAATGCTGAAGCACCTAAATGCACTTGTCAAGAGAACTAGCATTTGTAACTTAAATCATATTTACCATTCCTTGATTTTGGAGAATTAAATTTTACTTTTGTTTAAGTTTTCGAGTCTGCTTTTTAACTTTTTAGTAAATTCCATAAAGTTTGATACACTATTATGTATACAGTGCTAGTCAAAAGTCCGTAGCCCCCCTCGTATCTTTTGAACGGTTATACATATAATAGTGAAATTTGGAGGGAGGAAATAAACGGACGTACGCTTTTTAACTAGTCATGACAGGTGACGTAATAGTGACAGATGGCTGTACAGCGCCACTGTGACAGATAATTTTTAATGGGACCTTATGGCAAGTGACACCTCATTTGAAAGGTATTGAAAATATCTATTCAGTCATACTAATTTTTTTGGGTTTAAGTTGATTTTGATTTTGGTGAATAAATGAAATAAATATAACTTTGTAATTTCGCATTTAATTATTAAAAATTCAAATGTCCGCCCATGGTTATTTTGTCAAAAAAGTTGACACTTTTCAGCTCTCTAGTAGTTTTTACGTCATCGTCAACCTTTTTGACAAGTAACCATAGGCGGAGGTTTGAATTTTTATTAATTAAATGCGAAACCACAATTTTTTATTATTTCATTTATTCATCCAAATGAGCTTAAACTCAAACAAAATTAGTATAGCTGAATGGGTATTTTCAATACCTATCAAACGAGGTATCGCTTACCATAGGGTACCATTTAAAATTATCTGTCACAGTGGCGCTGTAAAGTCATCTGTCACTTTTACGTCACCTGTCATGACTAGTTAAGAAGCCTACGTCCGTTCATTTCCTTCCTCCAAATTTCACTATTATAAGTATAACCGGTCAAAAGTTACGAGGGGGGGTACGGACTTTTGACTAGCACTGTATAACATGCTGTACTATACTATAAATAATATAACTATATATAATAGTTGAGTTTATAAAATATTGATCTGTAATGTTTCTGTTACCAATGATCCTTGCACTACAAATACATCAATTTAATTTAAAATATCTGTCTATCGGTATAAAAACAATACTTTATACATATTGGTTTTCATAGAAAATCCATTAAATTATTAAATTTAATAATGTTGTTTTTTCAGACTATGTTTGCAGACTATCGCAAAAATAAAAACAAAATGAAACTGAATATGATTTATTATGGTTGCATTGCCACTGGAACAAATTCATATACGATATATTTGAAATAATACAGTGAAACTGATATTTGGATTACGATTTCATTTATTGGTAATTGCTTACTCTAACAAAATAAAAAAAGTAAAATATACAAATTTCCAATTGGATTAATTACCACTGAATACAAGTTAGTATATTTCAAAATGTCGAAAATATTTGTATTTCCGTGATGAAAGCAGTCCTTTGAATCAAAAATATATTTTTCATCTTCATCTCTCTTCATGTCTTTTTTTTTTGGCTTCAGTTTGTGATATTTGTATTCCCTGATTAACTAGCCATCTTATCGTAGTGACAAAAAAAACAAAAGAAAAAAAACAAAACAAAAAAAAACAAAGCAAAAAATCAAAACAAAAAAAAAACAAAACAAAAAACAAAACAAAAAAAAACAAAGCAAAAAAAAACAAAACAAAAAAATACAAAAAGAATGCATTTATTTTAAATATTAAGATTAATTTTATTTGTAAAATGTACACTATGCGTTCTTGATAAACATTATATTTATAAAATTTATTAACATATTATGTACATTAGCTATAATAAGTAGGTACAATAAGACGTAAAAAATTGTAATATTATTATAATAACCATGTTTCACTAATTGGCAATATCTTTAATACATTTACTTTTGATTGAGACTGGCTGAATGACTATAGTCCAAGCCAAAAAAAAACTAGCCATTTATTTCAATTATATTCTTTCGTTTTTTAGTTCTAGGAATTTTCGTCTTTGCGTTTTTATTTCGATTACTACCGTTTTAAATTATGGGATAAGATTACTGATATACTGATCTTTCTATACATGTTCGTTTTTTTAATTAATAGATATAATTTATGGTGTCTGAAAACTCAAAATCCTCTATCTGATTATACATTATATCTCATCTAATTCTGGTTCACGTTAAAGTTTTGTTTGGCTTCATCTATTTCATAGTTTGTTTTTAAAGGTATGTTTACCAACTTGTATGCTTTCCCAATCCGTATATTTGTTGTCTAGTTTCGGTGGTAGCTGTATCTCAACAAGTTCAGTACTTATCGTGATCAATACAGGCGAGTGATCCGAGGAAAGGTCAAAGAGAGATTAAATTCTTTGCGATCTTTTTGGAATTCCTTTTGTTACGCAGAAGTCAAGTAGATCTGGTATTTTGTTCATATCGGTTGGCCAATAAGTAGGTTCACCACTGGAAATATATGAGTAGTTGTTACCATTCATAGCCGCTAGAAGCTGTCCTTTTGGGGTGATTAATCTTGATCCCCAATGAGTATGTTTAGAGTTGTAATCTCCTCCAGCCAGGAATCTGTTACCCAATGTTTTAAAAAATTCTTCAAATTGTTCTTTTTTTATCTTGTGTATTGGTGGGCAATAGACTGCAAAGATTGTTAGTGAACCATGCCAATCTTCAATAACTATGTTAGTAGCCTGCAAGTAGTCTTTTTTAAAAGCATTAGTCTCGTTGTGTTTAATATTGTTTTTGATTATAATAGCAGTTCCACGATGGGCTGTACCATCTGGGTGTCTAGTATTGTAAGTTGTGTAGTTAGGTATTTTAAAGTAGTTTCTACTTGTGAAATGAGTTTCTGATATTAACATTATATCAATTTCGTGACTAATGATGACAGTTTTTACCTCAAGACAATGTTTGGCAAGCCCGTTGGCGTTACAAAGTGCAATTTTTAATAACTTATTCATTTTGTTAAATTATTGACGACTATCGTTAGGAGGTTTAGCAGTGTGGACAGTTGTTCCGCAAATCCTTTAAACATTGATTTTAGTTTAGACAGGTCGTTAGCAGGAGTAGGGTGTGTTAAATTTGGTGCTTGTAAAGTATTCTGAGATGTGCTTGCTTGAGGTAGTTGGTTTGTTACTGCTTGTGAGTAGCTAATGCCTGGATTGATGGTTCTTCCAATATTACTCGTTAATGGGGTTGTAGGTTGTTTTTGTCGTAGGGTTGGGTATGTTTTTTTCTGCAGTTCTTTATATAGTACATCCTTTATAATTTGCCGGGTGGTTTCCTTCGCAAAGAATGCACTAACATCGTCAGATTTTTCTTTTCTTGTACAGTGTTCAGTAGCATGATCTCCGGTGCATTTTACACATCTGGGCCTATGTTGACAGTATTTTTTTGTATGCGCATATCTTTGACATCTACTGCACTGTGGGATTTCCCTCCTTGTGTATGGTGGTTCAAATTTAATTTTGTAGTTTAGCAAGTGTTCAACGTCGTAAATTGTTTTATTATTTTCTGCTGATTTTAAGTCAATGAAGAACATTGATGAAAGTTGCTTTAGTTTTGTAATTTTTAATGTTCTACATATTTACTACTGAGTGCCCCAGCTTTTTGATTTCTTCTTTTAATTCTGTCAGATTGACTGAGTAGTGCATATTTTTTAATACGACTCTAAAGCTGCGTTCGTCACGAGGCCTAAATGTATGGAATTCTGTTTTTTTCTCAGTTAAAGCTTTGGTTATTGTACTATAATTTTCTTTTTCTTTAGGTTGTATTTTAACTTGATCGTGATTTAAAACTTTTATTTCGTATCCATTTTTGGCTATACATATTATTTAATAGTGTGGTCAGTTTCTATTGGTGATTAGTATTTCTGTTACTTTTCTTTTACAGTCTTATCTGTTAATATGAAATAAGCTGTTGGGTGTTTCTGTTTTAATGTAGTTCTCGATATTGTCTGTTTTTGCTTCTTCATGCTTTAGTAGGGTTTTATAACGAACTGTGATTAAATAACTCTATCAAAGATATGTACTTCTTGACCGGTAGTCTATTCTTTAGATTTCTATATTATTTGCTGCGATGTATTATTTGCGGTTATCTATCGTTGATCTTCTTTGATGAAATTCGTTCTAATATCTTTTCTTTTGTCTGCTGTATATTTCTTTCTAGCGTGGTAAGTTAAGTAGTGGTTTATACAGTATAGCCCAAAATAAACAGTACTGAACTTGTAATTATTTTATTGTTTTAAAAAATACATATTATTGACACTTTATAATATGTTCTAAATGAGCTCCTCCTCTCTCAAGACAGACTTCATACCGATATTCCAGATTTCTTGTAATGCTATGGAATAAAGTTTGTCTCAAGTCCGCGAAGAAGCCTCTAACGTAACGGCATCCTTTAACTCATTGATGATTTGTGGTGCCCGTTTAAAAGCGGCAGTTTTAGCCATGTCCCAAATATATGTATGCGTCTGTAGATGTTAAGTCTGGAGAATGTGCAGGATAGGGGAAATCAGTAAATCGTGAAATGAATTTGTTTGGAAAATGTCCCTGAAGAAAAGGACGAACTGCGACAGCAGTATGGCAAGTTGCCCCATCCTGCTGGAAAAATTGGTCTCGAAATGCCAAATTACGTGCACGACAAAATTAAAGTAGATCAATTGACGCAGATAAAGCGTGTTAAAATTTGTATGTAAGTACCTCTGTTGATTAAGTGTCACTCGCCTTAAGTGTGTGACTTAAGTGTGATATGATCTACATAATTTCTTCGATAAAGTATGGACCAATGATTTCGTCTCCCGAAACTGCACACCAGACACTCACTTTTGCGCTATGTAAAGGAACTTGTTGAACTTCATCTGGTCTGACAAAGCCTAGAAATCGATTTGTGCGACGATTTACATGGCCTGACAAATGAATGTGCTTCGTGAAATGAACATCAGATCGAAAAACTAAAAAATACGTTTTCAATATTTTTCAAAAATCTATCGAATGGTACTAAACATGTTCCCCTACGGAGAGTGTTGGGGGGTAAATTTAAAATTTTAAATACAAACCCCGCGATATTTCGCTAAATGAACATCAGATCGAAAAACTGCAAATTACACTTTCAAAATGTTTTTGAAAAATCTATCGAATGGTACACTTCGCGTCAAAAAAAACTGGTACAACTCTTATAACCGAAAATCGTGTTTTTCAAGTTGTGTAAGTTGATCTTTTCACAAGTGTCATTCCAATTTCTACGGCAAACGTTGCCAGTTCAACGAAAATATTATATCAAACTAAGTAAAAACGGGGCTGTGCGACAGACCGCATATTTTAATATACTAAAAACTGAAACAATTGTAATTTTCCGTCATCTCAATTAAGTATCCATACATTGATTCGTGGTTTATTATAATTTATGAAAATATTTCAATTAAAAAATACTGATAGATAATAAATCTTGACATGACTTTAAATTATTATGTTCAATGTCAAATCGAGAGGTGTGATTGGTTTCTCGTAAATTGTAGGACAAAACTGCATTAAGTTGTGTAGAATAAATAAAACACACTGGAAAAATTAAAAATTTAATTTGAAATTAATACAAAATGAATAACTTTTACAGTGAATAAGTGTGTAATTTAAATATATTTATTACAATTCGAAATATACATTTTAAACGTTATTTTTGTGTATTTAGATTTAGTGCAATTCCGTTATCTGTGATGGCAACAACGAAGTGATTCACGAACAATAATTGTGAGTCTGAACACAGGTTTACATTGGGAAAAAAAAGTGTACCAGTTTTATATGACGCGAAGTGTACCAAACACGACCCCCACGGAGGTAACTTCTTAAATGGGACCCCCAAATTTTTTTTGCAGATTTGGATTCTTTACGCAAAAATAAGCAACTTTTATTTGAGACATTTTTTCGAATTATGGACAGATGGCGCTATAATCGGAAAAAGTGATTGCTGGAAATGGAAAATTTAATTAAAAATGGAAAGTCCCCACTAAAATGGAAAATTTTACTTAACTTTTTTTGGTTTTAGGACTTAATAATCACAACCCAATAGGTCCCCATAACGCTCGAGTGACTGCAAATTTAGCATACTTTGCTCCCCTACCATAATAAATATTTTATCCTTTGTTGGTATTTTCTGGCAGGTCTTTTATCTATCTGTTTTTTACTTTGTAGTATTTGTATTTACTACTGTGATGCCACGATTTCACTTATTTTTCTTACCATAACGATTCTTCTATTTAGTGATTTGAAGTCTATAATGCTAAGTAATTTGTTTTGTTTTGTACATAGTTTACACCATTTTTCGGTTTACTTTTCTGTGCTAGAAAATAATGAGTAATGGTTTTTTATTTCCCTAAGTCTTCTATTGTTTTTTTGTATCCATGTGAGATCTATATTATATCTGTTTTGTTATTTTCTCCAGTTTTCCTATTGTTAGCATCTTTTGATTTATTTCCAATTCGCTGTTTTGTTTACTTGTTGGTTTTTTTGTTTTAACTATTTCTCCTATTATTAGTTTTCTTTTGCGATTTTCTGTCGATCTGTTTTTTCTGCTCCTTACTTTTTGTTCGAGATGCTAAGTCGCTTCCTTTGCGTTTTCTTTATTTGTCTCTTCCTTGCTCTCCTGTACTAGGTTTTTGTACGTATCCTTACCATTTTCTCTTTATTTTATCTGAACTACATTCTTGTTCGTTTATAGAGACCTATGGGAGCGTTCAAGTATTACGTAACGCGATTTTTGAAGATTTTTAACCCTCCCCTACGTAACGCAATCTTATGGGAGTTTAACTATTGCGTAACGGAATTTTTGAACATTTTTGACCCCCTTCCCAACCTGCGTTACGTAATACTTGAACGGTCCCTATGCTAAGTTTTTTCTTATTTCTCTTCTTCCTGCATTACTTAAAACTTAGTGTGCACAGGACGTGGATGTCGCAAACTTAAAAAAACTATCCTTTTCGACAGAGGTGAGAACATAATATCTTTAAGGCGACAGAAGGTGCATACATTCAATAATATTTAATAATTATTGTAGCAACCTTACTGTTAACATTATTAAAAATAAATGAACTTTTTTTTGTATATATCTATATTTAATACATATTTCAAAAATATCCTGAACAGTCGAAAACAAGGCACCATGTAAAATATTATATTTTAATCTAAGAAAATATTTAACTCTAAGAAAAAAATTTAATACAGTAACAATAACACAGCCAATAACAAAATATTATAATGATCCTTACAATTCACACAATCGAATAAATTAATTAGTACGAGATATAAATTTCAAATTAATTTCGTGTGCACTCCTTAGTACCAAATCAGTCATTATTTCAACTTTTTCATTTTTATCAGCTAGTTTCACTGAGAAATTCTGCATAATTCCACAAATAATGGCCTTCATTTCAAACATTGCAAATCTCTGACCTAAAATAAATTTGTTCAATTTTATTAACCATTGAATCTAGAAAACATTGTATTATTCTTAATTACTCTTTATTATTATTATTGATGTACCTAATAGCAAATCAACTATTAGCCACAAATAAAACAACTAGATTTTTGATGTTATATAATATATAAGATTGATCCAAAAGATGGCATAACCCAGACATCCAAATTGAAAGTTATCCTCCAACACCAAATTGTTCTATATGGTCCACATAATGTTCAGAAAAAAGTCACATCATTTTGAGCGTCGGGTTTGTGGAGGGGGGGAGAGGGGGGAATCAATAAATTTGTAGTTTTTTGCGTTTTTCGTCAATATTTCTAAAACTATGCGGTTTAGCATGAACAACCTTCTATACAAAAATGTTCTACATTAAATTTGAAATAAAAAAGGTCCAATGCATAATCCTTCTAAAATGAACGGTTTCAAAGTTACAGAGGTAGTATAGTATAATTATTGGTCCAAAAAAAGGCCTAACCCAGACATCAAAAATGAAAGTTTTCCTCCAACACCAAATTGTTCTATATGGTCCACATATGGTTCAGTAAAAAGTTACACCATTTTGAGCGTCCGGTTTGGGGGAGTTGGGGGAGAAGTCGGTAAATTAGTAGTTTTTTTTACGTTTTTCGTCAATATTTCTAAAACTATGCTTTAGCGTAAACAATATTCTATACAAAAATGTTCTACATAAAATTTAAAACAAAAAATTTGCGTTACATAATTGTTACAAAATCAACGGTTTCAGAGTTACGGAGGGTGAAAAGTGGAGGTTTTCGATACTTTTTATATTCTTTGGGCAATTGATGATGATTTTGGGAGGTGAGGTTGACGTTTCTTCAAGGGCTTATCATTAACATACCATCGGCCACTGAAATAGCAAATTTGATTTATAAAATCCAATCCTGTTAAAGAAAATCAGTAGGAAATTGCCCAAAAAAATATAAAAAGTATCGAAAACCTCCACTTTTCACCCTCCGTAACTCTGGAACCGTTGATTTTATAACAATTATGTATAGGACCTTTTTTGTTTTAAATTTTATGTAGAACATTTTTGTATAGAAAATTGTTTACGCTAAATCATAGTTTTAGAAATATTGACGAAAAACGTAACAAAACTACTAATTTACCGACTTCTCCCCCATCTCCCCTCCAAACCGGACACTCAAAATGGTGTAACTTTTTACGGGACAATATGTGGACTATATAGAACAATTTGGTGTCAAAGGAAAACTTTTACTTTGGATGTTTAGGTTAGGCCTTTTTTTTGGACCAATTATACTATACTACCTTTTTATGTGGACCATGTAGAACAATTTGGTGTTGGAGGATAACTTTTACTTTGGACTTTGGATGTCTGGGTTTGGGTCTAGTTATACCATACTATTCAGTTTCATAAGGATAGTTGAGAACCTTTCCACACTACATCCTGAAATGTCTTGTTTCTACACTTATCTTTCATTCCAAAAGATCTAAACTTTTAACTAAGCCTAGTATCTGTTTGGATGTTCCGTTTGTTACTTGATCAGGTCCTAGGTACTCGTTTTTTGACTTTAAGAAACAATTACACTGCAGTTGTAATCAATTTGCTCCCCTACATTTTCTCCCCAGAATCTGCATAATATCCTGCTTGCTTTGCTCATTTGACATATATGGCATCTAAGTGAGCAATATCTAGTGAAGAGGCCTGTGATTACTCAAGTTTTATAAAGCTCTCGGAATATTTTGCGTAGTGAGCATAAGGTTGTAATAACCTTTGTGCTTGGCTTTTGGTCTGGAATATTTTCCGGTAGGCTGTATAAGTTCCTATTCCCAGTACTGCAAAATGATTTTGGTATAATAAAGAACAGTACTAGCCCGTGCTTTATCAAGACTATTATTTGTCTCGTTACCAGCAATCCTTTTATGTCCTGATACCCAAAACAAAGGATCCCTGTTGAGTTTTGCAGGTGCTTAAGAAAGTTGGCTGTTCTAAGCTGTTTCGAAATCACAAATAGAAGACAACTTCGGTGTAGCTTTAGTTAGGAACAAGCCTCTCAGAGACAAGCAAACAAATAACAAATGAGTATCCCAGATAACTTCATCACGAAAGAAGTCAATATTCTTCTTCTTTTTAGGGTGCCTGTTCATTCCAAACGTTGGAAATAATTCTGGCTATGATGACTTTGTTGGTTGCTATACGGAATAGTTGTGTTGTCTTTCTATACCATGTCTCAGGTTAGCAAGCCAGGATATTCTTCTTCGTCCTGGGGCCCTTTTCCTTCAATTTTACCTTGTAAAATGCATCGGAGTAGCTCGTATCTGGCTTGATTTCTCATTATATGTGCCAAGTACTGCAGCTTACGGCACTTCACCATGTTGACTAAATCTGCGGTTGTGTTCATCCTCCGTACTACTTCTTCATTCGTGACTTTGTCTGTCCGTGGTATCTTCAGGATCCTTCTGTACAACTAATGCTCAAAATCCTGAAGTTTCGATAGAGTTTCTGCCTGCAATGTCCACGTTTCTACTCCGTATAGAAGCACTGAGTACACGTAACATTTAAGGAGCCTTATTTTTGTTTTTAGGGTGAGGTCATGGCTCTTGAACACAGAGCTCATAATCAATAATGCACTTTTTGTCTTTCCTGTACGACATCTAATCTCTTGAGTATTGTCCCATGACTCATTGATCATAGTTCCCAAGTAGTTGTACTGTGAGTCACGTTCAATTCTCATTTGGTTCACTTACAGATTTGCTTCAGTTATGTTTTGTTTGCTGATGATCATTAGCTGATTATCTACTGTGTCAATTTACTGTGAACTTATTACTCTTGTTTCAGATTTGAGAAAAAAATAAGAAAAAGCTGTGTACTGAACACTGACGCGAAAACGCTATCAAAAAGTTAAGTAGATGGGGACTATTCGATGATTATAGTTCTATAATTTAAGGATTATAGGATTTGTCTAATTATAAACACTCACCTATTATATATAATTATGAATTCTTAATATAAATAAAAGAGCGAAATTAATAAAATAAATTTAAACCGACTGTACAGGGTGTTTGGTAAAGAATGGGCCATAGCTTAACCTTAGATTCCTGAGGTTAAAAATTAGTACAAAAGTTGATAATAACCGAAATACAGGGTGTCAAAGTTAAACTTTTATTTTATTTATTTTTGAATATTTCCTGACAGGCATGGGACAACAACATGAAATTTGGTAAGTGGTGCTGGTACTGTACACCCTACTAAATTATGTTAAACAAATGTTTCTGGCTACTACCAGAGGCGTATGACGGGGGAACGTGAATGCTTGACCCGTTCCAAAGTCTACGCCACTGGCGGAATTTCTATTTTAGTGTAATTTTTTGATTCTCCAATACCTTCTATGTAATTAACATACACTTCATTCGTAACGGTAACGCAATTAGTTTTCGAGATATTTTAAGCTAAAAACGAAGGAGCATAATACATTAATCAAAATAAGTGTGCCTTTTTATTTTTAACTTCAAATATCTCGAAACCTAATGACTTTATCGTTACGAATGAAGAGTGTATTATTTGCATAGAAAGTATTGGAGAATCTAAAAATTATGCTAAAATGGCAGTTTCATCAGTGATGTAGAATTTGGGAAGGGTCAACCATTCACTTTCACCTGTCTTACGCCTCTGGTATTAACTAGAAACGATTATTTAACATAATTTAGTAGGGTGTACAATACCTACACTTTCTGCCAAGCATCATAAGGATATGTCAAATAGTTTTACCGTACCGGGCACACATATTTATTAAAGTTTTAAATAAAGAATAAATTATTAAAAAAAAATACTTTAAAATAATTTGACATATCCGTGTCATACTTGGCAGAAAGTGTAGCCACTGTACACCCTGCTAAATTATGTTAAATAATCGTTTCTGGCTACTACCAGAGCCGTACGACAGGGGAAAATGAATGGTTGACCCTTCCCAAATTCTACGCCCCTGATGAAACTGCTATTTTAGCATAATTTTTAGATTTTCCAATACTTTCTATGCAAATAATATACAATTTATTCGTAACGATAAAGTCATTAGTTTTCGAGATATTTGAAGTTAAAAATGAAAAAGCACACTTATTTTGATTAATATACAGGGTGTAACAAAAATACAGGTCATAAATTTAATCGCATATTCTGGGACCAAAAATAATTCGATTGAATTTAACTTACCTTAGTACAAATGTGCACATAAAAAAGTTACAGCCCTTTTAAGTTACAAAATGAAAATCGATTTTTTCGAATGTATCGAAAACTATTGGAGATTTTTTATTAAAAATGGACATGTGGCATTCTTATGGCAGTAGCATCTAAAGAAAAAATTATAGTGAAATTTGGACAGCCCATAAAATTTTATGGGGTTTTGTTCCTTTAACCCCCCCCCCCCCAAAGTTTTGTGTACGTTCCAATTAAATTATTATTGTAGTACCATTAGTTAAACACACTGTTTTTAAAACTTTTTTGCGTCCTAGTACTTTTTCGAAAAATCAGTTTTTATCGAGATATTTCGATTATTTGTCAAATCCACCACATATTTGTATATGGTCATATGGTTAAGTACGATTATGGAGACTTGGTATAGACAAGGCGAAAACGGTAACTCGGGTAAAAATATTCCCATGAAATTTTTTTGCATAATCACATTCGTGAGACATCCCAGAATAAGGTTCAAGAAGTCGCCCACGTGAAAAGTGGGCCAATTTTTTTTTAACAATTTTTTTTTAATCAAATTGCAAGAATCAATATTTTTGGCCCGAACAATTGTTTCTTTAATTTTTTGGACCATTCTGAACAAAAAAGATCTCATAATTTTTCTCTAAAGTTGATCGTTTTCGACTTATAAGCAATTTAAAATTGAAAAAAACGAAAAATGACGATTTTCAAGGCTTAATAACTCAGTTAAAAGTTATTATTATGAAAGTCAATATATGACTAAATCAAAGTTTAAAGCCCCCGCTACAAGATCCTGAAGAAATTTTTGTCATTATTTTATTACTAAGCTGTTATTTTTAAATAAAAATAATAAGCGCCATGCATGTGTGCGGCCACTGTAAATGCTGAGTGCGAGAGAGAAGCCATTCCTGCAGTCCAATTGTGCATCTTGCTCGCACTCACATTTACAACCGCGTCAATACGATCTAACCGCTCATTGTTTTTAATTAAAAATAACAGCTTAGTAGTAAATTAATGACACATATTTCTTCAGGATCATGTAGCGGAGACTTTAAACTTTGATTTAGTCGCTTTCTGACTTTCATAATAATAATTTTTAACCGAGTTATTAAGTCTTAAAAATGGCCATTTTCGCGTTTTTCAAATTTTAAATTGCTTATAACTCGAAAAAGATCAACTTTAGAGAAAAATTATAAGAGACCTTCTTTGTCCAGAATGGCCCAAAAAACCTAAAAAAAATTAGTGCGGGCCAAAAATATCGATTTTTGCAATTAGATTAAAAAAAATTGTTAAAAAAAAATTGGCCCACTTTTCACGTGGGCGACTTTTTGAACCTTATTCTGGGACGTCTCACGAATGTGATTATGCAAAAATATCTCATGGGAATATTTTTCCCAACGAACCCGCCGTTTCCGCCTTGTCTAGTAATAATATGAACATTTATTTATGATTTACATTTTTAGGAATATTTTGAACCATATTAAAAAAGAAGTCACATCTCGATAAACGGTGCCTTTTCGAAAAAATACAAAGAGGCAAAAAAGCTTTAAAAACACTGTGTTTAACTAATGGTACCGCAGTAATATTTTAATTGGAACGTACACAAACATTTGGGGGGTTTAAAAGAACAAAACCCCCATAAAATTTTTATGTAAACATATTGAAAAATAAGCCTCAACTCGATAAAAACTGCTTTATCGAAAAAATACTTTAGTAAGGCAAAAAAGTTTTAATAATATTGAATTTAACTAATGGTACCACAATAATAATTTAATTGAGACGTACACAAAAGTTTGGGGGGGGGGGGTTTAAGGGAACAACATCCCCAGAAAATTTTTATGAGGTGCACAAATTTCACTATAGTTTTTCTTTAAGATGTTCCTACCATAAGAATGCCACATGTCCATTTTCAATAAAAAATCTCCAATAGTTTTCGATATATTCGAAAAAATCGATTTTCATTTTGTAACTTCAAAGGGCTGTAACTTTTTTTATGTGCATATTTGTACTAAGGTAAGTTAGGTTTGTTCGAACTATTTTTGATCCCAGAATATGTGATTTAATTTATGACCTGTGTGTTTGTTACACCCTGTATTATGCTCCTTTGTTTTTAGCTTGAACTATCTCGAAAACTACTTGGCTTTATCGTTATTAATGAAGAGTATGTTATTTACATAGAAAGTATTGGAGAATAAAAAAATTGGAGTAAAATAGCAATTCCGCCAGTGGCGTAGAATTTGGGAAGGGCCAACCATTCAAGTGACCCCATCGTACGCCTCTGGTAGCAGCCGTAAACGTTTGTTTAACATAATTTAGTAGGGTGTACAGTACCAGCACCACTTACCAAATTTCGTGTTGTTGTCCCATGCCTGTTAGGAAATATTCAAAAATTATTAAAATAAAAATTTAACTTTGACACCCTGTATTTCGGTTATTATCAACTTTTATACTAAGGTAAGTTAGCTGAAATAGACCTATTTTAACCTCAGGAATCTAAGGTTAAGCCATGGCACATACTTTACCAAGCACCCTGTATAAAATTTATGGTCCACTATATCTCACCAATGCAATTTCTTGGTCCAGCACTGAAAGGTACATAAGCAAATGGATGTCTATTTTTACAGTTTTCGGGCAAAAACCGATCGGGATCAAATTTCTCAGGTTCTGGCCAATATTTCGGGTTTCTGTGAATGTCATAAATCCAGATATCAATAGGCGCCTCCTTAGGAACCAAATATCCATTGAGTTCTGTATCTTCATCCAAAGTCCTTGATATTATGGGTACAGCGGGGTAAAGACGTAAAGTTTCTTTGATAAATCTTTCCATTACCTTTAGTTCATTTAGATCGTTCAGGTCTGGTTGTCTTTGTGCATCTCCTAATACAGATATAATTTCTTCATAAATTTGATCCTTAAAATAAGATTACATTAAATGAGCTGTTATTATTTAACACACGCTTATTAAACAAAAGTTTATCTATTGTTTTCACCCAATTTTGAAAAAATGTGAAAACTTTGAATTATCCACGTCCGTCTGTCCGTCTGTCTCTCTGTCCGTGAACACAACTGATCCCTCATTATACCAGGTAGAATGACAAATGACGTGTCGAATGGAAGCTTAATCCAAAGATGGTGAGGAATTTGACCTAGGACTACCGGTTTCGGAAATACAACCGGAAGTAGTGTTTTAAAGTCACCAGAATAGTACAAGTGATATATTATTTGACGCGCCTTAGCAAGACGAGAACAAATATATAATTCCAGTTTCATGACTGTTTGTCCGTCTATCTGTCCGTCCGCGAACATAACTTCTCCGTTATTAATACAGACAGAATGACAAATTAGGTGTCGTTTGAAAGCTTATAACCCAAGGATGGTATTAAAGATGAGAAATTTGATCTCGGCCTTCCTGTTTTAGAGTTAGGACCGGAAGTACCGTTTTAAAGTAATCGAAAAGGTATAAGCGATATATTACTCGACGTGCCTTAGCAAGATGAGAACAAATGTAAAATTTTGGTTTTTATATCATTTCCGGTTAAAAAGTTCTAACCGGAAGTACCATATTATAGTTACATAAATAGTACATGTGACATATCAATCGAAGCATATTGAAAAGTTGAGCTTGAATCTTTAGTTCCGGATTTATTCATTTCAGTTTAAGCAAATATGAGCGCAAGTTTAGTAAAAATGACTCAAAATTAATGAAATAGTAGATCAATCTGCACAAAGTTACACGAAGAATTCAAATATCGACTTTCGGTTATATTTTCGATCCCCTTTGGGTGAAAACCTAGGACTTGTGAAGTCCAATTATTATTTGTTATTACCTGATATTCGCTATGTGTTGCCAATTGACGTAAAATCCATGATATACCTGTGGCAGTTGTATCGTGTCCCTAATAAACAAAGAAATTGGTAATTTTACTTAATCAGATTGTACATTATTATCGTAAATTAAATTTTGTTACTAACGCAAGTATAATTAAATACGTTAGAAATAAGACAATACTTCAGTTAAAATCAAAGGAGAAACTTATCTTGAAATACAAGGAAATCTTTTTTTTTCAAGAAAAACTTGTAACTTTTATAGAGACGTACTCGTAATAATTTATTGTTATACTCCGACCACCGGTTTCGCCTTCTACAATTTGCAGAGCATCATCAGGTCAACGGTTAGAAGTGAAATAAACAAATAACAAAAACCAGAGTTACTAGTAACTCTGTATATCCAGAGAAACCGGTAACTCCGGTTTTTGTTATTTGTAGCATTTAGTTTACTTGTTGACATGATGGTGCTCTTCAAATTGTAGAGAGCGAAACCGGTCGTCGAAGTAAAACAATAAATGATTGGGTGTACGTCTCTCTTTTATTTCATTTACAATGAACTCGCATATGAAACCCATCAACATATGTAAATAAAATACTTACTTCAAACATAAATGTATTTACTTCATCCTTAATACCTTGGTCATCGATGATGCCCTTGGAAAGTTTTGCATTCAACAATAAATCTAGAAAAGCTAGTTTCTTCGTCTTTATTTCGCCGCCTGTATTAGCTTCAAAAGGTTTAAAATCTCTTGATCGTTCTAGTATAATGCGGTCTGTGAAACTGTGCAGCGTTGATAAAGCTTCTTTGAACTTAGCGCCGAGTGAAGATAATATACTAAATAAAAATAAAGTATGGAACCAAGGTCTAACTATTCTATATACCACGATTTTACCCATTTCATGAATTGCAGAGACATAATTTTTGTCGTCTTTTTTGGTCAAATCTAGCGTTGTTCCAAAAGATGTTTCTAAAAGTATGAAATTAAAGTATCATTAAATTAAATAATCAGTTTGTTGCAACACGAAACAAGAGCCGTCGTATATTTTAGTTCGTTCAGAGAACGCCATAAGCTCTTCAACCGGTTTCGAACCTTGTTAGGTTCTTATCAAAAGTGCATATAATATGACTATCTCTGACAATACTGTTTTAAAGAAACTGAAAAAATATTATACCTGCAATAGTGTTTAATGTGGTTTGAGAAATTAATGGAACTATATTTGTGGCCGATTTCTTATTTTCTTGTTTGATGATCTCCACTAACCTAGCAGTTTCCTTGTTAAACACTTTTAAGAATTCCTGTAAAATACTGAAGTGGAATGCAGGTGTCAAAATCTTCCTTCTTTGCTGCCACAGGGAACCTTAAAGTAATAATCCTGTTAATACGAAAAAATTATGATAATCAAATTCATTTATATTGTTTCGAAAGTTTTTGTGGCATCTTAATATAATTTACTATTTTAGTTGGGAATAAGCCACAATTTTACTTTGAAATTAAGTTCCACTTTCAAAATGGTATTTTGATAACTATTACTTATTTGCAAAATAAAATTGTGGCTTATCACCAATTGAATTAGTAAATTAAAATTGATTTAATTAACATAATTGTTTTAGCAACATTTGTTAGTAGTGCGGCAGATTAGTGCAAATTTTATAAGAATTGTACATTTAATGAAAGAAGCATATAATTTGGGCCACATACACTCCACATATAAAGGTTCAAAATTAGATATGAGGCCATCTCAGATTTTACCTTTTACAAAAATGGCGGGCATTCAAAATGGCGACGATACACATGTAGCACGATAACTTTTAAACGAAAAGTCCGACTTCAACCAAATTTGGTAAATGGGTTTTTTTATGTATAAGATCGAGCTCCTGAACCGAAAGAATCGGTTTACCAAAAGTTTAGTTTTTCCTGATTTTTTGTGTAAAAGTATGTTGTTTTTTTTTTCAATTCTTTCACCCCGTATATATTAATTTTTCAAAAAGGTAATACCGGCATTGAAAAGAGCGTAAAAATATTTTTTCGAAAATATTTTGAACTTTTTAGTTATGTTAATTACCATGTAATAAATGCATATTCACATGTACCTATGTGCGGCAGATTCGTGCAAATAATATAAGAATTATTGTGCATTTAATGGTAGAAGCATATAATTTGGACCACATATGCTACACATACAAAGGTTCAAATTTAGATATGAGGCCATCTCAGATTTTGTCTTTTATAAAAAAGGCGGGCATTCAAAATGGCGACTATACAAATGTGACTAATAGCACGATAACTTCTGAACGAAAAGTCCGACTTTTGGTATATGGGTTCTTTTTTTGATGTATAAGATCGAGCTCTTGAACCGGAAGAATCGGTTTACCAGAAGTTGTGTTTTTCCGGATTTTTTTTGTAAAAATATGTTGTTTATTTTTTCAATTCTTTCACCCTGTATATATTAATTTTTCAAAAAGGTAATACCGGCGTTGAAAAGAGCGTAAAAATATTTTTTATTAAATATGTTGGACCCTTTAGTTATATTAATTACCATTTAATAAATGCATAACGTATCTTCACATGTAGGTCTGTACCTATGTGCGGCAGATTCATGCAAATAATAATATAAGAATTATTGTGTATTTAATGCTAGAAGCATATAATTTGGACCACACATACTACACATACAAAGATTCAAATTTAGATATGAGGCCATCTGCCGCCCATAGGTACATGTGAGCATACGTTATGCATTTATTAAATGGTAATTAACATAACTAAAAAGTTCAAAATATTTCCTAAAAAAAAATTTACACTCTTTTTAATGGCGGTATTACCTTCTTGAAAAATGTATATATACAGAGTGAAAGAATTAAAAAAGAAACAACATATTTTTACATAAAAAAAAACAGTGAAAACACAACTTTTGGTCAACCGATTCTTCCGGTTCAAGACCTCGATCTTATTCATCAAAAAAAGAACCTATATACCAAATTTGGTTGAAATCTTACGTCTCGTTCAAAAGTTATCGTGCTATTAGGCACATATATGTATAGTCGCCATTTTGAATGCCCGCCATTTGTGTAAAAGGAACAAAAACTGAGATGGCCTCATATCTAAATTTGAACCTTTATCTTTGTAGTATATGTGGTCCAAATTATATGCTTCTACCATTAAATGCACAATAATTCTTATAATATTTGCACGAATCTGCCGCACATAGGTACATCTGAAGATACGTTATGCATTTATTAAATGGTAATTAACATAACTAAAAAGTTCAAAATATTTCCTAAAAAATATTTTTACGCTCTTTTCAATGGCGGTATTAACTTTTTGAAAAATTAATACATACAGGGTGAAAGAATTGAAAAAAAAATAAAACAACACATTTTTACATAAAAACCAGGAAAAACACAACTTCTTGTAAACCGATTCTTCCAGGTTAAGACCTCGATCTTATATATCAAAAAAGGAACCTATATACCAAATTTGATTGAAATCTGACGTCTCGTTCAAAATCTATCGTGCTATTAGTCACATATGTATAGTCGCCATTTTGAATGCCCGCCATTTTTGTAAAAGGCAAAATCTAAGATGGCCTCATATCTAAATTTGAACCTTTATATGTGTAGTATATGTGGTCCAAATTATATACTTCTATCATTGAATGCACAATTATTGTTTCACATATCGGCTGCACTATAGGAAAATATCTACGGAAAAGTGATGAAGGAGTCGCGTTCTGCAGGAAATATCCGGTTATCTGCGGAAAACATATGAAACCGACAGTTTTTACTTTGAAATCAGGAAAACTAGACAATAACATAATTATTATTTACTTGTAACCTGTTATAAACCATACCTTTCTAAGGTGGCATTTGCTTATATTTCTATATTTTGTTCTAGGTAAGTGCAATTGATGCTTTTGCAGTTAGATACAGCAGTAAGGAATCAAATGGTAAGAATTAGTATTTTATTATTGTTGTTCTGAAGCTATTTCCTTGTGGAATTTTTATAATTATGTATTTTCGATGGGAAATACGCCACAATTTTACCAAAAAAATGAATTTATTAACGTCTCGACGCCCAAGTCGGGTGTCGTTGTCAAAATACAAAATAATACTAAATAAACAAAAATGTTGTTGCTTAGTAAAAAATTCTTCTAATAATTTATTTAATCTGACTCATTTATATCGGCAATTCAGGCATGTATTATACATTTAAAAGTAGAAGACTTTAAAATGATATTGCCAATATTGATGAGTTGCGTTCCTGGGACGACTTTACTAAAAGATAGTTCATTCGATTACATGAAACCAACCCTAACTCAAGAATATCTGCCACAAAAAATCATAGCATGTGATCTGTCTTTAAAAAGACAACCAAATGCACCGATGGCAGTAAAATTCTCGAGCTAGAGATTCCATAGTAAATCACGAGGGAAAACCAGAAAAAAACCTCGTGATACTATCCCGACATCGTAAGTATTTGGGCTTACATTTAGTTTACTCTCAAAACTAATACCAAATTCGAATGAACTATCTTTTAGTAAAGTTGTCCCAGGAATGCAACTTATCAATATTGGCAATATCATTTTAAAGTCTTCTACTTTAAAATGTATAATACATGCCTGAATTGCCGATATAAAGGAGTCAGATTAAATAAATTATTAAAAGAATTTTTTACTAAGCAACAACATTTTTGTTTATTTAGTATTATTTTATATTTTGACAACGACACCCGACTTGGGCGTCGAAACGTTAATAAATTCATTTTTTTTTTTTTGGTAAAATTGTGGCTTATTTTAGTATTTTATTAGTGGACACGCGCCAACTCGTAACTTTTAATGACAAAAATTTTTAAATCAAAATATACACCGGCCAATTCGTAACTTTTCTATTACCTGACCTGCCAACTCGAACCTTTCTTCAGGTGAATTCGAAACCATTGATTAAATCTAATACCTTAAATCTAAACCGAATGTTTCTTGGTTTGCTTAAAAACAATATATTTGTATTATATTATGTACCTATAAAAAATAGCAAAAATTGAAATATCTTAATAAAATAATTGAGACAATATTACAGTGTTTCATTAACACGTGTTATAAATATTATTTCCATCAAGTATAGCTCTACACGAGGTTGGTTTTTATCAAGTAATTGTAAATTCAATATTTAGATGCTTAGCAATGATAAATTATTTAAATCCATCTGATAATTTAAAAGCAAAGAGATTTTCCATATGTTTATTTCAAGTCTAAAAGATTATACATTTATTTAGTTACGAATTCACCGGTAGTTGATTGGTTACCGAAAAATTACCTGAGGGCCAGAGTTACCAATTGGCGTGTAATTAGGATGGGGGATTAAAATAGTTACGAATTCACCGGGACCCTTATTAGTAATATCAGCGCAGTTAAATGAATTTACAGAGTGGTCTTTATTTTTTGAAAGTCTTCTTTGTTTACTTCATATCGGAAGTGGTTATGGTAGTCCATTTACTTTATCCATTTATTTTAATATCTAAGTTGTTACAATCTAGGTTTTAATGATAAAATAGTCTTCTGGTGCTTAGTTAAACAGTTTTGGTGATATGGTACCTCCCGGTTTTACCGGTTTATTTTAAAAAGCTCAGTTTGTGATGTGAAGGTAATGAAGTTAACATTATATCGTGGCCTTTTCGTTTGTATTGGAGATTAGGTTTGTATATCGATATGGATTTCTTCCATTCTGTAACGAATTCGTGATCCTCCAATATTCATATTATTCGGTGTCGAAGGCTTTTTTAAAGTCCACAATTGTTTTATTAGCTAATTAATTACCGTCCTTATTACATGAGACGCATCTTAACTGGTGTTACTATAGTAGCACCAGTTGATGGTCTACCGTCGCGTTTGTAAACTCATAAATATGAATAGTTATTATTTTAATTTTACAAATAATCCTTTATTATATCTCTATTGAACAACAGCATAACGATGGTGAAAGTTCTCAACCTCCTATGTCAATTTTTGGATATTTTGTTTTGTTACCCTAAAATTAAAGAGAAATATGTATTTTTACTGTTTAGAAACTCCTATGTCGTTGTTTCATATATGGCCATCACAATAAACCTATGTACCATCTATGGCCATATCTTGTAAACAGTAAAAAATACATATTCTCTTTAATTTAGGGTAACAAAACAAAATAGTCAAAAATTGACATAGGAGGTTGGGAACTTTCACCATGGATAAGCGAGATTCTCGAAGAAAGAGGGAAGACATGGAGTGAGGTGAAGAAACTAGCTAGATACCGAAAAGAGTGGCGTAAATTTGTAGAAAAAATTTAAGAGAGTTGTACACCTCAACATCTTCTGTCAGGTATGGTATAAGAGGTTTTCGATTATGTATAAATGTTTATCTCTATTTACTATTTTTGTTGGAAATTAGCCAATTTTGTGGCTTATTCCCAATTAAAATAATGAATCAATGTGACAAGGTATTAATTTGTGGAGATGGTGGTTCTTCAAATTTTCCTTATAGTGTGAAAACCCTTTTGAGAAAAGATAAAAAAGATTATGGTATTGTTTAGCCACAGAGGTAATGTTTACAAAGTGAAAAAAACGCATAAATCAAAAGAATTATTGTTTTAATTTTACAAATTGATACTTTGTCATATCAATTTACTATTTTAGTTGGGAATAAGCCAAAAACTTATTTTTCACACTATAATATATAGGGACAGGTAGACCGCATACTATAGTAGCACCTCTTAACTCCTCGTAAAGAGTATTTCGCTGTGCCTGAAAACACTGACAACAACACTCTAACTTACTTTTTCTATTCTCATACTATAATATTAGCCCAGTCGGGATAGCATTTGACCTTGCATTAGGAGCTGCCCCAAATTTTATTTTTCTAATCTTTAGGGAGGGTCAATATTAGTATAAATTTAAAATCTCGACTGAATTCCGCCGTTGCGTTAGCCGCCATCTTGATTTTAAACGAGAACCGTTTTTGCTCAATATCTCCGCCATTTTCAATTTTTTGACAAAAAGTGTAGAGACCGAAATTGTTGAAAATGCGATTTTATATAATTTCATATACAGTACGTAAATCGTACAGCTGGACATAGGGAATATACATTGAGAGAATTGTGGCAACTGCGCTAACCTGTGTTAGTTGAAGCTTTTGTTTGAGTACGAGTTTTTGGTGCAACAGAGCTGTTAGAATGAATAGAATGAGTGAGTGTTGAAGCAAGGCTGTCCATAAATAGATCAACAACAAAGTTTATGATTAATGAGTTAATAATTTTACTTTACTTTTTAAAATACTATCTATTATTTTAAAAACCAATTTCGAAACTAAACATATTTCCCATTCCCTTGCGCCAAAAATATTTAGCTACTGCATTGTCATATTTTGACGTTTATGTATGTCAGCCGAAATGAGTTATCAATTTTTAGGTTAAACTCTTAGGCCTCTTAATGCTAACAACCAAATTGTCATCGAGAGAGCTCAGTTGCCACAATGATCTCAATATAATACAATGTATGTATTTATGTATCAGAATATATATAATGTATGTTCCCTATGTCCAGCTGAACGATTTACGTACTGTATTATAATTTTTTTCGTGCGGTCGATATTTTCCGAGTTATGAGGGGCAAATAGTGACAGTTGTAGCATAATTCTTGAATTATTAAATTATCTCGTTTATTATTAGTTTTACAACAAATATATACCTATACAAAAATGAGGAGAATTAAATTTGGTACAATTTTGATGCCGTACATTTTTTTGATAAAATCAATATTTAAGGTATGTGGTAAAGGTGCGAGCGTAAGACCTGATTGATTTTGTAGCAATTGTTTTTGTTCAATATCTCCGCCATTTTCAACAAAAAGTGTAAGAACTGAAATTGCTGCAATTACGATTTACTACAATTTTTCGAGAGAACCAGTGGCGGGTCTACAAGGGGGGAATGGGAAAATTCCCCCAACAGGGTCCAAAATTAAAAAAAAAAATTGATGAAACATCACGATATATTAGCTGACATAAAACTTAAAATATCGACAGACAAATTCAACCAATAAAACCCGCTAGTTAATAAAATTAAGTGAACTTAATGCATGTAATGTCTTTTTTATGTCTTTTATATATTTAGCTTGGTTGATGTTTCATTGGAAGTTGCAAAAATTGTATAAAATATAATTCTCTTTATTTTTGTTTATGAACAATTATGTCGTAAAGTTAATAATAAATGAGACAATTTAATAATTATGCTTCCCCTCCGCTTCCAATATTTTCCCCCTTAACTCGGAGAATATTGATCGTATAAAAAAATTGTGCCAAAAAAATTGTAGGAAATTGCATTTCCAACAATTTTCTTTCCCACCATTTATGTCGAAAAGTTGAAAATGGCGGAGATATTAAGCAACAACAGTTCTCATTTAAAATCAATATGGCGGCTAATGCAACCGCGGAATTTAGTCGAGATTTTAAATTTACACTACTGTTGATCTCTCCTAAAGGATAGAATTATAAAATTTGGGCAGCTCGGAAACAAAATTCAATTCAATAATTATGCTACCCCACCACTTTTTACTATTTTCCCATGTAACTTGGAAAATATCAACCGCATGAAAAAAATTGTTAGAAAGAAATTGTAGGAAATTATATTTTGAATAATTTTAGTTGAAAATGGCGTAGATATTGAACAAAATTAATTGCTATAAAATCAATCCGGTCTTACGCTCGCGCCATTACCGAATACGTACTACCTTAAATATTAATTTTAGCAAAAAAATGAAAGAGACAAAAATTGTGTAGAATTTAATTCTCTTTATTTTTTATAGGTACATATTTGTTGTAAAACTAATAATAAACGAGATAATTCAATAATTCAATAATTATGCTCCAACTCTCACTATTTTCCCCTCATAACTCGGAAAATATCGACCGCACGAAAAAAATTATAATAAATGAAATTATATAAAATCGCATTTTCAACAATTTCAGTTTCTACACTTTTTGTCAAAAAATTGAAAATGGCGGAGATATTGAGCAAAAACGGTTCTCGTTTAAAATTGGCTAACGCAACGGTGGAATTCAGTCGAGATTTTAAATTTATACTAATATTGACCCTCCCTAAAGATAAGAAAAATAAAATTTGGGGCAGCTCCTAATGCAAGGTTAGGCCTGTTATTCGTCTAACCCGACTGGACTATATATCAATTATGATGTCACTACCTGTATCATAATGAATTTCATTATGATACACATTTTCATTAAACCAATAGAATCGCTAGATGGCATTCGCGATAAAGTTAATACACGCGCAGTGACCAATGGCTAGTCAAATACATACGCTTTGACAGTTCTCAATATGTAAACAAACCGTCAAACTGACAAACTACTGAATTTATTTGTGTTACAAAATTAATAAATTTGAATATATTTTTTGTTGTGAATGATCATAGAAAAAATAGTGTATACAACTTGCATTTAATTATCATTATGAAGCTCGTACTCTATACGAAACTCGCCGCATACGGCTCGTTTCGTAACCCTCATACTCGCTTCATAATAACCATCATTAAATGCTCGTTTCATAATATACAATTAGTATTGGTATTCGGTATAATATATTGATTAAAACTAAAAAAACCCCAAAAAGCCCCTTAAAACTAAATAATATTTTATTTTACAAGATTACCTGAATTTGTCAAAAGTCCTTTTCCTAGCCATGGTTCTACAAGAGTGTAAGTAATTCCTTTGGTGAGGTGTTTTGATCCAGATGCGATTTTCTTAAAAAATATATTTTTATTAGAATTAAATTAGGATATTTTTTTACTTAGCTTAAATGCCTCGACAACTAATGGCCCATGGCATGATACAGTTGATTTCGCAATCACATAGTATAATGTTAGGGTGTGTGCGTGTTGAGTATTTTAATTCCATCATCATCAGCAGATGATAGTGATCTGCAGTCAATATTAATTTATTATCTGTACTATGTCAAGAAAGTATTCTTTTTCTCATGATCATCTTTCAGTGCGTTACAGTTTTTCGATTTCTTTCTAACGTATTAAATTGTATATGACAGAAAAAAAGGCACGTCGGTGATTACTTTGGTAATTATTTCTAGTTCGGTGATTATTCTAGTTGTCGATAGATGGCGCCATAATAAAAAAATAATTTTTTTTTAATTAGATAATAATATTACAAATATAATCTGTATAATTTATAAGACTATACAAATCAAAGAAAATACCATTTTATAAATGCAAGAAACACATTTGATTTGTTTTTATTCCAAATTGAAAATAAAATGTGACAACTGTCAGATTTAACTAAAATGTCATGTTAGAATAAATGTCATAAATGTGTATTATCACGGACTTACCCTTTTTCCTATCATTTGTTACGCACTGAAAAATGATCATGAAAAGGACAATATATAGAATGGTATACTACAGCGGTTACAGCAAAAGTTACCTGGAAAGTTTGCAAAAAATTTGGTTTTATTACCTCATAACGCAATAGTTATTTTCCTAACAAGTGCAGAAAGTCATTCTTTTCCGCACGCGACTGCAGTTTGCCGAACGACGCGAAGCGGGAGTTCGGCAAGCAGTCGAGTGGGGAAAAGAGACTTTCTGCAAGAGTTAGGAACAATATTTTTCTAAGAGTCTATAAAAAATTACCAAATCTTAATCAGTTAATTTAATTAATATGATTATTTCATTCATAGGAGATTCTGACCAATAGAAAGCTACAGAAATCTGAATTAAATCGATAATTTTTGATAATCTCCCGTCGTTAAGTATATTACGTCAGATGCCCTTCGTTGCTACGAAAAAATACATTCAGTGACATTAATGACAATTAATGTTTTAAAAATTATAAAAGTGATGACTTTCAATCGTCAAATATTTATAAAAACTGTGTGTTTAATGGTACTTACATAAATAAATTACAATAAAATTTTGGTTTTGAACAGTTTTATTCATGAAATAAGCGCAACAAATTGCACTCGACCTCTGAAATTAATATAGAATTTTTGCTCCCGTGACACTTTGACATAATTTCACTCGCCTTCGGCTCGTGAAATTAAAACTGTCGAAGTGTCACTCGGGAAAAATTCAATAATTTCAGAGCTCTTGTGCAATTACTACTGAAAATACATACACAAATTAATTCTTTGACAAGGTTGTCAAAACCAAACTTTCAATATAATTAGTTAGCATGACGACGATCTTGGTTTCCATGACGATGATTCAAAACGACTGTTATTGTTTACCGATTTGACTTTCGAATATTATGTCAAAATAATTTTATTTCATCGAATTGTCGCGTTAATTTCATTAAAACAGGAACACAATAAGATATATTTGAAATAAATTAGTAAATAATATCTAAATACAGTAGAACCCCGCAAATCCGAACTAATTGGGGGGACAGCCTGTTCGGATTCTGAAAAGTTCGGATTATCCGAAAGTTAGCCTAAGAAGCTAACGAAGATGATTTTTAAAAGATTTGGACTGCCACCGATCCCTTTATGAAACTTTATCCGCACGTTTATGCCTCCAATATTCTAAAGCTGAAAAATATTTAGATCACTGAAATATTAAATCGCTAACGCCAGTAGTTTTGTTTCGTCACGGGACATGGGAATTCGGCCATGTAAATGATTAATTTAATTTGTAATCTGGATATTGATTACACTATGTTTCTCATGTTTCTTATCTTTTTCAATGTTTTCGTTCATAGTATACCATGAGAAATGTGTATTATGCACATTCCTCTATTGATTGTGTTTAAGTTTTTATAAGTATGTACTACCTATAAGGTATATAAAGTATATAAAGTAAAGTATATAAAGTACGTATTTATTTTTAATAAATTTCACATGTCCAAATTCCTATTAATTTTACATTGTTAAATTTTCTGGTTCTCTGTACATATCATAAACATGTTTTTAAATTTTTTTTTGAATTTTAAAAATTTTTTTCACTTTCTGTTGGTTCGGATTTGCCGAAAGTTCGGATTTGCGGGGTTCGGATTTGCGGGGTTCTACTGTATTAGTTTATTGCATGTATTATAATTACTTTAAGGCCATATTAACATATCTAAATTAACACGCGTGCGGAAAAGTAACACGCTTGCGGAAAAGTAACACGCGTGCGGAAAAGTGAAACTTTCTAAACTAAAATGAGTGCGCGAAAGTAGACATTTTTGCACGCTCGTAGAAAAAATAGGTATTTTCCTAACAAGTGCAGAAAGTCATTTTTTTCCGCACGCGACTGCAGTTTGCCCGAACGACGCGAAGCGGGATTTCGGCAAGCAGTCGAGTGCGGAAAAGAGACTTTCTGCAAGAGTTAGGAACAATATTTTTTCTAAGAGTCTTTAAAAAATTACCAAATCTTAATCAATTAATTTAATTAATATGAAAATACATACACAAATTAATTCTTTGACAAGTTTGTCAAAACCAAACTTTCAATATAATTAGTTAGCATGACGACGATCTTGGTTTCCATGACGATGATTCAAAATGACTGTTATTGTCTACCGATTTGACTTTCGAATATTATGTCAAAATAATTTTCATCGAATTGTCGCGTTAATTTCATTAAAACATGAACACAATAAGATATATTTGAAACAAATTAGTAAATAATATCTAAATATTAGTTTATTGCATGTATTATAATTACTTTAAGGCCATATTAACATATCTAAATTAACACGCGTGCAGAAAAATAAAAGCCGCGTGCGGAAAAGTAACACGCGTGCGGAAAATAACACGCGTGCGGAAAAGTGAAACTTTCTAAACTAAAATGCGTTCGCGAAAGTAGACATTTTTGCACGCTCGTAGAAAAATATATATTTACAATAAGTATTTAAAATGTTCGCCGTTTCCGTTGATTGAGAACAGAGGTCAACAGAAAAGTGTTGACTGAAAATAGTAAAATAAGGTCTTTGTGTGATTAAATTCTTTATCTGTCTCAAAATCTTATGTGCGGAATTTAGAAAATAAATGCTTATAATTATACTTACTTCAAACTCATCAGGTCCAGTGACAACTACTACCGGTAAGCCAAGTACAACGAATGAATAAAGAGGAGAATATTTTCGACCCCACTCTCGAAATCTTTCAAATAGTTGCACTAGAAAATATATCATTTGATATAAATAGTAAAATGTTAAAATATAAAACAAGAATAAATAAAACGATAAAATAATAAAATACAGTGAACAATTAAATTGCCTATCAAGTGAAGCAATTTAGCTCTGAGCAGTATTCAGCAGAAATCTGCATCAACTTAGACTATGTCGATGTCTATATTATAGTCGTAGCTGGGTATATTGAAGACTTGCATTCAGGGTTAGTATAAGGCGGTTTGAACATTTATTCTATAGATTAACGCCTGATGTTGATTATTGTTGTTGATTATCTGGTGTTGTATTTGATCGGAAATGCTGAAAGTTTCTTAAGTAATTGGAGGATACTACAACGTAACTTAGTAGTGGGCGTCAAGCCATAAATTAATTGCTGGTAGTGAAACTTGTAAAGACAAGAAGGAGCTAGTGCTTCCTGTCTTTGCTAGACCATGATCTTGCGCTATAGCGGTATCGTGGATAATGTCTTAAAATATAAAAAGAAACTTGGCGCAGACTACAAGCTTCTAACCACAACCTAAAAATACTCTTGCTAAAACTGAGTACTTACTGATCATTGCTTTCTTAGACATTATCCCTATTCAAAGTGAACAGAACAATATGCAAATTTTGCAAAATATAAAGGATAAGACTATACCAACATATTGCCTGCAACTACAGGGTAATTATTTGGCAACGCCAGCGCCATAACTGTCTGGAATATAGGTTTTTTAGAGCCTGATTAGATCCCAAGCGTATGTCCGAACCGGATGCGAATTTACAAAACCTATACTATTTCAGTCATGGGGGCGACTGAATTCAAGTAGGTTTTGTATGCAGAATATTAGTTACATATCCTATGCTATTTCGGTCCAGAAATTAACTGTATCGCTGTAGGATTTGTAAGCGAAATTTTTTATTATTATTGAGCAAATATCTATACTGTTTCAGTCATGTAAGTAAAACTAATCAAATATATACTAAGTGGATTTATGATTATAACATAAAATTTAGATATGTTTTGAAAATTAAAATTAATAATATATATTTGGATAATATTAAAAATTAAAAACAAATGAATAATTACTAATGTACGAATATATACAGTATATACCTGTAAGTTGGAACCATATGGAAAACTTTTTTATTATTGATTTTACGAAAAAAATATATTCTTCATAAAAAGTTCTGCATTGTCTAAAACCGAAGATGCAATCATCTGATATCAAGCTTTTTCAATAGTATACGAGGGATGTCAAAAAATATGAATTTGTCTCAAGAGTAAAGTACCAAGAGTAGAGATTGAAAATTGTTATTACGAAAATTTGTTTGGACTTAAAAATAATTTTCTAATATTCAACTACATTCTTCTAATTGAAAAAAAAATTGAAATTTTTTTCTCTAAAGTTACTTTACTCTTAACAGAAATTCATATATTTTGACATTTCTCATATACTATTAATAAAACTTACTAGTAGTAATATCAGATGTAATAATGCAAAAGTAATATCAGATGATTGCATCTTCGGTTTTAGACCATGCAGAACATTTTGTGAAGAATATGTTTCTTTTTTGCGTAAAATCAATAATAAAGTTTTCCATATGGTTCCAACTTACAGGGACATACTGTAATATATTCATATATTAGTAATTATTCATTTGTTTTTAATTTTTAATATTATCCAAATATATATTATTCATTTTAATTTTCAAAACATATCTAAATTTTATGATATAATAATAAATCCACTTAGTAAATATTTGATTAGTTTTACTTACATGACTGAAACAGTATAGACATTTGCTCAATAATAATAAAAAATTTCTCTTACAAATCCTACACCGTTACAGTTAATTTCTGGACCGAAATAGCATAGGATATCTAAATAATATTCTGCATACAAAACATACTCGAATTCAGTCGCCCCCATGACCGAAATAGTATAGGTTTTGTAAATTCGCGAACCGGATACAGGATAGATAAAGACGATACAGGATAGAAGTAGTGTTAAGTATGTATCCGCAAAATATAATATGCCCGCTTCACAAAAAAGAAGACAAACTAAAGTGTGATAAGAAGAAGCGCCTTACTAGATACTGTATACAAAATATTGGCAAGTATGTGCAAGTAAAACAAGTTTATTATTATCTTAAATTCTAAATGAAATACTACCTGAATCACAGTTGACTAAATCAAATAAGTTTCCAAAAATCGGAAGTTTCGGAGGACCAGGCAATTTATAAACTTTTTTTAAAACACTACGTTTTTTTAAAAATTTGTAAACAACATAAATAACAAACACTGCTGCTAATACAGGATATATGGTTTTAAACGCATCCATGGCTGCACTAATATACTTAATTATAAATCTATGCCTGCATGTAATTTCGAATAAAATGCGAATATTGTTGGATGCAATCACTAAAATACTGCCCATTCAAGGTTATGGTAGATAATAATCTACAATAGTTCAATAATATAATATAGATAAGAGATAGTTTATAGTACAAGTGTTTTGAGAGTACAAAGTATTTTTAAAACATGAAAAAACATTTTTTGATCAAATCAATATTTACATAAATTTTTGTAAAAATCATCAATATTTGTATCATTTGGTGTCCGACTTTGCTTAATTCACTTCTCTATGTTGTCTGTTGTTGCATTATAAATTTTATGAAATAATAATTCTCGGACATTTCAGAGAGAAGCATTCAACAATACAAGTATTGTTGATCGTAGCGATATAGTACTTTTGAAGAGGAAAAAAAGATACTGCTCTGCACTCTTTCATGACGTCAGTTGGGCTGTTGATAAAGTCTAGATTGCATATACTTCTTTTCATGAGCATTTTTCAGTGCATCACAAATGATAGAAAAAAAGGTCCGTGATAATACACATTTATAACATTTATTCTAACATGAATTTTAGTTAAATCTGACAGTTGTCACATTTTATTTGCAATTTGGCATAAAAACAAATCAATTGTGTTTATTGCATTTATAAAATGGTATTTTGATTTGTATAGTCTTATAAATTGTACAGATTATATTCGTAGATATATTATATAATTCGTCGATAAATTTTTTTTCGATTATAGCGCCATCTATCGACAACTAGAATAAATGTTATAAATGTCTCTAATCACAGACGTGCCTTATTTTCTGTCACATACAATTTAATGCGTTAGAAACAAATCGAGAAACTGTGACGCACTGAAAGATGCTCATGAGAAAAAGAATATGAAAGGTTGCTCTTCAAAATAACAATGAAATATCCATATTCAATGTTTACTTTACTGAAATCATATTAAAAGGAAAATACTACTGGGTCCCAAGGTTCATAAATAGACAGGTTGCATGGTAACTTTCCACCAATCAGCGTCGAGAATCTAATGGCGGGAGTGACGTCACCCAGAATGCTGCATTCAAATTCATTCACTTCACTCATTGAAATGAACTCGGAAAGTAGGAATGTATTGAAAATGTGTATATTTAAAAAAAATACGTTTGGATTTTTAATGACTATTTATTTCATATATTCTTTAAAAAATGTGGTAGATACCTGTAGAGTTACAAAAATCATAGAATATAATTGCAATTAAATATATGCAGTAGAATAGCATTACTACTTAATCAAAGCAGAAGGAGATTCTTTCTTGTGTATATATGGGACTAAATCATTCAAATATCCTAGGTATATTAGTAATGGGTTGAATACAATTTACTTTTTTAAATGATTTTGATTGAGTAGGTATATAATAATTTTGAATTGGGGATAATGCATGTAGTACATTATTATAAATTCCTCCTAACATGTAAACCATGGTGAAAAAGAGATTCAACTAAAGATTTATGTATCAAAATTAGTAGTTTTTCCCTTAAGTTTAACATAAGAGCATCTGATTACGTTAGGTACTGAATTATAATATCTAAAACTATTAAAACATTATGCTTCCATTCAATAGGTACCTGTGAAGTTTTACATTAACAGTAAATTATAAAAAAATACAATTTCAGTGCAATAAAGGGAATTTTCCCCATTTTATATATTCATTTAGTTTATAATTGTTTATTCAAACGATCTTCAGATGGCTGCAATATTGGTTATAATTTTATATGAAACAATTACATATAATAGATCTATTATCTATACTTAGACTTAATTAGATATATTGTTCAATAAGTCTAAGCAGTCTAAGCTGAAGAACCGCAAGAGACATTCCAGAACTGTAATGTCTCTATACAAGAATGTCCTTTACTATACAATACAGCAGAAAGAAAATCCAGTAAGTAAGTATGTACTTAATACAAACACATTAAAATGTATCTTAACACTTGTAAAAGAGTTTTGGGTTTTAAGTTATTATACTAAAAACACTTATTGATATCTATAGATACATTATATCTCAAGATATAAACACAAATTAAAACAATAACGATATTTAATAACAAAATATAGCCTCCAAACCCCGTATCCTATTATGTTTACAAACAATTCGTAAAATTGATCGTCTGGGTGACGTCACGATGACAATATTTCATTTGTCAATGTCAAAGTTACCATACAACCTATGGTATAGGGACCTTGACTGGGTCCTATATTATATTTTATACTTACACACAACATACCAACAATAAAACTGTACGGACTACAACATTCGTAGACGACACTGCTATGTTTGTCACAGATGATAATAGTGCAACAGCTAAGGAATCTCTTCAAGAGCATATTAGGGAGATTAAAAGTAGACAAAAGGGATGGCGCATAAAGATCAATGAATCTAAATCACAACTTATCTTGTCACAAAAATATCGCAAAAAAAACGCCTAGTATAGAAATACAGAATAAAGTAATTCCATAAGCTGAAAGAGTTAAATACCTTGGGATGCATCCGGACCAAACATTAACATGGAGAACCCATATATGGAAAACAACGCCAATAGTTAAACCGTTTTGCGGATAACGTCATATTTGTAGAGAACAGCAAGGAAATGTTGGAGGACTGCAGAATGGCTACTGCAGAGGGAGAACTTACGGTTATTGTCGAAAATGAAGAATATGTTGCTGGGAGAAACAGTAATGGTTGGGGAAATCGAATTGCTGGGGAAAAAGTAGACGACTACGAAAATTTAAATATCTTGGCTCCTACATAACAAACAATGGATCATTAAATCCAGACGTTGCCCACATGATAGAGGCAAGTTTAAGTGGAAGCGAATGAGCCTAGTACGCTGTAATCCAAAAATTGGTGTTGAAAGGAAAGAACTGTAAGCGTGTGATGAAGTCTGGCATTGGTGTACGGCGGTGTTCACTCATGGTACGGATGCACATCAACCGAACTGTTTAGAGCAGCAGCATCTAAGATCAGAATAGCCATGCTGATTGCCAACCTCCGTCGCGGAGATGGCACGTGAAGAAAAAGAAGAAGTTCTTCACTCAATGTGGGTTTCGTGGGAGGATTACTTTATTTGGAAGGATTTCATTGAGTTGTCCTTGTTTAGGATTTTGTCCTCTTCAGGGTATGTGTTGAATTTTATTAGTATGGTAGAAAAAGCAAACAGTCCGAAAAAACACTGGGGCAAGGTGTGGTGAGGCCTGTGTGTTGCCGGACGGTGGTGAAGAGACGGTTGCCAGAGAATAAAGTTTGATGGAATTGGTGTTGGTTCCATTGACATGTGTGTGTACTGTCTGTGCTTTGCCCTCGACCAAGCTCCTTAGAAACCATTGTACAATGGACAGGCAAGCCTGCATTCTTCGTTGGCAGTCAGGAGGTGGCTTTAGACATTGCGTTGACAGTGAGTTCAAGTGGCAGAAAATAGTTGCGGCTATTTTCTTAGGGCGAACAGGTATAATTGTGCAATGAAGTTGGGAAACCGCAAAAAACCAACTTCTCCCTGTTCGAGGTAGGGAAGAGGAGTTAAACGAGGAGGGTACGGTAGGCTAACGGGGTAGCCTCAAGGATTTCTTCGTATTCTGCCGGGAGTTCGTCATTGCATGTTTGCATTAGAGCAGACGGTGGGTGAAGCTTTTTCCGTTTGGGCTTTCGGTGTCAGAATAGGTGGCCTAGAGAAGAACAGGAACATTTTAGAGATTGTTGTGTGTCAGAGAGGGGGCTGTTGATTACTTTAGATGTGAAGTTCCTATTCAGAGAGCTAATTCTCTCGATAATTGTGGGGATATTAGAAAGGTTATGGATTTCGTTTGAGGGGAATCTCCAGTGCTCGTAGTTTGCCCTGCGCAGGATTCTACGTTCAACCCGCAACAACTTTTTGTATTCTATTGAATAGACAATAGAGGCCTGATACATACGTACGGCGGTGAAGTGTGACCTACGTTTATAGAGGGTTCAGGAAAAAAGAAGATGGTAGCTAAAATGAAAATGTTACTTTGAATGCTGGGCAATATTAGAAGAAAGAAGATAAAAAATGACCAGGGACAGGGCTGGGGGGGGGGGCAAAAATTACAAAAAAGATTAAACAAGAAAAACTAAATAAAATTGGTTGGTTACATCAGATAAAGAAATGAGAACTATGTGAAAGGAAGGATAGAACTGGAAAACTTGGGAGAAAGATACGTAGAGCAAAACCCAGGAGAAGATGGCTGGACTGAGTGGCAAAGGACTTAAGAAAGAAATATTTAAATGAAGAAGGCACGATAAACATAAATGAAGAAATAAAAAATGCAAGGAACAGCGGCCCTTAAAAGCGGAAAAGCCGTGGGCTATGAAGAAGAATTTCGAAGACTTTTTTTGTTTTATTTCGCCTCCAGCTTTTACTATTTCTTGCTTCATTTATTTTTCAACTTCTTCCTCTTCTTCAATTTCAATAGGTTTTTATTTTTCAAATTTTTTTTCTTTAATTTAATTGAAACCTGATTCTTTCGTAACATTTGTTTCTGTGGTAATAGGTAATAATATGTAGTTCGTTTTGTACCGGGTGTCCCAATACGCATGACTCTCGGCCATATCTCAAGAACGGTTTATAGTACAGCTTTAGAAAAAAAATATAACCAAAGTTGCCTCGGGAAAAACCTGGAAATTATTTTCATAATTGTAAGTCCACCGCTAGAGGGCGCAATTAAAAATTAAAAAATCAAAATTTTACAAAATTTACCTAGTGAAAGGGTTCTGAAAATCCGATTCTCGTAATCTTCATAAAATTCTGCCCATATTTGATTTCACAAGTTTAAGTCTACCTTTGCAAATAAGAGGTGGGGGTGAGTGCGAGCATTAGTATGAAAAAATGGCTGTAAGTCCGGTTCTGCTAAATCGATTTTTGTAAACTTGGTCTTCTTGAAAACAGCTCTTTTTCCTTTTTTGTCAATGGAAGAGTTGTAATTTCGAAACAGGCTAATAAGTAATATGCCAGCTAGGAGATGCTATTTTATCTTTTTCAGAAATCTAGATTTTTTTGGAAAATATTAAATACAAGTAGTATGCATTTTTAATCCTGTATTATCCTGTATTACAAACTTAGACCAAATTAGCAACAGAATAGCGAAAACCGCATGTCGATACCTTTTTCTATCTCGAGATATCTTAAGAAACGTATAAATTTTAAACAAACTGATACTGTCACCGGTAAACGAAATTAAGGAAAAGTAGTCTATGAAGAAAACAAAGAAACATTTTCCAGTTGTCAACGTATATAATTAACTAAAACAACATTAAGACAAACAACACTATAAAATATAACAAAGAAATGAAAACAACTACTTAGTGACGACCTAAATATTCGAATTGTTGCCCATCATTTTTGATGACTCTTTCAAGACTGGATTGAACAGTAGTCTCAATTTTCTGCTCTCAAAATGCTTTGAATGGATTAAATACCTTGTTTGTGCAGCTAGGTCCACTACTCGAAAAAACGAGAGAGCCAGAGAGAATACGCCATTCAAAGCATTTCGAGAGCAGAGATTGAGACTGCTGTTCAATCTACTCTTGAAAGAGCAAATGCTTGTATCGAAAATGATGGGCCACAATTTGAACATTTAGGTCGTCACTTAGTAGTTGTTTTTATTTTTGTTATGTTTTATAGTGTTGTTTGTCTTAATGTTGTTGTAGTTGATTATATACGTTGACAACTGGAAAATGTTTCTTTGTTTTTTTCCATAGCACACTACTGTTCCTTAACTTCGTTTACCGGTGACAGTAACAGATATGTTTGAAATTTACACGTTTCTTAAGATATCTCGAGATAGAAAAAACGTATAGATATGCGGCTTTTGCTATTCTGTTGCTAATTTGGTCTAATTTTGTAATACGGGATTAAAAACGCATACTTGAATTGAGTATTTTCCAAAGAAAACTAGATTTCTAAAAAAATTAAATACCGCCTCCCAACTGACATATTACTTATTCGGCTATTTCTAAATTACAACTCTTACATTGTCGAAAAAGAGCTGTTGTCAACAAGAGCAAGTTTGCAAAATTTGATTTAGCAGAACCGGACTTTCAACTATTTTTTCATAACAATGACCCCACTCACCCCCACCTCTTACTTGCAAAGGTAGACTTAAACTTGTAAAATCAAATATACGCAGAATTTTATGAGGAATGCGATGATCGGATTGCTAGTGCCCTTTCATTGGGTAAATTTTGTAAAATTTAGATTTTTTAATTTTTGATATTCAGTTACGCCCTCTAGCGGTGGATTTACAATTATGAAATTAATTTTCAGGCCTTTCCCGAGGCAACTTTTATTATAATTTTTTTTTCCAAAGCTGTACTATAAACGGTTAGTGGGATATGGCCGAGAGCCATTCTTATTGGAACCCCCGGTAATACATACAAGCCCAGATCATTTTTTCCGTTTGCTTTTCTCTACTAAAAAATAATGAGTAATATTTTTTATCTCAGCTGAACCTTCTGATTGTACTGCTGTGAGATCTAAATAGTCGGAGAGATAGAAGCGGATTTTGTGCGTGATAAGTAATATGGAAAAACTATACGGGGATATGTTGAATTAGTTGTGTACATGACTTTCACCAACGACCGGAAACCAGAGTTGGGGCCGAGGGTAGTTATAAGGGGTCAAAGTCGCGGATTTTATTATTTTTTTTATGACGCTCATGATCGAGATAGTGCACCAAAATTTGGGAATAAATAGGTCATGACGTAACTAAGTAAAATCTCTAGGGGCGGAACGCTGCGTGGCCGACAAAGGGGTCAGGGGTAGGGGTGAATATAAAAAATATAAAGGGTTTTTTGCGACGTTCGTGATTAAGATAGTGGACCAAAATTTGGGAATAAGTAGATCATGACATTACTAAGTAAAATCACCAGAGCCGGAAAACAAAGTTAGGGATGAGGGTAGTTATAAGGGGTCAAAGTCACCTTTTTTATTATTTTTTTTTGTGACACTCATGATCGAGAGAGTGCACCAAAATTTGGGAATAAGTAGGTCATGACGTAACTAAGTAAAATCTCTAGGGGTGGCACGCTGCGTGGCCGACAAAGGGGTGGGGCAGGGGTGAATACAAAAAATATAAGGGGTTTTTTTGCGACGTTCATGATTGAGAGAGTGTACCAAAATTTGGGAATAAGTAGACCATGACATAACTTAGTAAAATCCTCAGAGCCGGAAACCAGAGTTGGGCATGAGGGTAGTTATAAGGGGTCAAAATCGCCGTTTTTATTATTTTTTTTTGTGACGCTCATGATCGAGATAGTGCACCAAAATTTGGGAATAAGTAGATCATGAGCTAACTAAATACATTATCCAGGGGTGGAACGCTGCGTGGCCGATAAAGGGGTGGGGGTAGATGTAAATATAAAAAATATAAGGGGTTTTTTGCGACGTGCTAGATTGAGATAGTACGCCAAAATTTGGGAATAAGTAGACCATGACTTAGCTAAGTAAAATCCCCAGAGCCGGAAACCAGAGTTGGGGATGAGGGTAGTTTTAAGGGGTCAAAGTCGCAGTGTGTATTATTTTTTTGTGACCCGGCACAACATTTGTCCCCCACGCAGCGTTCCACTCCTGGAGATTTTACTTAGTTACGTCATGACCTACTTATTCCCAAATTTTGGCGCGCTATCTCGATCATGAGCGGCATAAAAAAATAATAAAAAACGGAATTTTGACCCCTTGTAACTACCTTCCTTCCCCACTCTGGTTTCCAGCTCTGGGGATTTTAATTATCTATGTCATGGTCTACTTATACCCAAATTTTGGTGCACTATCTCAATCACGAACGTCGCAAAAAACCCCTTATATTCTTTATATTCACCCCTACCCCCACCCCTTTGTCGGCCACGCAGCGTTGAACCCCTAGAGATTTTACTTAGGTACGTCATGACCTACTTATTCCCAAATTTTTGGTGCACTATCTCGATCATGAGCGTCATAAAAAAAATAATAAAATCCGCGACTTTGACCCCTTATAACTACCCTCGGCCCCAACTCTGGTTTCCGGCCGTTGGTGAAAGTCATGTACACAACTAATTCAACATATCCCCGTATAGTTTTTCCATATTACTTATCACGCACAAAATCCGCTCCCAGCTCTTAGAGTAAAATATTAGACCTGATTATCTGTTTTGTTACTTTTTTCAGTTTTCCCGTTGTAGCATAGTTTTTGTTTTCCAAGTCGCTATATTTGTTTGCCAGTTTTTTTTAGATTGTAGTTATTCTCCTTATATCTTATTATTAGTTGTCTTTTTCTTTTGCCATTTTCCGTTGTGGTAATTTTTACTAATTCTTGCTTTTTGTTCTAAGTCATTTTGCTTGGCTTTTCTTCTTACCTTATTTGGGTCCTCCTAGCTCTCCTGATTCAGTTTTTATACATACATACATACATAATCGAAAACCTCTTATACCCGTAGGTGTCGAGGTGTACAAGCTTTCTTAAAATTTGTCTACAAGTTTACGCCACTCTTTTCTGTCTCTAGCTAGTTCCTTCGCCTCACTCCATGTCTTCCCTCTTTCTTCGAGAATCTCATTTATGCTTTTGTTCCATGTTTTTCTTGGTCGTCCTCTACGATTTTTCCCTATTCTTCTCGAATCCCATATCTTCTTCACCTGTCTAGTTTTGTTCATTCTGATCACGTGTCCCCACCATTTCAGTTTCTTTTCTTCTGCTTTTACCTTTAGTGATTTCGTTCCTAGTTCTTGTCTAATGTCTTCGTATCTTCTTCTGTCTATTCTTCTAACACCCAGCACTTTCCTCAAGTATTTCATTTCACTTGCTTGCAGTCGCTTTGTTTGTCTTTCGTCAAGTACCCAGTTTTCTGCCACGTAGCACAGTATAAAGAGGGACAGTAGAACCACTCTCCGAAAAATTGGAAGTAAAATCTTTAGTCGCGCTTGGCGACCGCGCAATGTTCGCAGTCGCTTTTGCCCCACTCTCGCATTGCTAGTCGCATAGAAACGTACGGGTCTTAACTGGAAAACCCGCATCCACCACTGGTGAATTACCAATTGCGTACTGCCGGTATCACTTCTTGAGATCAAAGTGCCGACATGGAAGAGGTTTTACTGTCTCTCTTTATACTGTGCCCGTAGGTTAATACAGGTTGGTACACTGTTTGGTATACGATCATTTTAGTTTTTGTAGTTATTTCTTTTCTGTTCAAGAAGTTTTTGTATAGTGCATGATACAATCTAGTTGCTGACTTTATTCTGGCACTAATCTCGTCTTCTTTTGTCCCTTTATTATTCAAACTTATCCCTAAGTACTTGGATACTTCTATCTGTGGGATTAGATTTCCTTCAATGTTAATGTTAATTTTTGTGTTGTTTTTTGTTACTACCATCACTTTGGTTTTCTCGGTGTTTACTCTTAAGTTGTATTTTACTTTTATTTAATATAAACATAAATCCAGTACTGTCCAGTAGTGTGTACAGGCCTTGCTGTCGCCGATTTACTGAAACTTTTCGACTGAAATTGGGGCTGAACTTTTTTTCGGCACATTTGAGAAGATAATTATCTTTAATACAATATTCGGCGTGTTAATTCACGTTGGTAGCTGCTGTATTTAAGTGAAAACTAAGCAAATGGTCCATCTGCTTCAAACATGAATTTTTTAGAAACCTGCAGGCCATATATGAGAGTATGTGGCTCCGAATTCTATCCTACTATATCGATTTACGTGATATTTTCACAGTAAGTAGAGAACAGCCCAAGAAACAAAGTATGCCGATGTGTGCTTTTGTCTTGGGGGCGGTTCCCACGCCTTCTCGGGGTTGGAAAATTTTTGGCTTACATAACTACGGAAGTTTCTAGAGAACCTAATACTAAGCAAAAACTGCTCTATAATTTTTTTTTTCGAAAACTCAATACTTTTAAATTATTCCTGGTTGAAAATTGGCCATTTTCGTTGAAACAAACACCTTTTCAAACGGTTTTTTGCGAATACCTTAAAAACTATGCATCTAACTAAAAAAACTATATAAAACATTTTTGTAGCTTATAAAACAACAAAGAGATTCTTTCCTTTATGAATCTTCTAGTTATAACACAAAAAGAGATATGGTAAGTGAAAAAAACTTGTTTTCTTGGTGCATACTCAAATCAGTGTATTTAACTTGAAATAACAGAGAAACTGTCGATTTTAGGTGTATACTGCTACCAATGACTTTTGTTGTGCTTGAAAAGACCTTTAAAATAAGCAATATTAAATGTCGATTACATTCAAACTATGCGAAATAAACTGGAAAAAATTTGATGACTAACGTATTTTAAGAAAAAAATGAGAAGTATATTTAACCCCTCATCCACAAGAATTTAAATGCATCGTTTTCCTTCTACAATACATTTTACTATAGTGCTCTTTTTATGTTCAAAAAGTTGGCCGGGTTTAAAATGAATGATTTTTGAAAAAAAAAAAGATCAAATTATTAAACGCATTTTTAAATTTTCTTAAAAATGATAGAGATGCCAAAAAAATGCCATACAAAAATGAAGGTTTCTATTAGATAAACATTTTGCTTTTATTTTTTATAACAGTATCTCTTATAATTTTCAAGTTACATGGAGAAAAAGCAGATTTTTGAGAAAATCTAAATATGCGCTCTATAATTTGATCTTATTTTTTTTCAAAAACCATTCATTTTAAACCCGATCTACTTTTTGAACATAAAAATGACACTGTAGTAAAATGTATTGTAGAAGGAAAACGATGCATTTAAATTCTTGTGGCCGAGGGGTTAAATATACTTCTCAATTTTTTTCTTAAAATTCGTTAGTCATAAATTTTTTGCAGCATATTGCTTATTTGAAAGGAATTTTCAACCACAATAAAAGGTATTGGTAGCATTATATACATAAAATCGACCGTTTCTCTGTTATTTCAAGTTGAATACACTGCTTTGAGCATGCACCAAAAAAACAAACTCTTTTTACCTACCGTATCTCTTTTTGTGTTATAACTAGAAGATTGAAGAAGGAACGAATCTCATTTTTAATTTTATGAGCTACAAAAATGTTTTATATAATTTTTTTAGTTAGACGCATTGTTTTTAAGGTATTTGCAAAAAACCGTTTGAAACGGTGTTATATTTCAATGAAAATGGCCAATTTTCAACCACGAATAACTCAAAAAGTATTGAGTTTTCGAAGAAAAAATATAGAACAGTTTTTGCTTAGAAGTGGGATCTCTAGCAACTTCCGTAGTTGTTTAACCAAAAAATTTTCCACCCCCGAGGAGGGGTGGGAACCGCCCCCAAGAGAAAATCACACATCGGCATAGGGTACACTTTGAATAAGGAGATATTTTCAAGCTATTCCTAAAATTTCATTAAAATCCATGCAGTAGGATAGAATTCGGAGGTAATAACCTGTTCTTGCTCTCATTGACTGCCCTAATAATGATTGAAATATTACTTGTAACATTATTAAAAATAAATAAAACTTTAGGGATCATGTAAAATATTATATTTAAATTACAAAAAAAGAATACAATAACAATTGTATTCTATACAATGTATAACACAGTAAATAAAAGTTATCTAATAACAAATTATTTGATCGTTATAATATAAGGTTTGTTCCTAGTACGATCCAATCGATCAGCAACCGTTGTCAACCATCAGACGCATGCGCAGTTAACAGTTAGCGCTGCGCAGTTAACAGTTCGAGTTCATAGACTACGAACGCGCTTGCGTCTGACGGTTGGCAACGGTTGCTGATCGTTCTACGAACAAACCTATAATTCACAAAACTAAAATATTAGTTAGTACGAGGTATGAAGTTCAAATTAATTTCGTGTGCACTTCTTAGCACCAAATCAGTCATTATTTCAACTTTTTCATTTTTATCAGCGAGTTTCACTGAGAAGTTCTGCATAATTCCACAAATAATGGCCTTCATCTCGTACATGGCAAATCTCTGACCTAAAATAAATGTGTTAAATATTATTTACCATCGAATGTAGAAAACATTGTATTATTCTTTATTACTATTTATTATGATTATTAGTATGGTTTACTAGATCCAAACCCAGACATCCAAAGTGAAAGTTATCCTCCAACACCAAATTGTTCTATATGGTCCACATAATGTTCAGAAAAAAGTCACACCATTTTGAGCGTCGGGTTTGGGGGGAGAGGGGGAAGAAATCCGTAAATTCGTAGTTTTTTACGTTTTTCGTCAATATTTCTAAAACTATGCGGTTTAGCATGAATAACCTTCTATACAAAAATGTTTTACATTAAATTTGAAATAAAAAAGGTCCTATGCATAATCCTTCTCAAATGAACGGTTTAAAAGTTACGGAGGTACAGCCCTAAAAAAACTGATACGACTCTTAGTAAGATTTGATCATTTTGAGCAGTGTATTTAATTGGTTTGACATTATGTTATATTTGTTATTACAGAAAAATAATAAAATAAACAAACAAACAACAAAGAACTGATTATACACATTATGTTAATTCTTTTTTTTTTTTTCTCTGATTCTGGCTTTGGTTTAGAACTAGAACCTTTAGCCACGTAATTGTATAACTTATCACTAAGTCAGGGGAGTAATGTGTAGTGTGTGTGTTGAGTAAGTGTCTTGTTACTTTGCAAAGTCGACGTCATTGTCTTTGCAAAGAGACGCTAATTGTTTCCGAACGTCTGCGGTCCCCCAGGTGAGTACCGATCCCACAAGGACAGAAACTATTTTTCATTTATTAATTTATAATAAATGAAAAATTTCTGCCCCTGGTAGTATTCGAACTCCCGTTGTTAATTCATAAATTGTAATAATTATTAAGGTCTAAATTTTGATATTATTTTGAATTCTTGCAGTTTTCGCATCTTCAAAAGGATTCTCTTCTAATCTCTCCAAAAGCGTACGATCTTCATGAGTGGTAGATATTTTTAGTCTTCCAGAACCTTGCTTTCTTTCGAGAGTTTCTTGTTCTCTCCATCTTTTATTAAAATTAAAAACTGTTGTTCTGCTTACGTTAAAATGGTTCTTTACGACAGATAGTGACCAACCATCTTCTAATTTCGTTACAATTCTTGCTTTTAGTTCTTTGCTAGCATGTGGAGCCATTTTCTGAGGTTGAACAGAATAAGTTATCTGACAAATTTTAAGACTTGGCAGTGACAGTGACAGTATGTAAATAATAAGTATTTATCCTTCCAAATACACTGCTCAATTTTCTACAAAATAGGCTTTAATGCCTGGTTGCACCAACAGATCTTAAGCTCCATCTTAGCTAAGCTCTACTTATAGATAGGGCCTCCTTGTGTATCACTTACGTTGCACCATATTTTTCGATTCTTACCTTATTATCAATTATATCTATTACTATATTATGATATTTTTATTATAATATATTATAATTATATTATTTTAATTCTTATGTTATTCTCGTCTTAAGCTTAAGATATGTTGGTGCAACCGGACATGAGTCGTATCAGTTTTTTCAGGAGCCAGCTGTACTATAGTATAATTGGTCCAAAAAAGGCCTAACCCAGACATCCAAAGTAAAAGTTTTCCTTCAACACCAAATTATTCTATATGGTCCACATATTGTTCAGTAAAAAGTTACACCATTTTGAGCGTCCGGTTTGGGGGGGGGGGGGGGGGGGGGAGATGGGGGAAAAGTCAGTAAATCAGTAGTTTTTTAGGGTTTTCGTCAATATTTCTAAAACTATGCTTTAGCAAAAACAATGTAAATGTAAAAAAAAACAATAGGGTAAAATGTGGAGGTTTTCGATACTTTTTATATTCTTTGGGCAATTTATAGAAATTTTCTTTAACAGGATTGTGTTTTGTAAATAAAATTTGCTATTTCAGTGGCCGATGATATGTTAGTGATAAGCCCTTGAAGAAACGTCAACCTCACCACCCAAAATCATCATTAGTTGCCCAGATAATATAAAAGGTATCGAAAACCTCCACTTTTCACCCTCCGTAACTCTGGAACCGTTGATTTTATAACAATTATGTAGAGAACCTTTTTTGTTTTAAATATTATGTAGAACATTTTTGTATAGACCATTGTTTACGCTAAAGCATAGTTTTAGAAATATTGACGAAAAACGTAAAAAAACTAATAATTTACCGACTTCTCCCACAACCCCCCCTCCAAACCGGACGGTCAAAATGGTGTAACTTTTTACTGAACAATATGTGGACCATATAGAACAATTTGGTGTTGGAGGAAAACTTTTACCTTAGATGTCTGGGTTAGGCCTTTTTGGACCATAATTATACTATACTACCTCCGTAACTTTGGAACCGTTCATTTTAAGTAGAAGAATTATGCATAGGACCTTTTTTATTGCAAATTTAATGTAGAACATTTTTGTATAGAAGGTTGTTCATGCTAAACCGCATAGTCATAGATATATTGATGAAAAACCTAAAAAACTACGAATTTACAGATTTCTCCCCCTCTACCTCCCCCCAAACCCGACGCTCAAAATGGTGTGACTTTTTTCTGAACATTATGTGGACCATATGGAACAATTTGGTGTTGGAGGATAACTTTCACTTTGGATGTGTGGGTTATGCCTTATTTGGATCAATTATATCATACTATATGTATTTAATATCAAATCAAACCAAAAAATCAAATAAACTCATAGCAAAAGATGAAACAACTACACTTGCGAGTAAAAAAATCGACTCACTCGATGAACTGTACTTTATGCTTAGTAATTTTATGTTGTCTTCTTTGAATTAAAACATCTAAGGCTACGGTCAGAGAAGTGACAATTTACAGCGCTGTAAGAACAGTAAAATGAAGCGCGAAAATGGGTCCCACGGTGAGTGTAGTGGATGGCCAGACTGAGCTGTAAAATATCACGCAGCAACATAGTTACATAGGATAGAACCCAATTTTCGCGCTTCATTTTACTGCCCTTACAGCGCCATAAATTATCGCTTTTCTGGCCATAGCCTAATGCAAAAAAATATTGTCTATTATAGGGATTTGCAGCAAACATTCTAACGGGCATACAGAGGCAACAAGAGGACTATAGTCGGAGGACTGTCACCCGTCGCCTACTTATGACGCATTCTGCAGTCTCAAGGGCTTACCCTCGAAAAATGGGCTGAAAGCATGAACCTAAAACTTATTCACGATCCAAAGCAGCCTGCGTCATTCAACAGCGGAAGATGGCGCAGAGGTTACAACCCAGACAATATATTTGTCAGCGACAGAATTGGAGACCAGGTAAAAAAATCGTTGGAAGCGCCCTCCCAAAGACACAGCACAGACCAATAATTTGTCTTTCCAACGCGGCAATCACATACGAAATTGTTCCATTCAAGAGAAGGTTCAACTTTACTAAAGCAAAATGGGAAAAATTCTCTGAAACATTGGACCAAGAAGTTTCCCAGCTAGAACCTTGCCCTGATTCATACGATAAATTTGTAGAAATCGTAAAGCAAGTATCACGGAAATTTATCCCTAGAGGTTGTCGAACTGAGTACATAGCTGGGCTCAATGAAGAATCTAAACCCCTACTTAAAAGATACGAACAGCTATATGAAGAAGACCCTTTCTCGGAAGCGACAATACAGGCTGGAGAGGAAATGTTACATGCGATATCCGCCAACAAAACGGAAAGGTGGTGCAAGCTGGTCACGAGTCTGGACATGAAACAAAACAGCAGACGTGCCTGGAAGCTGATTCGGAATCTTGGTAACGATCCCGCTGCTCTGGTAGTTAACATGACAGAAGTCACACCCGATCAGATAGCCCATCATCTTCTAATGAACGGTAAGACGACATCAAGAAAGAACAAGGTGAGAGCTCAACGGAATATCGACGAAGAAAGAGATGTTCTAGGTACCTATTTTTGTCTAGAGGAGATGAGAGGCGCGATCCACCAAATGAAAGATAATAAAGCGGCTGGCCTGGACGACATACGAACAGAGCAAATAAAGAACTTTGGACTAAAAACCGTAGAGTGGCTCGTAAAAATGATGAATTGCTGCATCCGTACATTACAAATACCAAAAATCTGGAGGAAAGCTAGAGTGGTAGCCCTCTTAAAACCAGGGAAGGATCCGGCGGATACAAAGAGTTTTAGACCTGTATCTCTCTTGTGCCAACTTTTCAAGGCCTTTGAAAGAATGATACTCAGAAAGAATTCTTTGAAAGAAGGATTCAGGCCCGGAAAGTGCTGCTGCAGTCAAATTCTTAGTCTCACCCAACATATTGAAGATGGTTTTAAACGGAAGGAAATAACAGGAGTACCGTTCATAGACCTTACTGCCGCCTATGATAAAGTTAACCATCAACGGCTACTCGCAGAACTCTACGAAACTACAAAAGATTTCCGACTAACAAGGTTAGTGAAATGTCTCCTCCAGAATAGACGCTTCTACGTAACGCTCCAGTCCAAGAACAGTCGGTGGAGGGACCAAAAAAATGGGCTACCACAGGGAAGTGTCCTCGCGCCGATTCTATACAACATATACACCAACGACCAACCCATACACCAACAAACAAGGCAATTTATTTACGCTGATGATACAGCTGTGGCAGCTCAGGGAAGAACCTTCAATGAAGTCGAAGTGAAACTGACAGATGCCCTGGGAGACTTAGCTCTATACTACGATAAAAACCATCTGAAACCCAATCCCACAAAAACCCAGGTATGTGCTTTCCACCTGAGAAACAAGCATGCCCAAAGACCGCTGGAGGTGGAATGGCGTGGTCAGATGCTGGAACACAACAAGACGCCAAAATACCTTGGCGTCCGTCTGGATAGAACTCTGTCTTACCGATACCACTGTCAAGATGTCAAGAAGAAAGTAAGTGCCAGAAATAATATCATCCGCAAGCTAACTAATACAAAATGGCGAGCACAACCACACACTCTCCGCACTTCTGCCTTGGCATTATGTTTTTCGGCCGCGGAGTTTGGAGCACCAGTATGGGCAAACTCTGCTCACGCAAAGAACGTCGACGTGGCTCTAAATGAAACGGTTCGTATAATATCGGGTTGCCTGAAACTGACACCTATCGAAGAGGTATACCCCATAGCTGGAATTGCTCCACCACCTATCAGGAGGAAGGTCACGTCAGAGGTAGAACGAAAAAAGCAGGAGACGGACCGAAGACACCCCTTATATGACCACCAAACTCAGCCAAGCAGACTAAGATCTTGAAAAAGCTTCCTGAAAACATCAAGATCCATCCCCGAAGCGCCAGAGACGCGCCGAATACACCTATGTCAAGCGTCAGCTACCGCGACACATTTTCCTCCCTCAGAGGAAATGGCTGCTGGACACAATTTACCATATCCGACTTGGAAAGCCCTAAACAGACTAAGAACCAGCGTTTCACGTTGTGCTAGTAACCTGAAAAAATGGGGATACCAGGAGGACGATACCTGCGACTATGGCGCGGTTCAGACAAGCCGGTATCTACTATCATGCACGGAGATGAGAGAGACCTGCACATAAGAAGACTTAATCATAGCAAATGACAGGGCCATCTATGTGGCCAACCATTGGAAATACAGAATTTAAAGTTGTTGGTGTTCCGGACACGGAAAGTAAGTAAGTACCCTCGCTACCGGGAGACTGGTAGCTACAGTCGACGTCTAAGTACGGGTCGGCGACGTATAACGACGTACAACCCAGAGAGGGACGAGCATTACGTTGTCCTGGGTGCCTTGTGAAGTCGGACAGTTAGGAGAAAACTTAAGGCCGCTTTGTCTACTGGACGAGCTAACACAGGGCTCATATTGAATGCACGTCAGACACAAGCTCGACTTCCATTTGCCTCGACACATCAATTGGGACCTTGGCCAATGAAGCAGAGTTTTATTCTCTTTAATAAGACTTATTTTATCTTTATTTTCGTTTGTTACCGCTTAAATAATCTAGCCTTTTCTAGTACTAAATATAAAGATATGTATGCATTCGTTCAGGTTTAAAAGTTCTTCTTCTTCTTCTTCTTCTTCTTCTGCTTATAATAGGCCTCTTGGCCTGTTCCTTACCGATTTTGAGCTTGTATTCGTAGCTGTGATGTTGACTGCCAGCTAACTCGCCACCTTTTAAAGGGCCTTCCTATTGGTCTCTTGCCTGTTGGTTTCGAATCCCTGGATATACGGGCTATTCTCTCGCTGTCCATTCTCGTCACATGCTGATTCCACTCTCGTTGTTTCTGTCTTCCCCACCGTACTATATCTTGTATGTTACAGAGATCTCTTATTCTGTCGTTCGGTATTCTGTCTCTCAGTGTTTTCCCAGTTATTGACCTCAACGTTCTCATTTCTGATGTTCTCAGTGTCCTCTTGGTTTCCTCCAGTGTCACATCTTGTTTCTATCGCGTACGTCATGATCGGTCTTACACATGATTTGTATATGCGTACTTTCCTTTCCAGCCTCTTATCTTTGTTTCTCCAGATGACATCGCTCAGACATCCTGACACGTAATTGGCTTTATTTGCTTACTTTCGGACGCTCTCTTTAACATCTCCATAACTACATGTTGCGATTCCCAGATATTGGAATCTCGAGACTTGTTCAAGTAGTTCGTTGTTAATTACTAATTTGCATCTTATGGGTTCCCTTGACACTACCAGGGATTTTGTCTTGGCTATTGATGTTTTCATGTTGTAGTTCTTCGCCACTGTATTGAAAGTTTGTGCCATTCGCTGTAGGTTATCCTCGTTATCGGAGATTAAGATTGCGTCGTCAGCATAACAGAGGATTTTTATTTGTTTTTCCGCCATCTTATATCCTTTTCCAGTACCTTTAATGTTTTCTATGATTTTGTCTATGACTAAATTAAAAAGCAATGGGCTCAAGCTATCCCCTTATCTGATTCCCGAGTTGATTTCTACTTCCGATGTTAGTTCATTCTCGAGTTTTATTCTGGTTTTGTTCTTCGTATTAAAAGTTTCAGATTTATGAATTTAATTTATTTTTATAACACGAAGCCAAAATTACCAAAATTTATAAATTTTCAGGCTAATATCACTAAAACATTTTCATAATTGTTTTTTTGGGGTAGTTATTGGTCCTCGTGGATTAACAGATATACATTTTGAAACAGGGGCAAAATAGAGGGCCTTAGGGGTGAAGGAAGAATACCAGTTTCTTTGTTAAAAAACATTCGTGAATGGACTGACATATCAAATGAGAGACAAATATTCCATATTGCAGAAGAGCGAGAACCCTTCGCATTGGTGATCGCCAACGTCGGATAATGCTGATATGGCACGTGCATAAGAAGAAGAAGGAAGAGGTATAAAGTTTACGTTTCGCTATTTCTTACCAATGCAATTTCTGGGTCCAGCACTGAAGGGTACATAAGCAAATGGATGTCTGTTAACACAATTTTCAGGTAAAAACCGATCCGGATCAAATTTCTCAGGTTCTGGCCAATATTTCGGGTTTCTGTGAATGTCATATATCCAGATATCAATAGACGCCTCCTTAGGAATCAAATATCCATTCAGCTCAATGTCTTCGTCCAACGTCCTTGCTATATATGGTACAGGAGGGAAAAGACGTAAAGTTTCTTTGATAAATCTTTCCATTACCTTTAGTTCATTTAGGTCGTTGAGGTCTGGCTGTTTTTGTGCATCTCCTAATACAGTTATGATTTCTTCATAAATTTGATCCTTAAAATAAGATTACATTTAATGAGCAGTTATTATGTAAAAAACAAGCTTATTTAATATTACCTGATATTCGCTATGTGTTGCCAGTTGACGTAAAATCCATGATATTCCAGTGGCAGTTGTATCGTGTCCCTAATAAACAAAAAATGTGTGATATTACTTTCAGATAGTACATTAATATGGCAAATTAAATTTTGTTTGCAAATTAAATCCTTATTTTTTTTTTTCAAGAAAAACTTGTAACTTTTTTTAACAAAAGTAAATTAAATAAAGACGTACTCGGAATGATTTATTGTTTTACTTCGACGACCGGTTTCGCTCTTTACAATTTGCAGAGCATCATCAGGTCAACGGTTACAAGTAAACTAAATGCTACAAATAACAAAAATTAGAGTTGCCAGTAAGTCAGCCAGAGAAAGCAGTAGCTCCGATTTTTATTATTTGTAGCATTTTGTTTACTTGTTGACCTGATGGTGCTCTGCAAATTGTAGAGTCGAAGTAAAACAAAAAATGATTGCGAGTACTTGTCTCTTTTATTTCATTCACAATGAACTCGCGTATGAAACCTATTCAACATATATACAAGTAAAAACCTATTCAACATAATATATACAACATATACAGGGTGCCCCTAAAAGATTGGTAATAAATTATACCACACATTATGGGGTTACAAATAGTTCGATTAAACCTAACTTACCTTAGTACAAATGTGCTCATAAAAAGTTACAGCCCTTTGAGGATACAAAATTAAAATCTATTTTTTTCAATATATCGAAAACTATTAGAGATTTTTTATTGAAAATGCACATGTATGATTCTTATGGCAGGAACATCTTAAAACAAAATTATAGTGAAATTTGTCCACCACATAAAAATTTTTAAGGGGGTTTTGTTCCCTTAAACCCCCCCCCCCCAAACTTTTGTGTACGTTCCAATTAATTCATTATTGGAGTACCATTAGTTAAACACACCTTTTTTTACCTCTCAGTATTTTTTCGATAAGCCAGTTTTTATCGAGTTGCGGCTTCTTTTTTAATATATTTTCATAAAAATTTTATGGGGATTTTGTTCCTTTAAACCCCCCAAATGTTTGTGTACGTTCCAATTAAACTATTATTGTGGTACCATTAGTTAAACACAGTGTTTTTAAAACTTTTTTGCCTCTTTTTCTTTCTTTGATAAGTCACATTTAATCGAGATGCGGCTTCTTTTTCAAAATATATCTAAAAATGTAAATTATAAATAAATTTTCAGATTATTAACAGGTCTATAAATAACACTGGTAAACACACAGTTTGCTGCCGGAATTTTTTTTACTGTTTCTAGGTAATTTGGGTCTGCTGAATCCAAAAATGCCACCAGATTTGTTCCATCAGATCGTTTTCAGAAAATACGACAACAGATCACATTTCTAACATATAGGGTAATTTAACGCAATTTAACGTAATTTAACCAAATACGAATAAAACGTTAAATATTTATTGTACAATAATGTACTTACAAAAATCATCACACATATCTGCCAAAAAAAACTTAACTTTTCATCTAACCTAACCGGCAGCGTCGCAACAAAAATGTGTTATTCGGTGTCACCTAAAAACTTCCTTTTATATGATTTTCTTGCAAAGGCTTTAAAAGGACGGTCCCTTTGAAGACTCCAGCAGTAATCCGCCATCATGTGATAGCCCCATCTCCCTGATACTCCTCTTCCATCGTTTTGATATCTTGGTGAAGATTTTCTGGGAAACAGTCTGAGTGGCTGTGGAGGTAATGCATTTTAATACTCATATGACAACCGTGTTTGTTAAAATTGTTGAGCATTTATTCCACTCTAATGCCCAATTGGTATACTTCCATATTTGTTGCCATTATGTAGAAGGACACACCTAAGCCAAGCCGCACACCAAAGAAACATGAAACGAAAAGCATGAAACATGAAACGAAAAACATGTTTCATAAAACTAAAACACTGCTAAACAAATCTCAAAGTCCGCCTACCAATGAAACGAGTGTGATTCATGCTCATGACACATTTTTATTTTCGGAGAGTTTCATAAATGGCCGGACGTATATTTGTTTAGGAGTGGTTTATTTCCATGAAACGTAATTTACGTTTCATGTTTCTTTGATGTGCGGTCGGGCTTAAACTTCGTTTGGAACTGTCGATAAAAAGACGCCAGTGATCTGGTGTATACTCCGATACACCCATTTTTTCTAACAGTCCTTTAAAAAACCATATCATCTTGCTGAGAAAAAAAGGCAAAATATCTTTTATCTATATTACGGTAGTATGTAATTTTGGTGTCTGGGTGAAGAACATTCTTTTCTTTTAGTCTGGAGGTAAGCAACTCGGAAGAATCTTTTGGAAGGTTCAAATTTCTGATAAGATCGCTTAGCTCTTCCTGAGTAAAGCACTCAGGACGTGTTGAATCCCCTTAAAAATTACTGTCGTCTTCCTCAAATCTATTAGTCTGCAGTTCGTCAAATACCGTTTCGGCATTATCCTCTGGTAACATAGGTAGACTGCTAAATATTGGAATGGTTATCTGCTCAAGCTGATGTGGAATTGGTCTTATTGCTGAATCCAGGTTAGGATATGTTCACGTATGTCGATTGTTACGATTAATGCCCTTTATATTCACAAGACAGAAATAGCAATCGTCAAAATGATTTTTTGGTTCCCTCCATACCAGTGGAAAACCTTTAAACATTTTCGTTATTCTTTCGTCCACTGTCGCAAGTTTTCAATATAAGTTTTGCACACTACATGCGGAGCTCAGGATTTATCTTGATCTCCTACATGAACACCAAAATAGGCCCTTTTGTTCATTGGCCCATTTGTCTTAGAATTTGTTAATTTTGTTTATAAACATAATATTGCAATTATAGTGGTGGAATATACAGAAATGTGAGAATATTTAAGTATTTGATTAGTATGTTGTATCTCGAAAACTAGAGCTGATACACAGAAAAGGTTTGTATTTTTGGAATCAGCACAGATAAATTAACTAAAATCAGTTGATTTTTTTTCGGCAACAAGACAAAAATGTTTTTTTTTTGCACGATTGATCATTTTTGACTGTTTACCGTGACAGATTTTACGTCAGTAGGTGACATTTACTAGCAACTCGACGGTAAGTAATCCAACTCGACGGTAAGTACTCCAACTCGACGGTAAGTAATTCACTTACCGTCGTAAAACTATCGTAAAATAAAAGTTTTTAAAAGACATAAACTACACAATTTTAATGAATATGCATCATGTTAAAAAAACGAATTCATGGTTAAAAGATAATGTACGTACCTGTCCATTGATCAAAATTTTCGGATATTTGTACCCATGTATTGTCCTTTTTCTTACTATCATGATAACTTGAGTCCGATGCATCATACAAAAATGGGTATTCTCTGACACTCTCAATGAAAAGTTCTTCCATATTATTTTATTTCAAAAGAAACAACGCGCTTTTAATTAAAAAATCAACAGTATATCCGCTTATTACCAATAATTATGACGCACTGGCGCCGACTGGCCGTTGAGGCCGTTCGACTTCAACAGATTTTATTCTCCTCGGAGAATTTTGGCCGTTCCGTTTGCGTGCTGGCCTGTGCCGGGCCGAGCCGGCCGCTCATAAAGGCGGAGATACATATGCGCTCTGCTCGGTGTGCGAGCCGCTCGCGCGCAGCGTATTCGTCAGATTAGTACGTGTTTTCAAGTGACGCACAAACGGCACGCACACGGCGCACCACGATCTAAATTCTGTCGGTTTTTCAACAAACGCTTTGATGGTTCGCAATACGTATTTGGACGGGTTTGCGAGTGGTTTGTTGGTTTTGGCGCGCATGAGTTGAATATTTGTTAGTAATGGAATGGTCGGAACTGTCGGAAGGAAATTGATGTTTACCGTGGAAAATCATTATTGTGGGATCCTCAATAAAGAACCATTTAATTTAAAGAAACAACTTAAATCCGATCTGAACGGAAATAGAAGCTGAAATAAAAAAATGTACATGCGGACCTTTTTAAAAAATGTTAGTTCATTGTTGTACTAAAAATAACATGAATTAAAAATAAGATTTACTATTTTATTTGGGCATAAGCCACAATTCGAGTTTGAAATCAAGTTTACTTTGACCTTTCGACTTTCACTTCGGAAATAGTTATCAATATCAAAAAAACATTCATAAGCAGATATATATTATGTGTCACCGGAAAGCGAAATAGGTAACGCACGACTTGGAGAACCTATAGTTTTCTAACTTCGTGTCTGGTGAAGCAACGCAGTTGAAACAAGCGGATATATTATAATTGTGTCACCGGAAAGAGAAAAAGGTAAGGCACAACTTGGAAGACCCAATAGTTTTCTAACTTCGCTTCTGGTGAAGCAACAGAGTTGGAACAAGCAGATATATTATAATTGGGTCACCGGAAAGCCAAAAAGGTAACGCACAACTTGGAAGACCCAATAGTTTTCTAACTTCGCTTCTGGTGAAGCAACGGGGTTGGAACAAGCAGATATATTATAATTGGGTCACCGGAAAACGAAAGAGGTAACGCACAACTTGGAAGACCCAATAGTTTTCTAACTTCGCTTCTGGTGAAGCAACGGAGTTGGAACAAGCAGATATATTATAATTTGGTCACCGGAAAGCCAAAAAGGTAACGCACAACTTGGAAGACCCAGCAGTTTTCTAACTTCGCTTCTGGTGAAGCAACGGAGTTGGAACAAGCAGATATATTATAATTGGGTCACCGGAAAGCCAAAAAGATAACGCACAACTTGGAAGAGCCAATAGTTTTCTAACTTCGCTTCTGGTGAAGCAACGGAGTTGGAACATGCAGATATATTATAATTGGGTCACCGGAAAACGAAAAAGGTAATGTACAACTTGGAAGAGCCTATAGTTTCCTAACTTCGCTTCTGGTGAAGCAACGGAGTTGGAACAAGCAGATATATTATAATTGGGTCACCGGAAAACGAAAAAGGTAAAGCACAACTTGGAAGAGCCTATAGTTTCCTAACTTCGCTTCTGGTGAAGCAACGGAGTTGGAACAAGCAGATATATTATAATTGGGTCACTGGAAAGCCAAAAAGGTAACGCACAACTTGGAAGACCCTATAGTTTTCTAACTTTGCTTCTGGTGAAGCAACGGAGTTGAAATAAGCAGATATATTATAATTGGGTCACCGGAAAGCCAAAAAGGTAACGCACAACTTGGAAGAGCCAATAGTTCTCTAACTTCGCTTCTGGTGAAGCAACGGAGTTGAAACAAGCAGATACATTACAATTGTGTCACCGGAAAACGAAAAACGTAACGCACAACGTGGAACAACCTATAGTTCTCTAATTTTGTTTCTGGTTGTAGGAACAAGCAGATATATTATGGTAGGGGAGCAAAGTATGCTAAATGTGCAGTCACTCGAGCGCTTTGGGGACCTATTGGGTTGTGATTATTAGGTCCTAAAACCAAAAAAAGTTAAGTAAAATTTTCCATTTTAGTGGGGACTTCCCATTTTTTAATTTAATTTTCCATTTCCTACAATCTTTTTTCCGATTACAGCGCCATCTATCCATAATTAGAAAAATTGTTTCGAATAAAAGTTGTTTATTTTTATACAAACGATCCAAATCTGCAATAAGAAATGGGGGCTACCACTTAAGATTTTAAAGTAAGCCCCCCACCTCACCTCTGTGGGGGTCGTGTTTGGAACCATTCGATAGATTTTTTAAAAATATGATAAAGTGTATTTTGCAGTTTTTCGATATTATATGATGTTTATTTTGCGAAAGATCGCGGGATTTGTATTTAAAATTTTAAATTTACCCCCCCCCCCCCTCACCGTGGGGGTCATGTTTGGTATTTTTCGATAGATTTTTGAAAAACATTGAACACGTAGTTTTTAGTTTTTTAATCTGACGTTGATTTCGCAAAATATTCGCTTTTTTTTGTGAAACTTTTTGACTCACCCATTTCCGTACACCCCGCTCAAATCGTCATATTTTTGAAATATAGACTCTTTTGCATGTACTTAGCTTACCTAATCTTAATCTGACAATTTCGAGTATTTTTAAGGATAGATTTTTTTTCGGGCCCCCCTGAACGAACCCCCCTGTGTTAAGAGCCAATAGATGGTGGAGGTACATCTGCAGGGTACAACGTTTCGCCCCATATGATAATCTGACGCGCTCGAGTAACTGCAAAAATCCCCGCTTGGACTCCCCTACCATTATATTTGTGTCGCCGGGAAGCGAAAAGGTAGTTCCCGAAATGTTCGCAAACTGTGGCTTATTCCACATAAAATAGTAAATTGCATAAGATGACACAAGAAAATAGTTTCAGAATATGTAATAACAAAATAAGATGTAGTAGAAGTACAGGACAGAGACATGATTATCTACAATTACTAAACGTTCGTATGTTTCCTCTGGGTCGTCAAAATTAAAAATTTTAACGAACAATAACCGCGCCTCAAACGCGCGGCGCTCACACGGCGCGGAGTTCGCGGCGCGGATATGTATTTCCGCCTTAATGGGTTACGTTGCATTTAAAACTATACAAATGAATTTGGACTGTCCTGTGCCGGGCCGGGCTGTGCCGTGCCGGCCGTTCATAATGGGTTTTTTGCTTAATTGGACAAACAATTGTCTTCGATCGGTAGTAAACCCTTACCGTTCTCCATACTTAATATACTATTGTCGGGCTGTATAATACTTAACCATATTATACAAATAGGGTGATTCATTAAAAATGTCCAATCTCTGAGTTGTAGATTCTAGACCTCAAAATATTAAGATTTAATCCAAATCACTTATATAAAATGTGCCTCGTTACTGAGTTACAGGGTGTTCTATTTAAAAATTTAATAACCAGTTTTACCCAGTACTTTAAAATGATTTGACATATCCTTGTCATACTTTGCAGAAAGTATAGTTGCCGTACACCCTACTTAATTATGATAAACAAACTTTCCTGGCTACTACCAGAGGCGTACGACAGGGAACAGTGCATGGTTTACCCTTCCCAAATTCTACGCCACTGGCGAAATTGCTATTTTAGCACAATATTTCGATTTTCCAACACTTTCTATGTAAATAATGTACTCTTTATTCGTAACGTTAAGGTCATTAGTTTTCGAGATATTTGAAGTTGAAAATGAAACTTTACAGTAGTTATTTTGATTAATGTATTGTGGCCCTTCAATTTTAACTTCAAATATCTCGAAAACTAATGATTTTATCAATACGAATGAAGAGTATATTAGTTGCATAGAAAGTATTTGAGAATCTAAAAATTATGCTGAAATGGCAATTCCATCAGTGGCGTAGAATTTGGGAAGGTTCAACCATTCATTTTCCCCCGTACGCCTCTGGTAATAGCCAGAAATGTTTATTTAACATAAATTAGTAAAAATACCAAGTTTCTTGTAAAAGGTATATATTAAAATACCCTAAATAAGGGTCACAATACAAAACGTTTTCGGATTAAGGAATCCATCATCAGTGTTTAAAAGCCAAAATTTGCATGCCTGAGCCACCAAAATGTATAGGGTAAAAACCCTTTAAATGTAAATAATAAAGATATTTTACATATTTATATAAAATTCATCGGATGTTATAGATAAACCTGGATGTTAACCAGGGCAACACAGGACTCTCCCCACGTGGTTGGAACTTTTTTTGGAGAAAACCTCACATATTGGATTTCAATGGCCAACTGAAGTTGCACTTTTTGGCAAGTATGATATGGCAATTTCAAATACTGTTAAAGTACTGATTACAAATAATTTTTAAATTTTTAAATCAAACATCCCTATTACATAAATATTAACTCACCGGAGGGACCGCAGACGTTCGGATACAATTAGCGTCTCTTTGCAAAGACAATGACGTCGACTTTGCAAAGTAACAAGACACTCAACACACACACTACACATTACACCTGAGATAGTGATAAGTTATACAATTACGTGGCTAAAGGTTCTAGTTTTAAACCAAGGCCAGAATCATAGAAAAAAAATATTAACTATTTTTATCCAGTATTTTAAAAGTAATTGACATATCCTTATCATACTTAGCAGATAGTGTAGATACTGTACAACCTACTAAAATATGTTCAATAAAACTTTCTGGTTGGTACCAGAGGCTTACGACAGGGGAAAGGGAATGGTTGACCCTTCCCACATTCTACGCCACTGGCGGAATTACTATTTTATTGCAATTTTTCGATTCTCCAATACTTTCTATGCAAATAATATACTCTTCATCCGTACCGATAAAATCATTAGTTTTCGAGATATTTAATGTTAAAAATGAAGGAGCACAATACATTAATCAAAATAGCTATGCTGTTTCATTTTCAACTTCAAATATCTCGAAAACTAATGACTTTAACGTTACGAATGAAGAGTATTATAGTATAGTATAGTTAGACCCAAACCCAGACATCCAAAGTGAAAGTTATCCTCCAACACCAAATTGTTCTATATGGTCGAACGCGACGCTCAAAATGGTGTGACTTTTTTCTGAACATTATGTGGACCATATAGAACAATTTGATGTTGGAGGATAACTTTCACTTTGGATGTCTGGGTTTTTGGTATAGTTATATCATAAACATTGCCCAAAGAATATAAAAAGTAGTAAGAAAACCTCGAATTTCACCCTCCGTAACTCTGGAACCGTTGATTTTATAACAATTATGTATAGAACATTTTTTGTTTTTAATTTCATGTAGAACATTTTTTTATATAACATTGTTTATGCTAAAGTATACTTTTAGAAATATTGACGAAAAACCTAAAAAAACTACTAATTTACCGGCTTCTCTCCCATCTCCCTCCCAAACCGGACGCTCAAAATGGTGTAACTTTTTACTGAACAATATGTGGACCATATAGAACATTTTAGTGTTGGAGGAAAACTTTTACTTTGGATGTTTGGGTTAGGCCTTTTTTTTGGACCAGTTATACTATACTACCTCCGTAATTTTGGAACCATTCATTTTAGGAAGATTATGCATAGGGCCTTTTTTATTTGAAATTTAATGTAGAACAATTTTGTGTAGAAGGTTGTTCATGCTAAACCGCATAGTTTTAGAAATATTGGCGAAAAACTTAAAAAACTACGAATTTACCGATTTCTCCCCCCTCTCCCCCCCCCCCTCAAATCCGACGCTCAAAATGGTGTGACTTTTTTCTGGACATTGTGTGGACAATATAAAACAATTTGGTGTTGAAGGATAACTTTCACTTTGGATGTCTGGGTTATGCCATCTTTTGAATCAACTATACTATACTAATAACTTAGAGAAAGTATTGGAAAATCGAAATATTGTGCTAAAATGGCAATTTCGCCAGTGGCGTAGAATTTGGGAAGAGTCAACCATTCACTTTCACCTGTCGTACGCCTATGGTAGTAGCCAGAAAAGTTTATTTATCATAATTTAGTAGGATGTACAGTACCAATATTGTCTGCCAAGTATGGCAAGGATATGTCAAATAGTTTTAAAGCCCTGGGTAAAAATAGTTATTACATTTTTAAATAAAACACCCTGTAATTCAGTAACGAGCCACATTTTATTTAAATGATTTTGGTTAAATCTTAATATTTTGAGGTCTAGAATCTACATCTCAAAGATTGGACATTCTTAATGAATCACCCTGTAATGTGGTGGATTCAACAAAATATCTCGATAAACACTAGCTTATCGAAAAAGTACTAAGACACAAAATAGTTTTAAAAACAGTGTGTTTAACTAATGGTGCCACAATAATAATTTAATTGGAACGTACACAGAAGTTTGGGGAGGTTGAAGGGAACAAAACCCCCATAAAATTTTTATGGGGTGCACACATTTCAGTTTTTCTTTAGATGATGCTGCCATAAGAATGCCACGTGTCCATTTTCAATAAAATATCTGTAAGAGTTTTCGATATATGAAAAAGAAATCGATTTTCATTTTGTAACTTCAAAGAGCTGTAACTTTTTTTGTGTGCACTATTGTATATAGGTAAGTGAGGTTCAATCAATCTATTTTTGACCCCAGAATCTGTGGTATAATTTATGACCAATCTCTTCGAGACACCCTGTATATAAGTAAAATACTTACTTCAAACATAAATGTATTCACTTCATCCTTAATACCTTGGTCATCGATGATGCCCTTGGAGAGTTTTGCATTCAACAATAAATCTAGAAAAGCTAGTTTCTTTCTCTTTGTTTCGCCATCTGTATTAACTTCGAAAGGTTTAAAATCTCTTGATCGTTCTAGTATAATGCGTTCTGTAAAGCTATTTAGCCTTGATAAAACTTCTTTGAGTTTAGTGCCAAGAGAGGATAATATATAAAATACAGATAAAGAATAGAACCAAGGTCTTACCATTCTATATATCAAGATTTTTCCCATTTCATGAATTGCAGAGACATAATTTTTGTCGTCTTTTTTGGTCAAATCGAGCGTTGTTCCGAAAGATGTTTCTAAAAATGTGAATTTAGGCTATCATTAGATCATTTCAACTTGATTAATAATTTTACTAAGTACCTAGTCATATTTTGGTCGCCATATTCTTGCTCTTTGCGAAGACAGTGTTACTATTCACCTTTCCCTACGATTATTTATAGTATTCACAATTAAAATGCCTATATTTAAAGCAAAACTAAACAATTCTAGTGGATCAAATTAGAGCAAACAGGAGAAAAAGTGGAAAATATACTTAAAATGACATTTTTATAGGTACTTCTTGTGGTCTTTTTGTCACGCATAATATGGAAATAAGATGATATGGGACTGAACAGCCAATTTTAGGAAAGGCAGATGTACAATTGATCAGATTTTCACAAATACACAATGACTACGAACAAAGGTTGAGACTTCACCTGTTTTTTATGGATTCTATAAAGAAGAAAAACTTTTATACAGTCCTTAAAATACAAGGAATTTACTGTGGAATTAATAAGAATGGCAAAACTAATATTAAATAAAACACAAAATAAAGTAACAGTATAAAAAGAAAAAATATCAAAAACCTTAAACGTAAATTGACCATTTAGACAAGACAAGGGGACTTTATCTATCATTTCATTTAACTTTACCTTAGCAATCATCTTAACGAATAGATAGGTACCGCTGTTTCCTAAATAAACTAATACGACACTTCGTAAGATTTGATCATTTTGAGTAGTGTATTTAATTGGTCTGACATTATGTTTATTTATTATGACAGATTAATAATAAAATAAACAAACAAACAACAAACAACTGATTACATAATGTTAATTTATAAATTGTAATAATTATAGAATATTAAAAAATAATATTAATAGAAATATTAATCTTGTTTTTTTGCTGCAGTTCGGTACCTAAGACGCGATGCTTTAATTCTGCGCCAAGTTGTTATCTTTCTTTCCGGAAACTGTGACATAATTCTTGCAGTTTTAGCACCTTCAAAAGGATTCTCTTCTAATCTCTCCAAAAGCGTAAGATCTTCATGAGCGGTAGATATTTTTGGTCATCCAGAACCTTGCTTTCTTTCGAGAGTTTCTTGTTCTATGTTCTATCCATCTTTTATTAATATTAAAAACTGTTGTTCTGCTTACGTTAAAATGGTTCGTTACGGCAGATAGTGACCAACCATCTTCTAATTTCGTTAAAATTCTTGCTTTTAGTTCTTTGTTAGCATGTGGAGCCATTTTTTGAGGTTGAGCAGAATAAGTTATCTGACAAATTTTAAGATTTGGCAGTGACAGTGACAGTATGTAAATAATAAGTATTTATCCTTCAAAATACACTGCTCAATTTTCCACAAAATACGCTTTAAGAGTCGTATCAGTTTTTTTTTGGAACCAGCTGTACATGTGGAAAAAGTAATTTACTACAGGGAGCAGCAAGATATAGCCTTTGAGAAAAGCATGCCAACAAAAAAGTCAAACAGACAAAAACAAAGAAGCGTTAAAAAAGGAAATTGGTGCTGGTTCTCTTATAGAGGTGTTAGAAACGTTGAAGGAATATTGTGAAGAAGAATCAACGAAGTAATGAAAATATATAACCAACTAAGTTTAGACAAAAAAATACGATCGCCAAGAACAAGCTGGTTGGAGCATGTTTATCGTATGGATGAACATAGGCATGTAAAGAAAATACTGTTATGCTGTGGCTGGAGAAAATACTGTTGAAAATATTGTGAGGGCGAAGAAAATGAAGACCAAAAAAGGGGAGATTGTAAAATATAAAAAAAAACATAGGTATCAGATTATTACGACTATCGGAATAGGAAAACAAAACAAGGCGTAGAAATAAATTGAGGAAAACAGTTATGTATAACAACATACATCAGAGGCTCATATGATTAATTTTTCTTTCTATTTCTATTTTTTTATCTTTCTATTGTTTCTACTCCTTGTTTTGTCTTCCCATTCCTGTTCTCCTAATAATCTAATCCCCTTTATAATTTACAACTTCTTAACATCAACATCAACATAGTGAATAATCTGAAGATACTATACCTGCAATAGTGTTTAAAGCGGTTTGAGAAATTAGTGGAATTATATTTGTTGCCGATTTCTTATTTTCTTGTTTGATGGTCTCGACCAACCTAGCAGTTTCTTTATTAAACACTTTAACGAACTCCTGTAGAATACTGAAGTGAAATGCAGGTGTCAAAATCTTCCTTCTTTGTTGCCACAGGGAACCTTAAAGTAATAATCCTGTTAGTACAAAATAATGATGACAATGAAATTAATTTAATTTCTTAGCAATACTAGGACCATACTTATTGCAACGAAATAATAGTTTATTGAGAAAATTATTTACAAATCGAAAAATTATTGGCCACTGAAATGCTAAACGCATTTAGGTACATCATATAAATTCATGCAGTGTAGAGTCTACACTCTACACTGTGTCCTGTCAATTCAACGAAATTAGGTTAGGATATCCTCTGGTCAAGAGCTTAACCACCACTCCAACTTCAGGTTAAAAATGTTGTCAGTTAACTCCAACTTCGCCGTTGACCTTATACAGGGTGTCCCGAAAAGAATGGTCATAAATTATACCACAGATTCTGGGGTCAAAAATATGTTGATTCAACCTCACTTACCTATATACAATAGTGCACACAAAAAAAGTTACAGCCCTTTGAAGTTACAAAATGAACATCGATTTTTTTTCTTATATCGAAAACCATTCAAGATTTTTCATTGAAAATGGACATGTGGCATTACTATGGCAGCAACATCTTAAACAAAAATTAAAGTGAAATTTGTGCACCCCATAAAAATTTTAAGGGGGTTTTGTTCCTTTAAACCCCCCCAAACTTTTGTGTACGTTCCAATTAAATTATTATTGTGACACCATTAGTTAAACAACATGTTTTTAAAACTTTTTTGCCTCTTAGTACTTTTTTGATAAGCCAGTGTTTATCGACCTATTTTGAATATTTGTCGAATCCACCACATATTTGTATATGGTCAAGTACGATTATAGAGACCTGTTAATAATCTGAAAATGTATTTATAATTTACATTCTTAGGTATATTTTGAAAAAGAAGCCATATCTCGATAAAAGGTGATTTGTCAAAAAAATACTAAGAGGCAAAAAAGTTTTAAAAACACTGTGTTTAACTAATGGTACCACAATAATAGTGTAATTGGAACGTACACAAAGATTTGGGGGGTTTAAAGGAACGAAACCCCCATAAAATTTTGATGTAAATATATTAAAAAAGAAGCCGCATCTCGATAAAAACTGGCTTATTGAAAAAATACTAAGAGTCAAAAAAGTTTTAAAAACGTTGTGTTTAACTAATGATACCACAATAATGAATTAATTGGAACGTATACAAAAGTATGGGGGGGTTTAAGGGAACAAAACCCCCATAAAATTTTTATGGGGTGGACAAACTTCACTATAATCTTGTTTTAAGATGTTACTGCCATAAGAATGATACATGTCAATTTTCAATAAAAAATCTCTAATAGTTTTCGATATATTGAAAAAAATCCATTTTCATTTTGTAACTTCAAAGGGCTGTAACTTTTTTTATGAGCACATTTGTACTAAGGTAAGTTAGGTTCAATCGAACTATTTTTGACCGCAGAATGTGTGGTATGATTTATGACCAATCTTTTCGGGACACCCTGTATAACGATCGGATGGACAAGAGGTCATGGAGGCTGAACCATAAGGATCAGGACGATATTATCCTGAGATGGAATGACGAATGACCGAAGATGGAAAGATCCAATCGCTTACATTGACAAAACAAAGGCCACGTTGCTCAGTCGGAGGAGATGTGGGCGTGGTTCTTTGGGTTGGGCTTCTGTTGCAGTAAGAGATGTTAGATGAATAAATAATGACATGCGAATAGGGCTAATGAAACGACAATAATAGATAAAAGATGGATAGAAAACACTAACTGATGGTTTGAATCTTCGACTCTAAGAAAACGGAAATACTGAATACATAAAACTAAAAGTCAGGCGCCAGGAGTTTTGACCACTAAACTCTCAAAGGAAAAATTACCGAAACATAACACAACAATAGAAAAATTAGCAACACTGCTACGACAATACACCAATGTTCTAGTCTTGAGCTGTAAATAATAATTAAATAAAATGCAACATCGTACACTCTACTAAAACATTTATTAAAATTTATTTACACAATATTATGCAGTGTAAGACCGCCAACAACAAAACAGTTCAAGCAACAAGCATCCAAAAAAATTAAACAGTTAATCTGTAAAATAAATGATGACGAAAGAAGCAATCCTTGAATACATATTGTAATAATTTTTTATTGTATATAGCTGGGTGTATTCACCAACACAGTAAAACTAAAAAAATACGAAATGTAAGTGAACGAATATAACACTTATTAACTCAAAAAAAAATGAACTGAATAGTTAATCAAAGAATAAAAAAGAATAGAAAGTCGATACTCTAAATAAAATCTAAAAATCTTAACGTTCAGTTACAAACAATAAAAAAAAGAAAGAGCTCTTTGTTTATATTATATACAGTGCTAGTCAAAAGTCCGTACCCCCCTTGTATCCTTTGAACGGTTATAACTATAATAGTGAAATTTGGAGGGAGGAAATAAACGGATGTAAGCTTCTTAACTAGTTATGACAGGTGACGTAATAGTGACAGATAACCTTACAGCGCCACTGTGACAGATAATTTTAAATGGGACCTTATGGCAAGTGATACCTCGTTTGAAAGGTATTGAAAATACCTATTCAGTCATACTAATTTTGTTTGAATTTAAGCTAATTTTGATGAATAAATGAAATAAATATAAAATTGTAGTTTCGCATTTAATTAATAAAAATCCCAATTTCCGCCTATGATTACTTGTCAAAAAGGCTGGCGTTGACGTAAAAACTATTAGAGAATTGAAAAACGTCAACTTCTTTGACAAAAAAACCATAGGCGGACATTTGAATTTTTATCAATTAAATGCGAATCTACAATATTATATTTATTTAATTTATTCATCAAGATTAAAATCAAATAAACTCAAAAAAATTAGTATGATTGAATAGGTATTTTGAATACCTTTTAAACGAGGCATCACTTGCCATAACGTCCCATTTAAAATTATCGGTCACAGTGGCTCTGTAACGTCATCTGTCACTATTACGTTACCTGTCATGACTAGTTAAGAAGTTTACGTCCGTTTATTTCCTCCCTCCAAATTTCACTATTCTAGGTATAACCGTTCAAACGATAAGAGGGGGGGTACGGACTTTTGACTAGCACTGTATAGATCTAATAATACTCAATAATAATCTAATAATACTCAAAAAATATTTACATAATGTAAATGTCTATATATAGTTTAAATTATCACCCATTTAAAAATAAAAGAAATAGTCAATAATGACATAAACTCTATACTAAAAGTATGACCTACTTTTCAGAATGTCACTATCACAACCTGAGCGAAAACTTTAGGTTATTGAACTTATTCCACGAAAAAACACAAAAAGGTCTTTGCCCTGGACATGCCAAAGGCATCTCTACTACCTTCTTCAGTAAGTAAAGGATAAGTAACTTACTTAAAACAGCTGTCAGAGGGTAGCCTGTATCACAGGCGTCCCAGTCGGCTAGGTCATATACCCAGCGGCAAAGTGGAAATAAAAGGAGCCACAAAGAATAGCTTTGGACCACAGCGTAACGTGGACCCTGATTTTAGCAGTAGGTGATAAATTGGGACTGGGACCAGCCCTATGAACAAAATTAATTATTCATAGCGAGTGTCTATGAAGAAAATAGTTTTTTAAAAACTTACCAGACGAAACCGGGCTGGTACTAAGATCACAAAATACTAGAGTTCACTACATGACTGCACTCTATCAAAACTCAACTCACAAGAGGACAAAATCGCACGCATTTCTGCTTAAATAGGGACGCTAGCTTACCCAAGCCACTTGATCAACCGCTGTAAAAGATATGCAAAAAGGGACCTTAAAACCCTAATTTATAAATAATGAGTTATGGCTCGTGGGTGAAACATTAACGACTTAGTTTACCTAAAAGGTATTAAATCCTCACATTTTTCGTGAGAACGTGTCCATCGATAGGGCACATGTGTTTCTGAGAAAAACACGCCGATAGAGACTCTAAACTCTACAGGCAGTTAAGTCAAAAACCATGAAGCGATGAACACTGAATTAAAATCTACACTCAGAAAACTTAAACGTTACCACCTTATATTAGCTTTGTTCGCAGACAGTCCATGACTGGTTTTTGACTGATTTCTGACAGATTCGCATGCGCAGTTCCGTTTTCAAGCGCTTGAAAACGCAACTGCGCATGCGAATGGGTCAGAAACCAGTCATGTACTGTCTCTGCGAACAAAGCTATAGTGAAACGCATATTTCAGGGTAACCAGTGGTTATCTCTTAACCACTAGGTAACTTTACTTTGTGAAACCGGGCGTAAGGCGTAAGTCATACTTTAGAATGTTTAAAAAGGGCGCCTTTCAAAACATATAACGACTCTACCTTATCGACAATAAGGCTACGAGAAGTGCAGGGTAAATTGAAGATGGAATTACAAAAAGAAAATATGTATGTCTCTGTATTCACAATGCATATTTTTTTTATAATTCTCGTATCAAAGTTGCGCGTGAAGTTAGACATTATCGATTTTGGGGGCGACCCGTTTAAGAAGTCAGTATCATTAAGTCTTAATCATATTTTATTTTACAAAAAAAGATTACCTGAATTTGTCAGAAGACCTTTTCCAAGCCATGGTTCTACAAGACCGTAAATCATTCCTTTGGTAATATGTTTTGATCCAGATGCGATTTTCTAAAAGAATTATAATTTTATTAGAATTAACTACATTATAAATAAGCATTATTTAAAAGTTTACTTATTAGGTACTATCATATTGTTCGTCCGCTATAACTTTTCCTATGCGTCACGATTCATTTTCAAACAAATTAAATCAAAACGTAAAGTGACACGTACGCCGATATGTGTAGTATATAATAGTATACAGTATACAAAATGTATATACACATCGACCTTCGTTTCACTTTATGTTTTGACTTAATTTGTTTGAAAATGAATCGTGACGCATGGGAAAAGTTATACCGGACGAACAATATTAGTGTAATTCGCATAGTGCGTAACTCTGATACAACGATACCATATCTTTAGCCTGAAAAATACCCATCTCCGCAGAATTTACCATTTCGCAATAAAAACCGTCACAGAAAATTGTCAACTCCATGCATCAAATTGTTGACAAGCAGAATGCTTACCCCCCGCCATTTGTATTGATTAACGCAAGTCAATCGTTGTTCTTAACTTTATCGTAAAAATATTCAATTTTTGCTTAAACTCTGCGTGTTGTTTCATATACCGTAAGAAAGATAAGTCTATTTTTTATTTTTGTTTATGCAATAATAGAAAAAGTTTAAGAATGACTAATATAAATCACTGTTTATTTCCATTTGAAAATACGCACACTATACGCTATAATCTGCGATCATTAAAAATGTAGATATTTTGTCGTAGTACGTAGTATGTATATACAAAGTATACATAATAATATTGACATGTTTTTCTAATTAGAATTGTTGACAAAGGATGTTTTGCTGTAGTTAGTAGCGGTTGTCTCTCTGTATATTGTTTATAATTAAATGTAACAGAAAATAAAAAAGTAAGCTGTAGTAGTACCAACTATCTGAGAGACTCGTTAACATTGAGCTCAGCAGGGTGCTGTTGTTGGAGGTTTGGAATTCCTTAAACAATGGACCTACCTGTTTTATGTAATGATCCCTTGTTTATGTAATTTCACATCTCTAACAACAGCACATCACTGAGTTATTATATTCTTAATGTTGTTCTGAAGCTATGTTCTTGTATCTCTATTTTGCAATTAACTGGTTTTGATGCGAAATAAGCCACAATTTTACTAAAAAAATGATTTTATTAACGTTTTGACGCCCACATCGGGTGTCGTTGTCAAAATACAAAAAATATTAATGAATTAAACAAAAATTCTTCTAATAATTTATTTAATCTGACTCATTTATATCGGCCATTCAGACATATATTATACATTTTAAAAGAGAAGACTTTAAAATCATATTGCCAATATTTATGAGTTGCGTTTATTTTTTATTTTTTATTTTATTTTTATTTTTTTAGTTTAGTCTAACTAGAATACGTAACTGCAAGTGTCACCTATTATAAAAAAAGACAAGACATTTTTATACAATAAGTGATAAGGTTATCTTCAGTGATAAGATGAACATTGAACTGTGTTAACTGTAGGTATATTTGTATGTATCTGTTTATAAATCATATACAGGGATCTGTTTATCTGTTTATCTTTAAAATATAAAGGTTTGGTAAGTTATACACGGTATTTACAAAGTTATAACCAATTTTATATGAAAATCGTAAGAAGTTCAACTCCCTGTATAAATAAAAATAAGTACAACAGCAATGGTTTATTGATGCCATATTTTTTTATTTATTGTCAAAATTTTCATGATTAATATTGCTAATTCTCTTTATATTGAATACAGAGTGAGTCAATACGCAAGTACATTATTTTCTCAGTAACTTTAAATGGAACACCCTGTATTTTATATCACTATCGAAAAGTACCATTACCGTACTTTAATTTGTATACAACATTCCCTATGTTTAAATTTATTAGTTTCCGAGATATTTTCATTTTTTCATGGACCAGTAGCCTGGCCACCAAAATCACCAGAATCTAATAAACTGGACCGATTTTTTGGGTTAAGAATGAAGGTTATAAAATGCCTCCAACAACAAGAGATGAGATGAAAAATAGAATACCAAGTGTATTTTGAAGTGTTAATTTACAAATGCTTCGTAGTGTAAGTAACTCATCTACTGACCGTTTTTAGGCATGCAAAAATGTGTTAGGAGGTCATTTTGAACAACTTATGTAATTAAATATTTAAAATATTTTATTAAAAGTAGCTTTTAATTGTTTCAAAAATGTTGTATTTTGTGTTCATGTGTTTTGTAAAATTTTTTACTGATAAATTATTTTTCGTTGTTTATTTGCTACATTGTTACATTTACATACAAAAGTAGTTTTTAATTTAATTGTCTATACAGAATGTTGTATTTTGTGTTTGTGTTTTTTTTTTGTAAAATTTATAACTACCTAATAAATTATTTTTCTTTCGTTATTTGGTACACTTACATACAAAAGTAGTTTTTAATTGTTTCAAAAATTTTGTATATTGTGGTTGTGTTTTTTTTGTAAAATTTATTACTAATAAATTATAGTTCTTTCTTTATTTGCTAATGGTAGGGGAGCCCAAGCGGAGATTTTTGCAGTTACTCGAGCGCGTCAGATTATCATATGGGGAGAAACCTGGTACCCTGCAGATGTACCTCTACCATATAGTTGCTCTTAACACAGGGGAGTTCGTTAAGGGGGGTACGAAAAAAAAATCTATCATGGTGGGTCAAAAACTTTCACAAAAAAAGCGAATATTTCTCGAAATGAACGGTAGATCGAAAAACTAAAATCTACGTTTTCAATTTTTTAAAAAATCTATCGAATGATACTAAATATGACCCCCCACGAAGAGGGGTGGGGGTAAATTTAAAATTTTAAATACAAATCCCGCAATAAACATCAGATCGAAAAACTGCAAAATACACTTATTCAATATTTTTGAAAAATCTATCGGTATCTAATGGTACCAAACACGAGGGTGGGTTGTGATTGCGCGCAGCGGTCAAATACCTCCTGCGGTTCTCTCACTCTATTACCCGAAAGTTAGGTTTGGACCGAAGGGTTAGGTCTTCCTCCTTTCTGACCGCTGCGCGCAATTGCAATCTGCCCAAACACGACCCCCAAGGAGGTGGGGTGAGGGGTGACGGGTTACTTTAAAATTTTAAATAGGAGCCCCAAATTTTTATGCAGATTTGGATTCTTTACGTAAAAATAAGCAACCTTTATTCGAAACATTTTTTCGAATTATGGATAGATGGCGCTATAATCCGAAAAATACGATTGTTGGAAATGGAAAATTAGGTAAGTTAAAAAATGGCAAGTTCCCACTAAAATGGAAAATTTTACTTAACTTTTTTTGGTTTTAGGACCTAATAATCACAACCCAATAGATCCCCATAGCGCTCGAGTGGCTGCACATTTAGCATACTTTGCTCCCCTACCATAAATTGTTACATTTATTACCAGATTGACAATCAGTAATCGTAAATTGTCAGTTTTAGACAATTTAGTCATGCCTTACTTAAAATTTGGCAAGATTTAGACCCGTAATGAATAATTTGAGATATAGGGAACGTTATATAAAAATTAAAGTACGGTAATGGTACTTTTCGAGAGTGATATAAAATACAGGGAAATAATGTACTTGCGTTTTAACTCACCCTGTATTCAATATAAAGAAAATTAGCAATATCTATCATTTATGAAAATTTTGACAATAAATAAAAAATATGGCATCAATGATCCATTGCTATTATTTATTTGCTTATTTTTATTTATACAGTGAGTTCAACTTGTTGCGATTTTCATATAAAAATTGGTTATAACTTTGTAAATACCAGGTATAACATAACAAACCTTTATATTTTTGTAATGGAAAAGTTAAGAAGATTTCGAATATAAAATAAAATACAGAGGGTGTTCCATTATAAAAAACATAAGTTTGGTGTGCCACTATGTTATCCAACATTCTGTAACATTCTATCTAATTTTGTAATGTGAAGCTCAAAGTTGGCTACAATTTTTGTTATTAACTTTTATTGCTATATATTACTATAACGGATCTACTGATACTACCTCACTAATACTACCTCACTGATACTACCTCACTAATCAATCACACTGTATTTTGAAAATAGATTCATATATACGTACTTCAAACTCATCAGGTCCAGTGACAACTACTACGGGTATGTCAAGTACAACGACTGAATAAAGTGGTGAATATTTTCGACTCCATTCTCGAAAATTTTTAAATAGTTGCACTAGAAAAGATAAGATTTGATATAAATAGTAAAACATTAAAATATAAAACAAAAGTAAATAAAATGACATAAATAGTAATAAAATAAATTAAACAATTTAAATATTAAGTTCCATATGTGGTAGTGAATGTTGGGGAAATAAACTTAGAGGATATGATTAAATAGATGATTTGACTGAAATGAAAGGATAAAATATAAATGAATACATATTATATATTAGAAACAAGCAATTTAACTTAGTAAATCCTACTTTTTCATCCAACGTAACCGAAAGTAAAACTGGAAGTCGATATTTGAACTCTTTGATTTGATGTAACTTTGTGTTGATCGTTATACGAATTCACTATTTTTGAGTCATTTTTGCCAAACTTCCGGTAATCATTTATAACGATACGCTTTAATTACTATTTTTAGTAATTTTAATTTTAATAATTTTTTCTCAAAACGAAATAATATGGGCCACATAAAAGTCACAGTTAATATACAAACCAGATGCTAAGAAAGACATGGTTTTACAAAACGAAATGCATCCCTAACCATATGTTTTTGGTGTGTTCAGTGTAACAAACTGAATTTCCCATAAATTAATTATCGTATCAGACCATTATGTCAACAACTCACTTTGGACATGCAATCGTTTTAAAACTGCAGAAGTGTTTCTGTTTTTATACGCCAGATCTAAATAATTTATTGCCCATCTGGCCAGAGGGTAGAAGCACAAACAGATTAGCGTCTGTGGCTTTTTTTCAGTCTCTTCACAGCATGCGAACAAGCCGCACTCTCGCTAACAATCGATCCTTTTCTGAGATCTAAGCAACACCTTTTTGTTACCAAAATAAATAAATATTTTACTGTTAGTTGTTAACTTATTTTTATTATTTTTTAATTAATTCCGTCAACTCACACCTACCGGAATAAATTTTTTAACCGGAAATGACATCAAAACCGAAACTAAATACTCGAGCGCAACTTTTAATACGCAATGATTAATATATTATCATCACATAACTCTGTCGCCCTTCCTGCTACCTACTATAATTTAGCACTTCCGATTTATTTCCGTCTTGCTAAGGCGCGTTGAGTAATATATCTCTTGTACTAATTCGGCGACTTGTAGACAGTACTTGCGGTTGCAACTCTGAAAACGGAAGTTTGAGGTAAAACTTCTTACCTTTAACACCATCCTTGAATTATACGCCCTTATTCGACGCCTGATGTGTCATTTTATCAGTTCTAATAACGTAGGAGTTATATACGCTGACAGGCAGACGGACGGACAAACAGGCATGAAAGCGGAAGTATAAATTTGTTCTAATCTTGATGAGGCACAGACCTGTCTAATAATATATCGCCAGCAGTGGCGGCTTGTCCTATGAGGCAGGTGAGGCAGTGCCTCACCAATATATCAATCGACTATTTACGTTATTTCGTTATTTCATAATCAGTTTTTTAAATATAATTTAGTTTTTTGAAATTTTCTAAATAACCTTATTTTTATGAAAAAAATTAAAATCGGTACGGCCCTGACTCTTTATCTTTGTATCCGTCTTCCACGTGTCAGTATTATATGCATCATGCACCTCATTCCAACTTTCTCAAATCATTGCAGATGAGACTTGCTTCAAACCTCTTTGTCTAGCATACTACCATTTCTTAAAATGGGACAGTAAAAGCAGCAAAATTTGAAAAATGTGCCACTAATTCTGGGAACGAAATTCATCCACCCTTGAGGCACGCCTCAACATGTGTTTTTTTAGTTATGAAGTTAAGTACTTGACCTTCCTTCCCTTATTTGCTATGGGCGCTTGTATTGTTGTTTTGTAAAGTAGTTTTAGATTTAGTTTTTATATTAGTTTAGATTGTGTTTAGAAGATTTTATCAATGTCATACTGGCTGTGTGGCATTTATCAATGCCAATTAAATAAATAAATAGAAAATTTAGAAATCATGCTTTCTTTTATAATGATTTATTTTCTTATAAGCACGCTTTTTATAAAAAAAAACATAAAATAAAATACCAAAAAACGAAGTTTAACCCTTAGTTTACTTAACATAAAAATCAATCTTATAATATATAACAGTAATTTGCTTACTTGCTTGTTTGTATTTCCCTATATTCAATACATTTACAATATAAGATTGGCTATAAAATGTTGTTATCACGTGTTTATGGGTATATTGTTTGCGTACAATAATTTCATTTTGGCAACTGATTAATATTAACAGAATCAGTTGTCCGTTGTTGTCATGTAGTAGGTATGTAATGTAAAGTTTGTTTAATATGGCTGTACAACGCTGATGAGACCAAGGAAGGACGAAACATCTGATTCATATTGGTTTGATATGTGGTATTACAGTAATTATTTTTAGCTAAAAAACAGCTCCTATGAGTGTGAACCTGTTGGAGGCTTAGAGCTTTCGTTGCTATTCTTTTGCGAATAAAATTGTCATTTAATATTTTAATATCGTTTGCAATCATTAAAATAATTACGGCGCCGTGCTGTAGACGCCTTATTGAGGGTTCGGCAAATAATCCCCGGACAAATAATCTCGGACAAATAATCCCGGACAAAAAATCCCCACAAAAATCCACAAAAGTCCAAGGCCAAATTTCTCACCTCTTTTACCATCTTTGAGTTATAGGCTCTCATTCATTACCTTATTTGTCATTATACCTGTATCTAAGGAGAAGCTACAGAGTAACAAGAAGAGGTAGAATAAATAACATAGATATTAAGAAAAGAATGGGAATGAACTCCGTATACTAGAGTAGATTACAGAACAGAAGAGTTTAACCTGGTACGGACAAATCATAAAAACAGTCAAAAAACGTTGGATAAATAGAAAAACAGAGTGGAGCACGATAGGGAAAAGGAAGAGAGGCAGACCCCGAAGATCTTCCAGAGATGAAGTGCACGAAGCACTGGAAAGAAGAAATCTGCAAGAAGTGGACTGAAAAAACAGAAATTACTGGAGAGAAATGTTGAGTGAAGGAATACAGTGAAAACTGATAGAAAAAGTTTTGAACTTGAATTTAGGCACTTAATGATTTCAAAACTAATATTTTTTACGTGTGTTTGTCTGTTTGTTCAGTTTTAACTTCGAAAACGAGGTTGTTTATCTCGAAAACGATCAAATTTAAAAAATTGCAACAGACCGTTTTTTGTTCGGAAATGATAAAAAACAAAGTTGATTTCTACAATTTGTTTAAAAAGAATTGTTTAAATAAAGTTGAGATCACTTTTCGCTTTGGCAAATTCTTGATCTTTATTCTGAGATGTCTTAGAATGTTAATAAGCAAAAATATTTCCTGAGAATATTTTTTCGAACGGTCCCGAGCTTTTCGCCTTATCTATATTAGTAGAACCAAAAAATCTAGAGAACTAAAAGTAGTAGGAGTAAAACAAGTTATTTACTATTTGCCTAAATACTAAATCAAATATACTACCTGAATCAGAGTAGAATAAATCATTGAAGTTCCCCAAAATCGGAAGTTTCGGAGGACCTGGCAACTTGTAAACTTTTTTTAAAACACTACGTATTTTTAAAAATTTGTAAACAATATAAATAACAAACACTGCTGCTAACACGGCAGATAAGTTTTTAAAAACATCCATTGCTTCACTAATATTATTTATTCTGTTCATGTATATATTTTCAAATAAAGTAATAATAATGTTGGATGCGATTGCTAAAATACTGACCATTCAAGGTTATGGGAGATAATAATCTACAAAAGTTCAATAATATTAGATAAGAGATAGTTTATAGTGCAAGCGTTTTAACAGTGTTTTTATGGTTTTTACAAAATATTTTTAAAATGTGATACATTTTTGATAAACAATACTTACAGTCTGGTTAAATTATCGGAGAATAGGACATTTTTGGGAAAAGTTATTTACTAGCAATTTTATTGCTGGAATAATCTTATGATTCTATACATATTGTTATGATCTGCTTTCTACTACTTTTATAATAATTATTATTTATTTGATCAATTATTTAATTAACGCAAATCATACATAAAATTATTAAGAAAAAAACTCAGGGTGCCTTTTGTCAAAAAAAAATTTAATTAAATTCTCTTAGGTTATACTTATCCTTTATCGTGGCTTCAGTATCTCTTAGTTGATCCTTATCGGGATAAAATAGGAAAAGGAAATAAATATAAAAATCATAAATAAACACATACAAATACAATAAAAATGTATACCATTTTTATTCAGTTGCAATGCGAAGGCAAAACAATCCCACTTTTCAATTAGAATACGGAGTGCAGTCCAGTCCCTTGAACCGCGATTTTCGGCTCTTATTGGAACCTTCATCGGAAGGAACGTAGGCACTGTTCTCCATATTATAACTGATTCGCATCGAGAGGTTTTCCCACCCATTGCAACTGAAGTGATGATACAAATACCTTTATTATCAAAAGCAATGCTCTATAAATTTATCAATTAAATCCTGTGGGCATAACTGTCCAAAAGAAACTTTTACCATATAAATTAATCTAATTAAAGCAAATATTTATCGCTTTGTTCTTGATACCCTTAATAAAAAACAAGCTAAACAAACAAATTTGGTATTCGCAAATTACTTATACTTCCTATTAAATTTTTGAAATGTTGGAATCTTAAATGCATATGCTTTTACGTAAAAAAATTTAACTTCTGATTATAAAGAAAATCTATCACATAGGTTATTGACTGACCTTTTTGATTCACACACAATGATGTCTCCTCTTGACCCAAACAGCTCCTCCTTGTTGATTATGTTAGGCTACCAATCAAAGCCCTCTCCGTTCTCAGCAAACAATCCAGTAGGATACCAGCAACTATTTCTCCAAAACACAAGCCAGGCCTCTTTTTGCCAGTACTCGTTCAATAAACTCCACAACTCTCTCCTCTCTTTCTCTCAACAATAATCTCCTGAGACCCAAGTATCTTTTTTACTTGGTGTTACAAATAATTTTAATAACGATAATTCTTGTAACTTACTCTCTTGGACTTTACAGAATCAAAGAGGTATTTCTTCTCGATTTGATTTGTCTCTCGTTCCACTTTTCAGTTACTCTCACTATCAAAACAACCACTAGTACTTGCTTCTGAACTACTCACGAAAATTTTGACTGCTCTTCTCGAATGCCGGTAACACAATAATTCCTCCTTCCAAAACTATCTGAAAATTCAACCTTCTCTCCTTCCCATTTCAAATTGCCAAACCAATCAGAGACATTTCTTCTTCCCCACTGTTTTTTTCATTCGAAAAAACCACTCATACTTTCAAAAATATTCCTACCATCGTAATAATTACTTTCGGGAAATTCTACAAAATTTACTCGGGGTTAAACAAAAAGAGATTAAAATTCCAAACTTTCTTTACCTTAATTTTCTAAGAACTAATTACCTATCGCTTCTACCTTTCCCGTAATAAACAATCGGTTTAAAATAATAATCCTAAATAACTTTCACTTCACTTTTATTTACAAATGTCTTTAAGTCTTCATGGAAAAATTCATTAAGGAGAAACCACCTTGCGTGAAAGCTAACTTCTAATAAATATTTACAAATCAATATACAGGGTGTATCAAATTTATGTGCCCGCGTTATATTAAAAAAATTAAATTTTTATTCTATCTTTGATTGGCAAATTGATACACAATAATATATTAATAAGATTAATAATATATTAATAATATTAATAATATATTAATATATTAATATATTAATATAAAATATATTAATAATATAGGTATGCAAAGTCCGCAGATAGTGTGCTACTTTTTTTATAAACAAAATAGCGCCCCCAAATCGCGTTTTTTTTCAAATATTCCTCTATAACTCCAAAGATTTTAACTTTACACCAAAAACACCCAAATAAATATTCACCGTAATTCTGCATAGAGACATGTTTTCCCGCTTTAGTTCGACGAAAATTTTCCTCGGAAAATGCTGGTTTTCCAACAAAATCTTTGATTTTTAACTAAAATTTTAGGTAAGTAATTATTTATCAATAATTAAATAACTTGGTGATATAAAAGCCTTTTTGGCATAGATTATATTTCCAGAAGCCTATGGAAATTGAATCAACAGTTTAGCAACAATTTAATTACTTGCACCGGAGGTGCAAAGTTGTTTTACACCGAAAGGGAAAAGTCGCGGAAGTCGTCGGAACAGTTAAAAATCTAAAACTTAAATATTTTGGCCATGTTATGCGACACCCAGAGATATAGTATACTCCATTTAATAATACAAGGCAAGGTAGATGGAAGAAAAGGGCCAGGTCGAAGAAGAGAATGTAGTAAAAACCTGAGATAATGGTTTAATAGATACTCTGCATCCCTTTTCCGAGTTGCCGTCAACAAAATTGCTGTAGCCAATTTGATAGCCAACGCTCGATAATCGAGCACGGCCCATGAAGAAGAAGAGATAAGCCAAAAAATTGTTTATAATTTTAAAATATTCCTGAGGCTGCTTAAATAGTCCAATTTCAATTCTGTAAAGTACATTAGATAGGTATTATGCTTTTTTATACAAAAATCATAGTTATTCCTATATCATAATTATTATGGTTCTTATAGCGACCGTAAATTGGTATTTAACAATTTAATTGTTACTAAACTGTTCATTCAATTTCCATCGGCTTCTAGAAATATAATCTATACCAAAAGGGCTTTTATGCCACCAGGTTGTTTAATTATTGATAAATAATTACTTACGTAAAATTTTATTTGAAAATTAAAGATTTTGTTGGAAAAACCTGCATTTTCTGAGGAACATTTTCGTCGAAGTAAATCAGGAAAAACATATCTTCATGGAGAATTTAATTACGGTGAATTTTTATTCGAGTGTTTTTGGTGTAAAGTTAAAATCTTTGGAGTGATAGAGCAATAATTGAAAAAAATCACGATTTGGGTGCGTCCTTTTGTTATAGAGGAAGTAGTACACTATCTGCGGACTTTGCATACCTATATTATTAATATATCGAATCATAATATTCGATTTCAGCAATAAAATTGCTGGTAAATAACATTTCCTTGTATTTTGCTAACTTGCACAGAGTATTATAAATATTGTAATATTTTATCATTCTGTGATATTGTCTGTTGTTGCTCGTACTTGTCCCAGTCCAGAGATTTTACGATTAATTTTGATTAAATAATTCTGTCAGATATATACACTTTACTAATAGTCCATATGTTCAATTATGGAAGACTTAGGTCCCTAGTAAGACGGTCAATAGCTTTTTCGAGGTCTATGTAACACTATGTAAATATGTAATTTTAAAATGCGGCTTCAGAATAGATTTAAAACAATATTATGAATACTTACGTAGAAATAAAAACTTCAGTTTGTATGATGGTATAAAATTTTATTATTAAAACTTTCTTAAAAAAAGTGTTGTCCAAATGGAGTAAAAAACAGAACGTGTTCGATCTCATTCAGATCATCCTCAGTGCATTCCGTAAAGTAAATGAAACTAGCACACTAAATGTAATGGTGACATCAAAATATATGGTTTAGTTTATACATTTGTGGTAATTAAAGTGACCCTAGGTCACTGTTTTAAGATTAATTTTAAATACTTCATGGCAACATGGCTTCCGTACTCGAATTAAACGCTAGGTTGTTGTCAGTTAGAATGACACAAACCAAAGTTAATTTAATTCGAGCAAGGAAGCCATGTTGCTCTTTAAGTATTTAAAATTAATCTCATAACATCGACCTAGGGCCACTTTAATTACCACAAAAAATGTTTAAACTAATCCATATATTTTGATGTCACCATTACAACTAGTGTGCTAGTTTCATTTACTTTACGGAATACACTAAGGATGACCTGAATCAGATCAAAAAAGTTCTGTTTTTTACTACATTTGGACGACACTTTTTTTAAGAAGGTTTTAATAATAAAATTTTATACCATCATACAAACTGAAGTTTTTACTTCTATATAAGTTTTTATAACTATGGTATACAGCCAGCTACGGGGATTTCCCCTTTAATTAATATTATTAATTTTTTGTTACATTCGTTATTATCGCTTAATTGCGCTTATAGGTATGACGTATGTGTATGATTATTGTTGAACTTCCTTGGTGATTATTCTTTCTGATAATTTTTGTTATTTTGTCTGCTTTTTTCGTTTCTGGTTTCTTAAATTGACTATTATTTTATAGATCTGGATCCCGCGTACAAAAAAGTTGATTATTGCCAAGCTGAAAATTTGTTAATAGCTTAACGGTGTCTAGTTGGAGAATCTTTGATGTACGGGAACATTGGAACAGGGGAAGTTTTAATTGTGGAACAGTTTAAAAATTTGGAACGTCAGATTACGAAAACGTCCCATGTATTTTGTCGAACAGAACATCCAATTGATTTGTTACCCTTTCATTAAACTTTCATGCAAAAATCAGACTGCTATTACTAACCAACATGATCCTGTAAATGTTTGGCTTACATCACCAATAACTCACAAATTAAATCAGTTAGGTATAGGGTGCTTGGAAGAAGACGCATTTCCTGACTCAACAACCTAAGAAACTGGTATAATTGCAAATCCGTCGACATGCTCAGAGCTGCAATCTCAAAAGTGAAAATAGCTGTGATTATTATCAACCTCCTTAGAGGAGACGGTACCTAAAGTAGAAGAAGTTCTTACTATACTGAATGTGACTTAACTTTATACAGTGGTAGCATCGCGCTCTACCTCCCTTCATTGGGCTTGAGCATCCTTTCTTCCTCATATAAATCAGAAATCATATAAGTACCACAAAACTTTTCGATGTGCAGAGTAATAATACTTTTGAACACAATATGATAGACCTGGATCCCGCGTACAAAAAAAGTTGCTGAAATCTTGTTAATAGCTTAACGGTGTCTAGTCGGACAAGCTTTGATGTATGGAAACACTGGAACAGGGGAAGTTTTAATTATGGAACAAGTTAAAAATTTGGAACGTCAGACTACGAAAACGTTCCATGTATTTTGTAAGACAGAACTTCCAATTGATTTGTTACCATTTCATTAAAATTACCAATAATGGTTGAGCTATCAAAATACCTACGTAGTCCAGATTGTTGGTGCGATTAACAATTAAACACAAATTAAAGCAGTTAGGTATAGGGAATGCTTAAGAAATAAAAAAAAAGTAGCATAAAATATCATTTCATTACAATACTAAAATACCGGGTGTTCCATTTAAGAAAACTCAGAAAATAAGAAAAACTGATTCCGAGTTTCGACCAACCCTGTATACTAAAACTAAACGTTTAGCTATACTAATAATTTTTATCAACAGTAGACTATATTAGAAATCATTTCAACATAAATATATTTTTGGATGTCAAACTACTACAATTCTACAGGGTGTGAAAGTTGCTAAAAAATTAATAAAAAACGTAATTATCTTTTAAACTACCCTGTATAATATTACAAAACCTCATATTTTAAGAAAAACTAAATAGAGGAGAATCCAAAAATGTAAAAATATACAGGGTGTCCCATTAAAAAAAACGATGTTATAAACAACTTTCGGTATAACCGGTAGCAAATTTGTAGCAAATATATAAAAATATTTTCATTAAATAGATCACTCTTCAAACCCCCTTCATTCCAATTTTCATAATTTAATAGCCTTAATTCTCGAGATATTTCTAATAGGACGTTTATCTGCCTCACCCTATAATATATTACATTTATCTGTTTTGATACTTTTTCCAGTTTTCCTATTGTTAGCAACGTTTTCGTTTTATTTTTTAAGTCGCTGATTTGGTTTGCTACTTTTGTTTTTGCTAGGTATTCTATTTCAATTTTCTGTTGTAATCTGTTTTTTGTACTTCTTGCTTTTTGTTTTAATTTATTCTCCTTTGCTATTTATCTATTTTTGTCCTCATAGCTCTCTTGAGCTAGTTTTTATACTTATTCTTATCATTTCGCTTTATTTTGTCTAATCTCTATTCTTATTCGTTTATTCTGATCTTTTTGCAAGCTCTTTTTTGTCTTTTTTCTTTCTCGTCTACGTAAAAAATAAATCCGGTAGTGTTTACAGGACCTTGATGTCACCAATTTACTAAAACTATTATTTTTGACATAAGTGAGAACATAATATTTTTAAAACGACATGCGGTGTGTTAATTCACATTGTGTAGCTGTTTTTAAGTGAAAACTAAGCAAACGATCCCCGTTTACTTCAAACATGAATTTTTTTGGAGACCTGCAGACCATAATCATTGAAACGTTCCTTTTGTCATCAATGAGAATAAATAAAATTTTAGACATTATGTAAAATATTTTATTTTAATTACGCCAACAAAATACAATAACACAGCCAATAAAAAATTATATAATAACAAATTATTTGATCGTTTCAGTTCACACAACGAAAATATTAGTTACGAGGTAGAAAGTTCAAATTAATTTCATGTGCACTCCTTAGTACCAAATCAGTTATTATTTCAACTTTTTCATTTTTATCAGCAAGTTTCACTGAGAAATTCTGCATAATTCCACAGATAATGGCCTTCATCTCAAACATTGCAAATCTTTGACCTAAAATAAATTTGTTAAACATTATTCACACTTATATACATAGTAATATAAGATTGAGAGATTAAGATATAAGATAGAGGGAGGGAGAAAAAAAATAAAAAAAATAAAAAAAAAATAAATAAATAAATAATTTAAAAAATGTAAAAAATTAAAATAAATTGTGATACACTTTATGGTATGGGAGCACAAGGGAGGCTTTGCGCGTCACTCGTGCGCGTCAGAAAATCACATGGTGATAAACCTTGTACCCTGTAAATGTACCCCTACCATATATGGACTCAATACAGGGGCGTGCGTTGGGGCAGTCCGTAAAAAATCAATCCTTAGAAGAACTCGAAAACGTCAGGTTAATACAAGTTAAATTAAGTACATGAAGAACAGTGTACCTATATTTTGACAATCTGACGATTTTAGCGGGGCGTAAAGAAATGGACGAGTCACAAAGTTTCACAAAAAGCGAATATTTCGCGAAATCAACATCAGATCGAAAAACTGAAAAATACGTGTTCAATATTTTTTCAAAATCTATAGAATCACATATGACGATAATATAATTTTATCGTCTAGAGTACGCCAATGAATTAAGCAAAAGATGTTTTTATACCGTCTCGGACGGTACAATAGACGGAACGAAAAGCCTAGTTGGATTATTATCGGAGCGTTGATCGGGGAATAATAAACAACAACAAGGCATAATAGGTGAGTTAAGTAAATCCCGACCATTTTCCGAAACCTTACAACCCCCGTCGTCTTGGTGTGTTGAACGATTTCGACGGTCTCATTTTACCCATGTATTTCCCCCTGGCGAGTTGAGCGAGAGGTCCTCTCCTTGTACGTCCATTTCATATTAATAAATAAATGTAATTCCTAATCCACACGATTGTCGGTATTATTCATTCATGTATCAAATATCGTCACATCGACCCGAACCGAAGATCCGATACGTAGATTATAAATATATTTTATTAACAAAATTAACGAGTAGTGAAGGCTAATTATCTTATCTGATGTATGTTTTGATTCTAAATAAAAATGTCTTAAAAAACGAACCTTCAACCTTGTCTTTGACTGTATTTTTATTTTGTTACCCGAGAGAACATATTTATTACACTGAACGAGAACGTTACAGACACCAAACACGATCCCTCACGGAGGTGGGGTGGGGGTTTACTATAAAATCTTAAATATGAGCCCCTCATTTTTTTTATTGCAGATTTGGATTCCGTACGTAGAAATAAGTAACTTTTATTCGGGACATTTTTTTTTTCGAATTATGGATAGATGGCACCAAAATCGGTAAAAACGATATTTGGAAATGGAGAATAAATAAAAAATGGAAAATCCGCACTAAAATGAAACTTAAGTTTTTTTTGGTTTTAGGACCTACTCTTCACAACCCAATAGGTCCCCATGACGGTTAAGTAACTGCAAATTTAGCATGAAAGGCTCTCCTATCATTATAAAGAACAATAGTCGAATCCGCTTATTAGAATACCGGTTATTCGACTATCCCGCTTTAAGGAATAGAAATTTGAGGCCCCGAAACATTTCTACAATTAGTCCAGAGAAATAAGGAAAAAAAATCCTGTTGGTGACACAACCCCCTCCAGGCCGAAACCAAATTTTTTGAGTAGTATGGACATCTATATTAATAACCTATATGTTTCCTGCAGCCAATTTTGATGATATACATAGTTATAAACAAATAAAGATAAAAAACGGTAAATTTTCGCTTTTTTCGTCTACAAACAAAAAGTTAAGTATTTTAAACAAATTTGAGAGTGAGAATCTCATAAATCTTATAAAAAACTTCAATATGGCGTTCGCTGATTATGTCTATCCTTATTGGTTGCTTAGAAAATTGCAAAAAAAATCATAAATTTTGAGTTTTTATAAATATTCATAACCTACGTAAAAATTAACTTAGAACGTTCTTATTACACGGAATGCTGAGACTTCTGGTGCTTAATTCATACCCTAAATTTCAAAGAAATTGGTCAAATAATTTAAAAGCTATTTAATTTGTTTAATCCCAAATTAATTTTTTTGCAACGCTATAAGTCAGAAAATGATGAAGTTACACTAGTACTTTGGATAGTTTATGAAAGAAGAAAATTTATACTATTAATTTAATAAAAAAAAAATGACAAAAAATAATTCTAAATACTGCAAAATTATTTTGCAAAAACATGTGAATTAAAAAAATGGGGGCTAACTTCGTCCCTAATTGTCCTAGGACAATTGTTTTTCGTTCTAAATGTGTATAAAAATTCAGTGTTTCCAAATATGAAAAAATAATGTTTGTACCGGTAACGGTTAAAAAGTTATTCTAATTGTTTATAAGTAGGCAAAAAATCGACGTATTATTGCAAAATAATTTTACACTGTTTAAAATTACTTTTTGTCATTTTTTTTTAATTAAGTCAATAGTATAAATGTTCTTCTTCCATAAACTGTCAGAAGTCTTACTGCAACCTCATAATTTTCTGACTTATAGTGTTGCAAAAAAATGAATTTGTGATAAACAAATTAAATAATTTTTAAACTATTTGACCATTTGCTTTGAAATTTAAAATATAATTTAAGCACCAGAAGTCTCAGCAACTCGTCCAATAAGAAGATTCTAAGTTAATTTTTACAAAGTTACGAATATTTATAAAAACTCAAAATTTATGATTTATTTTGCAATTATCTAAGCAACCAATAAGGACAGACATATTCAGCGAACGCCATATTGAAATTTTGTAGACGATTTATGAGTTTCTTACTCTCAAATTTGTTTGAAATGCTTAACTTTTGGTTATAGACGAAAAATGCGAAAATTTACCGTTTTTTGATCTTTATTTGTTTATAAATATGTATATCATCAAAATCGGCTGCAGGAAACATAATATACGCTGTGAGCTCGTACCTAGAGGGGATATTTACAAATTCGCGAGCGCCAGTAGTTACAAGTTTGTAAACGTTTACCGGAAATTTGACATAAATGTCAAAGTGATTAATTTAAAAATAAAATTAAAAACATTAATTATAAAAAATATTAGTTGATCAAAGCTGTGGTATATGTTTTTACCTTAAATATACTTACGTTTTAAATACTGAATTTAAGTTTTTCTAATGTTCCGTAATATGTATTTATAAATTAATCAATTACTCTTAGCGCCATCTACATGATAATTGTGAAAGTATCCGAAGTAAGAAATTCATATTTTATCAATAGAACGTCAAAATGATTAGCAAAATCTTAAAAAAATCGATTACAATTTAATTACTTTTTTGCGTTGTAAATATTAAGCGATAAAAATTAAATAATAATTTTAAAAATTACCGGTGAAAGTTGAATTAGTAACCGCTAGGAGCGATACCAGCGAAGCTCAGAGCGTATAGGTTATTAATATAGATGTCCATACTACTCAAACAATTTGGTTTCGGCCTGGAGGGGGATGTGTCACGAGAAAAATCTTATTTCTCTGGACTAAATAACCAGGTTATAGGTATATTTTTGCTTGCTATTCCAATAAGCGGTTCAACGTATAAAGTTTATGGTTCACTATTTCCTACCAATGCAATTTCTGGGTCCAGCACTGAAAGGTACATAAGCGAATGGATGTCTATTTACACAATTTTCAGGCAAAAACCTATCGGGATCAAATTTCTCAGGGTCTGGCCAATATTTCGGGTTTCTATGAATGTCATAAATCAGAACATCAACAGTCGCCTCCTTAGGAACCAAATATCCATTTAATTCTATATCTTCATCCAACGACCGTGCTATTAAGGGCACCGCCGGAAAAAGACGTAGAGTTTCTTTAATAAATCGTTCCATTACTTTTAGTTCATTTAGGTCGTTCAGGTCTGGTTGCTTTTGTGCATCTCCTAATACAGATATAATTTCTTCATAAATTTGATCCTAAAAATTAGATTATATTAAATAAGCTGTTAGTTATTCAACAAACAAGTTTATTTATTACCTGGTATTCGCTATGTATTGCCAATTGACGTAAAACCCATGATATAGCTGTTGCAGTTGTATCGTGTCCCTAATAAACATAAAACTTATTAATATTATGTACTTAATAAAATAGGACAATTTAGCCCGATTAAAGAACAATCTGACCCCAAAAAAAAATAAAGGAAGGATGAAAATTTGGGAAAGGTTGTTGAAATTGTCTATTATTATATAACAAAAAGTTTACAATTCTACATCCCATCCATTTTTCAAAAATAGAGGGGAATACCCCCCTCTCGAAGGTGAAAAATATACATTCAAAATAAGCCCGGAATTGGATAAAATGACTAATTCTAAGCAACTTTTGTTCCATATAGTTTTTTCCCTAAGTCAATACTTTTCGAGTTATTTGCAAGTGAATATGTTCATTTTTAACAGAAAAAGCATGTTTTTGGACGGTTTTTCGGAGATAACTCAAAAAGTATTTCAGCGAAACAAATATTCTTAGCATAAATATAGCTTATAAAAACTGAAAAAAATGGCGTACGCTTGAGGTCTGTAGACCCAGTAGAAGCAGAGTTGTAGCTAATGAAAAGTAGGTTCTTCTTCATAAAATTCCAAATCGAATATTTATAAATGTGAAATAACCCAAAAACGGAGCACTTTTCGGGAAAATTCATTTCAACTTTTTAAAGTGTTTAAAAAAGGATTATTTTTGTTAAAAAAAAAACTAGTAGACAAGGCAAAAACGCCGGGTCCGTTGGGAAGAATATTCCCATGAGATTTTTTTTGCATAATCACATTCGTGAGACATACCAGAATAAGGCTCAAGAAGTCGCCCACGTGAAAAGTGGTTAAATTTTTTTTAACAATTTTTTTTTAATCAAATTGCAAAAATCAATATTTTTGGCTCGGACAATTTTTTCAGGTTTTTAGGTTCTGGATTAAAAAGGTCTCTTATAATTTTTCTCTAAAGTTGATCGTTTTTGAGTTATAAGCAATTTAAAATTGAAAAAAAAAACGAAAAATGGCGATTTTCAAGGCTTAATAACTCGGTTAAAAGTTATTATTATGAAAGTCAGAAAGTGACTCTTTCAAAGTTTAAAGAACCTGAAGAAATTTTTGTCATTTTATTACTAAGCTGGTATTTTAAGTAATAATAATAAGTGCCATGCACGTGGTAGGCGGCCGTAAATGTGAGTGCAAGTAAGATGTACAATTTGACTGCCGGAGTGGCATCTCTCAAGCACTCAGCATCAGCATTTACGGCCGGCTAAGCTAAAAATAACAGCTTAGTAATAAAATAATGACAAAAATTTCTTCGGGATCTTGTAGGGGGGCATTAAACTTTGATTTAGTCACTTTCTGACTTTCATAATAATAACTTTTAACCGAGTTATTAGCCATTTTTCGTTTTTTTTTTTCATTTTAAATTGCTCATAACTCGAAAACGATCAACTTTAGAGAAAAATTATAAGAGACCTTTTTTATCCAGAATGGCCCAAAAAACCTACAAAAAAATTGCCCGGGCCAAAAATATTGATTTTTTCAATTTGATAAAAAAAATTATTTAAAAAAATTTAACCACTTTTCACGTGGGCGACTTTTTGAACCTTATTCTGGGACACTTTTGCTTTATGCAAAAAATCTCATGGAAATATTTTTCCCAATGATCCCGCCGTTTTCGCCTTGTCTATAGTAACATTAAAAGTAAGTGAGTTACGCTCAAAATATTGTTGGTCCCTTTAATTTTTTGGTAAAAAAATCGCGAAAATCGCACCCTAATTAGCATAACAAATAAATTTTATCATTACCACTTCACAAGTTACTTTGCTTATGTATTATTTATATTATGATCTGTAAGTTTCATCGGTTCAAAGTGCTTATTTTTGAAAAAGCTGTAGTCAAAATGTCTTGAACGAGTAACTAATCACGAGTTTAGGCAAATTTTGAACAGCTATAGCATAATCAATTTTAGTATAACAACAAAACAAAAAAGGAAAAATATTCAGAAAAGCAAAATGTACATTTTATTACTCTTTAAGATTTTTGGTATTACTAATAATTTTTAAGTTAATTCCATGAACAATTCCATTTTTTTTCAAAATTAAATTTTTTTTATTTTAAACCCAATTTTTTTCAAAACTTACCACTTTGAACCAATGAAACTTATAGATAATATAAACAATACATAAGTAAAGTAACTTGTGAAGCGGTTACGATTAATTTTATTTGGGAAGCTACTTAGGGGGTTATTTTCGCGATTTTTGTACGAAAAAATAAAAGGGACCAACAATATTTTGAGCGTAACTCACATAGTTTTTATGTTACAATTTTTTTTAAAAAACAAAAATAAACCTTTTTTAAACACTTTAAAAAAGTTGTAGTGAAATTTTGGTTAAAAAAAGTTTTTGTTTTATTTCACATTGAAATATTCGATTTGGAATTTGACGAAGAAGAACCTACTTTTCATTAGCTACAACTCTGCTTATACTGGGTCTGCAGACCTCACGCGTACACCATTTTTTTCTATTTTTTATAAGCTATATTTCTACTAACAATATTTTTTTCGCTAGAGTACTTACTTTTTGAGTTATCTGCGAAAAACCGTCCATAAACATTTTTTTTTTGTTAAAAATGAACATAATCACTCGCAAATAACTCGAAAAGTATTGACTTAGTGAAAAAACTCTATAGAACAAAAGTTGCTTAGAATTAGTCATTTTATCCAATTCCGGGCATATTAACGTATATTTTTTCACTCACGAAAAAATATTTTTCACCCCGTATTTCCCAATTTTTGTAAAATGGAGGGGATGTAGAATCGTAAACTTTTTCTTATACAGTGAGCACGTAAAGGTTAGAATAAATTCATTTTCTCGAGAATGGACAATGTTGGAAAAAAATCCCACAATAGGTCAATTTTTATTTTTAAATTACGACTTTTTGGCATATATATCATACCAGTGACGTCACCCATCTGCGCGTGATGACGTCATCGATGATTTTTTTAAATGAGAATAGGGGTCGTGTGATAGCTCATTTGAAAGGTAATTCAATTCTCTATTCAGTAATATAAACATTAACATAATTTTTTATACAGGGTGTCCAAAAAAAATTTTTTTGGATTAAATTTATTGACATAAAAAGAAGAATGTATGTAATTTATTTAATTCAAAATACATTTTACTGCTCTCAGAAAACAGAAAAAAATGTTTATTTGAAAAATAATCATGGTTTTCGCTTAAATTAAATGTTTAAACTGTCACGAGGCTGGTGGGTGGCTGCTTTAATATTGAATTTAAGCAAAAAACAATATTTATCTGCCAAATAAACATTTTTTCCTGTTTCCTGATAGCAGGAAAATGAATTTTGAATTAAATAAATTACACACATTCTTCTTTTTATGTCAATAAATTTAATTCAAAAAATTTTTTTTGGACGCCCTGTATAAATAATTATGTTAATGTTTATATTACTGAATAGAGAATTGAATTACCTTTCAAATGAGCTATCACACGATCCCTATTTTCATTTAAAAAAATAATAGATGACGTCATCACGCCCAGATGGATGACGTCACTAGTATAATATATATGTCAAAAAGTCGTAATTTAAAAATAAAAATTGACCTGTTTTAGGATTTTTTTCCAAAGTCGTCCATTCTCGAGAAAATGAATTTATTCCAACCTTTACGTGCTCACTGTATAATAATAGACAATTTCAACTACATATTTCCAAATTTTCATCCTTCCTTTATTTTTTTGGTGGTTTTCGTAAAATTTTGTGTTCCCTGATCGGGCTAAATAATATCGTTACATCGTAATATAATATCGTAAATTTTGTTTTAACTAACGTGTAAGTAGTATATAATTTATCCTTCAGCGAAGCAGATTAATATCTCTTAAAGATGGATTTGCGGAAAGAAAACTATTTCTCAAAAGTTCTGAAGCATAAAGAACCCTAGAGAATAAGCATACTGTTATACTGTTCTTGAACGTATTACTTTTAATCGAAGATTTAAGTCATGTTATGTACTCTACTGGTATTTGTGGTAAAATACCTTTGAGAGGGAAATTACTAAAACAAATTCTAGACTTAGTTTTTTTTTTCGAGTTTATAGAGCATTGATCACAGATTAATTCCAATAAGATAGTGAAGTTTTTGTACTAATCCGGTATGCGGCAAAATAAACAGTATGTACTGAATATGGTATGCCTCAAATTTGTATGTTTCAGGCGCCGAAACGTACTGAGTGGTTTCCGAACGTCGTTATAACGTATGTGAATGTCGTGATAATGTTAGGTGCTTCAGAATGGTTCTCAGTTTTGCAGAAAATTTTTTTATGGTGGAGTACTATTTTCGGTCATACGGAAAAGGTCACGAAACCGGCCAAATCTAAAAATCAACAATGGTTTCAGCAGCACGGGACAACCTGTCACACTGCCAGAGAGTCTATTCGAATACTGCACCATCATTTTGGGAGTTGCCACTCACCAAAACTAACGTCACCAGACGCGTACATATGGGGAATGCTGAAGGTGTCAGACAGATCCACCGTCTGCCATTTCCGAATTGAGGACTAGAATTAAATATATTTTCGTGCCAGAGGCAGTGGCTGATCTAGAAATTTGCCTTGGGAAAGGAAATTTGCCTTAGGGGGAACTTCCAATAAAAAAAAACAAACCAACAGACATAAAAAAGATAAACTCAAATTATATAAAAGACACAAATAATAACTTATAGGCAATAAGTTCCCTTAATTTTCCTAGCTAGCGTGTTTATTGGGTTGAATTTGTCTTTCTGTGGTTTCGGTTTCATATCAGCTAATACAGTATGTCCCTGTAAGTTGTATCCATATGGAAAACTTTTTTATTATTAATTTTACGAAAAAAAGTTATTGTTTATAAAAAGTTTTGAATGGTCCAAAACCCAATATTCAACTATCAGATATCAAATTTTATGAATATTATACAAGGTATGTCAAAAAGTTTGAATTTCACTCAAGAGTAAAGTAGCTTTATTTTTCACAATATTGAAAATTGCTATTATGAAAAGTTGTTTGGAATTAAAAACTATATTCTAATATGCAATTACATTTTTCGAATTGAAAAAAAATATTTTTGAAAAATTATGGATAACTAACATTATTTTCAGTTATTTTAATTCTGATAACTCTTTTATTATTATTTTACGAAAAAAAGGTTTCTTAATAAAAAGTTCTAGATGGTCTAAAATCTAAAATACAACCATCTTATATCAAAGTTTATCAGTTTTATACGAAGTATGACAAAAAAGATAAATTTAGATCAAAAATAAAGTACCCTTATAGTTCAGAACATTTTAATTAGAAGGATGTAATTACATACTAAAACATAGTTTTTAGTTCTAAATAACTTTTCTTAATAACAATTTTCGATATTGTGAAAAATAAACGTATTTTACTCATGAGCGAAATTCATATTTTTTGACATACCTCGTATAAAATTGATAAAATTTGACATAAGATGGTTGTATTTTAAGTTTTAGACCATGCAGAACTTTTTATTAAGTATCAGTTTTTTTCGTAAAATTAATAATAAAAGAGTTATCTGAATTGAAATAACTGAAAATAATGATATCCAAATTGTTATCCATAATTTAAAAAAAAATTCAATTAGAAGGATGCAATTGCATACTAGAATATAATTTTTAATTCCAAACAACTTTTCATAATAGCAATTTTTAATATTGTGAAAAATAAAGCTACTTTACTCTTGAGTGAAATTCGAACTTTTTGACATACCTCGTATAATATTCAAAAAATTTGATATTTGATGGTTAAATCTTAGGTTTTGGTCCATGCAGAGCTTTTTATGAAGAATAACTTTTTTTCGTAAAATTAATAATAAAAAAGCTTTGCATATGGATACAACTTACAGGGACATACTGTATATGTTTATGTTTGAACAATTTTATTTCTTTAATTTTTTACCTTTTTAGGGGTTAAATTTCCTCATTTTCCTTCCCCGTAGATCCGCCACTGGCCTCTTTAACATCTGTTTTATCGGGAACGTGCGTCGTCGTGAATAATGTTTGCAGGGCTATATCATGTATACTAGATATACAGTGATGAGCGCGCTAATAACCGGCAAAATAACGCAAAAGATGGAAAACATAATACCGGGTGTCCACTTATATTTTCCCCCATTTTAACTGGCTATAACTTCTAAACGGCTCAAGATAGAAATATGCGGTTTTCGCTGAAATGTTTTATTTTAGGGCGGATTTTTGAAAAAGACGTTGTTGTCTTTTTTTTTAATGGAACACCCAGTATATTTTTTTGTAAATTGAAAGAAATGTCATTCACCTATCCAGCGATATAAAGTTTTTCAAAATCGGTTGTCAAATCACTGAGTAATTAATTTTTAAAATGAGAGGTGCAACGTGGATATCACATACCTAAATAACATAACTAAGCAAATTGATATTATGTTATGTGATTTCCACATTGCATCTCTCATTTTAAAAATTAATTGCTCAGTCATTTGATCACCGATTTAAAAAAAATTATATCGTTGGATAGGGAAATGACCGTTTTTTCAAGTTTTTAGGTAAATGGCCATTTTTTATGTCGCTTTTAAATAAAAAATGGCGGATTTTTGGAAAAAAAAACGTTGTTGACTTTTTTATTGAAACACCCAGTATATTTTTCTGTAGCTTGAAAAAAATGGTCATTTACCTATCCAGAGATATTAAATTTTTTTAAATCGGTTGTCAAATGACTGAGCAAATAATTTTTAAAATGAAAGATGAAATGTGGAAATCACATAACATAATATCATTTTGCTTAGTTATGTTATTTAGGTATGTGATATCCACGTTGCACCGCTCATTTTAAAAATTAATTACTCAGTGATTTGACAACCGATTTTGAAAAACTTTATATCGCTGGATAGGTGAATGACCTTTCTTTCAATATGCACAAAAATATACTGGGTGTTCCATTAAAAAAAGTCAACAACGTTTTTTTCAAAAATCCGCCATTTTTGTTTTCGTATTTAAAAGCGATATAAAAAATTCAATCCATTCAGACAAAACTTTTACTAAAATGAAACATTTCATCGAAAACAGCATATTTCTATCTTAAGCCGTTTAGAAGTTATAGGCAGTTAAAATGGGGGAAAATCTAAGTGGACACCCGGTACATTGCGAAACAAAAGGGGATGAAACTAGTGGAGGTGGAAATGATCGTTTATAAACGTATAAATTAACATTACATTACACTGTCTCCCACCTTTAGACGTATCAGAGGAGTATGACAACTGTCACTGACAGTACAATTTTATAAAATACTCCTGTCACAGACGTCTAAAGGTGGAAAACTATGTAATGTAATGTTAATTATTTATACGTTTATAACGATCATTTCCATCTTTTGCGTTATTTTGCCGGTTATTAGCACGCTCATCACTGTATAAATAATCATAAACATTTCAATATTCATACTCACCGGAGGGACCGCAGACGTTCGGAAACAATTAGCGTCTCTTTGCAAAGACAATGACGTCGACTTTGCAAAGTAACAAGACACTTACTCAACACACACACTACACATTACTCCCCTGACTTAGTAATAAGTTATACAATTACGTGGCTAAAGGTTCTAGTTCTAAACCAAAGCCAGAATCAGAGAAAAAAAAATTTCAATATTCATTTTAGTACTGTTTATTTTACCGCATACTATACTTGTACACTATAAATGACAAGGTCACTAAAATAAAAGTCGCAGTATGTGTCAGAAAGTGGGTAAAATAGGCCTGACAACAGATGGTGACAAAAAATTCAATAAACTGCTGATCTAGAAAAAGATTTATCAGTTACATTATTTCTCAAGAATATCTAAAAACCTTAGAAATAAGAGCATGCTTGGGTTTTAATCTTGGGGTAAGCTTTTCTTGAAAACAAGGGAGAAGACCTTATTTTTTTTTCAGGAAAAACTTATACCTTTTGTATACGAACCTAAATAAAATACTTACTTCAAACATAAATGTATTCACTTCATCCTTAATACCTTGGTCATCGATGATGCCCTTAGAAATTTTTGCATTCAACAATAAATCTAGAAAAGCTAGTTTCTTCCTCTTTATTTCGCCATCTGTATTTACTTCAAATGGTTTGAAATCTCTTGATCTTTCTAGTATAATACGTTCTGTAAAACTATGTAGCGTTGATAAGACTTGTTTGAGTCTAACGCCAACAGAAGATACCATACTAAATATACGTAAAGAATGGAACCAAGGCCTTATTATTCTATATATCAAGATTTCGCCCATTTCATGAATTGCAGATACGTAATTTTTGTCGTCTTTTTTGGTCAAATCGAGCGTTGTTCCAAAAGATGTTTCTGAAAGTATGAAACTAAATTATAAAATCATTTGTTTGATTTAGTTTATTAGCTAGTTGTATTTTGTATTACTAACTATTTCCTATGGTTCGAATGGGGCAAGCAAGCAATGCGTCACCACTAGGCTTATTGTGTTTATAGTCCAGGAACCGAAGCTTTTCACCTCGCAATTTTTACAGAATGGATCGATTTGCTTGAAAATTTGAGAATAAGTAGTGGATAGTCCAAGGATCAAAATCTATATGACGCTGAAATGCGCTTTTACCATGGGGGTGGTTGTCACCCCATTTTGGGGGTGGAAATTTTTTATTATATTTTGACCACAAAAGTTAATAAAATCGTTCATTCTAAGCAAAAAATGTTTTATACATTTTTTTGATAAAATTAATAGTTTCCGATTTATTCGCTATCGAAAGCGTTAGTTTTATATCGAAAAAAATCATTGTTGTTTGTCAAAACTCAAAAATCAAAACTCATTTATTTATTTATTAAGCGCAACAGGCCTTGTAGGCCTAGGGCTAAAATGTTTACATTTCTGATTACATAAATAATATAATAAATAACTTAGTATAACTTACATAACTTATAAAACTTGTAAATTTTATTTAAATACACTTCAGTCTTTTTATACACTCCACCACCTCTCTCCATCTCCTTCTGTCCAATGCTAGTTCTTTCCATCTCTCAATGTTACTTTTCTTCAAGTCTTCATATACACTGTCCTTCCATCTTTTCCTTGGCCTGCCTTTCCTCCTCTTTTGTATTGGTCTTCGTGAGAGTACCATTTTTGGCATTCGTTTACTTCCCATTCTCTCTATGTGCCCCAAGGATCGTATTCTCTGTGCTTTGATCGTCGTCGTAATCGTTGGCTCTTGATATAGTTCTTCCAATTCTTTATTGGTTCTTCTTCTACACTGACCTTCTATTTTCACACCTCCATATATTGCTCTTTGCATTTTTCTCTCCCATCTTTCTAGTAGGTCTGTTTCTGACTTTTTGAGCACCCATGTTTCACTTGCGTATGTTACTGTAGGTCTGATAACAGTCTTATAAATTCTTATTTTTGTTTTTCTTGATACGCATTTGGATTTCAATAATGTGCGTAATGCTCCATATTTTTTATTTCCTTTAGCTATTCTTGCCTTTATCTCCCCTTCTTCATGACCATTTTCATCTATTTTGGCTCCCAGGTAAATAATTTCTTTGGTTCTTTTGAACGAGTATGTTTTTTCTCCATCTATTTGTACTATGATGTTATTCTCTTTTTCTTTTTGGATCTCTTCCATTATCATATACTTTGTCTTTTCTTCATTTATTTTAAGTCCGAATTTTTTGGCTTCCTTTATTATGTTTTTCATTAACTTTTGTAGTTCTTTTTATTTTTACCATTCACAAAACTCATTTACCATTCACTAAATTTTTGCCGTAAAAAAATTTTTTTCAAACTAAGTTCTTGGGAATTAAATAACCTACAATTTTATATTAAAAAATTTTTTTGTATATCTGATGCTAATCTTTCTATTCTGAAGAAAATGATATGTTTTACCAAACTACAAATAGTCGTTATTCGCATTTAACTCAAGTTTTTAAAAACTAATAATTTTAAGCCAGTCAGATTTCTAGAATCTAATAAGAATACATAAATAAAGAAGACGGAATAAGGCCAATGACTAAAAACACCGCTAACTTACATTAATGTGATTCCAATTATTGGATTTCTAAGTTTGGTTAAAAAGAATTTTGTAGATTTTTATATGGTCTACAAGACTATTAATATTAAATTCTTTTAAAAACCTCAGTCTCAAAAAGAGGTGACTTTGAAAGGGTTAGTAAAGGTAGTTTTTGCATGTTATGACAAGTTTTAATTGTCAATAGCTCACTCAATTTTTACCGCAGAAACGATTTTTTCAAACCAGTTCTTGGGAACTAAATAAGCTACAATTTCATATTCAAACATTTTTTTATATCTCTGATGCTAATCTTTCTATTCTGAAGAAAATTGCATTTTTTACCAAACTACAAAAATTCGTTATTCGCTTTTAACTCCATTTTTTTTAACTAATCATTCTAAGCCGGTCAAGTTTCTAAAACCTATTAATAATACACAAATAAATAAAGCCTTATAAGGTCAATGACTAGTTTTAATTAGGGTGGTGATTAGGAGGTTCTATCCTATCACTTTTTCGCTGAAAAAAAATAAGGACTGGCATTGTTTTCATTATGTCACTTAATTTTTGAGCTAGAGACATTTTTAAATACTTTAAATTAGATTCAACAAGTTATCCTCGAAAAATGCATAGTTTATCCGTCTTTTGACTTTGAAACTACAATATTTAGCATTTGACGAAGAAGAGCTAACATATAATAAAGTATAACTCGATTACTATTGGTCTTAAAAAAATTAAAAAAACCGTTTTGTTTATTTTTTCAAAAGGTACATTTTTGTTAATTAAAGTTGTTTTGATAAAACGAAAACTTTTTGAGTTATTAGCAGAAAACTGATTAAAAACGTTGATTTTTTCGATATAAAACTAACATTTTCGATAGCGAATAAATCGAAAAGTATTAATTTTATCAAAAAATGTATAGAACATTTTTTGCTTAGAACGAATATTTTTTTGCCAACTTTTGCGATCAAAATATAATAAAAAATTTCCACCCCCCGAGATGGGGTGCAACCACCCCCATGGTAAAAGCGCCTTTCGTCGTCATATAGATTTTGATCCTTGGACTATCCACTACTTATCATCAAATTTTCGAGCAAATCGATCCATTCTGTAAAAATTGCGAGGTTTTGTCCTATTTTAAGCTTCATTACTTGGACTATTTTACCTTCAATATTTTTTATGACACTCAATAAAAAATGTTTTTACCCTCCAACAATTTGTAGACGTCTTTTTTGGATGCCATATTATTTGGACTTGATTTGTAGTCTCCTTATATTGCTTGTCTTCTGCGAGCCAGCGTCTCGCAGACGCACGAAATGTCTGTAATGGTCTCTTTGTTGCGTAATCTGCAGCTTAGGTCTCCGTTGAATCATCATCATCAACCAGTCTTCTGCTCCAAAAGTTGACCATAGGCCTCGCTAATATCTTCCAGTTCTACCTGGCTTGAGCTTACTGCAGCCAGTTCCCAGCAATTGAGCAACTTCTTGTTCATTTTGCGCAGTTCTTCAACTGCAGATCTCAGCCATGAAACTCTTGTCATGAGTTTGTGTGGCAATTTGTTTCTTGTACTCTTTGTGTTTTCCCCAAATGCAGCCTCTTATTCGTTTTCTGGTTGGGCTTGTTGGCATACCTAGAACCGGTTTTGGACCAAAGTACTTTGTTGCCGATCCTCTTCTTCTAGCAAGTTGATCATTCCCTGTCCAAGTCCCCATGCTTTTCCTTGAGAGCGTCTTGTCATCATTAAAATAGTCACCGCTCTTCGAGTTATTCGTTCTAAGTATTGGTTCCAGGTAAGTCTAGCTGTCTCTTATTATCTCTCCCTGTCCTTCAAAGTACTCCCATCAAGATTTAGTGATTTCCCATGATTTTCCTTTTCTTGTGAAGGTTTTATTTTTAATTTTTGGTAGGTAGCTAAATTTGGAGATCTTACCTCCCTGCTAACACTCTGCAATATGGGAGTATGTAATACCTAAAAAAGTTTTTTTTCCTCCAACAATTTTTAAAAACGCTATTGCCGGCGTCACTAACTCCACAATTTTTATCTAATATATTGCTTGTTAATATAAATTTATATTTGTAAATATAAATTGAAACAATTCAAAGGACCCCTCACAAACCTTATGGAAAATAGGTCCCAGTGGATTTCGTTCATACTTTGGGAAAATACTCTTTGAAGCATCCTGATAAAAAGTTCTCATGGGCACAGCTCAATCGTATGAAGGATTTTCAAGCGAGGCAAAAACTCGGAAAATTATAAGATTTACGGGGTATTCCAATTCCGTGAGTTACTGGTTATTTGGCAACATGTAGAAGTTTGGATCAAGGAAAAGTACTAGTAGTCTAGGTTTCTTTCCTAGCTATCCAATGGCGACCTTTACTTTGACCTTGACCTTCAACGGACGTCATCTTCTAGAGTTTCGAGGGTTTTAGGCATTCAATTGATATAAACAGATTACTCATGGGCCAAAAAGGGATCGCTAAACACGAATATGCCATCAGAATTCCCTATATATAATAGCCAGAACAGAATGGCGGAAAATCCTAGAACAAGCCAGGACCCAAAAAGGGTTGTCGAGCTACTGATGATGATGATGATGACATTCTATTTTGATAGTGGTATTCATTGTGGCCACTAGATACTCCACAGTCTTTTATCTAAGTCATATTCGTGTTCAGCAACCCCAAAAACACAAGAGTAATCCGCTTGCATCAATTTAGTACCGAAAACTCGAAACTGCAGAAGATGACGTGCCTTAGGCACCAGGTACCCCGGTGTCTGTTCTGATGGCGTATTTGTGTTTAGCAACTCCAAAAACTAATGAGTAATACCCATCTGCATCAATTTAATATCGAAACCTGTCAAAACTCCAGAAGAAGACCTGCCTTAGGCACCAGGTGCTCCGTGGATCGGATATGATATCGAATTCACGTTCAGCAGCCCCAAAAACCTGTGAGTAATCAGTTTACATTAATCTAGTATCGAAAGCTCTCGAATCTCCAAAGCATGACGTGCCTTTGGCACCAGGTACTCCGATGTCTGTTCTGATGGGGTATTCGTGTTCACCAACTCCAAAAACCTATAAGTAATCCGTTTGCATCAATGTAGTACCAAAGACCCTCGAAACTCCAGGAGCCCCTTTCATTGACCTTGGAAACCAGGTGCTCCGGGAGGCGGTTCTGGTGGCATATTCGTGTTTAGCGTCCTCAAAAAGCCCTCCAGTAATTCATTTGCATCAATTAAATGCCGAAAACCATCGAAACTCTAGAGGATGACGTCCTTTGCAGTGGCCCTGGCCACCACGTCATCCGGAGGTTAATTCTGATGGCATATTCGTGTTTTGCGATCCCAAAAACCCATGAGTAATCTGTTTATATCAATTGAATGCCTAAAACCCTCGAAACTCTAGAAGATGACGTCCGTTGAAGGTCAAGGTCAAAGTAAAGGTCGCCATTGGATAGCCAGGAAAAATCCTAGACTACTACTAGTACTTTTCCTTGATCCAAACTTCAACATGTTGCCAAATAACCAGTAACTCACGGAATTGGAGTACCCCGTAAATCTTATAATTTTCCGAGTTTGGGCCTCTATATATTAAAAATCCTTCATACGATTGAGTTTTGCCAATGAGAACTTTTTATCAGGATGCTTTAAAGAGTATTTTCCCAAAGTATGAACGAAATCGACTGGGACCTATTTTCCATAAGGTTTGTGCGGGGCCCTTTCCAGAAAAAAATACTTAAACAATAAATGAAATTATTTACATCTGAAAATATAGTATACCTGCAATAGTGTTTAAAGCGGTTTGAGAAATTAGTGGAACTATATTTGTTGCCGATTTCTTATTTTCTTGTTTGATTGTCTCGACTAACCTAGCAGTTTCTTTGTTAAACACTTTAACGAACTCCTGTAAAATACTAAAGTGAAATGCAGGTGTCAAAATCTTTCTTCTTTGCTGCCACAGAGAACCTAAAATTATCAATCCTATTAGTAATAAATAATGGTGATAATGAAATTAATTTAAAATACATAGTTGTTTAGCAATATTGTAGCACTTTTTTATCCACTCTGAATATCATAATCTCATAAAGTTTTTAATAAACAATTTAAAATTGTGTCTTATTATTGAGCGAAGTATAAACATAATCTCATTGTTTATTTACATTGGCAAATTACCTCTGGCGAAAGCAATCGCTGTCGCTAATTTTTTATTTCGTTTTTCTCTCTGTCAGTATAAACTTATTTTTTAAAATAATTTTCTGAGTTTCAGTAAATGATTCTGAAGAATTTTGTGAACATTTTATAACCTAATGACCTAATCTTTTTGTTATGTATGCAGGGTGTCCCAGACTAATTTATCCAGGCTATATCTCTTAAACGAATAGAGATTTTCGAATGGGACAAAACTAGTCTATTCCATTTGTATTACATATTTAATATGGCGTAGAAAAAATCATCCCCTAAATATTCATCCCTTAGTTACAACCCCTAAAAACGTACAGGGTGCTATTAAAAAAAATTAACGTTAGGGTTTGTAGCTAAGGTATGAATATTTAGGGGATGATTTTTTCGACGCCATATTTAAGTGTATTTTATATGGAATATATATCATTTTTTGTCCCATTCGAAAATCTGTATTCGTTTAAGAGATATAGCCTGGATAAATTAGTCTGGGACACCCTATACAGGGTGTAACAAAAATACAGGTCATAAATTAAACCACATATTCTGGGACCACAAATAGTTCGAATGAACCTAACTTACCTTAGTACAAATATGCACACAAAAGAAGTTACAGCCCTTTAAAGTTACGAAATGAAAATCGATTTTTTTGAATATATCGAAAACCATTAGAGATTTTTTGTTGAAAATGGACATGTGGCATTCTTATGGAAAGAACATGTTAACGAAAAATTATAGTGAAATTTGTGCACTCCATAAAAATTTTATCGGGGTTTTGTTCCCTTAAACCGCCCAAACTTTTGTGTCCGTTCCAAATAAATTATTATTGTGGTGCCATTAGTTAAATTCAATATTTTTAAAACTTTTTTGCCTCTTAGTATTTTTTCGATAAGGCAGTTTTTATCGAGTTGCGGCTTCTTTTTTAATATGTTTACATAAAAATTTTAGGAGGGTTTTGTTGCTTTAAACCCCCTAAATGTTTGTGTACGTTCCAATTAAACTATTACTGCGGTACCATTAGTTAAACACAGTGTTTTTAAAACTTTTTTGCCTCTTTGTATTTTTTTGATAAAGCATATTTTATCGAGATGTGGCTTCTTTTTTAATATGGTTCAAAATATACTTAAAAATGTAAATCATAAATAAATCATATTATTACCAAGTCTCCATAATCGTACTTACTTTACCATATACAAATATGTGGTGGATTTGACAAATATTCAAATATCTCGATAAAAACTGACTTTTGGAAAAAGTACTAAGAGACAAAAAAGTTTTTAAAAACTTGTGTTTAACTAATGGCGCTACAATAATAATTAAATTGGAACGTACACAAAAGTTTGGGGGGGGGGGGGGGGGGGTTGAAAGGAATTAAACCCCCATAAAATTTTTATGGGGTGTCCAAATTTCATTATCATTTTTTCTTAAAATACTACTGTCATAAGAATACCACATGTCCATTTTCATTAAAAAATCTCTAATAGTTTTCGATATATTGGAAAAAATCGATTTTCATTTTGTAACTTCAAAGGGCTGTAACTTTTTTTCCGTACATATTTGTACTAAGGTAAGTTAGGTTCAATCGAACTATTTTTGGTCCCAGAATATGCGATTAAATTTATGACCTGTATTTTTGTTACACCCTGTATATTTTTAAACAAAGGAAATTTTGGTTTCGATCTTATGGACTACGTATTTCAATCTGTGTTCGAAAAAAATTATATGAAATGTTATGACCCTATTAGTAGTATCAAATGCTGAATGTTTTTTTGTTTCATTTATTTGTGTAATTGGTATTGTCGATGTGATTGTTGAAAAAAAATTGGTGTGTCCTCCATTACATTAATAATTGTAGCTAAATCCCATATAAACACAGTATTTAAAATTATATTTTATTTCACAAGAAACAGATTACCTGAATTTGTTAAAAGGCCTTTTCCAAGCCATGGTTCCACAAGTTTGTAGCTAAATCCTTTGCTAAGATGTTTTGATCCAGCGGCGATTTTCTTAAAAGATATATATTTTTATTAGCATTAATCAAAATTTCAATAACCAATATTTAAAAGTTTAGGTATGAAGTTTAGGTATTACTTTATTTTAATAATTATAAGTCACTATCATCGAGACCTGCAATCATTATTAATATATTATCTGTATATTATCTTTGTCTACAAAGTATATACAATGTGTCTACGTATGTTGGAATCATACGAGAAAGTTTTTTATTATTCATTTTACAAAAAAAGTTAATAAAAAGTTTATTTAGTGATAACATGAACATTGAACTGTGTTATCTGAGAGCATATTTTGCATCTGCTTATGTATCTTATTTGTGCTGAATTTTGAAAATAAATTCATATACATATACGTACTTCGAACTCTTCAGCTCCAGATATACATACTATTGGTTGTCCAAACACAAGAAATGCATAAACTGGTGAGTATTTCTGACCCCATTCTCGAAATTGGTTAAATAGTTGCACTATAAAAGATAATATTTGATAATAGCAACAATATAAAATAAAAATAAATACAACATTAAAGTAATAAAATAAAAATAAACAAATAAAATGACTTGCAACTAAAGAGATTTAGTTCTGGCTAGTATGCAGTAGAAATATGAATCTGGACTTTTAAGACCCTAATACTTCTAACAGGGCCGCCGAGAGGGACGAGTGGGCCCCGGTAAGAAGTGAAGAGCGGGCCCCCGGCAAAAAGTGAAGAGCGAAAAAAATTGTTTAATTTGTATAAAAATAAAATTATCAATAATAAATAATAAGAAACATTTCAAATATAACTTTTATTAAATTTTAATTATATTTTTATAATAGTCAAAATAATTACATTACCGGTGCTTTTCGATTGGCAAAGATGTCTATAATTTTCGAAAAATCATATGTTTTTACCAAAACATTCTCAATGCATAAAGTTGCTAGGCTAGTTACCCGATCCTGTTTCATTGTAGATATCATAGCATTGTTTATGCGAGAAGAAAACTAAAGGTGGACATTCACGTTTATTCCATCGCGTGAAATGGCGTGATAGACAGTCAAATTTTGATCGTGAGTGTTGAATCATGATTGTTTTTTTTTGGCGTGATGCCAAAATCCGGATTTCCATTCGCTTCATCCATCGCGTCATGCCGTTGCTTGACGCCAAGCCATCATGCCGTCTGCTCGTGAGTGACGATACACCGCGTCATGCCATCGCGCCACCCTCCCGTCAATGTCCAAACCCACGTCCATTTTTCGTTCATTCTACGCCGAGTTCTTCTTCGGAATCTGACATTGTGCATCTTCACCGAGCCACGTCAAATAGGAAATGATAACCAATTTCAAGTGGTCATGAATGGGCTATGATTTTGGCGTCAATCCATTTGACCGAAGCCATTTGGCGTGGCTCCAAATGGATTGACCGTGAATGCTTAGCTTAAAGGATATTTTCCCTTTTGAGACTAAAAGGACGTTAGGAAGTAATGATTCAAATCTGGGATGTCTAATTTTATTAAGTAAATCTATTGGAGAAAGTTAAGATTCACAAATATTTTCCTTGTACATCCCTTTATCGTCTTCTTTATAAAAATCGCGCAATATATCAATTTTTTTTTCTTAATGTTGGCTTTATTTTCATCTCAGAATGTCCATAAAATAATAAATAGCGAATGAATTTCAATAACCGCATTAAATCTTCTGGTTAAGTTGCTTATTATACAATCTATGACAATATTAAATATTTCACAGCGAAATATTTCGTCGGGCTCAAAATTATCAGTCGTCTCAATACTAGTAGTCTAGTAAAATAAAATTACACTACATGTAAATCAAAATGTAAATTCGTACAGGTTGAAACAAATTTTATATCAAAGTTTAGGTGGGTACAAAAGATATTTTCAAGAAAGTATCCAAATCATCCAAAATTTACTAAATTAAATTTGACCCCCTATTTATTTAAATAATTATACATAAATCTTTAAAAACAAATTTGCAAAAAATGATTTTTAGCGTTTTAAATAAACACTATAAAATATCTTATTTTACACGAGAAGTTGTACTATGTTATCAGTATTAAATAAAAAAAATTGGTCCAAAAATATTTAATATTTTTTGAGATATTGAATTTGTTTACTAAATGTTACTCTATTTTTAATTGCAAAAACGCGGTTGTTGTCAAAGAAACATTCACCTGTATTAAATCTTATTATTTTTATTTTTATGTATATTTTCGATAAATGTATTGATAAATTCAAATTACAATTAATCTTTCCACTAAAATGGCATTTGAAAATTATTCAAATTTGTTTATAATTTTTTTTTTTTTTTAATAACGTCGCGGGGATTAAATATTTTGAAATGCCGTTTCGATAATTGTAGGTCTGGATCCCGCATATAAAAAAAAGTTGATTAATAGCAAGCTGAAAATTTGTTAATAGCTTAAGGGTGTCTAGTCGGATAAACTTTGATATATAAGAACACTGGAACAGGGGCAGTTTTAATTGTGGAACAGGTTAAAAATTTGGAACGGTCCGACCACGAAAACGGCACGAAAACAGAGATTAAACTCTCATGCAAAAATCAGACTGCTATTTATCACCTGTCAGAATTCCTGTCATTTGACATATTCTACATGTTCCACTCATTAAAACGCCCATTTGGTGATAAATAACAGTCTGATTTTTGCATGAGAGTTTAATCTCTGTTCGGAGAGTTTAAGTCTGTTCTGTCGGACAAAATACTGTGCCGTTTTCGTGGTCTGACCGTTCCAAATTTTTAACCTGTTCCACAATTAAAACTTCCCCTGTTCCAATGTTCCCATATATCAAAGTTTGTCCGACTAGACACCCTTAAGCTATTAACAAATTTTCAGCTTGCTATTAATCAACTTTTTTTTCATACGCGGGATCCAGACCTATTGGGTTCCTGGGGATTTTTCACTAATTAACTAATTTTTTTGTCCTTTTTTCCTCTTCTTTTTTTTTTCTTGGAGTTATATTACTACGGGCCCTTTTAGGGTTAAATTTCATTAAGAATGTTGAATCTCTAAGTTGTAGATTCTAGACCTAAAAATATTAAGATTGGTCTAAAATTACTTAAATAAAATGTGGCTACTTACTGAGTTACAGGGTGTTTTATTTAAAAATTTAAAAATGATTTTTACCAAGTACTTTCAAACTATTTGACGTATCCTTATCATACTTGACAGAAAGTGTGGGTACTGTACACTCTACTAAATTGTGATAACAAATAGTTTCTAGCTACTACCAGAGGCGTACGACAGGGGATAGTTAATGGTTGACCCTTCCCAAATTTTACGCCACTGAGGGAGTTACTATTTTAGCGAAATTTTTCGATTCTCCAATACTTTCTATGTAAATAATATACTCTATACTGGTAACAATTAAGTCATTAGTTTTCGAGATATTCGACGTTAAAAATGAAACGGCATAGTTATTTTGATTCATCCATTCATTCATTTTAAACTTCCAATATCTCTCAAAATGATGACTTTATCGATACCAATAAAGTTATTTACATACAAAGTATTGGAGAATCGAAAAATTTCGCTAAAATAGTAATTCACTCAGTGGCGTAGAATTTGGGAAGGGTCAATCATTCACTATCCCCTGTCGTACGCCTCTGGCACTAGCTAGAAACGTTTATTAATCACAATTTAGTGGGGTCTATAATAGCCACACTTTCTGCCAAGTATGATCAGGACACGTCAAATAGTTTTAAAGTACTTGGGTAACAATAATTTTAAAATTTTTAAATAAAACACCCTGTAACTCAATAATGAGCCACATTTTATTTAAGAGATTTTAGTTAAATCTTAATATTTTTAGGTCTAGAATCTATTACTCACGAGATTCGACATTCTTAATAAAATTTAACCCTAAAAGGACCGTAGTAATATAACTCCAAGAAAAAAAAAGAAGAAGAAAAAACGACAAAAAAATGTTGTTAATTAGTAAAAAATTCCCAGGAACCCAATTTTTGAAACGGCATTTCAAAATACTTAATCCCCGCGACGTTATTAAAAAAACAAATTATAAACAAATTTGAATAATTTTCAAATGCCATTTTAGGGGTGAGTTTAATTGAAATTTGAATTTATCAATACATTTATCGAAAATATACATAAAAATAATGAGATTTTAAGCAGGTGAATATTTCTTTGGCAACAACCGCGTTTTTGCAATTTAAAATATAGTAACATTTAATAAATAAATTCAATATTTCAAATAATATTTAATATTTTTTGACCAATTTTTTTTGCTTAATACTGGTAACATAGCGCAACTTAGTCTGTAAAATAAGATATTTTATAGCGCTTAATTAACACGCTAAAAATAATTTTTTGCAAATTTGTTTTTAAAGTTTTATATACAATTATTTAAATAAATAGGGGGTCAAATTTAATTTAGTAAGTCTTTTGTGAAATATTTACTCTTCAACTTTGCAGAAAAAATCCTATAGATCTTCATTCATAAGTTAGTTACCTCAGCAGTTAAAAAAGTATTTTTTTTGCAAAAATGACCCCTTTTTAAATATTTAAACAATGATCCCCTTGTATGATTTGGATGCTTTCTTGAAAATATCTTTTGTACCCACCTAAACTTTGATATAAAATTTGTTTTAACCTGTACGAATTTACATTTTGACTTTTTTTTTATTTTATTAGGCTATAGGCCCTATATTTCAAAATAGAGGTAAAGGTCATATTAAATATAGCTGGGTATTAACTAAACGCATTATGCACATAAAGTGAGGAGCAAAAAAAAAACTGGAAAAATTACGTCTTTGGTCTGGTCGACGCCGGGCCCGTTACATCGTCGGGCCCCGGTAAAATTTACCGGCTGTACCCCCCTCTCGGCGGGCCTGACTTCTAACCGTCTAAAGCCAGCTCTAAAACTGACCACTTAAGGCAAGCGTCCACAGACCCGCATCGTACGCATCGTACGCAACGGATTTTAGTTTGCCTTGTACAGAAACTTATGTAACCGCGTCCACTGATCCGCATCGTACGGATCGCAATATCGGCAATCATTGTAAGGCAAACTAAAATCCGTTGCGTACGATGCGAGTCTGTGGACGCTTGGCTTTACGGTACTGCGGTGTCGATCGACAAGATCGTCCGTCGATGAGATATCAATTTCTACAGTACTGCAGCATACAGGTCAGTCTGTATGCGGTCAAATTGTACGATTTCGTAGGTTGCACAGCCACACATGATCAAAATTTTTCCCAATTTGTCGAATTCGGCAAAGTTGACCGACGCCACACTACCGTGAGTGGCCGGCTTGACTTACGACATTGAATGTTTAGTAACCAAAATTAAAGATACTTGTTACAGAAATGAGACTGCTTAAATCGATGCATTGAGTGACAAGCAGGGCCCCCGCAAGGCTGATTGGCGCCCGCGTGCGGGACATATTTTACCTCCCTTATTACTGAGGCCGGAAGTCCCTGAAAACTTATATAATGTTTATTTTAATAAGTTACAGGGGTGAAAATAAAAGAGAAAATTTAGTGCGATTTTTAATAATTGCAAACATTTAATTCAAAAGAAACTTTTTACTTATTTTAAGGGACTGTCGGCTCTCGGTAATAACAATAACGTTATCGTTCATTCTGCGTTTAAATTTTTTAAAAATACTTATTAGTTTTCTCAGGATTCGAAAAAAATGAATTAGTGGAGTCACTGAAGGTTTTCACCTCCGATTTCGTTGAACCTTCATCGATTTTCATGAAAATTGGTGAGTAGTTAGAAGATACTTTAAGAAACAAAGGTGACATAATGCCAACTTGCGGTTTTACCCTGGGGGTGGATGCCACCCCTTCTAGGGGGTGAAATTTTTTTTATTAAAAATAATACCAGAAATCGATAGAGGGGCAACTTCTAAGCAAAATTTGTTATATAAAGTTATTAACATAAATCAATACTGTTTGAGTTATTAAATATCAAAGATTTTATGTTTTCTTAAAAAAATGCATGTTTTAAAGCTGTTTTTCACGTATTACTCAAAAACTATAACCTTTTGTAAAAAAAGCTGTTATTGCCAAAATTAAAGATAATAAAAAATTTAATACACTCCCCACTTAAAGAACTAAACTAATGTTATTTCAAAGTGAGTTATGGGTACATAATTGAATGTATATTTTTTTCGACGAGTACTCAAATCTAAGTATTCAAGCTTACATAACGGGAAAACGATGCATTTAATATAATATACTTGTTAAGCACTTGTCAAAGTACTTCGGAATACCTATCAAATGAGCTCCAGTAGAAGTTAATAGCATCAAAATTAAGCAAGTTATGATGAAAATAAGAGAACCCTTTCGATTTTTTTAGTAAAAAATGAAAAATCAAACATACGCCATTTCCACAAAAATTAAAATTTGTAGTAATCCTCACAAGAATTTCTTTAGGTTAACATAGTTAATGATTTCAACAATTTTGACCGGTTTAGAATGCATATTTTTGAAAAAAAGATATAATTTTAAAAAATCAGAATTTTTAAAATTATCGTACTTCTCATTTTCTTGTGATAATAACTCCAAAAATACTCAATATACGTAAAAAATCATATATAACTAAATTTTAGTTTTTTCTGTTTTACTATTTCCGTAGAGTAAACAATAACCGAGATAGAAACGTTTAATATTTCAATTTTGCTACGAGAACCATGTAACCAGGGCCATTTAACCTTATATTTTTGAAAAAGTAAGAGGTTTAAAAGACTAATTTTGAAGTTTTTTAATAGCTCTTGGAATCAACTTTTAATTAGTTTTTAGGTGAACCTTATATCTTAAAAATTAACGGAGTTATTTACAAAAGAAAAACAACATTTTTTGGAAAAATTTTTAAAAGATACATTTTGAAACATTTTTGGTGCATAAATTTTAATGCTATCAACTTGTTCGAGGGCTTATTTGATAGATATTTCTATGAAGTTTGACAAATGTTTAATAAGTTTATGTTATAAAATGCACCATTTTTCCGGTATTTAAGCTTGAATACTTAGATTTGGGTACTCGACGAAAGAAGTATACATTCAATTACCTATAACTCACTTTAAGTTAACATTGAAAGGTTTTTCTAGTAAGGAGTTTATTTGATTTTTTATTAGCCTCAATTTTGATAATAATAACTGTTTTGCAAAAACTTATGGGTTTTGAGTTTTATTTATGAAAAATCGGTGAAAAACATACATTTTTCTCACTAAAAATTAAAATTTTTGATCTTTAATAACTCAAAAAGTTTTGATTTATTTTATTAAATTTATACAACAAATTTTGCTTATAATTTGTCCCTCTATGGAATTGTGGGGTTATTTTTAATAAAATAATGTTCACCCCGAGGAGGGGTGGCATCCACCCCCAGGGTAAAAGCGCAAGTTGGCACCATGTCACCTTTGTTCTTTGAGATATCCTCTAACCACTCACCAATTTTCATGCAAATCGATGGAGGTTCAACGAAATTCTTAGTTAATAGCTCATATCCACCTTCAGTGACTGCACTAAATACATTTAAAACACATTGAAAATTTGACGGGCGATATTTTGCGCCTTTCCCCTTAAATTTTTTGCAACATTAATGAAGCACCCTACATATTAAATTAAAAATATACATTTAAGTAAATAAACAATAATATTTTGCCATTTCAAAGTTTTCAAACATATGTTATACAGGGTGTCTACATATCTGGGAACCATATGGGAAACTGTTTTATTATTAATTTTACGAGAAAAAGTTATTGTTCATAAAAAGTTTTGCATTGTCTAGAACTCAGAATGCAACCATGAAATATCAAATTTTATGAATCTTATACGAGGTATGTCAAAAAATATGAATTTCGGTCAAGAGCAAAGTACGTTTAGACCGGGCAGTATCATCGCCCCCGCTAACATTTTTTTGCACAAACTTACTCAAAAAGAGGTCCTTATAACATATCCATAGGGTGCCGGGCGGTGCCGTGGTCGAAAAATTGTTTAAACAATTTTTTTTAAACAAATTCACAAAAATAATTTTTTGATTGCAAACAATTTTTTTAGATAAATTGGGTCATTCTGAGCAAAAAAGGTCTCTTGTCATTTTTTTCTAAAATTGATTGTTGTCGAGTTATATGCGATTAAAAATTTGAAAAATGCAAAAATGTCCATTTTCAAGGCTTACGAACTCGATTAAAAATTATTATTATGAAATTCAAAAAGTGGCCAAAGCAAGCTTCATACTCCTTCTTCAAGGTCCTGAAGAGATTTTTGTCAATATTTTATTATAAAGCTGTTATTTTTAATTATTAACAATTAGCGCTATAGTTGAAGATGTATCGTCGCCCCCATTAGTGAAATTATTCCGATTCGAATTCTGAAGATATTCTTCTTTAGCGGCGAATCGATTGAGGGTAAAATTGTACATCAACCACGCGCCTGCGCACACTGACAGTATGTAGTTCTGACAGTATGTAGTTCATTGCTAATCTTTCAATATAGGTATGTATGTATCTGTAACCGTGCAAATAAGTCATTAAAAGAATATATTAGTGGTGTTAGAAAATGTATTATTTATTATAATTCTTGTGTTTTTGGATTTGTGTTTCCCTGTAGTAAAATAATAAAATATGTAGGCATAACATTTTTACAGTTTGTCGCCGTGTTGTGTAATTATATCCGAAACTTACGTGTCAATTTAAGTGGCTCGATGGCTTAGTTGGCATACCGGTGGGACAGAGAACGGAAGCACACGGAAGGTCGCGGGTTCTAATCCTGGACGATTCATACTTTTTTTTATTTTTCGTTATTTTAATAAAAAAATTTTGAAAGTGGTAGATAAGACAGTTAGTTTAACTTTTAAATAAAGTACAAATAACCTGTTAAGTATATTTACTTCGTTTAAATTACCTATATAATAGAAGAATATCTTCTTACGTGCGTACAAAGTACACACACATTCTTTTTTTTACACAAACTTACTCAAAAAGAGGTCCTTATAACATATCCACAGGGTGCCGGGCGGTGCCGTGGTCGAAAAATTGTTTAAACATTTTTTTTAAACAAATTCACAAAAATAATTTTTTCACTTCGAACACATTGTTTTTTCATAATTTGGGATATTCTGGGCAAAAAAGGTCTCTTGTGATTTTTCTCGAAAATTGATTGTTGTCGAATTATATGCGATTTAAAATTTGAAAAATGCGAAAATGGCCATATAACTCGACAACAATCAATTTTAGAGAAAAATTACAAGAGACCGTTTTTGCTCAGAATAACCCAAATTATCTAAAAACAATTTGTTCGAAGTGAAAAAATAATTTTTGTGAATTTGTTTAAAAAAAATTGTTTAAACAATTCTTAGACCACGGCACCGCCCGGCACCCTGTGGATATGTTATAAGGATCTCTTTTTGAGTAAGTTTGTGTAAAAAAATCGAATCGGAATAATTTCACTAACGGGGGCGACGATACATCTTGAACTATAGCGCTATTTGCTAATAATTAAAAATAACAGCTTTATAATAAAATATTGACAAAAGTCTCTTCAGGACCTTGAAGAAGGAGTTTGAAGCTTGCTTTGGCCACTTTTTGAATTTCATAATAATAATTTTTAATCGAGTTAGTAAGCCTTGAAAATGGCTATTTTCGCATTTTTCAAATTTTTAATCGCATATAACTCGACAACAATCAATTTTAGAAAAAAATGACAAGAGACCTTTTTTGCTCAGAATGACCCAATTTATCTAAAAAAAATGTTTGAAATCAAAAAATTATTTTTGTGAATTTGTTTAAAAAAAAATTATTTAAACAATTTTTCGACCACGGCACCGCCCGGCACCCTGTGGATATGTTATAAGGACCTATTTTTGAGTAAGTTTGTGCAAAAAAATCGAATGGGAATAATTTCGCTAGCGGGGGCGACGATACTGCCCGGTCTAGTTTAGTTTTCACAATATTGAGAAGATATTATGAAAAGTTGTTCAGCATTAAAAACTATGTTTCTATATGCAATTACATCCTTTTAATTGAAATATATTGTGATCTAGAAAGGCACTTTACTTTTGATCGAATTTTTTTTACATATATCTCATATAAAATTGAAAAAAATTGATAGGATTTGATGGTTGCATCTTAGATTTTAGACCATGCAAAGCTTTTTAAAAAGAACTTTTTATCGTACATTAATTGTACTTTTCAACAACGCCCTTTTCATTTATTGGAAATAATGTGATAAGTCTTTTATTGTTAATAATTAGCCCTTTTCCGTTATTGCAAAAATAATGTGATAACTCTTTTATTATTATTAATTAATTAATCAATAACAATTAAAGAGTTATCGCATTATTCGTAATAAATTAAAAGGGCATTGGGTATCTGTAATTTGAGAAAAAAAATTATATTAAAAGGATGTAATTGCATACTAAAACATTTAATTTAATGTTTTTAATTAATTCCACAACTTTTCATAATAATAATTTTCGATATTGTGAAATATAAGGTACTCTTGATCGAAATTCATATTTTTGATACTCATAAGATTGACACAATTTTATATTTGGTTGCATTTTAGTTTTTAGACTATGCAAAGCATTTTATGAAGAATACATTTTTTCCGTAAAATTAATAATAAAAAAGTTTCCCATATGGTTGCAAGTTACGTAGACACAATGTCTTAATTATTTTCTTTTTTTTTTCAAAATAAATTGTAAATTGTGGATTTTATTAGAGGAAACCCGATTATAACTACTTAAAATGAATTATTATTATTCTATGCAATGATTATGATACTTACCATTTTCACAATTAATTTAATTTCCACACCACTTAAAATAACAACAAATAAAAAAGATTGTCCAATATTTTTTACACGAAAACAAAAGTTTAAAATCAGGGCAGAACAAACCCAACGGATATTGCAATATTAGTCGTAGGTAATTATTAACACCAATGTAAAATAAAATTTTATACCTTTCACTTCAGGAAACCACCCGTTCACCAGTAACAGTAAATTATGTTTTTGCCTAATAAACGCATAGGCGAGAAGGGAAAAGATACTCAAGTCAAATACATAATCATAATTCATAGAGTATTTGTTTACTTAAGGGTAATTATCATAAATTCGAGTAAAAGATTCACCTTATACGAGTAAAATTGCTTGATCCAGCAAGTTGTGTTTTTGTTGGAGTAAAACTGCTAAGTTGCGTTTTATGGGTGTTAATTTATTTTTCTACTCGTCAAGGAGTGTACTTTGATGTTTATTTCACTATTTTGAGTGTCGCTTTAGTTTACAACATAAAATCGATTGGATGGCATGCCAAGCTTAATTCAATCTACTTCAAAGAAAAAAATTAGGAAGGAACAACAAAATGTAACATATTTTTGACGGAGTAAGTTCAACATTTCAGGACGGGAATAAGTATTTTTTCAGTAATAACACAATATTTGATTTTTGAGATTTCTCTAGCTGTTCATGAAATAACTAAAATTGTATATAAAAAATTATTATCTCATTTAAAATAAATATTTCTTTTTAACGTCAGTTGCAATGCGGGGATAAGCTCTCGGAGTTTCGTCACTTAAGGCAGAGAGCAGCAAATCTACGCCTCTCTGATGATGACTCCAGATACGGTCGAAAATCGTGGATTTAGAGTGCTGGTTTGCGCTCTCTGTTCTAAGTGAAAAATAAGACAGTTTTGCCTTCGCATTGCAACTGAATAAAAATGGTAGGTATACATTTTTATTTCATCTCATATTAGTTTTACTCCTTTGAGTAACTAGGTCCATTTTTCGTTGGAATTTACCAGCTGAACAGACGGGGTCGTGAATTGTAAGTTTTTGAATTCCCCCTTGTCTTCTTCGCTTCACCATCCATCTGGCTTGCAATTTTTAGAAGCCATGGAGGTGTTATCAGGAAAATGGTCCAATAAGATTTTAAATAAATATCTTTTAGGAATATTTTTCAATATTTTTAATATTTCTATTAGGTTGAAAACTTTAAAACTTTGACTTTCAGTTACCAGATGTCGTTAGACACCTACTCCATAAACGTCAGTTGCAAGGCGGGAATAAGCTCTCGGAGTTTCGTCACTAGTTCAGAGAGCAGCAAACCTACGCCTCTCTGATGATGACTCCAAATAGAGTCGAAAATCGTCGATCTAGAGTGCTGGTTTGCGCTCTCTGTTCTAAGTGAAAAGTAAGACAGTTTTGCCTTCGCATTGCAACTTAATAAAAATGGTATACATTTTTATTTCATTACTCATTATCAGTTACGCCCGCGTGCGCCACACGCGTTGCACGCCCGTTTACGGGGCCCTGGTGACAAGAAGGGATAACGTAAAAATGAATATATTAAGGAAAGTCTAGATGTAGCATCAATAAATTGATGTCAAACTGGGAATATTTTGTTATATTATTTCGTTAGGCCAGTTAGGGCACATTCAACCGTTTAATGTCGATGATCACCTAATATTATGAGTGTCAATGGCTTGAAAAGTAGACCAATAAAGCCAAACAAAACGTGGTGGTTAGTGGTTAGATCAGATCTATCTATGAAGCAGAAAAAAACTTATTTGAAAATAACGGAGATGATTTTAAGATAAAATAACTAAAAAATAAAAGTACTAAGGCAGTATTTTCTTTATAAAAATAATCGAACGCATCGAATGTTAAAAAATCTGCAAAATGTTTATTTGGAGAACCAAAAATTATATGAAACTAAAAGTAACAATAGTAAAATATTTCTTTTATTTTTTACCTATATTTTAAATCAAATACCTGAATCACAGTAGAACAAATCAAAGAAGTTCCCAAAAATCGGCAGTTTTGGAGGACCTGGTAACTTATAAACTTTTTTTAAAACACTACGTAATTTTAAAAATTTGTAAACAATATAAATAACAACCACTGCTACTAACACGGAATATACGTATTTAAAAACATCCATTGCTTCATAAATATCTTTTCGTGTGTGTAGTTCAGAATAAAATACGAATATTGTTTGAGGAGATCTCTAAAATGTTGACCGTTCAAGGTTTTGGTACTTGTTAACCTTGTTCAGAATATTTTTAAAAATAAATTAAGATTTTTTTTTGATAAAAATAACTGTTTTTATAAAGATGTTATGTAAAAATTATCTTTTTGTAAACATCTGATTATATATGTTATATGAAGAAAGATAATATTATTTTGATTTATAATACATTAATATCACATCATAATATCTTACAATGAAACAATTATATTATTTTTAGAGATTGGTGAAATTTGACGCTCCAAGATTTTGGTATAGATTATAGATGAATCTAACTTAATTATTTTGGTATTATGTTTATATGGGATTGAGTCACAATTTTTTGGTGTAATGAAAATTATATTTCTTAAGTAACTACTGGACGTTTCGATTTCCAGTCCAGAAATCGTTCTCAACATTAAATAGAAATTAAGTTTGAAATTCTGGAAAATTTCATAACCTGATTTTTTAGGTCATGTGTACTTATACTTTTCAAACAAATGAAATTATAGTCTCGATCTTATAGGTTTCTAAGCAATCTGTGCTTGAAAAAAACATTATTTTGAAATAATGTTGTTACCCTAGAGCAGCGGTTTCCAACCTTTTTTAGCTTGAGGCACACTAACTTAAAAATTGTTTCAGCCGCACGGCACACTTGGGTAAATAATCCCTATAATGATAGTGAGTATAATCAAATTTCGCGGCACACCTGCAGGGACTTCAGGGCACACCAATGTGCCGTGGCACACTGGTTGGGAACTTCTGCCCTAGAAGTATCAAATTCTGGTTGTTTTTTATGTGTTATTTTGCGTTAATTTGTTTGTGTGATCTGAATCGTATGTGTGATTGTTGAAAAAATCAAATTTGAAATTAAAATTAAATTCCATTTTCAAATTTAGATTCAACAATAGTCTTTAAAAATAATTTATTTAATTCAAATTAAACTTTAATCTTTTCGTTCACGGTTGTGTTTTGTGCATTGCATATATTATGTTAGTTAGGTATGCGATGTTTGCTGGTCTGGTCTTCATTCGGATATTGTTGGTGTTTTCTTGTTATTTACTTCTGCCTTTATTATTGGTAATCAAAAGCCTGCTGCATTCTGTTGATGGGTTTGCTACACACTTTTCTTCGTTGAGTAAGATGAGGCTTTGACTTTTCTCTTTTTCATGTCTGTTTCTTTCGAATCGAATAGACATATCATTTATAAATATGATTAAATGATGTAGGAAAAATATGCTGGATTGATTATTAATACAAATTGTAATTTGAAAATACCGATCTGAAACCCAGTATATTTGATAATCGTGCTTTATCCAAATGATATAAAATCAGCTAAAAACTTTTTCATAAAGAAACCATTCTTGAACAACGCACCTAGACTCAGGCGGAACATTCGTGTCTTAAGTACTGAATGTAAACAAAGATCTTAGTTTATTTTACTTTATCGTTTTTTTTATATGTACCAAAATTTAAGTATATATCTAAGTAAAATACATAATTTGTAATATAGATTAAAATCTAGTTTTTACTTTTACTGATTATTGATTTGCAAAGATATTTGATTTTAATATATTATGAAGTTCAAAGTACTGCTCTCTTAGATAAGTAATATTTTAAGTGCATTCAAACCAATTGGCATTTAATCCCTAACATAATATTCACTATCGCAGTTACATTATGCTTAATCACGAAAACAAATTTTGGGATGGAAATTCCGATACAATAATGGGGTAGTATTTTTTTGCTGCCCACATTATTTTTTTGCTTGAATTTCCTTAGAAACTTTTAGTACCGTGGTAAATGGTTCTCGCAGAATTTCGACAAAACACTTCATAAATCACAATTTTTATGTGAGAAAAATCTTTATTTTTTATATATAACAAATTAACTAGGTACATTCCTAAGTTCACTTTTTTAAATATTACACGAGGATCATGAATTTTCATACGAACTAAGGACCATGACTAGATCCAGAAGCAATTCGCTGTGTATTCTTGTATTCTTGCAATAAAATAATGTTTTCATCCAATTATGAAAAAAATGTGAAAACGTTGAATTAATGCCGGCGCCCACTTATACGGAACAGCCCACTACGGAACGCACCGCAACGATCAGCATTTTAATATTTTCGTGTATTTAAATGGATCAGTGCCTACTTTACGGAATCGTAGCACATCACGCTGAGCCATTTGTATAAACAAAAATATTAAAATGCCGATCGTCGCGGTCCGTTCCGTAGCGGGCTGTTCCGTATAAGTGGGCTCAGACTTTTATTGGCGTACGCCTGTCTGTCCGTCTGTCTGTCTGTCCGTAAACTCAACTCCTCCGCCATTATACCAGGTAGAATAACAAATGAGGTGTCGAATTAAAGCTTATAATTTATAATTCAAGGATGGTACTAAAGGTAAGAATTTGACATAGGACTTCTGGTTTTAGAAATGTAACGGAAGTGCTATTTTAAAGTCACCGGAATAGTATAAGTGATATATTATTCGACGCGCCTTCGCAAGACGAGGAGAAATATATATATACTTCCGGTTTCATGACTGTCCGTCTGTCCGCGAATATAACTCCTCCATCATTATACCAGGTAGAATGACAAATGAGGTATCGAATGTAAGTTTAAAACCTAAGGAGGGTTTAAATATGAAAAATTTGACATTGTACTTCCGGTTTTAGAGTTGCAACCGGAAGTAGTGTTTTAAAGACACCGAAACAGTATAAGCAAAATATTATTCGACGTATCCCAGCAAGATAAGAACAAATGTATACTTTTGGTTTTCATATAATTTCCGGTTAAAAGTGCTAACCGGAAGTGCCATATTATAGTCGCAAAAATAGTACATGTGACATATCAATCGAAGGAAGTAAAAAGTCGAGCTTGACTCTAGTCCCGGGTTTGAAATCATTTCCGTTTAAACAATTATGACCGAAAGTTTAGTAAAAATGGCTCAAAATTAGTGAAATCGTATATCAATCGACCAAAAGTTACACGAAGAGTACAAAGATCGACTTCCGGTTCTATTTTCGATAACTTTATGTGAAAACCTAGGACTTACGAAGTCCAGTTACTTGTCATTTTTATCGATTTAAAATAATACACGACGAGAATTTTGATAGAATCATTTATTGTTAACTATACGTGTTTACAGAATTGAGATTTGGTGGTTACCATGAGTCTGTGGTTATTGACTAAAAGTAATTCTACAATTATTACAAAGTGATTAAACAAAACTCTGCATAATTCGCTAAGATTATTTCATGAATAAAACTGTATTTTTATACATAATGTTAAGTATTATATCAATATCTTCGTCTGAATATTTGCGACACTGTGCTGTTCACGATTTAAAACATTAATTGTGATAAATGTCACTTAATATTTATTTGCAAAGATTTGAATTTTGTATGTAAGTATTAAAAAACAATCTTACGAATATCACAAAAAGTAAGACAAATATGAAAATAATGCTCCAATTTGTTTCTCAAGCTTGCTTCCATTCGGCAATAGTCACTCGAAGCCTGCGGGCTCTCGCGTCTATTACCAGGCAACAAGTTTTCAAAACATTGTAGCATTATTTTTAATTTATTCTCTCTCTTGTGATATTATTGTTGATAAGATAAATCCTCCCATGCATATATTATTGTTCAGACTGTCTTCTTCATTTTAAATCAATTATGTAAATTAGTTATGACCGCTTAAGACAATCATTTTCATAAATCCATTGTACCTAACAATGTATTGCTGTTTCGACTGCTTCAGAATACGAATTAACTGATGCTTTACTGTAAATGCTGCCCTTACGGCTAGGAATACTATAGCAGTTTTTAGTAGGTGTTCGGTTGAAATATTATTAGCTGCAGTGGCTTTAGTTTTCGCATTCTAAATAGTTTGTAGTTTATTGCTGCGAAATTAATTGCGGCCTTTTTCTTATACGTAGTGTAATGCTTTATGGCTTGCTATCATTATAAGGATAAATGTTCATATTTCAATGAAAAAATGACGAAACACTCACCCTTTCTACGAAGGAAAAGAACGATATTTGAATGTGACTTTATTAAAGTAAGACAAATCGTTATGACACCTTTTGTATTCGATTCGAGGGAGCTTCAGGAAATTCTTGACCACTCGGCATGAGAGACAAATGAACATTGCAGTTTTGTAGGCGGAAAATGCATTTTCCAAAGTGCATCCCAAAGTGTTCAAAAAATAAAAATTCACAACTCGGTAAATAATTATGGAAACGACTTCAATTTTCATACTCGGGGGGTTTTTGAGGTCGCTGAACAGGAATATCGGGTGGGCAAAGCTGTAAGAGCTACCTGGTGCCCGGTATCCAGGTATCCACGTCGTCTCCTAAAGTTTTATGGAAATTTGTAGCGTGCAAACCCGCTACTATGTAGAATTTATTTTATTGAGACCCACTCTGCATTTAGATGTCCTCCCAGGTAGCTGTTGTTTTTCATTTTTAGCAAACATTCATTAGTCTTTCCATCTATACTCTTTTTGTGCACCCTGTATATACATTTTCAATTTTAAAATGAAGTTAGTGATGCCCGATTTAAATTAGAAAACTTTTTTCCATTCTCTCAAATAGTATTTATTGACAAAATATTGTCATTTTCATTTTCAACCGTTTATTTCCAGTAGTCGTTCTTTCTAAATATTTTATTCCGAAGCAAAGTTATTTATCAAGCCATTAATTTTTTTACAATTTTAAAATGTTAAACTTTGCCAGTTCCAATAAAGGTGTCTTTTTCGATATCAGCTAATACTGACCTTCAATTAATATCTTTTACTTTCATAAATACCATGCTGGTGCCTTTCTGGTGCATTTCTATAATATCCGCCAAGTAGGTAGCATCAAGTAACTACAGACCTAATTGGCACCCAGGAGAAGGGCGTGGCCCTAGTCTAAACACGTCCGTTTTGGCCCAGAGCTTAGTATCTTCCCCAGATAAGTAACCACGTGAATACCAGAACGATACCAGATACGAGAACCACTTCCTCTAGACAGTGAACCATGGGTACGACGAACTTTTAATTATCTCCGGAGACAACGACCACACATCAAGTTTCCACCTGACGCCTCCCGAAGAAGATCTGGAGCTGTAGATAACCTAGGACAGCACCGGAAGAAGCCTTCACACCACAAGCTAAGTCTTTAATTGAAACTTATATTTGCCTGTCAGCAGAGACAGTTTTTTTATATAAAATAACTTCACAATGACCAGAATGTAGATCCTGAATTATAACCAATGAAATGAGAAAATAAAGCATTTATACCGAAATTCATTCCTTTTTACTGATAGTGTACCGTATACCTGGAGAATGCAGAGGAGTGGAATACAAGGACCCACATAAAGTCTCATGCTCGCCGTGTTGGTGTTGGTGATGTTATGTCGAATTTGTTTCTTGGTCCAATGTTGGCATTTGGAGATGAGTTCGATATATCATTGTCAATATGAACAGGACAAATTCATTATGAAAATCGGTGGAACTTGTCATCCCGAGGTTTTTGAGACCACTGAGCTCGAATATTGCTTCGGCGATGCTGTACGAGGTACCTACCTGGTTCCCGGTATCTACGTCATGTCCTGGAGTTTATGAAAATTCGTTATGAAATTCAACAGTGAGTAACAATAACAGTAAATTATTTTACTTCAGAGCGTAAATTATAAAAAAAAATCGAAATTTTTTTTAGATTTAATAATATTTTATTTAGATATAAAGATGTCAGAACCTCGAATGTATAATTAAAACTCTCAGTGATCGTATAAACTCCGAAATAACAAATTTCAACAAATTTTATTATGAATTTCCGTATAAACTTGCCGGAGACGACGTAGATCCATGGCACCAGGTAGGTACCACGTACGGCATCTTAGATGCAATATTCGTGTTCGCCAACTTCAAAAACTCCGAGATAATAGATTTCAACTATTTTCAGTACGAATTTCCATAAAGCTCCAGATGATAGATACGGGGCACTAGGTACCTCGTACAGCATCACCGAAGCAATTCATCGGTCTCAAAAACCTTGGGATAACAAGTTTCAACGATTTTCATCATGAATTTCCATAAAACTCCAGGAGACGACGTACATACCGTAATACCGGGCACCAGGTATCATTATTTTTTCTACGAGCGTGAAAAAATGTCTACTTTCGCGCACGCATTTTAGTTTAGAAAGTTTCACTTTACCGCACGCGTGTTACTTTTCCGCACGCGTGTTACTTTTCCGCACGCGGTTTTTACTTTTCCGCACGCGTGTTAATTTAGATATGTTAATATGGCCTTAAAGTAATTATAATACATGCAATAAACTAATATTTAGATATTATTTACTAATTTCTTTCAAATATATCTTATTGTGTTCCTGTTTTAATGAAATTAACGCGACAATTCGATGAAATAAAATTATTTTGACATAATATTCGAAAGTCAAATCGGTAGACATAACAGTCGTTTTGAATCATCGTCATGGAAACCAAGATTGTCGTCATGCTAACTAATTATATTGAAAGTTTGGTTTTGACAACCTTGTCTAAGAATTAATCTGTGTATGTATTTTTATATTAATTAAATTAATTGATTAAGATTTGGTAATTTTTTAAAGACTCTTAGAAAAAATATTGTTCCTAACTCTTGCAGAAAGTCTCTTTTCCGCACTCGACTGCTTGCCGAACTCCCGCTTCGCGTCGTTCGGCAAACTGCAGTCGCGTGCGGAAAATAATGACTTTCTGAACTTTGAGATCGACATTGAGAACACTTTGAGATCGACTTTGGAAAATGCGTTTTCCGCCTACAAAACTCTAATTTTCATTTGTCCCTCATGACAAGTGGTCAATAATTTTCTTGAAGCTCTGCCGAATCAAATGCAAAAGATACGATCCGCCTTACTTTAAAAAATTAGAAGTTTAGGTAATTTTAGTGCTTTATTTCCTCGCCTAGTCTAAAACAATGTAGGTGCCCCTTCTTCTTCTTAACGTGTCCTATCAGGTCCCCTTGACGTTGGCAATTAACATGGCTAAACTGTCTCTGTCTCGAGCTATTCTAAATAGATGCTCCGCTTTCTTTATTCCTGTCTAGTGTTCACTCCCTGATATTCTTCAACCAACAAGCCTGTTTTCTACCAATTCCTCTGCGTTCTTCGATTTTTCCCATTATTTGACGAATATAGGTGTCCCTACATTGTTTTTTTAATAAAATGTTTATTAAAATACAGTGGAACCTCGGATTAATCGGGACCGCGGCCGATCCGTGTTATCGAAAATCCGGGTTAGCCGGAGAAAATGATAAAAATTAATAAAATACGGTATACTTACAGATAAACTCCGTTATAATTGAAATAACATGAAATATATATGCACAGTACACATCTAAATTGCGTATCAATTACGCCCTTATCAATTCTACCTAATGCCACAGTATACAGTCGACTCTCGATAACTCGAACCTCAATAAGTCGAATTCTTTGATAACTCGAATTTTTTCCGTTCCCTTGAGAAAACCTGCCTAAGTCGAAAAAAACCATGCGTAACTCGAATTAATTTTGCACCCGAATTTTACCTTAATAACTCGAAGTGATAGAAAATTACCTCTATAACTCGAAGTTCAGTAGATAAGTCGAAGTCTTTAAATACATTACCTCTATAACTCGAAATTTTCAGATCAACCCTCGCTAACTCGAAGCTGTGCTGTGTTTACAGCGAACCTGTGTTAGGTCATAGACCTAGCCGAACAGGTCTGGACATGTCGCTGAGTGCCGTTTGCAGTCAGTTCCCACGCATTTAGTCAATAGAGTGGCACGTTCTCGTTCCCGGTACAGTATGAGTGACAACGTGAGCACTAGAAAAGTGAAAACTTTGAATATGGGGACAAGTTGAAGATAATAAAGTTAGTGGGTGAAGGGAAGAGGAAAAAGAAAGACATTGCCGCAGACTTCAACATTCCTTGCAGCACGCTGTCAAAGCTCTTGAAAAAAAAAGAAGAAATTCAACAAAGGGCTATCGAAGGTAACTTAAAATGTAAAAGGAAAAGAAATGCTGAATTTAAAGATGTAGAAGAGTGCATGATTAAATGGTTTAAACAGTGCAGAGAAAAAATATTACTCTAGGCGGCCCATTGATAAGAGAAAAAGCTGAGCACTTTGCTAGATCTTTGGGCCACATAGAGTTTAAAGCCAGCAATGGGTGGTTTGAAAATTAAAAAAAAAGGCACAACATTTCTTTTAAGAAAGTTTGTGGAGAAAGTGGAGCTGTAGACGATGACGTAGTAGTTGATTGGAAGACTTCATTACCAGATCTCATTACAGATTATGACCCCAAAAACGTATTTAATGCTGACGAAACTGCTCTGTTCTTTAAGTGTCTCCCTGATAAGACTTACGAGTTTAAAGAGGAAAAATGTCACGGGGGCAAACACAGCAAATAACGAATTACTCTTTTGCTTGCGTCAAACATGACAGGTACGAATATGTTAAAACCTCTAGTGATAGGGAAATCAAAAAAACCTCGATGCTTTGCTGGAGTAAAGTCATTACCTGTTGACTACACAGCAAATAGGAAAGCATGGATGAATGCGGAGTTGTTTGCAGATTGGTTACTTAAGTTAGATAAGCAAATGGGCAAAGGGAAGCGAAAAATTATTTATTTATTGACAACTGCAGTGCTCACAACACTATTCCTGAGCTCAAATGGGTAAAGGTCCAGTTTTTACCAGCAAATTCAACATCAAAATTACAACCGCTGGATCAGGGCATTATTAAGAATTTTAAAGTTCTTTACAGAACTGAAGTTGTAAGAAGATTTGTGGCTGATATTGAAGACGGAAAGGAGTGTTCAATCAACTTGTTACAAGCCATGCGGTTGATTGACAAGTGCTGGAAAAGTGTAACAAAACAAACTGTTGTCAATTGTTTTAAGTCGTGCGGGTTTGCAGTAGATAGGGACCAAGATGTGCCAAGTGACAGTGACCATGAACTAGAACCGAGACTTCCCAACGCTGAAGCTGAGTGGACCGTGATAAATAACAAGCTCCCGAATTTAGACTTTGATGATTTTGCAAATGTCGACGAGGGTGTTTCAGTCTACGGATCATTATCGGACCAAGACATCATCGCAACTGTAACAAGTGAAGACGTCCTCTCTGATGATGACAATGACGACGGCATGGAGCAGCCACCGGACATCACAACCAAGGAAGCCAAGGCCGCAGTGAACACTTTACGTATAGAACAATCAAGTGACGTACCAGACAACGTGTTCTCTGCTGTTGTTGTTATTGAGAACATTATAGACTTAAATTCTGATGAAAGCCTTAGGCAGAAGAAGATTACGGATTATTTTCAAATTTGAATTGTATGTACGTATGAATTGTAGGCATACATTGCAGTGTGACAGTAAGTACAAGTAGTTACAGTACATACATTAGTTTTGTAAAGGATGTAGGGAATAAAAAACATCGTTTATTTGTACCTCTATAACTCGAATTTTATTTTGTTTACCTCTGTAAGTCGAATTACCTCTGTAAGTCGAATTTAGTGAAATATTACCTCTAAACTCGAACTATTCTTAAGTCGAACTATACGTAACTCGAAGAAAACAGCGGTTCCCTTGAAATTCGAGTTATCGAGAGTCGACTGTATAGAGGTTCCACAGTAAAATCACTCCTCTGTCGGCGCTTTGATCTCAAGAAGTAATACCGGCAGTACGAAATTGGTAATTCACCAGTGGTGGATGCGGGTTTTCCCTGTTAAAATCCGTACGTTTCTATGCGACTAGCAATGCGAGAGTGGGGCAAAAGCGACTAAGAACATTGCGCGGTCGCCATGCGCGACTACAGATTTTACTTCCAATTTTTAGGAGAGTGGTTCTACTGTCCCTCTTTATACTGTGCTAATGCTTCTAGTTTCTTTTCCATTGTCACTACAACATTTTTACGTTTTGTTGCCATTGCGTAGACAAAAAAACACGCAAACACAAAATCTGAATAGATTTACGAATGATTACAGAACGGAAGCGAACAATACGACTGTACTACACACAATACGGTCTCAATCACAACGATGTTATGTTATTTAATAACAGTGAAGACTAGGACCATTGTTTAAAAAATAATTTTTTAATAGTCTTTTAGTTTTTTTTTTAAACACTGCTAAGACAGTTTGAAATAAATAAAGGATACTACAGGTGCTTATTGTTTCCGATAACACGACAATGAACGTCATGTGCCATGAGTCATTTTTACTATCGGATATATTATGTAGTTCAAATTACACAAATACCAATTATCGCTTAAATATTATATTACATACATTTTTATTGTTGAAATGTTTGTCTGATAAAAATCGGTCCGGGTTAGCCGGACTTCCGGGTTATCGGGGGTGGACTTATCGGGGTTCCACTGTAAAAAAAAATTAACACGTCCGTCTGTTTTTAATCTTTTAATTTTATTCATGCCTTATGGAAGTAGTAATTAATATGAGTTCTTTTGATGTTCTTCTTACACGCTTTACACTCCTTTTTAATGATATTAGATACATCCATCTGTATTTTATTATATGCTGAAAGTACTTCTTGAGTAGGTCTCAATATCAACCACACTATATTAAGTAACTAGAACTCCCCATAAATTTTAACGCAATAAAGGTACGGCATTTAATTTAATTCGCCGTTCTGAGCCAAGTCATTTGGCGTCTTTCAGTTAAAATGTCTTTCCGATATTATCGCAAGTAGAGATGTGTTCGTATTCGTTATCGTTATGGATCATTAGTTAGTATTTGGAACAGCCTATGTTTAGATTAATGAATCTATCCTTTTTAATATAATTAGACTGAATGTATTATTTTTCGTCTTTACACAGCACGTACTCCATGTAAAAGCAAAGGTAAAAGGTAGCAACCAATAGTCTAATTTTATCTTGGCACCTGAATAGGTTTAACTGGAACTTGGAACTGAGCAAATTCTTCGTATTGTGTCACTGACGCTGACGTTGAACATGTCTAACAATATTAACGCATTCTGTTTCATTTTTGAATCATCTTGTGCCACCCCTAGACTTCCCTAAAATAACCATTTTTATTTGTATCCTTATTTATTTATTTCGCTATTATGTATTATTATTCATCCTTAACTGAAACTTCACTTATCCGTCCAAAGATTCCCAGTACCAATACATGCAACCCTTCGTTATTCTGCTCCCTTTTTATCCAGCCAACACACAGCATGTTGATTTTATAGAATAATTTTGCTTTCAATTTCATTGGAATCTCTCAATTACACAACCGACCACCCACCTACTTCCGTATATTTCACTTCGTTTTAAAGCAAGAATCATATTATCATGCCCGCACCGTTCCGGCACGTAGCTTAGTCTCCAAAAAACCTGATTTTACAAAGAGTTGTCTGATACTATACGCTCTGGACAGTATGAACTGTTCATATTTAAAACCATTAAAATCAGTATTTTTTGGAAACGAAACGCTAGGGTCTAGGACATTTCGGCGTCGCCGTTTCGGCGTGGCCATTTCGGCGTGGCCGTTTGGGCGTAGAGCCGTTTCGGCGTAGGCCGTTTCGGCGTCGGCCATTTCGGCGTCAGAGATTTTATTTTAGTTGACTAAATACCTACATTGGAGTCTATTAGTAAGACATTATTTTGAAAAAAATCTTTTAATATAGTTATTTAAATAGATACATTGGAGTCCATTGATCACAAAATTTTAATATTAATGGTAGATTTGTATATGTCAATTTTATACTTATGTGTGTGTGCTTGTTATTTAGCTCATAGTTAATGTAATATCTGTAATTGGCTTCTAGCTGTAGATATTATATATAAATAAATGAATAAACAAGATTTTGGAAAAATGAATATTTTATTTTAGTTATTATTTACATGTTATAATTAGATATGTGCTAGTTTATTAGTATATATTTAGTTTATTTTTCTACTTGACCATTAATGTTAAAATTGTGTGACCAATGAACTCCAATGTATTTAAATAACTATATTAAAAGATTTTTTTCCAAAAAATTGCCTGACCAATAAACCTCAATGTAGGTATTTAGTCAACTAAAATAAAATTTCTGACGCCGAAATGGCCGACGCCGAAACGGCCTACGCCGAAACGGCCTACGCCGAAACGGCTCTACGCCCAAACGGCCACGCCGAAATGGCCACGCCGAAACGGCGACGCCGAAACGTCCCATTCCGAAACGCTACGTGCCGGAACGGTGCGGGCATGATAATATGATTCTTGCTTAACTCTACTGAATATACCACTATATTATGTTCTCATTATAGTCTGCAATATAATCAGTTAATCATCCAAAGCTATCACCTTATATGTAGTCACTTCATGTTAGGAGTAACTAGTGATCCAATAATAAGGATTAATTAAGCACTGAGCCAGATTGAATTCAATATTACAAGACATTCCTTAGTCTTCCCCACCCTAGTATAGTTACTAGTATCCCACACTATCCTATACTCACTCACAATTTTCAAATAATAACGAGGGACTTTGTTATTGAGCCCCCACCACCAAACCCCCTGTTAAAACCTGTCATATACTTTCTCGAGATCAGTGAATACCTTATGAGTGTTTATTTTCTCTTCCCATATTTATCTGAAAAATTTAATCACTTGTTGTATAGTAATAATGGTTTATTTTAAACCAACCGTTATGTGAAGACTTAAAAATACCATTAATAAAAGACGTAATAGGACAACATTCGACCAAACGTACAAAAAGAAACCTCAATCATAACAACGAGCTGATTTCTTCAGTTACCAATCGCCCTTTACCAGTTCGAAGACTGAAAAGACAGTGGCCAGAAGTTTTATGTGAGCTCCACACTCTCGCCGAAGTCGATCGAGCTTCAACAAGTAAGAGAGTGTAGACGGCCACCTTGTGCAACTTTGCCTCACTTCGTTCTACTTCCATTCTCTGTCGGTCTGGCGCGTCCGAGTCAAAGGGATCTTTGTCGGTATCGCACCGCTCTTTGTCGGTATGACACTTCCTCGCGAAGTAGAACGAGTGTGTAGAGAGGTATAGCTGGTTCCAAAAAAACTGATACAACTCTTAGTAAGATGTGATTATTTTGAGCAGTGTATTTTATTGGTCTGACATTATATATTATATTTATTATCACAGACTGTCAAAGTCAGTTAAAATAAACAAACAAATTACTGAGTACATAATAATATATGTTAATTCATAAATTGTAATAATTAAAGGTCTAAATTTTTATATTATTTTGAATTTCTGCATTTTATAAAGAGTATATAAATGATAGTTTTTACATAAAATACGGTTGTTGTTATCATTTTTATTATTATTAAGGAATAAAACAAACAACTTAACCCAACAATATGTATATTAAAACATTTTAGCATAAGCAGAACCACAGTTTTTCTTCTTCAGAGAGCTCTTCCCAAATCTGGTTTTCTTTCGAGAGTTTCTTGTTCTCTCCATCTTTTATTAATATTAAAAACGGTTGTTCTGCTTACGTTAAAATTTTACCATCTTCTAATTTCGTTACAATTCTTGATTTTAGTTCTTTGCTAGCATGTGGAGCATTTTTTTGAGGTTAAACAGAATAAGTTATCTGACAAATTTTAAGATTTGGCAGTGACAGTGACAGTATGTAAATAATAAGTATTTATCCTTCAAAATACACTGCTCAATTTTCTACAAAATACGCTTTAAGAGTCGTATCAGTTTTTTTTGGAACCAGCTGTACTTCGGACTTAGGTCAACTTTGGCGAAGTAACTTCGCCGAGAATGAGGAGCCCGCATTTGGTGAATAAGGTGAACCGGCACACCTACAAATACATTAAATAATTCATCATTTTTACAATACTCCTTTTGGCAGAGTAGATTGTAAAAAATATAAAAGGTTCAAATTAAAAAAAATCTGTGTTGTATAAACTCAAACACATTTGACTACAACTTCAGTCAAATTTTTTTAATGTGTGTAAACAATTTACCAATTGGACTACGTAAGTCCTCGGTTTTCATCCAACATACGAATGCGATATTTGAATTTTTCGTGTAACTTTGCATCGATCCGTATAAAATTCCGGTTGTACCTTTTTAACCGGAAGTGATATAAAAACCGGGAATATAGATTTGTTCTCGTCTTTTTAAGGCGCGTCGAATAATATATCGGTGATATTATGTCGGCGAAATCAAAACCGTACTTCCGGTTGCAACTTCCGAAACGAAAGATCAAGGTCAAATTTATCATTTGCAATACCATCTTTGGATTATTGCTGTCATTGGACACCTCATTTGTCATTCTATCTTTTTTAATAATAAAGGAGCTTTGTTCACGGATAGACATACATGGTTAAATAAAAGTTTTCACCATTTTGTTGCAAAATAGTTGAAAACCATATAAATTTGTTATACATGTTATTTTTCTAGTTTACAATGTTTCCGTCCAAAAAAAATATGTCTACGAAATCTAAACATAAAATAAGAAGTAGTCACTTGAAACAGTTTTAAACAGTTTCGTTTAAAGAGTCTGATGATTATAAGTCCATAAAATTTTTACACATATATTTTATTAGAGCATAAAAATAAGTAGATCCGGATCAACTTCATCTCTCTGAAAAGACGACATCTCTATCACAAGTCCACCTATGTAACAAAAAGAACTGAGAGTTAAATTTACTAGGAGGATATTATGTGTGCAGTTGGCCACAGAGATCAGTGGCTAGGTAAAAAGAAGATTTATTACAGAAAAAGGTCGAGATGCTGAGAATATTGTGAGGATAAATCACTATTTTTTCGGTACTCTTGTAAGACAGATGCGCTACTGGCAAATTTATAATTCAGTTGGTGTTGAAATATCAGAATGGGGATTTTATAGCAGGATTTATACATGCATATAAAAATAAATTAAAAGTGTAGAAAGAACTATTAGTCGAAAGAAAACGGTTAAATAATTGTATTGGACAATTTTTTAAATAAAATTGTCTTTTATATGGGTCTGCGTCAACAGGATATCTTAATAAAATTGAAACCCACAAGAATAAATGAGGCCCTCAAAGCAATAGTGGCCTAAGCCACAAATCAAGCATTTTTAGATTAACTACTCCAAGATTAACGCACCTGTTGTCTGATTTAAGTGATTTTTTAATATGTTGTAGCCTACTCTTCAACATTATCGCTGTAATAATATTGTTGCTAGACAGGGCCTCGATTTTTAACCCTTCGCTTCATTATCGAACGTATTCGCTTCGTGTACTAAACAGATACGAAAGGTATTTTAACAACTAGCCATGTTCTTCATCCATACAGGATGTTTCTAAATAAGTGCGACAATCTTTAAGGGGTAATTCTGAATGAAAAAATAATGACAGTTTGCTTTATAAAAATATGTCCGCAAATGCTTCGTTTCCGAGATACGGGACGTTGAAATTTTTCTTACAAACTGACGATTTATTTATTGCTCTAAAACCGGTTGAGATATGCAAATGAAATTTGGCAGGTTTTAAAAGGTATATGTCAAAAAATTCGCAATAATTACGTCTTAAGACCCACCAAATTTCATTTGCATATCTCAACTGGTTTTAAAACAATAAATCGTCAGTTTGTAAGAAACAATTTTACACCCTGTATCTCGGAATCGAAGCATCTGCGGACATACGTTTATAAAACAAACTTTCATTTTTTTTTCATGCAGAATTACCCCTTAAAGTTTGTCTCACACCCTGTATTGGTGAAAAACATGGCTATTTGTTAAAGTACCTAACTTTTTTATAACCAACATAAGCGATTGAATAAAAAACACAATGTTAAGAAAATCTGAAGCTATAGTTGGGTTTTAATTACAATGGTTTATAAATGCTAGAATATTTCACAGGGTGTGGTAAACTTTGAGAAAGAAACACAGTTTGATTGGTACACCTTGTATAAAATGACAATTTACCGATATAGCAACAATATTATTACAGCGATATTGTTCAAGAATAAGGCTATAACGTATTTAAAAAATCGCTTAATCGGACAACAGGTTTAGGAAATTAGAGAGAGACATCAAAAATGACCCATTATTAAGGTGGTGTGTTAATAAGGATGGTGATAACTTGGAGTAGTGTGTATCAATAAAAGCAGCACAACTAAATCTTCGGATCAGCAACCTAAATCACAACCTACCTATTTGGCTAGATGGCGCTACATAATTTGTAGCGCCATCCTATAAACATAATGGAGATACGAATCCAAAGACTGTATTTATCTCAAAACCTCGTTATTGGCCTTAGACCACTGTTGCTCTAATAGCCCCAAATAATATTTGAGGCTCTATCTTGGTTACTTAAAATCTACTCTTATTACCATTGAAGCTAAGGAACCACCACTCTCACAACGCAGACACTTTGGTCACAGAATAGAAAACAATAATAATTGTTATTTGTTCTGTAGTTTGCTGCTACTACAGGATGCAGTCAACCGCGAGTATGCGGTCTACCTGTGAGTATAGCTCTATTATTTTGTATAATGTGCGGTATACCGATCGTATCGCAATGGCACAAGCTGCATCAGCAGTAGGTCTCCGAATAAACGTAATCAAAACTCAAATAATGACAGATTTAGTACTTGCACAAAACATCAGAATAGTCGACCCGGACATAACAGAAACACATGTGTGTAAATAGCTTAATCAAGTAAGTCGATGAAGAGGTATGATAGTAGAAAACTGAAAGATCCCAATCTTCAACTGAAGGTGAGTGAAAACCTCAATACAAAGATGCTAAAATGCAGACATGCAGGAACTATAGATGAAAGTCTAACCATCATACAAGAAACAGTGAGAGAAATAAAAGAACAACACCTCAAGAAAGATACAGAGAAACGGAAATCGTGGATGACCGATGAAATACTCGAGCTTATGGATCAGAGGAAAAAGAACAAAGAAAATATCAAAAAATATAAAAGAATACATACCATCGTCAGAAGAAAGATAAGAGAAGCAAAAGAGAAACAAAAAACAGAACAATGTCAAGAAATAAAGGAGTACCAGAGTCGATATGACAATATCAATGTCCACCGAAAGGTGAAGGAAACAGCTGGAAAGTTCCAAAAACGCAGCAGCAGAAAAATAACAGGTGATGAAGCAATCTTGCCATAACCAAAGAAGATAAAAAGAAAGTATGGGAAGAATACTTGGGGAAACTTTTCTACGACCTTAGAACAGGAAAAGAACTTGCCATTGAAGATAATTCAGGTCCCGAAATCCTACCAGAAGAAGTAACCACAGCCATCAGACAAACGAAGGATGGAAAGGCACCGGGACTTGATGAAATACCTGCAGAACTGCTAAAGCTATTAGATGGAGTACAAATAAAAATAATAGCTGAAATATTTAATGACATATACAACGCAGGAAAAATACCAGCAGAGTGGCTCAAATCTGAGTTTGTACCGTTGCCCAAAAAACCAGGAGCAAAAGTTTGTGAAGACTATAGGACCATAAGCCTAATGAGCCATCTTCTCGAGCTGTTTTTAAAAGTCATCCATAATAGAATTTATCGAAATTGCGAAGAACAAATTGCGCCCAATCAGTTTGGATTTGTGAACGCCGTTGGTACGAGGGAGGCTTTCTTAAGCGTGCAGGTGTTGTTTCAGAAATGTAGAGATGTCAGCTGTGATGTTTTTGCATGCCTGATTGACTACAAAAAGGCTTTCGATAGAGTCTGACATGAAAAAATGATGGAAGTGCTGAAGAGGACAGGGATTGACGGAAGAGACCTGAAAACAATAGCTAACCTGTATTGGAATCAATCAGCAGTGCTCCGAATAGATGGAGAATATACAGATCAGGTCACAATCTTAAGGGGAGTGAGACAGGGATGCATAATTTTACCGCTGATATTCAATCTGTACTCAGAGCACATTTTTGAAGAGGCTCAAAAAGATATTGATGAAGGCGTCTCAATAAATGGAGTCCAAGCTCAGTAACCTGCGATATGCAGATGATACAATAGTGTTTTCCGATATCATAGAAGGGCTGCAAAACTTAATGATTAAAATAACTGAAGCCAGTAGAACATATGGACTAGATGTTCTAATGACTGGAGCTAATGACTGGAGTAAATCTGTATGTGAACCAAATGAGAATTGAACGTGTCTCACAATACAACTATTTGGAAACTATAACCAATCAGTCGTGGGACAATACTCAAGAGATTAAATGTCCCATCGGAAAGGCAAAGAGTGCATTCTCGACTATGAGCTCTGTGTTCAAGAGCCATGACATCACTCTAAAAACAAAAATAAGGCTCCTTAAATGTAACGTGTACTCAGTGCTTCTATACGGAGTAGAAACATGGACATTGAAGGCGGAAACTCTATTGAAACTTCAAGCTTGTGAGCTATGGTTGTACAGAAGGATCCTGAAGATACCATGGACAGACAAAGTCACCGATGAAGAAGTACTACGGAGGATGAACACAACCACAGATTTAGTCAACATCGTGAAGGGCCGTAAGCTGCAGTACTTGGGGCATATAATGAGAAATCAAGGCAGATATGAGCTACTCCAGTGCATTTTACAAGGTAAAATTGAAGGAAAAGGGTCCCAGGACGAATATCCTGGCTTGCTAACCTGAGAGCATGGTATAGAAAGACCTCAACACAACTATTCCGTATAGCAACTAGCAAAGTCATCATAGCCAGAATGATCGCCAACGTTCGGAACGCACAGGCACCCTAAGAAGAAGATAAATAGCTTGGACATGAGGTACACCTTGGAAAGAATAGCCAATCGCACGAGATACAACGCAGAATAGGTTTGGGCTGGGCAGCGTTTAGTAAGCTACGGGAAATATATAAAAACGGTATGCCCATATGTCTGAAGAAAAAAGTGTATGAACAGTACGTATTGCCGGTGATAACATACGGAGCAAAGACCCTAACATTAACGAAAAGGTGAGAAGAAAATTTAAGAGTGAGTCACAAGGAGAGGCAAAATACCAAATAATACCATCAGGCAAAGAACAAAAATCAAAGACATACTAGAACATGTAGCAAAAAAGGAATGGAGATGGGAAGGTCATGTGGCAAGAACACCGAACGACAGGTGGACTAGAAGATTATTGGAATGGTGAACGCGGGCGGACAAACGAAGCAGAGGTAGACCACCAACGCGCTCGACTGACGATGTAAAGAGAACTGCCGGGAACTGGGAGACATGGAGAACCTTAGAGGATTCCTATGTTCAGCAGTGGAGGATAACGGCTAGATGATAATGATCATACTGATCGCATCTGAAAATTACTGAAGGATTTGCGCAAAATAGTAAAATGCAAGAAAAGCCAAAAAAGATATTTATTCACAAATAATAAACATTTGGAGGAAAATAAATGATAGATACAATTTTATATCTGATGGTTGAATCTGAGGGTACGTATCCATTACGTTGGTGCTCCGTGCTCCGTGTAACAGCTCCAATGGATAATGCCATGCGCTCCTCTACATAAAAAGCGCCACCGATTGGATCGCCGAGGGTGAGCGCCAAGCGGGAGCACCAACGTATCCACTATGTGGAGCAGCTACACGGAGCACCGAGCAACAACGCCAACGTGAAGGTACGTATCCATACAAGGGTGAACCCCGCTCCGTGTAGCAGCTCCACATAGTGGATACGTCGCTGAACCACGCTCGGCGCTCACCCTCTTCGATTCAACCGGTTTGGGTTCATATGTAGGGCATCTCGGACATCTTGGGTATTTTTAATGTTGTTCTGAAGCTATTTCCTTGTGGCATTTTTATGATTAATTATTTGTATGGGAAATAAGCCACAATTAAAATGAAAAAAATAATTTTATTAACGTTTCGACGCCCAAATCGGGTGCCGTTGTTTTTTTTTTTTTTTCTCATTTGGATTTTCATATTTTCATATTTCAAATTTTCATCAATTCCCAGGAACGCAACTCATAAATATTGGCAATATCATTTTAAAGTCTTCTACTTTAAAATGTATAATATATGTCTGAATTGCCAATATAAATGAGTGAGATTAAATAAATTATTAGAAGAATTTTTTTGCTTAGCAACAACACTTTAGTTTATTTTAGTAATATTTTGTATTTTGACAACGGCACCCGATTTGGGCGTCGAAACGTTAATAAAATTATTTTTTTCATTTTAATTGTGGCTTATTTCCCATACAAATAATTAATCTTGGGTATTAGTGCACCCTATGTAAAGCACAGCTGAATCTTATGTTTGTGCGTCACAGTGTTGCCATGCCATTTCTTTCATAATTTCAATCAATGTTAAATGTACCTACAAGAATAATAGAATAAGAACGTTTACTTCTCCGTCATTATACTAGGTAGAATGACAAATGAGGTGTCAAATGAAAGTTTATAATCCAAGGATAGTACTAAAGGTGAGAAATTAAACCTAGATTGTCTGTCCCTCAAAAAATAAGCGTTATATTGGGGATTTCTAATGTCGATATTAAAAGTTGCACTATTTTTTTCTATAAAACATTTTGATCTAAAACTTACCAGAAAACTTCTTTGTACTCTCTACTTTCAAATAAACGTGATTAAGAAGCTAAATTTTAAACTTCGTCACACAACTTTTGTTGGAGAAATAAATTCCCAACATTAATATTTAGTAAAACTATATTTTGTTTCAATATTTTATTTAGTGGTTTGCGCCTTGTGTACACTTCACAAAGATGTTTCTATGTTTTTATGTTCTATAATTCAAAGTGTACACAAAGGCGCAATATTCAAAAAAAAAGTTCGTTGCCAAGGTGTTGTTATATAGAATAATAAGATAATAAAAAACGGGAAAGTAGGGCCTGTGTCCGATCCCACACAAAAATTACTTTAATACCAAAAGTTTGTGTTATTGTAATAAAATATTAGTTGTGAAAAGTGTCTTTAGTTATTCCTAGCTTCAGAAGTGTAAAACCAGTGTAAAATTATTTCCTTGGTGTTGCAAAAATCCAACAACTTTTTCGATTAAACTTTGCAATGCACAAATCCGCAACTTTTTCTTTGAAAAATTTATAACCTTTATCATGATAAGAATAAAAACTTGAAGCAGGTACCTTTGTCTTCAGAAATGTTAGAGCTATATAATGTAAAAACTTCAGAAAAAAATATTAAAATGGAACAGACTTGTAGCGAGGTAAACGCAAAAAACGTGATTTCATTTTTTTTATTTTTAAGTTAAAATTGCGATTTTGACAATGTTCCCCCACATAAAGTTCAAAATAAACCTCATTTTCGTTTTCAGCACCCTCGAAAATATAAAGTATGAATAAAATTAGCCATTCACCCCTCCGTGGTCAGTATCTCGAAAACTAAGCGCTTTTTGAGGGTGTCCAGCTCGTGTATAATATCACAAGAATTGTAACGTGATAGTATAAAAAAATAGAGGATATGGCAACGGTGTTACAAGTGATGGTCGGATAGTCGGATCCAATGCCAAAATCTACACATACATATTAGGCAGGGTGCACTAATATCCAAGATGTCCGGGCAGCTCATACCGTATCCATTCGAGCTGCTACCCGGAGCGCGGTTCACCCTTGTATGGATACGTACCTTAAAGTTTTAGATCATGCAGAACTTTTTATGAAGAACATCTTCTTACGCAAAATTAATAACAAAAATGTTTCCCATATGTGTCCAAACTTAAGTAGATACGCTGTATATATCAGCCACTTTAAGTTTATTTGATTGTTCCATACTTTATACTCATCTGTACTCTTCCATACTGTTATGGCATTTTGCTTATCTGCACAGTTCTCTAGCTATCTTATTCCAAGGAGATTAGTAGTAGCAAGCGTAAAGCTATTATCACACAGTTTCTTTTTATAAATTTCTCAGCAGCTAACAAAAGAGTAAATTACACCTTAATCTTGAGCTGCCGACAAAGCTTTTCACACCTTTTCAAACGCGTTTGTTTATTTATACCAAAGGGACCAACAGTCATCAAGAAGGGTTGCAATTAACACTTATTGCCGATTTTCTTTTACACTTCGTATCACCTGGAGTTTCTAAAGCTTCTTTACCTTTACACACAACATAAAATATTAGGCGCGAAATCGCAAGGGACTGCCTCGAGATTCAGGTTTCCTTTTGAGTCGTTGTTAGGGCTTTGAAGGTTTAAATTTTTTATTGCTGTCTTTAGGAATTGATAGGTCAGTCAAGAAGCTTGTATTACATGAAGGAAATTGGAAAAGGTCCGGATAAAAGAGGATAATCTAATATATATTCAAGGACGATTTACTTAACTTTAAGTTTTATTTTATTATAAGGAATGTTAATTTATTACAATTTTGTTCATCGGAAATTTGGGACAACCTAACAACTAAAATTAACAACGAGTTGGAGAACGAAGAAATTATGTAGGTACCTATTGCACGTTTTCACAAGCTGTTGATAGCATGAAGCTAAGACGCTAGAAAACCGGAGGCATCTAAACATTCCGTATATGTATTTGGAACCTAGGAGTTTTCTCTTGGTTCGTTGCAGCACGCGGTCATATTTTAACCAATAGGCGGCGAGGACCCAAACGCATATACGGAATGTTATTCGGTTCCAAATTCATATACGGAATGTTAAATATTCGTACACCGAAAAAAGTTTTTATTAGAGTCTATTAAAAGGAGATTAATTTTAAAATACTTGTTACTGTATTATTGAATAAAAATAAAACAATTTTAGTATTTGAAATGTTATTTGGTGCGAAATTCATATACGGTATGTTAAATATTCGTAGAACAAAAAGACGATTTTTATTAAAGCCAGTTAAAACGAGACTGGTTTTTAATAGTATATTATACAACGAGCATTTAATGATGGTCATTATGAAGCGAGTATAAGGGATACGAAACGAGCCGCCTAGCGGCGAGTTTCGTATAGAGTACGAGTTTCATAATGATAATTAAATGCAAGTTGTTTACACGATTTTTTCTATGATCGTTCACAAAAAAATAATATTCAACTTTATTAATTTGGTAACGCAAACAAATTAAGTAGTTTGTCAGTCTGACAGTTTGTTTACATATTGAGAACTGTCAAAGCGTATATATTTGACTCGCCATTGGTTACTGCGCGTGTGCCACCTTTATCGCGAATGTCATATCGCGATTCTATTGGTTAAAAATCTGTATCATATTGAAAATCTGTATCATAATGAAGTTCATTATGATACAGGTAGTGACATCATAATTGATATATTATACTATGAGAATAGAAAAATTATTGTTAATGTATTATTAAAGATCCATAAGGAAAAAGTTTTCCTGTAGTTGGCTGTATACCATATAATACAAAAAACGAATAAAGTCCTTTATAAAAGGTCTATATTTAAAATCCCTAAAAAGGGTTACATCACAGAACTAGTTTTCGTTTGGTTGACCAATAATCATCAGTGCTTTCCTAAAATGAATATAACCTTATAAAATGGTGCAAAGGTTTTAAAATTTTGACTACGGTTAAAAAAATTTGTACGTTATACTCACGTGATCTTACATGCTAACCACCAAAATATTTGTAATTATGTAATAAATGTAAATAAAATTTGTAATATTATATTTTGGTGGTTAGAATGGCAAGGACACGTGAGTAGGTATAACCTACGACTTTTTTTAAACGTAGTCAAAATTTTAAAACCTTTGCATCATTTTATCAGGTTATATTCATTTTAGTAAAACATTGATGATGATTGATCAATCAATCTAAAACTAGTTCTGTGATGTAGCCCTTTTTAGTGATTTTAAATATAGAGTTTTTATAAAGGACTTTATTCGTTTTTTGTATTATATGGTATACAGCCAACTACAGGAAAACTTTTTCCCTTGTGGATCTTTAATAATACATTAACAATAATTTTTCTAATCTCATAGTATAATATATCAATTATGATGTCACTACCTGTATCATAATGAACTTCATTGTGATACATATTTTCATTAGGATACAGATTTTTAACCAATCGAATCGCGATATGACATTCGCGGTAAAGGTGACACACGCGCAGTAACCAATGGCGAATCAAATACATACTCTTTGACAGTTCTCAATATGTAAACAAACTGCCAGACTGACAAACTACTTAATTTGTTTGCGTTACAAAATTAATAAATTAGAATATATTTTTTTGTGAATGATCATAGAAAAAATCGTGTAAACAACTTGCATTTAATTATCATTATGAAGCTCGTACTCTATACGAAATTCGTCGCTAGGCGGCTCGTTTCGTATCCCTTATACTCGCTTCATAATGACCATCATTAAATACTCGTTGCATAGTATACTATTAAAAACCAGTCTCATTTTAATTGGCTTTAATAAAAATCGTCTTTTTGTTCTACGAATATTTAACATACCGTATATGAATTTCGCACCAAATAACATTCCAAATACTATATTTGTTTTATTTTTATTTAATAATACAGTAACAAGTATTTTAAAATTAATCTCCTTTTAACAGACTCTAATAAAAACTTATCTTTTTCGGTGTACGAATATTTAACATTCCGTATATGAATTTGGAACCGAATAACATTCCGTATATGCGTTTGCGACCTCGCCGTCTATTGGTTAAAATATGACCGCGTGCTGCAACGAACCAATAGAAAACTCCTAGGTTCCAAATACAAATACATATACGGAATGTTTAGATGCAAACCGGAGTATAATAGGGTGGAAACCACTTGAATTATGAAGTGGATGAAATTTATGTAACATCCCACTTATTTACAATCTGTAATGATGATTACAATAAGTAAATGGTTTAATTAGATTACAAGAGACTTGCAGGAGACTGTCACAATAAGCTATTAAATCATGACCTATTAATTTAGTAACAAAATTATTTGTGACTCTCTAATAATAAATTAATAAATTAAAAAGTAGAATAAAGTACAATAAATTAAAAAATTCTTGAAAATATAAAATCTTGTTGGTAGATCGCTTGGCGTGTAACGCTTTAGCCTTGTGTTTGCCAGGGGCCTTATAAGGTTCTTTGCTAGCCTGTGGGGTGGTTTTGCAGTCGTCTGTCGTATTTTTGGGAGTAACTGACAATTTTTTTGGCAGTCTTCATTTGAAGATCACGATTAACGTATTCATTGGGCATTTACCACGGTGCATAATGCCTGATTGGCTTTGATTGAAATCTGTTCAGGATGTCGCTATTGAACGCAGATCCCCACAGCTGAATTCGCGATGTTACGTCACAATGATGACCTCTCGTGTATTTCGGCTGAACTAATATTGAGGGTGTTTTTCTTTTTTTTTTATTGGCCTGCTATAGTGGGGGTTTTTTAATGTCAAATCGTTGTCAAATTCTGAAGTTTCAAACGCGCGAAAAAATATTCACTGTAAATTTGCGGTTAATACAAAGATATTAACATGGTTTGAAGCCGCTGTGATTGAACAAAATCAAAATGTTGATTCTGAAAACAATATGTCTGAAAATTTAGGTAATTTTGAATGCGCTGTGACTGTAAACAATGAATCAGATTATTCAAACATTGTCGAAATTGTAGATGAAACAATCAATAATTGTCAAGATACTTATTGGGATGATTGTATTGATTTAAACAAAGCTCTTCCAGATGTTAAAGATATTTTAAAGGATTTTGATTTAAATAGGTATACTGTGTACATATCTCCTTAGTATGAAGATAAGTATCATTAATATAAATGACTTACTTGCAGTAATGTAATCGTCTTTCGTAAAGTGGTAAATATGAAAGTACTTGATATTTTTGCTTAAACCACAAGCTTCGATCCATAATACTTGTTCCGTTTTTTAACTGATTTTTTACAAGTTTCTTTTTAACATCGACGCAAACCTTTATTAACACGTGAAGATTCCATGTTAATGATCTTAGCCACCAATTTGTAAAAATAAACTGAAATAAACAATGAATATTTTTTCGCGCGTTTGAAACTTCAAAATTTGACAACTATTTGACATTAAAAAATCCCATTATAGCAGGCCAATAAAAAGAAAAAGAAGAAAAACACCCTCAATATTAGTTCAGCCGAAATCCACGAGAGGTCGTCATTGTGACTTAATATCGCGAATTCCATAGCTCCATATTGGCTTTATCACTGATTTGTATACTAGAATTTTATTGTACAAAATTAGTTGTGACTTTTTTCCTGTCAGCCTTTTAAACAGGAATAGGGGTCGTGTGGCAGCTCATTTGAAAGGGTGTTCAATTCTCTATTCAGTAATATAAACATTAATATCATTATTTATACAGGGTGACCAAAAAAACTACATATTTTTGAATTAAATTAATTGACGCAAAAAGAGGAATTTATGTGATTTATTTAACTTATATTTAACTAATATGGAATAAACTTTACACAAATAATATTAATGAAAAGATTAATGTCTGAAGAAATTAATATCTGAAATTAACTAAGATATAAGCTTTAGATATACAAAAAGAAAATAGATATAAATTTTTACGCTTTTTTCTTTCGATATACATTTTTACGCTACTGCCTTATCCTTAATGTCTCCATTAAGGCTTTACTTCCTTAAATATTATTTCCTGGAAATAAAAGTTAAAAGGTAGATGTGAGAGTATAAAACACTGTCTTACTCCTTGTTTTTATATATTTGTTTCATCAGATAGTTTTTGTCCAACTCGTATTCTTGTGACTTAACGCCAGTTTAGATGAGTAATAATTATTCATAAGTCTTTATCATCCCATCGATCTGTTTTCAATATTTATAGCATTTTATTTTGTCGGACCTTATCAAAGCATTCTGAAGATCAATTTCACAGATTTATACATTTTCAAATAGAGCTAGATATATTTTCATATACAAAATGAGCAGGACTTCTCTAGGATCCAACCCACCCCTAAATCTGAACTAATTATTACTAATTATCTCGTCTAATATACTGTTTATATGGTTACTCGCAGGAATATCTTTAAAACGTGACTCAGACTTATTATTGTTCTTAATCAGTGCATGTCGTTGCACGGTGTTTCTTAGGTATTATGACAAAAGTTGTCCGGGGTCATAAATTTTGTTACAGACATTACACTCTGCTTGAATTTCATTTGCTCCCAGCAACTTTAGTATTTCAACACGTACATCATTAGGGTAGAGTGCTTTTCCATTTTTTGCCATTTGTATTGCCAGATTAATTTTAATTTCGACAAATCTGTTACGGAAAGCGTTATATAATCGTATATTCATCCATTTTCGTTTGCCCCCCTTTCCACTATTTTTCCCCACTAAGTTTGAAACTATCGACCGCACGAAAAATTTGCAAAAAAGAAATTGTACGAAATCGCATTTGTAACAATTCCATTTGTTACCATGTCTTTTTAAATTTATACTAGGTACAATTGACCACACCCAAAGGTTAGAACAAAAAAGTTTGGAGTAGCTTGCCATGCAATGTCCAATGACATCCCGATTGGACTATGTTTACAAATGATTAAATTAAAAAAAAATTGAAATCTGTGCTTATATTTACATTGAGGTTAAATTAAATTTATCTCCTTTATTGGCCAGTATATTTATGAAAAATTTCAAAACAAATATCATTTCTAAACAAAATTTATAACCCACACTGTTTTGGAGATATGTAGATCAGTGGCGGCTCTTGGCTTTAGGGACAGGGTCGGCAAGGTTTTGTCTCCAAAGGCTTCAATTTCATAGGAGATGTTTGGTTTTTGTTTTTTTTTATTTTTTTTGTTTTTTTTTTGTTTTTTTCCTATAAATTTAGATACTATACCTGTTTATAAATTAACTCTAGTCTATGTTGTTTCGAAGTAGCAAAATGGGTTATAATGTATGTAATTGTAAAATTTATTATTGTTTTAGAGGGATTTTAAAAGTTTTTTTCTATCGACATTTGAGACAAGTTTGACATTCTCTCCTGTTTCATTGTGTTTCGACAATACGTTTTGACTCTTCTGAGACAAGAGAAATCCCGTTCATTTGAGACAGAATTTGCCCACATTTGAGCACAATAATTTATTAAAAATCTCTAACAAGAAGTAAAACCACTTCTATGTAAATTGGTATATTTATTAAAACTTAAAAAATCCCAATGGATTGAATAAAATATGTCCAATTCAGAACGTTTTCAGACCTATTGGTCCATCATCAGTGAATGTGCATACTTGCTAAATAGCCCCAGAACCAAACAATGGTTGAATTTAAAATTCAATTTACATTATTTAAAAATAATATTAAACAGGCTAAACGCCGATGTTAACGGATATCGCCTATGGGAACATGGTGAAATCCTACCAAAACCTCAATCAACCATCTTAGGCCAACTTTTTAAAGTTGGCCTAAGATGGTTGATTGAGGTTTTGGTAGGATTTCACCATGTTCCCATAGGCGATATCCGTTAACATCGGCGTTTAGCCTGTTTAATATTATTTTTAAATAATGTAAATTGAATTTTAAATTCAACCATTGTTTGGTTCTGGGGCTATTTAGCAAGTATGCACATTCACTGATGATGGACCGATAGGTCTGAAAACGTTCTGAATTGGACATATTTTATTCAATCCATTGGGATTTTTTAAGTTTTAATAAATATACCAATTTACATAGAAGTGGTTTTACTTCTTGTTAGAGTTTTTTAACTATATGGTATACAGCCAACCTAGGGAACTTTCCTTTTAGTTAATAATTTATTAATTTCGGGAACAGTTTGTTGTACCTAATGAATTGCAGTATATGAAATTATACATAGTCTGTAACTTATCCCACCTTCCGAAAATACTTGGATCAGAATATAAAACTGTTAATTCATTTTCTTATTTTATTTGATTAAAAAATGATGGATAATTTTGAACTTGTCTAATAGATATTTTGAAAATTCTTTGGCGTAACTTTTAAATTTTGAATAGTCAAACAGGTCAATGACTTATAACAGTGAGTAAATAATAGTTTTGCCTGGTGCAATTGTTTTAACTTTTGTCCGGAGACCATACAATTCACTGGACATCAAGACAGCCCCGTCATAAATTTGCCTTACCAATTTATTTTTGATATCAAAAAATTGAATCTATCCTTTAAATTAAAACACCAAAAATATATTCTGTCTTATGGCTTCTACTCACGTCTGAAAACCTAACAACCTCTCATAAATTTAGACGTAACGCGTATCGAAGAACAATTATTGATACTTGTGAATGACATGTTACCTCTATCAGTAGTTTCGTCTACTTCTACCGAAAAGGACCAAAATGTAACTACTAATTGATTCTTTCATTCTGTGCTGTTTTAGGTGCGCCGGTATATTCTTCGAGTCAGAAAATAAATTAGAAAATTCCAGATCGTATTTGTTAAACAATTTTATTTGTTCTCTATAATTAACTTAACTAATTTAACTAAGTGATATAAGTGACTTGCTGTTGCGTTTAGTAAATTTCAATTTCCGACTGATCATCGACTTATTTCGTATGCTTTAAATGATGACGCACGAGTAAAGATTCCTGGACTCAACTGTAAGTATTTTATATTAAAAGTGATCATGCAAGTGTAATGGATGTAAAAGTCTCTAATGTTGACCATAACCTATCTACAGTCTATGGACTGAATGGTAGAGAAAAACGTAAACACAATAAATAAAAAGTAATGGCTGGGGCCTGAATAAATATACAAATTTCTATATATGTCTTAGGCGGTGGTCTCCAATAAACGCCGTAGGCCGCGTATAGCTTTACGCTATACGACGCCTCTGTATGGCTTTATAACAGTTGCACGCTGCGTTCAGCGTAATCAGGGCCGTCTTAAGCATACACGGCGCCGGAGTGCAGGACTCATCTTTGCGCCCCCTTTTTTAGAAGATTATATAGGTTATAGGTACGCTAAAACTAAAACTAATTATGTTTGCTTTCTTTATTTATACATATATAAAAAAAACAAGGCTTCATTATTTGTTGCGATCAATTGCGTCAATTTGTTGCGGTTATTTCATGAATAAAACTGTTCAAAACCAAAATTTTATTGTAATTTATTTATGTAAGTACAAATTAGTACAATTAAACACACAGTTATAAATAATATTTGACGGTTGAAAGTCATTACTTTTATAATTTTTAAAACATCAATTGTCATTAATATCACTGAATGTATTTTTTCATAGAAACGAAGGGCATCTGACGTAATATACTTGACGACGGGAAATTATCAAAAATTATCGGGTATAATATCACAATAGAGTGAGAATAAATTGAAAATAATGCGACAGTTTTTCGAAAATTTGTTGTCTGGCAATAGACACGAGAGCCCGCAGGGCTCGTGTGGCTATTGCCCAATGACAACAAATTTGAGTAAAAATGAAGCATTATTTTCTTATTTATTCTTACTGTCGTGTGATATTCGTAAGATTATTTTTTAATACGTATATTATGGATATTTCCTTAAGTGTGACAGTTGTCAAAACTAGGAAACCGGTTGCCATTAAACAGAAACAATCTGCTTAAAAAATTTCCATCGGTAATTTTCTATAGTAGATAATTCTCAGTATAATTTTAATCTGATTGGACAGAATTAAACACGTGATCAAATATCTTACTATACGATTGGAAGTTAAAATCATCAAAAAATAATCAGTTTAATTTTTATTTCTGTAGCTTTCTATTGGTCAGAATCTCCTATGAATGAAATAATCAATCTAATTTTTTTTAAATGTTCAAATTTTATAAAAACTTTCTGAACAAAAAGTAGATTATTTAGAAGTTTGCTAATTTTTTACAAATAAACAGGCGCTCTACCTATCTAATAAACTTTACAGAATTAAAATCGGATCATTTAAGCAGCCTCAGCAATGTTTTAAAGTTGTAAACAATTTATTGGCTTATAAACAAATATAATATCTTCGTTACCATTATATTAAATTCAATTCACAAAACGAAACAAGAAAATACTCGGTACGACGCTTATTTAAAAGTAAAAAAGTTGAATTGTGATGACTTTGTTCCTGAGATACAGCCGGTTAAAATAAACGTCGTACCGAGTATTTTCTATTTCTGTTTTGTAAATTTAATTTAATATAATAGTAACGGAGATATTCTATTTGTTTATAAGCCAAAAATGTAATGCCAATTTTAATTCTGTAAAGTTTATTAGATAGTTAGAGTGCCTGTTTATATATAAGAAAATTAACTAACTTCTAAATGGTCTACTTTTTGTTCAGAAAGTTTTTAAAAAATTTGAACTTAAAAAAAACTTAGATTAAAAATTGATTATGCAAAATCTATTAGGTCGATTTTAAAGAAATTTAGTGGACGGTTTAAGTATGTTATAAATATTATCTAAGCAAATTACAAAAGTTCTAACTGCAACCAATGTGGTTGAAAAACATTGAATAAAAACATGCTTATTATGCGCTCTTATTTTGTATTTATTGCTATTTTGCAAAAAGGGTAATAATTTAAGACATTTTTAACCAGTCGTATATTATACAAAATTCAATTAGCTTTATTATTTCCTAACAACTTTGTTCCAAAATGAATCGTTTTAAAGTTATAAGCAAAGAAAATAAAAAAAATTGATGATTTTCGAAATTTTTAAATATTTTAATTTTTTTATTAATGTTCCGGGCATATTTGAGAAGGAGCATACGTCGATTATAATTACTGAAGTTGTTACCTAACTTTATCTGCAAAAATCCGAATGTTACCTCTCACATCCACCTAAAAACATATCCGCCCTGGTCTAATAATGCAAGCTGGGCTTACATTTAGATTGAGCTTAAATTAAATTTATAATGTTTAACATATATGTTAATCCTGTAATCCAATCTATTCCCTCAGACGTTTCTTTACATTGTTAATCTCCATTTTTCACGTATTTTAAATTCGGTGTGATACCAGAAGCAATTTCCGAAAACCCGACACAACTTTTATTAATCTTCTTGTGTGTACCTTTCAAGGATTATAGCTCACCACGATCTATGGCGAGTAATTTCGCTTCGTTCAACCATCGAGGCAGTAAATCTTTGTTTACCGGCACTATTCATCTAATAGGTTAGTTAAATTAATTACTTCGCATGATATACGATAGCGGGTTTACGATTATATATTGATAAATGACTCTACTAGACAATTAAACATTCGAAAATCTGCAACATCTTTCTGGCGTTTGCGTTTGAGGTACTGTTTACGAGGAGAACGTTGAGATTTGCGATATCGTGTTTTCTTTACAGACTGCCTTCTAAACAGGCGATAATTTCAAAATTTTTCTAGAAACGAAGATGTCGATTATTCCCTATATAAGGTATTCAAGTTATGCAATCAGGATGCTATTTAACAATTTATATGAGATATTAGTCACAATCATTGGTGTAATGAAAATTACATTTTTAATTCAACAATGTGTAACGTTTTGATTTCCAATCCAGAAATAGTTTTCAAAAAAGATTATTTTTAAAATTCTGGAAAGATTCTATAACCTAGATTAGACCAGGGCGCATCTGTAAAAATATTAGTACATTTGGACGTTGAGAGGTGACTCAAATTTTTTTGCAGAAATTGCTTCAAAATAAATCAAATAATAATATTTGAGTTATCCTCCCTCTCAAAAAGGTCCGGAACATTGTTTAAATAATCAAAATGTCAAAAAATTAAGGAAAAATTCGATTTTTTTCTTGGTTTTTTGATTATAACTTTAAAAGTATTCATTTCCGAGAAAAGTTGTACTAACATAAAAGTTGCGTAATTAAATTTCCTATAATACAAATTTGGTTAAAAATTTAAAAAATAGTCACCCTTGTTGCAAAATAGCAATAATTGCGAAAAAACCATACAAAAACAAGTATTCGCATTTTACGTTTTTCAACCATTTATGCTACACTTAGGACCTTCATATTTCACCCAGAAAAATTTTATGATACAGTAAAACAATACTGTAAATTTCATTAAGATCGGTTCAATAGATTTTGCAAAATAAATTTTGCAATCCAGCTTTCGTAAAAAAAAATTCATTTTTTCAAAATGTTACAGGACTGAAAAAAAAAGCAGATAGCAAGTTGAAATTTTTTTTGCATATAGAAGTGTACTGTACCTTTCATTTGCAATTTTGAAAAATTAAAATCGATCAACACCACGGCGTCAGGAATTTTTTTAAATAAACATTAATTATTGGTGCTACGCGCAGGACAGCGGATAGTTTGCTCTGATTGGGCATTCCAATGACCTTTGATAATGATTGATACATTTTAATTGATATCACATTTCGATATAAATAAATAAATTTGTTTATTGCAAAATAAAAACACATACTCTATCCTTTGAAATAACACTTTTATTAGCAAAGACTTTCTTCGTTCATATATTTCAACTTAAATAATAAAAGTTTAATATTTTTAAACATATGCAATTGTTTAACCAATATTTCACAAACAATAATAAAATTAGTTTGATTTTTGTGGAATTAAAATATTAAAATACAACAAAATATAGAGTAAGAAGATAATATATTAGATAAAGATTGGAAGAAATTTTGGTGGAAATCAACTTGTGTGAATCGAACACCGCTGTCCTGCGCGCAGCACCAAAAATTATTGTTTATTTCAAAAATTTTCTGACGCCGTGGTAATTAATCGATTTTAATTTTGAAAATTGCAAAGGAAAGGTACAGTACACTTATATAAGCAAAAAAAAATTCAACTTGCTATGTGCTTTATTTTCAGTCCTGTAACATTTTGAAAAAATGAATTTTGTTTGCGAAAGCTGGATTGCAAAATTTATTTTGCCAAATCTATCGACCTGATCTTAATGAAATTTACGGTATTATATTACTGTATCTTAAAGTTTTTCTGGGTGAAATATGAAGGTCCTAAGTGTAGCATAAATGGTTGAAGAACGTAAAATGCGAATACTTGTTTTTGTATGTTTTTTTCGCAATTATTGCTATTTTGCAACTAGGGTGACTATTTTTTAAATTTTGAACCAATTCTATATTGTAGGAAATTTAATTACGCAACTTTTATGTCACTACAACTTTTCTCGGAAATGAATACTTTTAAAGTTATAATCAAAAAACGAAGAAAAAATTGGAATTTTTCCTTCAATTTTTGACATTTTGATTATTTAAACAATGTTCCGGACCTTTTTGAGAGGGAGGATAACTCAAATATTATTATTTGATTTATTTTCAAGCAATCTCTGCAAAAAAATTTTAGTCACCTCTCAACGTCCATCTCAAAACAGATGCGCCCTGGACTAGATTTGATGTATGTCTTTTAAAGATTAGACATATTTGGCCTAGAACATAAAAAAGAGAAAAGTCGAAGAAGCAGTCCTCATCCTACTGGACGAAGAAACGTGTGTATCAAATCCATCAGCAGATTGCATCAGAATTTGGCTACCAATATTAAAAGAAGAAGTCAACGATAAGAACGTACCAACAAAAGCAGAGTATAGAAAGTCGAACAACAAATATCAACAATCTCATATAGATCTGGATCCCGCGTATGAAAAAAAAGTTGATTAATAGCAAGCTGAAAATTTGTTAATAGCTTAAGTGTGTCTAGTCGGATAAACTTTCATATATGGGAACACTGGAACAGGGGCAGTTTTAATTGTGGAACAGGTTGAAAATTTGGAACGGTCACACCACGAAAACGGCACATTTATTTTGTCCGACAGAACAGACTTAAACTCTCCGAACAGAGATTAAGCTCTCATTCAAAAATCAGACTGCTATTTATCACCTGTCATAATTCCTGTCATTTGACATATTCTACATGTTCCACTCATTAAAACACCCATTTGGTGATAAATAGCAGTCTGATTTTTGCATGAGATTTTAATCTCTGTTCGAAGAGTTTAAGTCTGTTCTGTCGGACAAAATAAATGTGCCGTTTTCGTGGTGTGACCGTTCCAAATTTTTAACCTGTTCCACAATTAAAACTGCCCCTGTTCCAGTGTTCCCATATATCAAAGTTTGTCCGACTAGATACCCTTAAGCTATTAACAAATTTTCAGCTTGCTATTAATCAACTTTTTTTTCATACGCGGGATCCAGACCTAATATTCAATACATAACCAACACACAATACACTCTATGTACAACCATTTTAAAAAGCTTAGTTTATACAATCACAGCTATACTGATTTCAAAAACAAATTATGGCAAAATAACACAAAAAAGGCAAAAGTGGGAGAACAATTTCCCAAATGGAAGTCGAAACTTCAAAATAAACTTACCTTGAAGTAAAATTGTGGCTTATTCCCAGTAAAGATTAGACAGTTACCAGAATGTGTCAAATGTAGGTAATAGCTATTTGTATAACAAGGGAGGAAAGTGCTACTTTTCCTCCCGAGAATGAAGTTTACTGCCCGACGCGTAGCGGAGGGCAGTAATCATTCAAGGTAGGAAAAGGCACTTTACTCCCATGTTATACATATGGTTTTTCCAACTTCCTCAAATAACAAGTCATTTTTTCATTTTTACTTAATTTATTTATGTAACTAACCAACAAAATTTATTAAAACTAAAACTAACAAGTAGGTACAATCTAACTGTCAACTGTCAAATATAAGTGAAATTATTAATGTAAACATTGTTAAATCAAAATAACAATTTACTGTTTTTTACCATTCTGCGTAGGGTGTTTTATAAATAAACGTTAAAGTGTATAGTTACTTACGTAATAGAAAATAGATATTGTACAGGGCGTCAATAAGTTATATTTGATAAATGAAATACCATGACGTCACTTTTACTTTTCCTCCCTAGGGAGGAAAAGAACAACTTTGCTCCCTACAATCAGGTCCGGAAAAGTATACTTTCGGTAGAGGTAGGTGGAAATAGCTATTTGTATAACAAGGGAGGAAAGTGCTTCTTTTCCTCCCGAGAATGAAGTTTACTGCCCGACGCGTAGCGGAGGGCAGTAATCATTCAAGGGAGGAAAAGGCACTTTACTCCCATGTTATACATATGGTTTTTCCACCTTCCTCAAATAACAAGTCATTTTATCATTTTTACTTAATTTATTTATGTAACTAACCAACAAAATTTATTAGAACTAAAACTAGCAAGTAGGTACAATATAACTGTCAACTGTCAAATATAAGTCAAATTATTAATGTAAACATTGTTAAATCAGAATAACAATTTAGTGTTTTTTACCATTCTACAAAATACAGAGTGTTTTTAAATAAACGTTAAAATGTATAGATACTTACGTAATAGAAAATAGATATTGTACAGGGCGTCAATAAGTTATATTACATGAATGAAATACCATGACGTCACTTTTACTTTTCCTCCCTAGGGAGGAAAAATATTTTCCTCCCTAGGGAGGAAAAGTACAACTTTGCTCCCTACAATCAGGTCCGGAAAAGTATACTTTCGGTAGAGGTAGGTGGAAAATACTTTTTCCACCTACCTCTATCGAAAGTATACTTTTCCTGACCTGATTGTAGGGACCAAAGTCGTACTTTTCCTCCCTAGGGAGGGAACGTACTTTTCCTCCCTAGGGACGAAATGTAAAGGTGTCGTCATGGTATGTCATTGATGAAATTACTTATTGACGCCCTATACAATATTCTATTATCTATTACGAAAGTATCTATACATTTTAACGTTTATTTATAGAGCACCCTATATTTTGCAGAATGGTAAAAACAGTAAAGTGTTATTTTGATTTAACAATGTTTATATTAATAATTGGACTTATATTTGACAGTTGACAGTTATACTGTACCTACTTGTTAGTTTTAGTGCTTTAATAAATTTTGTCAGTTAGTTACATAAATAAACTATTTAGTAATGAAAAAATTACTTGATATTTGAGGAAGGTGGAAAAATCATATGTATAACATGGGAGTAAAGTGCATTTTCCTCCCTCGAATGATTACTGCCACCCGCTAAGCGTCGGGCCGTAAACTTCATTCTCGGGAGGAAAAGTAGCACTTTCCTCCCTTGTTATACAAATAGCTATATTTGGGCGATATATTGAGAGGACATAAATATAATCTTCGCAGCTTATCCTTACGGGAAACTCGGTCCAAGAGTTGTAGAGAGAAAAAATCACTGCTTCATAGCTTTATAACAAAAAAGCCTTCTTCATTTAGGTATCCTTTTTTCGTAATCTTGGTTGTCCCTTGATGCCACCCTTCTCTTGAATTAGGATATTTTGCCAGTTTTTAGTGTATATCAGTTGTTACTCACTTCTAGGTTTATAATATGGTCCCCTAAAAACATTTTATTTAATTAGCAACATTAACTTTGACTTTTAACCAGTTTGACGTAATCTTTTAATCACTTTTTGGCTCTTTTTCTCGATTATGCCCAGGCAAAAATCATTGATCGTCCGCATAATGGAAAGTATGTACATTGAATATCTGTCTATGGAAATTTCCAGTATATTTTCTTCAAACCATTGATCTAGTTGTGTCGTTGTCTTTAATGGAATAGCCATTATTGGCAATAGTATTATTAGTTTGTCCCTCTACTCAAAATCATCACCTAGTCTGACCCTTAGTAATAATTCCTACTTCTACCTTTAATCCCCAACCTCCAGAAATACAGACATTTTTCTATTATGCAAAACAAAATCCGTCTAAACTGTTATCTCTCGTCGCAGAAGATAGACGATTCTTAAAGCCCGATCAAAGAACGATCTGACCCAAAAAAAATAAAGGAAGGATGAAAATTTAGGAACAGGTAGTTGCAATTGTTTATTATTATATAAGAAAAAGTTTACAATTCTACATCCCCTCCATTTTACAAAAATGGAGGGGAATATCCCCTTCTCGAGGGTGAAAAATATACATTCAAAATAAGTCCGGAATTCGATAAAATTACTAATTCTAAGCCACTTTTGTTCTATAGGAATTTTCACCAAGTCAATACTTTTCGAGTTATTTGCGAGTGAAACTTGTTTATTTTTAATAAAGAGAAACATGTTTTTGGACGGCTTTTCGCAAATAACTCAAAAAGTAAGTATTCTATCGAAAAAAATATTATTAGTAAAAATATATGTAGCTTATAAAATAGTGAAAAAAATGCTGTATGCATGAAGTTTGTAGATTCAGTACAAGCAGAGTTGTAGCTAACGAAAACTAAGTTGTTCTTCGTCAAATTTAAAATCGACTATTTGAACGTGAAATAACCAAAAAACGAATCACATTTCGGGTAAAACTCATTACAACGTTTTTAAAGTGATTAAAAAAATGTTTATTGTTGTTTTTTAAAATAAACTTCTAAAATTAAAAGTGAGTTACGCTGAAAATATTGTTGGTCCCTTATATTTTTTGGTAGAAAGAATTGCGAAAATCACCCCCTAATTGGCATCCAAATAAAATTAATCGTTACCGCTTCACAGGTTACTTTACTTATGTATTGTTTATATGATATATAAGTTTCATTGGTTCAAAGTGCTCATTTTTGAAAAAATGTGGTTTTAAAATAAATTTTTTTTTATTTTGAAAAAATTCAAAGTTTTTTTCAAAATAACTTAAAAATTATTAGTAATACCAAAAATGTCAAAGAGTAATAAAATTTACGTTTTACTTTTCTGAATATTTTGGATTTCTTGTTTTCCTGTTAGACAAAAATTGGTTATGTTATGGCTGTTCAAAATTTGCATACACTCGTGATTAGTGACTCGTCCAAGCCATTTTAACTACAGCCTTTTCACAAATAAGCACTTTGATATAAAGAATACATAAGCAAGTAACTTGTGAAGCGATAATGATTAATTTTATTTAGGATGCTAATTAGGGGGTGATTTTCGCGATTTTTTTACCAAAAAAATAAGAAAGGCCAACAATATTTTGAGCGTAACTCACTTACTTTTAATGTTAGAAGTTTTTTGTTAAACAAAGATAAACCTTTTTTTAAACACTTTAAAAGAGTAGCTACAACTCTGCTTATACTGGGTCTACAGACTTCATGCATACACCATTTTTTTCATTTTTTTAAAAGCTATATTTTTGCTAAAAACATTTTTTTCGACAAAATACTTACTTTTTGAGTTATTTGCGAAAAACCGCCCAAAAACATGTTTTTCTTCGTAAAAAATGAACATATTATTCACTCGTGAAAAAACTGAAAAAACTATATAAAACAAAAGTTGCGTAGAATTAGTCATTTTATCGAATTCCGGACTTATTTTGAATGTATATTTTTCACCCCCGAGAAGGAAGTATATCCTTCTATCTTTGTAAAATGGAGGGGATGTAGAATTGTAAACTTTTTCTTATATAATAATAGACAATTTCAACTACCTATTCCCAAATTTTCATCCTTCCTTTATTTTTTTGAGGTTTTCGTAAAGTTTTGTGTTCTTTGATGGGGCTATTAGTGATACTACTACTTAGTTAAAAAGAAAAAGTACGGTGTATACGTATCTGCGAATCCGTTATACAGACAAATCGAACCGATATGAGAAATACCGTGTTTATAACAGTAATATTTGTAAAAGTTTTATGGGGTGAAGTCGAGTTCGCTCCGCTTCGTTCAGGTATATTTTAGAAAGGTACGAATTGGCTCCCGCATGAATGCGGGTAGGCTCTCATATAATCGCGGAAACATTAGACATTGTTGCCAAATCGTGTAATATTTATACTGCTTAGGAAATTTACATAGTGATATAGACTTTTTATAGGAAAATTATACTTTTAGACAAATACTTTTAGAGTTTATTTTAGTTCAACATTCGCATATGTGGCAATTTTAACACAAATTATCGGTGTCGGCCGGTATGCGCTCGACCGTTTTGCGCTCTTACCTGAAATTGGCCGGTTTGCGCTCTACACTCTAATACCCGAAAGTTAAGTTAGGACCGAAGGGTTAGGTCTTCCTCCTTTCCCATAGATATTTCTAGGAAGGTACCTGTTTCTAACAAAAAGAGAAAATTTGAAAGAAGTGACAAAGCTGGGTGATATTTTCGACATGTTTAGGTAAAATAAATTTTGTCTATGGGAGCCAATTCGGACTCTACCTTTTTTAGTTCAGGTAAAATTCTTACCATTGGGAGCGAACTCGACTCCGTCCGTTTTATGAACTTAATGCATATATTGTCTGTATTACATTAAATTACCTATCCTAATTGCTTTAAACCAAACTTATTGACACAGTCCTAACAACTCTGAAATTATTTTAATGATGTTAGGTCTGGATCCCGCGTATGAAAAAAAATTGATTAATAGCAAGCTGAAAATTTGTTAATAGCTTGAGGGTGTCTAGTCGGACAACCTTTGATATATGGGAACACTGGAACAGGGGCAGTTTTAATTGTGGAACAGGTTAAAAATTTGGAACGGTTAGACCACGAAAACGGCACATGTATTTTGTCCGACAGAACAGACTTAAACTCTCCGAACAGAGATTAAACTCTCATGTAAAAGTAAGACTGCTATTTATCACCAAATGGGCGTTTTAATGAGTGGAACATGTAGAATATGTCAAATGACAGGAATTATGACAGGTGATAAATAGCAGTCTGATTTTTGCATGAGAGTTTAATCTCTGTTCGGAGAGTTTAAATCTGTTCTGTCGGACAAAATAAATGTGACGTTTTCGTGGTCTGAACGTTCCAAATTTTTAACCTGTTCACTAGCTTAACCTGTTCACAGTAGACACCCTTAAGCTATTAACAAATTTTCAGCTTGCTATTAATCAACTTTTTTTCATATGCGGGATCCAGACCTATGTCCAGCTTTCTGCCTGGTTCTATTCTCAAGTCTACAAAAATGAAACTATTTTCTAAACTTCTTATTCATTAAATTTTTCCAGTTGATTAAAATCTCTCGAAAAGTTATTAATTCATAACTGAAACTAGTTTTGCTAATTTTTTTGTCGCATAGAACTTAATTCATCGTCAAGTATACTCCTTGTGTCTTATGAAGTAATAAACGTAAAGTTCAATCTCGAGATTATTCCGCTCTCCACTTTATACCAAAACTGCATATGTCGCCATAACTTCAGAAGCTTTTCCAGCGTTTGCCTTCTAACAAGATTGCTGATAACTCTTATGTATATAAGTGACAACGAAAATTTAACGGGATCGTAACACAGGAATAATTTCAATAGGGCACATATAGGGTTTATGGGAGTATTCCGGCGATTTTATAATCTTGGTACGATAATCTTTTGATGGAAATGGTAGAGTAATAGTGAAACTAAAAAGGTGTTTAGTATTTGAAAAATACATTAAAATCCATTATAAAAGGTATATTTAATTTAAAAAATCCCTCTCCGGCTACATCACAAAATGTTTTCGAAATAAAAATTTCATCAGTGTTGCGAATGGGTGTAGATGCTTGAGCTACCAAAATATACTGGGTTGGGCTAAAGAATGGAACCAAGCAAATATCTTTGAAACGAAAAGAACAATCTTTTTGAAACTTTGCATGCAAGTACAGTGATGCAAAACGCATCTGTTGCTATACTTTTTGTTACTAGTTCACTTCCGGTTTCACCGGAAATACCCTTAACTTATTTACTTTAAATGGGACACCCTGTATATTTTTGCAGATTTTAAAAGAACTTTTTATTTGTAATTCATAAATACCAAGTTTGGAAGAAAAAAATAGTTAAAAAGTGTCTGTAGATAATTTTTTGTATTAAAAATAAACGAGTACTACCATCCATACTATAGACTAAAACTATTGTTGTATTTATTTGAATTTAGCATAGTAGGTAACTGTTACTGAACTAATTGACAGAAATAAGTTTTATTCAAAATGGTTCATTTAAGTGAAAGAGATCGGATTGAAATATTAATGATAATCGGTCATGGTGATCGTGTTAGACGAGGTGTGTAATATTTTTAATGAATTGCATCCTGAAAGAAATCCTATATCACGTTCAACGGTTACTAAAACATTGAAACTTTTTAATGCAGCTGGGATAGTCAAAAATTTGCCAAAAACTGGAAGACCACGGACTGCAACGAACGAAGTTATTAAACAAAATATTGCAATTGATTTAGAGGAATCACTTCAAACTTCCACAACAAATTTGGCACTAAACCATGGAATAAGTCAACCTTCTGTAAGAAGAATATTGAAAATGGAAAAATATCATCCGTATAAGATACAATTTAAGAATTGTCAGATGATGATTTTGACCGACGGCTAGAGTTTTGCGAACGAATGATGGACATTTGTAACAATGACGAACATTTTGCAAGTAATGTAGTGTTTTCCGATGAGGCAACTTTTTGCTTAAATGGAACCGTTAACCGCCATAACTGTAGGTATTGGTCGAATGAGAATCCTCGTTGGATTATTGAAGCACATACCCAACATCCACAAAAGTTAAATGTTTAGATGGGAATTGTTGAAAATAGACTAATAGGCCCTTTTTTCATAGACGGAAATTTGAATGGTGACAAGTATTTAAATTTACTAAATAACCAAATTTCAACAGAATGGCTAGTTACCACAAAATTTTTGGTTTCAACAAGATGGAGCGCCTCCCCACTAATACGTGGAGAAATTCTGGAAAGAGTGACTCAAGAATTTATTTATAGGCTTGCACGTTGTCAAGAGGTGAATGGCGGGCATTTTCAACATTTGAAATGATTTTTTTTTTATTTTTATTATCATTGGTCTAACGTAAATAAATTAACCTATTTTTTAACTCTAAAGAGATTTATTTCTTGTTTTAATAGTTTTTTCTTCCAAACTTGGTATTTATGAATTACAAATAAAAAGTTCTATTAAAATCTGCAAAAATATACAGGGTGTCCCATTTAAAGTACCGTAAAACGGGTTTACTTTGCACTGAGCAGGGTAACTTTGCACCGAACGTGTAAAAGTATATTTTGTGTAAATCTACGCTCAATTTTCTTTAGATATTTGTACTACCTTTAGAACACATAGGCAACATCGCAATACATCAGTAAGACGCGCGCGATTGTCCCTGTGGTCGTCAGTTATTCATCAGCAACGATTCAAATATTAACCTTAAAAATTTATTATTTTCTGGCTTTGCAAAATCATACAGTACAGACAGTCACAGCGGTCAAAAATTGGTAAGTACACATCTAATGATATATACCATAACCGATTGCGATTTTTAGTTGTTAAAATAACGGTTGTAAACCAGGATAGCACTAACAAAAAAAACATTGTTGACATGTGCACTTAGACGTGAAATTGGGTATACTTTGCACCGCCAACTTGCAAGTGGTGCAAAGTATCCCCAGGACTAAAAGTTAAATATAAAAATTGTTTCAGGAAATGCCCAGACATTATAAAAGGAAACTGGGATCTCGCAAATATGCAGACTACACAGAAGAAGATCTGAAGGCATGTTTGTCAGCCATAAAAGATGGCATGAGCACAAGAGTTGCAGCTGAAACCTTTAAAATCCCAAGGAGGAATATTTTATAAATTAAAAGGAGTACACGCTGGAAAACCAGGATACCCAACAATATTCTCGTACGAAGAGGAAAGGTGCTTCGTACAATGTATTATGAGCCTTAGTGATGCTGGTTTTCCTGTTACTGGGATGGAATTGCGGCAAATAATAAAGAGCTATTTAAATCGTCAAGGAAAAAATATTACTCGCTTTAAGGATAATACTCCAGGTATCGATTGGGTCAAATCATTTTTAAGTCGTCATAAGGACCTTACTGCAAGGATAGCCTCAAACATTAAAAGAAGCAGAGCAGCGCTCAATGCAGACCAAATGACTGAATACATTGAAAATTTAAGACAAACCATAACTGGTGTGGAGCCACATGCTATTTTTAATTATGGTGAGACTAACTTAACAGATGATCCCGGAAAAAAAAGGTATTAACTAAACGTGGGGTTAAATATCCTGAACGAATTTGTAACTCTTCAAAAAGTAGCATTTCTCTTATGATGTGTGGAAATGCAGCTGGTGAGCTACTATCTCCTTATGTGGTGTACAAATCCAAGCATTTGTGGGACACCTGGACTGAAAATGGCCCCCCTGGTACACGTTATGCAAATACTGCCTCTGGTTGGTTCGAATCACAGACATTTGCAAATTGGTTTAACACTATTCTATTGCCCAGGCTTAAAAAAATTCAGGGAAAGAAGGTCGTTTTAGGAGACAATTTGTCTTCTCATATTAATGTTGAAGTCCTGGATTTGTGTCGAAAACACGACATTCATTTTATATGTTTGCCTCCGAATAGCACCCCCGTTACACAACCGTTAGATGTTGCATTCTTTGCTCCAATGAAAAAGGCCTAGAGGGAAATTTTATCTCAATATAAGGAAACTCATGTAGGCAGTAGATCAAATGTACTTGAGAAACAGCATTTTCCAACGCTTTTACGGTCATTAATCGAAAAAATACAAAAAAATGGCGATCAGATATTAAAGTCCGGATTTAAGAAATGTGGTATCGTTCCTTGTGATGTACACCGCTCTTGGAGCGGTTAAAAACAACTAAGCGATCTAATGTGATAACTGATAGTGATTCAACAAATAATAAATCAAGTTCTTCGGATATCGAAAACACTTTCATTCAGTATTTAGAAGATAAAAGAAAGGAAGCCACAAAGTTTAAGACACGTGGGAAGAAAAAGAAAATAACTGTTCCGGCAGGACAAAGTATTGCCCATTCTGAAATTACTTTAAAAGATCTAACTGAAGCATCTACTTCCACACCTCATAAAGCTGTTGAACCAGAAATCGTAGATGATTCAGAGGAGGACAATATTTTGGACGACCACTTTCCACTAGGCAGGGATTCATCAGACGATGAAATAAATGAGGTGCAAGAGATGGAAGAAGAAAGCGAATTTAATGAAAAACTCCCCTCTGGTTCTCTTGGAAGGAATATTGCTGAAAAAGTTAAAAACTCTGAATTAGATGTTGTTAAAAAAATATTGGTGAGTACGTTTTTATTTTTCTATGAAGATCATGTTTACCCCGGCGTAATAACAGCAATAGAAAATGATGGAGCGATGATCAATGCCATGGCAAAATCGTTAAAGTCTTGGAAATGGCCAGAAAGGCGCGACGAAATATGGTATTCGTGGGACAATGTGATTGGTGCCAATTGTGGTGGGATTAGTTTCAAACTTTGTATTTTCACTATTGTCGTTATAATAAAGGTTATTCATTTAAAATGTAGCAATATTTTTTCCTTTTATGTTTCTTTTATAAATGTAGGTAGGTTTAAATTCAAAAAATTGGCCAATAAACATTTTTTTGCATTTGATTGGTGCAAAGTTTAAAACCCTGTAGGATTACTATGCACCAACAAGCATCTTGTAGCCAAATATTATTAAAATATCGAATGGTGCAAAGTATGACTCTTCTAGGGTATACTTTGCACCACTAATAAAACTAGGTTTTTCTTTTAATTATGCAATATACCTAAAAAATAGCTAAAATAAAAGCTATATTACGACCTCTTCAATAGATGTATATAATAAAAAGTTCAGATCTTCTTTCAAGTAACTTTATATCCACTCTAAGAACAAAAAATTATAATAAATGGTGCAAAGTAACCCCGCTTTACGGTAAATAAGTTAAGGGTATTTCCGGTGAAACCGGAAGTGAACTAGTAACAAAAAGTATAGCAACAGATGCGTTTTGCGTCACTGTACTTGCATGCAAAGTTTCAAAAATATTGTTCTTTTCGTTTCAAAGATATTTGCTTGGTTCCATTCTTTAGCCCAACTCTGTATATACCGGGTGGTGAATACCATAGGAAAATCAATGTAAAATTCCAAATTGTTGAATTCCTGCTTCCCTAATTATTTTACATCAAAAGACATTAGAAACTATTTGTAGAGGATTGAAATCTGTATTGAAAACAAGTGTTAAAATTGTTCTACGAATTAAACATATTCCAAAATTTTGTAAAAATGGAATACATTTTTCAGTTTGTCTGCCCAAAATTAGGCCACACACAGTGCAATAATGTGTCACAATGAAGTTGTTATTTTCACATTTTTGAACTGTCAACATTTTTATTTTATCATTTATTGTTTAAAAACAATACAGTTGATTACCCTCAGTTGCGGAGAAAGTATTAATAATAAAGATTTTTTATTCAGTCACTGGTGTGAGCACTCTCAGTTAAATAGTAACGTGTGGCCTAACTTTTACACACATACCTACTGTGGCAAATGTATTATATTTTTCAAAATTTTGGAATGCGTTTAAATCGTAGAACAATTTTAACTGTTGATTTTAATACAGATTTCAATCCTCTACAAATATTCTCTCATGACTTTTGATGTAAAATAATTAGGGACGCAGGAATTCAACAATTTAGAATTTTACAATAAGTTTCCTATGGCCCGTTTTATGATTCACCACCCGGTATACATGCTCAAGCATGTACACTTAGGGGTGGAATTAGGCAGGACACGCCACCAGATTATTAAACAACCCATGGACGAATCGTATTGTCGAGTGGAGGCCAAGACCAGAAACACTACGGAGCAGAGGACTAATGAGCTTCTCTATAAGGTAGTCCTATAACTGTTACACGTCATTTTCAAACAATCTTATATACGTCACCATTTGCGTTGAGTCTTCTATCCCGTCATGCTTATTTGTCTATCTTGAGGCGCTCATCATCTGCATTATTTTCTCGAATTCGGTTTCATTTACATTATTTTTGTATTCATTCTTCTTTTTTCATTACCCTCTGACTGTATACTCCTAAACGTAAGCCTCCCCTGGGCCCTTTCATTTTAATTTCTCTTTTGCTACCTCTTACCATTTTCTTCTATCCTTTTCTTTTACTCCTCCACCCATCTTTTTGGGGGTCGGCCGTCACTTATTTTATGTAATCCAAATAAAGACTGTACGATGCGTTAGTCTATTTAAAAAAAAAATAAAATCCTTTAATCCCGTAAAAGGACAACGCCGTAGTATAAAACTCAATAGAGTCTACGGCTTGGTCTGGAATAAACTAGCGTGTGATCGGCCTATGGAGGAGCGGTACGGCAAGGTATAAGGGCTTGCGGCTTGGTGATACTCCTCCATAGATCCCTACCGAAGGGCGTTGACGCCTAAGAACGAAGTACATATATATTTAATCCTTTTATATCCTTTTTTAATTTGTTTTAATTAATTTTTTGTGATTAATGTCAGGCAGCCGATACAGCCTTAAAGTCGGAAGCGCTAACATTGCACTACCAAGGTATATGATAAGGGGCTAAAGACCCAATTGAATTTTAAGCTAAAACATACATATTATAGCCTCTAGCATTCTTATTTAAACAAACATTTCATATCTAAAGAACTTGATATAATTTAATCTGTGGCGTCGTGTGAACAGTCAACATGTTCACACAATGCCACGGATTAAATTTTATCAAGTTCTTTAGATACAGACCAAGACTTGAAACATATTGAATATAAACTAGGAAACTATTAGTAACTAGGAAATACGAAAATATCAGGAAATCAATAGAAAGAAAATACCACTATTAGTAAGTCAGTAACCTATCGAGGATGGATCATTTATATTTTTAAATAAATGATGAAAATCAGAGTTTGATGTTAATATTGAGAGTAAACTAAATTTAATGCCAAATACTTACCATGTCGAGATAGTATCACGAGATTTTTTGCTTGGTTTTTCCTCATCATTTACTATGAGATCACTAAGGGCCAATTTCTCATATCGAGTTCAACTCGAGTTTAACCTGAACTTTTAGTAAACGTCAGTTTAAAGTCAAAATCGTCTTTCTCAATTCCCGTTCAACCGATGGCAGTTTAAACTTGAACGATGCTTGAACGGTGGAATTCGGCCGTTCAAAGATTTCAGAACTCAGTTCAGATGATTTCATGGACTACGCATGCGTTGTATTAACACGAAACGCTGTCATAATATAAATATATCCTATTTTGTTATATTAAGCCTAATGATAAACGATAACATTATTTGTGTTTTTATAATATTTATTTATAATTATTAAAATGACTATTTGACTATAAATACTTAAATTTAACTTTATTCAAAAACAGCATAAAAAAGGTAGTTTAAAATGGCGACAGTTTTTTGCCTTTTGCCATCTATTGGCATTTCTCGAAAGCTGTAGAACGAGCACTGACATGAACGCGCAATGAGAAATGCATTTCAAACAGAACCGGAGATCACCCGTGAACCCGGTTCAACTGAACCATAGATTAACGCAGGTATGAGAAATCGACCCTAAAGACCGCTTTACAGCTTGCAAGAAAACTTGCTGCAACTTCTTGCATGCAAGACTTTCATGCAAGTCTATTGCATGGTCTTTTACAGCTTGCAACTCGGCTTGCATGCAGTTTGAAAGTTTTAACCTTAACCTTACTTATAAACTTTTGTTTTTTTTTTAATTACTTTATTGCTGTTTATTTAACTTGGTAAATTTCGAAATGCCAAGACTATCAGAAATAACCAAATATAAAAGGAAAAAGGCGGTAGCAGCAACTTGTAAGTATTATTATTGCTGCAGCCAGCCTTTTAGTCACTAATTTAGAACGCCGAGATCGGAGATGGTGAGTAAGATCTTAGTTGAACAAGAAGAGGGGTAATAATGTATCTCCAACAGAAGAATTTATCCAAGTAGATGATGAAAATGACTCTAATTTTCTAGGAATGAATGTACATTTTAATAAACTCTTGGGAAAAATTGAACAATTACAAAGAAATCTATATTTTGAAATACTATTTTTGCGAAACACAAATTAATTATTATCCTAAGGTACTTAGCTAGAGGAGAGAGGGTTTCCGTAGCTTAATATACAATTTACAATAATTATAGAATCTTAGAAAGTGCCATTTCATTATTCATTCATTTCCATCGTTGATATATTTCACAAACAGAAAACAGCTGATCGGCATGTATTCGGAAGCTAGGACAAATAATCCCCGGACAAATAATCCCGGGCAAAAAATCCCCACAAATTATCCCTGGACAAAAAATCCCCGGACAAAAAATCCCCGGACAAATAATCCCTGGACAAAAAATCCCCACAAAAAATCCCGGACAAATAATCCCCACAAATTTTTTTGGACAAATTATCCCCACAAAAAATCCCGGACAAAAAATTTCCAAGAAATATTTGCTATCGAATAGTTCTCTAAAAGTTTTCCTGAAATTTTAACAATTTTCGAATTCCAATTCCATGCTGAACTTTATTTGTGTTATATTTTTGTTAACTTTATTTGTTTATACATGACAAAAAGTGTGAATTTTTTCAAAAATCGTGGAAAATATGAGGAGGCTAAGGGCCCGTTTTCATGACAGGCGCTTAACGCGCATTTTGATAACGCGCGATTACAACTACATACATTTTACTTGAGACCGTTCAAATGCCAACGCGCGTCTTAATGACCTAAAACGCGCGTTAGCATGTGAACGGTCTTTAGTAAAATGTATGTAGTAACGGGGCCTTAGCTCATTCCCCATATCTTCCACGATTTTTGAAAAAAACTCACACTTTTGTCATGTAAAATTTGAAGTTTTCAGCATGGAACTGGAATTCGAAATTTGTAAAAATTTCGGGAAAACTTTTAGATAACTATTAGGCAGCAAATATTTCTTGGGAATTTTTTGTCCGGGATTTTTTGTGGGGATATTTTGTCCGAAAAAATTTGTGGGAATTATTTGTCCGGGATTTTTTGTGGGGATATTTTGTCCGGGGATTATTTGTCCGGGGATTTTTTTCCGGGGATTTTTTGTCCAGGGATAATTTGTGGGGATTTTTTCTCCGGGATTATTTGTCCGCTGGTCCACTATTCGCTGATGGTTTCAAACCGTTTGAAACTGATGATAGAACAAACCTATTATCTTTAAAGAAATTGTAATGTCCCTGCTACAGAATATGTACTTTTTTCAGAGTGCTGAAAGCATTTTTTGACTGTCCTATTCTTGCTTTAATTTCTTCTGTGTATTCATTATTTTCATTAATTATTGTACCCAGATATAACGTTGTTAATGTTCTCCATGTATTGTAGTGCTTTTTTGGCGCTGTCGGGCTTTTGTTATTACCATAAATTGTGTCTTTTTGTGTTTATTTGCAGTTTTGTTTTCTTCAGTGACTTCTTTGGTTGACAGAGTTAACCAGTCTCTGTTAACCATTTGTTGTAAATCTTCAAGACATTCCGCTAATAAAACAGCTTCGTCGGCAAACCGTACATTATTGATTTATAGACCACTTACTTTTAGTTTAGTTAGTTCTTCTAGTGCTTCCTCTGAATACAAATTAAACAAGTTAGGAGACAGGATGAAGCTAGGACAAATAATCCCCGGACAAATAATCCCGGGCAAAAAATCCCCACAAATTATCCCTGGACAAAAAATCCCCGGACAAAAAATCCCCGGACAAATAATCCCTGGACAAAAAATCCCCACAAAAAATCCCGGACAAATAATCCCCACAAATTTTTTTGGACAAATTATCCCCACAAAAAATCCCGGACAAAAAATTTCCAAGAAATATTTGCTATCGAATAGTTCTCTAAAAGTTTTCCTGAAATTTTAACAATTTTCGAATTCCAATTCCATGCTGAACTTTATTTGTGTTATATTTTTGTTAACTTTATTTGTTTATACATGACAAAAAGTGTGAATTTTTTCAAAAATCGTGGAAAATATGAGGAGGCTAAGGGCCCGTTTTCATGACAGGCGCTTAACGCGCATTTTGATAACGCGCGATTACAACTACATACATTTTACTTGAGACCGTTCAAATTCCAACGCGCGTCTTAATGACCTAAAACGCGCGTTAGCATGTGAACGGTCTTTAGTAAAATGTATGTAGTAACGGGGCCTTAGCTCATTCCCCATATCTTCCACGATTTTTGAAAAAACTCACACTTTTGTCATGTAAAATTTGAAGTTTTCAGCAAGGAACTGGAATTCGAAATTTGTAAAAATGTCGGGAAAACTTTTAGATAACTATTAGGCAGCAAATATTTCTTGGGAATTTTTTGTCCGGGATTTTTTGTGGGGATATTTTGTCCAAAAAAATTTGTGGGAATTATTTGTCCGGGATTTTTTGTGGGGATATTTTGTCCGGGGATTATTTGTCCGGGGATTTTTTTCCGGGGATTTTTTGTCCAGGGATAATTTGTGGGGATTTTTTTTCCGGGATTATTTGTCCGGGGATTATTTGTCCGGACCCCTGTATTCGTGAATCCGTGTCGTCAATGACATTTGATATTGTGGAAAAATCAAATTCCCCTAGACTTGCATGAAAACTTGCAGAAAAAATGGCACCAAACCGATTATCGCGCAATTGCAAGAAGTTGCATGCAATAATCAACTGACGACATACTGCGCATGCCTTTAGGCAACTTTCTTGCGTCTTGCAGGTAGAATTGCAAGCTGTAAAATCATCACCTAGTCTGACCCTTAGTAATAATTCCTACTTCTACCTTTAATCCCCAACCTCCAGAAATACAGACATTTTTCTATTATGCAAAACAAAATCCGTCTAAACTGTTATCTCTCGTCGCAGAAGATAGACGATTCTTAAAGCCCGATCAAAGAACGATCTGACCCAAAAAAAATAAAGGAAGGATGAAAATTTAGGAACAGGTAGTTGCAATTGTTTATTATTATATAAGAAAAAGTTTACAATTCTACATCCCCTCCATTTTACAAAAATGGAGGGGAATATCCCCTTCTCGAGGGTGAAAAATATACATTCAAAATAAGTCCGGAATTCGATAAAATTACTAATTCTAAGCCACTTTTGTTCTATAGGAATTTTCACCAAGTCAATACTTTTCGAGTTATTTGCGAGTGAAACTTGTTTATTTTTAATAAAGAGAAACATGTTTTTGGACGGCTTTTCGCAAATAACTCAAAAAGTAAGTATTCTATCGAAAAAAATATTATTAGTAAAAATATATGTAGCTTATAAAATAGTGAAAAAAATGCTGTATGCATGAAGTTTGTAGATTCAGTACAAGCAGAGTTGTAGCTAACGAAAACTAAGTTGTTCTTCGTCAAATTTAAAATCGACTATTTGAACGTGAAATAACCAAAAAACGAATCACATTTCGGGTAAAACTCATTACAACGTTTTTAAAGTGATTAAAAAAATGTTTATTGTTGTTTTTTAAAATAAACTTCTAAAATTAAAAGTGAGTTACGCTGAAAATATTGTTGGTCCCTTATATTTTTTGGTAGAAAGAATTGCGAAAATCACCCCCTAATTGGCATCCAAATAAAATTAATCGTTACCGCTTCACAGGTTACTTTACTTATGTATTGTTTATATGATATATAAGTTTCATTGGTTCAAAGTGCTCATTTTTGAAAAAATGTGGTTTTAAAATAAATTTTTTTTTATTTTGAAAAAATTCAAAGTTTTTTTCAAAATAACTTAAAAATTATTAGTAATACCAAAAATGTCAAAGAGTAATAAAATTTACGTTTTACTTTTCTGAATATTTTGGATTTCTTGTTTTCCTGTTAGACAAAAATTGGTTATGTTATGGCTGTTCAAAATTTGCATACACTCGTGATTAGTGACTCGTCCAAGCCATTTTAACTACAGCCTTTTCACAAATAAGCACTTTGATATAAAGAATACATAAGCAAGTAACTTGTGAAGCGATAATGATTAATTTTATTTAGGATGCTAATTAGGGGGTGATTTTCGCGATTTTTTTACCAAAAAAATAAGAAAGGCCAACAATATTTTGAGCGTAACTCACTTACTTTTAATGTTAGAAGTTTTTTGTTAAACAAAGATAAACCTTTTTTTAAACACTTTAAAAGAGTAGCTACAACTCTGCTTATACTGGGTCTACAGACTTCATGCATACACCATTTTTTTCATTTTTTTAAAAGCTATATTTTTGCTAAAAACATTTTTTTCGACAAAATACTTACTTTTTGAGTTATTTGCGAAAAACCGCCCAAAAACATGTTTTTCTTCGTAAAAAATGAACATATTATTCACTCGTGAAAAAACTGAAAAAACTATATAAAACAAAAGTTGCGTAGAATTAGTCATTTTATCGAATTCCGGACTTATTTTGAATGTATATTTTTCACCCCCGAGAAGGAAGTATATCCTTCTATCTTTGTAAAATGGAGGGGATGTAGAATTGTAAACTTTTTCTTATATAATAATAGACAATTTCAACTACCTATTCCCAAATTTTCATCCTTCCTTTATTTTTTTGAGGTTTTCGTAAAGTTTTGTGTTCTTTGATGGGGCTATTAGTGATACTACTACTTAGTTAAAAAGAAAAAGTACGGTGTATACGTATCTGCGAATCCGTTATACAGACAAATCGAACCGATATGAGAAATACCGTGTTTATAACAGTAATATTTGTAAAAGTTTTATGGGGTGAAGTCGAGTTCGCTCCGCTTCGTTCAGGTATATTTTAGAAAGGTACGAATTGGCTCCCGCATGAATGCGGGTAGGCTCTCATATAATCGCGGAAACATTAGACATTGTTGCCAAATCGTGTAATATTTATACTGCTTAGGAAATTTACATAGTGATATAGACTTTTTATAGGAAAATTATACTTTTAGACAAATACTTTTAGAGTTTATTTTAGTTCAACATTCGCATATGTGGCAATTTTAACACAAATTATCGGTGTCGGCCGGTATGCGCTCGACCGTTTTGCGCTCTTACCTGAAATTGGCCGGTTTGCGCTCTACACTCTAATACCCGAAAGTTAAGTTAGGACCGAAGGGTTAGGTCTTCCTCCTTTCCCATAGATATTTCTAGGAAGGTACCTGTTTCTAACAAAAAGAGAAAATTTGAAAGAAGTGACAAAGCTGGGTGATATTTTCGACATGTTTAGGTAAAATAAATTTTGTCTATGGGAGCCAATTCGGACTCTACCTTTTTTAGTTCAGGTAAAATTCTTACCATTGGGAGCGAACTCGACTCCGTCCGTTTTATGAACTTAATGCATATATTGTCTGTATTACATTAAATTACCTATCCTAATTGCTTTAAACCAAACTTATTGACACAGTCCTAACAACTCTGAAATTATTTTAATGATGTTAGGTCTGGATCCCGCGTATGAAAAAAAATTGATTAATAGCAAGCTGAAAATTTGTTAATAGCTTGAGGGTGTCTAGTCGGACAACCTTTGATATATGGGAACACTGGAACAGGGGCAGTTTTAATTGTGGAACAGGTTAAAAATTTGGAACGGTTAGACCACGAAAACGGCACATGTATTTTGTCCGACAGAACAGACTTAAACTCTCCGAACAGAGATTAAACTCTCATGTAAAAGTAAGACTGCTATTTATCACCAAATGGGCGTTTTAATGAGTGGAACATGTAGAATATGTCAAATGACAGGAATTATGACAGGTGATAAATAGCAGTCTGATTTTTGCATGAGAGTTTAATCTCTGTTCGGAGAGTTTAAATCTGTTCTGTCGGACAAAATAAATGTGACGTTTTCGTGGTCTGAACGTTCCAAATTTTTAACCTGTTCACTAGCTTAACCTGTTCACAGTAGACACCCTTAAGCTATTAACAAATTTTCAGCTTGCTATTAATCAACTTTTTTTCATATGCGGGATCCAGACCTATGTCCAGCTTTCTGCCTGGTTCTATTCTCAAGTCTACAAAAATGAAACTATTTTCTAAACTTCTTATTCATTAAATTTTTCCAGTTGATTAAAATCTCTCGAAAAGTTATTAATTCATAACTGAAACTAGTTTTGCTAATTTTTTTGTCGCATAGAACTTAATTCATCGTCAAGTATACTCCTTGTGTCTTATGAAGTAATAAACGTAAAGTTCAATCTCGAGATTATTCCGCTCTCCACTTTATACCAAAACTGCATATGTCGCCATAACTTCAGAAGCTTTTCCAGCGTTTGCCTTCTAACAAGATTGCTGATAACTCTTATGTATATAAGTGACAACGAAAATTTAACGGGATCGTAACACAGGAATAATTTCAATAGGGCACATATAGGGTTTATGGGAGTATTCCGGCGATTTTATAATCTTGGTACGATAATCTTTTGATGGAAATGGTAGAGTAATAGTGAAACTAAAAAGGTGTTTAGTATTTGAAAAATACATTAAAATCCATTATAAAAGGTATATTTAATTTAAAAAATCCCTCTCCGGCTACATCACAAAATGTTTTCGAAATAAAAATTTCATCAGTGTTGCGAATGGGTGTAGATGCTTGAGCTACCAAAATATACTGGGTTGGGCTAAAGAATGGAACCAAGCAAATATCTTTGAAACGAAAAGAACAATCTTTTTGAAACTTTGCATGCAAGTACAGTGATGCAAAACGCATCTGTTGCTATACTTTTTGTTACTAGTTCACTTCCGGTTTCACCGGAAATACCCTTAACTTATTTACTTTAAATGGGACACCCTGTATATTTTTGCAGATTTTAAAAGAACTTTTTATTTGTAATTCATAAATACCAAGTTTGGAAGAAAAAAATAGTTAAAAAGTGTCTGTAGATAATTTTTTGTATTAAAAATAAACGAGTACTACCATCCATACTATAGACTAAAACTATTGTTGTATTTATTTGAATTTAGCATAGTAGGTAACTGTTACTGAACTAATTGACAGAAATAAGTTTTATTCAAAATGGTTCATTTAAGTGAAAGAGATCGGATTGAAATATTAATGATAATCGGTCATGGTGATCGTGTTAGACGAGGTGTGTAATATTTTTAATGAATTGCATCCTGAAAGAAATCCTATATCACGTTCAACGGTTACTAAAACATTGAAACTTTTTAATGCAGCTGGGATAGTCAAAAATTTGCCAAAAACTGGAAGACCACGGACTGCAACGAACGAAGTTATTAAACAAAATATTGCAATTGATTTAGAGGAATCACTTCAAACTTCCACAACAAATTTGGCACTAAACCATGGAATAAGTCAACCTTCTGTAAGAAGAATATTGAAAATGGAAAAATATCATCCGTATAAGATACAATTTAAGAATTGTCAGATGATGATTTTGACCGACGGCTAGAGTTTTGCGAACGAATGATGGACATTTGTAACAATGACGAACATTTTGCAAGTAATGTAGTGTTTTCCGATGAGGCAACTTTTTGCTTAAATGGAACCGTTAACCGCCATAACTGTAGGTATTGGTCGAATGAGAATCCTCGTTGGATTATTGAAGCACATACCCAACATCCACAAAAGTTAAATGTTTAGATGGGAATTGTTGAAAATAGACTAATAGGCCCTTTTTTCATAGACGGAAATTTGAATGGTGACAAGTATTTAAATTTACTAAATAACCAAATTTCAACAGAATGGCTAGTTACCACAAAATTTTTGGTTTCAACAAGATGGAGCGCCTCCCCACTAATACGTGGAGAAATTCTGGAAAGAGTGACTCAAGAATTTATTTATAGGCTTGCACGTTGTCAAGAGGTGAATGGCGGGCATTTTCAACATTTGAAATGATTTTTTTTTTATTTTTATTATCATTGGTCTAACGTAAATAAATTAACCTATTTTTTAACTCTAAAGAGATTTATTTCTTGTTTTAATAGTTTTTTCTTCCAAACTTGGTATTTATGAATTACAAATAAAAAGTTCTATTAAAATCTGCAAAAATATACAGGGTGTCCCATTTAAAGTACCGTAAAACGGGTTTACTTTGCACTGAGCAGGGTAACTTTGCACCGAACGTGTAAAAGTATATTTTGTGTAAATCTACGCTCAATTTTCTTTAGATATTTGTACTACCTTTAGAACACATAGGCAACATCGCAATACATCAGTAAGACGCGCGCGATTGTCCCTGTGGTCGTCAGTTATTCATCAGCAACGATTCAAATATTAACCTTAAAAATTTATTATTTTCTGGCTTTGCAAAATCATACAGTACAGACAGTCACAGCGGTCAAAAATTGGTAAGTACACATCTAATGATATATACCATAACCGATTGCGATTTTTAGTTGTTAAAATAACGGTTGTAAACCAGGATAGCACTAACAAAAAAAACATTGTTGACATGTGCACTTAGACGTGAAATTGGGTATACTTTGCACCGCCAACTTGCAAGTGGTGCAAAGTATCCCCAGGACTAAAAGTTAAATATAAAAATTGTTTCAGGAAATGCCCAGACATTATAAAAGGAAACTGGGATCTCGCAAATATGCAGACTACACAGAAGAAGATCTGAAGGCATGTTTGTCAGCCATAAAAGATGGCATGAGCACAAGAGTTGCAGCTGAAACCTTTAAAATCCCAAGGAGGAATATTTTATAAATTAAAAGGAGTACACGCTGGAAAACCAGGATACCCAACAATATTCTCGTACGAAGAGGAAAGGTGCTTCGTACAATGTATTATGAGCCTTAGTGATGCTGGTTTTCCTGTTACTGGGATGGAATTGCGGCAAATAATAAAGAGCTATTTAAATCGTCAAGGAAAAAATATTACTCGCTTTAAGGATAATACTCCAGGTATCGATTGGGTCAAATCATTTTTAAGTCGTCATAAGGACCTTACTGCAAGGATAGCCTCAAACATTAAAAGAAGCAGAGCAGCGCTCAATGCAGACCAAATGACTGAATACATTGAAAATTTAAGACAAACCATAACTGGTGTGGAGCCACATGCTATTTTTAATTATGGTGAGACTAACTTAACAGATGATCCCGGAAAAAAAAGGTATTAACTAAACGTGGGGTTAAATATCCTGAACGAATTTGTAACTCTTCAAAAAGTAGCATTTCTCTTATGATGTGTGGAAATGCAGCTGGTGAGCTACTATCTCCTTATGTGGTGTACAAATCCAAGCATTTGTGGGACACCTGGACTGAAAATGGCCCCCCTGGTACACGTTATGCAAATACTGCCTCTGGTTGGTTCGAATCACAGACATTTGCAAATTGGTTTAACACTATTCTATTGCCCAGGCTTAAAAAAATTCAGGGAAAGAAGGTCGTTTTAGGAGACAATTTGTCTTCTCATATTAATGTTGAAGTCCTGGATTTGTGTCGAAAACACGACATTCATTTTATATGTTTGCCTCCGAATAGCACCCCCGTTACACAACCGTTAGATGTTGCATTCTTTGCTCCAATGAAAAAGGCCTAGAGGGAAATTTTATCTCAATATAAGGAAACTCATGTAGGCAGTAGATCAAATGTACTTGAGAAACAGCATTTTCCAACGCTTTTACGGTCATTAATCGAAAAAATACAAAAAAATGGCGATCAGATATTAAAGTCCGGATTTAAGAAATGTGGTATCGTTCCTTGTGATGTACACCGCTCTTGGAGCGGTTAAAAACAACTAAGCGATCTAATGTGATAACTGATAGTGATTCAACAAATAATAAATCAAGTTCTTCGGATATCGAAAACACTTTCATTCAGTATTTAGAAGATAAAAGAAAGGAAGCCACAAAGTTTAAGACACGTGGGAAGAAAAAGAAAATAACTGTTCCGGCAGGACAAAGTATTGCCCATTCTGAAATTACTTTAAAAGATCTAACTGAAGCATCTACTTCCACACCTCATAAAGCTGTTGAACCAGAAATCGTAGATGATTCAGAGGAGGACAATATTTTGGACGACCACTTTCCACTAGGCAGGGATTCATCAGACGATGAAATAAATGAGGTGCAAGAGATGGAAGAAGAAAGCGAATTTAATGAAAAACTCCCCTCTGGTTCTCTTGGAAGGAATATTGCTGAAAAAGTTAAAAACTCTGAATTAGATGTTGTTAAAAAAATATTGGTGAGTACGTTTTTATTTTTCTATGAAGATCATGTTTACCCCGGCGTAATAACAGCAATAGAAAATGATGGAGCGATGATCAATGCCATGGCAAAATCGTTAAAGTCTTGGAAATGGCCAGAAAGGCGCGACGAAATATGGTATTCGTGGGACAATGTGATTGGTGCCAATTGTGGTGGGATTAGTTTCAAACTTTGTATTTTCACTATTGTCGTTATAATAAAGGTTATTCATTTAAAATGTAGCAATATTTTTTCCTTTTATGTTTCTTTTATAAATGTAGGTAGGTTTAAATTCAAAAAATTGGCCAATAAACATTTTTTTGCATTTGATTGGTGCAAAGTTTAAAACCCTGTAGGATTACTATGCACCAACAAGCATCTTGTAGCCAAATATTATTAAAATATCGAATGGTGCAAAGTATGACTCTTCTAGGGTATACTTTGCACCACTAATAAAACTAGGTTTTTCTTTTAATTATGCAATATACCTAAAAAATAGCTAAAATAAAAGCTATATTACGACCTCTTCAATAGATGTATATAATAAAAAGTTCAGATCTTCTTTCAAGTAACTTTATATCCACTCTAAGAACAAAAAATTATAATAAATGGTGCAAAGTAACCCCGCTTTACGGTAAATAAGTTAAGGGTATTTCCGGTGAAACCGGAAGTGAACTAGTAACAAAAAGTATAGCAACAGATGCGTTTTGCGTCACTGTACTTGCATGCAAAGTTTCAAAAATATTGTTCTTTTCGTTTCAAAGATATTTGCTTGGTTCCATTCTTTAGCCCAACTCTGTATATACCGGGTGGTGAATACCATAGGAAAATCAATGTAAAATTCCAAATTGTTGAATTCCTGCTTCCCTAATTATTTTACATCAAAAGACATTAGAAACTATTTGTAGAGGATTGAAATCTGTATTGAAAACAAGTGTTAAAATTGTTCTACGAATTAAACATATTCCAAAATTTTGTAAAAATGGAATACATTTTTCAGTTTGTCTGCCCAAAATTAGGCCACACACAGTGCAATAATGTGTCACAATGAAGTTGTTATTTTCACATTTTTGAACTGTCAACATTTTTATTTTATCATTTATTGTTTAAAAACAATACAGTTGATTACCCTCAGTTGCGGAGAAAGTATTAATAATAAAGATTTTTTATTCAGTCACTGGTGTGAGCACTCTCAGTTAAATAGTAACGTGTGGCCTAACTTTTACACACATACCTACTGTGGCAAATGTATTATATTTTTCAAAATTTTGGAATGCGTTTAAATCGTAGAACAATTTTAACTGTTGATTTTAATACAGATTTCAATCCTCTACAAATATTCTCTCATGACTTTTGATGTAAAATAATTAGGGACGCAGGAATTCAACAATTTAGAATTTTACAATAAGTTTCCTATGGCCCGTTTTATGATTCACCACCCGGTATACATGCTCAAGCATGTACACTTAGGGGTGGAATTAGGCAGGACACGCCACCAGATTATTAAACAACCCATGGACGAATCGTATTGTCGAGTGGAGGCCAAGACCAGAAACACTACGGAGCAGAGGACTAATGAGCTTCTCTATAAGGTAGTCCTATAACTGTTACACGTCATTTTCAAACAATCTTATATACGTCACCATTTGCGTTGAGTCTTCTATCCCGTCATGCTTATTTGTCTATCTTGAGGCGCTCATCATCTGCATTATTTTCTCGAATTCGGTTTCATTTACATTATTTTTGTATTCATTCTTCTTTTTTCATTACCCTCTGACTGTATACTCCTAAACGTAAGCCTCCCCTGGGCCCTTTCATTTTAATTTCTCTTTTGCTACCTCTTACCATTTTCTTCTATCCTTTTCTTTTACTCCTCCACCCATCTTTTTGGGGGTCGGCCGTCACTTATTTTATGTAATCCAAATAAAGACTGTACGATGCGTTAGTCTATTTAAAAAAAAAATAAAATCCTTTAATCCCGTAAAAGGACAACGCCGTAGTATAAAACTCAATAGAGTCTACGGCTTGGTCTGGAATAAACTAGCGTGTGATCGGCCTATGGAGGAGCGGTACGGCAAGGTATAAGGGCTTGCGGCTTGGTGATACTCCTCCATAGATCCCTACCGAAGGGCGTTGACGCCTAAGAACGAAGTACATATATATTTAATCCTTTTATATCCTTTTTTAATTTGTTTTAATTAATTTTTTGTGATTAATGTCAGGCAGCCGATACAGCCTTAAAGTCGGAAGCGCTAACATTGCACTACCAAGGTATATGATAAGGGGCTAAAGACCCAATTGAATTTTAAGCTAAAACATACATATTATAGCCTCTAGCATTCTTATTTAAACAAACATTTCATATCTAAAGAACTTGATATAATTTAATCTGTGGCGTCGTGTGAACAGTCAACATGTTCACACAATGCCACGGATTAAATTTTATCAAGTTCTTTAGATACAGACCAAGACTTGAAACATATTGAATATAAACTAGGAAACTATTAGTAACTAGGAAATACGAAAATATCAGGAAATCAATAGAAAGAAAATACCACTATTAGTAAGTCAGTAACCTATCGAGGATGGATCATTTATATTTTTAAATAAATGATGAAAATCAGAGTTTGATGTTAATATTGAGAGTAAACTAAATTTAATGCCAAATACTTACCATGTCGAGATAGTATCACGAGATTTTTTGCTTGGTTTTTCCTCATCATTTACTATGAGATCACTAAGGGCCAATTTCTCATATCGAGTTCAACTCGAGTTTAACCTGAACTTTTAGTAAACGTCAGTTTAAAGTCAAAATCGTCTTTCTCAATTCCCGTTCAACCGATGGCAGTTTAAACTTGAACGATGCTTGAACGGTGGAATTCGGCCGTTCAAAGATTTCAGAACTCAGTTCAGATGATTTCATGGACTACGCATGCGTTGTATTAACACGAAACGCTGTCATAATATAAATATATCCTATTTTGTTATATTAAGCCTAATGATAAACGATAACATTATTTGTGTTTTTATAATATTTATTTATAATTATTAAAATGACTATTTGACTATAAATACTTAAATTTAACTTTATTCAAAAACAGCATAAAAAAGGTAGTTTAAAATGGCGACAGTTTTTTGCCTTTTGCCATCTATTGGCATTTCTCGAAAGCTGTAGAACGAGCACTGACATGAACGCGCAATGAGAAATGCATTTCAAACAGAACCGGAGATCACCCGTGAACCCGGTTCAACTGAACCATAGATTAACGCAGGTATGAGAAATCGACCCTAAAGACCGCTTTACAGCTTGCAAGAAAACTTGCTGCAACTTCTTGCATGCAAGACTTTCATGCAAGTCTATTGCATGGTCTTTTACAGCTTGCAACTCGGCTTGCATGCAGTTTGAAAGTTTTAACCTTAACCTTACTTATAAACTTTTGTTTTTTTTTTAATTACTTTATTGCTGTTTATTTAACTTGGTAAATTTCGAAATGCCAAGACTATCAGAAATAACCAAATATAAAAGGAAAAAGGCGGTAGCAGCAACTTGTAAGTATTATTATTGCTGCAGCCAGCCTTTTAGTCACTAATTTAGAACGCCGAGATCGGAGATGGTGAGTAAGATCTTAGTTGAACAAGAAGAGGGGTAATAATGTATCTCCAACAGAAGAATTTATCCAAGTAGATGATGAAAATGACTCTAATTTTCTAGGAATGAATGTACATTTTAATAAACTCTTGGGAAAAATTGAACAATTACAAAGAAATCTATATTTTGAAATACTATTTTTGCGAAACACAAATTAATTATTATCCTAAGGTACTTAGCTAGAGGAGAGAGGGTTTCCGTAGCTTAATATACAATTTACAATAATTATAGAATCTTAGAAAGTGCCATTTCATTATTCATTCATTTCCATCGTTGATATATTTCACAAACAGAAAACAGCTGATCGGCATGTATTCGGAAGCTAGGACAAATAATCCCCGGACAAATAATCCCGGGCAAAAAATCCCCACAAATTATCCCTGGACAAAAAATCCCCGGACAAAAAATCCCCGGACAAATAATCCCTGGACAAAAAATCCCCACAAAAAATCCCGGACAAATAATCCCCACAAATTTTTTTGGACAAATTATCCCCACAAAAAATCCCGGACAAAAAATTTCCAAGAAATATTTGCTATCGAATAGTTCTCTAAAAGTTTTCCTGAAATTTTAACAATTTTCGAATTCCAATTCCATGCTGAACTTTATTTGTGTTATATTTTTGTTAACTTTATTTGTTTATACATGACAAAAAGTGTGAATTTTTTCAAAAATCGTGGAAAATATGAGGAGGCTAAGGGCCCGTTTTCATGACAGGCGCTTAACGCGCATTTTGATAACGCGCGATTACAACTACATACATTTTACTTGAGACCGTTCAAATGCCAACGCGCGTCTTAATGACCTAAAACGCGCGTTAGCATGTGAACGGTCTTTAGTAAAATGTATGTAGTAACGGGGCCTTAGCTCATTCCCCATATCTTCCACGATTTTTGAAAAAAACTCACACTTTTGTCATGTAAAATTTGAAGTTTTCAGCATGGAACTGGAATTCGAAATTTGTAAAAATTTCGGGAAAACTTTTAGATAACTATTAGGCAGCAAATATTTCTTGGGAATTTTTTGTCCGGGATTTTTTGTGGGGATATTTTGTCCGAAAAAATTTGTGGGAATTATTTGTCCGGGATTTTTTGTGGGGATATTTTGTCCGGGGATTATTTGTCCGGGGATTTTTTTCCGGGGATTTTTTGTCCAGGGATAATTTGTGGGGATTTTTTCTCCGGGATTATTTGTCCGCTGGTCCACTATTCGCTGATGGTTTCAAACCGTTTGAAACTGATGATAGAACAAACCTATTATCTTTAAAGAAATTGTAATGTCCCTGCTACAGAATATGTACTTTTTTCAGAGTGCTGAAAGCATTTTTTGACTGTCCTATTCTTGCTTTAATTTCTTCTGTGTATTCATTATTTTCATTAATTATTGTACCCAGATATAACGTTGTTAATGTTCTCCATGTATTGTAGTGCTTTTTTGGCGCTGTCGGGCTTTTGTTATTACCATAAATTGTGTCTTTTTGTGTTTATTTGCAGTTTTGTTTTCTTCAGTGACTTCTTTGGTTGACAGAGTTAACCAGTCTCTGTTAACCATTTGTTGTAAATCTTCAAGACATTCCGCTAATAAAACAGCTTCGTCGGCAAACCGTACATTATTGATTTATAGACCACTTACTTTTAGTTTAGTTAGTTCTTCTAGTGCTTCCTCTGAATACAAATTAAACAAGTTAGGAGACAGGATGAAGCTAGGACAAATAATCCCCGGACAAATAATCCCGGGCAAAAAATCCCCACAAATTATCCCTGGACAAAAAATCCCCGGACAAAAAATCCCCGGACAAATAATCCCTGGACAAAAAATCCCCACAAAAAATCCCGGACAAATAATCCCCACAAATTTTTTTGGACAAATTATCCCCACAAAAAATCCCGGACAAAAAATTTCCAAGAAATATTTGCTATCGAATAGTTCTCTAAAAGTTTTCCTGAAATTTTAACAATTTTCGAATTCCAATTCCATGCTGAACTTTATTTGTGTTATATTTTTGTTAACTTTATTTGTTTATACATGACAAAAAGTGTGAATTTTTTCAAAAATCGTGGAAAATATGAGGAGGCTAAGGGCCCGTTTTCATGACAGGCGCTTAACGCGCATTTTGATAACGCGCGATTACAACTACATACATTTTACTTGAGACCGTTCAAATTCCAACGCGCGTCTTAATGACCTAAAACGCGCGTTAGCATGTGAACGGTCTTTAGTAAAATGTATGTAGTAACGGGGCCTTAGCTCATTCCCCATATCTTCCACGATTTTTGAAAAAACTCACACTTTTGTCATGTAAAATTTGAAGTTTTCAGCAAGGAACTGGAATTCGAAATTTGTAAAAATGTCGGGAAAACTTTTAGATAACTATTAGGCAGCAAATATTTCTTGGGAATTTTTTGTCCGGGATTTTTTGTGGGGATATTTTGTCCAAAAAAATTTGTGGGAATTATTTGTCCGGGATTTTTTGTGGGGATATTTTGTCCGGGGATTATTTGTCCGGGGATTTTTTTCCGGGGATTTTTTGTCCAGGGATAATTTGTGGGGATTTTTTTTCCGGGATTATTTGTCCGGGGATTATTTGTCCGGACCCCTGTATTCGTGAATCCGTGTCGTCAATGACATTTGATATTGTGGAAAAATCAAATTCCCCTAGACTTGCATGAAAACTTGCAGAAAAAATGGCACCAAACCGATTATCGCGCAATTGCAAGAAGTTGCATGCAATAATCAACTGACGACATACTGCGCATGCCTTTAGGCAACTTTCTTGCGTCTTGCAGGTAGAATTGCAAGCTGTAAAGCGCCCTTAACAAGAGCATCTTACTGTCATCATTGCGTGTAATTTTCTTTTTAAGGACAAATCACATGCTATATTTTCCTGATGGGTATTCTTAAGTTAAAGTTGATTTCATGTAAAAGAATGAACTTACCTTCCAATAAAGTCGATCCAGGACTGCAACTCAAAAATACTAACAATATCATCTTAACGTCATCTACTTTAAAATGATTAGGTAATGATATATATATATATATATATATATATATATATATATATATATATATATATATATCTGAAAAGTCAATATGAATAAGTTAGTAAAAATTAAATTAGTAACGAAAACAAAATTTGTTTAATTTATTAATGTATTGTATTGGGAAAATTATTTTCGAAGTAAAAATCGAAACGTCAAAATTAAATCAACTTATTTTAAAGTAAAATTTTAGATTATTTCCAATAAAAATAGTAAAATCATAGATGTGTTACATCCATCAACCTTTAGTGCTTTGTGGCAGTGATTTCAGTAATAACGTATGTCCCTAATGGTAGGGCAGCAAAGTATGCTAAATGTGCAATCACTCGAGCGCTTTGGGGACCTATTGGGTTGTGAAGAGTAGGTCCTAAAACCAAAAAAAGTTTCTATTTCCAACAATCGTTTTTTTAGATTATAGCGCCGCCATCTATCCATAATTCTAAAACATGTCTCGAATAAAAGTTACGTATTTTTACTTAAGGAATCCAAATCTGCAATAAAAAGTGGGGGCTCCCATTTAAGATTTTAAAGTAACCGCCCACCCCACTCCCGTGGGGGATCGTATTTGGTGCCATTCGATAGACTTTTCAAAAATATTGAATAAGTGTATTTTTCAGTTTTTCGATCTGATGTTCATTTCGCGAAATATCGCGGGATTCGTATTTAAAATATTAAATTTACCCCCCACCCCTCACCGTGGGAAGTCGTGTTTGATATCATTCGATAGATTTTTGAAAAATATTGAGTACTTTCGATCTGTCATTCATTTCGCGAAATATTCGCTTTTTTCTTGTGAAACTTTGGGACTCACCCATTTCCTTGCGCCCCGCTCAAATCGTCAGATTTTTTGAAATATACACTATTTTGCGTGTACTTAACTTACCTTATCTTAATCTGACGATTCCGAGTTTTTCTAAGGATAGATTTTTTTTCGGCCCCCCTTAACGAACTCCCCTGCATTAAGAGCCAATATATGGTAGAGGTACATTTTCCGTGTTGCCGTGCATTCAGACGTATTTACTTTACTGGTAAAATTTTCATTATGGATGACGAAAACTATTTTACTTTATCCAATTCCGAAAGGAAGGGCGATGACGGATTTTATACACGCAATGTACAAGATGCACCGAACGAAATTAGGTTTAGGTAAAAGTGAAATTTGCCGATAAAATTTTGGTATGGTGTGCCATCTCAAAAGCTGGTGTTTCATAGCCGTTTGTTGGGCGTGTTCGCGGTGAAGCTCTCAATGCTGACATTTACGTTGACAGGTGTCTTACAAAGTTTGTTTAATTTATAAATACTCATCACCCTAATGGTGAAATCATATTTTGGTCCAACCTAGCGTCTTGATATTACGCCAGGAGAACGAAGATTGGTTAACTGCTCAAAATATAAATTTTGTTCCCAAGCACCATAACCCTCCAAATGTGCCTCAGGCGAGGCTTATATAAGAGTTTTGGGCTGTTTTGGGTCGAATCGTGTATAATAATTGCTAGGAAGCCCAAAATGAAGTTCAGCTAAGGCGAAGAATTTTGAAAAAATTTCGTGAGATCGATTTAGAAACAGTCCAAAGGCTTATTGCACATGCAAGACCAAATTTACGTGCCCTCGCAGATCACGGACCTCTTTCTGTTCTATAAAAATATACTATAAACCTTAAATAGGTAGACCTGTATTTAGTTAATAAAATAAAAAATATGAAAAAAAAATTTTAAGAAACGCTTTTCTTTAGTTACGAGTGACTAAAATTAAAAATATTATAAAAAAATCAACTAAAAAGCAAAAAATTAAAAAAATTGAAAAAAATCTGCACATTCGTTAAAGAAAAGCGTGGCGCGTCTTCATCGAATAAACGGTTTTCGCCCCACGCTTTTGGTTAACGAATGTGTTAGGCTTTTTTTTCAATTTTTTAAATTTTTTGCTTTTTAGTTAATTTTTTTATATTTTTAATTTTAGTCACTCATAACTATAGAAAAGCGTTTCTTAAATTTTTTTTTCATATTATTTATTTTTTCCTTTTTAGTTTTACACTTTTCAAACATTAAAATATATCGTCATGTTTATTGAAATATGTATAAAACATCTACAAACATGAAAAGTAGTCGGAATCGGCAAACAATTTGAAACTTTATTGTTTATTTATGAAGCATAACGTAAACAATTAACGTAAAAAGTAAAATTATATATAGTTCATATAATTAGCTACAATCTGTAAAAGTTTCAAATTTCTTCATTGAAAAAACAGGAGAATTTAAGCATTTTCCGTTAAAATCGTGTTTTTATTTTAACAATTAATAAACATAAAAAAGAATTTTTTATTGGCTATTCGTGTATTGTTCCCGCGAATGCAAATTTTTAGTCATTTGCATTGAAGAAAAGGCAGTCAAATTAACGTCCAAAAATTTGACCCAAATGATTGAACTAAAAAAATCGTTTAATTAATTAATACGCCCAAACGAATTCTAATGTTAATTATTGTAGCACAAAACGTCTCTACCGGTACTTTTTCTAAGACTACGATAAAAACACGAATTTTTTTAATTCGAGTTTTGGTTGAAGTTTTGTTTCGTATCGTATTGAAATTTGACATGAATAAGCACCGATTTTTATATAAATAAATATATGAGCGTTCAAAATTTGAAACTTTGTTGTTTATTTATGAAGCATAACGTAAACAATTAACGTAAAAAAGTGAAATTATGTATAGTTCATATCATTAGCTACAATCCTTAAAACTTTCAAGTTTCTACATTGTAAAAAACAAGAGAATTTAAGCATTTTCCATTAAAATCGTTTTTTTTATTTAAACAATTAATAAACACAAACAAATTTTTTATTGACTATTCGTGTATTGTTCCCGCAAATGCATGTGTCTGCAATTCTTCATTCATTTGCGTTGAAGAAAAGGCAGTCAAATTAACGTCTAAATATTTGACGCAAACTATTGAACTAAAGAAAAGCGTTTAATAAACTTAATTTACAACTAGAAAATATATATTTATTTTTTCCGAAAACTTTAGGGACATACGTTATTAAGAAAAAAGTATTTCCAATTTAACACAATTGATTGTATACAGAGAGAGTCTGTAAAGTGGAATAAATTCAATATCTCAAATACTAATTGTTTTTTTGGAAAATGCTCAGACCCGTCGATTAGTATTTTAAATTGTCCTTTTTGACATTCAATATTAATGTATACAGGGTGTCCCAATTTAGAGATATGACGTCATCATCGATTTTCTTAAATGGCAACACTGTCATTTTGATAGCTAATTTGATAGGGTTTGTAAAGTTATACATAACTGCAAAATATCAAATTTTTATTCTCTACCATTTACAATTGTAAACAAAGTTATATCTGTAATTTGGAATATATTCAATAATTAAAATACTAACTGTTTTTTTGAAAAATGCTCAGACCCGTCGATTAGTATATCAAATTGTCCTTTTTGACATATAATAATAATGTATACAGGGTGTCCCAATTTAGAGATATGACGTCATCGTTGATTTTCTTAAATGGCAACACTGTCATTTTGATAGCTATTTTGATAGGGTGTGTAAAGTTATACACAACTGCAAAATTTCAAATTTGTATTCTCTACCATTTAGATGATAATAAAAAATAACAAAGTTATAAAAAAGAAGTAATCAACTAATAATTGAATTTAATTATTTCAATAAATTAAGCAAAAACTCATAATGTTGCCCTCAATTATTGTCAAATTGTCAATGGGCAACGTTATGAGCATTTGCTTAATTGAAATAAATAAATTCAATTATTATTTGATTACTTCTTGTTCTTCATAACTTTGTTATTTTTTATTATCTTGTAAATGGTAGGGAATAAAATTTTGAAATTTTTCAGATGTGTATAACTTTAAACACGCTATCAAAATAGCTATCCAAATGATAGTGTTGCCATTTAATAAAATCAACGATGGCGTCATATCTCTAAATTGGGACACCCTGTATACATTATTATTATATGTCAAAAATGACAATTTGATATACTAATCGACGGGTCTGAGCATTTTTCAAAAAAACAGTTAGTATTTTAATTATTGAATATATTCCAAATTACAGATATAACTTTGTTATTTTCTATTATCTTGTAAATGGTAGAGAATAAAAATTTGATATTTTGCAGTTATGTATAACTTTACAAACCCTATCAAATTAGCTATCAAAATGACAGTGTTGCCATTTAAGAAAATCGACGATGACGTCATATCTCTAAATTGGGACACCCTGTATACATTTTTATTGAATGTCAAAAAGGACAATTTGAAATACTAATCGACGGATCTGAGCATTTTCCAAAAAAACAATTAGTATTTGAGATATTGAATTTATTCCACTTTACAGACTCTCTCTGTATATTACGCGTATTGATCCAGGTGCTTAAAATAATTAAACTAATGTCAGTTGCAACTTATAGAAGCTGATGCAAATTGTATCTACTCCTTTGAGCACGTTAAACTATATTACCTGATTGAAAGATAAAACACCCTGTAGTAAAGTGGCGAGGACTGGGAGATGCTCGGATATCCAGACTCTCTGGAGATCTGTCAACTTCCTTACATAAAATAACGACCGACGTTCTATTGGGGGTAATTTTAAGATTCAGGTTTTGCTTTTCTGCTTTCCGTCTCGCTCAACCGTAGAGGTTGTAAATCTTTGCTTTAGTCAAATTACTTAGGTATATTGCATAAAATATGACATTGCTTAGTGGATAGATATGTATAAATATGAGAATCTTCTTAGCTTTTTATAGAACGCCAACATTTAGGAAAAGGAAAAAGTAGCGAAAGCGAACCACTACTAAGTTTATTATCAATACTACAGACATATCTATAAAAATGTAAATATTGGATATTTTTCTCATATAGTTATATAGATAAATAAATAAATAAATAGAATAAACAACCATCTTATGGACAGAGTTGAGAAATTTAAATACTTACAGTTGCCTTAAAGAAGTGATTATACGAGTAGCAATCGTCAGAAATAATTTTACCAAATACTTTTAGTCCAGAGTAATAAGATTTTTTCCATGACACTTCAACAGCCAGGGTACTGAAGCATTTTTTCGACAGTTAATACCTATAAGAACAAATTGTAACTATAGTCCGTTCTTTAACGATAAAATATTGCAAAACCTCTAAATTTTAAAGAACCGTTTGGATTGCCATGAAATTTGGCATACACATAGCTAACAAGTCAAAGAAAAAAAGTGATATTGTGCCGATATGTGCTTATGCCCTGGGGGTGGTTTTCACCCCCTCTTGGTGGTGAAAAAATATTCGTCCAAAGAAAGTCAGGAAATGGATAAACTGGCTAATTTTAAATAACTTTTGTTCTATAGAGTTTTTTCACTAAGTCAATACTTTTCGAGTTATTTGGCAGTGAATATGTTCATTTTTTTCAACAAAATAACCACGCTTTTAAACGGTTTTTCGCAAATAACTCAAATAGTAAGTATTTTGTCGAAAAAATATTCTTAACAAAAATATAGCCTGTAAAAAATTTTAAAAAATGGTGTATATATCACGTCTCTACACCTAGTAGTAGCAAAGTTATAGCTAATGAAAAATAGGTTCATATTCGTCAAATTCCAAATGGAATACTTTAACGTGAAATAACCAAAAATAAAGCACATTTCAGGGAAAACTCATTACAACTTATTTAAAGTGTTGAAAAATAACTTCATAACGAAAAGTCTTAGATTTAAAATATTGTTTATTATATTTTTATTTCAATTATTCTAATTGTTTAAAAAGTAGTAAACTTTGTATCTGGGGCTTTTCGTTGTTTTCCTCGTAATACGAGAGATGTCGCTAGATTGCGTCTCAAAAGGTGGGTTCATTGCTTCGCGATGGTTTGCCTTAAAAGAGGCAGAATGTTTATATTCCCTTCAGAGTTGTGACTGCATAAACTTCACTGATGATGCATAAGGATGCTGAAATAGTTGCTATATGGAGATGGTAGTCCAACTCTGAATCGAATATAAACAAAACCTGCCTTGAACCCTTTTTTATTTTTTAACTTCATTTTTGTTTTATAAAAAAAATTCTAGCATCAAAATTATACAAATTACGCTCAAAATAAAGTTAGTCCCTTTTGGTTTTGGTAAAGAAATCGAGAAAATCACCCCCTAATTAGTATCTTGAAGAACTTAATCGTTACGATTTCACAAATTTCTTAACTCGTGTATATATTGTTTATATTATCTGTAAGTTTTATCGGTTCAAAGTCCTTATTATTGAAAGAGCTGTAGTTAAAAGGGGTTGAACGAGTCACTGATCACGAATGTATGCAAATTTAGAAACACTAAATCTTAATCAATTTTTGTCTAACAGAAAAACAAAAAAAGACACGATATTCAGAAAAGCAAATCTGACTTTTTTTGTATTTAGAGATTTTTGGTATCTCTAACAATGTTTAAGTTATTTTGAAAAAAAGCATATTTTTCAAAATTTAAATTTTTAAAAACTTTACTTTGAAACCAGTTTTTTTCAAAAATAAGCACTTTGACTCGATTAAACTTACAGATCATATAAACACAACATAAGTAAAATAATTTGTGGAGCGGTAACGATTAATTTCATTTAAGTTGCTAATTAGGGGGTGGTCTTCCCGATTTTTTTTTTGCAAAAACAAAAGGAACCAACTTTATTTTGAGCGTAACTTGCTTAAATTTAATGCTAGAAACTTTTTGTAAAAGCAGAAATAAAGCTTTTTTAAACACTTTAAAAAAGGTATATTGGGTTTTCCCCAAAAAGTGCTTAATTTTTTGGATATTTCACGTCGAAATATTTTATTTGAAATTTGGTGAATATGAATCTATTTTTCATTGGCTATAACTCTGGTTCTACGAGATCCAGAGACCTAACACGTACACCATTTTTTTTTACTTTTTTATATGCTATATTTTTGCTAAGAACGTTTTTTTCGCCAAAATACTCACTTTTTGAGTTATTTGCGAAAAACCGTCTAAAAATGTGGTTATTTTGTTGAAAAATGAACATATTCACTCGCAAATAACTCGAAAAGTGTTGACTTGGCGAAAAAGCTCTATAGAACAAAAGTTACTTAAAATTAGTCAGTTTACCCATTTCCGGACTTATTTTGGACATATATTTTTTCATCCCCAAGAGGGGATAAAAGTCACCCCCAGGGCAAAAGCACACATCGGCACGATATCACTTTTTTTCTTTGACATGTAAGCTATACGTATGCCAAATTCCATGTCAATCCAAGCGGTTCTTTAAAATTTAAAGCAAAAACCGTGAAAAAATGGACTACTATGTCCTGCGTAGGATCTGGCGTCCATTTTTATTTATAAACAATTTAGTGTCAAAAAACGGTCTTTTTTCACTTTTTTTTTTCAAAATAATGGAAAATAGTAAGACTTATGGTTTTCTTAGTACAAACATCGAGAAAATGGAAAAAGTTTTTAAATGGCGTATTACAAAGTTTAATACACTCAATTATTGTTAATAATATAATTGCGAAAAAAGGTCGAAATTTCAAAAAAACTAATTTCGCCATAACTATTGTAAAAATAAGTGTACAGCTTTGAAATTTTTGTCAAATGAGGGTTCTTTAGTGCTTAATATGTGACAAAAATTTTTCAAAGCGGTTCATTCAGTTGATTAAATTTTATTCAAATTGTTTATCCCAGAATACTTTTTTTGCAATAACATAAGTCAGAAAGGAATAATGTCAGAACCATTCTACAGGTGTTAAATGAAAGAGAATGAGCTATACTTTCAAACTGGTTTAAAAGAAGTGAATAAAAAATGCATTTATTAGTAATAAATAATTATGCAAAAGTACGTTCAATTTTTCCTTATAAACTATTTATTTTTTTATATAATAAATTATATATATTTATTACAACTTTTCCTCAATTATGATATCGCTCCCTTAGTATTAAAAGGGCACATCTCGAAAATCGTTACTTTTGGGAAAACGAGATTAAAGATTAAGCAACTTCATCGTTTTCATTTACTCACCTATAACATTTTTATTTGAAAAGATAGATAAATAAAAATCTAGGTATACAATTTACAGTATTTGTACTCTATAATGGATAATCGAAATATTACAAAAAAAAATAATTTAATTAAAAAAAAAACGTTTCAAAAAATCTCTCCCAAGATAGGCCCCTCTCCCACTAAATTTCTTTAAATTTTGAAGGCATCTTACGAATTAAGCCTTTTAATGATTAAATATACACTATTTTTTAAGTTACAAATCTAAATATGGCTGTGTAATAATAATGTTTAACTACTTTCAATGATAAAAGTGCCTCTTGTAAAGGAATTAATAAAACATTAAATCGTAAAAGATTAACAAAAAATAATTTTATTCTCAAAAACCAAAAAGTAATAGGCATGTAGCATACAAATCCAATAACAAAAACTATAACACTCTTTTTGGGACAGTCATATAAAAAAAAACCAGAATTGTCTTAACGTTTATAATGTAACACAAAACTAAAATAGTTCTCACAAAAAATTACTGAATTTACTAGACAAAAAAATTAACAAATTTTCTCAACATAAAATCATTCTTCTTTTGTGCGAGCGCTTAAGATCTATCATATTCATTTTTTACAATCAGTCGTGTTTGAATAGAATAGAATAGAATAGCTAACGACTGGAATAGTAGCTAAAGAACTATGAAATATAAAATAGCCAGCAGGTTTAAGTTTTAAGTAATAGTCATAAATCATTTCAAAAATAAAACAAAGTATTAAAAATTACAATTAGAAAACAGTTACATTAACATATTATTATAGTAACAGGCATGATAAGGGTCAATAAGTCTCTTAGAAATTAATTCTTTGAGATCCTGTTTCTTATTTAAACTTAACTCAAATGGCGCACATAAACTGTTTTGATAGATATTTCTTTATTATCCAACATTTTCTTTTTTTTGTTTCTAACATTTATTTGTTTAAACGCGTCTTTGTATGATGTCTTATATTGAAAAAAGAATGGGTTCCCTTTCGTAAATTTCATAACTTTGATGTGATTCCATACAATGGTATTCTTCTCTTCGTCAACGTTGAAATTATATCCCCACTTGACTTGTAAATCTTTCAAGTCGTAAAAGAAATCATGATTCAAAGTATGAACGATAAAAGGTTTCCCCGTTTTCCTAGCTCTCTGAATTGCGGTGGTGTGTTGAAGTGGTGTTAAGATTGGACCAGCTTTTAAATCTCTTGATATTTGTTTCTGTATCAGCATGTGTACATTGTCGGCTTCATTTTGAGTAAGACCTTTTATAAGGAATTTGTGAGTTATGCCCTTTAAGTTTTTTATAGTAGTGACTGCAAACATGTATAAAGAAGCTATGTATTTATTTTTGTTTTGGCCACAACAATTATCTGTTACAAATGTTACGTTAACTTCATGTTCACCTGCATCCTCACAAACCTTCTTTAAAAAGTCTAAAACGCAACTTCCAATCTCCACTGCACCTCTTTTTCCTTGGGTCTCATCCCAGAAATAGCAATGCACGTCACCATAGCCTTTAAAATCGTCTTCATTCTCTGGTAATTTATTTAACACAGTCAAAGTAAAGTTGTAGCTATTCAATTTGGATTTATAATAAAACGATGATGTTTCTCCATTGGGACTTTGCATTATCGCTTGAACATCGTAGCAAACGCATAAATTATATTTGTCAAGAGTCATTCTATCATTCTTTTTTTCTGCTCGGCTTAATTCCTTTTCTTCTAGGTGAGTATCATATTTGACTTTGAGAGCAAGCCTCTGATCAGCAGAAGAGTTGTTATACTGTAAACAAAGATCGCATTGATCTTTCTTGGGTTGAAAAAAACCCAAATTAAAATGGGTAGTAAAAATCTCATAAAACAAATGAAACTTTCCAGAATCTCGGGAATTATTCTTCTGTTTTTCTTGAAAGTCTCTAAACAAGTCAGTAATACTTTTCGATCCACTTATGAACTCTCTTGAGGTCGACGCTCTTAAATAATGCGATTCAATTCGTGGTATTAGATTAATAAATCTAATGATATCTTCTTTCAGATTGTCATCCACGCGTCTATGACTATTATGTTTGCCTCTTCTATCTTCTTCAACAGAATTGCAATTGTTAGTCTTATATCTTACTGTGCGAATTATTTTACTTGTTATTCCCAACGTATTGATAAAAAATGTTTTGCAGACTCTGATTTTGGCGTTATCATCGTACAAGTAGAAAGCAGCATTTGGTGCTCTGGGATGTTGAGCGTTTGAATACTTATATTTAGGTTCAACTAAAGCCATTCTTGCTTTTATAAACATACGCTGTAATTGCAAATCTCCTAGTGCCCAAAAACATTTGAAATGTTGAAGTCTTTTAGCCTCATCAAAATTTTCGCTGTATCTGTAAGAGGTTAAGATATGGTTACCCTCTTATTTAATACTTGTTAGTACATAAAATAATAACAATAATTAAGGCCTTAGTACCAAAAAACTTTGTAGTTTATGGACACAACTAAGAAACTCGTTGAATTATTTTAGTATTACAAGGATTTAACTTTCAATGATATTGTAAATCAAACAGATATTTTTGTAATAACAAGAATCCTTTAGATATAGTTCCAAAAATCATACAATAGTTTTAGTAATATAAAGAACTCTTTTTAAATAAACCCATAAATTTTCGGAAGTTTTAGAAATATACAGCATTTAATCTTAATGTGCCTTTATAAAACAAAAAATATAAAACAACACGTACCTCAAGTTTTGTAATAGAAGGGCTCAACTCGTAATGAGAGCGCTCACTAACACACCTGCTTCGACAGACATCGGCACCTTACTGAATGGGTCTATCTCGCGGGAAGATGTGTTGGCGGAGAGGGAAGTACGAAAGGGTCACATTATATCGGGACTTGCTTTATATTCTCCGTTTTCAATTTCTGTCAAGGCCAAGTTGTAGTACTAGTAGTTTTGTGCCCATTTATGCCAAAAACTCAGAAACGCTAATTTTCGAGATGTGCCCTTTTAATACTAAGGGTGCGATATACGTAACATTACTTGGTAGTTGTGCATCTAAAAACGGTAAAAAAATAGATTTTTCTGAAAAAAGTTATTCAATAAGTTTATAAGGACAAGTTGAGGATACTTTTGCATAATTATTTATTACTAATAAATGCATTTTTTATTCAATTTTTTTAAACCAGTTTGAAAGTTTAGTTCATGCTCTTTCATTTGACACCTACAGAATGGTTCTACCATTATTGTTTTCTGACTTATGCTATTGCAAAAAGCTCTCTGGGAAAAACAATTTAAATAAAATTTAAACAATTGAATGAGTCGCTTTGAAATTTTTGTCACATATTAAGCACCAAAGAATCCTCATTTGTCAAAAATTTTAAAGATTTACGTACACTTATTTTTACAATAGTTATTGCGAAATTAGTTTTTTTGAAATTTCGACCTTTTTTCGCAATTACATTAACAATTAATTAGTGTATTAACCTTTAACTACACGCGCTGGCGTACTTTGTACGCCAGATATAAGAATTCTACTGGAAATATATTTAAAAACTTAATTTTTGACCTTGCTTATTTTTCTAACCTATCACTGGAATGTGCTTTACAATTTGGTTTTAGTTTCGTTATAATCGGCGTTCTGGAAAGATCGTAATTTACATTTTACTATTTGTTGTTTCCGGTGGTGGACAATATACCCCAGGATTATATTACTATAAGTCGTAATATAAGTACATATTTTAATTGTTTTTTAGTCATTATGGCAAAAAGTATATTTTTCTTTGTAAACAATACTTTTTCTCCTGTAAAAAATCACATTTAAAAATAGTATATTACTTTATGATGCGGAGAAGCATGACTTTTCTTGACGCGCCCGATATTACGCGCCGAACGAAGTGAGGCGCGTAATAGAGGGCAAGTCAAGAAAAGTCGCTTCTTTGCCGAATAAAGTATACTATTTTTTCTTCAAACGTAGCAATTTTCAACCATAAATAGTACAATTCATACGCTATTTTTACTCGAAATTAACTGTGACAACTATCAAAGTCGTCTAGATGTTAGAAATTAAAATAATTAAGTTGTCGGTGGGATAAACCCTCATGATTCGCCAACATCGGGAATGATTGCTGAAAGTTGTGCTCGACCATCAGTATCATCAACAATTACCAATGCGTATCAAGAGTCGGGAACATTTTTGCACGGTTTCAAGTTTGAAAATGCCTCATTAACTAATTGTACTTTTAATATTACTATAAATAAAAATTATGTTTAATTGTTGTTAATGACATTTGTATTGTCGCTTTGTGACAATTTTCATATTGTTGCCATGACAACATTTTTCCCTCCGCCGTAAAGAAATGGGAAAAAAAACTGCTGCCGGCGGAGACATCAAACTTTGACAGGATCAAGTTAGATAAGTAATGTCATCATTATTTGACGTTTGAAGAAAAAAATTTTTATTAGTAATTTTATTTATCATGGAATCCAGTTATTCCATGATTCCAGTTATAAATCCCAATTGGCTTACTGAAAAGGAACTCCAAGTATTCACTGATGCCGAATAAGGTTTATAACAAACAACTAAGTGTATTTTTTCAAAAAAAATTAAACAAATCCGCTGTTTTTAAGTGTATTTTCTTGTGGCGTACAAAGTACGCCACGCGTGTAGTTATGTTATAACTTGATGCGCGTGTAGTTAAAGGTTAAACTTTGTAATACGCCGTTTTAAAGCTTTTTCCATTCTCTCGAAGATGTCTTTCCTAAGAAAACCATAAGTCGTACTGTTTTCCATTAATTCGAAAAAAAAAGGAAAAAAGGGCCGTTTTTTGAAACTAAATTGTTTATAAATAAAAATGGCCGCCAGATCCTACGCAGGAAATAGTTACAATTTGTTCTTATAGGCATTAGCTGTCAAAAAAACGCTTCAGTACCCTGGCTGTTGAAGTGTCACGAACAGGGTATATTTTTGTCTTATTACCCTGGCCTATTTTGTCAGCGCAAAACTGCTTTGCCAGATTTCCGAGACCACATTATAAATGAAGAGGTCTTAAGAAAAACTACTCGCAAAATCCAAAAAAAACTCGTAAACAGCAAAAGGTCACATATCTAAATAGGCTCTACTTTAAGAGGCAACAGACATAATCTTATAAAAATAATTTAATTGGTCAAAATTGAAGGTCGGAATGGAGCAGGTCGGAAAGGATACTCATAGTACTGAGATATAAGAAACTGGTGCGACATACCTGATATCAATACAATAATAAGAAGATCAGAAGAAAGATCCTTATGCATAATCCAACCGGCATGAACGCCTACACCAGGAGACGAAGATGACGTTGTATAAAATATTTCTTTTAATTTAATAGCAATTTTAATAGCAATATTAAGAACTCTTTATTTTTGAAACTGTCTAATTTCTTGATTTTGTTTGATTTCTGATTTTTTTTTGTTCATTATTTCATCCGTCTATAATTTCTTACTAAGTCCTTTTATTTGCAATTTAAATGTATGCAAAACAAAAATAAGCTCATTTATAAATCACTACACTGACTATTATTTGTTTTTATTGTGGGTTGGGACTAATCCAAAGGAAAACATAAGAGTATCCAAAAGAATACTATCAGGAGGAATAGGAGGAAAGAAGAAATAAGGTAGACCGAAAACCAGGTGAAAAAAGGATGGGGCTTCTAGGCCTAGAGAGATAAATTATATTATATATTCATGCAAATCTAGTAAAAATACTGAGAAAGTCATTGACTTAAATATTATGTTTATATCGGGTTAAACCACAGTTATTCATTATAATGAAAATTATATTTTTGACCAACTAATGTTTGACATTTCGACTACCCCTCCAAAAATCCTTCTCAAAAATACTATCTTTAAAAAGATGTTCCAAAAGGTACCTATAACCCAGTTGTTATTAGGCCCCTGTAGTAATTAGTTATTACCAGTCTTTTCAAAATTGACATAATTGGCCTCTATCTTCTCGGCAACAGCATGCTTGTGATTAAAAAGAATATAAGGGTGTTATTTCACCCTAGGAATATCCAATTATGAGTGTTTCATTTGTTCTTTTGTGTTATATATTTGTGTAACCTGTATCGTAATTGTGATTATGTAAAATAAGTTATGTATACACTCAAAAAAATTTAGTTCGGAATATTAATTAACGGTGATTATTGAATAGTATTTCGTTGTAACAACAATTTAATTTGTTGTTTCAACGAACTTTTAGACATTGACGAATGTATTTGGTTATTGTCACAATGATTGAATAATAATTGTGAAAATAACTAGAGTACATTAATCAATGACACTCAATTTATTCAGCCAATAACTTAGTTTCGTATATTTAATAAATAATGTTAATTGTGACAGCAACTCACTTTCTTGATTTCGTACATGACAAGCAATTACCTTGGTTTATCGTGACAACGTACAGATTTCATTAAAACAATGTACAACATTTAATGTTGTTAATATAGAGTAATATATGATTATCGTATAGATGTGAATTGATTGTTATGACAACAAATGCATTAGTCAATCCACTACTGCGTTTAATACCCACAATCAATGCGTTCATTGTGACAATAATCGTAGTTGTTGAGACAATAAATGTTTTGCTTGACCATTTGAAAGTTAACGGCTTTTCCTTATCGTGATACCCCTAGCTTCTCTGTGTTTAAAAAAGTTTAAAAAAGAATTCTTTGTTAAACAATGCTGTTACCTCTACCGAAGTGGTAGAGTGGTAGGTTCATTTCGTTTCCAAGTGTAGTCCGTAGTAGAAGGAAGTTTTCGTGTGTCTTTTATCGTGAAATGTTTTGAAAGTGTAAACGCAGAAGAAAATATTACAGTATTATCGAGGGTCTAAAGTCCCTGAGAACTTCTATAATGGTTATTTTAATAAGTCACAGAGGTGAAAAAGAGAAAATTTAGTATGATGTTTAATTTCAAATATACCATTCAAAAGAAACTCTTTGTTTATTCTAATAGACTTTCTGCCCTCGGTAATAATGTAATCTTTTATTCTGCGTTTAAATTTTTCAAAAATACTTATTAATTTTCTCAGGATTCCAAAAAAAATGAATGCGTTTAAAAAGAATTCGATCGAAATTTTGCACCTGCGCTCTCAAAAAGGATTAAAGTGTTATACATTTTTGGAATCCTATTTCAAACTCTTTTAAATATTTACTTTCCCATTTAAAAAAATCAAAGTTACGCCTGTCACCTGAAGAGGGATCGTGTAAAGTTCGAAACATTGATGTTATAATATACTTTGAATATTTTAAAAATCGACCTGTTCCAGCGTTATGCTTATAAGCTAAAAATAAATAAGTTAATAAGGGAGTGGGGGGAGTGTAACACTTATTCCAGTGCACTGTATAAGTGAAATCATATGAGAAATCACACAGTGTAAAGTCCATTAGGTTAAGGACAAAAAAGGGGGATTTAAAAATTATTATTAATCAATTAATATCATACATTGGGCTAATGCATTCAGTAATTATTAATATAAAATACCTTCATAGTAGGAATGAACGAAACTGATTGTAAGGATGAATAGAATTGCTTGTAAGAAAAACCGTATTTATTGTGGGAATTGACGGAATTAATTGTAACAATAAACGAAATACGTTAGGAGAAATAACACTGTTATTGACACAACGAATAGTCTTTGTCGGTCAATTAACGACGTTGTTGTTTCAATAAATATTGTTCGATGACTCAGTGGACAGAGCTCGTAATATCAATAAATAGTGTTCGTTGATTCAGTGAACAGAGTTCGTAATACCAATAAACTGATATTATGGTATACATAATGAATGTTCATCCAGTCAATAAACGTAATACATTGGCTCAACTAACGAAAATAATGAATTGATGAACATCGCTTTGTTGTTCCAACAAAACCAAGAATTGGACAAATGTTAAGTATTGCGTTTGTTGTCTAAATTAACATTTTTATTGATATTACGTACCTTTTTCGTTGAGTGTACGTAGATTTTGCGTGTTTGTGTATTGCATATGTATTGTGTAAAATATTGTAGGTGAATGTTACTCCGTTATTGTTGGTATTTTCTTGTTATTGACTTTTTCTACCATTGGTAACCAAAGCATATTACATTCTCCTGATGGGTTTGCTCCACATTTTCTTCGTTGGGTAGGATGGGAGCTGCTTCTTTGACTTTTCCCTTTCTCGTGTCTGTTTATGTCATGATCATTGATGCATCTTTCCATTAAAAATATGCTCGTTGTACCAGGCATGTTTGCATATTTATGTAAGATTTCTCGAAGTCTCTGTTATTGATGTATATGTCATGCAAGTTTATTCTAAATTCAGAACCTTGTCAAAGTCATTGACGCTAGTTAATCATGTAAATTTAATTTGCTTACCCTTAAAATACTCATTCAAAGGAATATTCTTCAGTGTGTATTATTTTTATATTAATTTAGTATAGAATTGAAAAGTAGAACCAAGAGTTCTATGCACTTTCCTAGGAGCCACTGAGACCGTTACACCTTTTTAAACCTACATTTTTATTTTGTATGCCCTTAAAACTATTTCCAAATGTAGAAATGTCGATTATAAAATTTTTGCTCGATAGTAAAATGGAAAATTTGTCCTAATGCAAATAAAGTTGAATAAAATCCTTTTTAGTAATTTCCTAAATCGAATGCCATTAAAACTTTATCCGAAGTTTTAAACAATCATATTTTTTCCTGCAATCTCGTTAAAATCAAATCTAAACAAACATTAAAACTACATCACGCGGTAGTTGAAAATCAGCTTAATATCAAATCAAGAGCCACCCGTTTCATTTTAATTCAGTTTGAAAAACTTAATTAATTACGAGAAGTTGAAATGTGCAGCCAAACTAAAGGAAAGTCAATAGAATGAGTAATTAATTCTATGAAAATGAATTGCCAGCGGCCTGAGTCTTGACTCATCTTAATGAAAGCGCCAGTACATTTTTTATTTGATTTAATTTTAAATCCGTTTCCGTGTTAACGTCGGTTTTCTTACCGATAGGTTGTCTTGAGCGAAGGATTTAAGATTTGTAAAGAAGATGTTTCAACACTTTCTTTGAACGGTCAAACATTTAAAGTTGAACCAGTTATAAAAAGAAACATTCAATATCGATACCACTTCAGTACGTTTCATACTTAGTATTATATCAGTTTAAAATTCTAGACCTACAACCTTTTATGATTATAGAAGTCTATCTTCTTCTTTTAGTGCCTATTCGTTTCGAATATTGGCGATCATTCTGGCTATAATTATTTTATTAACTGATGCTTTAAATAGATTAGTTGTCTAATTGATGGATTCGACCGTTACTTGATGGAAGTTCATTTTATCTAACAATAAAACACTGAAAACGTTTGTTTTCTATACTTCCACAAATTTATTACAACTAAGTGACTACAGCTGTTTCGGCAGAGTGCCCTTCTGAAGTGATTTAGTTTACAATGGTTTGCCTATTTAAAGTCTTTAACTGAAGAGGTTGAGGAGTGGGGAGCTGTTTGTCTCGAGTTGGTCATTCAGAATTATATCTGTATTTTTCAATTTATTAATTTCCATAGATTCTAATAAAGATAGCTTAAGGCCTTTATTTTGAATATGCAGAATTTGAAACTGTTCATTAAAAGAATGATTATGATCTAGAAGGTGAAGTGCGTATGTAGAAGTGTCTGTTTTTCTATTGTTGAAAGCCCTTTTGTGTTCTGCTATCCGTTTGTCAAAGGTTCTGCCAATTTGACCGATGTAAGTTTTCGGACAGTCACCAGAAGTTAGTTTGTACACACCACTCTGTAGTTGCTTTCTCTTTCGGCTTTTATTGTTCTTAATATATTTACTTAAGTTGTTGTTAGTTCTGAAAGCTGGTGTTATTCTTTTCTTTTTTATGTATCTGGCTATTTTTGTTGTTATCTTGCCAGTATTAGAGAGCAGAAGGTACTGGGTTCTTTCTGTGGTGGTGGATACACTAATTTCAGGGCTTTCTTATGGAGTTTTTGGTTTAAAATTTTGTTATGTTAATAATGTTTAATAAATTATACTCTTTTATTAAACTACACAAACCTGACCACCCAATAAGACCTGTAGTTTCTTTTTATACAGCTCCGTCATATAAACTTTCAAAAAAATTGACAGATATTATTACAGAATACACTAAATTTTCACCTAAATTCACCGTAAAAAATACACTAGAACTAGTTAATACAATACAACATTTTCAATTACCCAACAACTCCAGACTAATTTCATTTGACGTAAAAAATCTTTTTCCTAGTGTTCCTCCTACAGAAACTTTTGTTTTAGTTAAAAATCTTTTAGATCATAATAGTACAAATCCGATCATTGCATCTGAAATTTTACACCTTCTTGAAATTTGCATAAATAAAGACTATTTTGAATTCAGTAATCAAATATACACAAACAACAGTGCAGGACTTATTATGGGTAATCCTCTAAACCCATTGTTATCAGATATATTTATGAACCAACTTGAAACAACAATTTCTAAACATCCCATATTTAAACAGTTCTTATATTGGTGGAGATACGTAGATGATATACTAGTATGCTTTACAGGAACTAACAGACAACTTGACCAATTTCTATCATACATTAATTCACTTCATAGTAATATTGAGTTTACAATAGAAACAGAAACTTAATAATTCCATAAACTTTCTAGATGTAACGATTACCAGACTACACAACAAACATGAGTTCTCCGTATATCATAAACCTACCCATACTGACACAACCATACACAATTCATCATCCCACCCTACACAACACAAATTAGCAGCCTACCATAGCATGATACATAGACTGACAGAAATTCCCATGACAAAAAATAACTTCGAGATAGAACTAAAAATCATTAAACAAATAGCAGTAAACAATGGCTATAATGAACAAACAGTTAACAAAATTTTAAACCAAAAACTCCATAAGAAAGCCCTGAAATTAGTGTATCCACCACCACAGAAAGAACCCAGTACCTTCTGCTCTCTAACATATACTGGTAAGATAACAACAAAAATAGCCAGATACATAAAAAAGAAAGGAATAACACCAGCTTTCAGAACTAACAACAACTTAAGTAAATATATTAAGAACAATAAAAGCCGAAAGAGAAAGCAACTACAGAGTGGTGTGTACAAACTAACTTGTGGTGACTGTCCGAAAACTTACATCGGTCAAACTGGCAGAACCTTTGACAAACGGATAGCAGAACACAAAAGGGATTTCAACAATAGAAAAACAGGCACTTCTACATACGCACTTCACCTTCTAGATCATAATCATTCTTTTAATGAACAGTTTCAAATTCTGCATATTCAAAATAAAGGCCTTAAGCTATCTTTATTAGAATCTATGGAAATTAATAAATTGAAAAATACAGATATAATTCTGAATGACCAACTCGAGACAAACAGCTCCCCACTCCTCAACCTCTTCAGTTAAAAACTTTAAATAGGCAAACCATTGTAAACTAAATCACTTGAGAAAGGCACTCTGCCGAAACAGCTGTAGTCACTTAGTTGTAATAAATTTTGTGGAAGTATAGAAAACAAACGTTTTCAGTGTTTTATTGTTAGATTAGTTGTTGTTGTGGAGAACCATTTCCTCAGGTTCTTTAACCATGATATTCTTCTTCTCCCAATTCCTCGCTTTCCAGATACTTTACCTTGAAGGATTACCTTCAGTAATCTGTAGTTAGTGGCGTTTCTCATTATGTGTCCGAGATATTCTAACTTTCTCTTTTTAATGGTATACATCACCTCTCTTTCCTTGCCCACTCTTCGTAATACGGTCTCGTTGGTTATCTTGTCCGCCCATGATATCCTTGGATTCGCCTGTATAGCCACATCTCAAAGGCTTCAAGTTTTTTCTCCATTGCTTCAGTAAGTGTCCAGGATTCAACTCCGTAATAAAATATTGAGAAGATATAACATCGTAGGAGCCATATTTTTATTTCCAGATTAAGGTTGTGGCTTTTAAAAAGTTTGGCCATGTCATTGAATGCACTCCTAGCCTTCTCCATTCTAGTAGAATGCACTCCTAGTAGTAGTAGAATAAAAGTCTATACTAAATTTAAATTCAAGATGCAGTAGAAATAAACAAACCAAGACACGTTAAATTCTACTACGAGAACTCCCAAATCATAATTTACAATATATATACATTGTAAATCTGTAAATCCCAAATTATGATTTCCAAAGTTTATACATTGTAAATTATGATTCGGGAGTGCTCCTAGTAGCATTTAACGTGTCTTGGTTTGTTTATTTCTACTGCATCTTGAATTTAAATTTAGTATAGTGTCCGATGGCATGCCACGAAATGTTAGTACTGTGATGTGTTTTACACTTCCAATTTCTTAATGAATTTTAACACTTAGTTGATTTAGTTTTATTTTAATTTATTTACACTTATTTTGAATTTATTCAGCTTACACTATTTACACTAAAACATAATTTATATAATACATTTTAATATATTTCCTGACTAACAATATCTACCCGTGTAAGACCAATAATGACAAATGCATCAGAAACAAGACCCGATACAGCCACAACACAAAGACTACTGAGAAGAATTAAAGGAAATACACTGAGAGATCGAAAGAGGAGTGACGACATTAGAAAATAATGTAACGTACAGTGTATAAACGAATGGACACTAAATAGACAAAAAAAAATGGAATAACCACATAACCAGAATGGGGGAGACACGTGTGGTCAACATAGTAAGAGATAAATCACCAATTGGTAGAAGAAGTATCGGCCGACCGCGCAAAAGATGGAGTGACAACCTTCCATAGAGGTATCAATCCGCCAATGAACAAGCAGAATTGCTTATACAGAGGAAGAAGAAAAAGAAGCACAATATTTAATGGACTTATAACTCAGACTGACTGCAGAGTCTATATTATTCTATTTATATATGCCGACTCTGTCTTCTAGAAAGATCCAGTAACGTCTCTACATACTACGCGGCGTAGCTCTATATATCATAATATCATCTCGATAATTCTAGGCGCACCGGTAGGATTTCTTCTGAGCGCGTCGGTAGTGGCTACACTGGTTAGGGCCGGTCTAGTACGCGTGTGTTTGGAAATTGTAACAGTACTTCTTACGTTACTTTACGCAGTGGAAGGGTGGACGTTATCCGCAGCAACTATAAAAAGTTACAGTTCAAGACGCAACCTGGACTGATTTTTAACTAGCATTGGGACCAAATTAAAGGTATTCATAATAGCTTACAAGATCTATCATGGCGTGTAACGCAGAAACTGAACCAGAAATATCAAAAACTAAAGAACTACTGCATGGAAACAACGAAAATAAGGTAGATCGGCAATTAGCGGGAAAGACAGCTCTTGAAAGAGGGAGAAGCTATATCATAGGATATACAAGGTCGAAATATCAATAACTGTGTATTGAGAGTAAAAAAGTTTGGAATAAACGTACTAGAGCATCAAAGAAGGAAAAATAGTGAAAATTGCTTGGGATAAATCAACAGTATGGTTTGGGGCAATGACCTCAATATGGAGGGGACTGGTGTATGAAAAAAATAAAAGAGGTTATTTTCTATAATCCAGAAGCAAAACAAAAATCTTTATATTAGAGTATAATCAGTTGCGATATGCTATTTAGGCCGGCCACTCACTGTCAGGCGTAACAGTTACTGAAGGTGTGAAGTAGGAATAACTAGGCGTCCGGACAACTACTAATGAAAATTAGTTTATTTCGGCCTGACGGGTGAATAGGCACTAAACCCCTAAACACGTCTTACTTTTTAACAATCCTTTGATGTGAACAGTTTACATTTTTAGGTTTAAACTTTGTAATTTTGATTATATTACTGTAATCTTCCTTTAATGTGTTTTCAATAAAATAATCCGTTTAGGTAAAAATAATTACTAAAAAAAGGTAATGACCCAAAGTCCGGATTATAAGCATGACAGAAAGGTCAAAATAAGCACTTATATAAGCAAAAATGCCGCAAAAATAAGCAAAGTGCTTATGAAATAAGCAAGATTTAAGAAAAAAATGAATGAAAAAAAAATGAATAAAGGACATTAACATTAAATTACATTTATTTTTAATTATCTTATTATTAACAATAAATAAAAAATTACAAAAGTGTTAAACTATAATATACCTAATAAAAAGATCGAAAAATAATTATCATATTAATATATTTTTTATTTATGGCCATTAGGCCATAAAACAATTATAAGTTTTTCAAAATTTTCTGTTAAAGAGCTAATGTATTTTATCTGTAGGCATATATTTATACGTAGAAAAAGTTCTTTCAACATCTACAGATGTGATTTTACAAGGAAAAGTATTTTACAACACTATAATAGGCGCAATGATAAGAATGAACCGTTAATTTAAAACGAATCTATTCATATAAATTTTATTGAATTTGAGTGACATTATATTTTCCATAAGATGTGTGCAGTGTCCTTTGGGCTGTCTGCAGACAGGTATTAGTTTATTACATGGACAGGTATAAGGATGGGTTTGCTCATTTAGCTCCTAAGCCTAGGGGATTAAAATTATTATGCTTTATTGAATTATTACAATTTTATATCTCTGTATACTTCATCGAATTTTGCTTAAGACAGAACTACATGAACTGTAGTTTATCATAAGAAGTAAAATAAACAAAGATAAGCAACATATCTTTAAAAGCAAAAAAAGCAAAAAACGCAAAAAAAAGCAAAATGCTTATAATCCGGACTTTAATAATGACCATCACAATTTTCTTGAATAACAATTGATGGTCATTAGAAGAATTAGATTTCCTTATATAGTACGTCCGTTATAACTTTTCCCATGCGTCACGATTCATTTTCAAACAAATTAAGTCAAAACATAAAGTTAAACGTATCGATGTGTGTAGTATATAGTATACAATATAAGTATACAATATGTATATACACATCGGCGTACGTTTCACTTTATGTTTTGACTTAATTTGTTTGAAAATGAATCGTGACGCATGGGAAAAGTTATAGCGGACGAACAATAATAAACAAAAAGTTTATTTTGAATGAAACAATTTGAAATTAAAAATCACACTAATTTTCTCTTCTTTTTCGCTTCTGTAACTTATTACAATATACATTATAGAAGTTTTCAGGGACTTTCCGCCCTGAATCGTTCATACTGCATTTAAATTTTTCAAAAATACTTATCAATTTTCCCAGTATTAAAAAATGAATGCATTTAAAAAGCATTGGCCGAAATTTTGCGCCGACGCTCTTAAATAAAAATGTTGTTTTACTAAACTAAATATACGCAAAAAATACTAGGAATTCTCTCATCCTACATTCTTATCTTGGCTTAGGCCGATGCCACATTATGCGTTTTGACCGGATGCGGTGAAAACGCATCCGTTTCCAACGCAACCGGACCGACCTGTCACACTATGCGTTTAGTCTGGTGCAGTTTGTAAGCGCGTACCTATGACTCAAAACGCATCCGTTTCCAACGCAACCGGACCGATCTGTCACACTATGCGTTTTCATCGGATGCGGCGAAAACGCATCCGGTCAAAACGCATAATGTGGCATCTGCCTTAGATATCTTTTTGTAGATTAGGCCTATTCTTCAATAACCTGTTTTTACCTGAGATTTTTTTATTATCTTCTCACTTGAAAAATTTTATATTACTATTATGGAGTTTATAAAGCCTAGTATTTATTTCCCCTTTATCGATTAAATTTACACGCCCAAAACTTTCGTAAAAGCGAAAACTTAAAGTGTTAATTTTTTATACAAACACCTTACTAACGTTCATACACTTTACGATTTCACGGGAAATAAAAAAAATTATAGGGAATTAACGAGCCGACCAGGTAATTTAAGCCCATGCAACAATTTGCCGAACACAGATCTCTTTTTCGTAAACAAAAAAATAAAAATTAACACTCAAAGGCTTGTAGAACACACATCTGAAACACATCCACTTTGGGTGGTCTGTCAGTTATTAAAGACCACACCTATTTTAAATATTACAAGATGTAAAAGATCTACACAGTCGATTGTGATAATTTTATGCACTTTTCATTATTTGACTTCTAATTTACATAGATTTGTGCCAACCTTGATGTCGACTTTAACATCTAGTTCAGAAGAATTTAATAGCCACTTCATTAAATACAGTCTGTGGCTAATTTGCAACGCCCAAGTTACAAGCAATCTGGTGGCAAATATAATGTAAGATCACTTTAACATAAACCTTTGTTTATGAGTCTTTGTCAGGTTTTGATTATTTGTAGAAATATAATTAAAATGACACTAACACCCTGCCTCTTTCATTCGATACATTTTACTTATTTTTTTAACTTAAATGTTTTATTTGGCACGTTTCTAATACTCAAATAACAAATATAAATATGTAATTTCCTTTTAATTCGGTGATTTATTAGGTACATAAATACTGTTTGTTCTACAGAGGTTCTGAAACTGTTTTCTTGTGGCATATATTTAACTTTATTGTATTTATATGTATAATGATTAAACCACGATTCATTGTAATGACTATTTCAGACTCAGTGGTCGGCAAACTTTTTAGCCAAAGAGCCAAATATGAACATTATAACAATTTAAAAAAAATTGGGAACCAAATCTGCTTGTTCAGCAAACTCTTATTACACTAAATAAAGCTAAAGGGTCTAGTTGGTTAAGATAGTGAAAAATGCTCCCAGCGATACTATAAAAATAAAAAAACACATGTTCTACATCAAAAAGTATTCCACCAAAAAATTTTTAAACCCCTAGCCCCATCCATAACCCCCCAAAAAATTAAAACGTGCATTTTCGTTTTTTGGCAATATCTTCGTTTATAATCATCGTAGAAACTTTTTTGTAAGGTTTTATTTATGTTGTTCTGAAGCTATTTTTTTTACATTCTTGCAATTAACTAGTTTTGATGGGAAATAAGCCACAATTTTACTAAAAAATGATTTTATTAACGTTTTGACGCCCAAATCGGGTGTCGTCAAAATACAAAAAATATTAATGAATTAAACAAAAATTTTGTTGCTTAGTAAAAAAATTCTTCTAATAATTTATTTAATCTGACTCATCTATATCGGCAATTCAGACATATATTATACATTTTAAAGTAGAAGACTTTAAAATGATATTGCCAATATTTATGAGTTGCGTTCCTGGTTATTATTTATGAGATTTTATTTACTACAACACTGCATTTTTTACAAAATTTTTGGCGCAAAATCCATTTTTTTTAATGTTGATATATGTAGAACCGAAAAGGGACAAAAACAGCAAACGTGAGCTTTTTCAGCTAATCATAAGAATCGGGAATACTATTCCAATCATTGAAAATATTCATGTTTTCCTTCTCCAGGTGATTCAAAGCAGACCACTTGTGTTGTGAACATTTTTTTCTTCTCCAATATCTCCAATTCAACACAAAGCCGATGGAGTTTAGAGCGCCATACCTTAAATCCAGAAATTGTATTTCAAAACTATTAAAAATGCCAATTTAAAAAGGAGAAAATTTCAACTCGTTTATCGTAGCATTAAGAGGATTTTTGACAAATGCTAATAGTCCAGAAAGCCACTGCGCATCCGCTAGGAAAAATATTCCAATTCGGATTTTTTGCACAATCTTATTCAAAAAGGACTCCTTTTTACAAATTTGCATGTTGCCAGGACCGAAACGTGGTCAAAAATTTTTTAAACGTTTTTTTTTTTTGTTTTTTTCCTAAAATTATTTTTTTTGTATGGAAAAAAGTTTTTTTAGGTTTTTTGGATCATTCCAAACAGAAAAGGTCTTTAGTGACTTTTCTCGAAAAATGATAGTTTTTGACATATAAGCGATTAAAAATTGAAAAATTGCGAAATCGGCCATTTTTAACCCTCAAAAACTATGTAAAAAACTGAAAATTTGAATGTTGCCAAGATATGCAGATATTCTTTAAACATCGATTGATGAAATCGCGAAGAGTTTTTTGCAATAAAATATTCAAAACTCCTTTGTTTTTTAATTGCTAATCAAGCGTGCGCGACACTATTTTCCACCGACAGTATGGTGCAAATAAAAGGAATAAATTCGTTATTTCGTAAACCGGCACCTTTAAGGAAAAATCACGAAACAGGTCGATTTTTATTTTTAAGTTATGATATTGTGGCATATATGGTATACTAGTGACGTCATCCATCTGGACGTGATGACGTAAACGATGATTTTTTTAAACGAGAATAGGGGTCGTGTGCTAGCTCATTTGAAAGGTTCTTCAATTATCTATTCAGTAATATAAACATTTACATAATTATTTATACAGGGTGTCGAAAAAAATTTTATTAAATTAAATTATTTGACAAAAAAAGAAATAGAAGGACACCCTGTATAAATAATTATGTAAATGTTTACATTACTGAATAGAAAATTGAAGAACCTTTCAAATGAGCTACCACACGACCCCTATTCTCTTTTAAAAAAATCATCGATTACGTCATCACGCCCAGACGGATGACGTCACTAGTATACCATATATGCCACAATATCATAACTTAAAAATAAAAATCGACCTGTTTCGGGATTTTTCCTTAAAGTCGCCGGTTTACGAAATTACGAATTTATTCCTTTTATTTGTACCATACTGTCGGTTGAAAATTAGTGTCGCGCACGCTTGATTACCAATTAAAAAACAAAGGAGTTTTGAATATTGTATTGCAAAAAACTCTTCGGGATTTCATCAAACGATGTTTAAAGAATATCTGCCTGCCTTGGCAACATTAAAATTTTCAGTTTTTCACATAGTTTTTGAGGGTTAAAAATAGCCGATTTCGCAATTTTTCAATTTTTAATCGCTTATATGTCAAAAACTATCATTTTTCGAGAAAAGTCACTAAAGACCTTTTGTGTTTGGAATGATCCAGAAAACCTAAAAAAACTTTTTTCCATGCAAAAAAAATAATTTTAGAAAAAAAACAAAAAAAAACGTTTAAAAAATTTTTGACCACCTTTTGGTCCTGGCAACATGCAAATTTGTTAAAAGGAGTCCTTCTTGAGTAAGATTGTGCAAAAAATCCGAGTAAGAATATTTTTCCTAGCGGATGCGCAGTGGCTTTCTGGACTATAAAGTTTGTAAGTTTGATAAAAGCTAATTTATCAGAATAAGTTGTAGGTAATGGTTTCCCAACCAAGTTTTTTTTAAATGAAAATATTATTGCGCTTTCCGTGGATATTTGTGGCAGAGCCGCACCTAAGGAGCCAAAGAGCCACATGCGGCTCCGGAGCCGCACTTTGCCGACCACTGCTACTAGACTATTTTTAACTGATAAAATGTCATAGCAACGCCACGTTTCCTACTGACAAAACTCAGCGACAAAATTATGACAGTCTGTCACAAAGGTGTCTGGTAATTCTGTTGTTGTCAGTTTGACAAACGTCATTGACGTATAATCAATTTTGGACAGATATAATGAATCCAGACGAAAAATCAAGATTTGGATGCCAGTCAGCTGAAGAAATCAAAAAATTGGTTTAGGAAAATGTCCCATTGAACACGCAGAGGTCCAGAAGCTCTATTTGGGTCCAATTTACGGAGAAATTTTACGCTTGAAAGATGTACTACCATAACGGAACTACCAAAAATTCTCGAGGATTATGCCTTTAACATGAAAAAAGGCAATGGCGAAGACTAAAGTCAAAGGTCTTTAAAGTCAATGTGGAATACTACAGCAAAAATGGTAGAAGAAATAGCTAATTGTATAACAAGAGAGGAAAGTGCTAATTTACCTCCCGAGAATGAAGGTTACTGCCCGACGGGTAGTGGAGGGCAATAATCATTCAAGGGAGGAAAAGCAGAGGAGTGAAAAATAAAAACAAAAGAAACGCGCTGTAACAACTGTACCGACTGACCCGACCGATCGCCCCATCACATATCAGATGGAGTTGTAAACGGAGTACAATGGGTGTTCTTAAAATAAAATAAAATAAAATAAAATAAAATAAAATAAAATAAAATAAAATAAAATAAAATAAAATAAAATAAAATAAAATAAAATAAAATAAAATAAAATAAAATAAAATAAAATAAAATGAAATGAAATGAAATGAAATGAAATGAAATGAAATGAAATGAAATGAAATGAAAAGAAATGAAATGAAATGAAATGAAATGAAATGAAATGAAATGAAATGAAATGAAATGAAATGAAATGAAATGAAATGAAATGAAATTAAATTAAATTAAATTAAATTAAATTAAATTAAATTAAATTAAATTAAATTAAATTAAATTAAATTAAATTAAATTAAATTAAATTAAATTAAATTAAATTAAATTAAATTAAATTAAATTAAATTAAATTAAATGAAATGAAATGAAATGAAATGGAATGGAATGGAATGGAATGGAATGAAATGAAATGAAATGAAATAAATTAGGAAAAAATAAAATACTGCAGTATTTGTTTGTCATTTTCTGATTATTAATCAATTTTTTGTCATGATTTTAACTGATTTAGGTAGATATTTAATTCAAGCAGTAAATGAGCATGGAAATACTCATAAAGATTCCATAAAAACGTATATTTCTTATAACGAGGAAACAATTATTTGCTGTATGTTTTAAAAATAATCGGCAAAATAAAAAAAAAACGAAGTATTCGAACTAGCGTAGGTTGCGTCTACTATACTATAAGTAATGGTTTACAGTTGATAGGAAAACAAGTCTTGCAAGAAGGAGATAAGTTGCCTACAACACTTCTGTTGATTCTACAGTAAATCATGAAAATTTTTCATTTCACTTTCATTTTTCTTTCATTTTTCATTTCATTCATTTTATTTTATTTTTCTTTTTGGAGCAGTTGCAAAATTATTCACACTTTTTAAAAATTTATAAGAGTATAAGGAATAGTGCGAAACCTCTCGCCTTAGCTGTTATTACCGTTTATGGATTTATATTACACTTAAAAAAATCACAAATAATATTAAAAAAAATAAAAACCTTATCTTGTAAAAGATATATTTAAAATCCCTAAAAAGGGTTATATCACAACATAATGGTTTCGAAATCAATATTCCATCATCAGTGTTATGTCAGGTCTAATTACGTGTTTTAAGCCACCAAGATATACGGGTAAAAACCTTTAAGTTGTTTTAAAATTGTAAAGTTTACATCAGAGGTTCCCAAACTATTTTTTCTTGTAGACCACTTTAAAAATTTACTAGTTTCGGTGGACCCCCTGCTGCTCATTTTTACCATATTCCCAAAACTCGTCTAAAATGTGAAGATCTAACGATGGAAATTGGCGTCGCGGGTGAGTTCCAACCCTAAATTCATCATCATTCATCATCACCCAGCTCTTTGCGTCCACTGCTGGACATAGGCCTCCCTCATTTTTGTCCATTGTGCTCTATTTTGAGCACTTTGCATCCAATTTCTTGACATTTTCTTGAGATCGTCAGTCCAACGAGTAGATGGTCTTCCTCTAATTCTTTTGTCTAATCTCGGCCTCCACTCAAGTAATCTCTTCGGCCGACCCAGTTCCATTTCAGGGTGGCAATTCGGGAAATTACATCGGTAACTCCTGTTCTTTGTCTTTGAAAATAGTGCTAAATTCGGAGTGGTAAAAATAAAGAAAAAATAGTAGGTATATTTTCTTACGATCTATTTATTAAAATGATAATAATAACATACTTAAAAGAATTAAAATGAAACACTAATAACGTTACGTAACTTTAAATATGCAAATAAATTATAAAAAAAATACTCATAATTTTAATGGGAGGGATGTTCTTGATGGATTGACAGCAAATTATCAATATTTGGCTTCAGTTTTGTAAGGATTAACCGCAAATCTCCCCGTTCTGTGATGTTTAATGTGCTCCTTTTTTTTGGTAATAGGTTTGTAACGACAATAAATTTTTTTTCGACAAGGTATGATGAGGGAAACGCTATCAAAAATTTTCTCGCAATTTCCCACAGCCCAGGATATTTTTCAGGTATTTCTGCCTGCAGCCAAAATGTTTGATAGCCTTTTTTAAATTGCACCTTCAGCTCTTCATTGGTGCTGAACTCTAGTAGTTCCTCTTGTAATACCACATCCGCCACTTCCGTTTCGTCAAATGGATTTTATGACCCATGGTGGTATTTCCATCATCAAAATATTTTCAAATCTGTTTTTGAAGTCATCATGCAGCGCATTTAAATGTTGAACGTATGTCTGAATATCTTCATCAAGACATGCTATATGTGACAAGTTTGGAAACTGTGAGAATTCGCGTCGACTAATATTTTGCTTCATAAATTTCAATTTTCCAAGAAAAGCGGAAACTACACACTTTGTTTTTATTAAATTTAGGTTTAGCTTAATAAAATAAAAAAAAGTCAAAATGTAAATTCGTACAGGTTAAAACAAATTTTATATCAAATTTTAGGTGGGTACAAAAGATATTTTCAAGAAAGTATCCAAATCATACAAGGGGATCATTGTTTAAATAATTAAAAAGGGGTCATTTTTGCAAAAAATATACTTTTTTAACTGCTGAGGTAATTCACTTATTAATGAAGGTCTATGAGATTTTTTTCTGCAAAGTTGAAGGGTAAATCTTTCACATAAGACATACTAAATTAAATTCGACCCTCTATTTATTTAAATAATTGTATATGAAACTTTAAAAACAAAATTGCAAAAAAATATTTTTAGCGTTTTAAATAAGCACTATAAAATATCTTATTTTACGGTGTAAGTTGCGCTATGTTACCAGTATTAATTAAAAATAAATTGGTCGAAAAATATTTAATATTTTTTGAGATATTGAATTTGTTTATTAAATGTTACTATATTTTCAATTGCAAAAACGTGGTTGTTGCCAAAGAAACATTCACCTGCTTAAGATCCCATTATTTTTATTTTTATGTATATTTTCGATAAATGTATTGATAAATTCAAATTTCAATTAAACTGCCCCCTAAAATGGCAATTGAAAACTATTCAAATTTGTTTATAATTTGTTTTTTTAATAACGTCGCGGAGATTGAGTATTTTGAAATGCCGTTTGGATAATTGGGTTCCTGAGAATTTTTTACTAATTAACAAAATTTTTTTGTCGTTTTTTCTTCTTCTTTTTTTTCTTGGAGTTATATTACTACGGGCCCTTTTAATGTAAAATTTTATTAAGAATGTCGAATCTCTGAGTTGTAGATTCTAGACCTAAAGATATTAAGATTTAACTAAAATCTCTTAAATAAAATGTGGCTACTTACTGAGTTACAGGGTGTTTTATTTAAAAATTTAAAAATTATTTTTACCAACTATTTTAAAACTATTTGACGTATCCTTATCATACTTGGCAGAAAGTGTGGCTATTATACACCCTACTAAATTGTGATTAATAAACGTTTCTAGCTAGTGCCAGAGGCGTACGACAGGGGATAGTGAATTATTGACCTTTCCCAAATTCTACGCCACTGAGTGAATTACTATTTTAGCGTAATTTTTCGATTCTCCGATACTTTGTATGTAAATAGCTTTATTGGTATCGATAAAGTCATCAGTTAGAGAGATATTGGAAGTTTAAAATGAATGAATGAATGAATCAAAATAACTATGCTGTTTTATTTTTAACGTCCAATATCTCGAAAACTAATGACCTAATCGTTACCAGTAAAGAGTATATTATTTACATATAAAGTATTAGAGAATCGAAAAATTTTGCTAAAATGGTAATCCCCTCAGTGGCGTAGAATTTTGGAAGGGTCAATCATTAACTATTCCCTGTCGTACGCCTCTGGCAGTAGCTAGAAACTTTTATTTATCACAATTTAGTAGACTGTATAGTACCCACACTTTTTGCCAAGTATGATAAGGATACGTCAAATAGTTTGAAAGTACTTGGTAAAAATAATTGTTAAATTTTTAAATAAAACACCCTGTAACTCAGTAAGTAGCCACATTTTATTTAAGTGATTTTAGACCAATCTTAATATTTTTAGGTCTAGAATCTAAAATGTTGTTCTGAAGCTATTTCCTTGTGGCATTTTTATGATTAATAAAATTATTTTTTTCATTTTAATTGTGGCTTATTTCCCATATAAATAATTAATCATAGAATCTAAAACTTAGAGATTCGACATTCTTAATGAAACTTAACCCTAAAAGGGCCCGTAGTAATATAACTACAAGAAAAAAAAAGAAGAGGAAAAAAGGAGAAAAAATTTTGATAATTATTGAAAAATTCCCAGCAACCGAGTTATCGAAACGGCATGTCAAAATATTTATGCCTTGCGACGTTATTAAAAAAACAAATTATAGTCAATTCGCTAAACTCAGACGCAACTGGCTAGATATTTTAGTCGATATTTTTTTTGTTTTTTGCCAATTTTACAAAAATTGGCAAAATTACTAAATATTTAGTGATTATTAACTATTTAAAAATTATTCTTTGCCAATTTTGCTAAAATTGGCAAAATTATCGACTAAAATATCTAGAAAGTTGCGTCTGAGTTTAGCGAACAGACTATATAAACAAATTTGAATAATTTTCAAATGCCATTTTAGGGGGAAGTTTAATTAAAATTTGAATTTATCAATACATTTATAGAAAATATACATAAAAATAAAAATAATAAGATTTAATACGGGTGAATATTTCTTTGGCAACAATCGCGTTTTTGCATTTGAAAATAGAGTAACATTTAATAAACAAATTCAGTATCTCAAAAAATATTAAATATTTTTCGACCAATTTTTTTTTTATTTAATACTGATAACATAGAGCAAATTTTCTTGTAAAATAATATATTTTATAGCGCTTATTTAAAACGCTAAAAATAATTTTTTGCAAATTTGTTTTTAAAGTTTTATGTATAATTATTTAAATAAATAGGGGGTCAAATTTAATTTAGTAAATCTTGTGTGAAATATTTACCCTTCAGCTTTGCAGAAAACAATCCTATAGACCTTCATTAGTAACTGAATAACCTAAGCAGTTAAAGAAGTAATTTTTTTGCAAAAATGACCCCTTTTTAAAATTTTAAATAATGATCCCCTTATATGATTTGGATACTTTCTTGAAAATATCTTCTGTACCCACCTAAAATTTGATATAAAATTTGTTTCAACCTGTACGAATTTACATTTTGATTTACATGTAGTGTAATTTTATTTTACTAGACTAGTTATCCCCATGTAACTGCAAGTTATTGTCATTAAATTTTTTGAACAAATCTCTCAAATACGCAATGTCTGCTTTCCATGTGATCAGGTTTTTTTTAAATCTGGACTATAAAATTTTCGTGGACCCCCACTCACAACTTGTGAACCTCCAATTTTTATTTCACGCCAACGTAGACCCCTGTTGAGTCTCTTGTGGATCTCTGGGGGTCCATCTGGACCACTTTGGGAATCACTGGTTTACATTATAGTATAAAAATTTTAAGGGAAATATTAAAAATATTCCCAGATTAACTCCCGGCATCAAATGACATCAACCATATTGGTTGTAGTATTTAAAGGTTGTACCTCACATGGCAGCGTTTAGGTGACATGATTTTTATTTACACCTGCATTAGGATTTCAAAAAAGTCTGACTTAAAAAGCTTAGTAGAGGGGTCCTGGTGCCTTCCGTTTACGAGTTAAGGTTGGCGCCTTTTTTGAGTCCTGTTATTACTTATTGTTTATTAAAATATAAATAAAAAGATGTTAAAATTAATTTCCATCAAGTAACAAGCAATATAATAGGGACAACTAATGCTAAATAAGTGTACCTACTATATTGACTTGATCAAACAAAATTACTTCCTATCTATTATGAATGAATATTCAACTAATATTATTTTCTTTTGTTTCAGGTAAGCACACCTTAATGATTACTAGGTAACACGGTAGCAGTAAGTTAATAATTCAGTACGTATTGATTATTTCCATAATAACATGTGTCAGCTCATTCCTGAATAGGGAATTCTTTCTAGGCTATGTATTTCCCAAAAGCTAAATTTTAATTTTAACTTTTGTCATTTAATTTTTATAAAATGGAATTTAGTCCAGAAAGCCACTGCGCATCCGCTAGGAAAAATATTCTAATTCGGATTTTTTGCACAATCTTACTAAAAAAGGACTCCTTTTAACAAATTTGCATGTTGCCAGGGCCAAAAGGTGGTCAAAAATTTTTTAAACGTTTTTTTTTTTTGTTTTTCTCCTAAAATTATTTTTTTTTGCATGGAACAAAGTTTTTTTAGATTTTTTGGATCATTCCAAACAGAAAAGGTCTTTAGTGACTTTTCTCTAAAAATGATAGTTTTTGACATATAAGCGATTAAAAATTGAAAAATTGCGAAATCGGCCATTTTTAACCCTCAAAAACTATGTGAAAAAGTTAAAATTTGAATGTTGCCAAAGTAAGTAGATATTCTTTAAACATCGTTTCATGAAATCCCGAAGAGTTTTTTGCAGTACAATATTCAAAACTCCTTTGTTTTTGAATTGATAATCAAGCGTGCGCGACACTATTTTCCACCGACAGTATGGTGCAAATAAAAGGAATAAATTCGTTATTTCGTAAACCGGCGACTTTAAGGAAAAATCCTGAAACAGGTCGATTTGTATTTTTAAGTTACGATATTATGGAATATATGATATACTAGTGACGTCATCCATCTGGCCGTGATGACGTAATCGATGATTTTTTTAAATGAGAATAGGGGTCGTGTGCTAGCTCATTTGAAAGGTTCTTCAATTCTCTATTTAGTAATATAAACATTTATATAATTATTTATACAGGGTGTCCTTCTAATTCTTTTTTGTCAAATAATTTAATTTAATAAAAATTTTTTGGACACCCTGTATAAATAATTATGTAAATGTTTATATTACTGAATAGAGAATTGAAGAACCTTTCAAATGAGCTACCACACGAGCCCTATTCTGATTTAAAAAATAATCGATTACGTCATCACGCCCAGACGGATGGGGTCACTAGTATACCATACATGCCACAATATCATAACTTAAAAATAAAAATCGACCTGTTTCGGGTTTTTTTCTTAAAGTAGCCGGTTTACGAAATAACGAATTTATTCCTTTCATTTGCACCATACTGTATACACAACAACGGTGGAAAATAGTGTCGCGCACGCTTGATTAGAAATTAAAAACAAAGGAGTTTTGAATATTATATTGCAAAAAACTCTTCGGGATTTCATCAATCGATGTTTAAAGAATATCTAACTACCTTGGCAACATTCAAATTTTCAGTTTTTCACATAGTTTTTGAGCGTTAAAAATGGCCGATTTCGCAATTTTTCAATTTTTAATCGGTTATATGTCAAAAACTATTATTTTTAGAGAAAAATCACTAAAGACCTTTTCTGTTTGGAATGATCCAAAAAACCTAAAAAAAACTTTGATCCATGCAAAAAAAATAATTCTAGGAAAAAAACAAAAAAAAAACGTTTAAAAAATTTTTGACCACCTTTTGGTCCTGGCAACATGCAAATTTGTTAAAAGGAGTCCTTTTTGAGTAAGATTGTGCAAAAAATCCGAATTAAAATATTTTTCCTAGCGGATGCGCAGTGGCTTTCTGGACTAATTCATAGTACCTTTTAAATCATCTGTATTAAGGAAAATAAATATTGAGAAGCAAAAGCAAGTAAACAGTAACATTTAAGTAATTGAAGTTTTATGTGGTCTGCTCTGAACCATAACGAAAACCAACTGTCTTACTAATCAAAATATGAAATCCAGTGTTGCCAACTCCATTGGAAGCTATTATAGTACGAGCAGGGTGATTATTATAGTACATTGGAAAAAAATATAGTACAAGATTTAATAAATTTATTATTCAATTATTTATTATTACACACAATTATTACCCTAAAATTTCCTATATATTTTCAATAGGTCTATTCGCGGAGCACATCTTGAACTTATCCAGAGGTATAACGCATGCGCATTATAAAACTGGGCGTCGGATAGGTCGAATTTTCCCTCTGAATAGCTAATGCGCAGGCGTTCTCCCTCTGGGTACGTTCAGGATGTGCTCCGCGAGTAGACCTAGTATTTTTGTGTATATGTTACAAGCAAAACCCGAAATTGGACAATCCTAGCATTGTATGGACAATATTGTACACTTCTAGAATTGTACTCACAAACTGTACAATATCCGAAATGGTCAAAATTAAAAATGATCGAAATGCTGATCGATTATTATTGACAAGCGACAAACCAAATCAAAAATCGAACATTTGTTCATATCTAATATTTTTATATTTTCTATTTATGTATTAGAGTTGTTCTTTTTCGACTCAACAATGTGATAAAATGTTGTGTCCAACTAAAATATAAATAATAATAGTCCAACTAGGTATAGAAATTGATTCTAGCATCTCGAAGTTTTACTCCAACATAATTGTTTATACCATAGTAATGGTAGAACCCAATCGCAGAGAAATCTCCTCGTGAATTTTATATATGGACAATAATTTAATCTTACAACTCAGAAACCAGAAACCCTGATTAATTATGGATTTATAACATATAACACATAATCCTATTGATGTTTGTTTGCCTTTAATAACAAATGGGGAATAATCGTAAAAATCGATCTCAATCGATATCTGTCATATTCTCTTCACTTCTTAACTTTGACGTATCGCTGTGATTCTCCGAATTCCCGAATAATACGATTTTCATGTAGATAAACAATTTTGTAAAGTTTATGAAATCCAACAGATTTTAAAATCGTCTTAAAAATATTAAGAATTCCCTAGATTTTTCATAGAATTGAATAAAATTCCCTTTTTCCCCAAAATTCCCTAGATCTGGTACCCCTGTTCATTATTAGAGATTTGACTCTCCCTCTTGGTAAATATAAACTGGGAATTCCCGATAATACTATGGGGATCCCTAAATTCATTATTTGGTTGAAATTCGCCTTTGCTATGTGAAATACAGATTTATTATTACATACACTTACAGACAGTAGTACCTATTAACCGATTTCGACTATTAAATATTGGATGGCGCTAGAAGTCGTTTTCCAGATTAAGGCATTCAAATGTTATGTGTGGAGTTTTTGAAGGTGCCAGTAGAAATTATAGTACAAGATACGTACTATATTTACTTTGAAATTTTATAGTACATGAAGTTGTTATTATCGTAAAAATACTATAATTATAGTACGTTTGGCATCACTGATGAAATCATTTGCTGTTGTGCGCTGTAGCGACTATTCGATCTATTTAAAACAATGAGAATTCTTAGATGCAAAAATCTAAAACTATAAAAAAATTTGCAAGACAAACGAACGATGAATAAAGCAGACTAGGGGGAGTCTAAGATTGCATTCCACAACCCGTTAATTCATCTAGCTAAAATTTTACCGAAACTTCATTACTTGTACCCAGAGAAGAGTAAAACTAAAAGAAAATGAAAGACAGTTAATATTTCATTCTGTTTCAGAGGCAACCGCCATTAGTGATGTTGAAAAAGTAACTACTCGTTACAAAGTACTCGTTATTTACGAATACCGAAAGTAACGATTACTATACAGAGAGGTAAATCGTTACTTTGATTACTTTGATTACTTCGTACCAATCGTATCAGAGCGAGTACCTATTTTGAGTATTATATCTACAATCGGTTAATATCGGAGTCGGATCGGTACTCCACGAGTGTTCGGTATCAGTACAGTTAAACAAAAATTTTATCGATGAAGGGCGAAGGCTAGGAAGAGTTTTACAGGATTACAGCGCGCTGAGAAACTGTAGCTGAAACAGAGGGAGGTATATCATTTAACAAAGCATGCACCCAGAAACAGATGTCTATACGATTTGTCGAGGTAGATAATTCACAGAATTTAACAGATGTTACTTCCTTTGAAAATAAAAATGCAACATAAGATTTTAATAATAAATAAACACTATTCTTATCAGGCCTAGAAAAAAATAGCTTAGATTGACCGGAAAAAATGTAGAAATGATAATATTTCTAGACTATGATCATCAACTTTAATTTTACATGTAGGTATGGCATTGTTTTTATTAGATCAGGGCATTTAACACTAAAACACAGGAATCAACCTATTTTTAAATATAGTAGGTACATAGAGACTTGCAACTTTTTGCATTGTATTTAGGATTAGGACGACGCACAGTGTGTCGCTTATAACAAGCTAGGGGGACAAAATTATTTTTCATCTTATTTACATTTGTATCGACCAGTTAAGTAATTTGATAATAAAATAAATCATTTTTATTAGTCAAAGACTAAATCAGAGGCGTTCGTCAGGGGAATAAATAAAAAAATTAAAAGATTTTCTATATTTAATGCATATTTTATGGTAGACACTTCCTAGTCTGCTTGTATGAATGCGTTGTAGATTTGGAGTCTATGTAATAGGGTAATGCTTCATCTCCACTTAATTGCCTACCATCCTGCAAGCTATTCGATTTTTTATAATTAGAAGATGTAGCACCTACTGAGCATTCACTTACGCTCCTAATTGAAGTAGCAACGTTTCTTTTCCCTACTGCACGAGCTGCTACTTCTGAAGCAGTTACCAACTCCCCCACACTGGGTGATTCAACGAGGTCCTCAACTATACGCTTTTTTTATTTTAAACGATGCCTCGTTAAAATTTTTCCGTGGTCTTCCTATATTACTGGAACCTTGAAATAATATGGACGATCGCGGCACAGTACATTGAGCTTCAAATTTGATGTGCTCATTCAACCAACTTTCATTAGTTGCCAAAAAACGCTGGTTTGATCTTCCCGTAGCAACCCATTAATCAGAAATTTTGGAGGCATAATTTGCTATCCTCATTTTGATTTTCCTGTCAGAGTCCTCTGTTAGGTCTCTAAAATTAAATTTTGTAGAAAGGAACTCAAATAGAAAACAATTTTTTTCTCCTTTTGTTGAGCATTTTACCCATTCGTACAAGTCATTACCACCCTTCCACACTTTGAAAACGAAGAAAATTTCCTTCGTTCATCATACAAACTTTTTTTAATATTCTTTGATTATCAGATAAATTTGTTAAATTAGAAAAAATTATCAGTTACTAGCATAAATATTATCCACCTTCAACAATTAATATTTATAAATTAAGGAAAACTTAACTTTTATGTGATTTATATGATTTACGGAATTCAACTGATTTATTCTATTACAATAAAAATACGTACCTTTGGGCGCTATTCCTCAAAAAACAAAATGATGTGCAAGCGTGTGCAGTTTATAATAGGCCTTATTATCAATGGGATAGGTGCAGCTATGACATATAAAAAATTTAGCCCGGGTACAAAAGGGTACAAGTATTTCCCACCCATCCAAAGTTTCAAAACGAAGAAAATTTCCTTCATTCATCATATAAACTTTTTTTAATAGTGTTTGGTTATCAGATAGTTTTGTTAAATTAATAAAAATTAGCACTTACCAATATAAGTATTATCCATATTCAACAATTAATCTTCATAAATTAGGGGAAACGTTAATTTCGTGCGATTTAAATGATGTCCGGAATTCAACTGATTTATTCTATTACAATCAAAATACTTACTTTTGGACGTTATTACTCACACGGTGGATGTGCCAGACACAAATAAATATTAGAATAGGATGTTTTGATGTATTCTTTACAATATTCAAATAATATTGTTCTGAAGCTATTTTCTTGTGGCATTTTTATAATCAAGTATATTCAAATGGGAAATAAGCCACAATTTTACCTAATTTATTATTATTTTGTATTTTGACAACGACACCCGACTTGGGCGTCGAAACGTTAATAAAATCATTTTTAGGTAAAATTGTGGCTTATTTCCGATTTGAATATACTTGATTATTCAAATAATAATTGTTTTAGTTTTGAACATGACTTTTGTCCAGCTAGCTAGGCTCAACGACACACTGTGCAACGTCTGGAAAAAAGTCTACAATAGAAAAATAGGTGGAAATGCATTATTACATTTTAAAGAGTATAAAATGCATCGAAAAATGCATAAACAGGTTAAAATCAGTATATTAGGGGCCAGATTTTCTTATTTCACTGGTATTTGGGGCCACTGAACACGATAATGCAATCAGAACCGACCTCCGAAGCACCTGGGTGCCCAGGGTTACTGCTAAGGTACGTCATCTAGTTTCGAGGGTTTGTTTTTGGCACTTAATTGATGCCAACAGATTACTCGAGATTACTGATATTGTGGAGCAGCAATGACAGAACAATTAACAACATTAATTAACAAAATCATAAAACACAATAAAATACCGGAAGAATGGAGAACAACCGAACTAATTCTACTATTCAAAAAGGAAAAAAGAAGAAACTTTCTTTTTTTTCTTTTCTTTTTTTATCTTATACGAAATACTGAGAAATGCGATTCTCTATATGATTACCGGTACTCAAATACAAAACTAATAATAGTAATCAAAATATCCTACTAATACAAAATATGTACTGAGAAATGCGATTCTCTATATGATTACCGGTACTCAAATACAAAAGTAACAAAAGTAATTAAAGTAATCAAAGTAACTAATACTGTAAATGATTACTTTATACAAAAGTAACGATTCGTAACGATTACTCGAAAGTAACTATAATCAACATCACTAACCGCCATACTAACCAGCCATCTAAAACTAACCAACCCTCTAACCAACCAACTAACTAAAACTAACCGTCTTACTAAGAAAATCGTCCTAAATTTGCAGAGAACAGGAGCAGTTTGCTATAATCTGCAAGCAAAAGGAAGAATTATATAAAAAAATGTGTTAACAAAAGCAAGTACTGATGATCATATACATTCTAATATTTCTTCAAATATTGTTTCCATTAACATTTTTGTTTTCTCTACTTTTTCGTTACGATACGATATAATACTACTAACCACATCTTCTTTATCTTATAACGAGCACAGAATAGCCATATTAACCTACTTTCTTTATTAAATCACAGGACAAGTATATATTTATTTCTATGTAGGTATTACTTTTGTGACGCTATTTTCTCGTGGTATTTTAATATAATTTACTATTTTTATTGGGAATTTCCGAAGTGGAAATTGAAACATCAAAATAAACATTTTAAACTAAAATTACTATGTACCACCATAACCTATAACTAATACTACTTGTTCCAAACAATCTATCTTGAATCTTTTTAAAACTGAATGCCTTTAATTTTAGTGGATATAACAGTTTTTACATATTGGGTAAAAAATACATACAGCACTTTTTGTTATTTAATTTCAAAAGCTATGTTCACGTTATATAAAGTTCTATAATACGTATCGTGTATTTGCTTTGTAATTTGATTCCTATCCAGGTCTTGATTAAAATCTTTTGCTCTTTTTGGCTCCAGTAAACTTGGTTTGCAATTTCCGTTTTAATAACATTGCTATTACTCTTTTATCTTTGTGAATAGATTTATCTTGTTTTTACATTTACCTATAAAAATTTTAATAGTTAGTGCTTCACCTTAATTAGTTGCTCTTTCAATTATTGGTGAATTTGATTAATAGTTTAATAAGAAGTAGTAATTGGACTTCGTAAGTCATAGTTTCACCCATCGTGACCGGAAGTCGATATTTGAACTCTTCGCGTAACTTTTTGTCGATTTGTATACGGTTTCACTAATTTTGAGTTATTTTTACTAAACTTTTGGTCATAAGTGTCTAAACGGAAATGACTTTAAAACAGAAAATAAAGATTCAAGCTTGACTTTTCAATACGCTTCGATTGATATGTCACATGTACTATTTCTGCGACTATAATATGGCACTTCCGGTTAGAACTTTTTAACTGGAAATTATATAAAAACCAAAAGTATACATTTGTCCCCATCTTCCTAACGCGCGTCGAATAATATATCACTTGTACTATTTCAGTGACTTTAAAATAACACCTCTGGTTGCAAATCTGGAACCAGAAGTCTGAGGTTAAGTGGATCACCTCTGATACCATCTTTGAGTTATAAACTCTCATTCGACACCTCATTTGCCATATAAGGCACGTAGAATAATATATCGCTTATACAATTTCACGGACTTTAAAACACTACTCCTGGTTGTAACTTTAAACAGGAAGTTCGAGGTCAAATTGATCACGTCTAATACCATCTTTGGGCTATGTATAAGCTTTCATTCGACACCTCATTTGTCATTCTATCTGGTCTAGTGACGAAGGAGTTGTGTTTACAATTTTACAAAGTCTCTGGGACAGACAGACTTGGGCAATTCAAGGTGTCAAAATAGGTAACAACAATAGATTATTTTGTGACTGAAACACAAAATTTTCATTTATTTTTTTTTTGTTCTTTACGATAACTTGTTAAAACCGACAAGGATCTTTATGCATCATTTTGTGTTTGGAGGAGCCATTTGTAAGTAAAAGAGTATAGAGATTTAGGAGAGGGGAATATTGTTTTAATAAGTTCCTAGTAGAAGCTTTGATGATACTAGATCCGAACAACCTCCATCCTACATATGTGATGACCACTTACCAATCACATCAGATGAAGTGGGAAGAGCAATATCACAACTAAAAGATGGCAAAGCTCCTGGACCTGACAATGCATATGCTGAACTCATAAAACTATTTAACACCGACGGTACTCAACGCCTAACCAAAATATTTAACGATATATACATATTTAAGCGGAGTAATACCAAAAACATGGTTGAAGTCGACGTTTGTTGCTTTACCAGAGAAAACAAAGTCCGTATCCTGCAGTGATTTCCGAACCATCAGCTTAATGAGCCATATTTTAAAACTATTTCTAAAAATTATACATCAAAGGATATATTTAGACTGTGCGAAGAAAAAATCAGCCGAACACAGTTTGGTTTTCGAAATGCAGTGGGTACATTTAGGGTACATGCAGAGGCTCTATTTAGTATACAAGTGCTATTTCAACGATGTAGAGACGTAAATTGCGATATTTATGCATGTTTCATTGATTACCATAAAGCGTTCGATTCAGTAAAGCACGACAAGCTGATGGAGATATTAACCAATATTGGAATTAACACCTGTGATTTAAGGATTATCAGCAGTCTCACCGTGCCTCGGAGAGCACGTAAAGCCGTCGGTCCCCCTGGGCTAGTGTACATCGGCATTAGTTACTTAAACAGGGTTAAAGATGTAAATGGCGCCGGAACTATCCGAAAGGATCTCCCCGGCAAAAATGCCATACGATATTATTATTATTATTATTAGCAATTTGTACTGGAATGAAACATCCTCTATCCGGACAGAGGCAGGAGAATCCGACTATATCAAAATCAAACGTGGGGTCCGTCAGGGATGTACACTATCCCCACTGCTGTTTAACATCTACTCTGAGGAAATCTTTCAAGAAGCAGTGGATGATGTTGAGGCCGGAATTCGAATTAACGGAGAATGTATCAGTAACATAAGATACGCAGACGACACTGTGGTATTCGCTGACAGTTCTGAAGCCCTGCAGGAGTTAGTGAACAGAATCGCGGAGGTCAGTCAGAGATACGGACTTTCACTAAACACTAAGAAAACAAAATGTATGATTATCTCTAAGAACAAACAGCAATTTGGACGAATCAGTGTGAATGGTCAACAAATAAAAAGAGTAAAAACATATACCTACCTTGGTACGAACGTCAATGAAAATTGAGACCATTCTATAGAAATCAAATGTAGGATAGAGAAAGCAAGATCTGCATTTCAAAAAATGTCAAAGTTGTTCAAATGTCATGATTTGTCGATACCCATAAAAGTCAGTTTACTACGATGTTATATCTTTCCTATACTGTTGTACGGACTTGAGTCGTGGACTCTCACAGACGCCACCTGCAAGAAAATTGAGGCTTTTGAGATGTGGCTTTATCGTCGAATCCTGAAGATATCTTATACCGACCACATTACTAATGAGAGTGTTTTGCTGAGAATGAAAAAAGAAAAAGAGCTGTTAATCAAAATAAAAACAGCCAAAATCGAATACCTCGGTCACATCATGGAACAGTGAAAGATATGGACTGCTGCAACTGGTCTTACAGGAAAAAGTAGAGGGAAAGCGAGGACCAGGAAGGCGAAGGATTTCGTGGCTGAAAAATCTACGTACGTGGTTCAACACAACCACTACAAATTTTTTTAGAGCAGCAGTGTGCAAAGTACAGATTGCCATGATGGTCGCCAACATCCGAAACGGATAGGTACTACAAGAAGAAGAAGAAGCGTATCTTATTTAATTCATGAATCTAAGAAAGTTATATAGTTAACTATATAGTTATATAGTTAGGCTGGTAGCCTTTAATAAACCTGATGATTTATTTCTCTTACATAGATTTATATTTCCATATTGTCGTATACCTACCTATATTGCAAATTTTAACTTTCTACATTTTCCACTAAATCTTAAAATGCTTATTTGCTATTTCTATTATAAAAAGAGCTTCTTCTGTACTTATATGGCCCGTCTAGACTCTGGATTGCTCCTTTGCCTGCGTTCTCGACAAATGTTCAATATTCACACAAGACGGTTATAAAGATCTATTCAGCAGAAAATCGGCTTTCACTGCCTGACCAGACCGTATTATCCTAATAGTACGGTCAAAATAGTCAATGTAGACGAGTCAATATCAATCGGCAAACTTTTTAAAACCATATATTTGTCAAATACAATGAACAATGACGACTTTTTATTGTACTTACATTATACAGGGTGTCCCGAAAAGATTGGTCATAAATTATATCGCAGATTCTGGGGTCTAAAATAGGTTGATTTAACCTCACTTACCTATATACAATAGTGCACACAAAAAAAGTTATAGCCCTTTGAAGTTACAAAATGAAAATCGATTTTTTTTCATATATCGAAAACACAGTGTTTTTAAAACTTTTTTGCCTCTTAGTACTTTTTCGATAAGCCAGTTTTTATCGAGATATTTTGAATAATTGTAGAATCCACCACATATTTGTATATGGTTAAGTACATACCATTATTATAGACCTGTTATAATGTACATTTTTGGGTATATTTTGAAAAAGAAGCCACATCTCGATAAAAGGTGACTTATCAAAAAAAGACTAAGAGACAAAAAAGTTTTAAAGATACCGTGTTTAACTAATGGTACCACAATAATAGTTTAATTGGAACGTACACAAACATTTGGTTGGTTTAAAGGAACAAAGCCCCCATAAAACTTATATTTAAATATATTAAAAAAGAAGCAGCATCTCGATAAAAGCTCGCTTATAGAAAAAATACTAAGAGGCAAAAAAGTTTTAAAAACGTTGTGTTTAACTAATGGTACCACAATAATGAATTAATTGGAACGTACAAAAAAGTTTGGGGGGTTTAAGGGAACAAAACACCCTTAAAATTTTTATGGGGTGGACAAATCTCACTATAATTTTGTTTTAAGATGCTCTCCTCCCATGAAAATGATACATGTCTATTTTCAATACAAAATCTCTGATATCTTTCGATATATTGAAAAAAATCGATTTTCATTTTGTAACTTCAAAGGGCTGTAACTTTTTTTACGAGCACATTTGTACTAAAGTAAGTTAGGTTCAATCGAAGTATTTTTGACTCCAGAATGTCTGGTATAATTTATGACCAATCTTTTCGGGACACCCTGTATAATTTGAATTTCTGTATGTATTGTTACAATGGTAATGATAAATAATTCGCAACATTTAGAGAAAGAAATAAGTTATTGTATGGAAGAGATTTGTATTTCCCGGCATGAAAGAAAAAACAATTTCGAAAAGATGTCCGTGGGAAATTTATGAGTTAGGTTGTACATTATATATTGCAATTTGGCCTCATAAATATTTTCACAGTGTAAGAAAAGATAAGAAGAGAAACGGGTATTGGAAAGAGACTCTTGTGGATGAAATTTTTAAGAGGCTGCGCTGGTTTAAATGTAGTAAGTACTATTAGTCCATGTGGTGAGACCGCTCCCGTCTGGAAAAATTTCTGATTTGGTTTCTTTGTGGATTCCTATTCAAAAATGTCACCTTTAAACAAATCTGAAGGGTGCCAGGCGGAATTTTTGGGCAGAAATTGTTTAAACTATTTTTTTAAACAAATACAAAAGATCACGTTTTTTGCTCCGGAACATATATTTTTAAGTTTTGTGGGTCATTCTAAACAAGAAGGTATCTTGTAAATTTTCTCAAAAATTGATAGTTTTCGATGTTGTTCTGAAGCTATTTTCTTGTGGCATTTTTACAATTTTAACTATTTATAATGGGAAATAAGCCACAATATTATTAAAAAATGATTTTTATTAACGTTTCGACGCCCAAATCGGGTGCCGTGGTCAAAATACAAAATACTATAAACATAAACAAAAATGTTGTTGCTTAGTAAAAAAATTCTTCTAATAATTTATTTAATTTGACTCATTTATATCGGCAATTCAGATACGCAATTTTAATTATACGCAATATATTAATTATATATAATTAATTCAATTATACGCAACTCATAAATATTGGCAATATCATTTTAAAGTCTTCTACTTTAAAATGTATCATATTATGTATCTGAATTGCCGATATAAATGAGTCAAATTAAATAAATTATTAGAAGAATTTTTTTACTAAGCAACAACATTTTTGTTTATGTTTATAGTATTTTGTATTTTGACAACTGCACCCGATTTGGGCGTCGAAACGTTAATAAAAATCATTTTTTAATAATATTGTGGCTTATTTCCCATTATAAATAGTTAAGATAGTTTTCGAGTTATAAGTTATTTAAAATCTGAAAAATGCGAAAATCCGCATTTTCGAGGCCTAAAAACTCATATTTAAATTAATATTTTTGAGGCTGCCAGATACTTAAATTGAAGTTTAAACGTTCAGGTTCAAGATTCTGAAGAATGATTGCGTCTAACCTTAATTTAGACCGTTGTTTTTTAATTGTTAAATATGCATGTCCAACATATTTCAAAAATCTCCAATTTTCCTCCGCAAGATATTTTTTCTAGATTATTTGGGATATTCTAAATAAAATAAGTTTCTTGACATTTTTCTCAAAAGTTAACAGTTTTAAAGTTATAAGCGATTTAAAATCTGAAAATGCGTTTTTTGGCATTTTTCGGATTTTAAATCGCATATAACTTTAAAACTATTAACTTTTAAGAGAAATGTCAAGAAACTTATTTTATTTAGAGTATCCCAAAGAATCTAGAAAAAATATTTTTCGGGGAAAAATAGGAGATTTTTGAAATATAGCGCGCCGCACCGGCAAAAAAATCGGATAAACACGCATATATAACAATTAAAACACAACGGTATAAATTAAGGTTAGACGCGATCACTCTTCAGAATCCTGAAGCTGAATGTTTAATCTTCAATTTAGTATCTGCAACCTCAAAAATACTAATTTAAATATGAGTTTTTAAGCCTCGAAAATGCGTATTTTCGCATTTTTCAGATTTTAAATCGCCTATAACTCGAAAACTATCAATTTTTAAGAAAAATTACACAAGATACCTTTCTTGTTTAGAATGACCCAAAAAATCTAAAAGTATATCTTCCAGGGCAAAAAACGTGATCTTTTGTATTTGTTTAAAAAAATTGTTTAAACAATTTCTGCACAAAAATTCCGCCCGGTACCCTTCAGATTTGTTTAAAGGGGACATTTTTGAATAGGAATCCAAAAAAAAAACGAATCAGAAATTTTTTCAGACGGGAGCGGTCTCACTACATGGACTATATAGAACTTTCTTAGAAACTGTAGATAGAATAAAGATAGTGATGATGATATCCCACCTTCGATTAGACGACGGCAGTTGAAGACTTCTTTAAAAGGCGAGTGAGAAAAATAAGAGTCATGAATGGAGGGTGAAAATAGTAAGTCAGTGGGAAAAAGATAATATAATAAATAAAAATAAACAGTCAAAAATAACGACTCTAATGAAAGCGCAGAAAACAGGATACTCAGAACCCATCCAAATAATAGGAAAAGAAGTATGCCGAAAATGGTACCCCCCAAGAGAGCCAATACAAAACAGAAGAAAAAGTAGACAAAAAAGAGGTGGAGCAAAAGAGTAGCGCATGAGAAAATTTACAAAGAAATAACATTAAGAACGGGAAAGTAAAAGTATTGAATAATAGGCCTGGATCCCGCGTACCAAAAAAAAGTTGATTAATAGCAAGCTGAAAATTTGTTAATAGCTTAATAGTGTCTAGTCAGACAAACTTTGATATATGGGAACACTGGCACATGGAAAGTTTTAATTGAGGAACGTGATTTTAATTGTGTTCACAAAGTTTCCTAAGGCTTTTACGAATCGAATTCAAGAAGTTTCATCGAGATGAATCCTGCTAACAAAACTAAATTTTTTGTAAATTTTCCAGAATTTTGGCCACTAGTGTAGTGGTCCTTGAATGTACATAAAATTTGAAGATGTACAGAACTGACTTATACCTGACATGTATACTTTTCATTTTCATATATAAGTTCATCAAAAGCGCTATTTATCTCTGTCACATCCTCAGAGACCGCTTTTACATCATGCAGATGAAATGAAGTAATGAAAATGCCCTGGCCTATTACTCAATTTTATACGAAAATAAACTGGAAAGCGCACAAAACGACCATAAAGGTAACCGGATGTCAGTCCCATAAATTAGAGTAAGGTCTGTTATTACTACTTTTTCAGCAAACTCAAAGCTACTGACTTTCGTGCCCTTGTCATTAGCAAACGAGATGGACGCTAGCCACTACCGATAACTTCATTTTGGTTTTATTATAATTAAGTCCTATGTTGCTATAAGTAAAGCTAAGATTTTTTAGATTTAAATATATGTATACTCGGTGAAAAAAGCGAGAATTAGCTCAGATCTAGTGCCGGTTTATGCACTGGGCGCTGGGGCGGGCGCCCAGGGGCTCGGTCCCCAGAGGGACCAGTAGGGACCGGTTCCTTTTATTAATAAAAAAGATTGTGTGTGTACTTTGTACGCACCTAAGAAGTTATACTTCTATTATATGATTTCAAGGAAATCAATATATCTATTTTAAACAGTTTTTTTGTATTGTATTTAAATATTAAACTAATTTTAGAAAGAACTAAAAGAATTCCAAAAATTAAAAAAAAAGAATATGAATTGTCCAGATTTGAACGCGGGACCCCTTGATCTGTAGTCGAGTGCTCTACCTATGAGCTACCACGGTTCTGTTTACGTACGATCATTTCTCGGACATAATCACAATCATGGTGACAAATAGATCAAGTGAATAAACATTTTCAATAATACTTATTATCTTACTTCCGTGGAAAACAAATGGAAAGAGACAAAAATTATAATAAATATTTTTACTAAAAACACTAATATATTCTTTTCACGCACACGTTATTTGCGCCTCATAACTTAAAATTTAACTATTTAACACCGACGGTACTCAACGCCTAACCAAAATATTTAACGATATATACATATTTAAGCGGAGTAATACCAAAAACATGGTTGAAGTCGACGTTTGTTGCTTTACCAGAGAAAACAAAGTCCGTATCCTGCAGTGATTTCCGAACCATCAGCTTAATGAGCCATATTTTAAAACTATTTCTAAAAATTATACATCAAAGGATATATTTAGACTGTGCGAAGAAAAAATCAGCCGAACACAGTTTGGTTTTCGAAATGCAGTGGGTACATTTAGGGTACATGCAGAGGCTCTATTTAGTATACAAGTGCTATTTCAACGATGTAGAGACGTAAATTGCGATATTTATGCATGTTTCATTGATTACCATAAAGCGTTCGATTCAGTAAAGCACGACAAGCTGATGGAGATATTAACCAATATTGGAATTAACACCTGTGATTTAAGGATTATCAGCAGTCTCACCGTGCCTCGGAGAGCACGTAAAGCCGTCGGTCCCCCTGGGCTAGTGTACATCGGCATTAGTTACTTAAACAGGGTTAAAGATGTAAATGGCGCCGGAACTATCCGAAAGGATCTCCCCGGCAAAAATGCCATACGATATTATTATTATTATTATTAGCAATTTGTACTGGAATGAAACATCCTCTATCCGGACAGAGGCAGGAGAATCCGACTATATCAAAATCAAACGTGGGGTCCGTCAGGGATGTACACTATCCCCACTGCTGTTTAACATCTACTCTGAGGAAATCTTTCAAGAAGCAGTGGATGATGTTGAGGCCGGAATTCGAATTAACGGAGAATGTATCAGTAACATAAGATACGCAGACGACACTGTGGTATTCGCTGACAGTTCTGAAGCCCTGCAGGAGTTAGTGAACAGAATCGCGGAGGTCAGTCAGAGATACGGACTTTCACTAAACACTAAGAAAACAAAATGTATGATTATCTCTAAGAACAAACAGCAATTTGGACGAATCAGTGTGAATGGTCAACAAATAAAAAGAGTAAAAACATATACCTACCTTGGTACGAACGTCAATGAAAATTGAGACCATTCTATAGAAATCAAATGTAGGATAGAGAAAGCAAGATCTGCATTTCAAAAAATGTCAAAGTTGTTCAAATGTCATGATTTGTCGATACCCATAAAAGTCAGTTTACTACGATGTTATATCTTTCCTATACTGTTGTACGGACTTGAGTCGTGGACTCTCACAGACGCCACCTGCAAGAAAATTGAGGCTTTTGAGATGTGGCTTTATCGTCGAATCCTGAAGATATCTTATACCGACCACATTACTAATGAGAGTGTTTTGCTGAGAATGAAAAAAGAAAAAGAGCTGTTAATCAAAATAAAAACAGCCAAAATCGAATACCTCGGTCACATCATGGAACAGTGAAAGATATGGACTGCTGCAACTGGTCTTACAGGAAAAAGTAGAGGGAAAGCGAGGACCAGGAAGGCGAAGGATTTCGTGGCTGAAAAATCTACGTACGTGGTTCAACACAACCACTACAAATTTTTTTAGAGCAGCAGTGTGCAAAGTACAGATTGCCATGATGGTCGCCAACATCCGAAACGGATAGGTACTACAAGAAGAAGAAGAAGCGTATCTTATTTAATTCATGAATCTAAGAAAGTTATATAGTTAACTATATAGTTATATAGTTAGGCTGGTAGCCTTTAATAAACCTGATGATTTATTTCTCTTACATAGATTTATATTTCCATATTGTCGTATACCTACCTATATTGCAAATTTTAACTTTCTACATTTTCCACTAAATCTTAAAATGCTTATTTGCTATTTCTATTATAAAAAGAGCTTCTTCTGTACTTATATGGCCCGTCTAGACTCTGGATTGCTCCTTTGCCTGCGTTCTCGACAAATGTTCAATATTCACACAAGACGGTTATAAAGATCTATTCAGCAGAAAATCGGCTTTCACTGCCTGACCAGACCGTATTATCCTAATAGTACGGTCAAAATAGTCAATGTAGACGAGTCAATATCAATCGGCAAACTTTTTAAAACCATATATTTGTCAAATACAATGAACAATGACGACTTTTTATTGTACTTACATTATACAGGGTGTCCCGAAAAGATTGGTCATAAATTATATCGCAGATTCTGGGGTCTAAAATAGGTTGATTTAACCTCACTTACCTATATACAATAGTGCACACAAAAAAAGTTATAGCCCTTTGAAGTTACAAAATGAAAATCGATTTTTTTTCATATATCGAAAACACAGTGTTTTTAAAACTTTTTTGCCTCTTAGTACTTTTTCGATAAGCCAGTTTTTATCGAGATATTTTGAATAATTGTAGAATCCACCACATATTTGTATATGGTTAAGTACATACCATTATTATAGACCTGTTATAATGTACATTTTTGGGTATATTTTGAAAAAGAAGCCACATCTCGATAAAAGGTGACTTATCAAAAAAAGACTAAGAGACAAAAAAGTTTTAAAGATACCGTGTTTAACTAATGGTACCACAATAATAGTTTAATTGGAACGTACACAAACATTTGGTTGGTTTAAAGGAACAAAGCCCCCATAAAACTTATATTTAAATATATTAAAAAAGAAGCAGCATCTCGATAAAAGCTCGCTTATAGAAAAAATACTAAGAGGCAAAAAAGTTTTAAAAACGTTGTGTTTAACTAATGGTACCACAATAATGAATTAATTGGAACGTACAAAAAAGTTTGGGGGGTTTAAGGGAACAAAACACCCTTAAAATTTTTATGGGGTGGACAAATCTCACTATAATTTTGTTTTAAGATGCTCTCCTCCCATGAAAATGATACATGTCTATTTTCAATACAAAATCTCTGATATCTTTCGATATATTGAAAAAAATCGATTTTCATTTTGTAACTTCAAAGGGCTGTAACTTTTTTTACGAGCACATTTGTACTAAGGTAAGTTAGGTTCAATCGAAGTATTTTTGACTCCAGAATGTCTGGTATAATTTATGACCAATCTTTTCGGGACACCCTGTATAATTTGAATTTCTGTATGTATTGTTACAATGGTAATGATAAATAATTCGCAACATTTAGAGAAAGAAATAAGTTATTGTATGGAAGAGATTTGTATTTCCCGGCATGAAAGAAAAAACAATTTCGAAAAGATGTCCGTGGGAAATTTATGAGTTAGGTTGTACATTATATATTGCAATTTGGCCTCATAAATATTTTCACAGTGTAAGAAAAGATAAGAAGAGAAACGGGTATTGGAAAGAGACTCTTGTGGATGAAATTTTTAAGAGGCTGCGCTGGTTTAAATGTAGTAAGTACTATTAGTCCATGTGGTGAGACCGCTCCCGTCTGGAAAAATTTCTGATTTGGTTTCTTTGTGGATTCCTATTCAAAAATGTCACCTTTAAACAAATCTGAAGGGTGCCAGGCGGAATTTTTGGGCAGAAATTGTTTAAACTATTTTTTTAAACAAATACAAAAGATCACGTTTTTTGCTCCGGAACATATATTTTTAAGTTTTGTGGGTCATTCTAAACAAGAAGGTATCTTGTAAATTTTCTCAAAAATTGATAGTTTTCGATGTTGTTCTGAAGCTATTTTCTTGTGGCATTTTTACAATTTTAACTATTTATAATGGGAAATAAGCCACAATATTATTAAAAAATGATTTTTATTAACGTTTCGACGCCCAAATCGGGTGCCGTGGTCAAAATACAAAATACTATAAACATAAACAAAAATGTTGTTGCTTAGTAAAAAAATTCTTCTAATAATTTATTTAATTTGACTCATTTATATCGGCAATTCAGATACGCAATTTTAATTATACGCAATATATTAATTATATATAATTAATTCAATTATACGCAACTCATAAATATTGGCAATATCATTTTAAAGTCTTCTACTTTAAAATGTATCATATTATGTATCTGAATTGCCGATATAAATGAGTCAAATTAAATAAATTATTAGAAGAATTTTTTTACTAAGCAACAACATTTTTGTTTATGTTTATAGTATTTTGTATTTTGACAACTGCACCCGATTTGGGCGTCGAAACGTTAATAAAAATCATTTTTTAATAATATTGTGGCTTATTTCCCATTATAAATAGTTAAGATAGTTTTCGAGTTATAAGTTATTTAAAATCTGAAAAATGCGAAAATCCGCATTTTCGAGGCCTAAAAACTCATATTTAAATTAATATTTTTGAGGCTGCCAGATACTTAAATTGAAGTTTAAACGTTCAGGTTCAAGATTCTGAAGAATGATTGCGTCTAACCTTAATTTAGACCGTTGTTTTTTAATTGTTAAATATGCATGTCCAACATATTTCAAAAATCTCCAATTTTCCTCCGCAAGATATTTTTTCTAGATTATTTGGGATATTCTAAATAAAATAAGTTTCTTGACATTTTTCTCAAAAGTTAACAGTTTTAAAGTTATAAGCGATTTAAAATCTGAAAATGCGTTTTTTGGCATTTTTCGGATTTTAAATCGCATATAACTTTAAAACTATTAACTTTTAAGAGAAATGTCAAGAAACTTATTTTATTTAGAGTATCCCAAAGAATCTAGAAAAAATATTTTTCGGGGAAAAATAGGAGATTTTTGAAATATAGCGCGCCGCACCGGCAAAAAAATCGGATAAACACGCATATATAACAATTAAAACACAACGGTATAAATTAAGGTTAGACGCGATCACTCTTCAGAATCCTGAAGCTGAATGTTTAATCTTCAATTTAGTATCTGCAACCTCAAAAATACTAATTTAAATATGAGTTTTTAAGCCTCGAAAATGCGTATTTTCGCATTTTTCAGATTTTAAATCGCCTATAACTCGAAAACTATCAATTTTTAAGAAAAATTACACAAGATACCTTTCTTGTTTAGAATGACCCAAAAAATCTAAAAGTATATCTTCCAGGGCAAAAAACGTGATCTTTTGTATTTGTTTAAAAAAATTGTTTAAACAATTTCTGCACAAAAATTCCGCCCGGTACCCTTCAGATTTGTTTAAAGGGGACATTTTTGAATAGGAATCCAAAAAAAAAACGAATCAGAAATTTTTTCAGACGGGAGCGGTCTCACTACATGGACTATATAGAACTTTCTTAGAAACTGTAGATAGAATAAAGATAGTGATGATGATATCCCACCTTCGATTAGACGACGGCAGTTGAAGACTTCTTTAAAAGGCGAGTGAGAAAAATAAGAGTCATGAATGGAGGGTGAAAATAGTAAGTCAGTGGGAAAAAGATAATATAATAAATAAAAATAAACAGTCAAAAATAACGACTCTAATGAAAGCGCAGAAAACAGGATACTCAGAACCCATCCAAATAATAGGAAAAGAAGTATGCCGAAAATGGTACCCCCCAAGAGAGCCAATACAAAACAGAAGAAAAAGTAGACAAAAAAGAGGTGGAGCAAAAGAGTAGCGCATGAGAAAATTTACAAAGAAATAACATTAAGAACGGGAAAGTAAAAGTATTGAATAATAGGCCTGGATCCCGCGTACCAAAAAAAAGTTGATTAATAGCAAGCTGAAAATTTGTTAATAGCTTAATAGTGTCTAGTCAGACAAACTTTGATATATGGGAACACTGGCACATGGAAAGTTTTAATTGAGGAACGTGATTTTAATTGTGTTCACAAAGTTTCCTAAGGCTTTTACGAATCGAATTCAAGAAGTTTCATCGAGATGAATCCTGCTAACAAAACTAAATTTTTTGTAAATTTTCCAGAATTTTGGCCACTAGTGTAGTGGTCTTTGAATGTACATAAAATTTGAAGATGTACAGAACTGACTTATACCTGACATGTATACTTTTCATTTTCATATATAAGTTCATCAAAAGCGCTATTTATCTCTGTCACATCCTCAGAGACCGCTTTTACATCATGCAGATGAAATGAAGTAATGAAAATGCCCTGGCCTATTACTCAATTTTATACGAAAATAAACTGGAAAGCGCACAAAACGACCATAAAGGTAACCGGATGTCAGTCCCATAAATTAGAGTAAGGTCTGTTATTACTACTTTTTCAGCAAACTCAAAGCTACTGACTTTCGTGCCCTTGTCATTAGCAAACGAGATGGACGCTAGCCACTACCGATAACTTCATTTTGGTTTTATTATAATTAAGTCCTATGTTGCTATAAGTAAAGCTAAGATTTTTTAGATTTAAATATATGTATACTCGGTGAAAAAAGCGAGAATTAGCTCAGATCTAGTGCCGGTTTATGCACTGGGCGCTGGGGCGGGCGCCCAGGGGCTCGGTCCCCAGAGGGACCAGTAGGGACCGGTTCCTTTTATTAATAAAAAAGATTGTGTGTGTACTTTGTACGCACCTAAGAAGTTATACTTCTATTATATGATTTCAAGGAAATCAATATATCTATTTTAAACAGTTTTTTTGTATTGTATTTAAATATTAAACTAATTTTAGAAAGAACTAAAAGAATTCCAAAAATTAAAAAAAAAGAATATGAATTGTCCAGATTTGAACGCGGGACCCCTTGATCTGTAGTCGAGTGCTCTACCTATGAGCTACCACGGTTCTGTTTACGTACGATCATTTCTCGGACATAATCACAATCATGGTGACAAATAGATCAAGTGAATAAACATTTTCAATAATACTTATTATCTTACTTCCGTGGAAAACAAATGGAAAGAGACAAAAATTATAATAAATATTTTTACTAAAAACACTAATATATTCTTTTCACGCACACGTTATTTGCGCCTCATAACTTAAAATATTGAGCAACTAACACCATACTGTGTGTGTGCGCAGACTCGTGGGATAATAAAAATTCACTCTCAATCGCGCCTAAAGAAGTATAACTTCAAAAAAGAACGTTAACTAATAGTCCGTTCTTTAACGGTAAAATATTACAAAACCTCTAAATTTTAAAGAACCGCTTGGATTGACATGAAATTTGGCATACACATAGCTAACAAGTCAAAGAAAAAAAGTGATATTGTGCCGATATGTGCTTTTGCCCTGAGGGTGCTTTTCACCCCCTTTTGGGGGTGAAAAAATATTCGTCCAAAGAAAGTCAGGAAATGGATAAACTGGATAATTTTAAGTAACTTGTGTTCTATAGAGTTTTTTCACTAACTCAATACTTTTCGAGTTATTTGGCAGTGAATATGTTCATTTTTTCAACAAAATAACCACGCTTCTAGACGGTTTTTCGCAAATAACTCAAATAGTAAGAACTTTGTCGAAAAAATATAGCCTGTAAAAAATTAAAAAAAATGGTGTATATCACGTCTCTACACCTAGTAGAGGCAGAGTTATAGCTAATGAAAAATAGGTTCATATTCGTCAAATTCCAAATGGAATACTTTAACGTGAAATAACCAAAAATTAAGCACATTTCGGGGAAAACTCATTACAACTTATTTAAAGTGTTAAAAAAAGCTTCATTTTTGTTTTATAAAAAAAATTTCTAGCATCAAAATTAAACATGTTACGCTCAAAATAAAGTTAATCCCTTTTGGTTTTGGTAAAAACATCGAGAAAGTCACCCTCTAATTAGTATCTTAAATTAACTTAATCGTTACGACTTCACAAGTTTCTTGACTCGTGTATATATTGTTTATATGATCGTACGTTTCATCGGTTCAAAGTCTTTATTATTGAAAGGGCTGTAGTTAAAAGGGGTTGAACGAATCACTGATCACGAATGTATGCAAATTTAGAAACACCAAATCTTAATTAATTTTTGTCTAACAGAAAAACAAAAAAATACAAGTTATTCAGAAAAGCAAATCTGACTTTTTTTGTTTTTCGAGATTTTTGGTATCTCTGACAATTTTTAAGTTATTTTGAAAAAAAGCATATTTTTCAAAATTAAAATTTTAAAAAATTTTATTTTGAAACCAAATTTTTTCAAAAATAAGCACTTTGAATCGATGAAACTTACAGATCATATAAACACAACATAAGTTAAATAATTTGTGGAGCGGTAACGATTAATTTCATTTAAGTTGCTGATTAGGGGATGGTTTTCCCGATTTTTTTTTTGCAAAAACAAAAGGGACCAACTTTATTTTGAGCGTAACTTGCTTAAATTTAACGCTAGAAACTTTTTGTAAAAACAAAAATAATTTTTAAACACTTTAAAAAAGTTTAACTGGATTTTTCCCAAAAAGTGCTTAATTTTTTGGATATTTCACGTCGAAATATTCTATTTGAAATTTGGTGAATATGAATCTATTTTTCATTGGCTATAACTCTGGTTCTACGAGATCCAGAGACCTAACGCGTACAGCATTTTTTTACTTTTTTATAGGCTATATTTTTGCTAAGAACGTTTTTTTTGACAAAATACTTACTTTTTGAGTTATTTGCAAAAAACCGTCTAAAAATGTGGTTATTTTGTTGAAAAATGAACATATTCACTCGCAAATAACTCGAAAAGTGTACTTGGCGAAAAAGCTCTATAGAACAAAAGTTACTTAAAATTAGTCAGTTTACCCATTTCCGGACTTATTTTGGACATATATTTTTTCACCCCCAAGAGGGGGTGAAAGTCACCCCCAGGGCAAAAGCACACATCGGCACAATATCACTTTTTTTCTTTGACATGTAAGCTATACGTATGCCAAATTTCATGTCAATTCAAGCAGTTCTTTAAAATTTAGAGCAAAAACCGTGAAAGAATGGACTATAAGCTGTTCTGAGCGTAGAAGCCAGCACAGTTTTGTTTGCTATTGTATTTTAAAAGTTTATTCTTCTTTATCAAATATGTGGAGATATGCATATTATTGTATATATTAATAAGAAGTAAAAGAGTATGGGAATAATAAAATAATACCAATAAAAGGTATAAAACTGCAGGCTAGAAGTTTGTTTCTTTGTTGTCAGAAGCTTTACCAAAAATGGCTAAGATAAACCTGAAGAAGATTGGACTGGGGGCAGAAGATTGACAGACAATGTCAATGACAATAAGGAGGCTTAGCGATTTATAAATTTCGTAACAAAATTATAAAGAAAAAGTAACTATGAACTATGTAAGTAACTATGAAAAGTAACTATAAAATAGGTGTATAGGTAAACAGTAGTGCTCATATACTCTCCAATGTACGGATCATAAGATCATGGTTTCATCACAGGAAAAGCATGGAGTATATAATGAGTGAGTAACTTAATCGAAGAATACTCAAGATGAGGATTGGACATCAATAAAGATAAGACAAAGTATTTTTCTATTTGCTCGAAAGTTCAGTTTGTCATAGAAAATAACCAAGAAATAAAAGCTTTCCAAGTACACTGAGAGTAATATGTGATCAAACTGGAACCGATGGCAAGGAAAATAACTGTAAAACTGTTTAATAACATATAAACATGTTTTTAACAAATAACTGTTAGTTCCCATCTTTAATTTAACTTACATAACGAGTGATAAATGTTGGCTATTTCTATCCGAATCTGTGATTTGACTCTCATTCGGACAGGATGAGGATGAAGATCCCTTTTCACAGTCGGATTACAACACTAAACATATCAAATACATTGTTATTCTTTCGGGTCTATGAGGATTTACTTAAAAATCAACCAAAACAGTTTTGGCTTTGAATGCATTCTTCTTCGCCGGACCTGATATAAAATGTCCAGTCTGCTTTTTCTAAATGAAGTCAACGGTTTTTATTATAGTAAATCTATTCTGTTAAAGGCAGTCTACCTGATGCTGGGACAAATAAACGAATCCATTCAAAGAAGTGGTTCTAAATAATTTATATTTACACAGAAATGATGTCCTTAAAATTTTCTATTAATGGATGTAAAAGGAGTATCTCGTCCTATTAGAGGTAAAACTCACTAAGTGCACTTTTTTGAGATTTTGACATTTTCATCAATTTGAATTCAATACGGTATTGCCCAGCCCTGGAGAAGTCACCTGGGGCTCTAACCCTTCTAATTACTGAGATAATTTAAGGTACAATTCACTAAGTGCAATATTGTGAATTTCTGGAGTGCACTCTTGTGAATTTTGGTTTCAGGGTAAAACTCATTAAAACTTATTATTGCACTTTATTGCACAACTTCTCAATATCCAATAATTGTGTTCATGGAAAAACTCATTAAGTACAAAGTGTAGTTAGTGAGTTTTAACTCTAACAGAATATCAATATCCAATAATTGTGTTCATGGAAAAACTCATCAAGTACAAAAATTGCTCTGATATTGATTATATCATAGTTGCTGTGACGAAACATAGCTTAAAATATCTGTTTTTATTTATTCTTTAAAGTTGCCTTAAAAAATTCCAATATTCAAGTTAGGTGAATTTAAAAAACAATTTGTACCTTTAAATTAATTTTTCTCCACTTTCTGAAAAGTGTAGTTAGTGAGTTTTACCTCTAATAGGACGATCTGTGAATTTCTGATAAACTAAATGAAACTGATGAAGGTTAAAAAATATAATAAATATAATATGGCAGCTGTTAAAATATTAAATTTATGTGGGATTAAACCACAACTGATTGTAATGAAAATCACATTTTATAACTGCTGTTTTGCCATTTCGATTTCCACTTCGAAAACGGTTTTTAAAAAAGTTGATTAAAAAAAAGAGTGTGTGTTGTTAAAACCTAAGGTTGTTTTAGTGGTTATGTCTTTTTAAATTGCTTGATATTTGATGTTCAATACCTTGCATGAGAGATTGAAGTCTTAAGACGGAATCCCGTAGAATGTGGCGTGGATCTTCACACTACGAAACATTCTCGAAAAAGCTCAAGAGTTTAATACAGATATGTACCATCTGTTTGTCGATTTTAAAGCTGCATATAACAGTGTCATAAGACCGTCTTTACAATACTATAAATGAATTAGGAATGTCAAAAAACTGATATGTATGATAAAGATGACAATGGCCGAGATGCTATCAGCAGTAAAAAATCAGAACGACTCGTCAACCCATTTTAGCTAGTAGTAGCAGCAGAACGAACGGGATTACATTACGTATAAGTCAAAATAAAACCAAATTCATGCTGACGAATCTATCCTTTTTGAATATCTCGCAGGCTTTTGATAAAGTCTGGCACACGGGCCTGCTAGATAAAATAAAATAAGTCCTTCCTGTCAACTACTTTGTAATCCTTAAGTCCTATCTTTCCTATCGCCATTTCCTTGTAAAGGTAACAGATCAGTGCACTAACTTATATCCAGTTAAAGTTAGAGTACATCAGAGTAGTGTCCTTGGACCTGTTCGCTACCTATTCTACATCGAAGACATTCCTACAAGTCACATCATCACATCCACATATGCAGACGACGCGACGCAGTAATCTTTGCGGCTCACTAACCCTTACATCGCCTTGCAACTACCAGTGGCGTGCGGTGACATTTTCGGAAGGGGAAGCGATTCAATAAGAGTATAAAATTATTTTCTTACGGGGGTCGAGATCAAAATATATACTATGTGATAAATATGTACCTACTTAATAGGTAAATAGTAGGTATATACCTAATATTATACTACTTGTTAACTTTAAAGCATTCATTTTCAAGATCTTTGAAATACGCATTTTACCTATTTTTTAAAATTAGAATATAATAAAAACTTTCTGAGAAACGTTAATTTGTTTATAACTATTTTTTTTTAACATTTAAAGATTATTCAAACAAATTAAAAATTTATATTTTGTCGACAAAATATTAAATAGGCATCTCATCTTTATAAGATTTCAAAGTTTGATCACTGTATCATAATTATGTTGGTTATTATTGCGACCGTAAATTATTAATTAACAATTGAATTTTTGCTAAAATATTCGTTTAATTTTCACCGGTTTCTGGAACTATAATCTAAACCAAGAAAGCTTTTATGTCACCGAGTTATTTAATTATTGGTAGATAATTACTTATCTAAAACTTTATTTGAAATTTAAAGATTTTGTTGGGAAACCCCGCATTTTTCGAGGAAAATTTTCATCGGAGCAGATCAGGAAAAACATTTCTTTATGCAGAATTTAATTTCGGTGAATTTTGTTAGGGTGTTTTTGGTGTAAAGTTAAAATGTTCGGAGTTATGGAGCAAAAATTGAAAAAAACACGTTTTGTAGCACAAAAGGTAGCACACCATCTGCGGACTTTGCATACCTATATCATTAATATATACAATCATAAGCTTCGATTCCAGCAATAAAATTGCTGGTAAATAACTTTTCCCAAAAATGGCCTATTCTCCGATAATCAGCCCAGACTAAATGTGTTTTTTCGCTTGTATTAAAAAGAATACAGAGCCAACAAAATAATTTTGATACAATTTTGCAGCCAGTTAACCATTCATATTTTTCATAAAAACCCACATGGAAATGTCTGGTACATTTCTTTGCCGATTTTTCCACTTTTGTCTACAAATTTTTGGGCTCCTTTGACCTACCAGACTTAATAATGTCCACTTTCTCTTGATAACTTCGACTTGAAAATCCTTTTTTTAATAAACTACACACAGTACAAATACAAACACAGTTTTCTATATTGTTCATAAATCCACAGGACGGTCCAATCGCTCCTTCCATTGCAGAAAAAGATAAACGCCAGCACAAAATTTACAATTAAAAAAAAACGTCGCCTCGTAACCCTACGAATTTCGACTGACTTAAGTAAATGCTGGCCGTAAGGCGACCAGAGAATCGCTTCCAGGGTAAAAAAATTCGCGCGAACTCAAGATGACTTTGTGGGTACGGTCATTAAACCCTGACTACCCCTGGCCAACATTTGGATGGATCAACTGCGCTGATTTTGAAAAGAGCTTCCGTACAGGCACGGACCCTTGGTATAGGATGCGTTAAATTGTGTGTATATTATTATTTGAGTTCGTTTATGCGATAAATTTTTAATATTTTCGATCTTATTGCCTACATAACAGATTACTTAGATGAGGGAAAATTTGTTGATAATTAAATATTAATTAATAATATATTTTCTCATATCGAAGTATAGGAAAGCGGTGCTTCCCCCGCTTCCATGGACCGCACGCCTCTGGCAACTTCTTTAGACCAACATTGATAAAATAAAGACAAACATGGCGAATTAAAGTAAACGAAAGCAAGTCAGTATAGATCAAGAGGTAGCGCTGAAAAATCTCTTTGAATTTACTAAAGCTAGATTTTTCAGTTGATTACTGTGAGTGTGTAGAGAAACATACTGCGGTAGGTCAAGCAAAACGTAGACCAGGGTTACTAAGAGGGTATCAAAGTTGCTTTCCTATACGAAGGAAATTAAATCCATTTACTAAGGCTGAAAATCAGTACACACATTCTAAATTCAATATAAATAAAACTTATTATAGTCGGTCAGCTGTATAACGGGACAGAGCCGGTCGGTCAGCTCCAACAGTCGGATTTACTTGAAATTTTCACATAAGTTAGGGAATAGTCCAAGGATCATTTTCTATATCATGCCGCTATCATACGCTAAAACCTTAGGAATGGTTGCCACCCCATCTCGGGAGTGGGAATTTTTTATTACATTTTCGATGAAAAAATCTCCTAATTCTAAGAAAAAATTTTTTTATACATTTTCTTCGTAAAACTAATATTTTTCGAGTTATTTGCGCTTGAAAATAACAGTTTTTCGACGAAAAAATCGACTTTTTTAGAGGGTTTTTGGAGAATACCTCGAAAAATATTCTATATATTTTTGGCGATAAAAAGTTTCTTCAAAAATGATTTTTTTAGGATTTTTAAAGAGCTATAAGACTGTGTAAATTAAATTCCCTTAGTTTTTATTTGGGGCGGGTTTAAAGGGCTCGAATAAGGGGGTGTTTGCTGGTAAATAGAGGTTTGAAACAGCTATCTCTAGCTAACTGTTCACTGTAATGAAAATCTATGCAGAGGGTAATTTTAGTCATTAAAAAAGCTACAATTTAGTAGTTTATAATTTTTTTCCTATCTTCCAATAATATAATATTGGTATACCAATTTTTACAAAATTAGGCATTTTAAATAGGTAGGTCAAACTCCTTGAGTATATTATTAATATAAATATAAAAGGAACTACAGAAAGGTGAAGATCAATTTTGAATTAGGAAGGTAGTTAGGGGGTTGTTATCACTAATTTTTTCGTAGAGAAAAGCAGGTACCGACATTTATTTCATTATAAGTCGCTTAATTTTCATGCTAGAAACTTTTTATTAATTTTTTTTGAAAGGTCTAATTGTATACTTGAAAAAATATTATTGAAGTTTTCCTCGAAAAATGCAAATTTTTCCCATTATTTGGCTTTGAATATTTCAAATTATGCATTAATTTGACGAAAAAAGCTAACCCTTAACATGCCGTATCTCGGTTTGTATTGTTTTTAAAGATATTGGAAAACAATTTGGTTTGTGTTACTAAAAGATACAATTTTGATATCTACAGTTTTTTTTATTAAATGCATATTTTTCGAGGTATTCTCAAAAAACCCTCTAAAAAAGTCGATTTTTTCGTCGAAAAACTGTTATTTTCAAGCGCGAATAACTCAAAAAATATTAGTTTTACGAAGAAAATGTGAAAAACATTTTATTCTTAGAATTACTTTTTCCATCGAATTACATGGTTAAAATGTAATAAAAAATTCCCACCCCTGAGATGGGGTGGCAACCGCCCCCTAGGTTTTAGCGTATGATAGCGGCATGATATAGAAAATGATCCTTGGACTATTCCCTACCTTCTGTGAAAATTTCAAGTCAATCCATGCTGGACGAAAAAATGGCGAGCCAAAATGCTTCATTTCCTCAATCGACTATTGGGACCGACCGACCGGCTCTGTCCCGTCATACAGCTGACCGACTATAATAACTTTTATTTATATTTAATTTAGAATATATTTACTGATTTTCAGCCTTAGTAAATGTATTTAATTACATTCGGAGGAAAGCAACTTTGATACACTCTCAGTAACCCCTGTTCTACGTTTTGCTTGACCGACCGCAGTATGTTTCTCTACACACTCACAGTAATCAACTGTGAAAAATCTAGCTTTAGTAAATTGAAAGAGATTTTTCAGCGCTGCCTCTCCGTCTAGTACATATTAACGTTCAATAATCGAAAAGGTACATGCCCAATCGTCTCATTAAATAACCAAGTACTACAGCAAAAGAATGATTTAAAATACCTAGGTATGCACTTAAACCACAGATTAACATGAAAAAAATTAGTTGGGTCTGAAACTCAGTAAAATGTATTGGCTAAATAGGAAAAAGCTCACAACTTAATTAATTTGTACAATAAAATTCTAGTATAAAGGTCAGTGATATAGCCAGTATGGAGCCAAGGAGTCTAACTGTGGGGATCTGCGTCGTGGTCCAATATCGACATCCTGGACAGATTCCAATCGAAGACCTTCCACATTAACATAAATGCACCTTGGTACATTCCCAATGAATACAGTAATCGAATAATCGCGATCTTCAAATGAAGACTATCAAAGAAGAAATTGCCAGTTACTCCCAAAAATACGACTGGCGACTGCAAAACCATAATTTTGTTACTAAATTATGACTTATTGTCAGTAGACAGTCTCCTGTAATTTAATGAAACATTTTAATTATTAGACCATAATCTCACCATAAGAGAAAACTTCTATGAACACCTTCAGACTGTAATAAACGAGATCCCAAATGATGAATATATAATCATTATGGGTGACTTTAATGCCCGTGTTGGCAATGACACAGTTCCGGGAATAAAACAACGATATAATGAAAATATCAGAAATGAAAACGGAGACCTTCTAACGGACCTCTGCAGCATAAATGAAATACGAATTAACAATACATTTTTCCCTCACAAAGAACAATACAAATACACTTTTGAAAACACTAGAGGACAAAGATCTATGATAGACTATAGTCTGTCGAATAGAGAGTTACACCCGTCTCTAATCTTGGATGTAAGAGCACTAACATCAGCAGAAATAGGAAGCGATCATAAATTGGTATTGTGCAAAATCAGAATGAAAACACATCTATGTGATAACAAAACAGCAGAATACACCACCAAGATTAAAGTCGAAAGCTTACAGGACGACTCCACCAGATACCTATTCCAAAAAAGACTAACGGAAAAAAGCAGCAACATGTATATCACAGAAAGTGACGGAGTCGAAGAAAGCTGGGCAAAAATTAAGTCTAATATCTTAGCCTCAGCCAAGGAAGTTCTTGGTGAAAGAAACATTAATAAAAATAAATCGCTTCCAAGACGAAGAACTCCATGGTTTTGTACAGAAGTGAAGGAAAAATGTAAAGAGAAGAAAAAAGCCTACCTAAAATACATGTCAACTAAAACACAAGAGGCATACGATAATTATAAGACCATAAGAAACGAAACACATTCAGTAGTAAGAAGAATAAAAAACGATCACTGGGAACGTTTTTCGAAAGAAATGGAACATGATTTTTATGGTCTCCAAAAGGAAATATGGCGCTTTATAAGAGGTCAAAGAATGGAGGTAAAGGAACTAATAGAACCAAAACACATAGAAAAGGATACATGGATTGACTATCTAAAAAAGCTTTATGCAGAGGAAGAACAAATAATGCTAGAACCGGAAACACCAGAAATTACTACAGATGAAGATGTTAATATAAGTGCACAGGAAGTACGAAAAACACTCGAAAAGCTGAAGAACAGAAAAGCTGCAGGTAAGGATGGAATACCAAACGAACTACTGAAATATTGTGGAGCAGCAATGACAGAACAATTAACAACATTAATTAACAAAATCATAAAACACGGTAAAATACCGGAAGAATGGAGAACGAGCGAACTAATCCTACTATTCAAAAAAGGAGATAAAAAGCAGCCAGAGAACTACAGAGGTATCAGCTTGTTAAATACTACCCTAAAACTTACAACTAAAATCTTACAAGACGTAATGAATCAGAGGATAAGTTTAGCAGATGAACAACAGGGTTTTCGTACTGGAAGATCGTGTACAGATGCAATATTCGTCATAAAGCAAATTACTGAGAAATCACTAGAGTATAATAGACCAGCATTTCTATGTCTGATTGACTTAAAGAAAGCATTTGACAGAGTAAGACTCAGGGATGTAATCCACCTTCTGTATAATAGAGAAATCCCTCTAGATATCATAAAAACTATTGAGAACATCTACCAAAATAACAAGATGGAAGTCAGAATAGATGGACAACTTACAGAACCTGTAGATATAGGCAGCGGAATAAGACAGGGAGACTCATTGAGTCCTCAGCTTTTCAATTTAATCATGGATGAAATCATCAAAAACGTCAACAAAGGAAGAGGATATAGAATGGGAAACAAAGAAGTAAAAATACTCTGCTACGCAGACGACGCAATATTGATAGCCCAAGATGAAGATAGTCTGCAAAGATTAGTCCACAGATTTAACATAAGAGCAAAAGAATTCAATATGACAATTTCATCTCAAAAAACTAAAACTTTAGTAATCAGTAAAGAACCAATCAGATGCAAAATAGAAATTGATGGTATCAGTATTGAACAAGTAATGGAAGTAAAATACCTTGGAATTACATTGTCAAGTTACGGAGACCTAGACAAAGAAGTGAGAAATCAAGTACAAAAAGCAAATAGATTGGCAGGATGCCTTAATAACACTATATGGCGAAACCGACATATTAACACTGAGATGAAGTCAAGAATTTATAAAGCCAGTGTAAGACCAATAATGACATATGCATCAGAAACAAGACCCGATACAGCCACAACACAAAGACTACTGGAAAGGGCAGAGATGAGAGTACTGAGAAGAATTACAGGAAATACACTGAGAGATCGAAAGAGGAACGAAGATATTAGAAGACAATGTAACGTGCAGTGTATAAACGAATGGACACTAAATAGAAAAAAAGAATGGAACAACCATATAACCAGAATGGGGGAGACACGTGTGGTCAAAATAGCACGAGATAAATCACCAATCGGCAGAAGAAGTATCGGCCGACCGCGCAAAAGATGGAGCGACAACCTTCCATAGAGGTATCAATACGCCAATGAACAAGCAGAATTGCTTATAAAGAGGAAGAAGAATTTAATTATTGTAATCATTATTAAAGATGCCCAATAAATGGGATGTTAAAAAATATATTTTTTTCAAAATAAAGGTTTAATCAATTATTTGTCGAAATCATACATGGGCAACTGCTCATAATTTATAAAGGTGTTGTAACGTAATATCCTACTTTTTTTCCAAAACGCCAGTTCGTTTGAGCTCGTGATATTTTTATGGTTAAAATTAAGCATTTTAGCCGACCACGTGAAGCACAATTCAGTAATTAATTTTTTGTCCTGCACACACTTCACTTAATGCCGATATGCTCTCAATTAGTATTCTCTCCGAATATCAACCAGAATTCTAAAAACCACCGGTCACATTTACCATGGGAGTTACTTACCAAAAGAAGAGAGCGGCTGTTACCGTATTTTACGGAATCTACAGACGCTTCTTTTAGCTGATTATAAGTACGGATGAGTTTGCACATTTTTTTGGTACCTACATGTTAACAAAGCCTCATTTCAGGTTCTCTTCGGACATACCAAATATAGAGTATATTGAAAAAGTAGCTGGGAGAGTCTTAGCTCTTGAAAACCAGTCAGGTCTAATCATTATACAATTAGAGTTAGATTTATTAATACATACACCGGATTTTTCAGTAACGGATTGAGGTTTATTCTTTGAACTTGTATAATTTAAAATTTATAAATTTATTGAAGACGTATTCTATATAAAATAGAAAGTCATATATGAAAAAAAGTATACATATATGAAAAAAAATATATTAAAATTATCATAACGAGGAAAAGATATAGAAGCTGGTGGCAAATATCCTAAAAACCTTTATAATTTCAAAGTATGTACTAAAATAAATTATTGGGGGCATTTTTAAAATAAAAGACTAACCATATTTTGTAGTTAAAAAAAAACTAGAATACATTTTTTAATTAAAATTTTTAAAAATCGGAAGATTTGTTTTCATGCTTTTTCTCATGAGGATCTTTCAGTGCGTCACAGTTTTTCGATTTCTTTCTAACGCATTAAATTGCATGTGACAGAAAAAAACGCACGTCGGTGATTATATTTCGTCGGTGACATTTATAACATTAAGGGCCGGTTGTTCGAACACTAATCAACAATGATCATTATTAAATATTTAATTACTGTCACCAAAACTGTCAATGTCAACTTTGTTTGGGTTGCTGAAAACATAATTAATTACAATTATGAGATTTATTATTAATTATGTTAATAATTATTGTTACATTAATTGATTATAGTCTCAGAATTGTAATTAATTATGTTTTGACAACCCAAACAAAGTTGACATTGACAGTAATTAATTATTTGATAATGATCATTGTTGATTAGCGTTCGAACAACCGGCCCTAAGGGCCGGTTGTTCGAACGCTAATCAACAATGATCACTATCAAATATTTAATTACTGTCACCAACTGTCAATGTCAACTTTGATTGGGTTGCTGAAAACATAATTGATTATAATTATGAGATTAGTTAATCAATTAACATAACAATTATTAACATAATTGATTAACTAATTTCATAATTGTAATCCATAATTATGTTTTCAGCAACCCAAATAAAGTTGACATTGACAGTTGGTGACAGTAATTAAATATTTGATAATGATCATTTTTGATTAGCGTTCGAACAACCGGCCCTTATTCTAGTTGTCAATAGATATAATCAAAAAAAATTACTTACGAATTATATAATATATCTACGAATATAATCTGTACAATTTATAAGACTATACAAATCAAAGAAAATACTATTTTATTAATGCAATAAACAAAATTGATTTGTTTTTATGCCAAATTGCAAATAAAATGTGACAACTGTCAGATTTAACTAAAATGTCATGTCACTAAAATGTATATTATCACGGACTTACCTTTTTTCTATCATTTGTGACGCACTGAAAAATGCTCATGAAAAGAAGCATATCTGCTTGTTTTCTTATTATACAGAGTGGGCCAAAGAAAAGAGTCCACCTCGTTATTTGGCAGTATTTATTAGATTTTAAAGAAAAGAAGAAACTGGTCGATTTTTGATCTAAGGAGGACACATTTTTACGGTACATACCTTTGTGATTTGTCACCCCCTCCCTTCCATTTCCCCCACCCATTATTTTTAAATAGGGAATAGGGGTCGTGTGCTACCTCATTTGAAAGGTATTTCAGTTCTCTATTCAGTAATACAGTCAAACCTGCCATATCCGGATCAATGTGGCGACAGACCGATCCGGATATGAAAAAATCGGGATATTAAGACCACTACTTCTTTTACAGTCTCTGAAACGTTTTCTCCTTCATACATTCCAGTAATCAACGCCGTCAATAACTTTCGTCGATAGACACGTTTTATAGATTCTATAATACACTATTTCGCCATCTTTTATTTCTTCTTTTAGTGCGTTGTCCAACAACAGGACTGCCTTTCTCGGTTGATTTCGGTAGATCCGAACGGCTCAGAACCGTCCGATGGGGAGGTCCGGATATGACAGGTCCGGATGTGGCAAGTTGTACTGTATTAACATTGACATAATTATTTATACAGGGTGTCCAAGAAAAATTATTTTAAATTAAATTAATTGACACAAAGAGAAGAATGTATGCAATTTATTTAACTCCAAATACATTCTACTACTGACAGAAAACAACGAAAAATGTTTATTTGACAAATAAATATTGTTTTTCGCTTAAATTAAATATTCAACCTACCAAGAGGCAGATGGGTGGTAGCTTGAAGTTTTGTTACAGCAGTAGAATGTATTTTGAATTAAATAAATTACATACATTCTTCTTTTTGTGTCATTTAATTTAATTAAAATATTTTTTTCTTGGACACCCTGTATAAATAATTATGTTAATGTTTACATTATTGAATAGAGAATTGAATAACCTTATAAATGAGCTAGCACACGATCCCTATTCCATATTTAAAAATAAGGGGTGGGGGCAGTGGAAGGGAGGGGGTCGACAAATCACAGATGTATGTATAGTAAAAATGTGTCCCCCTTAGATCAAAAATCGACCTGTTTCATCATTTCCTTAAAATCTAATAAATACTGCCAAATATCGAGGTGGACTGTTTTCTTTGACCCACTCTGTATAATTAATTTTTTCATTTTCTCTCTCTGTTTTTACATGATCTCTTAATATTTATTTAATATTTCTTTTGTTTGTTGCTGCAGTTATCATCAGTGGTACTACAGTCCTAGTTGACCTTTGTCCTCGATCTTTCCCAGGCTATTTCACCAGTCGTTTCTGTTCATTGCCAATCGTTGCCAATTTGCTGCGCCGATCTTCTTTACGTCTCCGTCCACACTGTCCCTTCATCTCAGTATTGATCTACCTCTACTACTATTTCTTACTAGTACAGCTAATGTTGTTGCTACGTCGCTAATAACATTTATGGCAGTATAGACGTTTCTGAATTTGTCGTAACAATAATAATTGTAGTATCTCCTACGTCTAAGCCTTCCCCTAATAATTGTCATAAAAATAAATACTTATATTTTATGAATTGAAATTCTACCAAAATCATCAACAGTTAAGTATTTTTTCCTATTCGTACTTTTGATGTAACTATACAGGGTGAGGCAGATAACTGGCCTATTAGAAATATCTCGAGAACTAAAAGCAACAGAATCATAAAAATTGGAATACAGGGGTTTTGAAGAATGATCTATTAAATGAAAATATTTTCATCTCTTTGCAACTTCCGGTTATACCGGAAGTTGCTTATAACTTCGTTTTTTTTAATGGGACACCCTGTATAGTTTTACATTTTTGAATTCTCTTCGATGTCTTCTTTCTTAAAATATGACGATTTGTAATGTTATACAGGGTATTTTAAAAGATAATTACGTTTGTTTATTAATTTCGTAGCAATATTCACACCCTGTAGAATTGTAGTAGTTTGACAACTAAAACTCTACTTACGTTCAAATGATTTTTAATATAGTCTACTATTGTTAAGAATCATTAGTATAGCTAAATTTTTAATTTTAATATACAGGGTTGGTCGAAACTCGGAATGAGTATTTTCTGAGTTTTCTTAAACGGAACACCCTGTATTTTAGTATTGTAATGAAATGATACTTTATGGTACTTTTTTATTTCTTAAGCATTCCCTATACCTAACTGCTTTAATTTGTGCTTAATTGTTAGTCGCACCAACAACCTTAACTACGTAGCTATTTTGATAGCTAAACCATTATTGGTAATTTTAAGGATCGGTCTGGATTAATATGTATTTATTTCTGAAACATTGTTTGTGATTGAATATTTTCATGGCCAACCTAATAAAATTTTACGTATTTTTTGTTGCAATTAATGTTTAGCTTGAATCACCAATAACTCACAAATTAAAGCAGTTAGGTATAGGGAATACTTATAAAATAAAAAACTACTATGAAACATCATTTCATTACAATACTAAAATACAGGGTGTTCTATTTAAGAAAACTCAGAAAATATTCATTCCGAGTTTCGACCAACCCTGTATACTAATATTTCAAAATTAGCTATACTAATGATTCTTAACGATAATAGACTATATTAAAAATCACTTGAACGTAAGCAGAGTTTTTAATGTCAAACTATTACAATTCTACAGGGTGTGAATGTTGCTACGAAATTAATAAAAAAACGTAAATATCTTTTAAAATACCCTGTATAATATTACAAAATCGCATATTTTAAGAAAGAAGATATTGAGGAGAATTAAAAAATGTAAAAATATACAGGGTGTCCCATTTAAAAAACCAAGTTATAAGCAACTTCCGTTATAACCGGATGTTGCAAAGAGATGAAAATATTTTCATTTAATAGATCATCCCTCAAAACCCCTTTATTCCAATTTTCATGATTCTGTTACCTTTAGTTCTCGAGATATTTCTAACAGGCCAGTTATCTGCCTCACCCTATATAGTACCTCTCTGTCTTCTTGAAAGGAACGCCGTAGGTAGTGTCGTTGACAAATCAGTGTGGTTTAATAATTAATCAAGGAAATTGCTCATATTATTAATATTTTAAACCATCATATCGAGTTGCCGTGTAATTGTAGATAGTAATGTAGACAGTTGTTTAGTTTCGTAATTTCTACCATTTGCCATATATACCAGGTTAAGTCTTTAAAAATCTTTAAAACCAGATATAAAGTATGTATTGTGAAATCAATCTTTCAGTGGCGTATTTTACATAATTTAATATTAGTTGCCACGTTTATACACTCAGAAATCATTTTTATTGGATGAGCCAATAAAATCGCCGATATATATACCTATGTACCATGCGGTCTGTTTGAACCGTTATTATCACTATTGTGGCTTTTACCTAAACGCCGCTCAATCTACAAATTCCGTCAAGTGTTATTTGCAAACATTCCCACCCAAAGATCCATTTAGTTTGACCATCCACAAAACACCGAAGTAACGGTATCTCCCTATAAAATGTTCCTTTGTCAATTTTATTTCATTTTTCGCTTTGCAAGGTGTAAGCGAAGTTCGACTAATATATTTTCGAGACCCCTCTCGAAGGGTAAGATATTTGACGTTATACTTCTTTACGCGCGATATGAGGGTGAATTTTTATATGTTAAAACCTACGATCCCGGCGCATGCGCATTATAACTTTGTTCTGATTGGATGTTCAAATGACATGTCAACAATTATCCAATATAGCAGCTGTAGCGCAGCTGTGGTTTGGGACGGTTGACGGTTTGGTTATGTATGGTTGTTGCGTTTTAAAATTTGTGGGAAGAGAAACAACAAAGGTTAGTTAATAGGTATACTACCTTTTTAAATAGTTTTCATATTATATTTTTGAAGTTATACTTCACAATGTTTTAATTTATGTATGTATCAGTCCAGAAAAGGTGTGGAAAGAATATTTTAGTGTTTTTAAATATATTTTTCTACAAACGTGTTAAAAATGCAATTTTTAGGACTCCATAGGAGCGTTAAAAATGCTACTTTAAGGCACTAGTGCTTTAAAAATTTTAAGGCACTGCAGTTAAAAGTGAATTGTCAAATTGTGAAACGTCAAAATATTTATATTTCATTTATTAACATTAATATTAATAATACAACTTGCGCAATTTGAAAAAGGTGGTTTAAAAGGTTTTTTATTATAATTTTGTGTCTTTGGATTTGTCTTCCTTGGGCGTAAAATAATAAAACATCTATTTTTATATTTCACTTGTCACCGTGATGTATAATTATGTATATCTGAAAGGTACGTAGCATGCGGCTTGACGGCCTTGTTGGTAGAGCATTGGACCAGATATCAAAAAATCGCGAGATTGCGGGTTCAAATCCCGGACGATTCATATTTTTTTCTTTTTTTTTTTAATATTTGGCATTGTTAAGTTTTGGTTCATTTTTGGTAATTATTGTTAATTTTTTGTATTGTAACTGTTAAGTAGGTATATTTATTTCGTTGAAATTATATTATAATAGAAGTATAACTTCTTACGTGCGTACAAAGTACACACACATTCTTTTTTTTAACCTTTTTGGTCTGCTTTATATTTTTTGCTTCTTTGATTTTGTATTTTCTTCATCTAATTAAGGTCCAAAGTTAGTACCAATTTAAACCCCGGTAGTCCCAGATTGTCTCAACATAGTCCCAGTTAGTTTCGGGAAATGTATCTTGTTAAATTGAATTCCCAACTTGAAAAAGTTGGGAATCCAAGTATATCTCAGGTGATCCCGTTGGGAAACCCAAGTTAGTTTAAGTGTACATATTCGAAGTTTACGACAGGTTGTTGCACTGAGAGTATAAGTTTCCTCTAATTCAGCGGCCATCATTTCGCTGTTCGACCGTAGGCCCCCCCTTATATTCAGGAGTTGACTGCCATCAAAGGTTAACGTTTACTTGATCTTCTTTACAGCTCAATCTAAATTATTGTGAATGCTTTTTCTTGATTTTCGTGACCGATCAAAGTGATTGTAAGAAAGTTCATATAAGATGCAAAAGACTGGATATAGATGTTATTTCTTGAATCCTTTGTTATATATTATGTTGATCATGCATATTTCATGATTCTGTATGAAGGATTAACGAAATGCTGTTTATTTATTGCCTGATCAAGGACTTGACTCAAGTTCTTGATCTTGAGATTATTACATGTTTGACTTGTTGAATCAGAATAAAAAGAGCAGATAATGTATTTCCAAAAAAAGGTTAATTATACTAAATCAAATTTATTTGAATCGCTTTAATCTTCAGAATAATTAAATTTAGAACATCCTTCACAATCTTCTGAAACACGGGAATAAACAGCACCATCAAAGCCGGACCACTTTAAAAAATTGGAAAAAGCATGAATCGAATTCGAGACGAGAATACTCTTCAATTATAATCACAGAAATGAAATGAAAATGGGAACAAACTCAACATCTCAGCTCTTAGATATCCATGTAAAATTACATTTAAATCGCTTCCTCCATCTGGTATTACTATTTTTTAATGTTGACTTACATTAATGGAGAAATTCCACAGATTAAGATAATAGGATATATCTCTGTGCTTTTTAGAGTCAAATTTCAGTGTAGCTTATTTCAAATTTAATTAAGTTTTAAGATCCGAACTTAAGTTCACTTTTAATTATTAAATTGTATTGAAACTAATTTCTAATTATAAAGACCATCTGCTTCGAATATCGCTTGAATTGATCAGGAGTAAGGCAAACTAATTAAATTGGTATAAAATATATTTGTCTTCTGGCATACTATATATTATATATATTTTAATCAAACTGTAGATGATATTAACTGCTTATAAGTAATGACGCAAGGCAAAATAGAGAGATTGCGACAATTCTCTATTTAGAACGTAATTATTTAGACAGCTTGTCCAAGAAATTTTTTTTTTTTTTAATTAAATTAATTGACACAAAAAGAAAAATGTATGTAATTTATTTAATTCAAAATACATTCTATCGCTATCAGAAAACAGAAAAAATGTTTTTATAAATAAACATTACTTGTTGCTTAATTTCAATGTTCAAGCTGCCACCCATCTGCCTCTTGGTAGTTAGAACATTGAATTTAAGCGAAAAACAATGTTTATTTATTAAATAAACATTTTTTTCTGTTTTCTGACAGCAGTAGAATATATTTTGAATTAAATAAATTACATACATTCTTTTTTTGTGTAAATTAATTTAATTCAAAATATTTTTTCTTGGACACCGTGTATAAATAATTATGTCAATGTTTATACTACTAAATAGAGAATTAAATAAACTTTCAAATGAGCTAGCAGACGACCCCTATTCTCATTAAAAAAAATCATCGATTAAAAAAATAAAAATCGACATGTTTCAGGATTTTTCCTTGAAGTCGCTGGCTTACGAAATAACGAATTTATTCCAAACATTTGCACCATACTGTATGAAAACAATACCAAACAAACTAAAGATACCTGTATCAAAGAAGACAGATTATTTATCGGATAATAACTGAAATATGTTAAAATAAGGTTCAAAAGAATGGCTGAGTAATGACTTTCACTGCTGATTGTTACATAAAGTAACAATGTACAAGAATCTACATACTAAGTTTTACGTAAATAAAGTTATAAAGGTGATACAAAAATAATACTACATAAAAATAATATAGATAGATATATCAATACACTCAAATAAGTCGTCAATTAATAGAAGTCAATAAATTTATCAATAAAAGCAAGTCAATAATAATTATAGCGATGCCGCTATAAGTACACTATTCAATTAATACACCAGTTTTTATATAAAATATGCAGTTATAAAATAAATATGGTGTTATTTTCACAACTGTTTTTGTTAATTTCTGTATAATATTACAGGTAGTGTTTTTAAAAAAGCAAAAAATTGTTGTTATATCCCGTTTTGTTATCTTGGCCAACAATAAAGTAACAAATGCATTTTAATACACTGGGACTGGCTGGTCTGTTATAAATTCAACTGGTGCAGACAACATGGATAGGTTGGTATCAGTACTGTATCCAATTTCAGCCATAAATTAGCTCGAATACATGCAGTATCTACATAAATTGTCTCTAAATGCATTTGAATAGCAACATAAAGCTGATCGGACAGTGGTAGCGTTATAGTATCAAAATAATGTCAGTTATAGATTAACAAAAATAACTACACGCCGTAATGTATATATAATGTACTCTATAAAATAAGCGCCATAAAAATTAATGGTGGTAGCCACTAGAGCAAAATGATATAATCTTATTAATTAAAATCTATTATTTTGCTTTATGTGCTATAACAAACGGGAGTACTATTTATTTTATAGTATTTTGGGAAATGGAGAAAATTACTTTTGCTTTTGCGGTTCTATCGATTCATAACTAATGAAGTGATGAATTAATGATAACCAAGTTCCATGAGAATCTGCCATGTCACAACAAATAGTAAGTAAGTAAAGTAGTAGTATTAATTCAGGCCAAAAAGCTCAATCCAGGTTAAACAAAATGTCTCTTGTTTTTATTTCAGTTCAATAAAGATCACACTTCTAATTAATTTCAAAATGTTTTTCATTTGTCGCCGAAATTATGACTGTTGATCATCATCATCATTCTCTTTGCCTTATCCCTATGCGGGGTCGGCTTCCCTAATTGCATTTCTCCACACAATTCTGTCTTGGGTCATATCAATGTTAATCCCCTTTACCAACATGTCCTGCCTTATCGCCTCCCCCCAGGTCTTCTTTGGTCTTCCTCTCCTACTCCTTCCAGGAATCTGCATTTCAGCTATTCTTCGTATTGGGTGATTAACGTCTCGACGTTGAACATGACCGAACCATCTTAACCTATGCTCTCTCATTTTGGCATCAATTGGTGCCACACCTAGACTTCCCCTAATATACTCATTTCTAATTTTATCCTTCTTTGTCACTCCACTCATCCATCTAAGCATTCTCATTTCCGCCACATGCATTCGTTGTTCCTCTTTCTTTTTCACTGCCCAACATTCAGTTCCGTACATCATAGCCGGTCTTATGGCTGTTTTATAGAATTTTCCCTTCAGCTTCATTGGAATTTTTCTGTCACACAACACACCACTTGCTTCTTTCCACTTCATCCATCCAGCCCTAATTCTACTGCATGCATCTCCATCTATTTCTCCATTACTCTGTAATACCGATCCTAGGTACTTAAAACTATTGCTTTTCACAATCATTTCACCATCCAAAGATACCATTTTATTTGTAGTAGCTCCATCTTTAAATGAACATTCCAAATACTCTGTTTTTGTCCTACTAAGTTTTAAACCTTTTTCCTCCAGAGCTTGTCTCCACTGTTCCAGTTTTTGTTCTAAGTCTCTTTCACTATTTCCTACTAACACGACATCATCAGCATACATTAAGCACCATGGAATGTTACCCTGTAGTTTCGCTGTTATCTGGTCCAAAACTAATGAGAATAAATACGGACTAAGCACAGAACCTTGGTGCAATCCTACTTTTACATGAAATTTATCAGTCTCTCCCACACCTGTCCTAACACTAGTCGTTACTCCCTCATACATATCCCTCACAATCTTTACATATTCACCAGGGACTCCTTTCTTATTGAGTGCCCACCACAGAATCTCTCGAGGAACTCTATCATATGCTTTCTCAAGATCAATGAATACCATATGAGCGTTTGTTTCTTTACTCCTGTATTTTTCCATCAACTGCCTTATAATGAAAATTGCATCTGTTGTTGATCTACCCTGCATAAAGCCAAATTGATTCTCGGATATTTCGGTCTCTTCACGTATCCGTCTGTCAATTACTCTTTCCCATATTTTCATGGTGTGGCTAAGCAGTTTTATAGCCCTGTAGTTTGTACATTGTTGTATATCTCCCTTGTTTTTGTAAACAGGTACCAGTATACTGCTTCTCCATTTGTCTGGCATTTGTCCGACTTCCATAATTCTATTAAATAGACCTGCTAGCCACCTTGTTCCTGTCTCTCCCAATGCTCTCCATACTTCCCCAGGAATATCATCTGGTCCTACCGCTTTTCCTTTCTTTATTTTTTGAAGCGCTTGAGCCACTTCCTCGTTGGTTATTTTGGTGACCATTGCTGCTACTGTCTCCGTTGACTCTACAGGCTGTCTGTCAAATTCTTCATTTAATAAGCTGTCAAAGTACTTTCTCCATCTCTTTTTGACTTCCCTTTCGTGAACTAGTATTTTATTATTTTCATCTCGGATACATCTAATCTGATTAAAATCTTTTGCTTTCCTTGCTCTCTGTTTGGCTATTTTATATATCTTCGTTTCGCCTTCCCTGGTATCAAGTTGATCATATAGGTTTGAATACGCTTCTGCTTTGGCTTTTGCTACTGCTACTTTCGCTTCCTTTTTCGCCACCATATAGTTCTGAAGATCTGTGTCGGATCTGGTTTCTTGCCACTTTTTATATAATTTTCTCTTCTCTTTTATTTTTCCTTGTACTTCGTTTGACCACCACCAAGTCTCTTTATCCTCAAACTTTTTTCCTGACGTTTTCCCAAGTATTTCAATAGCAGTCTCTCTAATACTACTGGCCATTTTTCTCCAAATTGTATTAGGGCTTCCTTTCATGTTCCAACATATTTCTTCTACTATTCTTCTCCTGAATAGATCTTCTTTCTCATCTTTCAGCAGCCACCATTTGATTTTTTGTGGTCCTCTCCGATATTTTTGTTTAGTTTCGCTTTTTACTTCGATGTCCAGAACAAGCAGCTTATGTTGTTGGCTTACTGTCTCACTCACTATTACCTTGCAGTCCTTGCATTCACGTATGTCTTCTTTCCTTATCATGAAGTAGTCTATTTGGGATTGATGTTGTCCACTTTTGTAGGTAATAAGTTGAGTTTCTCTCTTTTTAAAGAATGTGTTAACAATCGCCATATCCAATGCAGTTGCTAATTCAAGCATGTCATCTCCAGCTTCATTTCTAGTTCCAAAGCCTAATCCCCCATGTATTGTTTCATATCCTGTCTTGGTTTGGCCCACATGTGCATTGAAATCACCTCCTATTATAACTTTCTCCTCTGCTGGAATATCACTCAGTACGTCTCCTAATTGATCATAGAAAGCTCTTCTTTCATTCTCACCCAGACCTGTTTGGGGAGCATACACACAAACAACATTCAATACCTCTTTATCAATTACGAATTTCACTGACATCATTCTATCACTCGTTCTTACAACTTCTACTACGTTACCTTTCATTTCACTATCAGCAATTATACCAACTCCATTTCTAGTGTTACTACTCCCTACATACCACAATTTGTATCCTTCACCTAGTTCTTTCGCCCTTTGTCCTTTCCACCTAGTTTCTTGAATACAAGCAATTTGAACTCTTCTTCGTTTGAGCGCATCCACTAACTCCAGACTCTTACCTGTAAGACTACCAAGATTCCAAGACCCTATCCTGATTTTTCTAACCTGCAATGGTGTTCCCCCTGAGATAGTCCTCACCCGGAGATCCGAACGGAGGCTCATTTTACTTCCGGAACATTTTACCTCAGGAGATGCCATCATTTCAGTATAAGTTTTTACTGCGTTTGGAGAAGGTCTTTTCATTATTATGGCCTGAAAAGATTTTTGGATATTTGATGCCTGAATGCCTTTTCTATCAGCACCATACCCTGCCCTGCACGTTTAGCCAATACACCACCAATGCAACCAAAGTGCAGTATTACCCCACACCCGCCTGCATTTTTCTGTATAGGCCAGGATCCCTACTGTAAGGACTGCCCTATAAGCCAATGTATTGTTGCCCGTATCCCGCCGCTAGGAGGCACGTACTTTGGTTATTTCGGGATACCAAATTATGACTGTTGATATAGTTGAGAAAATTGCAATCTAACGTTTCTAGAGTATGTACAACACAATTACTTTAATTGATGCAAGTAAACATCTGCAAACTACTGAACACTAAGTCACTGATTGTGCCTAGAAATAAATTAATTGATCAGTTCTTTGTTTCATTAGTTAAGGACAAATTTAATTCCACTTTGATTACTCTTAACGTCTTAACTTGCACACAAAAAGAAATTTTGTGCTAAAAGCCAAACAGAAGGACCCTCTTTTGTCGACACTAATCTAAGAGTTCGTTTAGGATTATTAGAAATTATCGCAAATAATAGTCCCAGTTTTCTATGGAGATATTCTATAATATTATGGTACTATGGTAGGTGTGGCATTCATTTGATCTCCTTTTACAAAGGGACATCTTAAAGGCTAAAATTGTTTGACATTTCCTTTATATTTAAAACTGTTTAAAATTCAAAACAGTAAATCGCAATAAATCAAACACCATGACTGAACTTTAGACATTTGGGTATTTAGGCAAACTATTTTTGAATCTCCACATATGCGAAATCCTTGAGTCAATGTTTGTTCAGGTGGTGAGTTGGATGTTGGATGCTGTGCCGCCGTCACTGATTTCCCTCCCTCTCCAAATCCTGTCGGTTCCGGCGGTAATAAAAAGGACCAACCTTTTTATAGTTGGCCGTGATGACCACCATTTCATTTATGACTTGGAAAACAATTTCGAAGTGTGTATATAAATGAAGATAACTACGCGACTATCGCCCTACACTTTCGAGCCAAGGCGATTTCTTTCATGTGTTGGGTCATTGGGGATGTTTTTAAAGCAGGGAGAAAAAATTATGTGATATAAATGTTAATTTTAACTCTATCAGAGATAATATAGACAATCGTTTAGAAACGTTTGCCACAAAAAAACTACAGAATAGCAAATAGGGTTTTGATTAACATAACTCGTAAGTACAGAAGTCATGTAGAAAATATATACAGTGTAGATATACGAAAATATATATGTAGATATATATGTAGATATACGAAACAGTGTAGATATTCTATTTAATTTTTATGTATTTATGTATATGTTACCGGCCAAACCCGATTTTAGCAAAAGTAGTTTGGCCTAGGCCAAACTAGTTTGCCCTAAGCGCGTTAGGATAAACTAGTATGGCCTAGGCCAGACTAGTTTGTCCTATCGCGGCTAGGCCTAACTAGTTTGTCCTAGGTCAAACTAGTTTATCCTGATATAAATACACACACTTCAGGCCTACACATACTTATATATACAGGGTGTCCCAAAAGTAGTGGAACGGTCGAATATTTCGCGAACTAAACATCGGATCGAAAAACTGAAAAATACGTGTTCAATCATTTTTAAAAATCTATCCAATGACATCAAACACCAACCCCCACTACACCCCCTGGAGGTGGGGTGGGGGGTAACTTTAAAATCTCAAATGGAAACCCCCAGTTTTTCTTGCAGATTTTAATTTGTTACATAAAAGTAAGCTACTTTTATTCAAGACATTTTTTCGAACTGTGGATAGATGGCGCTATAATTGGGAAAAACGATTTATCCTGATACCATAGGTAAATTATGGAAACGGCCTAATATCTCACAAAATACACTTCCAAATGAGAAACTAAAAAACAAATTTTTAATCTTTTTCGAAAACCTATCGAATAACATCAAACATGACCCTCCAACCCACCCCTTGAATGTGGGGTGGGGGGTAACTTGAAAATCTTAAACAGCAACCCCCCTTTTTATTACAGATTCGGATCAGTCATGAAAAACTAAGTAACATTTATTCGAAACATTTTTTAGAATTGTTAATAGATGGAGCCTTAATTGGAAAAATTCGATTTATTAGCGCCATCTATCAGAAATTTTAAAAAATGTTTCGAATAAATGTTGCTTAATTTTTTATGACGAATCCGAATCTGCAATAAAAAGTGGGGTTGCTATTTAAGATTTTAAAGTTACCCCCACCCCACATCCAGAGGGTGGGTTGGAGGGTCATGTTTGGTGTTATTCGATAGGTTTTCAAAAAAGATTAAAAATCTGTTTTTTGGTTTCTCATTTGGAAGTGTATTTCGTGAGATATTAGACCGTTTCTATAATTTACCTATGATATCAAGGTAAATGGTTTTTCCCAATTATAGCGCCATCTATCCACAGTTCGAAAAAACGTCTTGAATAAAAGTTGCCTACTTTTACGTAACGAATCCAAATTTGCAAGAAAAACTGGGGATTTCTATTTAAGATTTTAAAGTTCCCCCCCACCCCACCTCCTGGGGGTGTAGTGGGGATTGGTGTTTGGTGTCATTGGATAGATTTTTGAAAATGTTTGAATAGGTATTTTTCGGTTTTTCGATCCGATGTTTAGTTCGCGAAATATTCAACCGTTCCACTACTTTTGGGACACTCTATAATATATATATCCCGTTCACAGCGTAATACGCCTTTGTGTTCCCATTCGCCAAGCCTGTCTATTCTGCCAGTCTTCTTCAGATAGATTTCTTGCTGACATTGCTTTTGAGATTCCTTGGATCCATGTTGTTGGTGGTCGTCCTCGTTTTCTTTTCTCTGGTGGTACCCATTCTAATATCTTTTTGGGTAGTCTTTCTTCCCCCATACGTCTAACATGTCCGTACGATATTAGTTGTTGTTTTTCGATGTCTTCTATAATTGATCTTTGTACTTTCATTTGTCTCCTGATGTCCTCATTTTTCACATGTTCTAATCTAGACTTTCCCGCTGCTCTCCTCCAAAAATCCATTTCAACTGCCATTAGGTTACCTTTAAGTTTTTGTGATAACTGCCACACTTCTGAGCCATAGACGATTACTGGTTTTAATATGGTATTATATATTCATTTTTTCGTTTCCGGTCTTATATTTTTTTGCCATAATACTGAATTCAACGCACCTATAACTTGTTTTCCTTTGGTTCTGTCTTTTATGGCTTCATCACTTCTTCCTGTCTTTGTCAGTTTTACCCCCAAATATGTACATTGGTCACATTTCTTAATAGTTTCATCTTCTAAGTCGAGGTCATCTGCAGTATTTTCTCCTCCTACGCAAAGATATTGTGTTTTTTGGACATTTACTTCGAGGCCCCATTTTTTGTACTCTTCCATTAGTTTTCTAGCCATATACTCCAGGTCTTCTTTGTCTTAGGCAATAACTACCTGGTCATCTGCATAGTGCAACGTATATAACGTTTCATCCCCAATAGATAACCCCATCCCTTTACACTTCTTCTTCTTCCAGTGCCTGAGTGCTTCATCGATATATATGTTGAACAGTATGGGAGATAAACAACAACACATACTTCTTTTCATATATATGTTACCGGCCAAACCAGTTTATCCTGATACAATAAAGAATCACACTTCAGGATAAACTAGTACGGCCTAGTCTAAACCAATTTAGCCGAGTCGAAAGTAATTTAGCGAACATGTAAGGACTTTTACATGCGGGGAATTCCCCAATCACGTCCCAACAGGGATGGCAAAAACAATTATACTTCGATATATTGTATCATATGATACATCGAATAATAATAATATAATATCGTATGGCATTTTTGCCGGGGAGATCCTTTCGGATAGTTCCAGCGCCAATTACATCTTTAACCCTGTTTCAAGTAACTAGTATCGATGTACACTAGCCCAGGGGGACCGACGGCTTAACGTACTCTCCGAGGCACGGTGAGACGGCTCGTGTCATTATTGGAAATGAAAATGGTTTGTCTTTGGCAGGGATCGAACCCACGTCTACTGGCGTATGAGGCCAGCGTTTATGCCGTTACCCACGGCCGCTCAGAATACATACAGCGCCCGCATACATCGAATGAAGATATTGATACATGCTATGAATCAATATATTTTTGTATAGGTAATTAAATAATATAAAAAATACTAAATAAAAGGATGAGGTTGTCTCCAAAAATTAAAAGAAAAGATACACTTACAAATAAAATCGAGTACGAATTAATATTGTTTTCACCAATTTTGAAAAAATGTGGAAACGTTGTGGAAATTATGCACGTCCGTCTGTCCGTCCGTCCGTCCGTCTTTCTGTCTGTCCTTGAACTCAACTCCTCCGTCATTATACTAGGTAGAATGACAAATGAGGTGTAGAATGAAAGCTTATAATCCAAGGTACTAAAGGTGAGAAATTTGACCTAGGCTGTCTGTCCGTCTGACCGCGAATATAACTAAATATCATTGTTTGCTTGTTGCGAATAATTATAATTTTAATAAAAATGATTATTTTTCCAAGAACAAAGTATTTTATTAAATTTATTATTTATATTAAGCCGTACTAGTTCGCTGAATTACTTTCTTCTACTTGGCTTTTTCCCATTATGAGTTTGCCGTTTTCGTCTTCACAAGCACTCTATTCTCCCAATCGCCATCTCTGAGGTCTCTATCTATGATAGCATTTTCGATGTGAGTTTTCCATCTCACAGCAGGTATTCCTCTCCGTCTTTCTCCCCGCGAGTCCCAGTCCAGTAATCTTTTCAGCCACCTGTGCTCCGGCATTCTTTGTACATGCCCGTACCATTTCAGAGCTCTACTTTTACTACCACAACTTTTTTGTAATTGAGCATTCTACTTCTATTCTTTTTCATATTTCCTCTGTTTTTATTCTATCCTACCTGGTAATTTTTAGACACCTTCTCATAAATTCCAATTCAACTGTTCGTATTTTATTTCGTATTATTGTTGTCCCTGGCCATTCTTCCGCTCTTGTAGGATAATATTCAGCACTATGCCCTGAAAAATCCTTTTTTGTTTTCTTTAGTTAGAGTGTTCTTCCATATCACTCCAAGGAGTGCTTTCGTGGCTTGTTTTCCCCGTACTATTTTCATTTCTATATCTTTCATACAAGTGCCATCTCGGTTTATCATTTACCCTAAATACTTAAAAGTCTTACAACTCTTAATAGTGTCTTCTAAACTTATGTTTAAATCAGCAACCAATCTGTAATTAATTATGTACTTTCGACTAGATTAAATTGGTTTAGACTAGGCTAAACTAGTTTATCCTGATATAAAAACATACACTTCAGGATAAACTAGTTTGACCTGAAGTGTGTGTCTTTATATCAGGATAAACTAGTTTGTCCTGAAATCGGGTTTGGCCGGTAACATATATATTATATTTTTTTCAATAATCATTAGTAGGATGATGATCTGGTCATAACTGACTAAGGAGCAACTTCAATTTCACCTGAATTTTTCACTAACAAGATAGTGCACTACTCTAACATGCACACGCTCACAAGCACTATGCTCTACTCTTCACTAGCACTCAAACTAGTTTAAAAGGCTTTATCCTCTAGGTAGAAACTTCTAGGTAGCCAGTAGTATCGAGGATCTGGATTGATTCAATATTCTTGTGCCTATGAAGTCGTTGCTCGTACTTCCTGTCATCTCCTTTATGTAAATATTCACAGTTTTCATTCCTAGGTCTTTATGGAGGTCACTGATTTCCACGTCCCAAGGAACATCTCCAATATTTCACAGTGTTTTGTTCGGGAATCTTTGTACTCGTATTATTGTTATATTGCTTGGTCTAGCATACCGACAGAGTGGAAATCCATACAATATTTGTTTGAAGAGTAGTAACTTGTTATGGATCTGCAGAACAGAGTTTCTTCGAACTAACTAGCCAATCCAGCTTTTTTACCTTATATTTAGTTCTTCGCTTTTTTTTTCTTTACGTGAGCCTTCCGGCGTAATTTGGTATCTAATGTTATACCTAAATACTTAGCAGCATCTGCACCTAGTACTTGAATATTGTTGATCATAGCTGATATATATTGTATTTTTTTGTCCGTAAAATTAACATTTAATAACATATTTAGTTTTATTCAGCCTGATGCCCATTTTTGTGTCCATTTATGGATTTTGTTTATTGCTATGTATTTGGACCTTATTGGTCACCTCTTCACTTGTTCCTACTGCATGGGTAGTCATACCATCAGCAAAGGTGAAAACTGAAGATCAACGGCAATCTCGTTTTGGGCCCATTCATCTAATATACCAAACCAAGACTTTTCCGCAAAATCTTCTATTTTATAACGTGGATGGACACATATCTAAGTAACTGCTGTGCACGATGGAGGATAGACTGATTCGGGTCTTCCTCTATGCTACGCTCTACAACAGCAACAACTTCTTCTGTACGCACTGTGCGACATCTCTGTGGATGCTTATTACCATTTAGAGTAAACGTGGTGCGAGAACGTTCCAACTGCCAAATTCTTTTTATCTAAATTCAATCTTAATAACAATAAATAACCGTTTTACCTGTAAACGTATTAAGAATTCATCCTGTTGTAACCAACCGCTACAAATGTATTCCACGATAGAAATATTTTTATTGGCTCATTGTCTATATCGTTGCTGTTAACATGTCCTATCACAGCTTGACATGCCACGCCCGAAGAAGTATTTAAATAAAAATACTTTAGATAATGTTACTTTACAATTATCTTCCTCTAGAGCAAATTAGCATACATGCAAAACAATATATAAGACAATATATCTGAGTGATACATACGGAAAGAATTTGTCTTTCACAGAGCCGGTCCGAAACCAGTTTTAGAATTAGAAATAAACATATATTACTTGTAGAATATTGTAATTATTTACAATAAATCTGCTTAATTAGTAATTATAATCGAGCAATATACGTTTTGCACATTTAAATATACATATAAAGGCTGCCACACACAGCCGAGTCATCTGGACCGTAACAGCTCGCATGAGCCCATTCAAGCACATAACCGAAACAGCAAGCAAAAATTTTTATCGTGAGTTATGAGTTTCGAGGGCAAAGTATGTATTTCCTATAATTTTAGTACTAATCCATTACTATCAGAATATGTCAATCAGAAATCCGATCAATCACAATAATTCTATTAATGGCACCCGGCCGTTAATAGCATAAATCAATACAAACACTATTATTATTTATAAGGTGGCTAAGTATTACTGAGTCTTTCTATCAAAAGAGGTTAAATATCAATACTTTTTATCCAAAAGCTGCATTAGAAAGCCCTGAAATTCGTATTCTTACCACCAGAGAAAAAACACAATACCTTCCCTTGGGCTCCCCTACCATAAGTGACGATTATCTATGCGAGAGTAAAATAACAGTGATATTGGTAAAGCCTTTTTATAAACATAATTTAGATATTGTCTATATAACATAATTACCTTTTGTAATTTATTTGAACCACATTTATAATACATCCCTTATTCTTCTTCTTAGCCTTCTATCGTCCATTTATGGAAATGGCCTCTCCCAACTTCTTTTATCGATCTCTATCCTTAGCGACATACTTCCAATTTGTTCCTACAGCCCTAACTATTACTATCTAAGCTACTAACTCTGAAATTATTTAAATAATTTCGCATATGTACATGCCTCAATTGTACAACCATTATCTTCGTTTTATCTGTGTTAAATTTTAAACCAAATTGTTCTTGTCTTTATTTAGTCTGTCGATAAGACGTTACAGTACTTCCTGGCTGTCGGCTGTTATGACTGTATCATGGGCATTGCGAAGGGTATTAACAACCTGTCCATTAATCTTATGCCATCCTTAGTATCTCTTGAAGCTCTTTTAAAAATTGCTTTAGAGTAAAGATAGAGAATAGTAGGGAAGAAAAAACGCAATTCACTCTTATACTTTTGTCCATTGGGAAGTTCTGTGTAGGTTCATTCGTTTTTTTTTATCGATTTGATTTACGTATGACTTAATGAATCTTAAGTCAGTCTGCTCTCTCATTATATCTGCTATATAAATATGTTTGGCACAATCGAATGCTTTCTCGTAATCAATAAAACATTGGAAAACGTCTTTGCATTGGTGTCTGCATTTTTGAAAGTCAAACTGAAGAGTGCTTTACGTCTGACGAAGCAATGCCTGAATCCAAACTGAGTAGGACCAATGCCTATTGGTCATATCACATCTGTTATAAATGTTTGCATGTAGGTATCATCTTAAAGAATAGTTTTAGGATCTGACTTAATTGAATGATCATTTGGAACTGGTCACAACGAACGGTTTGGTGATATCATTCTTACTAATGATAATAACAAAGAGTGTTCACTAATATTTTATGCAATCTGCAGCACTCTCGGTTAACGCTTCACTTCGTCAATCCTAGGTAAAAAAATCCGTTTTTATCAGTTCCCGATGAAACTTTTTATAGCTTGTTCAAATGCGTCATCAGGTTTTTCTTGTATTTGTTGCAATTTTGGTTATGACTTTATACTAGCCCTCGGACGGACAGACGAACAGCACCAAACTAAAGGATTAAAAATATTTTTCATTTTTATAGTACATTCTTTCACGGTTTTTGCTCTAAATTTTAAAGAACCGCTTGGATTGACATGAAATTTGGCATACGCATAGCTTACATGTCAAAGAAAAAAAGTGATATTGTGCCGATGTGTGCTTTTGGCCTGAAACTCACCCCCTCTTGCGGGTGAAGAAATATATGTCCAAAATAAGTCCGGAAATGGATAAACTGACTAATTTTAAGTAACTTTTGTTCTATAGAGCTTTTTCGCCAAGTCAACACTTTTCGAGTTATTGGCGAGTGAATATGTTCATTTTGAAACAAAGTAACTACATTTTTAGACGGTTTTTCGCAAATAACTTAGAAAGTAAGTATTTTGTCGGAAAAAACGTTCTTAGCAAAAATATAGCCTGTGAAAAAGTAAAAAAAAAATGGTGTACGCGTTAGGTCTCTGGACCTCGTAGAACCAGAGTCATAGCCAATGAAAAATAGATTCATATTCACCAAATTTCAAATAGAATATTTCGAAGTGAAATATCCAAAATATTAAGCACTTTTTGAAGAAACCCCATTTAAACATTTTTAAAGTGTTTAAAAAAAGCTTTATTTCTGTTTTTATAAAAAGTTTCTAGCATCAAATAAAGTCGGTCCATTTTGCCGTTTTGGCAAAAAAAATCGGGAAGACCGCCCCCTAATTAGCAACTTAAATGAAATTAATCGTTACCGCTCCACAAATTATTTTTCTTATGTTGTGTTTATATCATCTGTAAGCTTCATCGATTCAAAGTGCTTATTTTTGAAAAACATTTATTTTAAAGTAAAATTTTTTTGCATACATTCGTGATCAGTGACTCGTTCAACCCCTTTTAACTACAGCCCTTTCAAAAATAAGGACTTTGAACCGATTAAACTTACAGATACGATACATACACGAGTCAAGAAACTTGTGAAGTCGTAACGATTAAGTTCATTTGAGATACTAATTAGGGGGTGATTTTCCCGATTTTTTAACCAAAAAAAAAACAACTTTATTTTGAGCGTAACTTGTTTACTTTTGATGCTAGAAATTTTTTTTATAAAACAAAAATGAAGCTTTTTTAAACACTTTAAATAAGTTGTAATGAGTTTTCCCCGAAATGTGCTTCATTTTTGGTTATTTCACGTTAAAGTATTCCATTTGGAATTTGACGAATATGAACATATTTTTAATTAGCTACAACTCTGCTTCTACTAGGTATATAGACGTGATATATACACCATTTTTTTAAATTTTTTACAGGCTTTTTGCTACGAATGTTTTTCGACAAAATACTTACTATTTGAGTTATTTGCGAAAAACCGTCTAAAAGCGCGGTTATTTTGTTAAAAAATGAACATATTCACTGGCAAATAACTCGAAAAGTATTGACTTGAAAAAGTGAAAGTGATTGAGTGAAAAAACTCTATAGAGCAAAAATTACTTAAAATTAGTTAGTTTAACCATTTCCGGACTTACTTTGGACGAATATTTTTTCACCCCCGGGGCAAAAGCACATATCGGCACAATATCACTTTTTTTCTTTGACTTTTTAGCTATGTGTATGCCAAATTTCATGTCAATCCAAGCGGTTCTTTAAAATTTAGAGGTGTTGCAATATTTTACCGTTAAAGAACGTACTATTATTTGGATCTAATAAATGTCAATTGGCAAAGGAGCTTTTAATTCTGATAACTTGTAGTATTATTTTTAGTATACGCTGTAGATATTCGCTCTGTAAATACACGTTAAATAGTTGTTACACAGATAGTGGAATCCCACTCTGTCCCGCTTTGAAATATATAGAGATATAGTTTGAACGTAAAACTTATTCTTAGATAACCAACTACTAATTAACTTGTTAACATAAAACAACCAACGTGATACGCTATTGTTGAAACAGTTTCACAGTGATTGTGCAGAAATTACTTCATCATATCCAAAGTACAGAAACCGAGATACTTGTGTACTCTTCGCCATTTTGAATATTTTAACGAGGAACGCGGGGTGCATATATTATATCGACTTGGCTTAACGTAGTTAAGATTACTGTAGAATTTAAATACAATTTGGTATTTGGGGATTTCGCTCCCTTTCCGAAACATACACCCGCGCTTTTTGGTTTTGTCTAGTCGCGATACTTAGTCCATTTACTCACGGTTTTTGCTCCAAAAAGATTTGTTTGGATTGACATGAAATTTGGCATACACTAGCTAACATTTCAAGGAAAAAAAGTAATATTGTGCCACTGTGTGTTTTTGCCCTGCGGCAAGTTTCACCCCTTCTAGGGGGTGAAAATATACGTTCAAAATAAGTACGAAAATGGATAAATAGACTCCTTCTAAGCAACTTTTGTTCTATAGAAATCTTTTACAGAGTGATTTTCGAGATATTTGCGAGTGAGTTTGTTCATTTTTCAAAAAAAAAAACGTTTTTAGACGGTTTTTCGCAAATAACTCAAAAAGTAAGTATTTCATCGAAAAAATTTTCCTAGATTATACACTGCGCGTCAGAGAAACCCAGTAGAAGCAGAGTTGAACCTAATGAAAAATAGGTTCTTATTCGTCAAATTCCAGATGGAATATTTCAACGTGACATAACCAAAAAATGAAACACTTTTCGGGGAAAACTCAAAGTGTCTAGAAAAAGCTTTATTTTTGTTTTTTTTTTAGTTTCTAGCATTAACAGTAAGCAAAATACGCTCAAAATAAATCTGGTCCCCTTTTTTTAGTAAAAAAAATCGTGAAAAAGATCCCTTAATTAGCGTCCTAAATGAAATTGATCGTTATTGCTTCACAAGTTACTTTACTTATGTATGGCATATAATATCAGCTGTAAATTTCATGGGTTCAAAGTGCTTATTTTTGAAAGGGCTTGAACGAGTCAATAATCACGAGTGTGTGCAAATTTTGAACAGCCAGATCTTAACCAATTTTGGTCTTCAGAACAGAAAAACAAAATATCCAAAACAGGCAGAAGAACAAAACCTACATTTTTTTACTCTTTGAGATTTTTAGTATACTAATAATTTTTAAGCTATTTGAAAAAAAAAATGCAAATGAAAAATAAAAAAGTTTTACTTTAAAATCAAATTTTTGCAAAAATAAGCAATTTGACCCAATGAAACTTACATATCATAAACACTACATAAGTAAAGTAACTTGTGAAGCGGTAACTTGGTGACTTCATTTGTTGAGATGCTAATTAGAGGGTGATTTTCTTGATTTCTTTTTACCAAAGAAAAGAAACCAACTTCATTTCAAGCGTAACTTGCTTAATTTTAATGCTAAAAAGTTTTAAAAAAAAACAAAAATAAAGCTTGTTTTAAACACTTAAAAAAAGTTGTGATAAGTTTTCCCCGAAAATTGCTTCATTTTTTGGTTATTTCACGTTAAAATATTCGATTTGAAATTGGACAATTAAGAACCTACTTTTCATTAGCAACAACTCTGCGTTTACGAGGTCTACAAACTTCCTACATACACCATTTTTTTTACTTGTTTTGTCAGCCATATTTTTGCTAAGAAAATTTTTTTCGACAAAATATTTATTTTTGGAGTTATTTGCGAAAACCCGTCTAAAAGCGTGGTTTTTACGTTAAAAATGAACATATTCACTCGCAAATAACTCGAAAAGTATTAGTGAAAAAACTCGATAGAAACATTAGTTGACGAGAATTAGTCAGTTTAGCCATTTTCGGACTTATTTTGAAAATAATTTTTTTCATCCCCAGGAGGGGGTGAAACTTTTCATCCCCAGGAGGGCAAGAGCATAAATCGGCACAATATCACTTTTTTTCTTTGACATGTTAGCTATGTGTATGCTAAATTTCATGTTATTCCAAGTAATTTTTTAAAATTAGGTTTTGCAATATTTTACCGTGAGTGAATGGACTACTAGTCTCGATACTGTTTGGCGGTTTACGATTTTTGTGGAAGATAGCTCGTAAAAATGGCACTGTAATTAATTGAAACAAATGTTTGCTTTGTCATATTTCGATAAAGATCTTCATGGTTTAATTCTCGATGGTGGAGTATTCATTTATTCCCTTTGTGTAATTTGTTATGGTGATCAGGCTTATCTTGGCATCAATTTAAAATTGGTTGGTGCTGTACTCATTGAACAAACAAACTGTTTTGACGTTTAAGTCATGTTTTATATTTATAGCCTCCAATTTCGACTCCAGTGCGTTTGGTTCTGGTTTGTAATTTGTAGATTTTAGTTTAGTTTTATATCGGCTATAAGCGTTTTTACAAGTGTTAGTTCTAATTTAGCAGCATCTAGCTAACAATACAGACTGTAAGCAACTGTCTTAGCTCTAGGTGTATTAAAAAAATAATATAACAAAAGAGCAACATACCTCTTTCATGCTCGGTGTCATACCTTGTTTGGTGTCAAATAGCCTGTTTTAAGTTCATCTTATCTGATGTTATTTGTTTAGTTTAAAGTAGATACCGTTTTAGAATTGATCCAAAAAAAGGCATAACCCAGACATCCAAAGTTAAAGTTTTCCTCCAACACCTAATTGTTCTATATGGTCCACATTTCCACATATTGTTCAGTAAAAAGTTACACCATTGGGGGAGGGGGAGATGTCGGAAAATGAGTAGTGTTTTACGTTATTCGTCAATATTTTTAAAACTATGCGGTTTAGCGTGAACAAAGTTCTATACAAAAATGTAATTTTAAACAAAAAAGGTCCGATGCATAATCCCTCTAAAACGAACAGTTCCAAAGTTACGGAAGTAGCATAGTATAATTATTGGTCCAAAAAAAAGGCCTAGGGGACGTTCAACTATTACGTAATGGGGCATTCAACTATTACGTAACGCAATTTTTGAAGATTTTTGACCTTTCCCTCCCCCCAACCTGCTTTACGTAATACTTGAACGGCCCCTAACCCCGTCATCCACAATAAAAGTTTTCTTCCAACACCAAATTGTTCTATGTGATTCACATATTGTTCAGTAAAAAGTTACACCATTTTGACAGTCGGGTTTGGGTCAATTTTTCGTCAATAGTTCGAAAAATGCGGTTTAGCGTGAACAATGTTCTATACAATAATGCCCTACGTTAAATTTTGAACAAAAAAGGTCCTATACATAATTGTTCTAAAATCAAAGGTTCCGGAGTTACGGAGTTTGTAAAGTGGAGGTTTTCCATATTCTTTATATTTCTTGGACAAATTATAATATTATTACTAAGGAAACTAATTTTTTTAACAGGATTGTGTTTTCTAAGTATAATTTGCTATTTTAGTGGCCGGTGATACCTGTGTTACCGATAAGAACTTTAAGGAACGTCAGCCTTACATGTACATGTACACCCTCCTGTAATGTCTACATGTACACCCTCCGTACCTTTGGAACCGTTCGTTTTAGAAGGATTATGCATAGGGCCCCTTTCGTTTCAAATTTAATGTAGAAAAGTTTTGTCTAGCTAGAACATTGTTCACGCTACACCGCTTAGGTTTAGAAATATTGACGAAAAGCGTACAAAAATTCCTAATTTACCGAATTTTCCCCTCCTCCTCCCCCCAAACTCGACTATCAAAATGGTGTAACTTTTTACTGAACAATATGTGGACCATATAGAACAATTTTGTGTTGGAAGAAAACTTTTATTTGGATGACAGCGTTAGGCCTTCTTTAGGACCAGTTATACTATACTACCTCCGTAACTTTGGAACCGTTCGTTTTAGAAGAATTATGCAGAGGACTTTTTTATTTAAAATACAATGTAGAAAATTTTTGTATAGAACATTGTTCACGCTAAACCGCGTAGTTTTAAAATTTTAAAAATATTGACGAAAAACGTAAAAACTACTAATTTGCTGATTTCTCCCCCACCTCCTCCCAAACCCGACTCTCAAAATGGTGTAACTTTTTACTGAACAATACGTGGAGCATATAGAACAATTTGGTGTTGAATGATAACTTTCACTTTGGATGTCTGGGTTTGGGTCTAGTTATACCATACTATTTAGTTAGTACCGATTAATGATAATTATATTATTATATAGTAAAACAGGGGCAAGACAATTATTAAACTAAATGTACAAATCAAAATCAATGCATAACTTGACAAAAAAGAGCAATTAATTAGAAACATACAACAAGCAGAATGGAACAATACTAAAATTGAGTTATAAGAAAAACAATAGGTCAATGCACATCATAGAAATTAGGGGATGAGTGCAAATAAAAAGAGAAGACAGAAAAATATCACAAAAACCAGAGTTGTGGAAGACACATGCATAGTGTTGCCCAAAATCGGTCTTGGTCTTGCAGTCTTGGTATTGTTCTTGCGTTTTTGCAAGACCAAGACCAAAACCACGGCCGCCTAATTTTAGCAAAACCAAGACCAACACTGACTGCAAGATTTGAGCAAGAACAAGACTAAGCCTGCGAGACTCTTACGTCCTGTAGTTAGGACTGAGTGTCGTTTTAGGGAGTGTAGTAGTTCGGGTATATGCTTAGAGACTCTACGAGGCGCAAAAAATGTCTAACAGAAATTTGGCAAATTGGACTTATACGCATTACGAACAATACCATAAACATATATAGCGAATCAAAATATCCATTAAAAGAACCCTTGACACATTTACACGTACGTCGAGGTCATAATTACAATGTACAAATAAAATATTTTGTACAATCTTTCCCAGCAGACGACTTATTCACTCTGAAATTAATTGGCCAGATTTTGAGAATAGCTGCCCTCTAATCATAAAATAATCTTCTTGCGTTGCGACGCCGACAGTAATATCGTATCTAAACTTTTTAAAAATCTGTCACCTTAGCTAATAAAAAATATAATAAGGTTAGCATACCTACTGTTAAGGACACCCACTCAATAATTCAATTTTTTTCCTTATTAGTTACTGTTACCCAGAAACTTATTAGTTACTGTTATTAGTTACTGTTATTAGTTACTGTTAGAGACAGTGACCCAGACAGCAGCTCTTGAGGCAACTAATCAGTGATGAAGATAAATTACTGCCACTATTAGAAAAACTCTCAAAAATAAATATAAAAGACATCATTTACTGGGTAGCAGAGGCTTAACAATCTGTGAATGAGAAAGTTATAAGAAACTTCTAGAAAAAAAAAAGTGGACCAAGCCTTACTTACGAAGAAATGCCAGATCTAGAGTCTAAAGAAACCAATTTGTTAGTGTTACGGGACCTTGTGCAAAATATTCCTGGCTGTGAAGAGGCGAACAGTGATGTAGAAATGTAGAAGAATGGGTGCGAGCTGATGATGATGGCCACGAGATATATATGATGATCAGCAAATCATTGAAATGATTACAAAAGAACCTTCAAAACCCTCTGATGAAAGTGATGTGGAAGAAGATGTCAACAGCGAACAACGGGTAACCCACACAGACACTGCGGCTGCATTTGACCTAGCGCTACGCTATGTTGATCAAAATCCCGCTGCCACGTCAGTGGATACCACCTTTTTGAGACGATGGCGTAATTTACCTTCGAGGGAGAGGCATTCTTCATTATAGCATAGAAATTTAACTGATTTTTTTAAAAAGAAAGATTTGAAAGGTTTATTACAGTTAAGTACTTGAAATTTTATTGTCATTTTTAGATATGTAAAGTAGTGGTTCTTAGAGTAACTGCACATTTATTTACCCCAAATCTATTGCCAAATTCTGATTCGGATTAAGCGGATTTTCGGATTACCGAAGTTCGGATTAGCGAGAGTCTACTGTATATTTGTTCATGAAATATTTTGTAACAGGTAATTTTAAAAATAATGTGTGTGTACTTTGTACGCACGTAAGAAGTTTTACGTCTATTATATGATTTCAACTATATTCTCCATTCCATCTATATTCCAACTGTACGATTCTATTATATGATTCGATATTAAACTAATTTTAATACTTACTACTTTCCAAAAAACTTTTATTAAAACAATACCAAAAATTAAAAAAATAAAAGAATAAACACACACAAACACATTGAAAAATGCCACAAAGAAATGATTTCTGAACAATAATTGTTGGCAAAAATTTTAACTAAATACGCATTTTCTGAAAAAAAAAATATATATAACAAATATACTTACAATCATAAAATGTATAAAAAAAATTAAAAAATAAAAACTTGCATTGGGATTCGAACCGGCGTTTATTCGGGTGCTTAGGATTTGAAGTCGAAGCCTCTACTCATTTAGCCACTTGCACATACCTGTCATGTGCGAAGATAGGCCAACTGAACGTTTTACTGTTTGGCAGTTCTGAATTTAATCAAATTAGTTTGATTTTTGTGGAATTAAAATATTAAAATACAACAAAACATAGAGTAAGCAAACAATATATGAGATGGAGATTGGTAGAAATTTTGTTGGTAATCAATTTATGTAAATCAAAGCATTTCCTACTAGATAGGTACATAAATATTCCAAATAGGTAAGTACCTATGTAATTTTTTTTTACAATACTCAAACATTTACAATAATTACGTACCTGTTGCTTTTAAAAACTATTTAAAAAGTCACTACAATTATAAACTTGCTATTTTCTCTGTCCTCACAACAATAAAAACTAATACAGTGATGAGCGTGCTAAATAACCGGCAGAATAGCGCAAAAGATGGAAAACATAATACATTGCGAAACAAAAAGTCATGAAACTAGCGGAGATGGAAATGATCGTTATAAACGTATAAATTAACATTACATTACATTACATAGTTTCCCACCTTTAGACGTATTAGAGGAGTATGACAACTGTCACTGTGCCAGCAGAATTTTATAAAATACTCCTGTCACAGACGTCTAAAGGTGGGAAAGTATGTAATGTAATGTTAATTTATACGTTTATAACTATCATTTCCACCTCCACTAGTTTCATCTCTTTCTGTTTCGCAATGTATTGTTTTCCCTCTTTTGCGCTATTTTGCCGGTTATTAGCGCGCTCATCACTGTATACACAACATTTATTTACCCATAACCGACATTGAACCTTTGTTGACAGGTCATTGTAATTACCCAATCAGAGCCCATATAACGTTTGAGCTGCGCTCAGGACCAAGACATTTGATCAATTCGAGCACATATAAATTTACTCCCAACCTGTCTAAAGTTTTGAGAAGTCTTCGAACTATTTAGAATAATAATATTTAATAATATTTATTTAGGAATAACAATAAAGATTTACAAAAAATAAAAAGCATAATGAGTACTACCTAAATAAACATAAATAACTCACTGAAGTTGAGCTACCTTGTATATATATTATTAATATACATACAAAAGTAGCACCCCTTGTGCGTGAGACTTAAAAATATAATATATTAACTTACAATATAAACAAAAACAAAAAATATTTAACAATTGTATAAATGTATACAGTTATATGGGAATTTATAAAACTACTAAAAACCTTAAAATTAAATAAGAAAAAAATAAAAATATACTAATTTTACTATATGTAATTTGTGATATAAATGTGTCCATCAATTCAAGGAATGTTGCAGTTGATAATAAAAATCTCTATAGATGTAAACTTTATTTTCGATATTTATTTCATACTTAAGTTTATTTATTAGAATTGTCCATTAATAAGTTCTTCGCAAAATTTTGTTGATTTGCTCCCAGTCCATTGTTTAATTTCAAATTTATACCTATGTTTTTTATAATTTTTAAATTGTTTTAAATTATCCGGTAGTAAATTGTACAATTTGGGCCCTATGTAACCAACATATCTTTGGAGGATGGATTTATTACATTTTGGTAGAATTGCATTATGTTTTATATATCTAGTTTGATGGGCATGACTGTTAAAATTTAATATTATCTTTTTTTCATGTATATGTATAAGGGCTTTATAGCAGAATAATTTACGTACAGTTAAAAATTTACTTTCGTTATATAACAGCTCACTAGAATATCTTAAATTTTTCCCGTATATAATTCTAATTATCCATTTCTGAATAATATTTATAGAATGTAAGTAATTATTGCGTATTCCACCCCATCCTAAAAGATCATATGTGAGTTGAGATTGCATAAGTGCAAATTGTATAAGAAATGTAGATTTTTGGGCGGAATTAAATCGTTTGGATGGACATAATGTCTGCTTGACTTTTTTATATATAATTTGTTCTACTGAGTTTTCCAGGGTATGGCATTTCTTTAGAAAGTGTCTTTGAGAGCAATAATGAAGGGTGACTCTCCGAAATAAATGGACTTCTGTAAGTTCTTAGAGCTGTATATAGTCGTGTTCACGAGAGAAACATACTCAAACTTTCTCTATTAGACATCACGCTTATAAAGATTATATGATGTCTTTATCTTATTATTGCGTGTGTATCATGCAGTAGCGGCGGAAATACTAAAATATGAGCAGATTTAGTTTTTATGTTTGAAGTTTTGTTGAACCAACTATTGTTGTGCACACAAAATTATTGTTGTGTATTGTTGTGTAATGTACGCGCAAAAGTTTGTTATGACCTCTTTTAAAGAGTTTATTTTGTTTTTGCTGTAAAAAAATCCGTGAGGTTGACTACTTATGTGATTGGCTTTGATACTGTAGATATGTTGATTTTTTACACATGCTTTTCTTTGTTATAAATATGTAATTCTCCCTTAAAATCTAACATTAAGGTAATGGTGGCTATAATATTTCTTTTTTTAAGAAAAGAGAACTTTAGGACACGAAAATAACTTTAAAAAACGAATGATATCATGCATCTGCAAATCACCATCGGAAGTACTATATCAATGAATTGTTCTAGCATGTGAATGAAGGCCTGTCTTTAAAACTGACAGTTATGTAAAGGTTTTGGATAATAAAAAATACTGCTTATATCGAATAGCACTCCAGTCAGACAAAGAGGGAAAAGGGTAAGATTAGCAATAACAATATTAATAACTCAGGATCCAGATGTTTACCATTTTTGTATACCCTACGTATAACACCAGGTAGTTACCATCTTAACGTCATTTATGCAGGCAGACTGATCAGACTGATCATGAGTTCTGATATTTGTTTAGAAAATTTGAATTTTTTTAAATTCGGATGAAAAAATTTGTTTCTCTTTTAGAACAATGTGAAACCTCTTTCGTAGTGGTAGTTTTTAAAACATACATATAGCTCTGAAGAAGGCTTTGTAAGCCAAAATCGCTCAGCTGAAATGTTTTACACACTTTTAAGGTAGGTACACTTCGCGTCAAAAAAAACTGGTGCAACTCTTATAACTGAAAATTGCGTTTTCAAGTTGTGTAAGTTGATCTTGTCAAATGTGTCATTCTAATTTCTAGGGCAACGTTGCCAGTCATCTCAATTAAGTACCCATACATTGATTCGTGTTTTATTTAAATATTTTAAAATATTTCAATTTAAAAATAATGATAGGTAATAAATCTAGATATAATTTTAAATTATTATGTTTAAATTAAAATCGAGAAGCGTGATTGGTTTCTCGTAAATTGTACTGTAAATACAAAACTCTATTGAGTTGTGGGATACCTACTAAAATAAATACAAGGGAAAAATAAAAAAATGATTTGAAATTAATACAATATGAATAACTTTTACAGTAAACAAGTGTGGAATTTACATATATGTATTACAATTCGAAACTGCTGAAATATTAGTATTTTGTTATATCTGCATTGTTATTAATCACTTCTTGTAATCTTCTGGGCACTGAGAAATAAATTTAGTTATAACTTTTCATCTCCGTCCAAGCTTTCCCAGGTTTCTTCAATGATGGTCAATTGGTAGTGATAAAAGTAATACCTATCTAAAACCTTTATACATTTTTAAACGTCATTTTTTGTATTTAGATTTAGTGCAATTCGGTTATCTGTTATGGCAACAACGAAGTGATTCACGAACTAGTGTATCCAGTCTGCACACAGGTTTACATTGGGAAAAAAAAGTGTACCATTTTTTTATGACGGGAAATGTACTTTCCACAAGGAAAAGAAATCTAACACTAATGATGATTTTTATAAAATCGAATACGTTTTGTTGTGACGTTGCCCTTAAAGGTATTTTTAATAAAAATTTTATACCTTTTACAAAGGATTTTTCCAATTTTTGTAAGTACTTTGTTTTCAATACATTCATTTTAAATTAAATTGTTTTGATATTGTCCACATACGCATCCATTTTACAAGGAATGAATATGTTAACCAAGTTTAAGTAAGTTTTGTCCTATACATTTTTTTCTGAATGTCAATACTTTGAATTTATGTAAAAATTTAAATTTTTTTATAAAAAAAAACACTTTTTCAAACGGTTTTTTGCCAATTAATCAAAAAGTATTATTTTATCAAAAAATCATTTTTTATAACAATTGTAGCTAATAAAAAAAAAGATTAAGAATTATATTATAAAGGAATTATATTATAAAAGAGTTATATTATAAAAGAATTATTTTTAAAAATTCTCTTTTTCAAATAAATTGAAATCTACCTATAGACCACTCATCAGCGGTAAAAAAACTGTAAAACCGTGGGATTTTGAGAACTAACACCGATTTTAATGGAAATTTGGGTTTAGGCTCTGTTGACACTTTTCTTCAAAATTTACCCTATGCCTAACTGCGCTTTTGCCCTGGGGACGAAAACAACCCCATCTAGGGAATGAAAATTTTTTAATCAAAATAACTCAATTCTGAGTAAATTTTGTTCTATAAATTTTTTTTTTGCAAATTTGACACTTTCCAAGTTATTTACGATTGAAACTATACACTTTTCATTGAAAAAAACTCACGTTTTATAACCGTTTTTCATGAATAACTTAAAAAAATTAATTTTATAAAAAATAACATTAAGCACAAAATTGTGGTTAATATAAAAACAAAGAGATTCGCGTCGGAAAGACTTTGGTAAACCTAGGTAACGACTGAGTTATTGCTCTTTAAAGGATGGTTATTTTCGAAGAACCTCGAAATGAAGAACCTTCAATCTCAAATAACTCGAATGTAGTGCAATGTCTTGGGAGAACTTAGGAGACATATTTTAAAGCTCATTAAAAAATCTTTCAAATAAGCTTTGAAGAAAGTTTTTTGCGTAAGGACTGACTGACTTATGACGAAAATAAAGTCGCTCTCTGCTTTTTTCTTTTAGAAATGTAAAAATTAAACCCTCGTCGTTACAATCCTAATAGAAATTAATAGCTTCCCAGTTGAAATTACCTTTATTTCATCATCATCATCATAGTCATTAACATCTTAGTAGATGTGTTGTGGTTAATAATTGGGCTTCAGCAGCTCGGACAATTTGATTGATAATATTTCTCCACTGGTCGCGGTCATCAGTTACATGTATTGCCTCAGTATACTGTTTGTTGAGAAGCTTTTTAGTAATGTTCGCCCATCGTTGTGGAGATCTTCCGCTTTGGCGTTGAGTCTGAGGCCTTCCTTGGACCACCAACTGCTCCATTTTGTGATCACTTCGATGGATATGACCAAAGAACTTTAAAATTCTAGAGTAAACGGTACTGGAGAGATCCGGTTTAATTTCATCCAGAACCGAGATATTTGTACGGCGAGCCGTCCATGGAATTCGAAGCAGGCGTCTCCATGTCCACATTTCAAAGGCGTCTATACGTCGTCTATCTGATTCTTTGACTGTCCATGTCTCGCATGCATAGTAAAATATGGAAAAGACTAGAGTTGAAACGAGTCTCTTTTTGTTTGTCATAGTAATGTGACGATCACGCCAGACCCCGTTTAGTTCACTCATTGCTGCTCTTGCTAGTTGAATGCGTCTTCTAATTTCGGTTTCACAACTGCCTGTGTTGTTAACTAGAGCTCCAAGATATATCATAGATGAGACTACCTCGCATCCCGCAATAGTTTGGGTTTCAGGAAACTGTTGTTGGCGATCAATAACCATGATTTTGGTTTTGTTGTAGTTAACCATGAGTCCAAATTTAGCACTTTCTACCTCGAGTTTTTTTAATTATTCAGTAATTTCTTCTGGAGTAGAGGCTAGAAGTGTAGTGTCGTCTGCGAAACGCAAGTTAGATATCTTAACACCACCTAGGTTTACTCCTCCCTCCCAACCATCCAAGACTCTGCGCATTATGAACTCCGAATAGATGTTAAATAATAAGGGAGATAAAACGCATCCTTGGCGTACTCCCTTCTCCAAAGTGCGTTTGTCAGACAGGTATCCGTCCATTCAAATATATGCCAGGTTATCTTGGTACAGTTTGCTAATAAGGTGAGTCAAGTGTTTAGGTACACCCATTGTCGTCAATATGTTCCATAGTTTGTCCCATCTAACATTATCAAAGGCCTTTGTATAATCGACGAAACATATAAATATCGGGATCTGGTATTCTCTGGCTTTTTCTATGATGTTTCTTACATTAAGGATTTGTTCTCTAGTACCTCTGCCCTTTACAAATCCAGCCTGCTCAGGTGCTATTTGCCAACTTATGAAGTTTTCTAGACGCCGTTGCAGTATGTAGAGGATCACCTTACTGGCGTGTGATATTAGAGCTAATAGCCTGTATTGTTACAATTATTTGTTGAACCTTTCTTATGAAGAGGTATGATTATGTTCTTTCTCCATTCCTCAGGCCAGACGCCTGTGTGCCATATTTCATTACACAATCGATGTAATATTTTCACTCCACATTCCAGAATATGCTTCAAGACGTCTGTAGTAATGAGATCATATCCTGCTGCTTTGTTTAACTTAAGTCTTTTTAAAGCGAATTCCACCTCGGAAAAAAGTATGTCAGGTTCAGATTCAAAACTAGTGTGGTGTGTCTCTGTTGAAGGAGAATGGAAAGTGGAGGTCTGGCAGTCAGGTACAAACGGGGTGTCCGCTGGCATCTGGTCCGTATTGGCGTATAAAGACTTACAATACGCCCTCCAAACATCAATAACCTTGTCCAAATCCGTCTGTACATTACCTTCATCATCTTTGATAGACCAAGATTTCTGCTTGAATTTACGTGTGAGTAGTCTGACTTTATCAAAGAGTTCTTTGGTGTTATTTGTGTCGGCATGTAGTTGAATTTCTCTGCATATTTTCTCTATATGTTTGTTTTTGTCTCGTCTACAAGCAGCCTGAATAGCTCTAGATAGCTGTCGGTACTGGGAATTCCTGATAGGGTTCTCGATTCCAGCAATTTTAAGTTTTCTACGTTCTTCAACGAGGTCAAAAGTATCTGCAGACATCCACACTTTTTTTGGTCTGGTTGAGACGGCATTAGACTGTGCCTCGCAGTCAGTCAAGGTCTGTATCAAGTATTTTTAAAAGATAACCAAATCTTTTCGAAATCATAAGTGACGATAGTTGGTAAAATATTTTCGAATCTTTCATTACATTGGCTTTTAAATTGTTGTGTATCTTTTATTTTTGATATCCTCTTGTTTCGGATCCTAGCACATGCCTTGAATTTTTGCTTTAGCGTTGCAAAAAGAAGTTGGTGGTCAGAGCCGCAGTCAGCGCTAGGTCGTGTTTTACATTGGCTAATAGATGTTTTCCAGCGATGTTTAATCATTATGTAATCGATTTGATTTCGGTGTCGTCCGTTAGGTGAGATCCAAGTGTACAATCTTCTGGGGTGGTGCTTATACATAGAGTTCATTATTGTCAAGTAATTGTCAACGCAGAACTGGATTTTTATTTTTAATTTATAATTTTTTGGCATATATATCATACTAGTGACGTCATCCATCTGGGCGTGATGCCGCAATCGATGATTTTTTAAAATAAGAATAGGGGTTTTGTGATAGCTCATTTGAAAGGTTATTTAATTCGCTATTCACTAATATAAACATTACCATAATTATTTATATAGTGCCCAAAATTTTTTAATTAAATTAATTGAGACAAAAAGAAACATTATATAATTTATTTAATTCGAAATACATTTTACTGTTGTCCAAAAACAGGAAAAATGTTTACTTGATAAATAAATATTGTTTTTCTCTTAAATTCAATATTAAAGCTGCCACCCACCTGCCTCTTAGCAGTTTGAACATTTAAGTTAAGCGAAAAGCAATGTTTATTTTGCAAATTAACATTTTTTTTCTGTTTTCTGACAGCAGTAGAATGTATCTCGAATTAAAGAAATTATATACATTCTTCTTTTTGTCTCAATTAATTTAATTCAAAAAATTTTTCGGGCACCCTGTTTTATTAATTATGTTAATGTTTATATTATTGAATGGAAAATTGTATAACCTTTCAAATGAGCTATCACACGACCCCTATTCTTATTTAAAAAAATCATCGATTGCGTCATCACGCCCAGATGGATGACGTCACTAGTATGATATATATGCCAAAAAATTATAATTTAAAAATAAAAATCGATCTGATTCGTAATTTATCTCCAGAGTCGCCCGTTCTCGAGTAAATAATTTATTCCAACTCAAACGTCCTCACTGTACCTTCAGAGGCTTATGTCTAAAAACCATGATTTTTAGCTACGCGCCCATTGAGTCGTTTGTTCTACACATCAAGGACTACCAGAACCCAAAGTTTCAGAGCATTTGACAGACAGCCATTTCCCATAAGGTTTCTGCGGGGTCCTTTGCCTTTTGGTTGTTAATATATCTATTCCCGATGTTATTTTTAATGAAAAAAAAAAATCATTGTTGAGAAACGAAGATGTGTAATTCTATTTAAAGGATGGAATTTCCATTTTTATTTAAAGAAATTATATTAACTGGGTAGATTATAGTGCCTATGCCTTCCATTTTCCTTCATTTATTAAATTTATTACTATAGCGCTTGATGTTTGGTTGCCTTCTGTTGCTTTGTAATCTGTGACTACGATTTGATTTTTAATGGAAATATAATATTTAGTTAATATAACTTTTAAAACTGAAAACACCATTATTTGGAAAGTAAATATATCAACCACTATGCTATATTTTCCTAATACATACATTTTCTACCCCATTTAAAATACCAAACTAACAATGGCCCTGCTGTTTCATTAAACTTTATGATATCTGTATTGTTATTTTAAAACAAATCCAATATTACAAACCAACTGATGTGGTTTTATTATATTAAACCTAAATATTTCATTCCATTTGTTTAATGTACACAAAAACCGTTTTTACTATTATTTTAGCGGATTGGTTGTTCAAATTTCTATTTTCTGTTGTTACATTTCGTTGATAAATTATCACACGTCACTGTTGGTTTTATTTCGCGAAAAATTCGACGTAGAAATGGGAAATTATAAAAGAGTTTCTGAAAATGCGACTCACCGCATGAGTTCACGCGAGAACAATGAGTTGGAGAAATTAAATTCTAATTCATATGGAACAAACTACGAGATATTCGGAATTAAAGCTGGAATATAAAAGGACAGGGCGATTATTTTTGTTGAAAATTCACTGCGATATAGTTTAAGTTATATTGTGACTTATTGAAATAAAAAAAGTAATAAAAATGTATACCATTTTTATTCAGTTGCAATGCGAAGGCAAGACTGTCTTATTTTTCACTTAGAACAGGGAGCGCAAACCATCGACGATTTTCGACTCTTTTTGGAGTCATCATCGGAGAGGTGTAGGCTTGCTGCTCTCTGCTCGAAGTGACAAAACCACGAAAGCTAATCCCCGCATTGCAACTGACGTTTATGGAGTAGGTGACTAGCGTCATCTGGCCACAGAAAGGCAAAGGAAGTTTTCAACCTAATAGAAACCTAATAAGCCTAATAAAAAGATTTTTAATTAAAAACTTATTGGTCGATTTCCCTGGTAACACCTCCATGGCTTCTAAAAATTGCAAGCCAGATGGATGCTGCAGTGAAGACAAGAGGGAATTCTAAAAAGTTGCAATTCACAACCCCCGTCTACAGCTTGGTAAAGTTCCAACGGAAAATGGACCTAGTTACTCTATAGGAGTAATACTAATGAAATAAAAATGTATACCATTTTTATTCAGTTGCAATGCGAAGGCACTGTCTTATTTTTCACTTAGAACAGGGAGCGCAAACCAGCACTCTGAATCGACGATTTTCGACTCTTTTTGGAGTCATCATCGGATAGGCGTAGGCTTGCTGCTCTCTGCTCGAAGTGACAAAACCACGAAAGCTAATTCCCGCATTGCAGCTGACGTTCATGGAGTAGAAGACTAGTGTCCACGTCTGTGAACCATGCGTGAGTATAGAGAGGATACACTGATTGTAAACTCTGGTTTTTAAATATTAGTCCTGTCGCCAGGGGGGGTACAACGGACTCCTTAATTCAGATGGACTTACCCAAGTTTTTTTTATGTATTTAGACCCGTAGAACACGAATTTTTTGGGTAACAGTTGATCCGGATGTCGATAAGTTTGTTATAAACAAAGAACTTGAGGAATTACATAACAGCGATTTTTCGCAAAACAAAACATTTTTTTGTATTTTTTGGGTGATTCTCAGCAAAAAATGGTTTTAAAAGTTTTTTCGTAGGATGCATAGTTTTAGAGATAAACGCGGTTGGACTTTCCAAAAATCGAAAAAGTTTAATTTTTGAACCCGAATAACTTTTGAATAAAAAATAAAATAGCAATTCTGCTTACCGCATTTGAAAGTTTAAGTAAAATTCTATCGGTCTTGATTATTTGCATTGCTAAAAATTAAGTTTTTATTTGTTAAACAAAGCCATAAACACATAGTGTTTCCCGTGCCAATGCATGCGTTTTAATGTACGTAATCTACGTAGAAATTGTCTGTATGCGCCTACTCGTTCGATTTTAAATGGGAAATGCATTGAAAACATCATTCAATCACTATGTGTTTATAGCTTTGTTTAACAATAAAAAATAATTAATTTTTAGCAATGAAAATAATCAAAACCCATAGAATTTGATTTCAACTTTCAAATGCGGTAAGCAGAATTGCTATTTTATTTTTCAATCAAAAGTTATTCGGGTTCAAAAATTGCAATTTTTCGATTTTTTGAAAGTTCAACCGCGTTTATGTCGAAAACTATGCATCCTACGAAAAAACTTGTAAAAACATTTTTTGCTTAGAATGACCCAAAAAGTACAAGACAATGCTTTCTTTTACGAAAAATCGCTGTTATGTGATTCCTCAAATTCTTTGTTTATAACAATCTTATCGACATCCGGATCGACTGTTACCCAAAAAATTCGTGTTCTACGGGTCAAAATACATAAAAAAAACTTGGGTAAGTCCATCTGAATTAAGGAGGCCGTTGTACCCCCTCTGGCGACAGGACTATATTGTTCTATTTTAGTGTTTTCAAGATCCTACTCAGTTTTCCAAATCCTCCAGTAATTTCGGCAGTTTGATTTTCTTTGTTGACTTTCATTATCTGTCAAAGGTAGATGTATTCCGTAGATCTGTTTCTAAATTTATGTCGTTCAACGTTATTTTTCTAATGTTCGGTGTATTCGTCATTATTTTTGTTTTTTGTAAGTTCATCTTAAGACTTACTTTTTCCGAAGCTTGTAATAGTTGCGTCATCATGGTATGTTACACTTCGAAATTTGTAGCGAATATTACAATATCGTCAGCATATCTCAAATTTCTCAGTTTTCTTCCGTTAACAATTATTCCTTTATCTGCGCAGTTAATGTCTCCTCTGTGTAAGATAACGTTTCCTCTGTGGTTTGGTATAGCTTTGGTTTCCTCAACTATTTGTATTATCAGTATAGCTTTCTTGTAAATATTATGTATGAGCATTTTGTATCGGGAATGTAGCCTGCAGTTGTTCATACATAATATGTACCTACAATTTATTTTACAAAAGTTGTTAATAAACGTCAAGCTATTGTTAGATTCATGAATTATGAATGTCAAAATAACAGCACTCTATATTTATTCTATTACTTCAAAATTATTTGGCACTAAGAAAATTTATTTATTTCAGATCTTCGTGGCTAGATAAAATACCATGTGTTAAATATGGTTGAACTGATATTGAAATGAGGATTCCAATAATAACAAAATATACAGATTGTTGTATAGAAAAGAAAAAGCAAAGTGACTAATGATATCAGAAAAATGGTAAATCTGCCAATATTGTAAACATTAAATTTAAAATCTTCAGATTGAAGAATAGCCGCATTCCGATAGATAGATAGATAGATAGATAGATAGATAGATAGATAGATAGATAGATAGATAGATAGATAGATAGATAGATAGATAGATAGATAGATAGATAGATAGATAGATAGATAGATAGATAGATAGATAGATAGATAGATAGATAGATAGATAGATAGATAGATAGATAGATAGATAGATAGATAGATAGATAGATAGATAGATAGATAGATAGATAGATAGATAGATAGATAGATAGATAGATAGATAGATAGATAGATAGATAGATAGATAGATAGATAGATAGATAGATAGATAGATAGATAGATAGATAGATAGATAGATAGATAGATAGATAGATAGATAGATAGATAGATAGATAGATAGATAGATAGATAGATAGATAGATAGATAGATAGATAGATAGATAGATAGATAGATAGATAGATAGATAGATAGATAGATAGATAGATAGATAGATAGATAGATAGATAGATAGATAGATAGATAGATAGATAGATAGATAGATAGATAGATAGATAGATAGATAGATAGATAGATAGATAGATAGATAGATAGATAGATAGATAGATAGATAGATAGATAGATAGATAGATAGATAGATAGATAGATAGATAGATAGATAGATAGATAGATAGATAGATAGATAGATAGATAGATAGATAGATAGATAGATAGATAGATAGATAGATAGATAGATAGATAGATAGATAGATAGATAGATAGATAGATAGATAGATAGATAGATAGATAGATAGATAGATAGATAGATAGATAGATAGATAGATAGATAGATAGATAGATAGATAGATAGATAGATAGATAGATAGATAGATAGATAGATAGATAGATAGATAGATAGATAGATAGATAGATAGATAGATAGATAGATAGATAGATAGATAGATAGATAGATAGATAGATAGATAGATAGATAGATAGATAGATAGATAGATAGATAGATAGATAGATAGATAGATAGATAGATAGATAGATAGATAGATAGATAGATAGATAGATAGATAGATAGATAGATAGATAGATAGATAGATAGATAGATAGATAGATAGATAGATAGATAGATAGATAGATAGATAGATAGATAGATAGATAGATAGATAGATAGATAGATAGATAGATAGATAGATAGATAGATAGATAGATAGATAGATAGATAGATAGATAGATAGATAGATAGATAGATAGATAGATAGATAGATAGATAGATAGATAGATAGATAGATAGATAGATAGATAGATAGATAGATAGATAGATAGATAGATAGATAGATAGATAGATAGATAGATAGATAGATAGATAGATAGATAGATAGATAGATAGATAGATAGATAGATAGATAGATAGATAGATAGATAGATAGATAGATAGATAGATAGATAGATAGATAGATAGATAGATAGATAGATAGATAGATAGATAGATAGATAGATAGATAGATAGATAGATAGATAGATAGATAGATAGATAGATAGATAGATAGATAGATAGATAGATAGATAGATAGATAGATAGATAGATAGATAGATAGATAGATAGATAGATAGATAGATAGATAGATAGATAGATAGATAGATAGATAGATAGATAGATAGATAGATAGATAGATAGATAGATAGATAGATAGATAGATAGATAGATAGATAGATAGATAGATAGATAGATAGATAGATAGATAGATAGATAGATAGATAGATAGATAGATAGATAGATAGATAGATAGATAGATAGATAGATAGATAGATAGATAGATAGATAGATAGATAGATAGATAGATAGATAGATAGATAGATAGATAGATAGATAGATAGATAGATAGATAGATAGATAGATAGATAGATAGATAGATAGATAGATAGATAGATAGATAGATAGATAGATAGATAGATAGATAGATAGATAGATAGATAGATAGATAGATAGATAGATAGATAGATAGATAGATAGATAGATAGATAGATAGATAGATAGATAGATAGATAGATAGATAGATAGATAGATAGATAGATAGATAGATAGATAGATAGATAGATAATTTTATTAACCCTTGGTTACATACAAGTATGCATAGGGCATGTCAAAAAAATACAATAAACATTACAACACTACAATTACAAACAAAAATAATATATAGTACAAGACAAATACATAATAAGTTGCCAACAATTATTCTATAAATTATGTCAATACAAAAATTAAAATTCGCCCCAGACATTGGACATCTTCTAAATAATTAGAGCTAAGCATTCTGTAAATTCACGTATCGAAAAAAAGGCATGGCTTATTAAGACTTGCTTTAAGTTTTTTTGAAAAGTTCTTAGTGAATTAAAATTTTTAAAACTAGATGGTAGTGTATTAAGAAGTAGGGAGCCTGCATATTGAGGAGATTTTCTAAAATTAGTATGAATATAACGGGGAAGATATATTATCCCGACATTTCTTGTGTTATATGGGTGTAAGTCATTTGCTGTTTTAAGATCATTTAACTTAGTGAACGTGCGTGATAACAACTTATAGATATATATTGAAGCAAGCGTAAGAATGTTATTATTTTTAAAAAATTGTCAACAACTGTCTCTAAAGCGTAAACCAAATATTGTTCGAATTATTCGTTTTTGTAGGATAAATACTCTCAAACTTTCTGATACCTGTCCCCAAATAATAATGTTTTAACTGATTATGGAATACACTTGGGAATAGTATAGTGTAACCAACGCATTTACAGTAACTTCGTCCTTTAACGACAATATCGCGAAATATGCTCGATTCAATTTTAAACAAGTATTGTTTACGTGTTCACGAAAATTTAAAGTATTGTCCACAATCGTGCCAAGAAACTTAGTACTATCAACTAATTTAATAATCACGTTGTCTGTAATTTCGGACAATCTATCAATTTTTATACAATTCGGACCATCCATTTAAAAGAGATAATTTGGCGTTTCTAGATATTTGGCTCACTCTGTATATAAATATCTAAAAATTCACTTTCATCACACTTATACATATAGGTACATGATTTCAAGAAGTAGTGTTAAATAAAATAAACTGTAACTAATGATTTCCTCGTAACACCGTAAAAACTTTTACCTCTGAATGTTTATGAATATATTTTAAATATTCTTTTCGAGAAACCCAAAACGACCAAGTTACTTAATATAGCTGAATTTCGTGTTTAACACAAAAATACCCTTGAATAATTAAAAAGTAAAGTTGGACCAAAATGTACCCAGACGAAATTAAAATTTCAACAATTTGCTGTGTCTCAAAACCAACAAAGGGAAATAAAATTTCCATTTTACATAAAATGAAATTTTGCTGTAATACATCTGCTTGGTTTTTGGGCAGAGAACGATGGATTTCCTGGTTTATTATATCTCTCGTTCTTTTTTGAGCTAAAAGTAAAACCTATTTGATGTTAGATTTTAGAAATTAAGATGCTTTGGGTGGTTTATGCATTACATGGCTTTTACAGAGAGCTTCAAAGGGTGCGTTTCATAAAAGAGATAAAGAGTGAAAATTACAAAGAAAAGTAGTAGTGCAAAAATTTCGTACAATATTTCTACATGAGATATCTTGTTACGTCAAAGAGTTTCGGTTTGTGATGAGTTTTTGACTCTCTTACGAGGGTATAAAAAATGTAAATTGGGATGATAGTTGATAGTTTTAAAATTTTGAGGATATTACAATCCTCCAATTGCCGATGCAGGACTGCATCCAAATGGGTTCAGTAAAATTGAACATTCACAACATTATTTTTATGTGAACCTTTAGTTTCTACCTTTTTGATAGGGCATGTATTGACTCCGTTTTAACGATTCGCGAAAAAAAAATTAAAATTGCTAAGAGTGGTTACATAAAAATTTATCAATTTTGATATCCACTTTGATTAATGCTTTAATTTAATAAATTACAAACGAAATTATTAAAGTTCCAAAATTAAATCTGCGAATAAAAAAGGTTATCAATAAAACTTTCTCTTGCATTGATTGAACAAAAATATGAAACACGAAGAGTCTGTTACGTCCACAATAAATACAGTATGGTGCAAATGAAAGGAACAAATTCGTTATTTCTTAAGCCGGTGTATTTTTAAATTATGATTTTTTGACATAATATATATCATACTAGTGACGTCATCCAATTTTTTAAATAAGAATAGAGGTCGTATATTAGCTTATTTAAAAGGTTATTCGATTGTCTATTCAGTAATATAAATAACAACATAATTATTTATACAGGGTGTACAAAAAGTTTTTTTTAAATTAAATTAATTGACACAAAAAGAAGAATGAATGTAATTTATTTAATTCAAAATACCTACATTTTACTTCTGTTAAAAAATAGAAAAAAGTTTATTTGATAAAAAAAACATTGCTTTTCGCTTAAATTCAATGTTCAAGCTGCCATCCACCTGCCTCTTGGCAGTTTGAACATTGAATTTAAGCGAAACGCAGTGTTTATTTGTTAGATAAACATTTTTTCTGTTTTCTGACAGCAGTAAAATATATTTTAAATTAAATAAATTACATATATTTCTTCTTTTTGTGTCAATTTAATTCAGCAAAATTTCTTTTGGATAACCTGTATAAATAATAATGTTATTGTTTATATTACTGAATAGATAATTGAATAACCATTCAAATGAGCTAACATACGATCTCTATTCTCTTTTGCAGAAATCATCGATTAGGTCATCACGTCCAGATGGATGGCGTCACTACTATGATTTAATGTGTCCAAAAATCATAATTTAAAAACAAAAATTGACTTTTTTCAGGATTGTTCCTTATATTAGCCGGCTAACGAAATAACGATATTTCGTATATTTTATACAAAAATGTTTTATATAATTTTTTTAGTTAGATGCATTGTTTTTAAGGTATTCGCAAAAAACCATTTGAAAAGATGTCATGTCTCAAGGAAAATGGCCAATTTTTAACCACGAATAACTCAAAAAGTACTAAGTTTTCGAAAAAAATTATAGAACAGTTTTTGCTTAGAATTAGGTTCCCTAGCAACTTCCATAGTTGTTTAACCAAAAAATTTTCCAGCCCCGAGAAGGGGTGGGAACCGCCCCTAAGACAAAAGCACACATCGGCATAGGGTAGACTTTGAATAAGGGTATATTTTCAGGCTATTCCTAAAATTTCATTAAAATCCAAGCAGTACGATAGAATTCGGAGGTAATAACCTGTTCTTGCTCTTATTGACTGCCCTATAACAAATAATTTGCTAATTTTTGTTCGGTAGTATCAGTAACCGGTAAAAAACTTAGACTAACTTCGGCCATCATAAAAGATTTTACCGCCAACTTTAAATTATAATGACTAATCTCTTTCTCATAGTCGCTTTTCAGTGCGTCACAGTTTTTCGATTTCTTTCTAACGCATTAAGTTGGAAGTGACAGAAAAAAACGTACTTCCGTGATTACAGTCATTTCTAACATTTATTCTAGCTGTTGATAGATGGCGCTATAATTGAACAAAAAATGATTTACGAATTATATATATACAACTATAATCTGTACAATTTATAAGACTATACAAATCAAAGAAAATACCATTTTATAAATGCAATAAACAGAATTGATTTGTTTTTATACCAAATTGCAAATAAAAGGGTTACACTGCAATACCCTTTTCATATTTGACTGATTACAATTCTGACAACTCTCACTGTCAGATTTAACTAAAATGTCATGTTATAAATGTGTATTATCACGGATTTAGGTTTTTTTTTCTCTCCGCAAAACCCCAATAATTATACTCTTGTCGGCAGAATCGGAACTTTGCACCTAATCTAAATGGGCTTCATATTTCATTTTCATATCGTAGGTGTAGTAAGCATTAATGCCTTTGTAAAAAATACCGAAAGTGCACTTGTATAATTTTGTTATTTGTAGTATTTTTAAGGACGAGAAGCGCAAGTTTGAGCCTAGCAAGAGTTCGGCTTGCGCCACTTGGACTTGGCGCCCGGGTGCTTCGCACCCCTTGCACCCCCGGGTTAAGACGGCCCTGATTACTCATTACTCAACAATAAGAAGTACTTTTGCCACAACAGAAAAAGCTTGCCTAAAAACTGCTAAAGAATTCATCCTTTAGATAAAATTTATTACCGTGAAATATAATTTGTGATCCACTCGTAGAAGAAAGAGTGTGTGTACTTTGTACGCACGTAAGCAGTTATACTTCTACATATTATTATGATTTCAACGAATTAAATATATTTTAAACAGTTTAATTGTATGTTTATTACATATTAAACTAATTTTAATACTTAAAATAATACCAAAAATTAAAAATAACATTAATACTTCATTTTTTATGAACTGTAGCCTCCGCGCAATTATTTTTCCCTGGATGAGTCAGATGAGCAGAAAATCTAAAAAACGTCAGATTTTCTACAGAAATCTTCTATTTTCTTTTCATCATATTTTAATACTAACTATTATCCTATTCCCAACGAAGACAAATCCAAAGACACAAAAATTATAATAAATATAATATTTACTAACAACACCAATATTTTTTTTCACACTTTATTTACATTGACACATACGTGTCATACGTGAAAGATTTAGCAACTAGGGGGAAAGGCAGTTTTGTTTTAATTTGATTCAGAGTTGGACCACCATCTACAGATAGCTGTTTCTGCATATTATGCTTCATCAGTGTAGCTATGCAGTCCCAACTCTGAAACAAAAATCAACAATCCCGCCTTTTAAGGGAAATTACCGCGATGCAGTAGTTCCACCTTTGAGACGAAAAATAACGACTCTAGTAAAACTAGGAAGACGACGAAAAGATCCAGGTGCAAAGTTTACTGCAATAAAACAATTAAAATAACTGAAATAAAACAATAAACAATATTTTAAATACAAGACATTTCGTCGAAAGAAACTGCTTTCTGGTTATATCCTGAATCTCCGGCTTTATAAGCACGGACACGACGAATATAGAAGAAAGTAGAAAGGACAACGGTCACGTATCTACTCCCTTTTCGTCTAGGGAAAAGTGCCGAAAGACAGTTTCGAGTACTCAAAAATCTGAGTAAAGGAGAACAAGGGGGAAAGGCAGTTTTGTTTTAATTTGATTCAGAGTTGGACCACCATCTACAGATAGCTATTTCTGCATATTATCCCAACTCTGAAACAAAAATCAACAATCCTGCCTTTTAAGGGAAATCACCGCGATGCAGTAGTTCCACCTATGAGACGCAAAATAGCGACATCTCTAGTAAAACTAGGAAGACGATGGAAAGACCCAGATGCAAAGTTTACTTTAATAAAACAAATAAAATAGCTGAAATAAAACAACAAACAATATTTTAAATCCAAGACTTTTCGTCGAAAGAAATTGCTTTCTGGTTACATCCTGAATCTCCGGCTTTATAAGCAGGGAGAAGACGAATATAGAAGAAAGTAGAAAGGACAACGGTCACGTATCTACTCCCTTTTCGTCTAGGAAAAAGTGCCGAAAGACAGTTTCGAGTACTCAAAAATCTGAGTAAAGAAGAACAAGGGGGAAAGGCAGTTTTGTTTTAATTTGATTCAGAGTTGGACCACCATCTACAGATAGCTATTTCTGCATATTATCCCAACTCTGAAACAAAAATCAACAATCCTGCCTTTTAAGGGAAATCATCGCGATGCAGTAGTTCCACCTATGAGACGCAAAATAGCGACATCTCTAGTAAAACTAGGAAGACGACGGAAAGACCCAGATGCAAAGTTTACTTTAATAAAACAAATAAAATAGCTGAAATAAAACAATAAACAATATTTTAAATCCAAGACTTTTCGTCGAAAGAAATTGCTTTCTGGTTACATCCTGAATCTCCGGCTTTATAAGCAGGGAGAAGACGAATATAGAAGAAAGTAGCAGGGACAACGGTCACGTATCTACTTCCTTTTCGTCTAGGAAAAAGTGCAGAAAGACAGTTTCGAGTACTCAAAAATCTGAGTAAAGAAGAACAAGGGGGAAAGGCAGTTTTGTTTTAATTTGATTCAGAGTTGGACAACCATCTACAGATAGCTATTTCTGGATCTTGTGCTTCATCAGTGTAGCTATGCAGTCCCAACTCTAAAACAAAAATTAACAATCCTGCCTTTTAAGTGAAATCACCGCGATGCAGTAATTCCACTTTTGAGACGCAGGACTCCATTTCCACTCCCTTAAAACGCAGGATTGTTGATTTTTGTTTCAGTGTTGGGACTGCATAGCTGCACTGATGAAGCATAAGATGCAGAAATAGCTATCTGTAGGTGGTGGTCCAATTCTGAATGAAATTAAAACAAAACTGCCTTTCCCCCTTGTTCTTCTTTACTCGGATTTTTGAGTACTCGAAACTGTCTTTCGGCACTTTTTCCTGGACGAAAAGGGAGTAGATACGTGACCGTTGTCCTTTCTACTTTCTTCTATGTTCGTCGTCTCCGTGCTTATAAAGCCGGAGATTCAGGACGTAACCAGAAAGCAGTTTCTTTCGACCAAAAGTCTTGGATTTAAAATATTGTTTATTGTTTTATTTCAGCTATTTTAATTGTTTTATTACAGTAAACTTTGCATCTGGGTCTTTTCGTCGTTTTCCTAGTTTGATTTAGCAATTAACTTCATACTGACGAATGCGCGTACTTCCTACTATCGCTTTTACAAAAATCACCTCTCGTTATTTTCCCAATCGCGCCTAAAGAAGTATAACATCAAAAATGATTCTGGTAATACAAAATGGGTCATATGAATACCTACTAATGAATATTTAAAAAAAACATTGTACATTTGTGGAAGAAATTAAATTAATATAAAAATGTAAAGCTCTTGTGTGATACAACCTCATATTTTCAAGTTTTATATTCATTATAGCTCTCTCTGCCCTACGTTAGTTAAAGTCAAAGCTTGTTTGATGTTAGAATTCAGAAATTAAGATGGTTTACATGGCATATGCATTATATACCTTTTACAGAGAATATCAAAGGATTCTCTTAAAGAGTGAATATCACAGGAATCTTGTGGCACAAAATATTTGCGGAAAATATCAAAATGGGATGATGTATTCGCTCTGCCAGTGTCAAAGGGTCTTCGAAAGAACTGTAATTAATTGGGCAGATCTTTTTAAATGTTTTTTACCGACAAATCATAAAATTAAGTAATACTTAAAGAATTGTATTTAATGTAAGAACTGCATTTAAAATTATCTGAAAAAAAAACAAAGAATATAGAATAGTTTGGTTTTCGTACTACCCAGAGGATGAAGAGACTTCTTATTACAAGATGAGCAGAAGACTGAATAGAAAACGCTAGAGGTATTTTTTTAACGAATATTGCTATAAAATTAATAAAAGCGGTCAAAGTACTATGCAATCAGCCCATCACAAAAATAAAAACTAGCACACAAATAACAACAGCGACACAAACAGCAACAAAATATATCTCGAAAGCGCTTTAAGGGTACGCGAAGTCCCACTTAACGACAATGTTAACATTATGTCACATAGCTCGGTAACCGAAGCACTTCGAGACCTATTTTTTTTTATTTTGAAACTAGATGTATTGTTTAGTGCCGCGTAGATTTTTGTAAAGTTATAGTGACAGAAACATTTATTTTAAATTTTTTTTTAAAACTCTTACAAAAAAACCCAATTTTTTTTTATTTTGAAGCTAGATGTATTGTTTAGTACCGCGTAGATTTTTGTGAAGTTAGAGCTGGTTATAGTGACAAAAACATTTATTTTAAAATTTTTTAAAAACTCTTGCAAAAAACGCAAAAACGATTTTTTTTTATTTTACTTGTTTTTTTACATTTTTCAACAATACTTTACGCGGCACTTGATATTATCTATCTACAACTACTGTAAAAATTTGGAACTTCTATCATCTAAGGATCAAGAGGTACCTATTTGACATCAAAAGTTAAAAACCTAGTATTCGAGAAATCGCAAAACATAAAACACTCAATAGGCTATAAAGCTACCGGTACACGGAAGTTGAGTGCGGACGTTCAGAAAACAAATAATTTTGTAACCATGGATATTTTTATACTATAATGCCTTGGAAAGAGAAGATTTCAGAGAATAATTTTCAATCATAAACCAAAGAAAACTTAAAAAATTCAATTTGGTGGCTCAGGCATGTTTTTTTTTTTACTTTTAGAACACTGATGATGGATTTCTTAATCTGAAAACGTTTTGTCTTGTGACCCTTATTTAGGGTATTTTAAAATATACCTTTTACAACAAATCTAGTATTTTTGTGATTTACGGTATACAGCCAGCTACAGGAAGTTTATTTTCCTCATGGATTTATGAATAGATAATATGTACCTATATTATGTATCAACCTTTGATAACATTAATTCCCATGATCGTTGGAAAAAATATTCCCATGATATTTTATTGCATAATTACATTCGTGCGACATCCCAGAATAAGGTTCAAGAAGTCGCCCACGTGAAAAGTGGGCCATTTTTTTTAACAATAATTATTTTTAATCAAATTGCAAAAATCAATACTTTTGGCCCGGACAATTTTTTTGTAGGTTTTTTGGACCATTCTGGATAAAAAAGGTCTCTTATAATTTTTCTCTAAAGTTGATCGTTTTTGAGTTATAAGCAGTTTAAAATTGAAAAAAACGAAAAATGGCGATTTTCAAGGCTTAATAACTCGGTTAAAAGTTATTATTATGAAAGTCAGAAAGTGACTAAATCAAAGTTTAATGCTCCCCTACAAGACCCCGAAGAAATTTTTGTCATTATTTTATTACTAAGCTGTTATTTTTAAGTAATAATATTGAGCGCCATGCACGTGGTAGCCGGCCGTACATGCTGAGTGCGAGAGAGATGCCACTCCGATAGTCTAATTGTGCATCTTACTTGCACTCACATTTACGGCCGCCTACCACGTGCATGGCGCTCAATATTTTTACTTAAAAATAACAGCTTAGTAATAAAATAATGACAAAAATTTCTTCGGGATCTTGTAGGGGGGCATTAAACTTCGATTTAGTCACTTTCTGACTTTTATAATAATAACTTTTAACCGAGTTATTAAGCCTTGAAAGTCGCCATTTTTCGTTTTTTTTTTCAATTTTAAATTGCTTATAACTGGAAAACGATCTTTAGAGAAAAATTATAAGAGACCTTTTTTATCCAGAATAGTCCAAAAAACCTACAAAATATTTATTTTTGCAATTTGATTAAAGAAAAATTGTTAAAAAAAATTTGGCCCACTTTTCACGTGGGCGACTTCTTGAACCTTATTCTGGGATGTCTCACGAATGTAATTATGCAAAAAAATCTCATGGGAATATTTTTCCCAACGAACCCGCCGTTTTCGTCTTGTCTAGGTACATAAAAGCAATATGGTTGAAATATTGGAAATTTAATATCCTCCTGTCATTTAGGAACATATCAATTCCAGAATACATTTATTATACACAGTTGCCTTTATACATAAATTCATCACATCCCTCGACAACATACGCATCGTTATAACGTTCACGTCAAAATTTATCAATTATCGAAGGCGCCATCAACAATAATTGTACCTTAATTCAACGGATATCAAATAGGCCTTATTAGCATAAAGTTGCCATTGCCCGTAGAGTAGACACCTGTATACGTCCATACTGAACAATTATCTTGTTGAGGGAAACTCGTGATCTGCGTACATAAAATCCAATGATGCGAATGGACCACCGCTCTACGGAATTATGCAAATTTTTGATTGTTGACATCGACGTGGATAGAGCTGGGATGCTCGTTTAGAACCAGTTACCTTTGCCAATGTATATTTGGCCGGACCAGAGTATTGCATGTCCACCATTTGCTGTTTCAGAATTGTAGTCTCCAGAAAATTAAACGTTCAATAATTTATTTACCTAATCTGTGCCGACATATTGGTTTCATTAGTTTCCGTAACTCTTTTACAACCATCACGTAACCACAGCGTAAAGAATTTATTTGAGAAGTTATCTGAGAGAAAACAGTGCTCTAACAGTCTTCTTCTTATAGTGCCTATTCGTTTCGAATATTGGCGATCATTCTGGCTATAATTATTTTATTAACTGATGCTTTAAATAGATTAGTTGTTGTTGTGGAGAACCATTTCCTCAGGTTCTTTAACCATGATATTCTTCTTCTCCCAATTCCTCGCTTTCCAAATACTTTACCTTGAAGGATTACCTTCAGTAATCTGTATTTAGTTTCTCATTATGTGTCCGAGATATTCTAACTTTCTCCTTTTAACGGTATACATCACATCTCTTTCTTTACCCACTCTTCGTAATACGGTCTCGTTCGTTATCTTGTCCGTCCATGATATCCTTAGGATTCGCCTGTATAGCCACATCTCGAAGGCTTCAAGTTTTTTCTCCATTGCTTCAGTGAGTGTCTAGGATTCAACTCCGTAATACAATATTGAGAAGATATAACATCGTAGGAGCCTTATTTTTATCTCCAGATTAAGGTTGTGGCTTTTAAAGAGTTTGGCCATGTTATTGAATGCACTCCTAGCCTTCTCTGTTCTACATTTTATTTCTTGTGAGTGATCCCATTGTTCGTTTACTATTGTTCCAAGATAGTTATACTGTTTTACTCGGTCCACTGGTGTATTATTGTTAAGTAGTTGGGCGTCTCTAATTTTATTTTTGCTGATGATCATAAATTTAGTTTTTGATATATTTACTTGAAGTCCAAATCTTTCACTTACTTCATTTACTTTGTTTATTAGTTGCTGTAAAATGTTCAAACTGTCTGCAAAAATAAGGGTGTCGTTAGCATAGCGGATGTTGTTTAGGCGTTCTCCATTTAGAAGTATTCCATGTTCGCAATTTTCCAAGGATTCACTAAATATTTTCACTGAATATAGGTTAAATAATATAGGTGAAAGTATACAACCTTGTCTTACACCTCGTAGAATCTGGATCGCTTCCGTTGGTTCACCTCCAAGATTCGTTCTTATTGTGGCTGATTGGTTCCAGTATAAATTTTGTATTATACGTCGGTCTTGGTCATCTATTTGGGCTTTTGTTAGAACATCCATCATTTTTCGGTGTTGAACTGTATCAAATGCTTTTTGGTAGTCCACAAAGCAGGTGTAAATATCGCAAGTCATATCTCTGCATCTTTGAAATAAAACCTGTAGACTAAACAGTGCATCTCTTGTACCTACGCCTTTCATGAATCCAAACTGTGTGTCTTGTATTCTCTCTTCGCATAGCTTGTATATTATACGATGTATAATTTTAAGAAAAAGTTTTAATGTATGGCTCATTAGACTTATTAGCCTATATTCTCCGCACTTTTTTGCTCCCTGTTTCTTTGGTAAGGTAATAAATTCTGAAACTAGCCAATCTTTTGGGATATTGCCTGTGTCATAGATATTATTGAAGATTTTACATAGAATTCTTAAAGATTCATCATCAAGAAGTTTAAGAAATTCAGATTGTAGTCCGTCTGGTCCTGGAGCTCTACCTTCTTTTAGTGATATTATGGCTGCTTTTATTTCTGCCACTAGTATAGGTGGTCCTGTTTCAGTAGGTATTGGGGACTGGTTCTCCCTCTCATCAAAAAATAAATTTCGTATGTAATTTTTCCAGGTATTATTGATACTCTTTGTCCACGATTATCTCTCCATTGTAATTAACAAGTTTACTTATTCTTCTGTTTTTACATTTGCCTGTAATTTCTCTTACCTTCTTATGCACGTTGAAGTCGTCGTATTTACTTTGCAGAATTTCGATTTCTTGGCATTTTTTCCACAGTTCTTTCTGTTTGGCTTCTCTGATATTTCTTTGTATCTCTCGCTGTAATGTTTTATACATGGAGTTATCGTTCTTGTTTTTCCTTCTTTCTTCCATTAGTTGCAGAATCTCTGTCGTCATCCATGTCTTATTCTTACCTTCTTCGTTCTTCATAAAGTTGTCTTTAACATCGTCTATCGTTTTATTAAGTGAGTCTATCTTATCTTCTGTGCTTTCCATTGTATTATCGATTTCTTTGAATTTTCTATTTAATGTTTTGCTGACTATTTCTTTTACTTAGCTACATTTCAGTTTTCTCATGTCATGGATCTATATATCTATCATGTATCTCATATGCTCTAACAGTAAAACACTGAAAAAATTTTGTTTTCAATATTTCTACAAAATTGATTGAGTTAATGTCACTACAGTTGTCTTGGCAGAGTGCCTTTATCAAGTGGTGCATTTTACTGCGTGTCTGCACTTTATTCTTTTACTGACTAGGCGGATGAGTGGGGAGCTGTGTCTCAAGTTGGTCATTCAGAATTATATAAGAATCTGTATTTTTTAAGTTATACTTCTTTAGGCACGAGGGTGAATTTTTACATTCCCTGGTGCATACGCACACCGACAGTATGTTGTTAGTTGCTAAATCATCCAATTTATGTATGTATCAGCGCAACTAAGGTTTGAAAATAATATACAGTATGTCCCTGTAAGTTGTATCCATATGGAAAACTCTTTTATTATTAATCTTACGAAAAAAAGTTATTCTTCATAAAAAGTTCTGCATGGTCCAAAATCTAATATTCAACCATCAGATATCAAATTTTATGAATATTATACGAGGAGTGTAAAAAAATATGAATTTCGCTCAAGAGTAAAGAAGCTTTATTTTTCACAATATTGAAAATTGTTATTAAGAAAAGTTGTTTGGAATTAAGAACTATATTCTAATATGCAAGTGAAGCTAGGACAAATAATCCCGGACAAAAAATCCCCACAAATTATCCCCGGACAAAAAAGCCCCGGACAAATAATCCCCAAGAATAATTTGCTGCCAAATAGTTCTCTAAAAGTTTTCCTGAAATTTTACCAAATTTCGAATTCTCATTGCATCCTGAAAACTTCAAAATTTACATGACAAAAGAGTGTGAGTTTTTTCAAAAATCGTGGAAGATATGGGAATGAGATATGGCCCGTTCTCATGACAGGCGCTTAACGCGCGTTTTGATAACGCGCGATTACAACTACATACATTTTACTTGAGACCGTTCACATGCCAACGCGCGTTTTAATGAGCTAAAACGCGCGTTAGCATGTGAACGGTCTTAAGTAAAATGTATGTAATTGTAATCGGGCGTTATCAAATCGCGCGTTATCAAGCACCTGTCAAGAAAACGGGGCCTTAGCTCATTTCCCATATCTTCCACGATTTTTGAAAAAACACACTCTTTTGTCATGTAAATTTTGAAGTTTTCAGGATGTAATGAGAATTAGAAATTTGGTAAAATTTCAGGAAAACTTTTAGAGAACTATTTGGCAGCAAATTATTCTTGAGAATTTTTTGTCCGGGATTTTTTGTGTGGATATTTTGTCCAAAAAAATTTGTGGGGATTATTTATCCGGGATTTTTTGTGGGGATTTTTGGTCCGGCGATTATTTGTCCGGGGATTTTTTGTCCGGGGATTTTTATCATGGGATAGTTTGTGGGGATTTTTTGTCCGGGATTATTTGTCCGCGGATTATTTGTCCGGACCCCAACTCGATATTATTAATTTACGAAAAAAAGTTATTTTTAATAGAAAGTTCTGCATGGCCTAAAACCTAAAATACAACCACCTTATATGAAATTTTATCCATTTTATACGAGGTATGTCAAAAAAGATAAATTTAGATCAAAAGTAAAGAACCTTTATAGTTCAGAATATTTCAATTAGAAGGATGTAATTCCATATTAAATCCTGACACGGACGATTGTTATCCTTTTTTTTTTAATTTTTTTTTGGTGTTGTTTTAATAAAAAAAATTTGAAAGTGGTAATATCAAAATTAGTTTTTTAATTAAATAAAATACAAATAAACTTTTAAGTATATTTATTTCGTTGAAATCAGATAATAGAAGTATAACTTCTTCTAACTTCTTTGGTATAACCAAAGACTCTATCCATTACATGAGCCGTAGTGGGGTATACAGACTCTCTTGTTCAGACTGCGATGCTACCTACATTGGTAGAACTTACAGATCCCTTTCCACCCGATCGGCAGAACACAGTAAGAGAGATACCACTTCAGCCTTTTCACACCATTTAAAAGTCAATAAACATGAACTTAAGATTCCTGATGGGGTCCAGTTGATACACAACATTCAACAAAAAAATACACTCCGTTTAGACTTATACGAGGATTTGGAAATTGTCAAGGATCTTAAGAAAAGTCCCAACTGTGTCAATCGACAAACATCCCTTAACCCCAATTTTGTCCCCATTCACCGTCAATTATTCTCATAATTCCTATTACTTTGTTATACCTTCCCTTCTCCTATCCTATCCGCTATCTTCTTTATCCTATTTACGCACTGTTCAACTATCTTATTTGTTCCCTTACTGGCTCCAAACTCCTTTACACACACTAATCATTACTAACCACATGAACCCTTCTTAATCAAAACCCAATTAATTTACCGTTACCTTCTTCTCACTGTTCTTTCATTTCTTTTCTTCATTCAGTTCAATCCCCATACCCAATTTCTTCAATCCTTCTCTTTCACTCATCTCACCTATGCTTTGACCTTACATCACATTCCTTTGCTTTTTGTCTTTGACCTTTTCCAAATATATTTTAACTCCACACCTAACATTCCATCACTTTATTTCAGATATCACATTTATACTCAGTCATTATTGCAATCAAATTATAACAATATTCACTCTCTTAATTTTGTTTTATTCATTCTATTTTATTCATTACACCTATTGTTTTCTATACTAATTTAATTTTAATTTTAGTGTTTGTATCAATTGGGCCACCTATTATCCTACAATTATTTATTTTCAATTTTACATATTCACCAGTGTGTCACGAGAATTTTCTCAATTTTATAAAAATTGTTCCATAATAATTGCATTCCTGAATCATATTTTCTACTATCAGATTGACTATATCTTAACTCCAATTTATTTAAGTTTTTAATTTTCACCTACATTCAAATAAAAATTTCCCTTCTATCTATACAACCAACAATACAATATCAATACACATACTGTTGACATATAAATTTCTTGATATAATAATATCCCTTTTCAAAATTTAAAACTTCTTCTATATCACCACACTTATTTATTTTTATTTCTGTCATTACTACCAATCAGCTCACTTTTTCATTTTGATTATTTTGATCAGGTTAATTTTATTTGATACAGTCAATTTGTAGTTACAACACATTTTCTTTTAATTTTAAAAAACAATAGATTTAAATAACAGATATTTTCAGATATTAAAATCTTTACCATATCTTCGTCTTGGATCATGACTTTATTTTTAAATTTCCTTGAAAATCGACTACCTTCTTCCTCAACTGTCAATGTCACATCAAGCATTTCCTTACACAGCTTTGACACTTAGTAGTCATCGTTGACCGAAGATGTTTGATTGGGTGCTCGGGTAGAGTTTCACCATGTTCCCAGAGCTTTAATCCCTGAACATCGGCGTTTAGCCTTTTTAATTTTATTTTAACATAATGTAGATTTATTTATAATCACAACCATTGTTTGGTTCTGGGGCTATTTTGCAAGTATCCAAGTAAGTAATCATAACCACACTTTTTAACTTTCAAAATTTCAACTATCTTTTCAATTTTAATAGTGGGATTACTTATTTGATTTTAGATTCACTGATGATGGACCGATAGGTTTGAAAACGTTCTGATGAACTCATTTTATTGAATCCATTGGGATTTTAAAAAAATTTTTAGTAAATATACCTTTTACATAGAAGTGGTAACATGAAGTACAATTTACTTCATGTTCCAGTTTGTATAACTTCTTACGTGCGTACAAAGTACACACACATCCTTTTTAATTGATTAATTTCCATAGATTCTAATAAAGATAGCTTAAGGCCTTTATTTTGAGTATGAAGAACTTGAAACTGTTCATTGCCAAGTGTTGTCAAGGATGATTATGATCTACAAGGTGAAGTGCATATGCAGAATCTGTTTTCCTATTGTTGAAAGCCCTTTTATGTTCAGCTATAAGTTTGTCGAAGGTGTCCGGTGTGAACTTGACCGATGTAAGTTGTATAGTGTAGTGTTGTGTTGTGTAGTTGGGTCTAGGACGTTTCATCGCCGCCGTTTCGATGCCGCCAGTTCGATGCCGATGCCGGCCGATTCATCGCCAGTCAATTAATCGCTATCTGATATATTTCAGAATTTTCGACAGTTACAATTATTAGTTATTTTTAGTATTAATTAGGAATTCTAGGAAATGCGAGATATGACGGCGATGAAATGGACTGGCGATGAACCGGCGGCATCGAAACGGCCGGCGATGAATCGGCGGCATCGAAACGTCCCATTCCGGTGTAGTTGTATAGTTATATTTATATACCGATAGCCAATTCGGTATTCTGTCAAGGCTTACAACATTTTTTGTTGATTTATGGTGTCAAAGGCCTTTTCATAGTCCACAAAAATATTAAAGCTAGTTAAATCATCTTGGAGGAGATTACTAACTCAGTGAGAGCTTTATTAGTGGACTGTTTAGCATAGGGTGAATTTAAAATAGAATAAAAAAAAATAACAGTAAAAAAACCAGACCTTAAAGTAAATTGTAATAAAAATATTTCCTACCTTGTCATTTCTCGTTGCACAAGCTGGAGCAGGCCTGCTATTTTTCGTACTGCTATTGCTGAGTAGTATAAATCACTCGCGAGGACTATATTGAGTTTCTATACACTTTTCGGAATAATTGTAAGTGACTGTTAACCAAGAGAGTTGGTTGGCGAATTGTCTTTTTAAAATGAGGCGAGTAGGCAGGTAATTACATACAAAAAACTTTAAGGTTTTTACTTGAAAATAATGATAAAAATTAATACATACTCACTGAATTAGGTATTGGCCTACTCGTATATACGGGGTGTCCCATAATATTGAAAAGAAAATGAATTAAAATATTCTTTACAAAAACAAGAAAATTAAAAATTGTTATTCCTACTTATGTGGACGAACCACAACCGCCCACCACAATACGCAGTATTGTTACGGCTCAAAAGGCAAAGGACATAATTTTACTATAGAGCGTTTATATATACCACTATTAGTTTTCACTGTGGCCACTCTAACTATACCATCAGATCCAGGATGAACCTCAATTATACGGCCCAAAGGCCATTGTAGCGGGGGAATATTATTTTGGCGGATTACCACTAAGGTACCTAGTTGGACGTTTGGAGACGGAGAATTCCATTTAGCCCTTTGATGAAGAGTTTGGAGGTACTCCTTAGACCACCGTTCCCAAATCTGTTGGTGCAACTTATTTAATAATTGCCAACGATTCAACCGATTGTGCGGAACATCGAGCAACGTTTCTTCGGGCGGAGCACTCAAAGGCTCCATGGTCAAAAAATGTCCTGGAGTTAACGCACTAAGATCGTTTGGGTCTGAACTTAACGGGCATATTGGCCTCGAATTCATGATGGCCTCAATTTGAGAAAAAATAGTATATAACTCTTCAAAAGTTAGTACTTGTTCTCCAATTGTGCGAATTAAATGACCCTTTACCGTCTTAATATTAGATTCCCATAAACCTCCAAAGTGTGGAGAAGAAGGGGGAATGAGATGCCATTGAATAGATTCATGAGAAGCAGCTTGTGATGCCAATCTGTTAAGTTCTGCTCTGGCTCCAACAAAGTTAGTGCCATTGTCACTATAAACATGTTGACATCGGCCTCTACTACTGACAAATCGCTTAAACGCAGCTAAAAACGCGTCAGTGGATAAATCAGATACGAGCTCTAAATGAAGAGCTTTTGTTGAGAAACAAATAAAAAGCGACAAATACGCTTTAAGAGTTTGAGACTTTCGAAGTTTGGAAGCTCTTATAGGAAAAGGGCCCGCAAAATCAACTCCAACATTACTGAAAGGTTTTAGTTGAGATATTCGAGCTAGCGGTAGATTTCCCATTAACGGAACTGGAGACAAAGGATTCACCTTAAAACATTTAACACATTTAGACAGTACTCTACGAATGGCTCGTTTGGAAGATATAATCCAAAAACGCTGAGAAATTAGGTATTGAACAGTTTGAAGCCCGGCGTGTAGATATTGCAGATGAGTAGATTCAATAATCATATCAGTTAATTTACAACTGTTAGGAAGTAATGCCGGAAATTTGCGATCATACGAAATGGGCGCATTAGCTAGGCGACTACCTACACGTAGAATTCCCTTTGCATCGATAAAAGGTGAAAGCTTTCTTAAATTTTTTGGAAGCAGCTGTTTATCTTGGATAAAATTTATTAAAGTATTAAAAAAGATCTGCTGTGTTCGTTTAACAAAAACCAGTAAGGAGTTATGTTGCTCCAATAAACTTAAACAACCTATTTCCAGATTACCATATCGGTTTTTGGTTACATAATGGAAAAAACGAATAATGTAACACAAACATCGAACACACCTATTTAAAGACGAATGACGATCCAATAAAATATCTAAAAAATTATTGGGAATTTCAGCAATCAATGCGACAGTCCGCACTTCCAAATTTACATTAGTAGACTCCTTTGAATTAAGTTCAAAGAACGTTAGCGGATCAGATTGTAAGAAGGTTGGCCCCGCCCACCATTTGGAACAGTTAATTAACTCAGAGGGTAAGCAACCCCTTGAACCAATGTCAGCAGGATTTTCTTCAGAAGGAACATAGTGCCAACATGAAGAAGTTACTCGTTCCTGCACATAAGCTACTCTATTGCTCACAAAAGTTTTCCACTGATGAGGGGAAGATTGTAACCAACGTAATGTAACAGCAGAATCAGAATAACAGTATATTTCCTTGATTTCTACTTTATCTTTAATAACAGAAGAAACAAAGGAGACTAGTCGAGCCACTAAAACCGCAGCAGACAATTCTAATCTGGGAATAGTAAGTCCCTTATTAATGGGTGCGACCTTAGATTTAGCTATAACAAAAGAAACAAAAGGTTGGCCTGAAGGTGATAAGCATCGAAAGTACAAGACAGCGCAGTAACCTTTCTCGCTAGCGTCACCAAAACAGTGAACTTCTAAGCGTAAAATATCGTCAATTAATAAACGACGAGGTAAATTTAATTTACTCAAATATGCTACATCATCAATGTATTTTTTCCACAAACGGATAATTTCTTTTGATGGAGCATCATCCCAACCAATCTTTTGAGTCCATATTCTTTGAATAAGGTGTTTAATTAGAAATGTTATTGGAGATAAAAATCCAAGAGGATCAAATATTTTTGCTAAATTGGACAAAAGATGACGTTTTGTACAAGAAGAGTCTAAAACTTGAACTTTAAAAGCAAATGTATCCGAAGAAGCGTCCCATTCCAACCCTAATACTTTAAGTGTTTTGGACGAAATATCATCATTAAATGTAAGAGGTTTTATTGCTAAATCTGATACAGCTAATCCTTTCAATAAATCGGGTACATTACTGGACCATTTTTTCAACTCAAAACCTCCTTTGGCAAGTAAGGCAATAAGTTCGTCTCTTAGTGCTAAGGCATTTTCGAAACTAGGACAGGAAGAAACGATATCATCAACGTAGGTTCCAGTTTTAAGTGCCTCGGCTGCTAGAGGAAACGAATCCCCGTCATCATTAGCCAACTGATGTAGACATCTAATAGCAAGATAAGGAGAACAAGAGAGACCATAAGCAACTCTGTTGATACGAAGATCTCGAACAGGTTCAGAATTATTAGAACGCCAAAGTACTCTTTGATAATCTGTTTGAGTAGGATTAATTAAAATTTGCCTATACATTTTAGAAATATCGGCCGTAATTACATAACCATGCAATCGAAAATTAATCAAAATTGTACAGATGTCAGTCTGAAGCTTAGGACCAGTGAATAATTTGTCATTGAGTGAGGGTTGATTTGGAAGATGCCCGGAACCATTAAAAACGACCCTTAATTTACTTGTTAGACTTTCAGGTCTTAAAACACAATGATGCGATAAATAGTAAACATAAGGTGAATCGAAGTTATTCAATGGGACAGGTTCCATGTGACCGAGCTCAACAAATTCCTTCATAAAGGTGCGGTATTGGTCATAAAGTTCAGGAGATTTTTGAAGCCTTCTTTCTAATGAATAAAACCTACTAAGAGCAAGTGATCTAATATTAGGAAAGACAGGATTTTCTTCCTTAAAAGGTAGATCTACTACAAAGCGTCCTGAATGTTCACGCGTATAAGTATTCATAAACATATTTTCCACTTTAGCGTCATCAGGAGCTAAGCAAAAAACTTCAGGGACTGCTTCTAATTCCCAGAATTTCTTTATTTGCTGATCCAAAGAAACCGTATCTTCAACTTGGCAAAATAAAGACGTAAGAGTAGGTGCCTTTGAAATATTTACTTTTCCCATAAGCACATAGCCAAATATAGTATTAATTGCATCAGGTTCATCTTGATTGCCGTAAATACGTCCATCCAAAAGAATGGTAGAGAATACATCAGCTCCTAAAAGAATGTCTATGGATCCTCTACGAAAGAAGTTATCATCTGCTAACTTTAAATTAGCAATATGGGGCCAAGTATTAACTTCTAAATTACATAAAGGCTGATCCTCACATATTTTTGTCAAGACTAACGCATCGGTTGTCAAAATAGGAGAAGATTTACGTACTGGTTTAAAAGAAATGGTAACCCCACCTAAATTAGTGTTCGACTGCATAGAACCTAATCCTTGGATGTTAGCTGAAGTTTTCATGGGACGTAAACCTAAACGCCTAAGGGTCTTTTGACAGATGAAGGACGTCATGCTTCCCGAATCTAACAGACACCTAACAGGTTGGTAGTTACCGTGACAATCAAGCACCTCAATACATGCAGTGGAAAGCAAAGTACTTTTATCAGCGGAAGAAAAACACACAGAAACGGATGATCCAGTCGTTGAATTTAAAGTGGATGCCGCCGAATCTTGAACATTCTCTTCTTTCTTAGAAGAGGAGAAGCAAAGGAGTGTATGATGTTTTTTATGGCACGAGTGACAAGTCCATGTAGATTTGCATAGGCTAGAACGATGTGATCCAAGACAGTTAATACACATCTTGTTCTTTTTTATTAATTGAAATCGATCTACAGGAGATTTTGCCAAAAAAACGGAGCATTTATAAATGGCATGGGTATCATTAGTTTTACAGATAGAACATTTTGGTTCAGGTTCTGTTTGAGCAAGCAATGATGTAGATTTGGAAGAATTAGGTTTTTTAGAAAAGTTAGATTTTGGTTTAGTGTGAAAATCAATATTATCTAAAGCGAGACAACTTTGATTTAAAAAATCAATCAGTTTTTTATAGCTTGGGATGGTTGAATTATTATGAAAAAGCTCAAAACGTGTTACTAAAGAAACAGTTAATCGTTTTAAAATCATTTGAACAAGTATAAAATCCCAATGTACTGTGGGTAGTCCTAGCTTATTTAGAGATGCCACATTTTTCGAAAATGTATCTAACAACTTGCGTAGTTCTTTTGGATCTTCTGAAGTCAGTTGTGGTGAACTTTCAAGGTTATTCCATAAATTGGCAGCGATTACCCTAACATTATTAAACCTTTCACAAAGCAGATCATAGGCAATTGGATAATTGTTTGCTGTGATGTCAATATGATCCACAGCATCGCGCGCTGCACCCTTTAAACACGATAGTAACAAATTAAATTTGTCAATTGGCTGTAAGTAAGTAAGAGTATGAACGCGAGCATCAAACTGATCTATAAAACTTCTAAATTCAGTTATTTTTCCACTGAAAGATGGCAATTCCGGTTTCGGTAAATTAAAATAATTTATAGGTAAAGGATTTTGAGACTGTGAAGTTGATGTAGTTTGCTGACTTGATGTTGAAGATTTTCTAAAGGCTTGCACGTATGTTAATTTAATTTTATAATATAATTTGTCAAAATTACTACGGCAATCATCTTCGACTTTAAATAGCGCGTCCTCATTATCTTGCTCAGAAACTAACATAATTATTTTATTATGAAGATCATAAAAATTGTCACGAATTTTTTCCAATCCTTCATACATAACTTCCAAAACCGGGTAAAAATTCTTATCGTCAGCAGCTACCTTTAAAGCAACATCATGAATTTCAGTCATTTGTTGCACTTCAACTTGTCTTAAAGATTGATATTTTTTAATTTTATCTGCCATTTTGTAAATTTAAATGTAGAATTAATAAATTTAGAAAAATATGAAATTAGCGTTAGGAAATAAAATAGGTTCACCACACGAAAATTAATAAAATACAACCGAACTTTGTGCTAATAAAATAGAAAACTACGTCCTCTGCTATTTGAATATTTATAGACAAAAAATAATTATAAAACATAAACCCTTTAAATAAAAATTACTGTGTAAAATAAACACACAGTTTCATCTATAATAGAGTCAACCTGTATAATAATTATTATAACAAAATTTGTCTATTGGCCGACGTTGACAATTTAATAATAATTACTTTTACATTAATGTGTTCCTTTTTTACTTAAAAAACAACATTAACTGAGGTATAGGTACCACTAACGATCGGCACAAACAAAAAACCAATTTACTAATTGATACGTGATTTTAATTTTGTAAAGAATATTTTATCGCCTTATGTTAAAGAATAACAAAAAAATAAAGTCAAAGGAAATGCGGTTAAATAACCTGAATTTGATTCTGATCTTTGTAAATTAGCAAAGTATGACAATAAAATCAAACAATTCAGGTTTAAAAGAAACTTTCCCCGACTATATTACCCTCTTAGAAAAATGAAAAATGCAAGAAAAAAATATAGAAAATGGATCTATCCGGCTCGAAGGACCAATAAATCATCTTGGAGGAGATTACTAACTCAGTGAGAGCTTTATTAGTGGACTGTTTAGCATAGGGTGAATTTAAAATAGAATAAAAAAAAATAACAGTAAAAAAACCAGACCTTAAAGTAAATTGTAATAAAAATATTTCCTACCTTGTCATTTCTCGTTGCACAAGCTGGAGCAGGCCTGCTATTTTTCGTACTGCTATTGCTGAGTAGTATAAATCACTCGCGAGGACTATATTGAGTTTCTATACACTTTTCGGAATAATTGTAAGTGACTGTTAACCAAGAGAGTTGGTTGGCGAATTGTCTTTTTAAAATGAGGCGAGTAGGCAGGTAATTACATACAAAAAACTTTAAGGTTTTTACTTGAAAATAATGATAAAAATTAATACATACTCACTGAATTAGGTATTGGCCTACTCGTATATACGGGGTGTCCCATAATATTGAAAAGAAAATGAATTAAAATATTCTTTACAAAAACAAGAAAATTAAAAATTGTTATTCCTACTTATGTGGACGAACCACTAGTGTATAATACACCATTCTGTAATTGCTTTTTTTTTTACTTTCGATCAATCTTACCTTGACGATTTCAGATATTTCTATCAACTAGAGAGTGTTCATAGTTTTTGAGTACATTTATTTGCTTATTAATTTTTGTTAAAATGACTTATGCTTCCAAGTATAAACACTCATATAGCCTACTTATATTTGAACCTATATAAAATACACATACCCAATAATAATTAACAAAAAGCAAATGGGAATAGTTATCTTGGATTCAAATTAATGTTTGCTTAAACATATGGATAGATTTCAACCATTCAACCTCAAATAGAAATTGTTGAATTTACGCGTGCACGTTATTGACTTACCAAGATAAATTAGTAATTGAATCAACCGCAGCTTTACCGATGTAACCACTGTATATTCCTAATTTATGTAAACAGAAGTAACGATTCCATTGCAGAGAAAATTTTGTTGAAAACGAACTTCAGCGTTAATATTTAGTATTGCCCCGGGCAATAATAAAGTTTGGAAAATATAACATGAACTTGCGTGCTGCTCCATCGGCTACAAATATAATTTGGATTTCATTTAAAACATGATGCTGGAAAGTGATTTTTTAATTATAGGCACATGCAGAAGAAAAACATATAAGTAAAATACATTTATACAGACCTCGTCTAAAGTTTTCACTCCAATATACAGGGTGTTAGTAAATAACTATGAAAAATTTTAAGGGCTAATTCTACATGAAAAATTAATACCAGTTTGCTCTATAAACATACGTCCGCAAATTCTTAGTTTCGGAGATACGGGGTGTTGAAATTTTTATTTCAAACTGCCAATTTATTTATTGCTCTAAGAGCAGTTGAGCTATGAAAATGAAATTTGGTGAGTTTTAGGAGGTAGTTACTTTGTATTTATCATTGCCGCGCCTACGGGCAATGGTCTGAATTATTTTAAAGAAAAAAATAGTATTTTTAAATTCCACGTCTAATTTATGATAAAAAACCTTTCTTGTCTTTTTTTCATATGATGCACCGTTTTTATGCAGAAAAATAAAACATCTTGGCGCGCATTTTTCATTTCTTAATACATCATCAAGAACTATCCAACATAATAATACTAAACTAGAACAATAACAGAAAATATTACTAATAAGATTTCAACTAGGTGCAAAGCTGCAAGAAATGTTTAAAATGATCTCCTTTAAAGATAACAGAAGCATTTTATATTCATCATTGGCGCGCGTACGGGTAATGGTCTGAATTTTTTGAAGTAAAAAATAGTACGCCACTGAGATATGTCAAACTAAAAATCATTTTTAAATTCCTCGTTCGACAAATTTACGACAAAAAATCTTTCTTTCCTTTTTTGAGGCGCCGTTTTTATTCAAAAAAATCAAACATCTTAACGCTTACCAAGTATTTGAGGTAGTTTTAATATGCATAGAAACTTAGTTCAAATACTTTGTAAACGTTAAGATGTTTAATTTTTTTGCATAAAAACGGCGCCGCATATGAAAAAAGGGCAAGAAAGATTTTTTGTAGTCAATTGAACGAGGAATTCAAAAATGATTTTTAGTTTGACATATCTCAGTAGCGTACTATTTTTTTCTTCAAAAAATTCAGACCATTACCCGTACGCGCGCCAATGATGAATATAAAATTCTTCTGTTACCTGTAAAGGAGATCATTTTAAACATTTCTTGCAGCTTTGCACCTAGTTGAAATGGCATTAGTAATATTTTCTGTTATTGTTCTAGTTTAGTATTATTATATTGGATAGTTTTTGATGATGTATTAAGAAATGAAAAATATGCGCCAAGATGTTTTATTTTTCTGCATAAAAACGGTGCATCATCTGAAAAAAAGGCAAGAAAGGTTTTTTATCATAAATTAGACGTGGAATTTAAAAATAATTTCTAATTCGATATATCTCAGTGGCGTACTATTTTTTTCTTAAAAATAATTCAGACCATTGCCCGTACGCGCGCCAATGATGAATACAAAATTCTTAATTGTATGTCATAAAATTCGTAATAACTACCTCCTAAAACTCACCAAATTTCATTTTCATAGCTCAACTGGTCTTAGAGCAATAAATAAATTGGCAGTTTGAAATAAAAATTTCAACACCCCGTATCTCCGAAACTAAGCGTTTGCGGACATAATATGTTTATAGAGCAAACTGGCATTAATTTTTCATGTAGAATTAGCCCTTAAAATTTTTCATACTTATTTACTAACACCCTGTATAACTTAGACATTTTTTTCGGCATTAAGGGACTTGTTCGTTATTTTTTATAACTCAGTGACATATGGACATTGCCGGACGATTGCCACTTTTTAACATTGGTTTAAAATACCTTTAAAAGCTCGTTTAAAGTTTTGCAATGTCAAAGTCAAAACGTCACACGTTTGTTATTTTTCTTTAAATAATTATTTTATTTCAATTTCTGAAGAAGACCCCAACAATTATCTCTCTCTTGTCGTTTCCCCATTACTGAGGATCGTGATTTCTTCTAATATTCCTAACAATGTTTCTCCATTGGTCTCTATCTTCAGCTGCTCTAAGAGCTTCGCAGAATGAGTTTCTAGCTGAATGCTTTATTTGGTCAGACCATCTAGTTGGTGATCGTCCTCTTGATCTTCTCCCCGGAACTTTTCCAGAAACAATGATTCTCTCTAAACTGTCGTCACCTCTGCGAACCACGTGACCAAAGAATTGCAGAATTCGTTGCAGACATATTTTGGACAGCCTTTTTTTAATATTGAGTTGGTTTAGAATGGAAACGTTTGTCCTATGAGCTATCCAAGGTATGCGTAGCATTCTTATCCAGCACCACATCTCAAAGGCATTAATTTTTTGGCGCTCGCATGTGCGAAGAGTCCAAGTCTCTGCTCCGTATAGAAATATTGAAAATACAAGTGTATTCACCAGTCTCATCTTGATATTTTGAGAGATAGATCTGTCTTTCCAAACTTTAGTTAAGCGACTCATCGCATTTTTTGCCATACCAATACGTCTCCGAACTTCTGCTTCACAGTTACCATCGTTAGTTATACTAGACCCGAGATAGACAAAGGTGTTTACTATCTGGTATTCCTGTAACATGTTCTTCTTCTTTAAGTTCCATCTTCTATCGAAGGTTGGAAATCATCATAGCAATGCGGACCCTGTTGACTGCCGCTCTAAATAGCTCTGCACTACTGCATTCGAACCATTCCCGTAAGTTCTTAAGCCAGGATGTTCTTCGTCTTCCCACATTTCGTTTTCCTCGGATTTTGCCTTGCATAACAAGTTGTAATAATGAGTATTTTTGCCCTCTCATCACATGTCCCAGGTACTCAAGTTTTCGTCTTTTGATAGTTAGTATTATTTCCGGTTGATTTCCTATTCTTCTAGTTACTTCCACGTTCGACATTCTTTGAATCCATGATATTCGTAGGATTCTTCTGTAACACCAAAATTCAAAGGCGGCAAACTTATTCAAATGGACTTGTTTCAACGTCCACGCTTCCAAGCCGTAAAGAAGAGTAGAGAACACGTAACATCGAAGCATCCTTAGACGTAGTTCTAACCTTATATCCCGACAACAAAGAAACTTTTTAAGTTTAATGAATGATGCACGTGCTATTTCAATACGTGTCTTAATTTCTATTTGATGTTATCCATGTTCCTAAGTATTTGTAGTTATCCACACTCTTAATCACAGTATCTCCAATAGTTAATTGGATGTTTACTTGTGCTGATTTAGTTATGATCATGCATTTAGTTTTCTTTAAATTTATCTTCAGTCCGTACTCATGACAGCGTTCATTAAGGCGTTGCATAACATTTTGTAAATCATTGTTGTTATCTGTTATTATTACTGTATCGTCTGCAAAACGTAAATTGTTCAAAACTTCTCCGTTGATAGATATACCTTCTATTGAATTTGAGAGCGCTTCTTGAAATACCGCTTCACTGTAGACATTGAAAAGTAGTGGAGACAGCACGCAACCCTGACGGACTCCTCTCTGTATTTTGATATCTTGGGTGTCCTGATTATCAACTCTTACCTTGGCAGTTTGATTCCAATATATATTAGATATAATTTTCATGTCACGACTGTCAATATTTTTGCTTTTTAATATATCTACAAGCTTTTTATGTTGAACTTTATCAAATGCCTTTTCAAAGTCTACAAAACATAAGTACATATCCTGATTCAGGTCCATGCATCTCTGGGCCAGCACATTCAAGCCGAACAAAGCATCTCGCGTGCTCATACCATTTCTAAAGCCAAATTGTGTGTCACTGATTTCATATTCGAGAGTTTTAACAATTCTACTGTGTATTATTTTCAAAAATGTTTTAAGTGTGTGACTCATTAAAGATATTGTTCTGTGATCCGAGCAGGTTGTTGCACTTGACTTTTTGGGAATTGCTACAAAGGTCGATTGCAGCCATTGTTTGGGGATTGTGGCAGTCTGATATATTAGATTGAAGAATTCAACCATTACATCAATACCATCTTCATCAATCAGTTTTAATAATTCGTTGGGCACATCATCTGGTCCAGTAGCTTTACCCTCTTTCGTGTTTTTGATGGCATAGATGACTTCGTCTCTTAATATTGGTGGTCCAGTATCCTCTGTGATTTCTAATGACAGTTCTCCTCTTTCATCATTAAAGAGTTGTTGGATGTAATTGGTCCATTGACACAATCTCTCCTTCACGTCAGTAATAATATCCCCTTTATCATTTTTAAGGGTATTCGTTCTTGTGCTTTTTCTAGAACCTGTCATTTCTTTGATTTTTTTGTGTAAATTAAAGCTGTCATACTTTTTATCCAGGTCTTCTATTTCTTTGCATCTGTCGGAGAGCCACCTCTCTTTTGCCTCTCAAATTTTCTTTCTGATGTTTCTCTGAATTTCTTTGTATTTATTCGGGTCTTTTGTTTTATGTTTTCTTCGTTCTTCCATAAGTTCAAGAATTTCTACTGTCATCCAAGATTTTATTTTTTCTCCAAGTGGTTTGAGGGTTTCTTTTCCAACTGATACTAAGGCATGTTGAATTTTTCCCCATTTTTGGTCAACAGTCAGAGTTTCCGCACTATCTTCTTTGACTTTCCTTAAGTTCTCGTTTATTTTAAATTTCGTTTCCGCATAGGTCTTGTCTTGTTTGAGCCGCCTTGTATCCATGATTTTATTGGAGCTAGGGCTCTTTATCGTCTTTAGTTTCACTCTCATAGACAAAACAACCGGGTTGTGATCTGTGCCTATCACCATTTTAATGTCGTTTCTTGGTATTGAGTCATAGATTCGTTCTAGATCTTGATAAAAGGCTACCTTAGTGTCTTCTTCCTGTTCATTTGTGGGACAGTGTACATTTATAATGGTTATGTTAAAGAAATGGGTTTTTATCCTAAGCTTGCAGATTCTTTCATTGATGGCTTGAAAATCTGTTATCAGGTGCTTCATTTTATTATCTACGATAAAGGCTACTCCAAATTCTTTATTTCCTTCATCTTTACCGCTATACAGTATAGTGTGTGTTTTAGTGTCCCGGATACCTTTTCCCAACCATTTAGTTTCTTGTACTGCAGTGATTCCTATTTTATATCTTTTCAGTTCGTGTAGAAGGATCCTCTGTGCTCCTGGTCTATTTAGCGTTCTGACATTCCATGTTCCCAGCGTAAATTCCATATTCCGTTGCCAAAGTCGTCGTCTTGATATCCGTCCATTCCGAGGCCTATCTGAAGGTTTCGTAGTAGTACTTTTTTACAAGAATAGGTTACTGGCCTATCGCCCAACCCCCTTTTCGGAGGACCATTTCTCCTTTCCTCGTCAGCCCTGACCCTACTTTCCACTGGGGTTGGTTACCCAATCTCCGGTAAGGTTGCTCAGGTTCTCCAGGGTTCACCCGTGCAGCCCAAGCCGCACTTCGTGGAGGTGAGGATAGGAATTGAGTAGGAGAGGCTAGAGATGCTAACTGGAGACAGCATCTTGTATTGCGCCTCACTACCCCGTTTGAACCCACTACCTCGTCTAAATGATGCCAGAAGCTAATTCATTTTTTTAGTTCAGAGACATCACAACCCATTCCTATAGAAATGTTAAAACAAGCATCAGTTTTTCTGTTTATTATTTTATATAGCTTCGATTTTGGGTTTCATAGGCATATTCCATATTGCAAAATTATGTTTTCACAACTACACAATAAACAACCCTCTCAAACTAATGTTTGTAAATAAATTAAATCAGTACTTCTGAACGAATTCGTTCGCTACCGTCTATCCACTGTCCACATTGAACAACGATTTCCATTGATGATTCGCTCACTTACCGACATCCGTTGGAACATGTGCGAATGCGAACGAATTCGTTCGGTCGTGCTCGATTCGCTGTACAAATACAATAAAGTTAACGAACGAATTCGTTCGTTCGTTCGTGTTCGCTTTGATTTAAATGCGCCTTAAAGATTAATACACATCTTCAATACAATAGCCAAGAAACGTTATGCAGACGACGCTGCATTAATCGCCGAAACAGAAGACGATCTCCAAAGATTAACACAAATATTCAATACAACAGCCGATAAATACAATACGATAATATCAGCATCAGAAAAAACTAAATGTAGGAAAACATCTAAATACCCACTACGATATAAAATCGAAATTGATGGGAAAATAATAAAGCAGGAATCAAGGTTTAGATATCTGGGAATAGATATAACTAGTTACGGAGATGTTGAGGAAGAAGTACGGCAATAAAGCTTAACAGCAAGTAAAGCGGCGGGATCTCTTAATGACACAATCTAGAAGAACAAACACGTATGACAAGACCCAATAGCAACAATCTATAAAGCAGCAATTAGACCTATATTGACATACACGGCGGAGAGAAGACCTGACACATCTAAAACCAGACGACTACTAGAAACAACAGAGATGAGAATACTTCGACGAATATCAGGGAAAAATCTGTTGGATAGGGAGAGAAGCGAAAACATAAGAAGAGCATACAATGCAGAAGACATAAATGGATGGGTGACAACACGAAAACAGGAGTGGACCGAACTCATTAGTGGAATGACAGAGGATAGGATAGTACGGATAGCACGAGATAAGACATCAAATAGACGAAGAAGTATTGGTAGACCAAGAAAAATATGGTGCGAAAATTTAAACAATTTAGGAGGCTAATATTAAAAAAAACAGGCTTTAAAGCTTACATACAAGAAAGAAGAAGAAGACTGTTGATTTAGAGAACATATCAGTACAGTTACCGAGAAGCTAAAAACCAGAAATAACATAATTTCATAAGCTCTGCGGCACAACATGAAGAGCCTTTACGTCCACATTCAGATCTTCAGGCTTAACTCTTGTTTATTCTGTAACTGAACGTTGCGCACAAACATGAATCAACAGTTGACATGTTCAGCTGCCCAGATGTCCAACTAAATAATATCATTAGAATAATCGCTGAGCGACATTCTACCACCATACCTTCGCTGATTAAACCTTCTGAATACAGAGTATAAAAAGATCCGTAATCACACGGCGCTGCCGATACAAAACTATATAGAGAATGCAACCAAGGGTCTACTACGTTCTACAACACCTGTAGAAACCGCAAGAAACGGACACAGCCATCGGGTGATAACTAAATGGACCCACGAATGGTCGGAAGCTCAACCAAATACAATTATATGTACTTATCCACCTCATTTGTTTTAAGATGAGTATTATCCTTTGGGGCAGAACTGCAATATTAATGTATGGAAACGTAGCCTATTGGGACCGTGCAAGTTCGGCAAAGCGACCCCTATTTCTACGCTCTGTACTTTTATTCGCACTTTTAATTATATTGGCCAATTATATTAGTCCTGGTTACTGGATAATTGTCAAGGCCATAGTCCAAAAAAATAATAAGAAAAAATAAGATTCAGGTTATGTTATGAAAACGTAAACAATTGTACGTAGTAAATAAAATTAGTTATTAAAATGCAGTACTGCAAGCAAAATACAATTAATGAAATTTACCTTTATATAATAATTGCATATCATATCAATATTGTGGAGCAATATATAATTTTTCTGCTTCAATGACAGAAGGCATGAAATATACGTCAATTTGACAATATGAGTTATTTCAGATAGTTGCAATATTTCTCCGCGACTCGCGCACGGTCGTTTCTCGTTTCCCTTCCAAGTACTTGCACACAGCGAATACTAAGCATAACTCCAACATATTTGTTGGGGAGACATCATTCGAGACTTATACCCTATCCACGAACATACGCCTGTTTTGGATTATTTCGACAACGAATATTTTACTGTGCAAAATAAGAAGAACGAAAGTAAATTGCAAATTACATTGTTGTTTATTGGAATAATTATTAGCGTCATTTACTTTCGTACTTCTTATGTTGCACAGTAAAATATTCGTTGTCGAAGTAATCCAAAACAGGCGTATGTTCGTGGAATGGCCCATAGTAAGGATACTAAACATTGCTAGAAGTGGAATTGCAAACAAACAAATAAAATATACATATATATATATATATATATATATATATATATATATATATATATATATATATATATATATATATATATATATATATTAAAAATACTAAATTGCCTGACTAAATTCAAAATTAAATTTTCAAATTTGGCGCCACTTTATTGCTAAAACTAATATTTTACAAATTACTTATATCCATAAATTCTATAATAAGTACGCAGATAAGAAATAATAAAAAACTAGTTATTAGCAACTTAAAATAAAATATAATAAACAGATACAAATGTCTTTCTGACATACTAAATTTCAAATTAAATTGTCAAATTATTTTTCTCTTTTTAAATTAACTAAAATTAAGGCATTGTAGAAGATTAGGAATTAGATTAAAATTTTTATATATTTTTTTGTTATGTATGCCAAAAATTTAATGGATTAACCTCACGTTGTAAGTTTTTTATGCTTTTTATGTACAATATTTTTTATCATCTTAATTTCGTTGTATTTACTAAAACTTTTTTAGCATATCTTGAAGAAGCAAATAAATTTTGCGAAAGCTTGATAATAACTAAGAGTTTTACTTATCCTGCCCCCTGAAATTTATGACTGCAACCTCAAAATTAACAAGATTTTATATATATATATATATATATATATATATATATATATATATATATATATATATATATATATATATATATATATATATATATAAAACCATAATAAAATAGCAAAAATATTGTAATATGTATGGAGGCAAAATAAATTTAAATTCTAGTTAAATCTATGCCAAACCTAAGAATCTTCGAAATATGAGATGAACTAGAAATTCCCTCTGACTGGAAACATACCGTCTTTTATCCTCAAGAATCTGTTGATATCGTGGATTTTTCTGGGATTAATGGTATAGTCGATTCGCTAATCTGAGACACAACTGTCTACACTACAATCAAAATAAAGATGCAACTAGAAATAAACAAGCACGAGAAGCACTCCCAAATCATGATTTGGGAGTGCTCGTCGAACATTAAACGTGTCTTGGTTTATTTATTTCTATATAGTGCATTTTTATTGTGATTGTAGTGTAGACAGGTGTGTCCAGAATAGCGAATCGACTTTATGTCTAAACCAGGTTGCCAATGTGGTCGAGTCCGTGTCGAGAGATGCGATTGGGGCTCAGATTAGTTAGAGACTTATAGTGTCCGATGACAGTACTCCAATGACACTATTCGAACTACATTTCTGGCTGAAATGTGGTTAAAACTAAGTAATCACGAAACTACTCACAATTAATCATATAATAAGGAGTCTTGTATTCTGCTGCAGTACTAAGCCGATTATAAAATATAACTATTGATAAGAAAATATTAGAAAAGCGTTATCAAATTGCAGGTAATATGAAATGCTGATAATGTCATTTTTAATACTGATGCAAGTTTTCTACATCTAATTTACATTTTTAGTAGTCCTTTTAAATTTAGTTAACATGAAGCTATTAATCCGAAAATATTTTGAAATTAATGAACAAGAATAAAAAAAGGTAAAAATAAGTGACGCACACAATATTCCAGCTACAAAAGAGCTGATATGAACATTACGTGGCGCAAAAATGTATTTTCATTTTGATGAAAAATTATAATTTTATTTTGCAATATTTTTCCAATAATGTTTGCAACATTTGAAGTGAAACGCGCCAAAAAAGAGTCTCAAGCTTTATCAAAGGCAAAGACTCTGTTGTGGCGCGTTTTATTTAATATTTATCAAATACTATAAAAAAATTTTTCAAAGTAAAACTATAATTTTATTTTCCACCAAAATTGTTTTTTTAACTCCTTTATTCTGCAATCTATCAGTAATGACAATAAGCGTCTATGTTGATAAATGATTATGACATGTACAGGATGCTCCATTAATGGTAGGGGAGCCCAAGCGGGGATTTTTGCAGTTACTCGAGCGCGTCAGATTATCATATGGGGAGAAACCTGGTACACTGAAGATGTACCTCTACCATATATTGGCTCTTAACACAGGGGAGTTCGTTAAGGGGGGCCAGAAAAAAAAATCTATCCTTAAAAAAACTCGGGATTGTCAGATTAAGATAAGGTAAGTTAAGTACATGCAAAAGAGTGTATATTTCAAAAATCTGACGATTTGAGCCGGGCGTAAGGAAATGGGTGAGCCCCAAAGTTTAACAAGAAAAAAGCGATAATTTCTCGAAATTAATGACAGATCGAAAAACTAAAAAATATGTGCTTAATATTTTTTAAAAATCTATCGGATGATACCAAACACGACTTCCCACGGAGAGGGGTGGGGGGTAAATTTAATATTTTAAATACGAATCTCGCGATATTTCGCGAAATGAACATCAGATCGAAAAACTGTAAAATACACTTATTCAATATTTTTGAAAAATCTATCGGATGGTACCAAACACAACCCCCCACGGGAGTGGGGTGGGAGGTTACTTTAAAATCTTAAATGGGAGCCCCATTTTTTATTGCAGATTTGGATTCCTTACGTAAAAATAAGTAACTTTTATTCAAAACATTTTTTCGAATTATGGATAGATGGCGTTAAAATCGGAAAAAACGATTGTTGGAAATGAAAAATTAAATTAAAAAATGGCAAGCGCCCACTAAAATGGAAAACTTTACTTAACTTTTTTTGGTTTTAGGACCTACTCTTCACAACCCAATAGGTCCCCAAAGCGCTCGAGTGACTGCACATTTAGCATACTTTGCTCCCCTACCATAAGCACCCTGTTTTATAATGTAGCTATTGCTAACTTTGTGGCATTACCTCTAATATTTACAATATGTTATTATTTATAAAAATGTGTATATTACTAATTACTTAAACCTATTAATTAAGTCTCTTGGTTTGAATTTTTTTAATCTTATTTCTTCATGTTCATGTAAGTCTTCAAACAACCGCTTGGCTAACTCGTTAGGATGTTCAGACACTCTTAGGTCTGGATCCTGCGTATGAAAAAAAAGTTGATTAATAGCAAGCTGAAAATTTGTTAATAGCTTAAGGGTGTCTAGTCGGATAAACTTTGATATATGGGAACACTGGAACAGGGGCAGTTTTAATTGTGGAACAGGTTAAAAATTTGGAACGGTAAGACCACGAAAACGGCACATTTATTTTGTCCGACAGAACAGACTTAAACTCTCCGAACAGAGATTAAACTCTCATGCAAAAATCAGACTGCTATTTATCACCAAATTTGCGTTTTAATGAGTGGAACATGTAGAATATGTCAAATGACAGGAATTATGACAGGTGATAAATAGCAGTCTGATTTTTGCATGAGAGTTTAATCTCTGTTAGGAGAGTTTAAGTCTATTCTGTCGGACAAAATAAATGTGCCGTTTTCGTGGTGTGACCGTTCCAAATTTTTAACCTGTTCCACAATTAAAACTACCCCTGTTTCAGTATTCCCATATATCAAAGTTTATCCTACTAGACACCCTTAAGCTATTAACAAATTTTCAGCTTGCTATTAATCAACTTTTTTTTCATACGCAGGATCCAGACCTATCTTTCGCGATATGTTGCACTATATTCACTTATCACCTCTTGCACTGTTGGAATTGCTAGGTCTCGTTGGATCACGTAGTTGGTTACGTAGTATGGAGCATCAAGAATCAGCCTTATCGTCTTGTTTTGGAACCTCTGTATTATATTTAGGTTGCTATTAGAAGCTGCTCCCCAGAGCTGGATACCGTAGGTCCAAATGGGCTTTATAATGGCTTTGTAGACCAGTAGTTTGTTTTCTAGAGACAACTTCGAGTTTCTGCCGATAATCCAATATAGACGGCTTAGCTTTAGTCCTAACTGTTTGCGTTTAGTGAAAATATGTTTTCGCCATGTTAGTCTTCTGTCTAGGTGGATTCCCAAGTATTTTACATCTTCGGCTTGAGGAAAATCGTTGTTGTTAAGTTGTACTGGTGGGCAACTTTCTTTACGGAGTGTAAATGTTACATGTGTAGATTTTAGTTCGTTAGCTTTCATACGCTATTTCGACAGCCATTTTTGTATCTTGTTAAGGCAGATTTGAAGTTGTCTTGATGCCATCTTTGGGTCTTCGTGTGAAGAGAGAGCAGCTGTATCGTCCGCAAATGTGGCTATTGTAACCATCGGTTTAGTAGGAAGATCACTTGTGTACAACAAATACAGGATAGGTCCGAGTACACTGCCCTGTGGTACCCCTGATTTTATGGCGTTCAGAGAAGAGTATTCTTGGTTTTGTCTGACAAGGAAGTGTCTATTGGTTAGGTATGATTTTAGTAACAGGAAGTGGGGATATGGAAGTAGCTTCTTAATTTTGTAGAAGAGGCCAATATGCCAAACTTTATAGGTCGATAAGAGGTAACTTCTTCTAATTTTTTGTCTGGTTTAGGGATCATTATTATTTGTGCTACTTTCCAGATCTTTGGGTAGTACCCTAGTTTGAGGACGGCATTGAAGATATATGTTAGTAATTTAAAGCATTTGGGTGTTGATTCCTGAAGCACTTTTCCTGTGATAAGATCATATCCTGGTGCTTTTTTAATGTCAAGTTCATTCATTATTATATTTCTGGTTTCACTTACTAGAATTCTTTTATAGGTAGGTCTATTTGGAAGGGTGCATTAAGTGTTTCGTCTATTTCTTTATCTTCTGAATGCTGCTCTGGATCGTATGGATGGAATACTTTTTTTAAGTGTTCAGTAAAGACTTCTGATTTTTCTTTGTCATTTCTTGCCCATTTATTTTCGTTTCTAATTGGAGGATTAAACTGTTGAGGGTCCACCAAAATTAAAATACAGTTTTGCACCAAGTAATATTCATATCAGCTCTTTTGTAGCTGGAATATTGTGTGCCGCACTAATTTTTACCGCATTCAGCGGTTTTTTATTCTTGTATCAGAGGTTTTTCAAAGTATTTCATACATTTAATGTATCACATTGACCGTAATGTTTCTCGATTATACGTTAAGCGTTATAAATGGTCGCCTTTGTCGCATTATCGCCCAAATGGTCTAGTGGTTACTACACTAAATTTTTGGTACGGTAAGTTTAATGCTCTATCAGAAGATTTTTTTTTCAATATATTCTTGTTTCCATCTAATGTACACACACTTGTTTCCTATTCGGATTAGATTGAAAAAAATATTGGGATGGCTAATAAATGAACTGGGATTGTCCGATCACAAGTTAGCGCCGTAAGCACTAGATCATTTCAGCCATAATGGTTAAGTGCATATCCGCAAACATTTCCCCTTTTTGAAATAGAAATTGAGTCATATTTCTGAGCTCGGTAACGTTTGAACATTGAACTTTTGGATATAACATAACAAATTTTCAAAATTAGACATGCGTTAGAAAGGTAAATATCAATGCTATCAGAAGCCTTAGAAATCGGACTTAAATTTTCGAAATGTTCGGGAGTTTTAGGGACGAGAACGAAAAACTTACCCCAAATGGGGAGAGCTGTAAAACCCACACCCTTGGTCCAAAATGGATTGTTTGTATATGGATTTTCAGGTCTTTTCGTAACCTTTAAGAAGGGATATAGCCCATTTTTCAATTCAGCCAGATGGATAGAATCGAAAGCATCGGCATCGGTATATATAGTGTAGCATGAGCGGGTGTGCGCCACTGGCGAGAGCTACCGTTCTATGGGATAAAACCATCCCAATGTTTAAACGCTTATTTGAAACTCCACTTTTCAAGTTTTGAACGATTAACATTCATGATAAGCATTACAACGACTTAAATGTAATGAATCCTATCTATCAAAACTTTTGATACTTAAAATAACAATATCTATCGTATTACATTTTGAAGTTTGTGTTCAGAATGTTTATTGTATTGTGAAAACTTTGAACCAATATACCAGCGGCAAATTATTGGAAATTATTATTCTATGTAAGTTCGAAACTTCCAATTTAGAGAAACTTCAGTTGAGCTCAAGTATCATCATGTCATTAAACTGACTTTATAGGGGTAAAACCCCGTTGTAATTTAGGAGAGGGTGAATTCGGTGGTTACGGGTTTGCTGAAACGATGCTGCTTTAATCTAACTGGGATGTATTAACTAAAACCGTAAGATATCACATAAAATACGTGTCAGAGGTTAGGATACTTACGTCATGAAGAATGTAACTGCGAGATTAAAATGGTTTGCTTAGCTTCAGTTAATCTAAAGAAGCGGAATTTAATTTTCCCTTGTTAAATATTATCTCATGATATACTCTCTTATATTATACTCAAGATGTGAGCAGTTTAACAATTAGTTTTCCTTTGTAAGAATAGTAGCATAATGCTGTTTTTCTATTAGTTTAAGATCCGAAGCTAGGTCGACCTTTATACATTTGATTTCCGGATGAAACATTTTTTTTATTAAATTTCGTACATAGACAAATATGTCTTGCATGGGTTACCTATCACAATATTGTCACAGCTATCCTTAAGGGGAGCCGTAGGGTTTGAAATCAATATTTCAAACATGTTTTTTTTGACTAATTTTTTTGCATGAGAAATTTTTTTAGAATATTAAAAAAAATTGTGATTTATGGTATACAGCCAGTTAAAGGAAGTTTTCCTTGTGATAGGTATCTATATTAAAAAAAATCAAGGAAAAATGTAAAGTCATCAATCCAATCAAATATAATAGTACATTATATACCGCGGGACTGAAGTAGTACATTTAATCCTGAAGGTAAAGTTTATGGCCCGACCGCAGGGAGGGCCATAATTTACCTGAAGGATTAAATGTACTTCAGTCGCAAGGTATATACGATACTTTTCGTACTTCCGGTATGATTTTATTAATTATTTCAATAATTTCAATCAGTTTTTTCTCTCTTCAACTCATTTAATAAACTGTCTTTAAAATAAGTTACCATAGTAACATTGCGTTGTGACAGTTATAATTTAGAAACATTGTCATTACTAGTGTCATTGTAAAGAAACATTGTTATTGATAATTATTGGTATCATGAGTGAAGAAGGTGTATGTGATATTGATAAAAGAGCAGCCGAAGTAGGTGAAGAATTGTTACCACCGAAATCTAGAAAACTATACGAGCAGCAGTACGATGCTTTTAAAAAGTGGTGCCGCTTAAAAAATGTGAGACAACCTACTGAAAATGCGCTGTTAGTCTACTTCGATGATAAATCAAAAGCGGTTTGTGCCTCAACTCTCTGGGCACATTACTCAATGCTGAAATCGGTTATTAACATTAGAGAAGATATTGATATAAGTAAATTTCCAAAATTATTAGCTTTTTTGAAGAGAAGAAATGAGGGATTTAAGCCAAAGAAGTCAAGAATTCTCACGTCTGAGCAGGTAGATCAGTTCTTACGGGAGGCTCCGGATGATAAATATTTAATGCTTAAGGTAAATTTGGAAATTTGTTTATATTCAGAAATTTTAAGAAATCAATTTTTTTGTAGGTTGCACTTATTTTGGGCGTTGCGGGAGCTTGTCGTGGAAAAGAGTTGGTTGATTTAGAAATCGACGATGTGAGAGATTTGGGCGATTCCTTCCTAATTGCGATTAGAAACACCAAAAATAAAATTGACCGAAATTTTGTGATCAAAAATTCAGAAAACAGTGCCATCATTAATTTGAATATTAACGTTAATTACCATTCTAATTAATTATATTTTTCAATAAAATATCCCTTAAATTCGTTTGTTTGTGATTTAATCGTTCCGGGAGTTTCGTCAATATTTAATCCCGGAGGGATTAAATGTGACACTTTAGTACCTGTCACAAGGGAGTGAAGTTGTCACTTTAGGCCCGGAAGTACGAAAAATATTATTATAAGATATAATATAATAAGTAGGGAGCGGATTTATATGCGATCAATTTTGATGAAATATGCGCATATATATGCGGTAAAAAATTACGAAATATGCGCAAGATATGCACAAAAATTAAAAAAATGCGCATTTTGAGAATCCACAAATTTTCTGTTCTATTCTATTCTAGGGAGTTCTTTTATTGGGGGCGGCAATCTTATTTATTATCTTTCAAATAACATCATTTTTATATATGCAATTTATTTACAGTTTTTACAAAAACTGCTACTAATAGTTACCTATTTAAAAGAAAACAATAATATCACTATAAATATATCTTCGATTATAATTCACTACAATGTTTTTTCCAAATTCTTTACGAGGAAACATATTCTTTGATAAGACAAAATATTTTTATAACTTGAAAAACTCCTTTCAACATCAATAGAAGTAATTGGGGCGTATTTAAAATAACTTGTTAATTTCCGTTAGAAAATCTTAAAACTATGGTTAAAGGTGTAAATTCTCTTAACAATAGAGGATTTAAAAGAATCACCAGAATTGTAGATATTACCTACTAAATATAATAAAAGTAAATAAAATTCGGATTTCCGGGTAAACCATCCTTCATCACTTTAACATCCTACAATCATTAACGGCGTACTATAAGCACTATAAGTATTTGTGTAAAGATCGGGTACTTTCTAAGAAACAATTAAACGCAGTGAATGAGCCGTCTCTCTTCAGGTAGTTCTCGAATTAATAGATACGACAGCCTGTGCGGGGAAATATTTAGTGTCGAATTAAAAAATTTAAAAAAATTTTGGACTTAAATGTTTTTAAATATGCACAAAATATGCATGTTTCTTTAAAAATATGCAAAATTTAGTAAAGTTTCCAAATATGCGAAATATGCATGCAATATGCATTTAGCATAAAATCCGCTCCCTAATAATAAGATAATAATATTATCTTATTGGGACCTTTTCTGGTTACACCTCCGTGGCTTCTAAAAACGCAAGTCAAACGGATGCTGGAACATGAAGATGAGGGAATTCTACAATTTACAATTCACGACTCATCGGTCCAGCGCGGAAATGTTTCAACGAAAAATGGATCCTTGTACTCTATAGGAGTCAACTAATAAAATAACAGTGAATAAACATTTTCATTTAGTTGCAAAACGATACCAAAGCTGTCTTATATTTTGGTTCGTTCAAAGAGGGCTACAAGCACCATAACCGGTTTAAAAAGTTATTAGTTTATCATCAGATGATGCATATGTAGCTATTTCTGAACCAAGTAAAATAACTCAAGCACACTAGCTCCGGATTGCAACTAACGAAATGGCTGGCTGGGGTGTCTAAGTGACATCTACTAGAAACAAGTAAAAGTTATAAAGTCTTCAATCCAATAAAATATGAAATAATATTAAATTGAAAGCCTTATTGGTTATTCAACATCTTTCTGGTTACACCTCTGTGGCTTCTAAAAATGCAAGCCCAACCGATGCTGGAGCATGAGAAGATGAGGGAATTTATTATTTGGATGGAGGTCTCCTTATCTTTAATAAAACACTTTAAGTTCTAGTATAAAAGTAATATTATAAACGCTTCATCTACTTTAATTTAAAGAGCTCGAAAATTTTAAGATTAGATAAGTTTAATCAAAAGGAAACGCTCAGTGATTTGTATACACAAGAGATACTGTACCGTACTAACTTCCTTAAACTTGTGAAAACCGTTTTATAGGTAGAAAAGTTTTCTAATATTGTAAGTAGTTTAATATAAAAAGAAAAGAAGATAAACAAGTTTTAATAAAGATAATATCCATTCTCCAGAATATCAACAAAAGTTAGCTTGGTTCTTTATAATAAGACAGAACGTTATGAATTACTTGCAAAAATCCTCATCATTTTTCCTTAAAGAGTATTTAAGTAAGAAGATCAACAACTTTATCATAGCAATCAAAAAGTCCTCAATAAGCAAGTTTTTTTTTTCAATAGGGATTTTCATTCACAGTCATTTGTTTCGAGCTTCTGTCATATCTCGTATAATCCGTGTATATTAATATCATACAGAAATTATACAACATATGACAAAAGCTCGAAACAAATTACAATCGATGAAAAGCCCTATAAACGGCTTATATAATGGAGATATTGGAGAGAGCCTGCTTATCCTTACAACTTTTTAAGATTTAGTATATAAAAAAGAGTGTGTAATATGTTTTAAACAGATTAAATGTATTTTTATTTAAATATTATACTAATTTTAATACAAATAATACAAAAATTTTTAAAAAAGTCGATCTAATTTTTGTAAACAATATGGCCAAAGACAACATAGAAAATTTACAATTTCGCTAAGTTTTAGCAATATTTCATTATCATCCAGTATTATGTATATTATTAAATATTTAGACCTAATATAAAAGAAATAACAGGTTAGTAGTAATATATACCTACTTCTATTTAATAAAAATATGTCTCAAATTATAATAGAGGAGGAAAGTATGCTAAATGTGCAGTCACTCGAGCGCTTTGGAGACCTATTGAGTTGTGAAGAATAGGTTCTAAAATCAAAAAAAGTTAAGTAAAGTTTTCCATTTTAGTGGGGACTTTCCATTTTTAATTTAATTTTTCATTTCCAACAATCGTTTTTTCCGATTATAGCTCCATTTATCCATAATTCGAAAAAATGGGGCTTCTATTTAAAATTTTAAAGTAACCCCCCACCCCATCTCCGGGGGGGGGGGTCGTGTTTGGTGTCATTCGATAGATTTTTCAAACATATTGAATAAGTGTATTTATCAGTTTTTCTATCTGATGTTCATTTCGCAAAATATCGCGGAATTTGTGTTTAAAATTTAAAATTTACCCCCCATCCTTCTTCGTGGGGAGTCATGTTTGGTATCATTCGATAGATTTTTGACAATTATTAAGCATGTATTTTTTAGTTTTTAGATCTATTGTTCATTTCGCGAAATATTCGCTTTTTTCTTGTGAAACTTTGTGAGTCACCCATTTCCTTAATCGTCAGATTTTTTAAATATACTGTTTTGCGTGTACCTAACTTACCTTATCTTAATCTGACGACTTCGAGTTTTCTAAGGATATGTATGGTAGAGGTACATCTACAGGGTACCAGGTTTCTCCCATATGATAATCTAACGCGCTCGAGTTACTGCAAAAATCCTCGTTGGAGCTCCCCTACCATTAAGATGACAGTGAAGTCGTCTGGCACGATGAATTGTTTTGACAGATTAATAATATTAAATAAGTAAGATTGTTTTGTAATATTCTTTTCATCATATTTTAATATTTATTATCCTACTCCCGATGAAGACAAATCCACAGACACAAAAATTCTAGTAAAATATATTTATTAAAAACACCAATACAATAAGGTTAACATGTGTCTAGTTTATGGCAATAATCCAAGATATATTTGACTTTCAATGTAAGCTTAATATACCTATATCAGTGTTGTCATATCGTCAATTATTTCACTCTCATATCCAATTATAAATTAATTAAAGGTGCACTGCCAAAAATAATTTACAATATTTAGCCGCATTTAAAGTAAAACAAGATAATTTATGAATGTTACTTTATATAAATTCAAATATTGTAGTTTCTAACAACAAAAAATATATTCCGTTAAAAGTCCATATTTCTACTTTAAACATTCGTATACATTATACAAACAAATATGGCAACACTGTGTCGTACTTTGTTATTAAACAAAGCTTTAATCCATTTTTTTCTTTGATCCAACTTATTTTTGGATGTAGGAAAACAAAATAATTCGACCCCACTATTTTTCCAGATAAGTAAACAATTAATAATAATAAATTAAGTAACAAGTAAACAACACAAGAACCATGATATAGGGGAGTGCAATTAGAACGAAAACATGCATTGTTTCGGAAAAATTCAAACGAGCTTATATTTTTCTAAAACTTTTTTTGCTAGTTTATATACATGTTAAACTAAAAAGTTCTACTCGCAGATTGGCTGCTAATTGTTCATTAATTGTTTAAACAATAACAATTGTTTTGTATGAATAATTTTTAAAATATCGTTAAATTCATCATTTTACTTTGATCAAATATGTTTCTATCTTGTCTTTGATTATGCTGAATCCGAATATGGCATTGTAATTTGAAAATTCTTATACAGAAGTTCTTATACAGTGTGTCTGCGTAGCTAGGAACCACATGAAAAACTTTTTTATTATCAATCTTACGAATAAGTTATTCTTAATAAAATGCTCTGAATAGTCAAAAATCTAAAGCTCAACCATCAGATATCAAATTTTATTAATTTTATACGAGTTATGTCAAAAGTATGAATTTCGTTAAAGATTAAAGTACCTTTATATTCCAGAATATCAAAAAATGTTCATAATAAAAGATGTTCGAAATTCGAAACTATGTCTAAATATACAATACAATTACATCATTCTAACCGAAAATTTTTTTTTCGATTTTTTCTCAAATTACTGATACTCATCATCATTTTATTTCAATTTGATAACTATTTTATTATCACTTTTACGAAAAAAAGTTATTCTTCATAAAATGCTCTCCCTGGTCTAAAATCTAAGATACAACCATCAGATATCAAACTTTTTAAATTTTATACGAGGTATGTGAAAAATTTGAATTTTTCTTAAGAGTTAAGTGCCTTTATTATTCACAATATTTTAATTAAAAGGATGTAATTGAACACTAAAACAAATTTTTTAATTCCAAACAACTTTTCTTAATAACAATTTTCGATATTGTGAAATGTAAAGGTACTTTACTCTTGAGTGAAATTCATATTTTTTGACATACCTCGTATAACATTAATTAAATTTGATATTTGATGATTGCATCTTAGATTATATACGATGCAGAGTATTTTATAAAGAATAACTTTTTTTCGTAAAACTGATAATAAAAAAGTTATCAATAGGTTCCAAATTACGCAGACATACTGTATAAGAGCTAAAAAAATTTTTTTGCTGAACATTTATTATTGTTGAAGCTTATTATTAAATGTATATTAGGTAAGTTTTACAGAAAAAAGTTTTGATCACTTTGTATAAACATTATTTTTGCTGGTAATTTTCAGTTTTGGTATTACATTTTTGTTATCTTTCTTAATTTTTTTAAAAACAATAAGTTTATTTCATTTTTAAAGTAAAATAAGTCAGTGCATTTTAAAGATTACATCCTAAACTTTAAAAAAGCACTTATAAAACTGCAATAGATCTATTCAAACTTGAGTAATACCGTCTTAAAGTGGTGGTAATTCTATAAAACTACGAAGATTTCAAAAATTACATTTTTTGAGACGTCATATCATTTGAATTAAATTTTTGAGATTTTTTTGAACAAAAAAACATTTAGTAAGATGCTTGAAAGGTAAGTTTTCCAAAATTGAGAGTTTTATAAGAAAAATTGTATTAGTTACACATTTTTAAATCATTTTTAAACAAAATTCATGTAAGGCTCACTTTCCGCCCACACCGTACTTACGCCCATACATTTTATTTCTTTCTATTATAACCATAAGATAGCTTAATTATTGTTCTTTCATGTTCAATATGTAAAATTTCATTTGATCCATTAGTTAAAGATATACATTAAAATAACTCAACCGTGCTGTTCGCCGTACGTTAGTTTACAGTACGCCAATGTTTGTGAGAAGGGTGACTTAGCGTTATAAATAAAAAATTATAGAAGATACATATTTAATTTTAGAAAATTCTTTATATAAGGCATTTTCTGTAAAATTTTCTGAATTTTTCAATGGTCAAGTCAGTTTTTTTCTAAAATTTTTGTTTTCGGAGGTATTTAAAAAAACATCTAATTTCGTAGTTCATTTGTTTAATAAAAAATGAAGCACCCACTTCTCGAGTAGAACTTTTTGATATGTTGTTTATTAAACATTTCTTAATGAAATTACAAAAAGTTCTATCTTGTTTGATTTTTTCCGAAGTGAAAATCTATATGCACTCCCCTAATAAGGCACTTTTAAAAAGTAAACGTAATTATAATGGACGTACACCAATCGTTCCCCACAGTTTACAAATTACGCCACCATGAGAAGTACTGTCGAAATGTCATATCGCCTCCATGTCAACCCTCCCAGCGGATTGAAAGAAAAGTTTTCTAATATTATAAGTAGTTTAATATAAAAAGGAAAGAAAATAAACAAATTTTAATAAAGATAATATTCATTTTCCAAAATATCAACAAAAGTTCTTCATAATAAGACAGAAAGTTAGGAATTACTTGCAAAAATCCTCATCATTTTTCCATAAAGAGTATATAAGTAAGAAGATAAACAACTTTATTATGGCAATCAAAAAGTCCTAAATAAGTAAAGGAAAGAAAGACCGTAACTTCGATAACTCAATCTAAGTTATATTCAATTAGAATTTAGAGAGGGGTCCCTTTATAATGGCTGTCTGAAATGTTTACAAGTTAGTTAAATTACAACATCAAAATTACCTGAAATTAATTACTGTACTACAGAGATAAAAAAGTAATCCGATTATGCCGAGTTTTATGAGAGGAAATGAAAGAATCTACATTTTATGACAACCATTAAAGTAAAAATGATGGCACAGACTAATCCACTTACGTTAGTAAATGTTTGTGTATTTTCCTTTTTAAATTTTCATTTCGCCAACGTTCTTTCGAACTAGGGATAGGGATTCATTTTAATGAAAACGTAATGGAAGTCCTTTGAAGATACTGAGATGTAAAAACAGACAAAAAGGATGTTCTACAGTGTTTATTCCGAAATTACCAATTTTTATAATGGAGATATATATTTCATAAGAGAGCTCTAATACAGTTTTATACATGTTGATAGATTTCACATAATTTACAAAATATTGAATAATAAAATATTTTCAGTAGTAATTGCACAAGAGCTCTGAAATTATTGAATTTTTCCCGAGTGACACTTTGACAGTTTTAATTTCACGAGCCGAAGGCGAGTGAAATTATGTCAAAGTGTCACGAGAGCAGAAATTCTATATTAATTTTAGAGGTCGAGTGCAATTTGTCGATTATTTCATGAATAAAACTGTTCAAAACCAAAATTTTATTGTAATTTATTTATGTAAGTACCATTAAACACACAGTTTTTATAAATATTTGACGATTGAAAGTCATCACTTTTATAATTTTTAAAACATTAATTGTCATTAATGTCACTGAATGTATTTTTTCGTAGCAACGAAGGGCATCTGACGTAATATACTTAACGACGGGAGATTATCAAAAATTATCGATTTAATTCAGATTTCTGTAGCTTTCTATTGGTCAGAATCTCCTATGAATGAAATAATCCTAATCATTATCATAGCATCTACAGTTCTAGCGAAGTGGTTAGCACCCTCTTTGGGCTCTTCCGATTCATTTGTCGCAGAATTGCTTATGGTAGGGGAGCCCAAGCGGGGATTTTTGTAGTTACTCGAGCGCGTCAGATTATCATATGGGGAGAAACCTGGTACCCTGCAGATGTATCTCTACCATATTATATTGGCTTTAACACAGGGGCGTTCGATAAGAAGGGCCCGAAAAAAAAATCTATCCTTAAAATTACTCGAAATGGTCAGATTAAGATAAGGTGAGTTATGTAAGTACATGCAAAAGAGTGTATATTTCAAAAATCTGACAAATTGACCGGGACGTAAGGAAATGGGTGGGTCAAAAAGTTTCACAAAAAAAAGCGAATATTTCGCGAAATGAACGTCATATCGAAAAACTAAAAAATATGTGTTAAATATTTTTCAAAAATCTATCGAATTATACCAAACATGACCCCCCCACGGAGAGGGGTAAGAGGTAATTTTAAAATTTTAAATACAAATCCCGCGATTTTTCGCAAAATAAACATCAGATCGAAAAACTGCAAAATACACTTATTCAATATTTTTGAAAAATCTATCGAATGGTACCAAACACGACCCACCGCGGAGGTGGATTCTTTGAAACGAAAAAGAGCGATGGACTACCCCAGCTAATTGAAATAATATTCGAAAATATTACCTCAATCATCCAAGATAGCCATCGCTACACCCCCAGCTTAGCTCAGTCACTCAGGGTATGTGTTCGTCTTGTCCTAATCTTATGAATGAACTATGAAAATTCGAAATGAAGCAAACAAAACAATATTTTTAACTAATCATGTTTATTGTTCATAAAAATATAATAAAAATGTGACTTATTAAGTGCATTAACAAATATATTCAAATTCTTGCCAAATACTAACAATTTGTAGATTATACTTATGGCTTTTGGTATCTGGTTCGATGGAAACTTCTTGATGTCGAATGGTACTGCTGTAGACTTCTTATAGACCTAGGCAGATGTTCGGCCTCAGATCCCTGAGGCTGAAGATGTTGGGTGCTGTAGTCTAGATGTCATGGTCCCATTGCTGTCAGCCTTAGTGTCATCGCCGTCGATATACTTTTTTGAAGCTCCCAGAGGGAGGTCGGTGATCTTATTCCCAAAAATTATAAGATAAAGACACATATCAATCATCAAGAAGAAAAACCAAAAACGAGCATTTGCCAAACAATCGTAAAAAGTAGTTATTAGCAAAGGTGAATTAAATGGAATCAAGATTAAATATTACTAGTTAAAATTTGATTACTAAACATGCATATATGTAAATTAAAAAGATATATTTAAAACTAAAATAGAACACATGCTTTGACATTGGGGGTTAGGTTAGATATCAAAAATATTAGAAAAACTGTTATAAGAAACTAGGTATGTATGTAGAAATATAATGATTGTAATAATTAGAATTCTTACCCCAAGATAGAGATGATTTGAATAAAAATGATTTATTTTCAAGCTCTTTTGCCTTTTATGAGTTTACCACCACCATTTTGAGAATTGAGACGAAGTGTCACTATCATGACAGTAGGACGTAGGAGGTGGCAGGCATGTTCCGTATTTAAAGACATATATCTAGAGTGTAAGTATATACAGGGTACGTTCAGTATGTTCATTTGATGATTTAGATTTTAGATAAAAAGAAATATATTAAGTAGAAGATAATAAAAGAGGTGTTTTTAACAAAAAGCAAGTTAAAACGAATAGAAGATAATTATTAATGATTATAAGTTCCATCCTTATAAGTCCCATCTTTTTAAGGTTCTTAACCGTCTAGTTCTCCCATCTGGTTTAGGTCTGCCTGATACATCTGAGTCTCTGTGGCCTTGATAAATCTGACTATGTCTTCTTCTTTCAAAAGTTCTCGTACTTCGTAGTTCATCAATCTTTTAAATTCATTATTACCTAAGTGTAGTGGGCCTTCTATTCTCCAAAATCTTTTTCTCTGTAGGATCCCCAATTACTTTTGTCTTCATCTTTTTGTGTCTTTCATTGATTACTATGTTTTTAGCATTTCCATTAACTTAGATCCCAAGATATTTAAATTTTAATACTTTTTAAACTTATATTCGCAAATATTTAACCTTTTCACATTATATATATTTTTTACATATTGCTTTCATATATTATATCACTTTGTTCCTTAATTTATTGCTAATTAGGAATGCTGTACCATGATGATCCTGTTTGGTATCTCAGGAATAAAACATCTTGTATTTATTTTTTCCTATTGTTCCTTGATCTTTCCATCGAACTGCTTGTAATGCTTAGATTTAGATTCTGTACTTTTCCATCTCATTCGCCAGCTCTGCCATTTTACCGGCTCTTAATAGAGTCTTTATTAGAAATATAAGATAATAAAAGGAACAAATAAAAGACAAAAACTATTTTTATTTTAAGTTTCTAGTTGATAGAATATCAATAGAATATCAATTTTAGCAATTGGTATTTATCGACACGTAGTTTTTTCTGATTGATTGTCATTGAAATATCTTTTTGTTTTCTTTGTTTTTGGAACGTTTACTTACTGGTTTAGTTATTTTATCCTTTCAGGCTGAGATAACTACAGGAAACTCATAATTTCTTAGTACAACAATATAAAAAATCCGCTATTGTCTTTACTTTTTTAATAATCATGGCTTATACATGAATTCCATTCTTTTTGGGATTATGACTAATAGAGCGAATTAATGTCTTTGTAACACAATGCCAGCATATCTTTCATTCTTTTTTATTATACCGATCCAATCCCTTTTTTGTGTATTATCCGTGTGAACAAAGAGTTTTAATAATAAATGTAACCGTACTAAAGCTAACAAAACGGCATTATTCTTATACAAAAGTCGAAAACGTTGGCCAGTTTTCGACCCTCATCAGCGAGCCTGGACATTAGCGGCCTTGCCTTTGGTGAGAAGAATTAATTTGAGGCTCTGCCAAACGGAAAGACCCGCATAACGGCATTTATTAATGGTTTGTATTGTAGGAGATAGTCAAATAGAAATCATGATATCCGTGAAAAGACATTTCATATTATTAATTTGTTTGTTGTTAGGAATCAAAGCTAACTACTTGTGATGGATGTGAAAAGCAAGCTATCAAGAGAATATAAAAGAAAAGAAGTTCTATCACTGTGCTAATATTTAAAGTTCCCTACAACCAGAAACGTAGGTATCAGAATTCGACTGTTTAAAAGATATTCCATTCGTTTACCAGCAGTGGAAGTATACGGATGTATGTTTTGATTTGTTTTCTTGTGTTTACAAGTTTTGTTATTTGTTTTGATTTATGTGTTGTGAATACTAGCTGTAAGTGTTTCAATTTTTATTACCATCATCACATCGACCTAGTTAATTTTTGCACATCTAACCTTGAAAATGACGTACACTTGTGAACATTGTCTTACACAATATTCTGACTCGGATAAATACAACCAGTTAAGATGTAATGGAGATTGCCAAAGAAACTTCTGTATGAAATGTACAAAATTAAACAAGACCATCACTAAAGCCCTATTGGACCAAAAGTCTTCTCACCTTAAATTCTTTTGTACCGTATGTGACTCTCCAAGTTTAAATTATTTAAATGACAAAATTACAAATTTATCAAAAAATCAAATACCTTTAGAGAACTTTGAGGCCTTAATTCAAGTTACTAAAAAACTAAATGACAATTTGCCTGTTTTCATCGAGACTTATGACCTATTAACTAAAAATGACGGCAAACTGGACTATCTTACGAAAAAAATTGACGAGATCCACAAACTAAACAACCTGCTGAATCCTGAGAAGGTTTTAAAATCTGTAAGGCAGATGGAACACGACATTTTTAGTATATCGTCAGTTTTTTCGGCTCTTCTTCAGATGAGACTATCAAGGTTGAAATCCAAGACACAAATTCAACTGAGATTAAGTTGGGATTAGAAAGGCTCTCTTCAAATATCGGTGAAATGTCAAATCAAATGAGCAGTCTTACAAAAAATCTATCTAATATACCAACTAAAAAAGAGATATTGAAGAAAAATACATCTTATGCCACCGCAAGTACCCAAACTGAAGAGCCCCGACATCTCGAACCAAGTCCAGAGCAAAAGCCAAAAATTACAGAAGATAAATGTCACTTTGTAGTTATTAGTAACTTGACCCCAACGTACACTCCTATACAAGTTGTGCACTATATCAAAGAGAGGCTAGGCATTAAGGAATACATTAGATGTTACACACTCCTTAAAGATGCCGACACAGCAACTGGCTCTTCGTTCAAAATAGGTATAAAATCTAGAACAGCTATTAACATATTATTTAATAAGGAAATTTGGCCACCTGGTGTTAACATCAAATGGTCTATAGAATCATCCAATTCTGAACCAACGCTTTCATCTGAGTCACATAAGAATCCGAAGAATCTCAGAAGTCCTGTCACCTTGGAAAATCCAATTACCAATTCTCGCAAGAACAAAGATGAAGTAGAAAACACAAACATAAGTACAGACAAGCAGGCCATCGAAGTTTGTAAATCTAAGAATCCGTTCCATTCGCCTGTAAATTTCATTAAGAAGGATACTTTAGAACCTTCGATAAATCTGGATCCTTTGGCCCCACCAAGAGTTAGATTAACTAATAACTCGAATAGTCGATATCTTCTAGCCAGATTAAGGGAACCGGATATCTTAAAAGCCATTAAACTTCATCTTGCTTATCTACACGACCAACCAGCTTCAGTGTTTTACGATGGATTTACCAATACAAGCGTTAAACTCTTTTTGGCTTCCGAGGGACTTCCCACTAAGACTGAAGATCTACGACGAATTCTGCTGGAATTTAACAATGCCTATGGGATTGGTCCAGATGAGGTGGAAGCTGATCTTGATGCTTACAGATCCTTTCTCACTTCTGAAAGAATTATTCACCTGCAGAAATCAAGGGAATGTCACCGAAATTACTATTCCGCTGCCTCTCCAAAACGAAATTTTTAAACATCACGACGTGTTCTGAGGGACTAGAATCCTCAAATTGTTTTAGTGATAACAACTTTAGCATGGTTCTGATTAATATTCGTTCTATAAGGTACAAAACTGATGAATTATTTTTGTTCCTAGAGGAATTAGGATTTCCCCCGGTAGTTGCGGTTACAGAGCACTGGCTTGAAGTCAACGAGCCTTTTTTTGTAGAAAAATACACCACAATTGCTAGGTATGATCGTCCAAGCTCAGCTTACGGAGGCACCCTAATTCTATCTACGAGCAATGATTTTTCTTCGGTAACAAAATATGACTTTCTGCTAAGTGAAGCCTTCTTTGAGTTTTCGTTAATTTACAATAAGAATCTTAATCTTTATATTATTTGCATTTATAGATCACCTAACTCTTCCGTGGAACTATTTTTTCAGAACCTGCTAAATTTGTTAGATGACCTGCCCCATAAAAGTAGAAAAATTTTATGCGGGGACTTTAACATTGATTATGCTGCTGCTAGTGCTACACAAATATCCTTGGTCAACATATTTGAATCGTATGGTCTAACAATGCACGTTGATTCTCCTACAAGGATTACAAAAACTTCATCTACCATAATTGATTATACTGTCTCAGATTTTTCACCCCTTGATGTCCACTCTACAATTATTAATGCTGGACTATCTGATCATGAAGCAGTTTATACGAAGTTTAATATCTTGAGCAAACCCTCCTCGAAAACCCGACGTTTAGGCAGGATTTTTTCCACCCGGAACTTTCGTAATTTCCAAAATTTATGCTTAACCTCTGAGTGGCGCTTTCCTGCTATGGACGTGGATAATAATTTCAGTACTTTTTTGGATAAGCTTGTCCGTATCTTCAATAAAGCATTTCCTTTAATTGCAATTAAGCCAAAACATCGCAAACCCTGGACTACTAAAGGTATCCGAATATCTTCCAAGAATATGCGTTCTCTTCTCTATATCAGGAAATTTACTACCAACGTTTCTATCACTGAATATATCACCAAGTACAGGGCAACCTATCTTAAACTTATAAAATCAGCTAAAAAATACTACTACCATAACCGTTTGGGAAGCTCAAAAAGTGTTGCAAAAGAAACTTGGTCCATAATAAACGATCTTCGAAATAAAACCCACACTTCTAAAACAATTTCCCTTCCAGACCCTGAAAATCTAAATGAATACTTTGTTAATGTGAGTAAAAATATTACATCAACTATTTTGCCACAACAAGATCCCATTGCTTATCTCCCTAATTCAAGAAAGGTCTCGAATTCATTCTTTATAAAACCAGTCGATAAATCTGAACTGATCCAAACAATCAATAGTATCAAAAGCAAATCCTCCTGTAGTACTGATGGTCTATCGATAAAAATTTTTTCTAATCTCCCAGAAAATGTGTTAGAAGTCCTCATCTCACTAATTAATGATTCCTTTGAGAAAGGTAAATTTCCAGAGTGCCTGAAGACAGCCATCATTATTCCTCTTCATAAGGGTGGTGAAATATCTAATACCTGCAATTATAGACCTATTGCACTACTACCGGTACTCTCCAAAATTATTGAGAGACTCATAAAAGCCCGACTTATGTCCTTTCTAGTTGAAAACAACATTTTATCACAAAATCAGTTCGGCTTTTTAAATAATAAATGCACCACTGATGCCATCTTTTCTGTACTACATGAGGTTTATCAAGCACTGAACAATAATCTTCACACTGCCACCGTTTTTTGTGACTACGCCAAAGCTTTTGATTGTGTAAATCATAACATTTTGATAAGAAAACTAAATTTCTACGGAATTCGAGGTATTTCTTTAGATTGGTTCCAATCTTACTTGGATGATAGGAAACAACTGGTTAGAGCAAATGATACAGACTCTAGTCTCAAAAACATTGTATGTGGGGTACCTCAAGGTTCAGTATTGGGTCCTCTACTTTTCCTTATCTTTATTAATGACATCACTAGTTTAAAAATCGATGGAAAAATCTTTCTTTTTGCTGATGATACCAGTATCACTTGGAGCAACTCAAATATTGCAACTCTTCATGCTGCTATAACTTCTGATCTACTTACAATAAAAACCTGGTCTGACTCTAATTTACTCTCGTTTAACGTAGATAAAACAGTAGCATTGTCTTATAAAGGAGTCCTTCAACCCTTACCTCTTAATAACAGCCAGATCAGTACCGTTGATTCTGTGAAATTTCTTGGTATTTTTTTAGACAGCAACCTTAAATGGTCCCACCATATCGATTTGTTAAGGAAGAAATTATCCTCAGCTTGCTATGCTATAAGATCTGTTTCGAATGAACTCAATTTAGCATCTTCCAAAATAACATATTTTTCTTTGTTCGAGTCACATCTTCGTTATGGTCTTCCTTTTTGGGGTTCTGGTACAGCTGCCCAATTCGATGTTATTTTCAAATTACAAAAAAGAGCAATTAGATATCTGTTTGGCCTCAGAAGAACAACACATTGCAGAAGTTACTTCAGAGATCACAGAATTTTAACCCTTCCATCTTTGTATATTTTAGAAACTGTTTGCTTAATTCGTAAACATCTACATGTCTTTCCACCAAGACCTAATCATGACTACTTCACGAGAAATTCTACGTTTGACGTCTATATGCCGACCCCGTCCTCTGAGTTAGTAAAGAAATCTATATTATATTCCGCAAAAAAACTTTACAATCATCTCCCTCTACAACTTAAATCTGCAGCATCTTTCCCCAAATTCCGTAAACTGACAAAAGCCTACCTATCTGAAATACCATATTATTCAGTAGAAGATTTTCTTAATCAATAACTAAGAAATTGCAGTACCCTTTGCACAAGTAGTATTTTTATTATCATTTTTTTTTGTCTATATTTGGGTGTCATATGCAGCAGCTTAACTTTTAAACTTATTAATTACTAGGTAGACTATGCATTTGCAATTTACTTAAATTTTGCAATTGACTACTTCTGTTTAACTTCATTATTATTGTTATTATTGTAAATATATTGACGATTTATGTAATTTTAGTAAATTGGATTGTTATTGTTTTGTTGTCTTGACTTTTTATAAGCTTTGTCGATAAAATTGTACAATTTTTCATGACAATAAAGCATATTTCTATTCTATTTCTATTCTATTCTATTCTATTCTATTCTATAGAAGAAAACAGTTAAAAAAGTAATAAATTGAAAAAAAAAGAGCGAGGGGGACTTGGCGAGTGCCAACAGAAGTGAATACTTCGTTAGAATCGATTTGATTCGATCCTATTCGACTAGATTCGATTAGATTTTATTAAATTTTGTTTTATTCTATTTAATTTTATTTAATTTAATTTATTCAATTTAATTTTATTTAATTTTATTTAATTTTATATATATATTTTTTTTAATTTTAGTTAAATTTATTTAATTCTATTTAATCTTATTCAATTTGATTTTATTTAATTTTACATCATTTTATTTTGTTTAATTTAATTTAATCTTATGTAATTCTATTTAATTTTATTTAATATTATTTAATTTTGTTTAATTTTAATTATTTTATTGAATTTTAATTAATAGATGTTATTTAATTTGATATAATACATAATTTAAACCGGGAGCAGTCCCGCCGTTAGAAAAAATCTTTTACATTTTATCCTGTTCCGTTATAACTTGGTGAAAAATTTTGCAACATAACTTTCCACTCGCAAGTTCCCCGAGAAAGATTGTTGTAGTAATGCGTCGTATTTTTTTAAATTTTTTTTTGTGGAATTAATGGCTTTGGTGAGAATCAATTAGCTTTAAAATTGTTAGAAATAGATATTTTTAACATAAGAAGTAAATAAAAAAATTATAAAATAGAAATTTGTTTTAAATTCGTATTTAAATTTGTATTGTTAGATTTAATCTAATCGCGTGACTGCTTACGTGACAGAAGAGAGCGTGACTGTTGCCGGGTTAATTTTATTTAATTTTATCTAATGTGCCACAATATATTTTTTTGAAAAAAACAAAAGAACAAATCAACCCCAAACAGTTGAAACCACGAACCCAACCAATAATATAAAATTCGAAATATGTAGGTACTTAGTTTTACCATAAAGCATGTGTCGTACTATATTTTTTGAAAAATTTGAACATATCAACCCTATAGGGTGAACCTACCCCGAAGCCAGCCAATCATAGAAAATTTTAAACCTATATTTTATTTTTATCATAAAAACATGTCTCGCATAACGGCATTTATTAATGGTTTGTTTGTGTTAAACACTTTTCATCAAATGGTTTCGGATAAAAGAGTATACTTAAAATATAAAATATAAACTAATTTATAGCTATGCCACACGAGATCAAGATGCAGTCAAGTATACAGTAATGACGTTGCATATTGATACGTTGATAACAATTAGGCTCTATTGCTAGTGTGAAACCCTCAAGATGTTTACATTTAGATTACGTCGAAAACATTACTGCAATCATTGTGTTATTCATTGCAGGTGATCATAAAATTGTGCAGTCATGTAGGTATATATCTATTCTCAGAGCGCAGAGCTGTTCAACTGTAAATCATTTGTGAATATTCTTGATGCACTTGGAAAAAATTTTATGGCTAAAGCAGCGAGAGTTTATAAGCTTATCCGTCAGTGCCTAATTATTAAAATTAAAGAAGCAGTTTATGGGTACATATGTTCGTTTTTAATGAAAGACACCTACCGGTCCTTCAAAGTTGAACGCTTGCTGAAGATAAACCAGTAATTCATAAGAATAATATAAACATGTTCATTTAATGTAAGGTGCAGACACACCAAAAACGAATTGACGTTTAAAATAAGATACATGTTTGTAAAATATTTTATAATATATACAAAATCGTTAAAATTGTTTAATCAATGAACAGGATGTTTGAAATATTATCTTTTCAAGATAATATCTTGAATATAAAATATTAGTGCAGTGTATGAAGATTAAAATCAACTATTACTTTCGATTTCGGTGACACTCCATCGCTTTTCATGAAAAGTGGTGATTGGTTAGAGGATACCTCAAGTGCCGACTTGAACTTTTTGCCCCCAATTCTAAGCAAAACTTGCTATATCAACTTAATATAATAAATCAATACTTTTTGAGTTATTAAAGATCAAACATTTAATTTTTCGGGCAACATTAAATTGGAGGGTCCGAGAAGTTAGATACAGTCGTAAAAGAGCACATGTTTAAAGCGGTTTTTTATAAAATAGTCAAAAATTATAAGCTTTTACAAAAATATCATCATCATCATCATCATCATCATCATCATCATCATCATCATCATCATCATCATCATCATCATCATCATCATCATCATCATCATCATCATCATCATCATCATCATTCTCTTTGCCTTATCCCTATGCGGGGTCGGCTTCCCTAATTGCATTTCTCCACACAATTCTATCTTGGGTCATATCAATGTTAATTCCCTTTACCAACATGTCCTGCCTTTCGTCTCCCCCAGGTCTTCTTTGGTCTTCCTCTCCTACTCCTTCCAGGAATCTGCACTTCAGCTACTCTTCGTATTGGATGATTAACGTCTCGACGTTGAACATGACCAAACCATCTTAACCTATGCTCTCATTTTGGCATCAGTTGGTGCCACACCTAGACTTCCCCTAATATACTCATTTCTAATTTGATCCTTCTTTGTCACTCCACTCATCCATCTAAGCATTCTCATTTCCGCCACATGCATTCGTTGTTCCTCTTTCTTTTTCACTGCCCAACATTCAGTTCCGTACATCATAGCCGGTCTTATGGCTGTTTTATAGAATTTTCCTTTCAGCTTCATTGGAATTTTTCTGTCACACAACACACCACTCGGTTCTTTCCACTTCATCCATCCAGCCCTAATTCTACTGCATGCATCTCCATCTATTTCTCCATAACTCTGTAATGCCGATCCTAGGTACTTAAAACTATTGCTTTTCACAATCATTTCACCATCCAAAGATACCATTTTATTTGTAGTAGCTCCTTCTTTAAATGAACACTCCAAATACTCTGTTTTTGTCCTACTAAGTTTTAAACCTTTTTCCTCCAGAGCTTGTCTCCACTGTTCCATTTTTTGTTCCAGTCTGTTTCACTATTTCCTACTAACACGACATCATCAGCATACATTAAGCACCATGGAATGTTACATTTAGCACAAAATTCCGCCACCCAAAATTGTTGATTAAGTTTGACAATTTATAACTTTATTATTTATGCTCCGATTTTCAAGATTCTTGCACCAGTTTATAGATACATGTATTGATATCGTTTGGTATTATTCCGATAACAAAAATTTTTACAAAAATATCATCATTACCAAAATAGAAGCTAATAAAAATATTTGAAAAATATCTTTGAACATCTTAAACATCTTGGGTGAAATGTTTTTTGGAGCTGGTGCTTTAAGATTAAATGTTCTTATTTCTTTTACCATAGGCATATTATGTCATGTTGAGCTCAGTAGGTTCGTCTCTCCCTGTATTTTTGTGTTAAAAATCTGGTCGTCTATGTTATAGTTGTTGTGTACAATAACCTATGCTTTTTCGGTCATAATTCTGTTCTGTTATACACTCACCGGCACAAAATTCCGCCACTCAAAATTGTTGATTAAGTTTGACAATTTATAACTATTTGTGCTCCGATTTTCAAGATTCTTGCACCAGTTCATAGGTACATGTATTGATATCGTTTGTTATTATTCCGATAACAAAAAAATTTTGCTTGCATTGCATTATACAGGGGTGAATGGAAGCGTTGTATTTTCTCCTATTTTTAAAGAATTCTGTGGAAAAATGGAAGAGCTGTTTTTGTTTCTTAGTCCTGTCATACTATCCCGGAGGCATCACTAAAATTTTGTTTTTTAAAATATCCGAATATCTCTTTTCTTGTAAGAGTTGTACATTTTTGTAAATAAAAACGCCGATTGACGCATAAGAGGTTGGATTGATAAGGTTAGATTGGCCTGCATGCAGCTCAAATCTCAATCCTATTGAGCATTTATGGAATGAATTAAAAAAAGCTATTCGCTGTCATCCTAGGCCTTGTTACCAAGAAAGACGCTTTCTCTGTAACAGCTATAGTTAATTTAAAGAAAACAAACAAATAAAAGTCAGACCATAGAGATTAGAGACTTCTCTGGGGTGGGTTAGAAAACAGAAGGAATCATTTTAGTCTGGCCTAAAATGATTTATTCAAAGTAGATTTTAGGAATATCTAATTACAGGGCGCCAGCAAAAATCTTATGAGAATTATAAATTAAATAGTAAATACATATAACTTTATTACCAAAACAAATATTATTTATTATAAACATCAATATAATAAGTATATCGTTACAATGTTTGAAATTAAAGAGAAAAACACTTGCTAAAAAGTCACCTCGAAGAGGTTTCAACTAGAGTACCTAAATTCCCTAAGAGCTCTTTACATTATTTTAAAATAAAACTGTTGAATAATAATTTTATTATGACTTTAATGAAGTAATAAAATATTATCTATCTTAGGAACAGATTGACTAGTGAGATGTTGAAGTGTCTCTCAAATAAAAAAAAAAAACAAAAGAATAGTCTTTTCTACGCGAAAGTAGTGATGTAAATAATTTCACTAACCTTTAGTTCCAAAACTTGAACGTCTTCATACCATCAACATTCTTACAAACAACCAATAGAAATAGTTGCATCCAACAACCTCATTACTGCATTTCGGCAAACATCAAATCGGAATAAATATCCGACTTCAGCGGACAAAGGTCTCCAACTAATATTTAAAATACATATAATTCACAGCCTCTATACAAAATTCAGGAAAATTTATGCGGTGGAAACACGTGGTTTTTTCTTCGTACAAAAAATGTATGGCTAACGAAGGCTTTCACAGAAACTAGATTCTATAATCTCCAACAAGGAATCGGAAAACTAAGTCCATACGATGTTCCACAAACTGATGTAATCTTTAGAATAATCCAAAATATAATTTGTGATAATATATGCACATTTTGATCGAAGTCTGATCGGTTTACTTAAAAAACCATGCTTTTACTTCAAGCTATCAACGAAGACCAGCCTCAAATTAATTATCTATTTCGCACCTGACAGAAACCTTGAACTTAGCCCAATCAAAATAAAATGTAGTATTTACCATTTCCGTTACTATTTAAATGTTAAATAAGGCCTAATAGCTATACAACTTGTTATACATCTTATCGAAATTTGCTATTCATTATGAATTATACAAGAACTTTGAGAAAAAGACCTTTCAACCGTAACAGCCTTCAGAAAATTTGGTGCAGTTATGACTCTCGTAGAGGAATATCGGGCTATTCCCCAGGCAAGGATAACACATCTTTATTCGATGCCGAACAGATTGCGAGCAGTCGTTGCTGCAAGAGGTGGACATACCAGCTATTAAATTGTTTTGTTTTGTTGTTAATTTTGTTTTGTTTTGTTAATTTAGTGCCCTTGATAATTTTAATGAAATAATCCTTCAAAGTAAGTTTTTATTTGCAGCTCTTGCGATAAAAGAGATATTCGGATAATTCAAAAAACAAAATATTAGTAATAACTCCAGGATAACACAAAAGGAGTATGAAATAAAATCAGTCCTCCAATTTTTCCACAGATTTTTTAAAGTTAGGTGAAATTACAACGCTTCCATTCACCCCCGTATAATGCCATCTAAGCAATTTTTTTTACCGGAATAATAAAAAACGACATCAATACATGTACCTACAAACTGATGCAAGAATCTTGAAAATCGGAGTACAAATAATAAAATTATAGATTGTCAAACTTATCCCAAAAATTTTGGGTGGCGGAATTTTGTGCCGGTGAGTGTATATTGCTTAATTCGATTTTATTTTTTACTAAGTTTTACCTGTTGATTTAGGTTCTATTTTGTAATAGATTCTTTTAGGTTTATGAATAAGAAAATAGTGGTCATATTAAATGGGATGCAATCAATTTAAAAATTTCAAAAAATTCACACGCATAGTTCTGACTTTTAGGTTTAGTGTACATGGTAGTAATGTAACGAATATTCGTATTCGCATTCGCATTCGCGAATATTCGCATATTTTTGCATATTCGCATCCGCATTCGCGAAGTTTGTGCGAACATTTTGCGAATATGAATAACAGAAAAAAAATAATTTGTTAATATTTGGTTAATAAAATCAAAATCTAATCACTTCTCGTCTTTTTTTATAAAGAAAAGGTAACTTAACACATTCACGGACACGCTTCATATGTGGACACGTCTTCTTATGGAATAGGTAAATGACTTCATATGCAGTCGTGTCCGTGAATGTGTTAACCTCAATAATCACATTATCATCCTTCACTATTTTCTTATTTGGTATTATGTGATAAAGCTTTTAATTTTAAATACATGTATTTGGAAAATATAATAACAGATGATGGAAACACGGATACATGTCAATAATAGTTATAAAATGAAGAAGGCTACTAACGTGTATTAAGTATTACTCATTAAATAATACAAATGTTGGGAAATCAGAAATAGATAACAAAACTAAACTCAGAGTAAGTATATAACAGCATAGTTAATCCGATAATGACATAATATGGAAGATCGAAAACTAACAATTGAACTGGCTTGGAATAAAACTTTTGCAAATGGAGCAAAATAGGCTAACAAAGAATGTACATTAAGCCAAAATCGGTAACAAAAAAGGGAAGGCCGAGGAAGACATGGATGGACCAAATCCATAATATAGGTGAAAAGAGAGACATGACTATAAGAGATACATATGAACAAACTGGCTACCAATATAAGTCCGTGGAAGAAATGGTTAAGAAGCGGAGCGGAACCCTATATCCGACGCACTAAAGGGCACAAAGGATTATGAGAAAGAAGAAGTAATAAAATAAAGCGTAAGATTCGGATTGATTTACACTAAATATCTATTAACTTCTTATTATAAAATTTAGAAAACATTGCAAAATAGAAACAAATTAAAAAAACTGAATATTTGCATTCGCATCCGCATTCGCGAATGTCGGTAACAGATATTCGCATTCGCATTCGTATTCGCGAATGTTCAAAAAATGACATTCGTTACATCACTAGTACATGGGCCGCGCTGATCATGTTTGATGTCAAAAACGCATTTAATTCGGCAAATTGGGTGCACATCATAAATAGGATGGAAGCCCCCAATTTGTCGGATTATTTGGTCAACATAGTCAAGAGCTATCTGTCTAACAGGTCCCTAATAATTAATAAAAACAATAATACCAAGCTCACTGCCGGCGTTCCCCAGGGGTCAGTCCTCGGACCGACCCTCTGGAATATACTATACAACGGCGTACTGAATCTGTGGCACGGGCGCTATTGTGAAGCTGTGGCTTACGCGGACGATCTTGCCGTCCTCGTCACCCACGACTGTCAGTGGGAGTTAGTTGAGATTGCTGAAGGATGTTTCAGCAGGGTGAACGCTTGGATGATCGAGAATGATCTTGAACTTGCAAGCGCAAAGACAGAGGTGGTGATTCTAAAGAAACCTAGAAACGGGCCAGACCTGCTGCTCCATTTTGGAAACAACGAGGTCAAACCTTCCTTCTGCGCCAAATACCTGGGTATAGACCTCGAACGAGGACTTGGGTTCTCCAAACACCTAATGAGAGTGATAAATAAAGCCGAGGCACAAACCGCAGCCCTCCGAAGAATAACACCAAATATCGGAGGGCCAGGTAGTGCCAAAAGGAGACTGTACCTCCACACTATACAGTCCACCCTTCTCTACGGAGCCCCGGTCTGGGTCGAGGCTCTACGGCACAAGAAGTACAGAGAATTGTTAAATAAGGCGCAGAGGAAACCTCTGTTGAACGTAGTCAGTGCCTACAAGACTACGTCTACCACGGCTCTACAAGTGATAGCGGGCGCCCCTCCTATCTACCTGCTAGCCAGGGAAAGAAAATCTCTATACGAGCAACAAAACGGCCACCTACCGGAAGTAAGAGCAGCTGCCAGAGAGCGGCTACTTATGGACTGGCAGGCAGAATGGGAGTCGGAAATAAGTAAAGCCCAATGGACCAAGCAGCTTATACCGAATGTGGGGACGTGGTACGCTTGCAAGTTTAAGCGGGTTAATTTTTATTTCACCCAATTTTTAACCGGGCACGGGTCCTTCCGGGCGTTCACTTGCAGAATCGGTAAGGCAAACGATGACCTGTGTCGGACCTGCCACGTGAGGGAAGACGCAGAACACTGCGTTTTCCGGTGTAGCGTCTTCGCTTGCGAGCAGGCCAGGCTCAGGAACAGATTCGGCGATATAGGGCCCAATAACATAATTAACGTCGCGGTCGAGAATAAGTCCAAGTTTGAATTTATTATAGACGTAGTCACGGGCATTGTAAAGCGCAGAGCGGTCCTAGAACGAGCGGAACAAGATGGGTGAGATAAGCTACACGTAGTTGACAAAAAATTAATAAAAAATAAAAAAATAAAAATAATTTTAAAAAATAGAAAAAAAAAAAGAAAAAAGAGAAAGAAACTCCCTCAACAGACTTAAACATTCACAGGCACATTACCCTAAATTTAAGTAATACCCACCTTCAGTAGTAAACTCTACTATTCAGCTCACTATCCACAGACCCCCCTGTCCGTCTGCTGATCTTAGGTAGGCGAGCCTGTCCTTTCATTTTATGAGTTTACCCTCAAAGACCTCCCCCTATCCGCCTCTCCGTTTTTAGGAAGACGAGAAAAGTATAGAAGGGCCTATGCCAATCTTCTCCTTTAGCCCTACTTACATAGACTGCGCGGGATATCCCCATGTATCGTTCACTAATGAACACGTCCAGGGATATTCCGGGTCGGAAGAGGGGGTGGTTTTAGTTGGTAGGCGGCTGGTTATGGGGGACACGCGGGACGCATGGACCTACTCTGGTCTGTGGGCCCTGGCGTCTTCTCCTCTCCTGTCCGAGTCCACAGTACTAGGGACACCTTCCCTAGTCTGCTAAGAGCGTTCCACCTCAATCCAAAAAAAAGGTTTAGTGTACATAACCCAAAAATGCATTTTTTAAAAGACGTCTAACTTTTTTTTGAGATGGCTGGGATTTTTTTATTTTGTTTATTTAATCAAAAACTATATTTCCAATTTTTTTTGTGAGGTGCGCCACTTTTAAAAATCTAAAAAACTGTTTTTAGGGTGTATTTGGGGATTTCCCCCTTTTTTATTAACTTTAAAATAGATGAAATCAAATGTTTTTGGTTATATATAATTTGAAGTAACTGAGTCCATTAGGACATACTGAAAAATATAAAAAAAACTAAACGCTTTTTTCCAAAAAAAAAAAAAATAAATGAATAAAAATGCATTTTGAGGTTATGTAATGTACACTCAATCTACTACAATGTATATAGTCCGTTCTTTAACGGTAAAATATTGCAAAACCTCTAAATTTTAAAGAACCGCTTGAATTGACATAAAATTTGGCATACACATAGCTAACAAGTCAAAGAAAAAAAGTGATATTGTGCCGATATGTGCTTTTGCCCTGGGGGTGGTTTTCACCCCCTCTTGGGGGTGAAAAAATATTCGTCCAAAGAAAGTCAGGAAATGGATAAACTGGCTAATTTTAAGTAACTTTTGTTCTATAGAGTTTTTTCACTAAGTCAATACTTTTCGAGTTATTTGGCAGTGAATATGTTCATTTTTTCTACAAAATAACCACGCTTTTCGACGGTTTTTCGCAAATAACTCAAATAGTAAGTATTGTGTCGAAATAACATTCTTAGCAAAAATATAGCCTGTAAAAAATTTAAAAAATGGTGTATATATCACATCTCTACACCTAGTAGAAGCAGAGTTATAGCTATTGAAAAATAGGTTCATATTCGTCAAATTCCAAATGGAATACTTTAACGTGAATAACCAAAAATGAAGCACATTTCAGGGAAAACTCATTACAGCGTGTTTAAAGTGTTTAAAAAAAAAGTTTCATTTTTGTTTTATAAAAAAAATGCTAGCATCAAAATTAAACAAGTTACGCTCAAAATAAAGTTAGTCCCTTTTGGTTTTACTAAAAAAATCTAGAAAATCACCCACCAATTAGTATCTAAAATGAACTTAATCATTACGACTTCACAAGTTTCTTCACTCGTGTATATATTGTTTATATGATCTGTAAGTTTCATCGGTTCAAAGTCCTTATTATTGAAAGGGATGTAGTTAAAATGGGTTGAACGAGTCACTGATCACGAATGTATGCCAAATTAGAAACACCAAATCTCAATTAATTTTTGTCTAACAGAAAAACAAAAAAATACATGATATTCAGAACAGCAAATCTGACTTCTTTCTTTTTCGAGATTTTTGGTATCTCTAACAATTTTCAAGTTATTTTGAAAAAAAGCATATTTTTCAAAATTTAAATTTTTAAAAATTTTACTTTGAAACCAAATTTTTTCAAAAATAAGCACTTTGAATCGATGAAACTTACAGATCATATAAATACAACATAAGTAAAATAATTTGTGGAGCGGTAACGATAAATTTCATTTAAGTTGCTAATTAGGGGGTGGTCTTCCCGATTTTTTTTTGCAAAAACAAAATGGACCAACTTTATTTTGAGCGTAACTTGCTTAAATTTAATTCTAGAAACTTTTTGTAAAAACAAAAATAAAGCTTTTTTTAAATACTTTAAAAAAGTTATAATGGGTTTTTCCCAAAAAGGGCTTAATTTTTTGGATATTTCACGTCGAAATATTCAATTTGAAATTTGGTGAATATGAATCTATTTTTCATTGGCTATAACTCTAGTTCTACGAGATCCAGAGACCTAACGTGTACACCATTTTTTTACTTTTTTATAGGCTCTATTTTTGCTAAGAACGTTTTTTTTTTCGACAAAATACTTACTTTTTGAGTTATTTGCGAAAAACCGTCTAAAAATGTGGTTATTTTGTTGAAAAATGAACATATTCACTCGCAAATAACTCGAAAAGTGTTGACTTAGCGAAAAAGCTCCATAGGACAAAAGTTACTTAAAATTAGTTAGTTTACCTATTTCCGGACATATTTTGGACATACATTTTTTCACCCCCAAGAGGGGGTGAAAGTCACCCCCAGGGCAAAAGCACACATCGGCACAATATCACTTTTTTTCTTTGACATGTAAGCTATAAGTATGCCAAATTTCATGTCAATCCAAGCGGTTCTTTAAAATTTAGAGCAAAAACTGTGAAAGAATGGACTAATACGAATATACGCCTGTGTTGGATTATTTCGACAACGAATATTTTATTGTGCAAAATATGAAGAACGAAAATAAATTGCAAATAACATTGCTGTTTAATGTATGTTGGTGGAATGAACCATACTTCAATGTTTTGTAAAAGCCTCAACTGGGCGTGTGAATTTTTTGAAATTTTAAAATTGATTCCATCTCATCAAAAAAAAAATGAAAAATTACGTTTTTCTAGGTGTCAGCAGGGGGAAGAGCTCTGGAAGTATTTAATTGTTGGAGATGGACTTTACTGGAGAGTCGTTGGCTAACTTTTAGCTCTCTTAAAATTGAATTATTTGTCCTACAGTCGGTCCAAAATTCGTAGCATTCGTCTTCCAACAGAACATTTCAGTGGCGTCTATCTGTCTTCTTTGCGATTGTCTCAGGGTCCAAGATTCACATCCGTAGGCCAATATTGGGGATATTAAGCAGTTGATGAACCTCATCTTTAATGCCCCACTACTAAATAAAACTAAGGATCGATTTTTTAAATATTTTATTTCGATTCAATTTACTCCTACTTCTAATGAACTATTGGTATAATAGCACCAACAAACTAGTAACATGACTCAAATCTTTTGCTTTTAATCAATATTTGTATGTATCTAGTATCCATCTTCCTTTAAACTTAAATACTTCAGTTAAGATTAGAAATATATATCCCCTTGACAACGAGGAAGTATTGATTATTCGGTGCTGAACTCCATTCAAGTTTTAAGTTACAAACAGTAACACAATTCCTAACCATAGTCATTCCCCCATTAAACTTAGCCCCAAAGTGACAACTAGCTCGAACTGCAATAAATTCTAATTATTTCGATCTGACATCAATTGAATTTCATGACTCCTTTTATCCCTCGAAAACCGCAGACCCACCCGAGACCCTTAAAGTATTAAAAGGGAATGTCAAATCGTTTATTAATTCTATGGCATTAATACAATTTGAAGAGATTTGGTCTATTGTTTCTTTATTCTTAAGACACTCTATATTTATGAATTATATGAAAAACAAATTATCTAATTTAGAGTGGTAGGCCATTTATTTCTTTTTGTTTTGCATTTTTTCTATATAACAACAGTTGGACAATCAAACGTATCAGTTTTTACGACGTTTTTTTGACTTCGGGGTGTTGGGCCTTATTTCACGTTTTTTTAGTATCTCGTAAACAAAAGGTGGACAAAAAAACTTTTTGCTGGACAAGGGTGGACATTCGACAGACAATCAAACGTGAAAAAAACTTTCCAAAAATTCTCATTTTTTGTCATTTTTACTAACAAACAATAATTATTGCTAATTTAAATAAACAAAAGGTGGACAATTAAAAAAAAATGCCTGGACAAGTATGGACAACAGTTGGACAATCAAACGTGTCAGTTTTTACGACGTTTTTTTGACTTCGGGGTGTTGGGCCTTATTTCACGTTTTTTTAGTATCTCGTAAACAAAAGGTGGACAAAAAAACTTTTTGCTGGACAAGGGTGGACATTCGACAGACAATCAAACGTGAAAAAAACTTTCCAAAAATTCTCATTTTTTGTCATTTTTACTAACAAACAATAATTATTGCTAATTTAAATAAACAAAAGGTGGACAATTAAAAAAATGCCTGGACAAGTGTGGACAACAGTTGGACAATCAAACGTGTCAGTTTTTACGACGTTTTTTTGACTTCGGGGTGTTGGGCCTTATTTCACGTTTTTTTAGTGTCTCGTAAACAAAAGGTGGATAACAAAAATTTTTGCTGGAAAAGGGTGGACATTCGATGGACAATCAAACGTGAAAAAAAATTTTCAAAAATTCTCATTTTTTGGCATTTTTACTAACAAACGATAATTATTGCTAATTTAAATAAATAAAAGGTGGACAATTAAAAAAAATGCCTGTACAAGTGTGGACAACAGTTGGACAATCAAACGTATCTGTTTTTACGACGTTTTTCTGACCTTATTTCACGTTTTTTTAGTGTCTCGTAAACAAAAGGTGGATAACAAAAATTTTTGCTGGACAAGGGTGGACATTCGATTGACAATCAAACGCGAAAAAAAATTTTCAAAAATTCTCATTTTTTTGGCATTTTTATTAACAAACGATAATTATTGGTAAATTAAATAAATAAAAGGTGGACAATTAAAAAAAATGCCTGGACAAGTATTTGACAATATTTGTATGTATCTAGTATCCATCTTCCTTTAAACTTAAATACTTCAGTTAAGATTAGAAATATATATCCCCTTGACAACGAGGAAGTATTGATTATTCGGTGCTGAACTCCATTCAAGTTTTAAGTTACAAACAGTAACACAATTCCTAACCATAGTCATTCCCCCATTAAACTTAGCCCCAAAGTGACAACTAGCTCGAACTGCAATAAATTCTAATTATTTCGATCTGACATCAATTGAATTTCATGACTCCTTTTATCCCTCGAAAACCGCAGACCCACCCGAGACCCTTAAAGTATTAAAAGGGAATGTCAAATCGTTTATTAATTCTATGGCATTAATACAATTTGAAGAGATTTGGTCTATTGTTTCTTTATTCTTAAGACACTCTATATTTATGAATTATATGAAAAACAAATTATCTAATTTAGAGTGGTAGGCCATTTATTTCTTTTTGTTTTGCATTTTTTCTATATAACAACAGTTGGACAATCAAACGTATCAGTTTTTACGACGTTTTTTTGACTTCGGGGTGTTGGGCCTTATTTCACGTTTTTTTAGTATCTCGTAAACAAAAGGTGGACAAAAAAACTTTTTGCTGGACAAGGGTGGACATTCGACAGACAATCAAACGTGAAAAAAACTTTCCAAAAATTCTCATTTTTTGTCATTTTTACTAACAAACAATAATTATTGCTAATTTAAATAAACAAAAGGTGGACAATTAAAAAAAATGCCTGGACAAGTGTGGACAACAGTTGGACAATCAAACGTGTCAGTTTTTACGACGTTTTTGAAGTTATACTTCTTTACCGGCGATATGAGGGTGAATTTTTATATGTTAAAACCTATGATCCCGGCGCATGCGCATTATAACTTTGTTCTGATTGGATGGTCAAATGACATGTCAAAAATTATTCAATATGGCGGCTGTGGTACAGCTGTAGTTTGATTATTTATGGTTGTTGCGTTTTAAAATTTGTGTGAAAAGAAACAACAAACAAAAGTTAGTTAATAGTTATACAGCCTTTTTAAATAGTTTTCATATACCTATATTTTTGGACTTTTGGACTATTTTGGACAAGGAAAACTCATTCTAATTTGGTAAGTAGTTTTTATTATAATCATATTGTAATTATACATTTGGATTAGGTTGAAATACAGTAGATCGTCGATTATCCGAACTAATTGGGGGACATAGGTGTTCGGAAAACCGATTTGTTCGGATAATCGAACTATATTGAATATATTGATACATATTTATAGTCATACATATTTATCCACAAGTGAATAAAAGCCATATTTATATATACCTACATATTTATTTATGTTGTTCTGAAGCTATTTTCTTGTGGCATTTTTATAATCAAGTATATTCAAATGGGAAATAAGCCACAATTATATAAAATTGTGGCTTATTTCCCATTTGAATATTTATTTATATCTTGATAATGACAACTAGCAACTAAAGAAAAAAGTGCAGTCTTTGCAACAACATAATTATTTTTGGATACAATATTGAAGATATTTTAAGCGTCAATTACTAACGCTTGTTCGGTATTCGAGTGCGGGACGCGGGAGTCGATAATTCGAATAAGCGGTCGTTCGGTTGATCGACGTTCGGATAATCGACGCTCTACTGTACATTTATTTTCTCAAGAATGGGGATTTTAGAGAGAAATCCCAAATTAGGTCCGATTTTTATTTTTAAATTATGATTTTTTGGCGTAGATTTATTTATCTATAGTCTGTTCGCAAATTGTTAAGAGCTCAGTACAAGCACGTACAAGTTTGACCCTCATTAGTGGGCTGAAATACAGAGAGGACAGGTACAATGATGTAATAACGGAATCCAACCTAAAACTGGCAGTTTAAGATGTTTTCGACTAACCCACCTTGTATCTGAAGGAATACAATAGACCTGTAAAAGTTAAATCGGATTATGTAGGTATATTTGGGTACAGATGATTGACCAGGGCCGTAGAGTATATAATTAAAACATTTATTTAAACTAAATAAATATATTTTTTAAACGGTAACTACGTAGGTAAATTGTATTTTTGTTTTAATAAAATTTCTATATTTTATTCAAAAATAAAGAATTCAAAAATAAAAAGTTACTTGCAATTTGTAAAACATACATTTATTTAATTAATACCTATTTTTAAATTATACAAATTAGTCCAATCATTTGGTAGTTTTACCTGGAAAGTTTTCCGGGAGTTTTGAAAATTGGTAATTTAATGGATTTCGGTATGCTCTTTTCGAATTTCAACTTTGCTACCTTGTATCTCAGCCGCCATATTTAAAAAATGGCGCCTAATAACAGTGTTTTGGGAATATCTTCTTTTTGACGCATTTTTTGTTAGAGTATGACCTGCATTTATCCAAGTTTCGTCCTGATAGTAAATTGGCCTTCCTTCAGCCCGGAATTTTCGTATGGATCTTAGATAATGTCTTCTCCAACATATTATCCCTTCGCGGTCAATCAAAACTGATTTTCGGCCTGATTTCTCCCAACGGAAATTTAATTCTTTTAAAACTTCCCACAATTTGGTTCGTCCGATATTAGGCAAATCCGGAACGTCTTTAACTTCTTGTAAAATTTTGTTAAGGTTGGGTATTTCTTTTTTGAAAAAAAAAATCCGTGAATTTTCCTTCGAATGATATTTTTGGCAAATTCATTATTTTCAACAGGCTTTTTCCCCTCTTCAAGTGTTCATTTGTGTTTAGGTTAGCTATACCTTGTTTTTTTCTTTCTGATAGGAACCTATATATTGTTGACTCTGCTATGTCCGTCATGTTGGCACAACTCTCGATTATGTTCCGAACAGTGTTTGTGGGATTCTGAAAAACCAGAGCATCGTGAACGTTCAGGACAATAGTCTTCTCTCTTGGTGAATAGACTTACTGACTGTACGCAATAGCACCGGTGTAAAACTTGATGACTTTGATGATGATGAAGCCATCGCAAGCAATAACAAAAACAAGCACGAACGAAAGGTAAGTATATGTTTGTAGGAATATGGAAAAAAAGAATGTGTGTGTACTTTTTACGTACGTATTATATAATTTCAACGAAATAAATAATATACTTAACAGGTTAGTTGTATTTTATTTAAGTATTAAACTAACTTTCTTACTTATTACACTTTCAAAAAATTTTTATTGAAACAACCAAAAATTAAAAAAAATATGAATCATCCGGGACCTCTCGATCTCTGGTCCAATGCTCTACTAACTAAGCTATCGAGCCCCTTGTAAGTAACGAGTAACGTCTCAGATATAATTACACAACACGGTGACAAATAGATCAAGTGAAGTATAAAAATGTTATACCTAGATATTTTATTATCTTACTACCGACGAAGACAAATCCAAAGACACAAAAATTATAATAAATAATACATTTACTAAAAACACTGATATATTCTTTTATTGACTTATTTGCGCTGATATATACATACCTATCTTGAAAGATTAGCAACGAACTACATACTGTCTGTGTGCGCATGCGCCAGGGAATTAAAAAATTTCACTCACGATCGTAAAGAAGTATAACTTCAAAAACACAACTCACGCACTGCACAAAATTCGCAAAAGAAATTAATATTCGATTAAATGATCAAAAACGTACTAAACAAAAAAATTGTTTTCGTTCCTAATAACACCCTTTCAATTCAAGTTTCGAATATAAACTAAGAGGCGAGGCCAAAGAGCCAAAGACAGTGTCTCTATATACCTATCTTCAGCTTCAGGTATAATTTCCAGAGGTATTGCATATTAGGTATTTTCGCGGTGCAAATCCTGAACGTATTCTGAACTTAACCCGGATACAAATATATGCGCAAGCGTGTCTCCGAATATATTCTGAATCTGTTTCTGCACGAACAATTTCCGGATGTTTTTTGGGTTGCCTATGCCATTTGCCTAATAATAATATAATTTAATTCTTTATCTTTATCTACCCTACGACATAACATAATTATACATATTTTAAAATGTGCGACGAAGGTAATTATAATTTAATTTAATATACCTGATATATAAAAGTTTAGAGCTAATAAAATTTTTAACTTATAACCAAGTATTATAATTTTGAGTTTATATTGTAAATTGTAATCTAAAATGCTGTATAAATTGTTGGTTATTAAATTTTTGCAGTTTCCTCAAAAAAATTTGCATTTTTTGAACATTTAAAAGTCCTGCAACCTCTTCCAAATCTTCATCACTTGAACTGAAGTTCATCATCTAAAAAGTTTTTAAAAATAAGAAACTTAAATACATAATACAATTAAAAAACCTTACCTTTCACAAAAATTTTATGATAACAAAACAATTTAAAATTTTGACTTTGTTAGGTTAGAAAATGGTTAGAAATAGAATCTCGAATCTCTAAACAAAATAAATAAATTCGTCAAATCAACTTCTGCACATGTGCGGACAAGAAATCCTCTTTTTAATCCCAGAACTTGTTGAACGCATTCCGAATACGTTCAGGACAAGTTGTTGCGTTCCGCGAACAGAGAACTTTTTATTCAGAGGAGGATTTTTCAACACCGCGAACAGCCAAAATTCTAATGCGCAAGCGTTCTTCCTCTGAACACGTTCAGGATGTGCACCACGAAAACACCTATTATTGTACTTGTACAGAAGTCAAAATTTTAAGTTTCTTCATAAGTCACGTCTTAACATTAAATAATGTACGTTGAAGGTTAGTATTGAAATATGCAAAGAGATCTCTAAAGATAATCTTATTTACAAATTTTTTAATGGTTAAATTATCAAACATTAGCCGTGAACGTTTTAATTCTTTTTTGCTAAGTAAATAATTATTAAAAACGTTATTTTATTCAAAGTAGAATATTGATAAACATTTTGGAAAGGAAACTAAATGTAAATCCACATTAATTTTAATGAATAAATACCTCAGGAACCTCCGCCTATGATTTTACGACACTTACGGCCGTTTTATGACATTGACCCTCATTTCGTGCTCTTAAGAAATTGCGAACGGATTGTAGTAGGTATGTAATGCTTTGATTTACATACTTAATTTGATTACCAACAAAAGTTCTACCAATCTTCATCTAATATATTGTTTTCTTACTGTTTTGTTATATTTTAATATTTTCTTCCACAAAATTTAAACTACATGATTTAATTATATTTAAAACAACTGTCAAACAGTAAAACGTTCAGTTACCCTATTTTTCCACATGACAAATAATGTGGAATTGGACGAGTGTCTATGCTTCGATTACGAATCAAAGCGCCCCGAAAGGCACGGGTTCGATTCCCGATGCAAGTTTTTATTTTTTTATGCATTTTATGATTGTAAGTATATTTGTTATATAATTTTTTTTTCAGAAAATACGTATTTAAAATTTTTGCCAACAATTATTATCGTTCAGAAATCATTTTTTCTTTGTGGCATTTTTCAATGTGTTTGTGTGCGTTTTATTCTTTTATTTTTTTAAATGTTTGATATTGCCTTAAAAATCACATAATATGTAGTAGAAGTATAACTTCTTACGTGCGTACAAAGTACACACATTCTTTTTTTTGACTTCGGGGTGTTGGGCCTTATTTCACGTTTTTTTAGTATCTCGTAAACAAAAGGTGGACAAAAAAACTTTTTGCTGGACAAGGGTGGACATTCGACAGACAATCAAACGTGAAAAAAACTTTCCAAAAATTCTCATTTTTTGTCATTTTTACTAACAAACAATAATTATTGCTAATTTAAATAAACACAAGGTGTACAATTAAAAAAAATGCCTGGACAAGTGTGGACAACAGTTGGACAATCAAACGTGTCAGTTTTTACGACGTTTTTTTGACTTCGGGGTGTTGGGCCTTATTTCACGTTTTTTTAGTGTCTCGTAAACAAAAGGTGGATAACAAAAATTTTTGCTGGAAAAGGGTGGACATTCGATGGACAATCAAACGTGAAAAAAAATTTTCAAAAATTCTCATTTTTTGGCATTTTTACTAACAAACGATAATTATTGGTAATTTAAATAAATAAAAGGTGGACAATTAAAAAAAATGCCTGGACAAGTGTGGACAACAGTTGGACAATCAAACGTATCAGTTTTTACGACGTTTTTTTGACTTCGGGCTGTAGGGCCTTATTTCACGTTTTTTTAGTATCTCGTAAACAAAAGGTGGACAAAAAAAAATTTGAGCTGGACAAGGGTGGACATTCGACGGACAATCAAACGTGAAAAAAAAATTCCAAAAATTCTCATTTTTTGGCATTTTTAGTAACAAACGATAATTATTGCTAATTTAAATAAATAAAAGGTGGACAATTAAAAAAAAATGCCTGGACAAGTGTGGACAACAGCTGGACAATCAAACGTATCAGTTTTTACGACGTTTTTTTGACTTCGGAGTGTTGGGTCTTATTTCACGTTTTTTTAGTATCTCGTAAACAAAAGGTGTACAAAAAAATTTTTGCTGGACAAGAGTGGACATTTGATGGACAATTAAAAAAAAAATTTTTTTGAAAAAATCGTATTTAGAGGTGCCAACTTCACAGGGCTATTTTGTTTTAATAACGGAGGAGTTGTATTTGCGATCGGGAAGACAGACTGACAGACAGTCATGAAACCGGAAGTATATATTTGTTCTCGTCTTGCGAAGGCGCGTCGAATAATATATCACTTGTACTGTTCCGGTGGCTTTCAAACGGTACTTAGGGTCGCATTTCTAAAACCGGAAGTTCTATGTCAAATTTCTCACATTTAGTACCATCCTTGGATTATAAGCTTTCATTTGACACCTCATTTGTCATTCTATCGGGTATAATGCCGGATGAGTTATATTCGCAGTCGGAAGGACAGACGGACAGACAGCCTAGATCAAGTTTCTCACCTTTAGTACCATCCTTGAATTATAAGCTTTCATTTGACACCTCATTTGTCATTCTATCGGGTATAATGCCGGATGAGTTATATTCGCGGTCGGACGGACAGACGGACAGACAGCCTAGGTCAAATTTATCACCTTAAGTACCATCCTTGGATTATAAGCTTTCATTTGACACCTCATTTGTCATTCTACCTGGTATAATGACGGAGGAGTTATATTCGCGGACGGACGGACAGACAGCCTAGGTCAAATTTCTCACCTTTAGTACCATCCTTGGATTATAAGCTTTCATTTGGCACCCCATTTGTCATTCTATCGGGTATAATGCCGGATGAGTTATATTCGCGGTCGGACGGACAGACGGACAGACAGCCTAGGTCAAATTTATCACCTTAAGTACCATCATTGGATTATAAGCGTTCATTTGACACCTCATTTGCCATTCTACCTGGTATAATGACGGAGAAGTTATATTCGCGGACGGACGGACAGACAGCCTGGGTCAAATTTCTCACCTTTAGTACCATCCTTGGATTATAAGCTTTCATTTGGCATCTCATTTGTCATTCTAGCTGGTATAATGACGAAGGAGTTGTGATCACAGACAGACAGACAGACGGACGGGCATAATTCAAAGATTTCACATTTTTTCAAAATTGGGTGAAAACAATAACGAATATTTTCTATCAATGTTGTTCTCTCCTCATCATGTGGACGTACTGCAACAGTTATCTGGTTATCAGATTTTGAAAGTAAGTTTCCGGAGGTTTGTACCGCGTCGAATTTCAGTACAACGAGATTTCGACTTCTTTTCCGAAGCCTTTATTGGGAGGCTTTAGGCTGTTAGTCTCCTGAGCCTCAGTTCACTTGATTTGTACATTTGTACACTTTTCCTTTTCACTGTTCACTATAGTCACTGGTTATATATTCTGTGCTATAGTGCTGTTTTTACATTTACTATTTTACTTACTTTTTGTATAGTTTGCTTGGTATTTAATTATTTTTTGTAATTATTGTTTTAAAATCAACAAATTTCCTTTATTAAAATGTAAATATTTTTCTAAATTTATTAATAGTACACTGTACACGGTGAAGTACCTTGGTGCCACTCTTACAATGTAGCCAGGCATTTGTTCAGGTAATAGTTATACGTGGGAAGTTCTAAAAACGTATGTGACGTTTATAGTCCTATGTAGGTATTACGTTGGTTTCGTGTTACTTACTTAAAACAGTTTAACTATTGTTAAATAGCTGCAATTTGTTATGTGTTTTATGTTGTTCCTGCCCCATGCGAAAGGTTAACTTCTATTTCTTGCTAGAAACGATTTAGATATTTTCTTCTCGGAGTAAACATTGAAATACTCGAATATGTTAAAACACACATCAAAATAGTCTAGGGCCTAGGGCCTAGGGGACAAGAAAAGAAAGTCGTTTACTTTCAAGAAGCAATATTTTTCTGTTAAAATAAAATGTGTTTATTATTGTTTGAACATGTCTTATCACAATTTACTATATCGGTTTGTGTCTTTGCTGATCTTAAAAAAATGTACATTTTTTTAAGTTTATGTATTCAACTTAAAATTATATTCTACAAGTTTTGCTGGAAGTGTAATTAGAATTTGCTGTTATTGTGGTTTTAATTAAGTTAATATGCAAAGACATCATCTTGATCGTGAAACACAGCTACGAGCTATTGGTAAGATACAGGGTGGTATGCATAGACGTGGCAAAAGCTGTGCATTCTACCAAAAGTACTGTAGGGCGGTTATGGCAGCGTAAGGTACGATTTCGTAAGTTACGATTTACGAAAGTGGCTGCAGACTGCAGACCGCAAACCGCAGACTGCAGGAATGCAGACCGCAGACTGAGGAGGAATACGAAAAAACACTGAAATACGATATGAAAATAATAAAATGGGCGATTTCAACTCAAAGATTGAAAAAGAAGATATATATGAGAACATAGTAGGGAAACATGGCAAACATGATATAACAAATAATAACGGGCACCGAGCAGTATGTTTTGCAATGGAGAGAAATATGGTAATAAGAAGTACACAACTGCGCCGGAAGGAAATCCACAAAGGGACATGGAAGTCGCCCGACGGAAAAACAATTAACCAAATAGATCATGTAGTAATAGAAAAAATGGATATGAATTTTATATAAAAAATAACAAGCATGAGAGGACCAGAATGCAATTCAGACCACTACCTAGTAAGAGTGACATGCATGAGAAACTGGGGTGCGACCGGGAAGGGAAAAAGGAAAAGAACGGAAGGTAAGAGAAGATACAATTCGACCCTATTGAAAAGTTAAGAAGTAAAAGATAAATATAAAGAGAAAATAGAAATAGAACTGGCAATATGCGCACAAGAAATGGAAATCGAAGAAAGATGGGAGAAAGTAAAAACATCAGTAAGGAAGGCAAATGAGGCAGTTCTAAACAGTACAATGAAAAAAGGAAAAATAAATGACTGGTATGATGAAGAATGTGAAAAAGCAGCTGAAGCAGTTAAGAGAGCTAGACAAATAATGCTATTAAAAGAAAATGAGAATAACAGAAATGTGTATAGGGACGCAAGAAGGGGAATGAAAAGACAATGTAGGAGAAACAAGAGAATATCCAAAGAAGATAAGCTAAAGGAAATTGAAGAAAAATTTCAAACTAAAGAAATAAGGTCATTTTACCAAGAGGTTAAAAGAATGGACAAAGGATATCAGAGCCGAAGCATCTATATTAAGAATGAAGAAGGATTACTAATTAGAGTGAAACAGCGCAGGTGCTAGAAAGATGGAAAAATTATTTCGAAGAGCTATTAAATAATGTTGAAGAGGACGAGATGGACATAATACATAACATGGAAGAAAACGATACGATAGTGGGGACGCCAACAAAACAAGAGGTAATGAATATAATCAGCCAACTTAAAAACAACAAAAGTCCAGGAGCGACAGAAATAACAGCTGAAATGTTAAAGGCAGGAGGAGAACAACTGTACGAGCAACTATATTGGCTGGTGAAAAAGATATGGGAAGAGGAAAAAATGCCAAATGACTGGATGCTGGCTAGAATCTGCCCCATACATAAAAAAGAAGATAAACAAACATGTGAAAATTATAGGGGAATAGCACTCCTAGAGACAGGGTATAAGATAATAGCACAATGCATACGTGGAAGACTGAACGAATACATGGAGGATACTGTGGGAGAGTACCAGTCAGGCTTTCGATCCAACCGTTCGGTAACAGACCAGATTTTCACGCTAAAAGAATTACAAGCAAATTGCTGAGTACAAAACGACCCTGTATGCGCTGTTTGTAGATTTCAAGCAGGCATATGATCGTATAAATAGAAAAGAAATGTACCGTGCTCTGAAACAATTACAAATCCCCAAAAAATTGATTAGCTTGATTGAAATGGCGTTGGCAAAAACGAAAGGCGAAGTAGTGTGGAAAGACATCTCAGAGGACTTCGAAATCAAACAAGGACTCAGGCAGGGTGACCCGATGTCAACCACGTTGTTTAATCTTGTTCTTGAAGTAATAATGAGGAATTGCAGCATAAAAATGGAAGAAACCATATTTAAAAATGAACATCAATGTATTGCTTTTGCGGATGATCTAACAATATTAGCAAAATCAAAGAAAGAATTGAGAAGAATTGTGAAAAAGACGTTCTAAAAACATATTATGTGACGTTTAATAGTCCTATGTAGGTATTATGTTGGTTTCGTGTTACTTACTTAAAACAGTTTAACTATTGTTAAATAGCTGCAATTTGTTATGTGTTTTATGCTGTTCCTGCCCTATGCGAGAGGTTAACTTCTGTTTCTTGCTAGAAACGATTTAGATATTTTCTTCTCGGAGTAAACATTGAAATATTCGAATATGTTAAAACACACATCAAAATAGTCTAGCTAGGGCCTAGGGGACAAGAAAAGAAAGTCGTTTACTTTCAAGAGGCAATATTTTTCTGTTAAAATAAAATGTGTTTATTATTGCTTGGACATAATTACCTTCACAATTTACTATGTCGGTTTGTGTCTTTGCTGATCTTAAAAAAAATGTAAATTTTTTAAAGTTTATCTATTTAGCTTAAAAGTATATTCATTATAAGTTTTGCTGCGAGTGTAATTAGAATTTGCTGTTATTGTGACACATATTTAGAACCCTATAGCTGCATAACATTTACAGACAGTAAGAGTAAGAGTGTAGTTGACAGACTAACTAACGTACACAAGTCCCAACAACTCAATCATATAGAACTGGAAATTATGACTCTTTATAATAAAATTGCAAAGGACATCGCGCACATCTTATGAAAAATATAATGTCACTCAAATTCAATAAAATTTATACGAATAGATACGTTTTAAATTAACGGTCAAATCTTATCATTGCGCCAACTCTATATTTTCAATAATAAGAGCAGAAATCGATATAAATAAATCTGAAATCAAATGGGTACGTACATAAGTTAGAGAGAGAAAGAATATTTTAAAATACCCAAATTGTCGGTACTCCATAAATCAGCGGATTAGTTTCACTAATTCGCTTAGGCCCAGCGGGGTTTAGCTCCTTTTGAATAGCACCCAGAGCAATAGTGACACTTTTACTGACTCCAAAAATGTGAGTTCGATAAACTTTAATTGCAATTTGCGCCGTAATTAATCATAATTAAGAGTTGGCGCAATGATAAGATTTCACCGTTAATTTAAAACGAATCTATTCGTATACATTTTTTTGAATTTGAGTGACATTATATTTTCCATAAGATGTGTGCGATGTCCTTTAGGAAGAAACATAATTATATCATGGATAAAGGGACACGCAGGCATAGGGGGTAACGAAATAGTAGACAGGCTAGCCAAATCCGCCCTAGAAATAGGCGAAGAACTTCCCATGAACTTACTACCCATTTTGGATATTGATATTATTAGTAGACGACACCAAAAAGAACATTGGCAAAGGTATTATCGAAACACTAGAACTGGTAGTAATTACAAACAAATGTAGCCTGAAATTCCCATTAAAGATGGTTTCATTCTGTATCAAATCGCCATTTCATAAGAGTTATAAATAGGTTGAGATGTAATCATGCTCTTACCCCCCTTCATATGTACAGTTTGGATCTCACAGAGTCACCTAACTGTGAGTGTGGAATAGAAGGTGATCTACTACATATTCTCCTCGAATCAATCAGTAAATATAAACAAATTTTATGATAATCTTAATATATTAAAAATTCCACTTCCCGTCCATCTGAACAATTTGATATTTTCTGAAGATATTAATACATTAAAAACAATTTACGAACATATCAAAAACTGTAAATATACAAAGTGTTTGGTAAAGAATGGGCCATAGCTTAACCTCAGGTTCCTGAGGTTAAAATAGACCGATTTAAGCTAACTTACTTTAGTACAAAGTTTATAATATCCGAGATCTATGGGGGTCAAAATTAAACTTTTTTTTATTTATTATTGAATATTTCCTGACAGGTATGAGATAACAACATGAAATTTGGTATGTGGGGGTTTTTTGAGTCGAGAAAACTAAATTCCCTACCAAAAATTATGTATTGCCCAGAGGGCGCCACATACGCCTTTCAGCACTCATTTATTACGTTCAATTTTTTTTATCCCTCGCTCCGTATAATTTTGACATTAAAATTTTTATTCTATTAGTTTTACTTAAAAAAGGTATACTTCTTTTATCTCCCTAAACTCAACCGTTTTCGAGATAAACGCATTTTATATCTGCGATACACCATCATTTTTAGCATAATAAATCATTGTAGTTCCACCCGAAAAATAACTTAAAACCATAATAATTGTGCCAGTTCTCAAATTTATGTCATTGCATCGCAAATTCCATTTGAAGAAATTTGCGATACATTTTTGGATAATTTTATGGTTTTAAGCTATTTTTCGGGTGTAACTACAATGATATTATGCTAAAAATGATGGTGTATCGCAGATTTAAAATGCGTTTATCTCGAAAACGGTTGAGTTTAGGGAGATGAAAGAAGTATACCTTTTTTAAGTAAAACTAATAGGAGAATAAAAATTTTAATGTCAAAATTATACAGAGTGAGGGATAAAAAAATTGAACGTAATAAATGAGTACTGAAAGGCGTATGTGGCGCCCTCTGGGCAATACATAATTTTTGATAAGGAATTTAGTTTTCTCGGCCCAAAAACCCCCGCATACCAAATTTCATGTTGTTATCTCATACCTGTCAGGAAATATTCAACAATAAATAAAAAAAAAAGTTTAACTTTGACACTCTGTATCTCGGTTATTATAAACTTTGTACTAAGGTAAGTTAGCTTAAATTGGCCTATTTTAACCTCAGGAACCCGAGGTTAAGCTATGGCCCATTCTTTACCAAACACCCTGTAGATTGTAGCAATAAAATTTACCCTGTATTTAGGTAATTTTGTTAACACAAAGCAGGCATATTTGTTAAAACAAAACAAACATGTTTGTTTTGTTGTTATTTTTTTAAACCCTGTAGATTTAAGTAATTATTGTATATTATAATTGAAGAAAGAACAGAACAAGAAAAAAAAGAGAAAAGAAAAAGCAAAAAAATAGAGAAAAAAAAACAAAAAAAAAACAAAAAATAGCAAAAAAAAGAAAAAAACTAAGACGAACTAAACCTCCGAGATGTTGAATCGGGTTTATGTCTTAGCGTAGTAAAAAAACAATTAATAAAAAATAATAATTAAAAAATAATAATAAAAAACAAATTAAAGATATAAAAAATACAAAAAAAATAAATATGTACACAAAAAATATTTACAACCAAAACAGTGTATTATTTAGAGATTATAATTGTAATATGTTAGTTTGTTATGTATTTAGAGTTATAAATACAGAAAAAATTCCTCTGATTGAAAAAACAAATTTGTTTGTTTTTAAAATAACAAAATGTCTGGCTAATTGGCTCGGCCAAGGCCATCAAATTCACACAAAAAAAAAACTGTTATTGTAGTTTTAACTAAGTTAATATGCAAATAAATCATCTTGATCGTAAAACACAGCTACGAGCTATTGGTAAAATACAGGGTGGTATGCATATACGCGACGTGGCAAAAGCTGTGCATTCTACCAAAAGTACTGTAGGGCGATTATGGCAGCGTTATCAAGAAACTGGTGATGTAAGGGAAAGCCACACGCCACACTCGTCCAACAAAGGTACCTTAAGCTAGCATGGCCACATGAGCAAAACCCAATTTAACCTATGCCATAATTTTTCACCAATTTTTCACTAATTTATTACCACCCTAATAATTTTTCACCCCTTAACCCCACTTCAGGAGAGATGTCACGCTAGCTTAATATTCAAGCTAGCAAAATTCTCGATAAAACGGCATTGCATGAGCGGAATCCAATTTAACATATGCAATAATTTTTCACCCATGTTAAACTAATTTATTACCACCCTAATAATTTTTCACCCCTTAACCCCGCTTCAGGAGAGATGTCACGCTAGCTTAATATTCAAGCTAGCAAAATTCTCGATAAAACGGCATTGCATGAGCGGAATCCAATTTAACATATGCAATAATTTTTCACCCATGTTAAACTAATTTATTACCACCCTAATAATTTTTCACCTCTTAACCCCGCTTCAGGAGAGATGTCACGCTAGCTTAATATTCAAGCTAGCAAAATTCTCGATAAAACGGCATTGCATGAGCGGAATCCAATTGAACCTATGCTATAATTTTTCACCCATGTTAAACTAATTTATTACCACCCTAATAATTTTTTACCCCTTAACCCCACTTCAGGAGAGATGTCACGCTAGCTTAATATTCAAGCTAGCAAAATTCTCGATAAAACGGCATTGCATGAGCGGAATCCAATTTAACCTATACTATAATTTTTCACCCATGTTAAACTAATTTATTACCACCCTAATAATTTTTCACCCCTTAACCCCGCTTCAGGAGAGATGTCACGCTAGCTTAATATTCAAGCTAGCAAAATTCTCGATAAAACGGCATTGCATAAGCGGAATCCAATTTAACCTATGCAATAATTTTTCACCCATGTTAAACTAATTTATTACCACCCTAATAATTTTTCAGCCCTTCACCCCGCTTCAGGAGAGATGTCACGCTAGCTTAATATTCAAGCTAGCAAAATTCTCGATAAAACGGCATTGCATGAGCAAAATCCAATTTAACCTATGCAATAATTTTTCACCCATGTTAAACTAATTTATTACCACCCTAATAATTTTTCACCCCTTAACCCCGCTTCAGGAGAGATGTCAGGCTAGCTTAATATTCAAGCTAGCAACATTCTCGATAAAACGGCATTGCATGAGCGGAATTCAACTTAACCTATGCAATAATTTTTCACCCATGTTAAGCTAATTTATTACTACCCTAATAATTTTTCACCCCTTAACCCCACTTCAGGAGAGATGTCAGGCTAGCTTAATATTCAAGCTAGCAAAATTCTCGATAAAACGGCATTGCATGAGCGGAATCCAATTTAACCTATGCAATAATTTTTCACCCATGTTAAACTAATTTATTACCACCCTAATAATTTTTCACCTCTTAACCCCACTCCAGGGGAGATGTTCCCCTAGATTAATATTCAAGCCAGCAGAATTCCAAAAAATGGCACCTCGTGAGCGGAATTGTTTATAATAGGTATTATTACTGATGAACGAAATTGTCTTTAACAGCATTGTGTTTTGTAAATAAAATTTGTTATTTTAGTGGCCGATGGTATGTTAGTGATAAGCCCTTGAAAAACGTCAGCCTCACCACCCAAAATCATCATCACCTCCACTTTTCACCCTCCGTAACTCCGGAACCGTTGATTTTATAACAATTATGTATAGGACCTTTTTTTATGAAATTTTGTTAAATTTTATGTAGAACATTTTTGTATAGAACATTGTTTATCCTAAATCATAGATTTAGAAATATTGACGAAAAACGTAAAAAACTACTAATTTACCGACTTCTCCCCCATCTCTCCCATCTCTCCCATCTCTCCCCGCCCCCCAAACCGGACGCTCAAAATGAACAATATATGGACCATATAGAACAATTTGGTATAATTTTTTAAAATAAGGACACAAACAGTTTTTTTCCATAAGTGGTTTCCACACATTATAATTTCAAAATTTCACCCTGTATTATTCATAATATACCATACATGATGTAGTTCGATGAAATCAGGTTGATAAGCAACTTTTAAAAATATAAAAATATATAGGGTGTTTCATTAAAAATAAAGCTTATGGACTATGCTAGACTTGCGTGAATCACCCTGTACAATCAAATTTAGGTTTAAAAAGCGTATATTTATATTTAAAAATGGAGGGGTCTTGGCGTTTTTTAAAATTGTTTAAAACAAGGACAGAAATAATTTTGTTCCATAAGTGCCTTCCTCCCTATACAGGGTGAGTCATGAGTAGGGAGCGGATTTTATGCTAAATGCATATTGCATGCATATTTCGCATATTTGAGAACTTTACTAAATTTTGCATATTTTTAAAGAAACATGCATATTTTTAAAGAAACATGCAAATTTTGAGCCTATTTAAAAACATTTAAGTCCAAAAAAAATTAAAAAAATTTTAATTTAACACAAAATATTTCCCCGCACAGGCTGTCGTATGTATACAGTGCTAGTCAAAAGTCCGTACCCCCCCTCGTATCTTTTGAACGGTTATACCTATAATAGTGAAATTTGGAGGGAGAAAATAAACGGACGTAAGCTTCTTAACTAGTCATGACAGGTAACGTAATTATGACAGATGACTTTACAGCGCCACTGTAACAGATAATTTTAGATGGGACGTTATGGCAAGTGATACCTCGTTTGAAAGGTATTGAAAATACATATTCAGTCATACTAATTTTGTTTGAGTTTAAGCTAATTTTGATGAATAAACGAAATAAATATAAAATTGTAGTTTCGCATTTAATTAATAAAAATTCAAAATTCCGCATATGATTACTTGTCAAAAAGATTGACGTTGACGTAAAAACTACTAGAGAACTGAAAAACGTCAACTTTTTTGACAAAAAACCATAGGTGGACATTTGAATTTTTATTAATTAAATGCGAAACTACAATATTATATTTATTTAATTTATTCACCAAAATCAAAATCAATTAAAACCCAAATAAAATTAGTATGACTGAATAGGTATTTCGAATACCTTTTAAACGAGGTATCACTTGCCATAAGGTCCCATTTAAAATTATCGGTCACAGTGGCTCTGTAACGTCATCTGTCACTATTACGTCGCCTGTCATGACTAGTTAAGAATCTTATGTCCGTTTATTTCCTCCCTCCAAATTTCACTATTATAGGTATAACTGTTCAAAAGATACGAGGAGGGTACGGACTTTTGACTAGCACTGTATATGAAGGGCTTAATGTGAAACAATGACAAGCCACACATGAGTTCAAAACAAGTTAGTGTTATTCTTGGTTAAAGTAATAGTATAACAAGCCACTAACAAATTATCTCAGCCCTTCGTTAATAGATGGCCCGATAAATCTATGGTCACACTATTGCATAGGTCTAGTTTGTCTCTAGTATCTACTCGACATGACAAGCCACATCAAAATGGCGAACATGGGCGGAAGCAATTCGGACAATTATTGAGTTCTGATGATTCTAGCAAGAAAAATAGTAAAGTTGACTTGACATTCGATGACAGTGACCGTAACCCTGACTATGTACAAGCTAGAAGTGAGTCAAGTAATGAAAATACAGCGATATGTAATTTTTTCCTAAATGTGACCTGTCACATTATTACCATTCAAGATTAATGTAGTGGCTTATGACGTGGTTTGTTATATTATTGCATTTGGTTGTAGGATAATGAACAAGGTCCGTCAATAAAAAGGACAAAACCAAACACACCCGTCAAAAATTCCAACAAGTTGATGGAGACAAAGAAATAAACACTGTTTAACACGTATAGGGTTGAAACCACCACGAACTCAGTCAATAATAGAAAATTATGAATCTACATATATATCAAAAATTTGGGTATTTATTATTAATGGAATAATGTAACATGCCACATTTATTTTAAATAAATGCTGTTTTTTCTCGAGTTTCAAGTAATTTTATTAATATTGTTGTCAACTATGATCTCATAGGGCATGATGCATCGAAATATCTAAACTAAAACAATAAAAGTTGTTACTGGATTTTTTAATATTATTTTTAACATTCAAAGTCAAATATCTCATTTTTACCTTTTTGAGGCTTGTCATTGTTTCACATTAAGCCCTTCATATAAGTATATTATATATTAATTCGAGAACTACCTGAAGAGAGACGGATCATTCACTGCCTTTCATTTTTTCTTAGAAAATACCCGATCTTTACACAAAGTACTTATTAGTGCTTATCGTACGCCGTTATAAAATGATTTTAGGTTGTAGTGATGAAGGATGTTTTACCCGGAAATCCGAATTTTATTTACTTTTATTATATTTAGTAGGTACCTATAAGGCGCGTTCCAAGTGACATGAAAACCGTCCTTCGTACTGCCCTCGTCATGCGCATTATAAAAAATGCGTTCCAAGCGAACATGAACGATGATTGGTATCGTACACCGTGTTGTTCCAAGCGATCCATGTACCGCTTCGAACTCGGTAACTGAACGGCCCTTTTGATACATGCCTTCAAGCAGAAACTATTTGTACTGACTTGCGCAGTTAGGATTGTTTTCATTTTTACTGGTCACTGCTATGAGATCAGCTGATGATTCAATAATAGAATAATCCACAATTTACGCTATTAGTACCTGTGAATCTTGATTTCCGTTTAAATAATTATTAATTCTTTTTTTTTCAATTTAATCTTATAAAAATGGATAATTTATTATTTTCTTTTTTCATAGAAGACAACGATTTAATGTCAGATATCGATTCTGGGGAAGGTTTTGAAGCTGAAGTGATGTTTAATGAACATGTTAAGTCCACTTTACATCAACAATAAATTGAACAAGAAATTGACAAAGTTATTTAAGGTCAAATTTGGCTTATACAAAACACAATTCTACATCCAATTTTGCCGTGAATAAAAAGAAAATTGACAAAATAAAACATATCCAATTGTTCTATTTCATCAAATTATTTCACTTTCTTTTACAAACCATACATTTTGTACTCGTCAAATTTGGTATTGAATAACTTTGTCAATTTCTTATTCAATTTATTGTTGATGTAAAGTGGACATTAGAAATATTAATTTCTAACCATCTAGCAAACTACTATTATAGTGGTACAGTGGTACTCGCACTGAAAATGGCTCAGGCGCAACTCGAACTTGAAATGGTACACGAATTCGTTCCAAGAGGGTTATGTACCGGTAATCGGATCGAGATCGAAAGAAAACCGTTCAAGGGCGATTCTGCGCATTAAAACAGTCCAATCGATTTCGTGGCGGTTCAAGGGATCGTACAAATGTGTCGTCTTGGAACGAACCTATAATTATTCTGGTAATTCTTTTAAATCCTCTATTGTTAAGAGAATTGACACCATAGTTTTACGAATTTCTAACGGAAATTAACAAGTTATTTTAAATACGCCCCAATTACTTCTATTGATGTTGAAAGTAGTTTTTCAAGTTATAAAAATATTTTATCTGATCAAAGAATATGTTTCCTCGTAAAGAATTTGGAAAAACAAATTGTAGTGAATTATAATCGAAGATAATTTATAGTGATATTGTTGTTTTATTTTAAATAGGTAACTATTGGTAGCAGTTTTTGTAAAAACTGTGAATAAATTGCATATATAAAAAAAATATTTTATTTGAAAGATAATAAATAAGATTGCCACCCCCCCCTATAAAAGAACCCCCTAGAATAGAATAGAACAGAAAACTTGTGGTTTCTTGAAATGCGCATTTTTTGAATTTTTGTGCATATCTTGCACATATTTCGTAATTTTTTACCGCATATATATGCGCACATTTCATCAAAATGGATCGAATATAAATCCGCTCCCTAGTCATGAGGAACTGTACATGCTCCTACCTCGTATAGAGGCTCCTATGAGGAATAACAAATGACCTAATAAAAAGTGTCTGCTTTCATTGTTTAATAATATACAGGGCGAGTTTCGCATTTTGACAGAAATTTGTATTCGTCATAATTTTTGAACGGTCAGATCGATGTGTCTCTTATTTTGGTCAATCGTTACACTATTACCATCTAATCAACTGATTTATTCAAACTGGAAAAAAATCAGGCCCGGATTTAAAAAATTAGTTCGTTTTGGTCTTAGAAAAAATTTCACCCTGTATACGCTTTTTAAAAACTCTAATATGAATTTTACAAATTAGACAAATAGGCAATTAAAATGGCGTATTTATTTTTTCCCCACACGATTACTTAATTTTTTATTAAAAAATCAAATTTGTGAAAATCGGAATTTTAACCCAAAAATGAAAAAAATATATCACGGTTAATTCGCTACAACTTTGTTCCATTTTAATATTTTTTTTCTAAAATTTTTACAGCACATATCTCTTACCATTGTGAAGATTATGAAAATTGTTATAGACTTTTAGTCTTCTTCTCGTAAGAGTTATGAATTTAAAAAAATAAAAGGTGCAGATTCATGAATTGCAAAGTTAAATCGCAAAAATTAAGTGAAAAAATTTAAAATTTATCTATTTGATCACGTCTTTGTTAAACTATAGAGTCTAAAGAGAAGTGTTATGGGGAGTTTTAAATCTAGACGTGTTATAAAAAAAAAAATGGTAAAACTTTTAATTCTAAGAAAAACGTTGATTAATTTTTTTTTATTTTTATGGTAAAATTGCGATGTTGACGAATTTTATTTTTTAATAAAAAATTAAGTAATCGTGTGGGGAAAAAATAAATATGCCATTTTAATTGCCTAATTGTCTAATTTGTAATTTTTTTTCTAAGACCCAAACGAACTAATTTTTTAAAGCCGGACCCGATTTTTTCTAGTTTGAATAATCAGTTGATTGGGTGGTAACATAAATTAAATATTTGTTTAAAAAAAATTAATTTTTGTAATAAAAGTTAATTTTTTTAAATCTATGGTTCACTTTACCAAACTTTTAATTCATAGTCAAATTTGATTTTTCTATAAAAATTTATGTAATCGTATGGGGAAAAAATAAATATGCAATTTTAATTGCCTATTTGTCTAATTTGTAAAACTCATATTAGAGTTTTCAAAAAGCGTATACAGGGTGAAATTTTTTCTAAGACCAAAACGAACTAATTTTTTAAAGCCGGACCTGATTTTTTTCTAGTTTGAATAAATCAGTTGATTAGGTGGTAATAGTGTAACGATTGACCAAAATAAGAGACACATCGATCTGACCGTTCAAAAATTATGACGAATACAAATTTCTGTCAAAATGCAAAACTCGCCCTGTATATTATTAAACAATGAGAGCAGACACTTTTTAATGGTCATTTGTTATACCCCATAGGGGCCTCTATACGAGGTAGGAGTATGTACAGTTCCTCATGACTCATCCTGTATATAATAATATTAGATTAATATTATATTAAGATTTTAAAACAAGAGTCGCCAGAATTTTGCTAAGAATATCCTAAGTGGTTTTTAGAATATCATAAGAATGAAACGTTTATTGGTGTTTATCTCGATATGTATACAATGTGACATTTATTGTTTTCCCCCTGTAATCTATAACTTAGCCTACTCAAGTCAAAATATGAACTACTTAGCAGTACAAATTAATAATTAAGCATTTATACATTAGAATGCAAAAATATTTGCATTCAGCTAACGCGAATGTGTAGCTTGTGGAATGTTTCCCATTCAGTGTGGTTTTGGTTGTAAAATTATGAGGTTGGTTAACATTACGTAAAAACTTACCAGAGTCCTTTCTTATTTTAGTTATAAATATAGTAGGTAGGTATAGTGAAATGGACTACATATTTTATTTGTAAATAAGCCACAATTCAAATTAAAAATGACATTTATTGATGTTTCGGCTTCCACTTCGGAAGTCGTCATTGAAATATAAAATATTAATAAATTAAAAATAGTTTGTTTGTGTTGCTTAGTAAAAAAATTCTTTTAAAAATGTAATTTAATCTGGCTTAAACTGTAGGATATATTTCTCAATAAAATAGTAAATTTTTTTCAAAAAGATTCCACAAAGAAACAGCTTCAGAATAATATAAAGTACAGTAAAATTGTAAAAAATGATTTTTTTGTCCTTAAATCTTACCTTTCCTGTACTAACGTGGTTAGAAATTATTCAGAGAAGTAAATAAATTTTCATACAGACAATCCACTTACTACAACAATAGTAATAGATACAATAGGTAAACATCTGGGTGGTGGTTTTATGACTTTGAAATGCGGAAAGAATAGTATCATAAAATGCATTATTATCGGTACCCTATTATAAAAATTAAGTAATAAATGTTCCAAAGGGCTGTGTTAGCTATATTCAAAATTACATACTTGTTAATTTAAAAATTATTTTACTTTTCTACTTATATATCACAGTTCACTGTCAATTGACATAACGTAGATATATTATACCTATTCGTGTTTTATTCATTATTAATGATAAAATCTAAAAATCAGTTTTTTAGACTGATCTTTTAAAAAATATTAAGAGATGACAATTGAGTCCTATAACAATAATAATTACAAGAATAAAAAACCGCTAAACGCCGTAAAAATGAGTGGCGCATACAATATTCCAGCTACAAAAGATCTGATATGAATATTACGTGGCGGGACAATGTATTTTCATTTTAATGCAAAACAAAATTCTAGTTTTATTTTAAAAGATTTTTCCATAATATTTGCTCAATTTGAAGTAAAACGCGTCACAAAAGACTAACTTTGATACAGTTTGAATTTTGAAACTCTATTGTGGCGCGTTTACTTCAAATTTAGCAAATATTATGGAAAAATCTTTTAAAATAAAACTAGAATTTTGTTTTGCATCGAAATGAAAATACATTGTCGCGCCACGTAATATTCATATCAGATCTTTTGTAGCTGGAATATTGTATGCGACACTCATTTTTACGGCGTTTATCGTTTATTCTTGTATTGGGAGTTTTTTAAAGTTATTTATAAATTAAATGTATGAAGTTGAATGCAATGTTTCTCGATTACACGTTAAGCTTTATAAATGGTCTACTTTGTCGCATTACCTCCCAAATGACCTAGTGTCCATCGAATGTACACTCAATTCTTTTCTATTCGAAATAGATTGAAAAAAAATATTGGGATGGCTGGCAAAATAAACTCTGATTGCCCGTTGCCAGATCAAATTTAGCGTCGTAATCACTACAACTACATAAACCATTTCGAGAATAATCGTTAACTGGATTATACTTCTGTAGCTCAATAACTTTTAAACGGTTTAACCGATTTTGATCACTAAACATGAGTTTGAAACGTATTGACAAGTAGTATCTGATGCTACTAAGGTCAAGTATGCTAACTGATTACAGGAATTATTGAGCTTGAAACCCGTTTTTTCCCATAGATAATAGATTTGGTCATACTTATAAAGCCTGTAACTTAAAAAAAATAACTTAAAAATCCAAAATTTTCAAAGTTTAGTTTTTCAGTTTTTCGGCTATAATACTGAGCCGCGTGTATGTCTGATCCTGACGGCTTACACACCATTTGAAAGCTTAAATCAACACTATTGATTTGGTGTATTTGCGGTTCTCCTGTATATTCTTGAACCGAAGATATATACCCCCAAAAAACATACCGTTTTGTACCTACCAAGTCCTATAACTGGCTTATGGGTGGTCAAAAATCACAAACTACACCGGTTCTGAATCGGCCCTAACCCCCTCTTCAAACACATAAAAAAAAATTCAGATCGGTTTAACTTATCCACACACATACATACATACATACATAGATACATACAGTTAAGTCCACGAGTCTTTACCCGTGCGTCATCATTTAAAGCCTACGAAATAAGTTGATGATAAGTCGGAAACTGAAATTTACTAAACGCAAGAGCAAGTGACAGTAAGTAGCTACTGCTCCTATTACGGGTTAAAATTTGAGTTATCAAATATGTGTTTTATCTCGCCAGGTATTAATGACACATGGGTAAAGATTCGTGGTCTCAACTGTACATATCCACAAACATTTTCCCTTTTTTAATTAGAAATTGAGTCATATGTCTGAGCTCGGTAACTTTTAAATGGTATAACCGATTTTCAAAATTAGACATGCGTTGGAAAGGCAATGATCAGTACTATTAGAAGCCGCAAAGCTAGCTTGAATATTAAGCTAGCGTGACATCTCTCCTGAAGTGGGGTTAAGGGGTGAAAAATTATTAGGGTGGTAATAAATTAGTTTAACATGGGTGAAAAATTATTACATAGGTTAAATTGGATTCCGCTTATGCAATGCCGTTTTATCGAGAATTTCGCTAGCTTGAGTATTAAGCTAGCGTGACATCTCTCCTGAAGCGGGGTGAAGGGGTGAAAAATTATTAGGGTGGTAATAAATTAGTTTAACATGGGTGAAAAATTATTGCATAGGTTAAATTGGATTCCGCTCATGCAATGCCGTTTTATCGAGAATTTTGCTAGCTTGAATATTAAGCTAGCGTGACATATCTCCTGAAGCGGGGTTAAGGGGTGAAAAATTATTAGGGTGGTAATAAATTAGTTTAACATGGGTGAAAAATTATTGCATAGGTTAAATTTAATTCCCCTAATGCAATGCCGTTTTATCGAGAATTTTGTTAGCTTGAATATTAAGCTAGCGTGACATCTCTCCTGAAGCGGGGTTAAGGGGTGAAAAATTATTAGGGTGGTAATAAATTAGCTTAACACGGGTGAAAAATGATTGCATAGGTTAAATTTGATTCCGCTCATGCAATGCCGTTTTATCGAGAATTTTGCTAGCTTGAATATTAAGCTAGCGTGACATCTCTCCTGAAGCGGGGTTAAGGGGTGAAAAATTATTAGGGTGGTAATAAATTAGCTTAACATTGGTGAAAAATTATTGCATAGGTTAATTTTGATTACGCTCATGCAATGCCGTTTTATCGAGAATTTTGCTAGCTTGAATATTAAGCTAGCGTGACATCTCTCCTGAAGCGGGGTTAAGGGGTGAAACATTATTAGGGTGATAATAAATTAGTTTAACATGGGTGAAAAATTATTGCATAGGTTAATTTTGATTACGCTCATGCAATGCCGTTTTATCGAGAATTTTGCTAGCTTGAATATTAAGCTAGCGTGACATCTCTCCTGAAGCGGGGTTAAGGGGTGAAAAATTATTAGGGTGGTAATAAATTAGCTTAACATGGGTGAAAAATTATTGCATAGGTTAATTTTGATTACGCTCATGCAATGCCGTTTTATCGAGAATTTTGCTAGCTTGAATATTAAGCTAGCGTGACATCTCTCCTGAAGCGGGGTTAAGGGGTGAAAAATTATTAGGGTGATAATAAATTAGTTTAACATGGTTGAAAAATTATTGCATAGGTTAATTTTGATTACGCTCATGCAATGCCGTTTTATCGAGAATTTTGCTAGCTTGAATATTAAGCTAGCGTGACATCTCTCCTGAAGTGGGATTAGGGGGTGAAAAATTATTAGGGTGGTAATAAATTAGTTTAACATGGGTAAAAAATTATTGCATAGGTTAAATTGGATTCCGCTTATGCAATGCCGTTTTATCGAGAATTTTGCTAGCTTGAATATTAAGCTAGCGTGACATCTCTCCTGAAGTTAGGTTAGGGGGTGAAAAATAATTATGGTGGTAATAAATTAGTTTAACATGGGTGAAAAATTATTGCATAGGTTAAATTGGATTCCGCTCATGCAATGTCGTTTTATCGAGAATTTTGCTAGCTTGAATATTAAGCTAGCGTGACATCTCTCCTGAAGCGGGGTTAAGGGGTGAAAAATTATTAGGGTGGTAATAAATTAGCTTAACATGGGTGAAAAATTATTGCATAGGTTAATTTTGATTACGCTCATGCAATGCCGTTTTATCGAGAATTTTGCTAGCTTGAATATTAAGCTAGCGTGACATCTCTCCTGAAGCGGGGTTAAGGGGTGAAAAATTATTAGGGTGATAATAAATTAGTTTAACATGGTTGAAAAATTATTGCATAGGTTAATTTTGATTACGCTCATGCAATGCCGTTTTATCGAGAATTTTGCTAGCTTGAATATTAAGCTAGCGTGACATCTCTCCTGAAGTGGGATTAGGGGGTGAAAAATTATTAGGGTGGTAATAAATTAGTTTAACATGGGTAAAAAATTATTGCATAGGTTAAATTGGATTCCGCTTATGCAATGCCGTTTTATCGAGAATTTTGCTAGCTTGAATATTAAGCTAGCGTGACATCTCTCCTGACGTTAGGTTAGGGGGTGAAAAATAATTATGGTGGTAATAAATTAGTTTAACATGGGTGAAAAATTATCGCATAGGTTAAATTGGATGCCGCTCATGCAATGTCGTTTTATCGAGAATTTTGCTAGCTTGAATATTAAGCTAGCGTGACATCTCTCCTGAACCGGGGTTAAGGGGTGAAAAATTATTAGGGTGGTAGTAAATTAGCTTAACACGGGTGAAAAATTATTGCATAGGTTAAATTGGATTCCGCTCATGCAATGCCGTTTTATCGAGAATTTTGCTAGCTTGAATATTAAGCTAGCGTGACATATCTCCTGAAGCGGGGTTAAGGGGTGAAAAATTATTAGGATGGTAATAAATTAGTTTAATATGGGTTAAAAATTATTGCATAGGTTAAATTTGGTTCCGCGCATGCAATGGCGTTTTATCGAGAATTTTGCTAGCTTGAATGTTAAGCTAGCGTGACATCTCTCCTGAAGCGGGGTTAAGGGGTGAAAAATTATTAGGGTGGTAATAAATTAGTTTAATATGGGTGAAAAATTATTGCATAGGTTACATTGGATTCCGCTCATGCAATGCCGTTTTATCGAGAATTTTGCTAGCTTGAATATTAAGCTAGCGTGACATCTCTTCTGAAGTGGGATTAAGGGGTGAAAAATTATTAGGGTGGTAATAAATTAGTGAAAAATTGGTGAAAAATTATGGCATAGGTTAAATTGGGTTTTGCTCATGTGGCCATGCTAGCTTAAGGTACCTGTCCAACAAGAGCAACACAACCGATATATGACAGGCTTGTTCGCCCTTTCAGTCATTAAGAAACCCAAATATTACTGCTAGTTAACATTCATGGCATTAATATCTCTGCTCAAACTATCAGGAATAGGTTGCATGGGGGTAATCTTCATGCTAGACGTCCCATTAGAGTTCCAGTATTATCCCGTGGGCATCGCAGAAGGATGGTAGAACGAGCCGAAGAACATAAAATTTGGCAAGAACGAGAATGGCCAAACTTCTATTTTACCGATGAATCCAGATTTAGTTTACGACCCGTTTCACGAAGACCTCGTTTATATTGAAGAACTATTAACAGCAAATGAATATATAATATTATTCTAAGAGAATTATAAGAAATTCTAAGAGAAACTTATTATAAGAGAAAGTTTTGTGCTGATGCACGACTGTGCACGTCCGCATGTTGCAAGAATCGTGAGAAATTTTTTAGAGCAGAACAATATTCAGGTATTGACTAACCTGCTCAATCTCCATCGAACATGTTTGGTACATGCCAAAAATACGTGTATATACAACAGCAAGAATTAGTGTTTCAGACAAGAGAACAGCTGTTAAACTGTAAGGCAGGCCGCACATCAAAGAAACATGAAACGTAAATTACGTTTCATGGAAATAAACCACTGCTAAACAAATATATGTCCGGCCAATTATGAAACTCTCCGAAAATAAAAATGTGTCATGAGCATGAATCACACTCGTTTCATTGGTAGTCGAGCTGTCAGTAACAATAAAGGTGGTCATTGTAACTAACAAGTACTACAAGGACTTTATTTTTAAAATTGTAGTTGACAATTGATCTTTCATTTTTTTTTCAATTTTTTGTGTTATTCATAATTTATCGTAACTAGCGTCCAGATTTATTGAATTTCAATATTTTCCAAATAAATTGTCAAATTACCATTGAATTATTCGTTAATTACGTTGTCCCCTAGTAGACATATTTTGATGTGTGTACATGTAGGACTATAATTAACAAACTTTTAAATTGTTGCTTAACGCGATAATTTATTGATTTTATAAACAATTTGTAATTAATCTGAAACCAAGTGTATAAAAAATAAAGAGTTAGGAAAGTTAATGAAATGTATTATGCTCGTCTGACCAAGTGCACATTATTGGCATACATTTAAATCACTGATGAGTTATAGAGTCTTGTTGACTATAATGTGATGTAGTTATGATAATATATGACTAGATATGATAAGATTGCATTAGATGTTTTACGAATAATATGATATGTATGTACGCATCACACGATAATATATTAACAAAACATGACACTTCCGTTCTTATATAGGGACTCCTTGGACCTTTTTATTTTTCTGTACAAGAAATAGAAAATTTTTATTGCTGTATTATTGATTTATATGTTTTTAAATTTGTCATAAATCTTTGTTTCTATATTTGTTCTATCATTTTCCTTTAGATCTTGCCTAGTATATTGCCTTTTAAATTTTCATTCCTCGATTCTTCACTGTCTTTACTTCTTAAGAAATTATTTAACTATCATACATTAAATGGAGACGATTAAGCCTATTTGATACTGTTTTGTTAATTAATCTACATAGAATGTCTAACACTTTTATCAACTGCAATAATTACAAAATAAACACAAGGAAAACGTAATGTCTGGGGCCAATTTAGTGAACCAAACATTTAGTCAGCATTACCACCGTGTGGAGCCACCCTTACGTTTTAAAACAGCAACAATTCTCTTTGGCATAGTGCCTACTAATGTATGGTAGTAATCTGGGTAAAAGTTATTCCAAATTTCCTAAACTTCATACTTTAATTCAGGAATTGTGCGAATTGATCTGGTTCGAAGTGCCTTTTTCTGCAGATGTCAAAGTGTATCTATAAGGGATAGATCAAAAAAGCTTAGAGGCTATATTAAAGCAGAAATATTCATTTCCTGCAACCATAATATTAAGGATTTCAATGTATTGCAGGCTTCGCCATCTTGTTAAAATATAAATCCCCCATCTGGCAAATGAATTTCATTAATGGAAGATAATAATTCTCGTTGTACAATAAATAATGACTTTCGTGCCGTTAATGAACGAGAGATGTCGAACTCCACGAAATATACAACGCTAGACCATCACATATGCCAGGAACTTACCTTTATTTTAAGGATATCTTTGTGATGTTACATGGAATTCGGATAAATGTACTTCGTGTCTCGCTCACACAGATCTCAAACTTAGATTCCTCGCTCCAAATAATCCCATTGACTTTGAACCCAGTTTCGGTTCTGTTTTGCCCATAACAATCGGTTTCTTTGTTGTTTCTTAACAAGCCAATCGTAATAAGAAGATAATTTGGTCATATCGTTCGTAGCTGTGGGGATCAGCAAGCAAATCTAATATTATTAAATACAAAGATTTCTATCTAAGAACTCTAAGAACAATCGCTATTGCCCCTTGGTATATCCAAAATGATGACTTATAGGTCTGGAACCCGCGTATTAAAAAAAGTTGATTAATAGTAAGCTGAAAATTTGTGAATAGCTTAACGATGTCTAGTCGGACAAACTTTGATGTATGGGAATACTGGAACAGGGGAAATCAATTGGAAGTTCTGTTCGACAAAATACATGGGACGTTTTCGTAGTCTGACGTTCCAAATTTTTGATTTGTTCTACAATTAAAACTTTCCCTGTTCCAGTGTTCCCATACATTAAAGTTTGGCCGACTAGACACCCTTAAGCTATTAACAAATTTTCAGCTTGCTATTAATCAACTTTTTTTTGGTACGCGGGATCCAGACCTATTACATAAAGATCTGCAGGTACATTAGGGATTGCAATCCAGCAGCATTTTCAATCCAGCTGGATTTTTGCAAGATTGTAATACGGTTGTGTACAGAAGTGAAAGAAAAATGTAAAGAGAAGAAGAAAGCTTACCTAAAATACATGTCAACTAAAACACAACAGGCATACGATAATTATAAGACTATAAGAAACGAAAGACATTCAGTAGTAAGAAGAATAAAAAATGATCACTGGGAACGTTTTTCGAAAGAAATGGAACATGATTTTTTATGGTCTGCAAAAGGAAATACGGCGCTTTATAAGAGGTCAAAGAACGGAGGTAAAGGAACTAATAGAACCAAAACACATAGAAAAGGATACATGGATTGACTATCTAAAAGAGCTCTATGCTGAGGAAGAACAAATGATGCTAGAACCGGAAACACCAGAAATTACCACAAATGAAGATGTTAATATAAGTGCACAGGAAGTACGAAAAACACTCTGAAGTCTCCGAAAAGCTGAAGATCAGAAAATGTGCAGGTAAGGATGGAATACCAAATTAATTACTGAAATATTCTGGAACAGCAATGACAGAACAATTAACAACATTAATTAAAAAATCATAAAACACAATAAAATACCAGAAGAATGGAGAACGAGCGAACTAATTCTACTATTCAAAAAAGGAGATAAAAAGCAGCCAGAAAACTACAGAGGTATCAACTTGTTAAATACTACCCTAAAACTTACAACTAAAATCTTACAAGACGTAATGAATCAGAGGATAAGTTTAGCAGATGAACAACAGGGTTTTCGTACTGGAAGATCGTGTACAGATGCAATATTCGTCATAAAGCAAATTACTGAGAAATCAGTAGAGTATACTAGACCAGCATTTCTATGTCTGATTTACTTAAAGAAAGCATTTGACAGAGTAAGACTCAAAGATGTAATCCATCTTCTGTATAATAGAGAAGTCCCTCTAGATATCATAAAAACTATTGAGAACATCTACCAAAACAACAAAATGGAAGTCAGAATAGATTGACAACTTACAGAACCTATAGATATAGGCAGCGGAATAAGACAGGGAGACTCATTGAGTCCTATGCTTTTCAATTTAATCATGGATGAAATCATCAAAAACGTCAACAAAGGAAATGGATATAGAATGGGAAACAAAGAAGTAAAAATACTCTGCTACGCAGACGACGCAATATTGGTAGCCCAAGATGAAGATAGTCTGCAAAGATTAGTCCACAGATTTAACATAAGAGCAAAAGAATTCAATATGACAATTTCATCTCAGAAAACCAAAACAATAGTAATCAGTAAAGAACCCATCAGATGCAAAATAGTAATTGATGGTATCAGTATTGAACAAGTAATGAAAGTAAAATATCTTGGAATTACATTGTCAAGTTACGGAGACCTAGACAAAGAAGTGAGAAATCAAGTACAAAAAGCAAATAGATTGGCAGGATGCCTTAATAACACTATATGGAGAAACCGACATATTAACACTGAGATGAAGTCAAGAATTTATAAAGCCAGTGTAAGGTCAATAACAAGACCCGATACAGCCACAACACAAAGACTACTGGAAACGGCAGAGATGAGAGTACTGAGAAAAATTACAGGAAATACACTGAGAGATCGAAAGAGGAGCGAAGATATTAGAAGACAATGTAACGTACAGTGTATAAACGAATGGACACTAAATAGAAAAAAAGAATGGAACAACCACATAACCAGAATGGGGGAGACACGTGTGGTCAAAATAGCACGAGATAAATCACCAATCGGTAGAAGAAGTATCGGCCGACCGCGCAAAAGATGGAGTGACAACCTTCCATAGAGGTATAAATCCGCCAATGAACAAGCAGAATTGCTTATAAAGAGAAAGAAGAAGAAGAAACTAAATATTCATTTAACGATAAAAACGCCGGTACATACTTTACACGTTTTTATTTTATTCTGGAGACCAAATCTGAAATTGTCCAATTTCGGTTTTACTTTAATCATCCAAAACTCCAGAGAACTTAGTATTCAAAGAGAACTTTACAGTAATCAACCAAAAACGTTAGGTATCGATCGAAACGGCTCAGTCCCGGCAACATTTCATTGTAGTCTGTGTTACCTTTACGTCGACACCTACTACACCTAAATTACGCGAGCAATTAAACTTTACGGATACCACATAAAAGGGAATACTAAAAAAACCACCCTGTACCGTGACAGTTCAGGTCAATTACGCTGAAGAACCAATTGTATCGAAGAACCAATTGTATCAATTACAGAAATCCTTCCGCCCACTTGCTCGCGCTCATTTGCAATTTGTGCTTATGAGGGGTTATTTAATTGCTATTATTGTAGCCATCTTTTAAAATAATCCTGAGCTGGTGGTGGTTTAATAGTCTAGGAGAATTAAATTGAGATAACGGCAAGGTGCCGTTGTTAAGTTTTTACGGTCTGAAATACTTTGACTTGCAAATTCAACTTAAATGCTGGAGAATTTGGATTATTAAAATAAAAAGAAAAAAAGAAAATAATTGAAATAACCTTTTTCCAATTATTTCTGATTGCTTCAATGTTTTGTTAAATTAAACACGATTTACAATAACTTCACGTATTGTTTGTACTTTGACGAAATTATAAATAAATTTTAACATGAAAAATGTATTATATTTATTCTATTTACATAAAAATTAACAAGGTTCTGAAAATTCTTTCTTGATTAGTTTCTGAAGAGTTCTTACTTATGTTTATATATGAAGCCACACTTATTGATTGCTAATGAAAATTACATTAATTTCTAACTAACTAATGTTTGACGTTACGATTTCCATTTCGGAGATCGTTTTCAAAAAATCTAACAATAAAACACTGTAAACGTTTGTTTTCTATACTTCCACAAAATTTATTACAACTATATGACTACAGCTGTTTCGGCAGAGTGCCTTTTTCAAGTGATTTAGATTACTATGGGTTTGTCTTTTTAAAGTCTATAACTCAAGAGGTTGAGGAGTGGGGAGCTGTTTGTCTCGAGTTGGTCATTCAGAATTATATCTATATTTTTCAATTTATTAATTTCCATAGATTCTAATAAAGATAGTTTAAGGCCTTTATTTTGAATATGCACAATTTGAAACTGTTCATTAAAAGAATGATTATGATCTAGGAGGTGAAGGCGTATGTGGAAGTGTCTATTTTTCTATTGTTGAAAGCCATTTTGTGTTCTGCTATCCGTTTGTCAAAGGTTCTGCCAGTTTGACCGATGTAAGTTTTCGGACAGTCACCACAAGTTAGTTTGTCTCTTTCGGCTTTTACTGTTCTATAATGTTGTTTCATTGTATTATAATATATTTGCTTAAGTTGTTGTTAATTCTGAAAGCTGGTGTTATTCCTTTCTTTTTTATGTATCTGGCTATTTTTGTTGTTATCTTGCCAGTATATGTGATAGAGCAGAAGGTACTGGGTTCTTTCTGTGGTGGTGGATAGGCTAATTTCAGGGCTTTCTTATGTAGTTTTTGGTTTAAAATTTTATTAATTGTTTTTTCGTTATAGCCATTGTTTACTGCCATTTGTTTAATGATGTTCAGAGTTCTATTTCGAAGTTATTTTTTGACATGGGAATTTCTGTCAGTCTATGTATCATGCTATGGTAGGCTGCTAATTTGTGTTATGTAGGATGGGATGATGAATTATGTATAGTTGTGTCAGTATGGGTAGGTTTATGATATACGGAGAACTCATGTTTGTTGTGTAGTCTGGTAATTGTTACATCTAGAAAGTTTATGGACTTATTCTGTTCTGTTTCTATTGTAAACTCAATATTACTATGAAGTGAATTAATATATGATAGGAATTGGTTCAGTTGCCTGTTAGTTCCTGCTAGCATAGTCTAGTTAGCATAGATTTAGCATGTAAATGTAGGTTATATTGTCTACTGTAAATATTTTAGGTATACATTTTTGTAATAAAATTACGGTAGGGGAGCCCAAGCGGGGATTTTTGCAGTAACTCGAGCGCGTCAGATTAGCATATGGGGAGAAACCTGGTACCCTGCAGATGTACCTGTACCATATATTGGCTCTTAACACAGGCGAGTTCGTTAAGGGGGACCCGAAAAAAATTCTATCCTTAAAAAACTCGAAATTGTCAGAATAAGATAAGGTAACTTAAGTACATGCAAAAGAGTGTATTATTCAAAAATCTGACGATTTGAGCCGGGCGTAAGGAAATGGGTGAGTCCCAAAGTTTCACAAGAAAAAAGCGAATATTTAGCGAAATGAATGACAGATCGAAAAACTAAAAAATATGTGCTCAATATTTTTTAAAAATCTATCGAATGATACCAAAGAGGTACGACTTCCCACGGAGAGGGCTGGGAGGTAAATTTAATATTTTAAATACGAATCCCGCGATATTTCGCGAAATGAACAAGAGATCGAAAAATAACTGTGTTGTTGGGTTTTTTTGGACAGGATAAATATTTCGTACAGCACTATTATGATAGGTTGATTGATTGATTAAAGGGAACTGTCTTGTCATTTAAGATAGTTTGTAATAGTTTACTAACTAAACAGACACTAACTTTAAAAGAGATCCAGCTGAAATGGTGATTACACAAATATTTTTTGACAGCTCCTATGGCGTATCTTTGGATAGAACCACCTTTAAATTTCCTGCTACTAAAGATATATAAATAAATAAAATTATATAAATTAGATCCCTTTCTTTATAATTTCATTTTACTAAATTTAAACTTTTCTCTTGGTCTAAAGAAAAAATTATCTATTTTTAAGCTCGTCTTTTAGGGAATTCAAAAAGTTCTCCAATGAACTTATCAAAAATATTGATGGCAATTCTTTATGATCGCTTCTTCAAGATATTTTTATATTCTTATTGACTCATTATATTAATATAACTTTTTCTTTTTCAGGTAAGAAAGAATTTTGGGCAATAATACTTTCAACGAACCACCTCATGTAAGTTTATATTACTATCGCTAAATTTAACACCTCCACTAGGTTCATCTCTTTTTATCTCACAACTTAATTATCCATCTTTTGCGTAATTTTGCCGGTTATTAGTGCGCTCATCACTGTATACGTAATTCACATAATTTACCCTAGATTTGTTGACAGAATAAGGATGAAGACTATTTGTAGACAAAAGATTCTCTAGGTCGCAATGTCAAAAATCGAGAAGACCAAACGACCTCTTTGAAATCTAAAATATTGTTTAGAAATATAAATAATTTTCAGAATCGTTATTACGTTTATCTGTATAATTTTTACATACATATAAAAATATGGATTATACAAATTAGCAAATAAATATATTTATAGTCAGTTCTGGTTTCGCCTGAGATTAACCTCATTATCTTGATAATAAAACATGATAATGCTGTTTACATTATTTAAATTTACATGAAAGCGCGCGAAACCGGCACTCTTAGATATCTTATCCTCAATGCAATGTATATAAAGTCACTAAGAAATGTACCTACATAAAAGCTAATTTTAAATAAGTTATAAATTTAAAGCAGTTGACTTGGTCTTGTTATAAACCTTTCACAAATATCAATATACAGATTCAAACCGATCAATGCTGACTTTCTAGGTTCTAATAAATAATTTATGCAAATAGAAAATCAACAACAAAATTGAGAACAAATATATTTGGTATGGAAGTTCATTGGATAATCTAAAAACCAATTTGTTTGCTGTACCAATTTTCATATACCGCTTGTGGGCGTTAAAGAATTGGAAAACTACAGAACCGGATTTAGTGGTTAGTGATCCTGATTTCTCCTGAGAGAATACAAGACACACAGTTTGGATTCATGAAAGGCGTAGGTACACGAGATGCACTGTTTAGTCTACAGGTATTATTTCAAAGATGCAGAGATATGACTTGCGATATTTACACCTGCTTTGTGGACTACCAAAAAGCATTTGATACAGTTTAACACCGAAAAATGATGGATGTTCTAACAAAAGCCCATCGGCGTATAATACAAAATTTATACTGGAACCAATCAGCCACAATAAGAACGAATCTTGGAGGTGAACCAACGGAAGCGATCCAGATTCTACGAGGCGTTAGACAAGGTTGTATACTTTCACCTATATTATTTAATCTATATTCAGAGGAAATATTTAGTGAAGCCTTGGAAAATTGCGAACATGGAATACTTCTAAATGGAGAACGCCTAAACAGCATCCGCTATGCAGACGACACCGTTATTTTTACAGACAGGTTGAACAGTTTACAGCAACTAATAAACAAAGTAAGTGAAGTAAGTGAAAGATTTGGACTTAAAGTAAATATAACAAATACTAAATTTATGATATCAGCAAAAATAAAATTAGAGACGCAAAACTATTTATCAATAATACTCCAGTGGACCGAGTAAAACAGTATAACTATCTTGGAACAATAGTAAGTGAAAAATGGGATCACTTACAGGAAATAAAATGTAGAATAGAGAAGGCTAGGAGTGTATTCAATAACATGGCCAAACTCTTTAAAAGCTACAACCTTAATCTGGAGATAAAAGTAAGGCTCCTATGATGTTATATCTTCTCAATATTGTATTACGGAGTTGAATCCTGGACACTAACTGAAGCAATAGAGAAAAAACTTGAAGCCTTCGAGATGTGGCTATAGGCGAATCCTAAGGATATCATGGACGGACAAGATAACCAACAAGACCGTATTACGAAGAGTGGGCAAAGAAAGACAGGTGATGTATACCATTAAAAGGAGAAAGTTAGAATATCTCAGACACATAATGAGAAACGGCACCAAATACAGATTACTGAAGGTAATCCTTCAAGGTAAAGTATTCGGAAAGCGAGGAATTGGGAGAAGAAGAATATCATGGTTAAAGAACCTGAGGAAACCTGAATAAATAATTACAGCCAGAATGATCGCCAATATTCTAACGAATATGCAGTAAAAGAAGAAGAAGAAGATCCTGATTTGTCATACTTATTATAGGGTTCCAATAATTTTTCAGGGTTCCAAAACGGGGTTACAATAATTTTTCTCTCGTAGTCAATACCCTTTTTTTGTTGATTAATTTTGTTTATTATGTAGTATTCAGTGATGTTTGACCTTTTTTCATCATCAACCTCTCTCGATCTAGAGCTGGACATAGGCCACCCATGTTTGTCTCCAAAGTGTTATATATTGTGCTTTCTGTATCCAGTTTTTGTTGTCTTTCGTAACTCGTCTTGCCAACGTGTTGATGGTCTTCCTCTGCTACGTTTATCGGCTCTTGGTCTCCATTGAACTAATTTGCGAGTCCATCTTTCGTCCTTCATTCTGGCAACGTGTCCAGCCCATTTCCATTTTAAGTTACAGATTCTTTTAATGATGTCTATGACTTTGGTCTTAGCTCGTAGATCTTTATTTCTAATTCTCTCTCGTAGAGTGGCGGCCCCTATGATTGATCGCTTCATTCTTCTTTAGTCCGAAACATTTTCGGACCAGGTGGATTGGGTTAAATTGTCTTAAAATTATCTGAAAAATCTCCTGTCTTCGTTTTTCGGTAGAGTTTCTGGACACCCTGTATAAACTTTATGTTTATATTATTTGTTTGATTATAAAGAAAATCACTAAGTCCGGAACTGGCTAATTTTCAGACTATGTAGGCACGGAAGAAATGGAGTGCAGCACTAAATTTTAATCCGACTGTTTGCATATTCCTCTTCACATCCATATACGACAACAAAAGGATATGATTCATGAATTAGACGGCTTTGGAGTAAAGCTCAAAAATAATTTTATATCAATAACGCAACTGCAAGAAGGTTTAGAGTTTTAGAGGAACCAATAGAATTAAAACATGTATTGATTGTCTTTTTTGTTTATCATTATGTTAGAGAAAACTCTTATTAGAAAAATATTTATAAATGAACTTAATTAGTAAAGTCCTTATAGTGTAGGAAACAAAGGTTGAACCTTGCAAAATGCACACAAGTCCGGTTTTATTTTTTTTCTGGTATATCAAGGGGTGCTTATTATAAGACTAACTTTTTCTGAAAAAATTTCGCCCCGGAACATCCCTTTTCATCCCTTTAAAGGGGGTAATTTGTGGTTTTTGCGGAACGTAGCCCTTCCTGTACCTTTTACAAAAATTTCTTTTATAGAAATATGAAGAGGACTATATTTTCTACGATTTATTTCTCCACAGCATCTCTCTATCATCAACCGTTTAGCGGGGGTGACGCCCTAAAGTTGACATGTTTTTAAAAAAGATATTTAAAAAAAAAATTAATTTTTCCCTAACTGTAACGGAAATTAAGAAGAAATTCTGCGGCAATTATTCACAAATAATTGACTGATTTTTTGGTATAGGTCTCACTTAAGGGTAATTGCCCTTTTTTTAATTACAGGGTGTTACATTTTAAAAAACCTCTTTTTATACCATCTGAACCGTTTATGATAGAGTAAAAAGACTTTCAGCGATTACCCATGTACTGGTGCTATTTACAAATTTGTATAATTCACCCCCATTTTTTCCCGGAACCACCCAAAAAAAAAGAAGAATTAATAAATAAAGTGATTTTCTTGGAATCCTTCACATACAATGCCCTTTGTTAATATGCTTCATAAATCATTGTGCACGTTATTTTTACCCATGCATGGACACCCAAAGCGATTTCCTAGTGCAACCCCTGTAGCAAAAAAAAATAAATAAAATGGGGGGTTGAAAATTTTTTTTAGTTTTTTGCTTTTTGATCCATATGGGCATATGCTTCATCAATAGTGCTTTTCAAAAATATATATGGTTATTGCACCATCTCTGCGGAAACCACCCCTATCCTTGAAAATCTACTGCAGAAACTACCCCTATCCCTTGGCGAGCATGTTTTTACGATTTTCTCATTACCTATGCATTCTTTTTAAACAAAACTTATACAAGGTTAAAGAACACTATTTACTCTAAAAATTAGGTCCTATTCATTTTTTTCGTATAAGCAACCGTTACGGCACAGTGGCGCCGTAAACCTCATATATGCTTTGGCGGGCTCCAGTTTTTGTTTTTTTTTTTTCGTTATCTGTTCGTTTTATTGATAAAGTACTTCTGTAAAATAAAACAACACAGTGTAACCTACAAATTATGACTTATGAACATTTTACATTCTTTGCTCCCCAAAGCCACAGTTGTGGCCCAAAATAAATTTTTGCATATTTTCGCCACCTACACGCATTTTATTGCATTAATGCTACCTTAATAGCACAATATTTACCCTTAGGTGGACGCTACGCAGTGGCAGATCCAGGAAGGGGTGATGGGGGTGATCACCTCCCCCCCCTCTCAAACCAAGTGATATTATATTCAAAGATTATAAAAATATTCATTTATTTTTATAGAAATTTAACAAATTGGCACCCCCCTCTTAACGATGCTGGATCCGCCACTGTCGCTAAAGCATAAAAAGTCATTCTTATAAAAATAATATTAATATAATATAAGTATTTCTATAAAAATAAATTAATATTTTTATAATCTTCAAATATAATATCACTTGGTTTGAGAGGGGTGGGGTTGATCGCCCCCATCACCCCTCCCTGGATCCGCCACTGCTTAGCGACCACTTAGGGGTGAATATTGTGCTATTAAGGTAGCATTAACGCAATAAAATGCGTGTAGGTGGCGAAAATATGAAAAAATTTATTTTGGGCCACCACTGTGGCTTTGGGGAGCAAAGAATGTAAAATGTGCATAGGTCATAATTTGTAGGTTACACTGTGTTGTTCTATTTTACATAAGTACTTTATCAATAAAACGAACAGATGACGAAAAAAAAACAAAAACTGGAGCCCGCCAAAGCATATATCAGGTTTACGGCGCCACTGTGCCGTAACGATTGCTTAAACGAAAAAAATGAATAGGACCTAATTTTTAGAGTAAATAGTGGTTTTAACCCTGTATAAGTTTTGTTTAAAAAAATGAATAGGTAATGGGAAAATCGTAAAAACAAGCTCGTCAAGGTATAGGGGTAGTTTCTGCAGTATATTTTCAAGGATAGGGGTGGTTTCCGCAGGGATGTTGCAATAACCATATATATTTTTGAAAAGCACTATTGATGAAGCATATGCCCATATGGATCAAAAAGCAAAAAACAAAAAAAAATTCAACCCCCCATTTTATTTACTTTTTTTTGGCTACAGAGGTTGCACTAGGAAATCGCTTTTGGTGTCCATGCATGGGTAATGATAACGTGCACAAAATGATATATGAAGCATATTAATAAAGGGCATTGTGTGTGAAGGATTCCAAGAAAATTACTTTATTTATTAATTCTTCTTTTTTTTTGGGAGGTTCCGGGGCAAAAATGGGGGTGCATTATAGAAATTTGTAAATAACACCAGTATATGGGTAATCGCTGAAAGTATTTTTACTCCAGCATAAACGGTTCAGCTGGTATAAAAAGGGGTTTTTTAAAATGTAACACCCTGTAATTAAAAAAAGGGCAATTACCCTTAAGTGAAACCTATACCAAAAAATCAATCATCTATTTGTGAATAATTTCCGCACAATTTATTTTTAATTTCCGTTACAGTTAGGGAACAATATATTTTTTTTTAAAACATCTTTTTTAAAAACTTATCAACTTTGGGGCGCCACCCTTGCTAAACGGTGGATGATAGACAGATGCTGTCGGGAAATAAATCGTAGAAAATATAGTCCTCTTCATATTTCGATAAAAGAAATTTTTTGTAAAAGGTACAGGAAGGGCTACGTTCCGCAAAAACCACAAATTACCCCCTTTAAAGGGATGAAAAGGGGGGTTCCGGGGTGAAATTTTTTCAGAAAAAGTTAGTCTTATAATAAGCACGCCTTGATATGCCAGAAAAAAAATAAAACCGGACTTGTGTCCATTTTGCAAGGTTCAACCTCTGTTTCCTACACTATTAGTGAAGAGGATATTTATTTAATATTAAAACATTCTTATGTTCTCTTTCTAAACGAATTCATTTCACTACCATTTTTTAAGTGCACATCCATTGCAAAACGAATTCTTCATTTTGCGTTTTATGTTCCAGATCTGGAAAAGCATAATTCAAAATATGTAATTATAGACACAGAGACATATAATTTAAAAATTTGTGTTGCGCTATTTTGGTTTATTCGAAATATTATGTACAGTGTAGGCCAAAGAAAACAGTCCTCCTCGATAATTGGCAGTAGTTATGCCGAAACATGTCGTTTTTGATCTAAGGGGGACACATTTTTACGGTACATACATCTATCGTTTGTCAACCCCCTCCTTTCCACTTCCCCCACCCCTTATTTTTAAATGGGGTACCGGGTTCGTGTGGTAGCTCATTTGAAAGGTTGTTCAATTCTCTATTTAGTAATATAAACATTAACATAATTATTTATACAGGGTCAATTAAATTAATTGACACAAAAAGAAGAATGTATGTAATTTATTTAATTCAAAATACATTCTACTGCTGTCACAAAACAGAAAAACTGTTTTTTGATAAATAAACATTGCTTTTCGCTTGATTTCAGTATTCAAGCTGCCACCCATCTGTCTCTTTGTAGGTTGAATATTGAATTTAAGCAACAAACAATGTTTATTTATCAAATAAAAATTTTTTCTGTTTTCTGTCAGCAGTATAATGTATTTTGAGTTAAAAATTACATACTCTTCTTTTTGTGTCAATTATTTTAATTGAAAAAATTTTTCTTGGACAACCTGTATAATTAATTATTTTAATGTTTATATTACTGAATAGACAATTGAATAACCTTTCAAATGAGCTACCACATGACCCCTATTTAAAAATAAGGGGTGGGGGAAGTGGAAGGGAGAGGGTTGCCAAATGACAGATGCATGTACTTTAAAAATGTGTCCCCGTTAGATCAAAAATCGACCTGTTTTGGCATTTCCTTAAAATCTAATAACTACTGCCAAATATCGAGGTCGACTGTTTTCTTTGGCCCACACTGTATATTATTATACAATAGATTATGCATATGCATAACATAATAAATTATCATATTTTAAATTATATATAGCAAATTATATTTTTTTTTTTTGAGTGAATTTGATGGCCTTGGCCGAGCCAATTAGCCAGACATTTTGTTATTTTAAAAACAAACAAATTTGATTTTTCAATCAGAGGAATTTTTTCTGTATTTCAACTCTAAATACATAACAAACTAACATTATTATCTACAATTATTATCTAAATTATTAGATAATAATCTACAATTATTATCTCTCTGTTTTGGTTGTTCATTTTTTTTGTAAATTTTTATTTTTTTTTTTGTATTTTTTTTTTGTATTTTTTTTATATTGTTAATTTGTTTTTTTTTATTAATTTTTTTATTGTTATTTTTTATAAATTGTTTTTTTTTTACTACGGTAAGACGTAAACCCGATTCATCCTCGCGGAGGTTTACATCTTCTTAGTTTTTTTTTGCATTTTTTACTTTTTTTTGTTTTTTTTTGCATTTTTTATTTTTTGTTTTTTTGTTTTTTTTTTCTTTTCTTTTTTTCTTTTTTTTTTGTTCTTTTCTTTTTTCAATTATAATATACAATAATTACTTAAATCTACAGGATTTAAAACAAAATAACAACAAAACAAACATGCTTGTTTTGTTTTAACAAACATGCCTGCTTTGTTTTAACAAAATTTCTTAAATACAGGGTAAATTTTATTGCTACAATCTATATTTACAATTTTTGATATGTTCGTAAATTGTTTTTAATATATTAATCTCTTCAGAAAAAATCAAATTGTTCAGGTAGACGGGAAGTGGAATTTTTAATATATTAAGATTATATGTTATATTATTTATTATTTACGTGGGAACAGATAATAATCTGATGCAGTTTTATTGCAGTTGCTTCCAAAAGCTTTTTGTGTTTTATATATCTGCGTAGTTTTCTGATATTGTGCAAAAGATCCTAGTTATATTAAGCTGTGAAAATTATTGTTGATGATAATATTATTCTGTTGAAGTGGAAAAAGTTGTAAATCCCGATGTTCAATTTTCACAGCTTAATATAACTAGGCTTTTTTGCACAATATCAGAAAACTACGCAGAGATATAAAACACAAAAAGCTTTTGGAAGTAACTGCATCAGATTAACTGTTCCCACGTAAAATATTATAACATATAATTTGCTGTATATAATATGTATATACACCGTTCTTAGGCGTCAACGCCCTTCGGTAGGGATCTATGGGGGAGTATCACCGAGCCGCAAGCCCTTATCCCTTGCCGTACTGCTCCCTCATCGGTCGATCAGATGCCCGCATATTCAGGTCTAAGCGCCAGATTCATATTTAGAATTTTATACTGACGCGTTAGCCTTTTTGTTTTCCGATGGCCTGGGCTGGGCTTGAACTCTCGTACCTCACGGCGAAGTGAAGTGCGAGTCAGCCGCTAGTCGCACTGAGCTATCCGATCGACTGTATATAATATTAAATATGATAATTTATTATAATATGCATAATCTATTGTATGATAATATACATATTATTTCGAATAAACCCAAATAGCAACACAAAATTTTAAATTATATTATGTATCTGTGTCTATAATTACAGATTTTAAGTTATTGTTTAAATATTGTTAAAATAATTATTTGCCATTACATAATTATCTAATAGTAAAAAATAATTTGTTTTAATATTTTAATTTTAAATTAAACTTTGAACACTTTGTTTTAAATTACTTACAACTTTATTGACATTAGAAAAAGTACTTCGCTAATCAGCCACCGCGGCGTGCCTGATTTTTTGAAAAAAAAAACATCCTAAATTAATGTTCGACAACAATTATTTTTACAGTCAAACTGAAAACTTTTATACTGTTTATTTGAATAACTTACAGGGGTGGAAAAAAGAGAAAATTTAGTGTGATTTTTAATTTCAAATAGCTTTATAATGTAATCTTTAATTCTGCGTTTAAATTTTTCAAAAATACTTATGAGTGTTGTGAGGATTCGAGAAAAATGAATGTATTTAAAACACATTGGCGCTAAATTTTGCGCCTACACTCTTCTTCTCAGAAAAGTCATTGAATTTGACCAGATGCTTTTCTATCATTTTGAAACTTGCCTTTAATATATGTATTTCGTAGAATGGCATCTTTTATGTAGCCTAACATCCTAGAAACAGAAATAAATTTATAGTCTTTATACTTTATAATAATTTATAATTTTTTAATAATAATGATGAGTTATGTAATTATTTATTTTATTTATACACCGATCTACTTATTCTGTTCCAAAAATAAAATGTAGGTACGTTTGGTATTTATAATAACTTTCGTTCTTCTATTATGAGATCTAAATAAGTACATACTTTACTTATAACTATGTAATTACAAACTAATATGAAAACAAAGACACACATGTAATTATTTTAATGGTCCAATAAAGTACACCTTCTTTAAAGGGTGCTATAAAACGTGTTAAAATATAGTGGTAATTTTTAAGTAGCAACAGCCCAACAGCGGCATTCACCTAATAAGCTAAAATTTCTTCATGAAGATTAATTACGTCTATACGGGATACAATAATAACACCACCATTACTCTTCTCATTCATTAAGTCCGACGTCCATAAAAATAATGAAACAATAATTTATGCAGTTAGTACGTCTTGTAAGAGCGGACCAAAGTATTAGGAAACAATACATACATAAAAATATTTTTTGTGATAGATTTTTACTACTTGAATGTAAAGTACCTACTTAAATATTATTAAAAAGAAAACAAAAACTTCGTATAATACGAAAAAATATACCGAGCAACATTAAAAAATATTTTAAATCCAATATATAAGATTATTAAGATATTAAGATAAACAGCTATCTTTACCTCTTTTCCGTTCAATATTAGGAAAGGAAACAATAAAACTGTAGTTTTTGCCATTTTTTCAATATTATAATATAATAAAGATAATGAAAATAACACACAGCCAGCTAAAACCGCCTAGGTCATTTGCTCCAGAAGTTTTTCCGCAAAACGTCAAAATCTTTTTAAATCTTTTTTACTACTTTTAAAATTCATTGCATACAAAATTAGTTGTTTTACACAATTGCTATATAATTTCGCCACAGACGTGTTCAATGGATGAAAGATCGGGTGATTTAAAGAGACCAAGGCAAAAAATCGACGTGATTGTCTTCAAAATGGGCCAACTCCACTACATATATGCAATTGTGCATTATCTTTTTGGAAAATTGGGTTGGGAACCTACTTATATAAAGTACAGCAAGTGGATCCACTACTTACTGGATGTCGATCATGCTGCCTCTGATGAACACCAAAGGTAGCCAGCTTCCACAGGCAGAAGCCCTCCATATCATAAATCAACACTGTGATGCACACGTCTTTCCATAGAAAATTCAGAATCTCGTGTTTCACAACATCGCATTCTCACCCTTTCATGGCGATTATCCTTGGTCAAATAAAAAGTTTACTTATCACTAAAGAAAATAGCATTCCATTCCAGGTCCCGGTTCAATGTTTTTCTGCGTCAACCCAGTCGATCACTTTGGTGCATGTAACTGAAGTAAGTAAGTTCCATGCTCTCCAAACCATTAGCCTGCAAATGACGTTATGGACGTGATGCATTCCGTAAAGACAAATGGCGACGATCTTCATATGAGGCCGTTCTTCTGACACATCCTGCAGCTCTAGCTCTTTGTATACGGCGTTTCTGATACCATGTTCAACTGTTTTTACCACTACCGCATTGATACTTCTTTGTAGCCTCTTGACCATGTCTCTAAAGGACAACTCGGTCTCACGCAAACTTGCTAAGTTGTTGAAAAATGTCTCGTCTTCCCATTCTCGGCATAATGAGCGGATTAAAGAAACTCTTCGCAACGGATTTTACGAATGATCAAATTTCAATTTAAGCTTCAAAATACAACTATAAATTAATTAGAACGTATATAATTGTCCAACTTATTGTTTTGTCAGAACAGATATCACAAAAACCACTTTACCCGTAGAGTTGAAAATCGAGCCCTGTTTATCTGGACTTAAACAAAACATATTCCTAAAACATAAAATCCTTTATAAAAGGTATATTTGTTAAAATCCCTATACAGGGCTACATCAAAGACAGAACTAGTTTTCGATCGGTTGACCGATCATCATCAGTGCAATCCTAAATTGTGTACAACCAGATAAAATGATGCAAAGTATTTAAAATGTTGACTAAGGTTATAAAAAGTTATAGGTTATACTCACTTAGAATCTACATGCAAGCCACCAAAGTAAAAATAACAGGGTAAAAACCCTTTACAATTGATCCGTCATCGGAACATATGACAAAGATGTGAATTATAACATGGATGATTAAGATATCCAATGTTTTTCGCCCGAGGTACCATGAGCTCGTGAGCAATTTTTCCTCGTGAATTTATATTCCTAAAAGTTAGTTATAATAAATTCAGTATTACTAGATGTAGGAAGTGCATATAGATTTTCACTTCGGAAAAAATCAAACAAGATAGAACTTTTTGTAATTTCATTAAGAAATGTTTAACAACAACATATCAAAAAGTTCTACTCGAGAAGTGGGTACTTCATTTTTTATTAAACAAATGAACTGCGAAATTCCATGTTTTTTAAATAACTCCAACAATATAAATTTTAGAAAAAAACTGACTTGGCCATTAAAAAATTCAGAAAATTTTACAAAAAAAAACCTTGCATAAAGATTTTCCTAAAGTTAAATCTGTAGCTTCTATAATTTTTTATTTTTAACGCTAAAGCCATCCTTCTTACAAACATTGGCGCACTGTAAACTAGCATTCGGCGAAGTGCACGGTTGAGTTATTTTAATGTAATTCTTTAACTAGTGGGTAAAATGAAATTTTACAAATTGGACACGAAAGAAGAATAATTAAGCTATCTTATGGTTATAATAATAAAAAAAAATATCTGGACGTAAGTACGGTGTGGGCGGAAAGTGAGACTTACATGAATTTTGTTTAAAAATGATTTAAAAATGTGTAACTAATACAATTTTTCGTATAAAACCCCTAATTTTGCACAACTTACCTGTCAAATAACTTTATAAACGATGTTTCATTCAACAAAAAATCTCAAAAATTTAATTCAAATGATACGACATCTCAAAAAATGTGATTTATGAAAACTTCGTAGATTTACAGAATTACTAATAATTTTAGACGGCATTACTCAAGTTTGAACAAATTTATTACAAGTTTTTAGGTGCTTTTTTAAAGCTTAGGATCTATTATTTAAAATGCACTAAATGATTTTACTTTAGAACTGAAATAAACTATTTCTTTTTGAGAAAATTAAGAAAGATAACACAAATGTAATACAAAAATCGAAAATTACCAGCTAAAAGATGTTTATACAAAGTGATCAAAACTGTTTTCTGTAAAACTTACCTAAAATACATATATTAATAAGCTTCAACAATAATAAATGTTCAACAAAAATTTTTTTTTTTTTTCAGCTCTTATACAGTATGTCTGCGTAACTGGGAACCTATTGATAACTTTCTTATTACCAGTTTTACGAAAAAAAGTTATTCTTTTTAAAATATAGTCTGCATCATTTATAATCTAAGTGCAGCCATTATATATCACATTTTATTAATTTTATACGAGGTATGTCAAAAAATATGAATTTCACTCAAGTGTAAAGTACCTTTATATTTCACAATATCGAAAATTGTTATTAAAAAAAGTTGTTTGTAATTAAAAAATATGTTTCAGTATTCAATTACATCCTTATAGTTAAAATATTGTGAATAATAAAGGCACTTAACTCTTAAGAAAAATTCGTATTTTTTACATACCTCGTATAAAGTTGAAAAAGTTTAATATCTGATGATTTTATCTTAGATTTTAGACCAGGTAGAGCATTTTATGAAGAATAACTTTTCTTCGTAAAATTGATAATAAAAAAGTTTTCCATGTGGTCCCTAGCTGCGCAGACATACTGTATAAGAGCTTCTGTATAAGAATTTTCACATTGTAATGCCATATTCGGATTCAGCATAATCAAACACAAAATTGAAACATGTTTGATCAAAGGAAAATGATAAATTCAACGATATTTTTAAAATTATTTATACAAAACAATTGTTATTGTTTAAACAATTAATAAACAATTAGCGGCCAAATCTGCGAGTAGAACTTTTTACTTTAACGTGTATATAAACTAACAAAAAAGTTTTAGAAAAATATAAGCTTGTTTGATTTTTTCCGAAACAATGAATGTTTTCGTTATAATTGCACTCCCCTAATGATCTTTTTTTTCTGTGCCACTTAGTATTTTAATATACATAAAAACAATATAATTATGTATGTGTACTGTATGTGGGTTTGCTTCCTAATATTGTTATATGTTTCCATCATCATATGTTAAATCTTGTAATTATCTGAAAACATCTTTTGATCTTACTGACAACTTTTAGCTGGTTTACGTTGATAAATAATTCAAGAAAACACTTTTGTACGATTCTATATGCGAGGTTCGTCTCCTTATCTATCTTACAATCTAAGAGAATGGAACCCTGGTTACATGGAACCTTCAAGAAACAAACACAAATTTGTCTATCTATCAGTGTACAGTAATTATAATCGACTAATTATGAATGAGTAATGACTTGTTTCAGTGACAGCAACATCGTAATCTCGCTTAATATCAGCGGCCGTTGCGGTACCACTGATGGTTCGTCTTGGGTACCAAACCAGAAAAATGCATCTAAGTGGGTGTTTACATTTTCGAGATTTTAACCTTCAAATTACGTGAAAACTTACACGCCATTTAAGATATATTAGTTGGTTGTTTTGGGCTTAACAACGGATTTCAGTCGTTTTTGTTTTATAACCATAATTGATGGTTCTAACCGCTTCAGGTTCTTTACTGAGAACTAGTGTTTTGGAATACATAAAAAAATAGTGAAACAGTAATTTGCCTGACATAATAATTAACCAGAATTGGTTTAGAGATGAATAGATAATAAAGAAATTAATAGATGTATCATTATTTAAAACTACATTGCGGCCGAAGGGTTCCAAAATAAAAATTAATTTGATTGATTATGCATCATTTGGTTTAGTTCAGACAATATAAAGCAAAACAAGATTATTAAAATATTAATAATCTAACAGTATTTTGTTAGATTTTTTTCTTCGAAAGTTATTACCATTTTCAGTCTTGTACACAGAAAATGAGGTCTATAGTTAATTTGCTTTTTCTTGATATTTTTCCCAGTTGCCCATATTTTATTTCTCTCTTCTCCTCTTTGTTTTCTTTTTGAATTGTTTTGCTTTCTTGTTTGCTTCTCACTTCATGTCACTATCATTTCTGCTTGTGTTTCTCCGTTTTTTACTCTTTGGCTAATGATTCTCTTTGCTATTTTTTGTTCTTCACTTTATTTTTCTTTACTTCGCGTACTTTTATATTGATTTATTTCCACTTTGTCTCTCTCTGTTTTGTTTCCATAATATCTACTGTTTTCTGCTTTTCATGCATTACGGAAGAATAACTGATATAAAATAAAGGAGAAGATAGAAAAACGGCCATTTTATTAATAATTAAAGATTATTTTTTATGCGCAAAAGTTGTAACATATATCTGCGTATGAAGAGACATTTTAAACTAAAAATAGTTTATTAAAAAAACCAAATTCTGTATGTGTCTCGAGGCATTCACTTCTCATCGGAAAAACTTGTGGTAGTTCCAACTGAAATGAAATGCAATCTATATGGCCATTATAGTATCATAACATTTCTGACTACGCTAGTAACGACCTCTATATGAGACAACAAGAACTGAGGAGACGTTTGGCGAATTAGTGAACTGCAAATCCAAGTTTACTGGAAGCTATTGGACGATAAAAGGGAATAAACTTTTATTCTGATAATACATGTATAGTTTAGCCTTAAATACACCATATTTTGCACTCTTTACATATAGAAAAGATATTGAAATAAAAAGAGACGATTGCTACTTTGATCTCCACCATATTGTTCTAAACGTGTTTCAAGGTATTCTCCTCTTATCAGAAACACTTGTGGAGCTCGAACTGAAATGACATGTATAGTAACATAACATTCCTGAACCTGCCTGAACTGACTACGCTAGTTTATACCTCTATATATGAAGCAACAAGAGGTTAGGAGACTTTTCTTAGATGAAGAATTAGGTAAACTGCAAATCCTAGCTTATTGGAACCTATTGGACGATTTTAGGAATAACCGTTTATTTTGACAATACATCTACAGTTCACCCTTGAAAAACATCATCTTTTGTACTCTTTATGTAGAGAAAAGCCGTTAAAATAAAAGTAGAGGATTTCAACATCTTCTCTCTACGTAAAAGAGTGCAAAAGATGTTTTTTTAACGGTAACCTGTAGATGTATTTTCGGAATAAATGGATATTGCTTACATCGTTCAATAGCTTTCAGTAAGCTTGAATTTGTTGTTCATATAATTCACCATCAAAAAGATGTATAACTTCTATAGACTTCTTGTTAATTCATATAAAAACTAAATAGGTACTTATGCTACAATTGTCATATCTTATGCTACCAAAATAGCCACATTTTGTGTTCCTTCTAATTTTTGCCCTTTTTACACATCAAAGTTTTTTTTTGGCTTTAGGATTAGACCATGCGGCCAGAAACAAAGTAAATAGTACATACATAAACATAATATATATCTTATCTAAACTATCTAATTACTAATCTATGTTAAGGTTATCTAAGTCTGACCGACCTTTTTGTTAAGAATAGATATAATAAACATTTTATTTTCAAAGTGAATTTTTGCTAAATTAATCTTAATAAAAATTTTGGGATAAGGACAAGGGTCACACTTTTCTTATTCAAGGATTTTTCTTTTTTCTTAATAATTATTGATTACCTATATACCCACCCCACACGGTAAGGCAGGCATGTAGGCAATCAAAAGGAAAGACATCATTTAAGGTTACAAGCCTAATCTAGTCATTCTATAACTTAATTTTACAGTCATATAGGAAAAACAAAATAAAATCAAAAATACGTTTATCACTCAGTGCCAAAAGATACATAACATTATAGGGACCGTAAACGTTTAAACTTCTTAAATTTTTTTAAGAATGTCCGACTGATGTGTGTCCTTCTTACAATTAAAAAATATATGATCCAAGTCCGCCGTTTCATTGCAAATATCACAAAGATTGTTATCAGTTATTTTTATTTTGTATAAATGTGCCTGATAGCAAGCATGTCCAAATTTCATCCGAGATATGGTTGTTATGGAACTTCTCGGATAATCGTAATTTTTAAACCAGTAATTTTTTCGAATATCGGGTTCTAGCAATGTATATCTTGTGCCTTTTGTCAAAATAAAATGTTTATATTGTTTAGACCATTTTTTATATAAATCATTTAATAAAATGATTTATATTTTTATTACACATCAAAGTTTAATTCATTAATATAATAAACGTCATGATTCATTTGCAAATAAGTTGAATCAAAACATTAAGTGAAACGTACGTTGATATGGGGTCTACCCCAAAATCCCGACAGCCAAAATCCCGACGGCCAACGGTTTCTTTTTAACATATTTATTTCATATTAAATGGTAAATACTTTTGTTTAGTTACAAAAAATAAAAATCAGATGCCCAGAAACAAAAAACAAGAAATAAATGTAGTTATAGTTAAAAAGAAATTTATCAAACCTATCGGGATTTTCGCCTGTCGGGATTCTGGCGTGTCGGGATTTTGGCCGTCGAGATTTTGGCTGTCAGGATTTTGGCTGTCGGGATTTTGGGCGGCATCGGTTGATATGTAATGTCATTGATATGTACTGTCAGTGTAATAATTAGGAAATGGCTCTTATCGGTGGACGTATTTTATAAAGGTATATTATACATTTATACTTAACTATGTTATAATATATTTAACACAATATAACTTTATAAAATAAACACAATATAAGTTATAAATTCCAATAAACACAACAAATGCCCTAATGTCACTGTCACTGAAAATAACTAACGTCAAAATTCATAGTAAACGAGGTATCAGAGCCATTCCGTATTGTTTATCATTTTTTAACTTATTGTTAGATCAGGGCCCGGATTACGAACACTCGATACGAATCGTATCCGCCATGTTTTCCCATAAGGCGCTACGGTAAAACATGTCGGATACGATGCGTATCGAGTGTACGTAATCCGGGCCCAGGACAGATCTGTGAAAAATCGTCTATTTTTGGATGTGCGAGGCACATTGCGAGACAGCTTCAATAATAATAATTGACTTATGCTCCTTCTCAAATATGCCCGGAACATTAATAAAAAAATTAAAATATATAAAAATTTCGAAAAACATCGATTTTTTTTTACTTTCTTGGCTTATAACTTTAAAACGATTCATTTTGGAAAAAAGTCTTGGGGAAATAAAATAAAGATAAAGAATTTTTTATCATATTCGTCCGGTTAAGAATGTCTTAAATTATTAACCTTTCTGTAAAATAGCAATAAATACAACATAAGGGGGCAAAATAAGCCTGTTTTTATTAAATGATTTTCAACCACTTTGATTGCTCTTAGAACCTTCGTAATTCGCTTAGAAAATTCTTACAATATACTTAAATTGTTCACCAAATTTCATTAAAATCGACCTAATAAATTTTGCAATCTAAAAAAAAGTTTTTTTATTTTTTAAAAATATTTTTTTTAAATTTTTTATTCTTTATTTTTTAAAAACTTTCTGAACAAAAAGTAGACCATAATATAGAAGTTTGCTAATTTTTTTACGTATAAAGAGGCGCTCTACCTATCTAGTCCAGAAAGCCACTGCGCATCCGCTAGGAAAAATATTCTAATTCGGATTTTTTGCACAATCTTATTCAAAAAGGACTCCTTTTAACAAATTTGCATGTTGCCAGGACCAAAAGGTGGTGAAAAATTTTTTAAACGTTTTTTTTTTTGTTTTTTACCTAAAATATTTTTTTTTGCATGGAAAAAAGTTTTTTTAGGTTTTTTGGATAATTCCAAACAGAAAAGGTCTTTAGTAACTTTTCTCTAAAATTGATAGTTTTTGACATATAAGCGATTAAAAATTGAAAAATTGCGAAATCGGCCATTTTTAACCCTCAAAAACTATGTGAAAAACTGAAAATTTGAATGTTGCCAAGGCAGGTAGATATTCTTTAAACATCGATTGATGAAATGTCGAAGAGTTTTTTGCAATACAATTTTCAAAACTCCTTTGTTTTTTAATTGTTAATCAAGCGTGCGCGACACTATTTTCCATCGACAGTATGGTGCAAAATGAAAGGAATAAATTCGTTATTTCGTAAACCGGCGACTTTAAGGAAAAATCCCGAAACAGGTAGATTTTTATTTTTAAGTTATGATATTGTGGCATATATGGTATACTAGTGACGTCATCCGTCTGGGCGTGATGACGTAATCGATGATTTTTTTAAATGAGAATAGGGGTCGTGTGGTAGCTCATTTGAAATACTCTTCAATTCTCTATTCAGTAATGTAAACATTTACATAATTATTTATACAGGGTGTCCTTCTACTTCTTTTTTTGTCAAATAATTTAATTTATTAAAAATTTTTTGGACACCCTGTATAAATAATTATGTAAATGTTTATATTACTGAATAGAGAATTGAAGAACCTTTCAAATGAGCGAGCACACGACCCCTATTCTCATTTAAAAAAATCATCGATTACGTCATCACGTCCAGATGGATGACGTCACTAGTATACAATATATGCCACAATATCATAACTTAAAAATAAAAATCGACCTGTTTCGGGATTTTTCCTTAAAGTCGCCGGTTTACGAAATAACGAATTTATTCCTTTCATTTGCATCATACTGTCGGTGGAAAATAGTGTCGCGCACGCTTGATTAGCAATTAAAACACAAAGGAGTTTTGAATATTGTATTGCAAAAAACTCTTCGAGATTTTATCAATCGATGTTTAAAGAATATCTACCTGCCTTGGCAACATTCAAATTTTCAGTTTTTCACATAGTTTTTGAGGGTTAAAAATGGCCGATTTCGCAATTTTTCAATTTTTAATCGCTTATATGTCAAAAACTATCATTTTTAGAGAAAAGTCACTAAAGACCTTTTCTGTTTGGAATGATCCAAAAAAACTAAAAAAAACTTTTTTCCATGCAAAAAAATACATTTAGGAAAAAAACAAAAAAAAAACGTTTAAAAAATTTTTGACCACGTTTTGTTCCTGGCAACATGCAAATTTGTTAAAAGGAGTCCTTTTTGAGTAAGATTGTGCAAAAAATCCGAATTAGAATATTTTTCCTAGCGGATGCGCAGTGGCTTTCTGGACTAATCCAATACACTTCACAGAGCTAAAATTTATATTATTTAAGCGGCCTCCGCACTGTTTTAAAGTTATAAATAATTTTTTGGCTTATAAACAACAGTGAGGGCGTTTGAGTTTGAGGGAATAAATTTATTTTTCAGTTATTTATCAAATAAACATTTTTTCTGTTTTAGGACAACAGTAAAATGTATTTCGAATTAAATAAATTATACACTTTCTTCTTTTTGTCTCAATTAATTAAAAAAAAAATTTTGGGTACCCAGTATAAATAATTATGTTATTGTCTATATTAATGAATAGAGAATTAAATAACCTTTCGAATAAGCTAGCACATGACCCCTATTCTCATTTAAAAAAATAATAGATTACGTCATCACACCCAGATGGATGACGTCACTAGTATGATATATATGCCAAAAAATTATAATTTAAATATAAAAATCGACCTGTTTCGGAGTTTATCTCCAAAGTCGCCCATTCTCCAGAAAATGAATGTATTCCAACTCAAACGTCCTCACTATATTTGTTTATAACCCAATAAATTGTTTATAACTTTAAAACAGTGCTGAGGCCGATTAAATAATCCGATTTTTATTCTGTAAGGTGTATTAGATAGGTAGAGCGCCTTCTGATATGTAAAAAAATTAGCAAACTTCTAACTGGTCTACTTTTTGTTCAGAAAGTTTTTAAAAATTTGAACTTTTTAAAAAAAAATTAGATTGCAAAATTATTATGCAAAATCTATTATGTCGATTTCAATGAAATTTGGTAGATGGATTAAGTATGTTGTAAGAATTTTCTTAGCGAATTATGAAGGTTCTAAATGCAACCAAAGTGGTTGAAAAACATTGAATAAAAACATTCTTATTTTGCCCCCTTATTTTGTATTTATTGCTATTTTGCAGAAAGGGTAATAATTTAAGACATTTTAAACCAGTCGTATGTTATACAAAATTCAATTATCTTTATTTTATTTCTGTACGACTTTGTTCCAAAATGAATCGTTTTAAAGTTATAAGCGATTAAAGTTGAAAAAAATCGATGATTTTCGAAATTTTTTCAAATTTTAATTTTTTTATTAATGTTCCGGGCATATTTGAGAAGGAGCATAAGTCAATTATTATTATTGAAGCTGTCTCGCAATGTGCCTCGCACATCCAAAAATAGACGATTTTTCACAGATCTGTCCTGGGCCCGGATTACGTACACTCGATACGCATCGTATCCGACATGTTTTACCGTAGCGCCTTATGGGAAAACATGGCGGATACGATTCGTATCGAGTGTTCGTAATCCGGGCCCTGATCTAACAATAAGTTAAAAAATGATAAACAATACGGAATGGCTCTGATACCTCGTTTACTATGAATTTTGACGTTAGTTATTTTCAGTGACAGTGACATTAGGGCATTTGTTGTGTTTATTGGAATTTATAACTTATATTGTGTTTATTTTATAAAGTTATATTGTGTTAAATATATTATAATATAGTTAAGTATAAATGTACAATATACCTTTATAAAATACGTCCACCGATAAGAGCCATTTCCTAATTATTACACTGACAGTACATATCAATAGAAAAAAGTAAAACAATATTAAGTTACACTGACAGTAGAAAAAAAAGAGACCTAGAATAAAAGGTAATTCGTGAATAATTTCATGCATGAGCAAATATATAAAGGAAGAACTATATAAAATATTTTTTAGGTTTTAACATAGTACATATTCAATTTGTTATTTATAAAATAATGTTTATTATTTACCTTTTTATACAATAAAACATTGTACACCAAATAGTAATAAATCATTCGATCTGACGTTTGATGAAAAGTTAATGAACCTAATTCAATTCAGCTAATATTGTACAATTTATCACTTTATTGATTTCAATTATGAATCTCTGCAACATCAACGAAGGTTGACGTCACCCAATCAAAACTGTTTTGTGATGTCTGAATAATAAAATTGTAACAATGAGTTTTCAGGTAGACAAATGAAAAGTTTATCACCGGAAATGAATTTATTGTTTTTTAAAACATTCTTATAAAGATCAATACAATTTGCTATGCGTTTGTAATAATCGTTCCCGTTCCAAACAAGCTAACTTTAAAATATGTAAATTAATTTTTTTTTTGGAAATTTTTTTTAAGAACTTTATTTTCAAAATATTCATAATAATACAAATAATATATGCTTGCCGAACTAAATTTACTGTAATAATAACGCTCTTATTACAAGTAATATACATAATTTAGAATAGAATGGAAGTAGCCATAAGAACGTTGTCATTATAGTAAAGTTCATCAAGAATATATTGTATACCTATTGTATGACTGTGAATATTTAAAAAAAAAATTGAAAATAAAATGTCCAAGAAAAGATTTAATTGGCACCGTCAGTAGAATTCCTGAAGGTAGATAGCATACTCCTGAGGACTGTTTAGAATCATAGGAATTTAATTAATATCCAATTGATTATAGCTCAGTCATATAATTTATTAATTTTCTGAAAATTTATTAAAGTAGCATTAAAGCACAACAATACAGATATGTAAACTGAAATATCAAGTCATAAGAAAAAACTTTTATTATTTACATTTTTATCTGTTTTGAGTTTTACCTGTCTTATTTTATAAAAAAGTTTCGTCTCGTCATTACATTATTCCTGCAAAAATTCCTTAAAATATTCGCAGACGCCACTATTTCTTTAGCATTTTTTTGAAAGTTTGAATGAAAAATGCAAGTTTTCATCTGAAATTCACTTTTCTAACAAGTCTACAAGACATTCAAAAAACAAAATGTTCACAACACATATTTAAGACTACAATACGATTCCGATGTATACAGTTGAGTCCGCGAGTCTTTACCCGTGCATCATTAATACCTGGCGAGATAAAACACATACTTCTTATCTAGCATCATTCTCTTCCACGCATAAAACTAATGACAAACCAGCTGCCGCCTGTTATTAAGTAAAAACACATGTTATTTTTATGAACGATCTAGACTCTGCATGGAAAAGAGATAGGTACAAAGAAAGACGTTTGGAGATGTTTTCACATATTTTAAGTACAATTTCTGACGTTTTGGTTTGTTTACTTTTGTGACTGTCAGTTTGTTGAATTTTTTTATGTTATTTTGTCGAATTTTTACATTTTGAAGTTTTTTATAATATGTATACAAACAGTTGTTTCCACAACTAATTTTATATTGGAGTTAGAAATTATTTGATAAGTTTATGTTATTTTACGATAAATTTTGACAACGTACAAATATCCTCATTGTTGACACAGTTAAGGAATGCTTGTGTTTAATGTTCCGCCAAAGTGAATAAAATAACAAAAAGAAAATATTATGTTATTTTTTTATACATTGTTTATTTATTTATTATTCAATGATAAAAGAATTTATTAAGCTACTTCAAATGTAGCTGTAATTATGCACCAAAATTTTAAAGCAAAACTTAAATTTGACATTCTATTATTTATTTGATAACGTCAAATTTTATACTATAACCCGTGATCGGAATAATACCCGTTTTCTGTCACTTACTGTTGCGTTTAGTAAATTTCCGACTTATTTCGTATGCTTTAAATGATGACGCACGGGTAAAGACTCGTGGACTCAACTGTACTCACATTTGTCCCTCGTCCTTCCTGCAGGGTGTCTCAAACTTAATATCAGAAAAGCATTTATTTTCTTCCACCCGGTATAAGAACAAACAAGAAGTTTGAGTAAACCTTTGCACAACTGTGTAGATACTAAAGAAAAATACTAAAATAATAAAAAAAAATATCGGAATCCGTTAAGCCGTTCACGAAAAAATCAACTATGAAAATAAGCATAATTTTCTTTATTTCTAACTTGTGCCTCTCAGTATACAGTGATGAGCGTGCTAATAACCGGCAAAATAACGCAAAAGATGGAAACATCAAAGGTGAAACAAAGGTGAAAGGAAACATTGTGAAATAAAGAGATGAAAAGAGAGGAAACTGAAGTGGAAATTATGGATATAAACGTATAAATTAATAATTACATTACATAGTTTTCCACCTTTCTTCTTCTTCAGGTGCCATCTCCGCTACGGAGGTTGGCAATCATCATAGCTATTTTAATTTTTGAGGCAGTAGCTCTAAATAGTTGTTTTGAGCTGCATCCAAACCATTCTCTCAGGTTCTTCAGCCATGAAATTCGTCTTCTGCCGATGCTTCTTCTGCCATCTATCTTTCCCTGCATTATGAGTCGCAGGATGCCATACTTCTCGCCCCGCATCACATGTCCGATGTACTGTAGTTTTCTTTCTTTAATTGTCAGTTCAACTTCCACCTTTAGACATCTGTAACAGGAGTATTTTATAAAATTCTGCTGTCAAAGTGACAGTTATCATACTCCTCCGATACGTTATATAATTTAGAATAGAATTGAAGTAGTCATAAGAACGTTATCATTATAGTAAATTTAGTTCAGCAATAATATTATTGTATAACTGTGAATACTTACAAAAAATTTAAAATCAAATTTTCAAGATAAGGTATTCAATTGGCGCAGTCAGTAGGATTCCTGAAGATAGATAGCATATTTCTGAGGGCTGTTTAGAAGAACAGAAATTTAATTAACATTTAATTGATTATAGCTCGTTCATATACATACTTTATTAATTTTCCCCAAATTTATTAAACTAGCGTTAAAGAATAACAATACACATTTGTATACTAAAAGATCATGTCATAAGAAAAACTTTTATTATTTACATTTTTATCTATTTTAAGTTTTACTTGTCTTATTTTATAAAGTGTTTCGTCTTGTCATTCCATTATTCCTGCAACAATTCCTTAAAATATTCACAGACGCCACTATTTTTTCAGCATTTTTTGAAAGTTTGAATGAAAAATGCAAGTTTTCATCTGAAATCCACCTTTCTAACAAGTTTCTAGCGATGTAAATATTTTAAAGCAACACATATTTAAGACTACAATACGATTCCGATGTATACTCACATTTGTCCCTCGTCCTTCCTACAGGGTGTCTCAAACTTAATATCAGAAAAACATTTCGTTTCTTCCACCCGGTATAAGGACAAACAAGAAGTTTGGGTAAACCTTTGCACAACTGTGTATACTTCGTCTAATTTACTTACCGTTGCACGTCATCCGCGTCATAGCCTGTGACGTCACATGATACCAACACGAAATATTAAGGCCGGTCGTCCATTGGAAGCGTAGTCGCGCGACTCGTAGGTAGCGCGTATACGTCCGTGTATGAACGATCATGCGACTGAGCGACTGGTATCATCCACTGCAGGCGACTGTATCCTACTTAGTTCGCGACTGTCAAACTTACTGTCGTCATCAAAAGAAAGTGTATTTTTGTGCATAGCTTGTAAAATATACATAGAAAGCATAGTTTGCAAAGGAATAGTTTATTACACAAATATGTATGTTATTTATTAACAACTTTAAAAAGGTTGGTACCTTTGTACAATGGCCTCCCCTTTAACGAGAATCGACTCTTCCATATATTGTTGGCGATTCAAATTTACACGAAATATTTACTATGCTTTATCAGTATTTAATTACATTTTTTTCCCAAATTGAAAAAAAAACATTAAGTAATTTGTTAATAAATAGTATATTGTGCAACAAGTGCAGAAAGGTACTAATTTCTCACGAGTTTGAAAAGTTGCGGTACGAGCGCAAGCGAGTGCCGCAATTCAAACGAGTGAGAAATTACCTTTCTGCACGTGTTTCACACTATACTTTTTCTACAAGCACAGTTTTTCCTAAAAATAAAAATCACAATTTCCAAACGACGATTAATTATAATAGTACCTATGTGATAAATTTTAAACTGTATTTAATTAATACCTACTAATCAATTTAAATTCCTTATACCTAAATAAATTGCACAGAAATCAGTTAAAAAATTAATGCACTGCCTTAATTTGTTTAAATTTAAACAATTATTACACATTATTGACATCATATTTATGCAGTCACGGATATACACAAAACCTACTTCATTCGACGTCTCTTGCACAGGTTGCTAAATCCTTATTGGTTATTTGATAATTATAAAATGTTTAATAAGAATAAAATTGTAAAATAAAACAGTTGTAACATCCATAATTTAGTTTCTATGCTATAGTTAAATATAATAATTGTCTTATAGGTTATATATTTGTCTAAAGTTTAACCACGGATGTAAACAGAATATAACGTTACTCAGAATGCGGTAGTCCACGGATGTAAACAGAATATAACGTTACTCAGAATGAGGTAGTCAACTGTGCAGAAAAGAACTTTGCGGCACAGAAACGTCACTTTGCGGCACAGAAACGTCACTTTTCTGCACACTAATGTCAAATATCTTATACTGTGAGAAAATATCAAGTTTGCTAACATAAAACCGTGCAGAAAAGTGCACTTTGAGTAGTGGTTGTAGAAAAAATAATTTAAAGGTTTATGTAACTTTATATTTATTTGGTTTAGATGTAAGACGTTTATTATTGTAAAAATTTCAAATAAAAATTCTTTCGAAAATTTGTTAATCCTAAAACTATAAGAAGTACTTATTGGCACTCCGCAAGTGCCACGCTCTATTTTTTTTATTTTTCGTTTACATTGTAATTATATATTATAAAATAATAATATTGAAATACTCTTTTCACTAGCACCTACTTCTCTGCAACTTTCGACAACAATTTCCTTTGAACATCACGTGAATGATATCTTTTGTCTTTCATGTTCCACAACGGAGGCTTTTCATAAACGACACTAATCAGTTTTTAGTTATCAATTTCCATATCGAAAATAACACAATTATCGAAAATTAAAACAATATCAAAAATACCTGCGCAGATATTTATTGCAAACCAGTGTAGCATCAACATGCGATTACCAGCGACTAATCCTATTCTAGGGGGATCGGTCGCCAGTCGCTTCTGGTCGGCCGAGCCCGGTCGCTCAAAGTAGTTTGCAGTGGACGTTGTTTAGTTACATTTTATTTGTTAGGATTAGTCGCTTCTATAAGGGCGTATACGCGCGACTACGCTTCCAATGGACGACCGGCCTTAGGCGGTAGGTGTGTTCTTTTTTAGAATCATTTTGCCTAGTACACTGGAATTATAGCCACTAGACATTTTTTATTTTAAACGCGTAGAAATAATATTTGAAGATTTCTATTAATGTTAACCTAAAGAAATACACAATGATATGTTTCATTTAATTTGTATAAATTAATTATAAAGCGTTTTTATGAAGTACATTTGCTCGGATCACACTGTAACTGTAATCGAACGAAGGTGACATTTTAGAATAAATTGGTAACATTTATTTGACAGTTGCGGTGATGACACTTCATATTTGTTTATATTCTTTACTATAAGTATTTGTTTTATTATATTTACTGTTTTTATTATTTACTTTAACCTAAGATTATAACTTAATTGTTGTTCTCTATTTCTAAAGGTTTTATTTATTTACATTGGATATTAATTTGTTTTGTTGTATAATCCACTTTTACAATAATTATGTGATCTATTTGATTTAAAATGGATTCAGGATTTTTTTATACTTTGGCAACTATGTCAACTTAGATCTCTGGCGTAGATAATGACGTGCAAGGGTAAGTAAATTAGACGGACTGTAGATACAAAAGAAAAATACTAAAATAATAAAATCTGTTCACGAAAAAATCAACTATGAAAATGTGCATAATTTTCTTTATTTCTAACTTGTGCCTCTCACTATACAATGATGAGCGTGCTAATAACCGGCAAAATAACGCAAAAGATGAAAACATAGTACATTGTGAAATGAAAAGAGATGAAACTAGTAGAGATGGAAATTATGGATATAAACGTATAAATTAATAATTACATTACATCGTTTTCCACCTTTAGACATCTGTGAAAGGAGTATTTTATAAAATTCTCCTGTCACAGTTACAGGTGTCATACTCCTTCGATACGTTGTATAATTTAGAATAGAATTGAAGTAGTCATAAGAACGTTGTCATAATAGTAAATTTAGTTCAGCAATAATATAATATTGTATAACTGTGAATATTTAAAAAAAATTGAAAATCAAATTTTTAAGAAAAGGTATTTTGTAAAAAAAGTAAAAAAAATTGGCGCAGTCAGTAGGATTCCTGAAGATAGATAGAAGATCCCTGAGGGCTGTTTAGAAGCACAGAAATTTAATTAATATTTAATTGATTATAGCTCGTTCATATACTTTATTAATTTTCCGCAAATTTATTAAAGTAGCGTTAAAGCATAACAATACACATGTGTATACTAAAAGATCATGGCATAAGAAAAACTTTTTATTATTTACATTTTTATCTGTTTTGAGTTTTACTTGTCTTATTTTATAAAGTGTTTCGTCTTGTCATTCCATTATTCCTGCAACAATTCCTTAAAATATTCGCAGACGCCACTATTTCTTTAGCATTTTTTGAAAGTTTGAATGAAAAATGCAAGTTTTCATCTGAAATCCACCTTTCTAACAAGTCTCTAGCGATGTAAATATTTTAAAGCAACACGTCGGATATGTGAAAACCTGAAAAGCATTTTAAACTACAATGAGACACTTCTTCTGTATTTCGTACTAGGAAAGTGAATATCTAGTTTAGTACAGTGGCTTTAGTCAGTTGGGAAAACGATATGTTAACTTTCTTTGTTGGTAAAACAAAAGGTGATTTAAATTTGAGGTAAATATTATACAGTTTTTATTAAATATATTATGACAGTTTTTTTGATTGTCTAAACATTATATATGATTGAAATTTAAAAAATAAGCATATTAATATGTATGCTATTTTGACAGCACTTCCAATATTTATGTATACGCTGTGAGCTCGTAGGTAGAGGGGATAATGAAAAATTCGCGAGCGCCAGTAGTGACAAGTTTGTAAACCTTTACTGGAAATTTGCTTTTTTACGTTCTGCATTAAGAGTTGCATATTATAGCTTTTAAATGTCTCACGAAAGTTGTTGTATTAAAGAGTGTCGAAATACTGGTTACAATTGATGCAATTAGAAAAAAGTAAGTAAACACAATTTTAATTTTAAAACAGTAGAAAAGGAGCTAAAGGATCAGTTAGCACACTCTCGAATTTTGACGGTTTTAATTTCACAATCCAATCCTGAAACAAAATTTGAATGCGTGAAGATAACGACCAATCACAGCAAACGTAGTATGCCGTTAACTGTCATTCATAAGTTAATATTTAAGAAGTATTATACTATAATTATAATAAATTATTATACTTTTTTGTAGAATAAATTTTTTCTAATATTAGTTGTCAACAAAAACGTCAAAGCGATAAGCAAAATCTATGAATAATAAATTCTGTACTTACTGCTATTAATTATCGATTACAATCCAATTACTTCTTTACGTTGTAAATATTACACGATAAGAATTAAATAATAAGTTTGAAACAACTATTACTTGCTTTTCTACTGTCCTCTTTAAAATTCCGGCCGAAATAGGAACACTAGTCAACCGTTAGATGGCGATAGCAGCCATACCAGCGAAACTCACAGAGTATAGGCAACACTTTTTTCTTTCCAGAAAATATCCGGTAAAAGTTATACTAGTAATCCTGTAGGTAGGTGGCGATACCAGCGAAGCTCGGAGCGGATAGAAACAAAAATAATCTAAAGTAGTTGTAGTTGTAATTTAGATTTTAGCAGTTAGTTACAACCAAAGCACTCTGTTAATTTTTTTGCCAAGACACCTTTCTTCTGCCTATAACTCTTCTTACAAGTACTCCAGGCTGTATGCTCGCCCCCGTTCGTGTTTTTGTACAAACCTACTGAAAAATAGGTCCTTATAACAAATCCACAGGGTGACAGGCGGTATCGTGGTCGGAAAATGGTTTAAACAATTTTTTTTAAACAAATTTAAAAAATCAATTTTTTCACTTTGGACATTTTTTTTATTCTCTGGGTCATTCTGAGCAAAAAAAGTATCTTGTGATTTTTCTCTAAAATTGATGGTTGTCGAGATATACGCGATTTAAAATTAAAAAAATGCGAAAATGCCCATTTTCAAGGCTTAATAACTCGCTTAAAAGTTATTATTATAAAAGTCAGAAAGTGACCAAATCAAAGTTTAAAGCCTTCCTACAAGATCCTGAAAAAATCTTTGTCAATATTTTATTACAAAGCTGTATTTTTAAACAATGAGCGCGTATTGAGGCGGCCTTCCAATGGTGCATCTCTCTCGCACTTACGCGTGTGTGATAAATTAGCTTACCTGATAAATTACTTTGTGGCGCTTGATGTTGTTAATGGCAAATATATTGTTTATATTTTTTTCTGCTATTTTTAATAAAAAATACTAGATTTGTTGTAAAATTTATATTTTAAAATACCCTAAATAAGGGTCACATTAAAACAAAACGTTTTCGGATTAAGAAATCCATCATCAGTTTTTCTAAAAGCCCTAACATTAAGTATAAGCTGATTAATTGATAGAAAAGTTAAAAAGTTGACAGAGGTTTAAAAACAAGAGGCCATATTTACAAATGCCTGAGCCACCAAAATGTTTTGGGTAAAAACCCTTTAAATGTGAACAATTTGATTACTTAATTAATAAATAATTTAAAATTTTTCAAAAATGAATAACCATTTTCAATTTCGTTGCAACACGAAACTACAGCCGCATCATTATTCTAGTTCAATCAGAGAGTGCAGCAAGCACCTCTACCGGTTTCGAAACTTATTAGTCTCTCATAAGGGGACACATATGCTGCTCTCTCTGGCCCAACTAGGACAAACCCCGGCGTGCAGTCACGGATTGCAACAAACGAAATGGCAGGGATGCCCTAGCGGCAACTGCTAGCAAAAAAAACTAGGGGTCGACAAGACAAGAATTCTTGTCTTGACAACAACTTTTTCTTGTCTTGAGAAAAAATCAAGAAATTTAAAACAATCTTGTCTTGACGTTTTCTTGACATCTTATATCTTGTCTTGACTCAAGAAATTTCAAGATGTTGAAATTTCTTGATTACCCGGTCTGGTGATTCCCCGGCGACATTTTTATTGCGTTGCGTGCTAACACGGCCTCCACTGCCACTGGGGGAGTCCCTGATCTGCATTTGTTTCCTGACGAACCCAAAATTTATGTGTATGCTTACAATAAGCATTTTGTATGTTTCGCACATATTCTAAGCTTAGCTGTCCAGGATTTCATAAAAATTGCTGAACCAAATCAAAACAGTTTAGACATCGAAAAGGATTTTGATTATTTGGAGGATGAGATCGAAGTGAAAAATGCTATAAATGCTACTACTTTAGATTTTAAGTCTCCTGTAAGTAAATTTCAATACCTTATAAAAAAAAATCAAAAACTCAGTTCAAATGCAACTTAAAGTTACCAGTGCTTGCGAGGCCATAAACTGTAAGATAACTATGCCAAAACTAGATGTGCCTACAAGATGGCATTCAACTTTCGAGATGCTAACATGGGGCTTAAACAAAAAATGTTTAAGACTGTATTTTGTGACAACAACCAAAATCTAAATAATTGGAAAATGTTAGATAAAGAACGGTTCTGATCAGTAAATTTTGTCAGTATCTAAGAAGGTTTAAAACACTTTCTTCAATTCTCGAAGTGGAAAAATATTGCACACTCCCATTGGTGGTAATTGGAGTAAATTTACTTTTGGACAAACTGGAAATATGGGCTCATAAACTTAATAATAAAATTGATAGATACGCTACCGATGAGCAATTAATTTACTGCAATCAAGCTGCTAGAAACAAAATAATGAAACACTATAACAAAACTACTTGGATATACTGTATTGTTGTTATTTTGAATCCTCGCCATAAAGTAGAGGCATTTTCCTCTTCATCTTGGAAAAAGCTTATATAATCAGAGGCAGTACAAAAATTTGAACAAATATTTAAAGCTAACTACTTTAATAAATTCCAGAATGATGTACCAGAACCAGTACTTAGTCTGAAAAAAGAATATAACGAATTTGGTTTAAATTTAGAAAGCTGATAATGATAAATTACAATCTTGGAAGTATGAAATTAAAAAATACTTAAATGAGCCTAGGTCAGAAGATTCTGAGAATATACATACTTGATTGGCGGAGAAGACACGAAAATATCTATGTATTTTATATATCATTATCGAAAATGGCCAAGGATTTTCTCGGAACGCCAGCAACATCTGTACCTGCGGAAAGGCTATTTTCAAGAGCATTTTTAACAATAACAAAGCCAAGAAATCAGCTAGGCGTTGACTCCATAAGAAGTGTTATCTGCCTTAATTCATGGCTTATCAATTCCGATTTAAAAATGTGCTAAATTTGTTATTTAAAATAAAATTTAGTTTTTATTATTAGGTAGTTAAGATATTTCAAGATTTCTTGTTTTCTTGACAAGAAATCTTGGTATTGACATAAAATTTCTCGTCTTGTCTTGTCTTGAAATCTAAAATTACTTCTTGTCTTGATATTATCTTGAAATCAAGACAAGATCAAGACAAGATCCTGAAATTTTCAAGAAATTGGCGACCGCAAAAAAAAACTAAGTTTTCAATCTAATAGCACATAAAACAACATAAAAAAATGTTACTCTACATCCTACCAGATTTAAAACAATGAGAACCTTCTCTGGTAACACCTCCGAGGCTTCTACAATTTGCAAGCCATAACGGATGCTGAGACTAAGGAAGATGAGTGAATTTTACAATTTATAATTCACGTCCCATCTGCTCAGCGCGGTAAAGTTCCAACGAGAATGCTTCCCTTCGTACTCCAATCAGAGTAATGTAAATAAAAAATGAATAACCATTTTCATTTTCGTTGCAACACGAAACTACAGCCGCATCATTATTCCAGTTCAATCAGAGAGTGCAGCAAGCACCTCTACCGGTTTCGAAACTTATTAGTCTCTCATCAGGAGGCACTATTATTTAAAAGTTCTTCGGTGATGGTTTCATTTAATTTTTTTATTTAATTTTTGTTTGTCTAAGTATTTATACTAGATTTAACTTCTCAAAAATAGCACCGCAAACATGCAGGCAAATTACAAAACGAGTCAAAAATTGTATCCAAAAATACACTCTATATTTTACCGTAGTAAACCACAGTATTCTTCTCCAAGCCTCTGTAAGCATCCCCTAATTTAGTTTTAAAATATGAAAACTCGGCAAACTTTATTTCACATGTTTTAAATTCTATTTCTTACACGGTTCGGTATAAACCAACTAGCTTGTTTATCTTAGGAATATATTTACAAAGCCGAAAGTATAACTTGAGCAGGGATTTTCATAAAACAAAACAAATAACGTTGGGTTTTTGTTTTAGTTTGTTGGCGAAAATTTAACAGATTTTAAGTTTTAATTTTGTAAACATCGTAAGTTGACAATACACAAATACAGTTAGAAAATTATAATTAATATTCCTTTATTCCTGGATTTACAAATTAGTTGCCGTGATTAGTTTAGTCGTCGCGTTAACGCCGGCGATAATAGATCTGGATCCCGCGTACCAGAAAAAAGTAGATTAATAAGCTGAAAATTTGTTAATATCTTAACGGTGTTTAGTCGGACAGACGTTGATTTATGGGAACACTGGAACAGGGGAAGTTTTAATTGTGGAACAGGTTAAAAATTTGGAACGTCAGACTAAGGAAACGTTCCATGTATTTTGTCGGACAGAACTTCCAATTGATTTGTTACCATTTCATTAAACTCTCATGCAAAAATCAGACTGGTGTTTAAAACCAACTGGGCATTTTAATGAGTGGAACACGAGAAACATCTCAAATGACAGGAATTATGTTGGTTAGTAATAGCAGTCTGATTTTTGCATGGGAGTTTAATGAAAGGGTAACAAATCAATTGGATGTTCTGTCCAACAATTACATAGGACGTTTTCGTAATCTGACATTCGTAATTTTTAAACTGTTTCACAATTAAAACTTTCCCTGTTCCAGTGTTCCCGTACATCAAAGTGTGTCCGACTAGACACCGTTAAGCTATTACAAATTTTCAGCTTGCTATTAATCAACTTTTTTTGGTACGCGGGATCCAGGTCTATAACGGGCCTGCAAGTATACACAGCAAACGTGATGCCCCGGCGAAGCTTTTATAGTGACGTTGCATTTATTTTTCCCTATCTTCTTCTTCAAGTGCCGTCTCGGCGATAGAGGTCGGCAATCGTTATAGCTATTTGGACTTTAAAGACGGCTGCTCTGAAAAGTTAATTTGACGTACCATCCGTACCATTCTCCCAGGTTGCGCAGCCACCCCGATATTCTGCATCTCCCTATGCTTCTTTTTCCTTGAATCTTTCCCTGCATAATCAATTGGAGCAAGTTGTACCTCTCTCCACGTGTAATATGTCCGATATATCCTAATTTTCTTGTTTTGGTGGTATTTAAGATTTCCATTTCTTTATTCATCTTTCTCAGAACCTCTTTGTTTGTGACGTGTTCTGTTCACGATATTTTCAGAATTCCTCTGTGCACCCACAGCTCGAATGATTCTAATTTTTTCATTGATGCCGCATTCAAGGTCCAAGCTTCCATTCCATAAAACAGAGTTGAGAAAACGTATCACCTAGCCAACCTAACTCTTAGCTCCAACTTCAAATTTCTTACGCAGAACACTTTTCTCATTTTGTTAAAATTTGCTCTAGCCTTTTCTATTCTGATTTTGATTTACTGGAAGTAATCACATGTGGAATTACTCATTATTCTAAGATATGCGTATTGGTCTACTCGTTCTACGTTGGTTGTGTTTATGAAGATATTCTCGTTATTTCTTTGAGTTTTCGATATTCTCATAAATTTTGTCTTCTTAACGTTCATTGCTAGACCGTTCTTAGCCAGCCTCTGGAGATCCCCAATATTTTCGGCTAAAATAAAATATACGGAAGTGTTATCCGCATATCAAATATTGTAAATGGAAACTTTCTCGATAGTAAAATGAAAAATCGTCACGACACGTGAAATAGGTGGAAGAGTCAATGTACTCAACAAGGGGACTCCGTTATACAAATGTAAACATTTTATTTACTTATTAAAAAACAAAGTAATTTTCAAAGAAAGCTAATTTTCACTAATTTTTTATTTACATCATATTAATGAGGAATATTCCATAATTTTTATTAAAATACTAGATTATCATGAAATAGCGTATGATATTTACCAAAATATTCAATTTTTTTTCTATTCATATTTTTCATTTTCTATTCTATTTACATTATAACAGAATCAAAAACCATTGCTTATCGTTTGGATGAGTAGATTGGTTGTGAATCTTTGCTGCAGCTGAGTAAGTTAAGAGTGTTCGTGAGATGGATTGATTTAGCCTCTCATCACTATTAGGACCGTACAAGTTCGAAAGAGCTACACCTGGTTTCATAGCTCAGCAACATTTTTAGCACTTTTAATTATAGGTATTGGCCAATTATGTTAGTCCTGGTTACTGGATAATTGTCAAGGCCATAGCCCAACCAAGAATAAGAAGAAAAAGTAAGATTGAGGTTATGTTATTAAAAGATAAACATTGTACTACAAGCAAAATATCATTGATTAAATTCACTTTAATAATTTCATATCGTATCAGTATTGCGGAGCAACATATAATTTTTACAATTTATAACACATCATTTGCGAAATCCCATTTTTTTCGATGACTGTAGGTATAATATACACGTCAATTTGACAATTTCAATTAACAATATGAATTATTTAAGAAATATATGTTAAGCAAGTTGTAACATTTATCCGCTATACGCGCACGATCGTTTCTCGTATCCCCTCCAAGTACTTGCACACAGCGAATATCTATGTCTATGACTATCGTCAGATTTAATTTTAAATCAACATTTGTTTAACATGGGTGCGGCTTGATTAGCTGTCAGGTTTTACTAAACTTCGGTTCTGGAAAAAAACTTTTGTTTTTAAACGCCTGGTGTATTTTTTTCTAGGTTACTCTGACTATTTTATTAATAATAAAAGATCTACTGACGGATTCTGCTTAACATATGCACAACGATACGTAACACTGCATGTGGTAGCAGAAAAATATGATTAGTTTTACTCTTCAAAATTAATACATTGTCACGATCTACCTAACGACGGGTTGGCCTATATCGGAGCTCAGTGGCTCTGAATACAAAGACACTTTTGTACATTTGTTACGTAATTTCTAAACTTATTTCAGTATAATTATAGACCTGGATCCCGCGTACCAAAAACAAGTTGATTAGTAGCAAACTAAATATTTGTTAATAGCTTAACGGTGTCTAGTCGGACAAACTTTGATGTATGGGAAAACTGGAACGGGGGAAGTTTTAATTGTGGAACAGGTTAAAAATTTGGACCATCAGACTACGAAAACATTCCATGTATTTTGTCGGACAGAACTTCCAATTGATTTGTTAACATTTCATTAAACTCTCATGCAAAAATCAGACTGGTGTTTATCAATGAGTGGAACACGAAGAACATGTCAAATGACAAGAATCATGTTGGTTGGCAATAACAGTCTGCTTTTTGCTTGAGAGTTTAATGAAAGGATAACTAATTAATTGGATGTTCTGTCCGAAAAAATACATGGGACGTTTTCGTAATGTGACGTTCCAGATTTTTAAACTGTTCCATAATTACAACTTCCCCTGTTCCAGTGTTCCCGTACATCAAAGTTTGTCCGACTAGACACCGTTAAGCTTTTAACAAATTTTCAGCTTGCTATTAATCAACTTTTTTTGGTACCCGGGATTCAGGTCTATTACTTTTTTTGTACTTATAAAAGATATTATTTTTAACTAACTTTTAACATGATGTAAAAAATTCCTTTTTGTAACTGGTATAATTTTAATCCAGAATTAAAATTCAAAAAAAAAAAACCAAATGGATTACATACGTATTAAAAACGTTTCGGACTTATCAGTCCCTTCTCAGTGAACTCATTTTACTTGTTAAATAGCCCCAAAATCAACATTGGTTGGATTAAATATGAAATTTACATTATAAAATTGGAAAGATAATAAGACTTATAGCTGGATAACTTTTCGGGAATATGAGATTTCTCTACGTTAACGTTTTAACCGTACCTGTACAGATCTACTTTCGTCTGCCAACAAAGAAGGAAGTAAAATGTGTTCACTGAGGATGGACTAGTAAATACGAAAACTTTTGGAATACTATGTAATCAATTTGTATTTTTTAGAATTTTATTTCTTGATTAAAATTAGCTTACTGACAAAAATGAGTTTTAACTTCATGTTATGTAACTATATGGTATACAGCGAACTCCCGGGAACTATCCCGTTTTAAATTATTAATACAGTGGACTCTCTCTATAGCGAACACGGATATTACGAGGTTTCGCTTATAACGAGGTACACTAAATGTCCCATGAAATTCCTATTGAACTATAACACCTCTATAACGAGGCATATTTGGTACTAACGAGGAAAAATGAAATCGAAGAATATGTTCCTTTAGCTGTTTTAGTGCAGTAATAGCTATAAATAAATACCCCAACTGCCTGCGCTGCAATAAATTCCACCACCTGTAATAAACTTCTTTCTGATTATGTATCGACCGATATTGAATATTGTAAAACATTTACAATTTACGATAGTGAAGTCTCATTGTTCAGGTCGACCATCTACACCTAATAAACTACGTATGAGGCATCAAAACATTTCAATACTATGTATTGTTGTCTGATATAACGAGATCCGCTTATAATGAGGTAATTAGTCCGCCATTTCAGTTCTCGTTATAGAGGGAGTCTACTGTATTATTTTTAAACCCATTAATAGATATCTCAGCTTGAAAATGAACTTATTTTAATTCTATAAAATAGCGCACAAATCGGTACAAAACTGAACATTTTTAAACGCTTCTTGGTGATAAAACGGTCTTTGAAGAAGTCATAAAACCCTCGTTTACTTTTATGTTAATCTTCTTGACGGATATGCTGTCAGCTACTTAATTGTAATTTGCAGTGTGTAGGTAGTTAACTTTAACCTGTGTTTATTACTAACCCTACTACGTTTTTACAACCTAGACCTATTTGAAAGTACACTATAAAATAGTACTATTTTAAATTATAAAACTAGAATCTTATTATTATGTGTAGTATTTATTGTATACTAAAAAGAAAAAAGACAAAAGAAAATTGATTGGAATTGCGAACGAACATTATATTAGATGTTATGTAAATTTGTACTAAATTAGAAGAAGATAATATGAGCCAGAGTTACATACATGCAAGCAAGGTAAACAGAGAGATATATATACACACCGTTACTAGGCGTTAACGCCCTTCGGTAGGGATCTATGGAGGAGTATCACCAAGCCGCAAGCCCTTATCCCTTGCCGTACCGCTCCTCCATAGACCGATCAGACACCAGTTTATTCCAGGCCAAGTCGTAGATTCTATTGAATTTTATACTACGACGCGTTGGCCTTTTATTAATTTCAAATGACCTTGCTGAGGCTCGAACCTCGATCCACTAAACATGTCGATCGACCACGCCTCAACCAACTGAGCCGTCATGACCGACAATAAACAAAGAGATACAAGTCAAAAGTGTATACATAAAAGAAAGCACATACATTCGGACCAAACGGTGGATAATATATTTACTTGTACCTACTGGTTGTTGGTTTTTAAATTTTAAGCTTGATAGATCTTCTTCAGCAGATATTGAAATTGTCACTCCAAGCATTCTGAACTTTCTGCAATTGTAGCTGTGATTATCGGTATATCTTGTACAAGTTGTCTGTAGATATCTGTAGAGAATATATTATCATACTGATGAAATAAAAAGATGATCAAAAGTAACAGATTTGCTTTAATCTAAAAGATTGCCATGGTAAAATGGAACTAGGCAAGACACATAGGAATAATGGAAGGAAACCTTAGGACCTGACTCAGCCATTCAAATGTCAGGATTTATCAATACCCATAAAAATCAGGTTACTACGATATAATATTGTAACTTAAAAGAATTAACAGTTAATTTTCGATTAATTCCACTCTAAAATGTCCATGTTTTCTCTATATTTAAATTTTAAATTTAGAAATGTTCTTTTATCAAAACTCTGTAGCTAAAACTCCTTCCTTATTTACATGGAATCCAGGTCAAATATCCTAACAATTCTTCGTATTTCTTTTGCCTACCAAAATATCATTGGCTAAGGTTCTTCGGATGAATGATTTGTACTTACAAATACTGCAAAACTCAAATTCTGCAAACTCCTCGCAATCAGCATTCATTGGCCAGATCTAAACCCCTTACTTAAAAAAATACTTTTACACCGTTTAAAATTACCGGCACTATTTTACTTGCCAGGATGGGATATTCTTCTTCCACTAATCAGTAACAGATAACCTCCTCCTCGTCTTCCAAGAATCCATCAAAATACAAATTTTCCTTTGACCTTTTTTTTTAATCAATCATCTTTCAGTCCTTTAAAATCACCCAAAATCCCTAGTTCTCAAGAATTGTTCAACTTTTCCATTTTGGTTTCGGTAAACAAAACTAACAATGTTGGAACTTTACCGTGCTGAACAGATGGGACGTGAATTATAAATTGTAAAATTTCCTCATCTTCCTTAGTCTCAGCATCCGTTATGGCTTGCAAATTGTAGAAGCCTCGGAGGTATTACTAGAGAAGGTTCGCATTGTTTTCATTCTGGTAGGATGTAGAGTAACATTTTTGGATGTTGTTTTATGTAATATTAGATTGAAAACTTAGTTTTTTGCTAGCAGCTGCCGCTAGGGTATCCCTGCCATTTCGTTCGTTGCAATCTGTGACTGCACGCCGAAGTTTGTCCTAGTTGGGTTAGAGAGAGCAGCATATGTGCCTCCTGATGAGAGACTAATAAGTTTCGAAACCGGTAGAGGTGCTGCTGCACTCTCTGATTGAACTGGAATAATGATGCGGCTGTAGTTTCGTGTTGCAACGAAATTGAAAATGGTTATTCATTTTTTACTAACAATAGACATTTGTAGAAAATTGGTTCAACAAAAATATAGGAAGATGAACAACAAATTGGTGTGGCAATCTTAGTACCATTTGGAGGGTAATAAGCAATGTAATAAATTCGAATGCAAAGGATCACCCACTAACATGATAATAAAAGAATACAAGTATTAACAAATATGTAATTTGTTCATCATCATCATTTGGCTCTACAGCTGTATGTGAGTCTTTTACTATTTCCCTTCATTGTTGTCGGTCCTGAGCAGCTATTTCCCATTGCTGTACTCCCATTTTGCTTAGATCACTGGCCACTGCGTCCTTCCATCTCTTTCTTGGGCGACCAACTGACCTTTTGCCATCGGGCCTTTCCCAGAATATGGCGTTCAGAAGTCTTTCGTCACTCGATCTTAGCACGTGACCCGCCCATCGTATTCGGTTTGCTTTAATGTAGCGTACTCTATTTTCATCTCCATATATTGTCTGGAGTTCATCATTATGTCTTCTTCTCCATTCTCCTGTTGTCTCTTCTCTGCAAGGCCTATAGATAGTCTGCAGTATCTTTCTTTCAAGTACCAGTAATTTTGTCGTTTCCCGCTGGTTCAGAGTCCATGTTTCGCTTCCATTTGTTATTGTGGGCCCAATTATTGTCTTATATACTCTTATTTTTGCTTGTCTTGAGAGGATTTTTGATTTAAGTAGGGTCAATAATGAGTAATATGCTCTGTTTTCTGCAATGATCCTGACTGCCACGTCCTTTTCGTATTTATTTTCAGATGTTATGATCGCTCCCAGGTACTTAAATTCTTTGATCACTTCAAAGTTGTATTCATTAATTGTTACGTTTTGTCTAACTCTTGGTCTTAGGTCCTTCGTAACCACCATGTACTTGGTCTTGTCCTCGTTGACCTTAAGAACAACTTCCTTGGCTCCGTTCTCGAATAGGGTGAAAACTTTTTTTTGCATCTCTGGTGGATTGTGCAATTATGTCCACGTCATCCGCAAAGGCCAATAGTAATTTTGATCCTTAGGCGGCAAATCCGTTTGTTAGTTGTGGCTGAGCTTTCCTTACTGCATGTTCCAGTGCGAAGTTAAACAGCAGAGGGGCGAGAGGATCTCCTTGTCTAAGCCCGGTGTCAATGAGAAATTTCTCCGACGTGGTGCTGCCAATTCTGATTCGTGCAGAAACACATGTAATTTGTTACTATTACTAAATTAAGATCTGGTCAAAGTTCATTCGTAGAGGTCTTATCTTTAAACCGTTTATTCACTGTCTAATTTACACTACTCCACACAAACACAATAGCACTGTTACACTTTTAAGGTCACTAACTGGGACATGAACTAAGCATGTTTTCTTTAGTCTTAATACACTTAATTAATAATAGGCACTTGCGAAACGTGTAGCTTTTGAACTATAAGCGAGGCACACAATAACTATGTAATCTAAGCAAGAGTAGTAACTTTAAACTAATAAATTCGACGTTCTGACTGGACCAAGTCTACTAATTACTAAAAGCGATGTCGTGATTAGACGAATTCTAAAAACGATACTTATTCATTAATATGCGAAAGTTGAAACTCTAAACAAAAGCGGCGTCCAGCTACTCTGCGGATTGCAAATTGATACTTATTAATACAAATTCGAGAGAGATTTAGTAACTCTAAACTAATAAAAGAAGCGTGGATACTAACCACTTACTAACTGCTTAAAATTATGCGGTTGGCGGGGGACAACTTTGAAATTTCTATTAGTGAGGTAAAACCACCTTTTGTATGTTTTTTACCCGGGTTTTCCTGGTACAAGTTTTCTGTAGGTAAAAACATCTTTATCCAGACCTTCATAATTAATTTTATACAATTTTCCCAGAGTTTTCAAATCTGATACTAGAACAATGTAGACCGTTATTCGCTTTTATTTTGTTTATTCGAATCCCTGAAGAAACTTGTAAACAGTTTTCCCATGATATTTGCTAACAAAATGAAAGTGTTTATTATACATATTTTAAATCCGATACTATTCTAAATTATACATTTCAACCATATAAATCTATAATAAGTCCATATAACTTTTAACACATAACAAACCATATTTTAATAATATAATTCCTTCCTCTGTTTTAATCTACATGTTGAAATACCAAATGTTAATCTACATTCTTCCTTCTCTCTGTCTTTGCCACATTTACGGATAACAAATATTCAGTACTCTATTAAATAACTCTAAGCATATATTTAAGATAGATTTTTTTTAGATAAATTTAGAGTATTTTGGTATCACAAGGTTGTTTACTAACATTCTGTTGACATTATGGATACCTCCTCATAAATTTCCTTTGAGGTTTTTCTGTTTGTACTACAGCAAAGTAGCCAAAGCCAAACAAAATCAATTTGATAAAAAGTGTTCTTTGAACCTGATCCAGAATGGGATAAGCAAGTCTGCGCCGATTTTTTAGTCATGTATCGTCGTCATTTGTTATATGCGAAGAGGCAACAGTTTTTGTCAAGATTTATTGGATCAACCGGCTGTGCCTCGACTAATAAAACCCTCGAAGACTACGAATATCTCGTGTGTCCGATTGTGGAAGCCCATTTAGAATGCACATTGCGTTATTATGGGGACCTCACAACTCGAAATGAATGCGGTGTGTGGAACGTAGGCCAGTCTGTCGAATTGGCTAATCTAGTCTAATAATAATAATTATATTATAAGAGTAAACTATAACGTATTGTATAGGTACACTTCTTCAGTGGCGGCTCGTGAGTAAAAATATCGGTGGGGCACTTTTATTTTGAGCGGCAAATACGAAATTATGAACACAGAAAAAATGTTGCTAGTTACAAACTTACCCATGTATTTAAGGATTCTAGTAAATAGTCCTTTTTTTTCATCACTAGGTGGGAATCTATAAACAGACATCGCGTCGGAGATAAACATTTCCGATAGTGCTGGGTTCCTGAGCTAAAACCTCATCATTGTCACGTCGACCAGTTTGGCCCTAAGTCGGACCTCCCTACCCTCCGTAACTTCGATGTAACAGGGACCAGCTGAACCCCACCACTCTCATACTAGGGTATCAGGGTGGAATCGCTCGTTAGAGCATAACTTCTCCCCGATGTCCTTCTTTTGCCCGATTCTCAGTCGCTCGCCATCACGCATCAGCTTCCATCTCTCGCACTCATCTGACCACCACGTCCTTTACCCCTATGCTGTCAACCACTTCTTCTTCCTACCTCTACCTTCTCTTTTATCGAAAGCACCTTTATCACATAGTTGTGGATGTTATCCCACCATCGCTCATCCATCACAACATACCTGTTTTTGGTCACTATATCGTTATGTTCCTTTATTGATCTTCTTAAAGCCGAATCTAACTGTGACTGTATATTTATCGACCCTAATAATTATTGGTATTCCTCACAATACTGGATGTGTTTGGAGTTTGGAGCTAACATTATATTTTTTAATTTTCTCTGAGGGACGTTTAATATCATTTACACCACGGATTGTCCAAGACTCGTCCACTTGTGGTTAAAACAATAAACACTTAAAACAATAGAAGCGATTTGTCTCCTCACAATCGAATAACCAGTCTGCTAACAAATAATGTTTCTCATTGAATTTACGATTAAAAGTTCTATTACCACTTTGTCCTGCCTGAATTATGTCCAATTTTGGTCTAGGAGGTCCTATTGTTTTGTATTTAAAAATTTTTCGAACTCTAAAGTATTTTTGTCTTAATAAAGCATACACTATTAATATTTGTTGCCATATCGAATTATTGGATATCGACATCGACAATAATGAAGTCAGTATTGAGAATTGTACACTTAACACAGACCGAAAACTACGCTCGGGCTGTGTCCTAGGCAGTGGCGGCTGGTCCTAAGGGGCCACCGAGCCATGGCACTGGCTCTGAAAAATATACTTACAGAAAAACAGATTGAACAATAAAAATAATATTATTTTTACTATGCTTTTTTTAATATCAATGCATTATCTACATACATTATTTATCATTATGTAATTTAATATCAACGAAAAAACAAATAATTCCTGTGAGTTACTCTGCCCGAGCACCATTCCGTATGGCTCGAGATTTGACTTCAAAAGCATAGGAAAAGGTAGACGCGGTCAGCTTACAACGGACGCCGGGGCTTATGAGATTCCGAGCCAGACAAACTTTGGCTCGAGTGTGTTTTAGAATGTGACTTTTCTAGTGTTAGAATGTGTGTTAGAATGGTTTTTGCTTATCTATAACTTTTTAGCGTTGATTTGAAATTTCATCTAGCTCTTCAAATTTTGAAGGCTGTGCAAAGAATATAAATAAATATATATTCAAAAAATTGCCGGATTTGTGGATGTGATAAAAAAAATGCATTTTTCTGTTTCGTGTGTGTTTTGTTTGGGAGCGATTCTACATGGGCAAGACATGGTATCATTGATTTAGTGCATATTTACGATAAAATAAATATTACGCCTTGCCTTATTTTCATAATTCTTTATCCATGCGATCATCTAATTATACATAAATATCAATTTTCAAGATACTGTGTCAAAAAACGAAAAAAAAAAATCCTTTTTCATCCAGTACCCGGTAAATTTACGTATTAAGTTGTGTTAAGGGTAAATTTACCTATGGTAAATTTATCTATTTGTGCACCGCCTCTTTTAGTAATCACGAGCCGCCACTGGTCCTAGGTGAAGTATATTGGTGCGATACCGACTGCCAAGCCAAATCCCGTAACGTTGCCAGTTACTACCTGCATCTGAGGATATTTCTTATTTCGCACACGGCAAGTCATCATCTAGCGCCCGATATTTTTCTAACTTGACAATAGTGAGTCCGGTCGTTCGGAAAAGAGCCCTTCCTCGGGTGCGGACATAATTAAAAACTACACTGTGTAGTAGTTTTTAATCAATGGTGCGGGTGAACGCTGTTAATTTATATTTCTAAACTTTTTGGAGCGTCGCATCGACTGAATATTTTTATTAGATTTTTAAATAAAGAAAAATTCATTCAATATAAATTGTATGAGATATCTACTACATTAAATGAGTTAGTGGGAGGGCAGTGCCCCAAGCGCCTCCCTGCCACAGCCGCCCCTGCACTTCTTACTAAATTATTTTACCGTACATTGATCTTTATATTATTTTTTTCAATTTTATTCGTTGTTTATTAGCGCGGGGGCAGTCGCGCCTTTAGAAAAAATCTAACATTTTATCCTTTTCCGTGATAATTTGATGAAAAATTATGCAACATAACTTTCCAGTCGTAGGTGGCTCGAGGAAGATCGTAGTAATGCGTAGGTATTAAAAAAAAAATTTTTTTATTTTGTTATTTTTTTTGTGGAATTTATGGCTTTGGTGAGAACCAATTAGCTTTAAAATTGTTAGAAATAGATATTTTTAACATAGTAAATAAAAATATTTATGATAAAATATAAATTTGTTTTAAATTCGTATTTAAATTCGTATTGTTAGATTTAATCTATTCGCGCGACTGCTTACATGACAGAAGAAAGCGCCACTGTTCCCGGGTTAATATTGTTACTCAAAATCAGTCATCTGTAATAATGACATTCATACAGAGAAAAGAGACAATAAAAATTGTTTTTAAAACAAAAACGTTAACAAAATAGAACACATTGCGACAGAGATCGAAACATAAAATAATAAAAATACCTTTGAGTCGTTTTGTAGTTAACAAAAGCTTGGAAAATGAAAGATGAAAAACAATGCATATATGTCGAACATTACGCAAGAGAAATATGTCGTACAATTTTCTGCAATTCATATTCGACAAAAAATATTACAAAAAATAATAAAATGCCGGAACACTTAGATCAGCGGTTTTTAACCTTTTTTTATGTTCTTCTTCTTCTTTAAGTTCCATCTTCTATCGAAGGTTGGAAATCATCATAGCAATGCGGACCCTGTTGACTGCCGCTCTAAATAGCTCTGCACTACTGCATTCGAACCATTCCCGTAAGTTCTTAAGCCAGGATGTTCTTCGTCTTCCCACATTTCGTTTTCCTCGGATTTTGCCTTGCATAACAAGTTGTAATAATGAGTATTTTTGCCCTCTCATCACATGTCCCAAGTACTCAAGTTTTCGTCTTTTGATAGTTAGTATTATTTCCGGTTGATTTCCTATCCTTCTAGTTACTTCCACGTTCGACATTCTTTGAATCCATGATATTCGTAGGATTCTTCTGTAACACCAAAATTCAAAGGCGAACTTATTCAAATGGACTTGTTTCAACGTCCACGCTTCCAAGCCGTAAAGAAGAGTAGAGAACACGTAACATCGAAGCATCCTTAGACGTAGTTCTAACCTTATATCCCGACAACAAAGAAACTTTTTTAGTTTGATGAATGGTGCAGGTGCTATTTCAATACGTGTCTTAATTTCTTTGGTTTGGTCTACATTTGATGTTATCCATGTTCCTAAGTATTTGTAGTTATCCACACTCTCAATCACAGTATCTCCAACAGTTAATTGGATGTTTACTTGTGCTGATTTAGTTATGATCATACATTTAGTTTTCTTTAAATTCATCTTCAGTCCGTACTCATGACAGCGTTCATTAAGGCGTTGCATAACATTCTGTAAATCATTGTTGTTATCTGTTATTATTACTGTATCGTCTGCAAAACGTAAATTGTTCAAAAGTTCTCCGTTGATAGATATACCTTCTATTGAATTTGAGAGCGCTTCTTGAAATACCGCTTCACTGTAGACATTGAAAAGTAGTAGAGACAGCACGCAACCCTGACGGACTCCTCTCTGTATTTTGATATCTTGGGTGTCCTGGTTATCAACTCTTACCTTGGCAGTTTGATTCCAATATATATTAGATATAATTTTCATGTCACGACTGTCATTATTTTTGCTTTTTAATATATCTACAAGTTTTTTATGTTGAACTTTATCAAATGCCTTTTCAAAGTCTACAAAACATAAGTACATATCCTGATTCATGTCCATGCATCTCTGGGCCAGCACATTCAAGCCGAACAAAGCATCTCGCATGCTCATACCATTTCTAAAGCCAAATTGTGTGTCACTGATTTCATATTCGAGAGTTTTAACAATTCTACTGTGTATTCTTTTCAAAAATGTTTTAAGTGTGTGACTCATTAAAGATATTGTTCTGTGATCCGAGCAGGTTGTTGCACTTGACTTTTTGGGAATTGCTACAAAGGTCGATTGCAGCCATTGTTTGGGGATTGTGGCAATCTGATATATTAGATTAAAGAATTCAACCATTACATCAATACCATCTTCATCAATCAGTTTTAATAATTCGATGGGCACATCATCTGGTCCAGTAGCTTTACCCTCTTTCGTGTTTTTGATGGCATAGATGACTTCGTCTCTTAATATTGTTGGTCCAGTATCCTCTGTGATTTCTAATGACAGTTCTCCTCTTTTATCATTAAAGAGTTGTTGGATGTAATTGGTCCATTGACATAATCTCTCCTTCACGTCAGTAATAATATCCCCTTTATCATTTTTAAGGGTATTCATTCTTGTGCTTTTTCTAGAACCTGTCATTTCTTTGATTTTTTTGTGTAAATTAAAGCTGTCATACTTTTTATCCAGGTCTTCTATTTCTTTGCATCTGTCGGAGAGCCACCTCTCTTTTGCCTCTCGAATTTTCTTTCTGATGTTTCTCTGAATTTCTTTGTATTTATTCGGGTCTTTTGTTTTATGTTTTCTTCGTTCTTCCTTAAGTTCAAGAATTTCTACTGTCATCCAAGATTTTGTTTTTTCTCCAAGTGGTTTGAGGGTTTCTTTTCCAACTGATACTAAGGCATGTTGAATTTTTCCCCATTTTTGGTCCTTAAGTTCTCGTTTTTTTTTTTTAATTTCGTTTCCGCATAGGTCTTGTCTTGTTTGAGCCGTCTTGTATCCATGATTTTATTGGAGCTAGGGCTCTTTATCGTCTTTAGTTTCACTCTCATAGACAAAACAACCGGGTTGTGATCGGAGGATATGTCCGCTCCTGGATAAGTTTTAGATGATATTATAGAATTTCTATATCTTCTGTTGACGATAATATAATCTATTTGATTTCTGACTATTTTGTTGTTATTGTCAGCTGGTGACTTCCATGTATATAGTCTCCGTTTAGGGAGTTTGAACAAGGTATTTGCAATTATGAGTTCCTCATTGATACAGAAATCAACAAGCCTATCGTAACGTTCATTTCTTTCCCCGAGTTCATATTCCCCACACAATTCTCCACTTCTCCTTGACCGACTTTAGCGTTCAAATCCCCCATTATAATATTTATGTCTTGTCTTTTAGTTAGCTTTAAGACATTGCCAATTTGTTCATAGAAGGCCTCTATGGTGTCTTCATCCTTGTCTGCAGTGGGTGCATATACTTGGATTATATTTATTTTACGATTTAAATGAGAGTTGAGAGACAGCATTAATACTCGATCAGAGTAAGGAACAAAGTTACAAATGTTTTTTATGTTGAGGCACACTAACTTAAAAACTCGTTCAGCCACGGCACACTTGGGTAAATAATCTCTATAATGGTAGTGAGTATAATCAAATTTCGCGGCACACCTACAGGGACTGCAGAGCTCACCAGTGTGCCGCGGCTGAACCAGTTTTTAAGTTAGTGTGCCTCAAGATAAAAAAAGGTTAAAAACCGCTGATCTAAGTGTTCCGGCATTTTATTATTTTTTGTAATATTTTTGGTTTTTTACAACAACATTCAACAATACAACAGGTACATAGAGTTGAAGAGAGAATCAATGATGACTTTGAATCTAATAGATCCTGCTCAACGGATTCCTGGACATATGCCAGGCATTTGATAAAGTTTGGCATAAGGTCTCTTATGGAAACTAAAACAGAATTTACCAACAAATTACTCTATACTCTTAAAGTACTACATTACCAACAGAAACTTCCAAGGAAAGTACGAGAATGAATACACAAGAATATAACATTTCTAAAACTGTGTTTCATGAATATATATTTTTTTAAATAATGAATGGGTTGCATGTGTGAGTCCATACTATTGTAGTAAAGAAAAGAGAGACGTTCTCACAAACAATTTAAATTGTTTGTGAGAACGTCTCTCTTTTCTTTACTACAAAAGTATATTATTTTATTTATTTTTAAAATTACCCAAATAAGTTAAAAACCAAACCTATGTTGGGCTAATTGAAATATTTAATAATATTTCAAGCGTAATATTCTTGTTATTGGATTGATGTCAACTTATTAAGAACCTTTTAAAAATATAAAATTATGTAGGGCGTCCTATTTGGCATATGCCAAAATTGGATGCAAGAGGCTCAGAACAGGGATTTGTGAGGTAAACTACGGGAGGCCTACGTCCAGCAGTGGACAAGTACAGGCTGCATGATGATGCCGTCTCATTCAAAAAATAGTAAGCGCAGTGCTAGACTTACGTAAATTACAATATATTTATATGTAGATATGTACTCTTTTGAAGAACGTACAATTAATTTTTATAATTTCGTAGGTCAGAGCTTTAAGTAAAATTTTCTCAAATTAGATGAAAAATAATATATAAATAATATTCTTTAAGTGGTTTCCAGACTGAATAACTTCGCTTTATTCGAAACTCGTATTTATCTGCATATAATACAAGAGACAATATTTTTCAGATAATATCTTTTTCTGCAACCGTCCCGAAAATAAAACTTTCGGTATGATTTATTAAATCGAAAGTACCAGTTTACACAACTTCGTACCGTAAGTAGTTACTTTCGGGACTAATTTTTTCACTCTCCGGACGCTATTTTTTACTTTCGGGACGATTTTAGGTAGCTACGGCTAACGGCTTTGACAATAACATCAACTTTGTATTTTATTATGACAACGCTTGTCATAATTAAAGTGTAATAAAAGTTCGTAAGTAAAGTTTATACATTATATTTTTTTTAATATACAAAACGGCTGCAGAAAAAATATTGTACGTAACACTATCCAAAAGTGATTTTACGAGACTCGCAGGATTCCAGGACTCGCCTACGGCTCGCCCTGGAAACTTCCTACTCGTCTCGTATAATGAAGTCTCGTCTAAGACTCGTCTCGTATAATATCACTTTCGGAACTTGTTACGTAAATTACTATTTTAGCAAATAAAACATTGTAACTCTTACTTTTTTATTTTATTCGTAGACCATTCAATTTTTATTTTCAATTATTTATTTCATCTTTAAACAATACTTATGTTGACTTCACTTACATTGATTCGTTTACTTGGAAAACGGAAATTCAAACTTGACGTGTGAATAAAATAAATTCTCCCGCTATATTTTTGCTATTTTTATTATGTGTCGTGTTAATATATTCAAATGTCGTTTCGTAATGGATTGGCCTATTGAAAGAACTTTTCCGAGTCGAAAGCAATGGATGTGTAGCGGCGTTGTATGGTGTATATCAGTTGCTTTGCTCGGTAATTTATTTACAATCTTGAAATAATAAATAGCGAGGTGGCGAAGGTGCAGTTAGAACATCTGTTTGTGGAAAAATCGCAAGTGATGTATGAGTTCCTCAAAAATATGACTTACTTATTAGCCGTAAGATCGTTAAAAATGAGGACTCGTGAGTTGTCGGTTATACTCCAGGGAAACAAGCAAAAAAAGACTCTGTTCAGGACTTTGAATAATTCAGGTAATTTATAACTTTTTTAGTTATTGTAAACATATAAGAAGAAAATATATGTTTCCTGCCGAGAGTTCGAAGTCGTTTTTAATTATTAACAATTTAGTGCAAAAAACGAAATTTTTTCGTTTTTGCATCCCATTAAAAAGCTATATAGTTGACAAAACATTACAAAATTTGATCTTTCATGACGTTCAAAAAGCTTCAAAATGGCCATTTTCGAAAGTTAAAAAGTCAATTTGCTGTTCAACGTAGAACTTTGGTATTCGACTTAAAGTTGCATATTGGAGTACTTAACAAACCCTCAAAAATTTGGGACCGGTCCATCAATTAGTTTAAAAGTTATTCTGCTTGTTTTTCCCATGGACTTTTTTTTTAAATAACATAAGACACAACATAATAAAGATAGGGCAATTCTGCGGGTGCCAAATGGAAGTAGAAGACTTATGCTATCGACATGTATTAAAAAAGATAAAAAAGATAATAAATATTTATTACAGTCCAAAATCTTAATGCAAAATTATTGACATATTTAGTCTATTCGCGGTGTGCAAGTACTTGGAAGGGATACGAAAAACGATCGTGCGCGAATAGTGGAGAAATCTTGCAACTTTCTTAAATAATTCATATTGTCAATTGAAATTGTCAAATTGACGTATATTTCATACCTACTGATATACTATATGATATGCAATATGCAAAGATTCATATGATATGCAATAATTATTATATAAAAGTAAATTTAATTAATTGCATTTTGCTTGTAGTACTGCATTCTAATAATTAATTTTATTTACTACATACAATTGTTTACCTTTTAATAACATAACCTCAATCTTACCTTTTCTTCTTATATTTTTTTGGGCTATGGCCTTGACAATTATCCAGCAACCAGGACTAATATAATTGGCCAATATAATTAAAAGTTCTAAAAATGTTGCTAAGCTTTGAAACCAGGTGTCGCTTTTTCGAACTTGCACGGTCCCAATAAACATTTAGAATAACTTTAGAACTATTATCTGCAGGAAAAATATTCGAAAAGCTGGTATTTTTCTACGAATTTTAAAAGAAAAAATTTGGTCTAAGTCAATTTGGGCTAAAGTTAGCCATTTTCTTTCATTATTCATAGCTAATTTGTTTAAAATAGTTAAGGAACGTAATTGATGCCAGTTTAAAAATTAGGATTAGTATTTTTTCGTCAAAAAATTTGCACAAACATTAAATAGTTATAAGAAATGTCAAAGAACACTTTATTAATAAATTTTCTTCAATAAATAATTAATTATCATTAAATTTAATTAATCAAATTAGTTAATTATTTGTTGCAAATAATTTATTTATTAAAGTGTACTTTTTCTATGATTATTAATCAAAATATGATTAAAAAATAGATTTCTGGGAAAAAATTGTTTAAACAAACTATAGGTATATCTACTATATAGTGAGCACGTAAAGGATGGAATAAATTCATTTTTTCCGGAATGGTCGATTTTTATTTTTAAATTACGATCTTTTGGCATAGGTATATATCATACTAGTGACGTCGTCCGTCTGGGCGTGATAACGGTATCGATAATTATTTTAAATGAGAATAAGGGTCGCCTAATAGCTCATTTGAGAGGTTATTCAATTAACTATTCAGTAATATAAACATTCAGATAATTATTTGTACAGGGTGTCCAAAAAAAGATTTTTTTTACAATAAATTATTTAACACAAAAAAAGAGTAGCTATGTGTATTTTATCTAATTTAAAATACAGTTTTCTTCTGTCAGAAAACAGTAAAATATTTATTTGACAATTAAACATTGCGTTTCGCTTAAATTAAATGTTTAACCTGCCAAGAGGCAGGTGGGTGGCATCTTGAACATTGAATTTAACCGAAAAGCAATGATTATTAATGTGCCAAATAAATATTTTTTTTCTGTTTTCTAAAAGCAGTAAAATATATTTTGAATTAAATAAATTATGGGCCATTCCACGAACATACGCCTGTTTTGGATTACTTCGACAACGAATATTTTACTGTGCAACATAAGAAATACGAAAGTAAATGGCGCTAATAATTATTCCAATAAACAACAATGTAATTTTTGCAATTTACTTTCGTTCTTCTTATTTTGCACAGTAAAATATTCGTTGTCGAAGTAATCCAAAATAGGCGTATGTTCGTGGAATAGGGTTATACCTATATTCGCCTTTTTGTGTCAAATAATTTAATCTAAAAAAATTGTTTTTGGACACCCTGTTTACATAATTATGTCACACAACCCTATTCTTATTAAAAAAATCATCGATTACGTCATCACGCCCTGATGGAATACGTCACTAGTCTGATATATAGTTATGTCAAAAAATCACAATGTAAAAATAAAAATCGACCTGTCTCGGGATTTATTTCCAAAATCGCCCATTCACGAAAAAATGAATTTAGTCCAACCTTTACATGGTCACTGTATATTAATAAATAAAGCAAATTGCATCTTTGTAATATACGCAGAAAGTAGGTATTCTTTTTCTCATGATCATCTTTCAGTGCGTCACAGTTTTTCGATTTCTTTCTAACGCATTAAATTTTATGTGACAGAAAAAAACGTACGTGTCTGATTACAGACATTTACAACATTTATTCTAGTTATTCTAGTTGTCGATAGATGGCGTCATAATAAAAAAAATATTTTTTTTTAAATTAGATAATAATATTACAAATATAATCTGTATAATTTATAAGACTATACAAATCAAAGAAAATATCATTTTATAAATGCAAGAAACACATTTGATTTGTTTTTATTCCAAATTGAAAATAAAATGTGACAACTGCCAGATTTAACTAAAATGTCATGATAGAATAAATGTCATAAATGTGTATTATCACGGACTTACCCTTTTTTCTATCATTTGTTACGCACTGAAAAATGCTCATGAAAAGGACAATACCTACATATAAACTAAAAACGCAGATCAAAATGCAATGAGTAGATCCGGAGAACCCGGAGATATAAAAATTATAGTACATAGTTTGAAGTTGCTTGTTCAGTTTTTGAACTCGTGGATTTGCAGGTTCCCCCTCCACTTACCACGACTAGTCACCATTTGAACTGCATTTTTGAAAAGTAGTAGAGGGTCCTGTAAGGTGTAATTTTTGTGCAAATTTTTTTGACGAAAGACACAAATCCCATTCTTTAAGCTTACACCAATAATTGCGTTCTTTAATTCGTTTAAACAAATTATTTGAAAAAATCATGTTTTGGAAATTTTAAATCACAGGGACTTCTACCAAGCGCCGTTTTAAAGAAAAAGGATGGAATTTTTTTTTCTGTGAAGCAATGCCTATACCTATATCCCCGTTGAAAAAAGTTATGGGGCAAAAAACAAAATTAATATATTTCATGTTTTTTTCTTGCTTTTCTTTTGGATATATTTTTGTAAAAAAACATGTTTTTGACTTTAAAATGTGATATTTCGATAGTAAATTTAACCTGGAACAATTTTCCTATAGACGTGTTTGCACTAAATGTGCATAGAACTCCCCTTAATTCGCCCTGTGCCTGGAGACTAATTCACCCCTTTCTCAAAACGCACCCATTTAAATGGTAGCACTCCGCGGTTTTTTCAAATATATAGGTCCGTTGACTATATGAAATAATAAAACCCTGTTAACGTTGTAGTTCCTTCCTAAAATACGTAACCAATAGCCTACAAGTCTTCTACTTCAATTTGGCACAAACAGAATTGTCCAATAGAAAATAAATAATATAATCCATAAATAAATAATAATATAATCGATTAAATAATTTTAAACTAATTAATGGATCGATCTCAAATTGTGAGGGTTTTTTGTACCCCAATATCCAACTTTGGGATAAATACCCATATTTTAGTTTAATTTTTATAATATTTGTTATTAACCAATAACGATTTGCATTATTTTGAAGTTTGCAAAGTAACAAGATTTTTAACTTTCAAAAATATCCATTTTTCAATTTTCTAAAAAATCAAATTTTGTAATTTCATGTAAACTATTTAGCTTTTTTATAGGATGTAGAAAATCTAAAAAATCGCGTTTTTTACTCCATTATATTGTTAATACATAATTAAAAAACGGCTCAGAATTCTTGACTAGAAACAGGCAGGCTTTCTTCCTATAGGTTTACAACAACCAAAAAAGTTGTCAGATATCTGGATTATCCAAAGTCTCGAACCGAGTCTTTCTTTTGCTTATTTCCCTGGAGTATATTTACAATTTTGAAATAATAAATAGTGATGTGGCTAATGTGCAGTTAGAACATCTGCTTGTGGAAAAATCGCAAGTGATGTATGAGTTCCTCAAAAATATGACTTAGTTATTAGCCGTGAGATCGTTAAAAATGAGGACTTGTCAGTTGTCGGTTATTTTTACAACTATTACAGCTAACGAGATGAGCCAAGACGACAAATGATTTCTCAGTGTGGCGGGAAACAAGGCAGAAAGATTTTCTCAATTTTTCCTTTCGTTTCTTTTCTGGTTCATTAAATTCGTTGAAGCGACGTGGATTATTCTTGAAATATATATCTCCGTCTTAATGACAGCCGTCATGAAATTACGTTAATAGTTTCCGTGTCACATTCATCTTAGAATATATTTTGTTAAAATCCCAATTTACTAACAAGCAAAATATTAGGAAGAACACAAGTTTGTAAGGGATGAGAAAATGACGCATAGGAATGATTTCAATTTCAACTTAAGATATAATTTCGTTAACATTCAAACCATATTTTATCTCGTTAGTCGTTGATGGATATCTTTTATCGGTGTACGAAAGAAAGAACTTAACAATAAAAGGAAAATAAGTAAAAAAGTCTAAAATAATGAATAATTAGAATTAAAATGCCTAATAGATTAAAATAACAAGATATATTTATTCAAAAACCTACTGAGAACACAGCAATTTTTCCTTTCCTATTTTTTGAAAGGTATTCTGAACAGGAAAGGAATACTTAATGCTTATTTTAACCATATTTGTGATACACAATAATTGAGACTTTGTACCATACCTACTGATCTAGATCATGAATAATTACAAAAAAATAGATACTAAACAACAGCAACAACAACAACAAAAAAAGGAAATAACGAAGATAACAACACCTCAAATCAAGAAAATGCGCTTCTATTTTTAAATGTTGAAAAAAAAAACAGAAATGAAATATTCATAAAGCAAAGAGAAAAAAAAACGAAAATATCAATAAAATAAAAGATGCTAAAATAGAAGCGAAAATACTTTAGGTACTTTACTTTACTTTAAATGCGTTACTCTAGAAGCGAAATTGATATTTTTTGACGTAAGTACCTCGTATTTATAATATAGATAACATTTTGTATCTGGTGGTTGAAACTCAGGTTTTAGGCAATGCAGAACTTTTTATGAAGAGTAACTTTTTTTCGTAAAATTAAAAAAACAAAATTTTCCCATAATATAATTATATTATGTGTCCAACTTTAGTAGACACGCTGTATATAATATATTTATAAATATAATAAAGAATACATATCATTTTTGTAGAGAGTCCACATAAAAAATAATAGGCTGCCATTTACCTACATTAACATTAATAAATAACAATTAATTTGACATTTCAACTTGACGTTTATGTGTCAAACGAAACAAAAACTTGCATCTCGAGGCAGAAATTTAGGGTCCTGATCACTAAAGCTCGGATTTATAGGCAACACAAATTGAAGAAAAAGGCGCCTATATAGGCAAAGATTTTTATTAAAAAAGGCATGAATATTAACATTTAGGCAAAATATAGGCAATAAAGGAATATAACTTATTATTTATTGTACAAAGTGAATTAACGTAATGTTAACTTAAGGCAGGTGTATTTACACATCATAATCATAACATTAGTATAAATAAACTAGTAACTAAATAACTGTTAATTAATAATTAAACATTGTAACCACTTAAAATTTTATCATTAATAGAAATAACTAAATGTTTTTCAATATTTTCGGTCTTAAAACTATGTCTTCGATCACTTAAAATTAATTTGTACATTGAAAACGAACGTTCGACATCGACAGATGTAATTGGAGCATATTTCAGAGCGGATAATAAATCTGGCATAATTTGTAATTCCTCGGAAAATGTCCCATTCAAAACTTTGGCAACATTAGATAAAAACGAAAAACCTTCATTCTTGTCGAAAACATATTTCATTTTTTTTTAATTAATTGACCGTTACTTCCAGGTGCCGATTTAATTTTCGTCTTTAAATTATCTATTAATTTTACTGACTCACATAAATTTACCTCTTGTTTTTCTAATAAGGTAATTGTGGTAACTATTAATTTATAATTGTCATTGATATAAGCGAGTTCCTATTTCAATTTGGGATTTTTTAATATTTTTTTTGCTTCTCGAATGGCTTCGGAAATATCATCATCAAATTCTGACATAACTAATTCTATTTCATTGCAGTGTTCAAAGTAAAAAAAAACTGCTTCGAGCCAGGTTCCCCACCTTGTAATTACTGGTTTAGGTGGCAAAGGGACACCGGGAAGTCTTTCTTTATATATTTGCACCCTCAACGGAGCCTTTACAAAAACTTTTTTCATAAAATTTATAAAATTATTTACCAACGGAAACAGATTTCTTATTTCTTCAGCAATTCTATTTATACGCCAGGGCAGATAAATAAAAATGAGCGATTTCAGGGTAAAAATCAATACAGGTATTTGAAGGTGCTAAATCGTAGGGGGGACATAGTTAATTAAAAATACATACAGAGGTACTCGCAAATCAACCTCAGTTTTTTATAAACAAAGGCTAAAGTCACAAAATATTGTTTTTTGCCTGTAGCATTTTTTGTATCATGTTTACAGCAAAAGTTGTATTATGAAAGTTGTGTATCATAAAAAAACGATTAAGTTTAATTTTGATTAGTTAAAATTGATAAATAATTAACCGAGATAGTTGCAAAAAACCACATTTTTGGCACTATTTTGTGAATGTTAATAACTTTTACTAAATATGCCCTAAGGAACATATTGCACCTTAATTATGAGGACATTATGTGCCTTTATTAGAGTGCAAAGTATCAAGAAGATCGTTTTGTTAGTTTACGAGTTACGTTAATTGTTTATCCAAAACATTGAATGTTTAAACATCTATTGTTGCCCAAGGAGTATTTTCAGAGCTTTTTAGCAAAGTGAAATGAGTTTTTAAAGACTCAAACTACTAAGAAATTAAAAAAAAATGATACATTTATTATTTAAATGTTCTTAAACAAGTCGTTTAATAAATAGCGAGTTTTTTCCTTATAAACATTTAGAATAACTTGGTTATTTTTCACGACAAATAATTATAATTAGTTGTATCAGAAAAGTGGTAAAAAAACACACATTAAAAACTAAAAATAAACTTTCTATGACCAATAATACCCAAGTTATACTTTTTTTTTTGAAAAATCATATCTGTATTGTTTATAAATATTAAGAGTCGAAATTTGCAAAAAATCATAATAGACATCTATATTTTACATTGCAATTAATAGCTACAGTATATCTTCTATTTAAAATGAGTAATAACCCTTTAAAATGAAGGTACTCGAGCTGACTTAACTGGGACCGTGTGATGGGGGAAGGATCTCTGAGTCCGTTTTCGCGCTTCGAGATTTTGGTATTGAAAGTTCAAATTGGAGCACTTGAAAAAGTTTACAATAACTCCGCTTCCAGAGAACGTAGAGCCTTCATTTTTTTTTAAATTGCGGTAACTGGACGAAATAATAACGACTAGCTAATTTCCATTCACCGGAAAAATCGGCAAATTCTGGAAAATGGACTTTTTTATTCAACATTTATTTACAACGTTAACACTAATATATTTGAATAAATATTTTCATAACATATTATAAATTTGTAAAAAAATAATAAATGTATAGTATATATATCTTTATATATATACAGGGTGGTTCATCGTATTTGCCTCGGTCTCTGTACGGAAAACGACTTGATATTTAAAAAAAATTCTTGACAGCAATTTACAGGGCAATTAACACTACAATCTAAAACTAATGAAAATTATACAGGGTGCTTCAAAAAAGAGGGGTATATTAAAGTTTTATTTTCTCTTATGGAACACCCTACTCGTGAGCCATTTTTGAATTTTCCTTAAAAATAAGCTATATTTTTATAAGGGTTTCCTACACGTAAATACATGGTGTTTTGATTTATTTCGATTTTTATAAGAATGTAAGGTTTAAGAAAAAAAAAATAATATCTACGAATCTAAGAATCGGTGAAAAATTTTTTCTTGGATCTTTATAATAGACTATTCAGCATATTGGAACAGATATTTATTGTAATAATATTTATAATTATTTAATCGTACATTTTTAGATTTAAAAATTAATTAAAAACAAAAACATTCAACAAAACTGAAAACATAAACAAAAACATACCTCACTATAGGGCCAAAACTAGTTTTAATGTGTATCTACAAAAACACATAATAAGTATGTGTTTTTGTGTTTTGTGTTTCTCCACAATACACCAGGGTAAATCAATACAGGTATTTGAAGGTGCTATTATTGTGCTTTATTAATAATACATACAGGGGTACTCGTAAATCGACCTCATTTTTTTTATAAAAAAAAGACCAAAGTCAGAAAATATTAGTTTAGTATAGTTTACAAAATCTCAAGAAGATCTGTTTGTTAGTTTACAAGTTATGTTAAATGTTTATTCCAGACATTGAATGTTTAAACAATCATTGTTGCCCAAGGAGTGTTTTCAGAGCTTTTTGGCAAAGTGCAATGACTACTTAAAGACTCAAAAGTTAAAAAAAATAATATATTTGTTTTTTAAATGTTGTTAAACAAGTCGATAAAAAAAAGATAAGTTTTTTCCTTATAAACAATTAGAATATCTTTGTCATTTTTTCTGATAAATAATTATAATTATAAATTGGATGTGTCAAACAGCTGGTAAAAAATGTACATTAAAATGAAAAAAAACTTTCTAGGACCAATAATAGCCAAGTAATACTTTTTTTTTTGAAAAATCACATCTCTTTATATCAAGTTTATAAATATCAAGAGTTGAATTGAAATTTTTAGAGCATGGTAATAAATATCTATATTTTATATGACAATTGATAAGCACGAAATATCTTCTATTTAAAACGAGTAATAACCCTTTAAAATCAAGTTACTCACGCTGACTGAGCTGGGACCGTGTGATATGGAAGAATGTCGGAGTCCAGTTTCTCGCGTTGAGATTTTGCTATAAAAAGTTCAATTTGGAGCGCTTGAAAAATTTTACAATATCTCACCTTCCAGAGAACGTAGAGTCTTTAATTTTTTTTTGGGTAACTCGACGAAAGAATAACAACTAGCTAATTTTCATTGGCCGAAAAAATCGGAAAATTCTGGAAAATGTATTTTTTATTCAACATTCATTCACAACGTTAACACTAATATATTTTGATAAATATTTTCATAAAATATTATAAATTTGTGAATAAATATTAAAATATAATTATAGTATGTATACAGGGTTGTTCATTTTATTCGCCTCGGTGTCTGTACGGAAAACGAATTGATTTAAAAAAAAAATTCTTCATAGAAATATACAGGGCCATTAACACTACAATTTAAAAATAATATGAATTATACAGGGTGCTTCAAAAAAGAGTGGTATATCAAAGACATATTTTTTATGGAACACCCTACACCTGATGGAATTTTTGAATTTGCCCTTAAACAATAAGCTATATTATACCTAAGTACAGGGTGTTTTGATTTATTTCAATTTAAAAAAAAATGTAATGTTTTAGAAAAAAAAATAAACAGGTATTTTCGAATCTAAGAATCGGTGACAAATTTTTTTTGGATCTTCATAATAGACTCTTTAGCATATTTAAGCAGATTTTTATTGTAACAAAATTTATAATTACAATTACATGATCGTACAATTTCAGGTTTAAAAATTAATTGAAAACAAAAACGTTCTCAAATTGAAAAAAAATAGATTATAATTATTGATCTTCGTTAATTCTACACAGTTTTTGTACAGGTTCATCAATTTCTTCCACATTATCCATAATTTCTTAAAATAAATCAATTGTACCGAGCTTTGCATAAATTGCAAAGATGATACTGACGAAAAAAGATGCTACAACCTTTTGACAGTTATTATAGATCACAAAAGTGAAGTTGAAGAAGATTTGTTTAAAAAAATTAGGGATAATGTTTAAGAAATTAAAAAATCTGTACATAAACTGTGTAGAATTAACGAAGATCAATAATTATAATCTATACATATACATTTTTTCTTAATTTGAGAATGTTTTTATTTCCAATTAGTTTTTAAATCTAAAAATGTACGATTAATGGCCGGTTTCACCAACGACGAATAGTAGTTTATTCTATGATTAAAGTTATTCGACCAATAAACTGACATATCTCCATTTTACTAACGTCAAATAAGACTTATTTTATTTATTTATCAAAAAAATACTTACTCTTTGAGTAAATTGGCAAGTTAATCTGACTGTGAATATTTAGAAGAAAGTAAATTCGCCAGTTTCACTTTAAATTATTAAAATTATTGAAACAAAATATAAACTTAAACATCTAATACATTTTATTCGACGAATAGCATTCATTGATTTATTTGTTGTTGGTGAAACTGGACCTAAGCAATTATAAATTTTGTTACAATAAACATCTGTTTAAATATGCTAAATAGTCTATTATGAAAATCCAAGAAAAAATTGTCACCGATTCTTAGATTCGTAGATATGCATTTTTTTCTAAAATTTTACATTTTTCTAAAAATTTAAATAAATTAAAACACCCTGTACTTAGGTATAGTCTAGCTAGCAGCTAGCATATTGTTTCAAATTGAGCAATTCAAAAATTTCATCAGGTGTAGGATGTTCCATAAAAAATATATCTTTGACATACCACTCTTTTTTGAAGCACCCTGTATAATTCATATTATTTTTAGATTGTAGTGTTAGTGGCTTTGTATATTTCGATGAAGAATTTTTTTTTAAATCAAGTCGTTTTCCGTACAGACACTGAGGCGAATAAAATGAACAACCCTGTATATAAATAAATATATACATACTATAACTATATTTTAATATTTATTCACAAATTTATAATATTTTATGAGAATATTTATCAAAATATATTACTGTTAACGTTGTAAGTAGAATGTTGAATAAAAAAATCCATTTTCCAGAATTTTCCGATTTTTCCGGTCAATGAAAATTAGCTAGTTGTTATTCTTTCGTCGAGTTACCCCAATTTAAAAAAAAAATTGAAGGCTCTACGTTCTCTAGAAGCTGAGATATTATAAAAATTTTCAAGCGCTCCAAATTGAACTTTCTATAGCAAAATCTTGACTAGAGAAACTGAACTCCGACATTCTTCCATATCACACGGTCCCAGCTCAGTCAGCGTGAGTAACTTGACTTTACAGGGTTATTACTCGTTTTAAATAGAGGATATTTCGTACTTATCAATTGTCATATAAAATATAGATATTTATTACCACGCTGTAAAAATTTCAACTCTTAATATTTATAAACAATAGAGATGTGATTTTTCAAAAAAAAAAAGTATAACTTGGCTATTATTGGTCCTAGAAAGTTATTTTTTTTCATTTTAATGTCCATTTTTTACCAGCTTTTTGACACAACCAATTATAATTATTTATCAGAAAAAATGGCAAAGATATTCTAATTGTTTATAAGGAAAAAACTTACCATTTTTTTATCGACTTGTTTAACAACATTTAAAAAACAAATATATTATTTTTTTTAACTTTCTTAGTACTTTGAGTCTTTAAGTAGTCATTGCACTTTGCCAAAAAGCTCTGAAAACACTCCTTGGGCAACAATGATTGTTTAAACATTCGATGTCTGGGATAAACATTTAACATAACTTGTAAACTAATAAACCCATCTTCTTGAGATTTTGTAAACTAATAAAGGCCCTTCATTACCTCATGATCAAGGTACAATGAGTTCCTTACGACCTATTTAGTAAAAGTTATTAACATTTCCAAAATAGTGCAAAAAACGTGGTTTTTTGCAATTATCTCGGTTAATTCTTGATGGATTTTAACTTGTAAAAATTCAAATTAATCGTTTTTTTGTGATACACAACTTTCGTAACACAACTTTTGCTGTAAATATGATAATAAAAATTCTATAGGCAAAAAACAATATTTTCTGACTTTGGCATTTTTTTATAAAAAAATGAGGTCGATTTACGAGTACCTCTGTATGTATTTTTAATTAACTATATCCTCCCTACGATTTAGCACCTTCAAATACCTGTATTGATTTTTTTCCCGTTTTTATTTTTCTACCCTGGTCTATTACCCCGTGGGCTACACAAGTGCAATGAATTAAATTCGGATAAAAAATCTTTAAATTAACAGCAGCTTTTAACATATTGCCGCAGCATCTGAAAGCATTAAAACTATTTTATTCACTGGTATAGGGTTAGGTAAAAAGAGGTTTGTTAAACTATTTTGTATAAATCGTCTTATTCTTAAATTGTTTGTTTTTTTCCAATTCTTTAACGGCAACTAAATAAGGTTTTCTCGCAAAGTTTTCGTTCAAAATTCCAATCATTAAATTAGCTATATACCTGCCGCATACATCTGTCGTTTCATCCACGATAATATACAAAAAATTGCCCTCTAACTCCCGCTTAATTTTTGAAATACATTCCACATAACATTTTTCCACAGGATGTTTTCTCAATGTACTCTCGTCCGGTAAGGATTTATTAAGATATTTTTCGAAAAAGCATTTAAAACTAGGGTTATTAACTTTATATAGAGGAATGTTGGATGCAATCATCATCTGGCATAAATCAAATTTAAATGCGTCTTTCTCCTTTTTTTTTGAACTGCTTAAACTATCCCGCAGAGATATTTGGGCTAACTTAGAGGAATTTAATTTTTCCAAATTACGTTTATGAAGTGGGGTTCCACAATGCTGGTCAATAAAGTACTTTTTTGTAGTACTTGAAATCTAAGAATTAAAAAAAAATAATTAGAATTCTAAAACCGCTTTAGAATTTAGTTATGTTGTGGGACGAGAAAAAAAGAGAAAAAATAAAACTTACCGATTTGCCGCATGGTTTACAAAATGCTCCATCTCCTTCTAGAGAAAGTTCCGAATAAGGTGCGATCCATAGCCTTAATTTAGATGTCATCTTTTCACACAAATGTCTAAAACGTTTTAAAAGGTGTTCTTTGCTTTTCGGTATACGCAACAAAACTAAACTAGGATATAGCAATTTGTGACTAAACTCTGATACAGTAACCGACTGTACAACTGATAATAAACTAATAAAGCTTAGGGATTTCCAAATAGTTAACCCTCAAGTCTCGATCAGGTACATTTTCCTAGAAATCTGTTATATAAACAAACCATTGATATTTTATTATTGACCCAAAATTTTATTATAGAATGGTTTAGTAATAGAATAATATCATGGGTAGTACCATGAACTTTCAAAAAAGGCACAAATAGGCGGAATTTACGAAAAAAGGCCAAAAGTGCAAAAAACAATTATAATAGACAAAATAGGCAAGAAAAGGCATTTTGCCTATAATCCGAGCTTTACTGATCACAAGCGTTTATAGCCCATGTCAGGGCATGTACATTAGGTTTCATGCGTTTTCAGCAGTCCCACATTAGCACTTCGGCAGTTTAGCGTTTAGTGCTAAATTGCTGTCTCAAGATGCAAGTAGACTTTGAGGTCGGTTATCTCCAAGATGGTTTGAGATATCGAAATTCAGTTTTCAGATTTGAATTCAAAAGCCAAAACTACATGGGAATCCATCGGTAAATTGGTTCCAAGTATTGTAGGGGCGTCGACTCTCGAACCAACGAACAGACTTTGCAAATTTATAAACGAAAACAAAATTTTCATTGAAAACACATATAATCCATATTTCAAAATGTCTCATTTAAAAATATGATTTACTTGCACATAGGTATTGTATGATACATCATTTTTGTCTGTCAAGCATACAGAAATAATAACGTTCGTATTTAATTTTTCTAGCGACAAAAACCAATTTTCATAAATCTCTGTAATCTCTGTTGGAATGTTTTGTTTGTAAATACGAAAGTATTTTATGAAGTAAAAATGCAAAAAACGATATGTAACTCGTTGTTATAAAATGTCTTGTTATCCTTTTATGGTATTGATTTATTCTCCCATTGTTTGCAAATGTATTCAGTGCATCAAATGGAATAAAGGGAAAGTAATTAATGTTAATTATTAACGAATGCCTAATACAGGTGAAAATAATTAATATTCACCATTATGGCTTTTCAATAGCGCACAATAAAATATCCTGGCTGATGTAAAAGTATTTCTATTAAGGCAACCATATATGTATCGATGCTTTTGTTATCGTTTGAAAATGGTGTTAACTGTTACGAAAATTGCTAGCATAAAAAAGTTATTAACCTTTCAGATATGATATGTGTATTCATTAGTTAATAATCGATTTATTACATAATTTCCGTTTTGTGAATAATAGTAATTAGAAGCAAGATATCTATATTGGGAGGTAAACTAAAACGATAAAAGGAAAAGAAAGTTACGTTTTATATAATACGTATATAGTGCGTATACAAAAATCCATTTCCAAATAATAAGTCAGGTGAAAGCAAAAGTATCTAAATAAGTATGAAATTCAAGTGCCTTACAATCTCGTTTGAGAAAAATACTAGGAGACGTAGACTAAAATCTTTGCTCAGGGCCATCTAGCGAAACTTATTCGATTTTGTAAATATGATCTTCGTAAATTTTGATATCGCGTTGTTTAGTAGTTAACAAATTTTCAATTCGTGAGAAATGGAAATCTCTTGTGAAACAGATGCGGTATTACTAAACAATGCGTTAATCCACTACTTGATAAAGCACTATTCACAGATTATGGTTTAAACCAGCGTTTCCCAACCGGTGGGTCGCGACCCACTAGTGGGTCGCGGGCGGATTTCAGGTGGGTCGCGACGTGGCTCTTACAGTAGCTGAGTAGCATACAGACCGGTTTTCTCCCATTGGCTCTCTTACTCAGACCCAAACACTTGATTCTTGTTCTCAGTCTGGCTCTGGTATTTGCCCGAGTAGTAACATACGACAGTGACTTGATACTCTTTCTAGAGTTGTTTTCGTTTAAAAGTAGTGAAATTTTCACTACTTTTGATACCATTTAACGATATAAAACTGGCTGAAAAGTTGGTCTTGTGTTAAGAGAAAACTGCAATCTACTGACCAAGATGATCGTCCATATTCTAGCAATGACGCTAAAGTGCCTCCAGTAGGTATTGTCAAATGTTACGAAAGGGAAGAAAGAAGGTTTCACGTTCATAGGTACGGAAGAAGAACCAATACCCAATGTCTTGGCTAAACCTTCATTCTTCCGAAAGTATGAAGCCTTCAAAACTACATTTCAACCACATTTCAACCAAAAATCTCGAAGCCTTAAATAAACGTTTGTTGTTCTTCAAAGCACTGATTTCGACTCGGTTGAATATGGAGAATGTGGCATCGTGACAAGGTAATAAATAAAATTACCATGGCCTCTTACCAGCTGTCTTTGCTAATAGCAAAAAATAGCGCTCCACGCACAGCAGGCGAGAACCTCATTTTGCCTGGAGCAGAAATAATTTCATCACTTATTCTGTACAATTAGACGAAAGTACAGATATTGCTGAAAAAGTTAATTTGTTATGCTTAGTAAGGTTTAGTTTCAATGGATCAGTTGAAGAAGAAATGTTATTTTGTCACACACTAAACAGCACTCCAACTTGCCAAGACATTTTCTATTCCTTGGACAGTTTTTTTCCCGAAAATGGAATTAATTGGTCCAAATGTATCGGGCTTACAACTGATGGACCTGAGGGATGGGTCGCGAATTTGAAAAAACATCAGAAGGTGGGTCGCCAGATATAAAAGGTTGGGAACCACTGGTTTAAACAATTGAAGCTTTGACGCAACAGCCTCAGTGCCAAATTCCATGGAAGCCGCCCTGTCATAGATGTTCCGGAAAATATTAATACTGTAAGCGGAAGATTAAAGCAGATAGACATGTTACCTATTATAAGATTCATGAATACTATACATTTATTTGCCAGAAGTGATTGGTGAACTCCGCAAAAATAACCGAAAGCATCGCATTTTTCTTAGGACAATGCCTTTTGCACACGGCTTGTATAAAATCCGAGTATTTTAGATAAAAAGGAAGTATTTCGAGTGTAATCGAGATCACAAAGCAGCGCCGGGTTGCGATTTTACAAAATAACCCGCTCTCAGCACAAGCTCCGCCTCCTACGCATTCGCCATCCAGAACTGTAAGAATCCTACCCGCTATCAACACATCTTACTAAATATACCCGATTTTAGCACATTTGGTGCCATTTGAACATTTTTACAAACTATTATGCAGTAATCCTGAGTGTGGTCGTCATTTTGTTGTTGGTCATCGTTTCCTCTAAATATATATGAAAAATGTAATTCGATGTGGATAATTGTAAACTTCTGTGGAATATTTTGTAAATATGATGCTTGAGAATATGTTTAAGTGCAATGGTATCCACTCCAATAAACGTTATGCTAGCAGAGTGTAATGAAATCCCATTAAATTTACGTAGACAATTTTTAGCTCAAAAATACTGCATAAAGCTAAGAAACACTGAGTCAGACCTTTTAACAAATCTGGCTTTATTAAACATGGAAAACTTAACTAGTAAATATTGGAGAATAAAAAATTCACCACCACTAACAGATGCATTCATTGAAACCAGGAATTATACAGATTTACACAAGAGTAAATTATTACCAATTTATAAATTTCCGTATAAAACTTTGATAAAAAAACCCAGAATCATAATTCCTAAATATACAGAATCAAATCATTTAAATAATATTTTAGTAAAATCTATACTGAGCGACTTTGTGGATTACACAGTAATTTATACAGACGGTTCTAAAAATCAAACAGGAGTAGGATGTGCTATGTATGTGCAAAATACCCATCAACATAATAATTACAAATTATCTAGTATTAGTAGTATTTTTACAGCTGAGATTATAGCCATCGAAAAAGCTTTAGAATGGATCAAAGAGAATAATATTGAAAAAGCTGTGATAATAACAGACTCCAGATCTGCAATATATGCAATTGAAAATACTGATTTTAGTTCATACAAATCAAAAATTTTATGTAATATAAAAAATAATTTGTCTAAAGTGGAAGTAGTATTTATATGGGCAAAAGGGCATGCCGGTATACTGGGTAATGAGAAAGTGGATGAGTTGGCCAAAGATGCAATAAAAAAAGGTGAGATACTAACTCACATCTTATCGGCAGATGCAATAAATGACGTCAAAGTTAGAATAAATAAAATATGGAAAAAAGAATGGAAAAATATTACAAGCATGTCAAAAAATTTATATTTTTCTTTACATCAAGAACTTCCTCCGCCACCTGAATACATATTTAAATATAACCTGCCAAAGCAAGATATTTCTACTATCGTCAGATTAAAAACTCGACACGGGAAATATGAGGCACATCTGCACAAATTAGGAATAATTAATTCATCAGTATGTTTTTGTGTTTCGATTAGAGATTTAAACCATATTTTCTTGGAATGCAAAATTAACGAGAGATATATAAATCAATTATATTACAATTTACGACAAACACAAGTTCATTTTCCAATTAGTATAGAATATCTACTAAGTTGTCATAAAATGGAAATATTTAAATTACTCATAAACTACTTGAAAGAAACAAATATAATCATTTAAGTGAAATACGTATAAATATAACAAAACTAATAAATTGAGGTAAAAATAAAATAAAAATCTGTAGCTAACGGACTCGCATCCAAGCCATTTTTTTCACAGACACACAGACATAATTCGATGTTCTTTTAAATAAGATATTTGCAATTAAGAATCACACTACGGAACAACGGAACAACGGAACATATGATCTTAAATTGTAACACCATACAGGATAAGGTACAACATTTAAATTATGAATTGAATAAATTCAAATGTATTAAAAATCCATACAACCTTTCCCAATTACTTATATCTAAAGATAAAAAAGTATATAAAACGGTGTATAAACACATTTGTAATATAGGTTTAAAATTGTAAAATATATGTATATATTTGGGAAAAAAGAATAAAAAAAAATTAAATAAAAAAATAGAAATAAAAAAAATAGAATAAAAAAATAGAATTATAAAAAAATAGAATTAAAAAAAAATTATATCAATAGGTAGAAGTTATCCATCTGAAAGGTTAACTTGTGGATACTTTTGGCGCCAATTAATTAAACCAAATATATACATAAAAAATATATATAAAACCAAACATCTTTTGTTAACCACAAAAGGAAAATGAAAAAGAAATTATAAAGTGCAGCAATTCATGAGCTCAAAATATAAAAACTGGTTAGGCGAATGGATCCAGTAATCCGCAGTCATTTTTTTTTTCAACCACACACACAAAAATCACACTAAATTTTCTCTTTTATTTTCACCCCGGTAACTTGTTAAAATAAACATAGAAGTTTTCTTGGACTTTCGGCCCTCGGTAATAATGTAATCATCTATTATGCGTTTAAATTTTTCAAAAATACTAATTAGTTTTCTCAGGATTCGAAAAAAATAAATGCATTTAAAGAGCATTACAAGCAAATTTTACGCCTACCCACTAAAATTATTTTTTTCTGAAAGTTTTAGTGCACATTTTAATGCAGGTTAAAGAATAAAAAAATTATCAAACCATAAAACTGCATTATTATTTCCTCCGAGATTTCCTCTCTGGGTAAATTTAGTAAAATTTACCCTAGTTTAGTGGTTAAGGATACTTACAGTTCTAAATGACGTATGCGTTGTAGGCGGAGCTTGTGCTGAGAGCGGCTATGTTTTATAAAGTCGCCGTCAGGTCAAAGGATATACAATTCTTTGGAATCTCTGTAAAGTTGAGCCTTTGAAGCATTTGAAAGCTTTTCTATACGTTTTAGTGTTACCTGCTCCTATGAGCCAGTAATACCACAAAAACTAGAAATAGAGCATGTAATCGGGCAAGAGGAGGGTGCAGTAGTGAGAAAAGATTTTCATCAAAGAGTTCCGATGGAACAACTAGTATAGCCAGAGAAAGGCCGAGTCTTAGGTATCAAGACTTAGGCTCATAACGAGCTATGATGCCACTGATGATGAAGATACCTACTGGTAATGAAGATATCAAAGGATTGAGTTCTGGTGGGACTTTTTCCGTGTCATCGAGCTTTAGGTAACATGGTATCTGGACGTCGAACGTAGGATAGACGTCTGTATGGTGTTATAAAGATGTTCACTAAGACTCAGGTGCTAGTGCGACGAAAAACGAGCATGAAACATAGGTACACTAAGAACAGAGATTTGGCCAAATCTCAAATAATATGCAAATATGCCTGGAATACATACAGAAAAGAACGCATACAAAGAAGAATCAGATTGACGTGGGCTGCTTTTGGAAAGTTAAGATGGATACGAAAAACACAAAGATATAACAGTACCTAAAAACCCGTGTATTTGACTAGTGCATCCTTCCTGTTCTGACGTAATGCTCAGAAACATGGTCATTAACAAAGGCCAACAAAAACAAAATAGAAATAACTCACAGAAAAATAGAAAGGTCCATGTTGGGAATAAAACTACAAGACATAAAATCAAACAAATGGATAAGAGAGAAAACAAAAGTAAAAAAGGTAACTAAACATATCACAGGGTTAAAGTGGAGATTTTCAGGCCACAAAGCGAGACAGGACGATAAAAGATGGACTGCTGAAATATAACACTGGAGATCGTGGACAGGAAGAAGAGGAAGAGGAAGACCTCAGATGCGATCGAAGGACGATAATTGTAGAAGCTGCAGGAACTCACTGGAAAAGCGCAGCCATGTACAGACAGATATGGAAAGATTTGGGGAAGGTCTATGTCCAAAGTTGGTTAGAAATGGGCTAAAGAAGAAAGAAAAGAAGACGCCTGGGATAACGAAAACAGAGTACAATTCTTCATGATTCTTCCGGTTGTTCTGGGGTTTTAACAATCCATTTTAATAATTCGTTGAATTTAAATATTATAGAATAATCAAACAGATGAAAGAAATCGTTAAGAGAGTACATCAGCGCGTCATTAAACAGGAAAACGCGTTCCAAGATTGCAGCTTTAATTTTGAATATTTTGTTCGAGTCTTTTGGCACACATATACGTAATATAGTAAAGAATGGCGGTACAGAATCCAATTTGAGAAATATGTTAGTATGTGGTAATTAATCTATAATTATAATTAAATAAAATATTCCAAAACAAGCCTATACCGCCATTAAGAAGAACAAAAAATACACTTTCTTCAAATAAACTTTTTTATCCCATGTCTAGATTTTGTGTCACCTTGGAACTACTAAAATTGATTATCTATAACAAGAAATTAAAAATATTATAACCAATTTAGGCAGCATAGAAAGATAGTCACTGTCATTTTGAAAAACCTGATGAGTCGGTTTTTTAAGTGTAATAGCACGATTTCCTTATCTGTTCTGTTATTTATATCGATATCTGTTCAGTGCAGTAATATTTTCTAAGATATTGGAATTCGTTAGTGTTGATCCATAGGAAAGTAGTGTTTGTTTGTAATTAATTAATTATATTTTTTTGTAATAGAACTAAGTTGTCGGACTATTTGAAAAAATTGATTATTATTAATTGTGAGTTTTGTAAGTAAGTATGTTTTACGTAAAAATATTTCGAATTCTAATGAGAGTATAATATTATAATATAAAGTTTAGGAAGGATTTTTTATTCGAAAAATATCATCAATAGCTTAAAATTTAAATTTTAAATTTAAATAAAAAAAACCAAAATACACGCTTTTAATAAAATTTTCACCTATTTTGGTTTATTTTTATAAGTATTTAGTTACTTATAATAAAATTATTTTCTGTTATTTCCATTTAGCGCGCCTATGAGTATATTGTCGCAATATTATATATGTCAAATACTGCCGACGCACTGTTGCCAAGTTTCACGGAACTTTCGAAAAAGGGTGTGCTACTATCTCCCGAAGTAATATTGATGACGCGCTAATGTGCCCTCCTAACGACAACGTTTGTTGGCTTACTTAGGAAGCAAAAAGCTCAATTTTTAGGCTGTGAAAAAAATTGTTCAATGCTCGGGCCAAGAAATCCAATCCAGTAAGAGATTTTTTTTGTGTGAATTTGATGGCCTTGGCCGAGCCAATTAGCCAAACAAACACATTTGTTTTTTCAATCAGAGGAATTATTTCTGTATCTCTAACTCTAAATACATAACAAACTAACATATTACAATGATTATCTGTTAGAATATATTCAACTATAAATTATGATATTTTTATTAGTGTTAAAATGGACATATGCAGTCTAAGTGGGCGGGCTGATTCCCCGAACCTTTTAGGTCAAACACTCTTACGTAAAATTGCGAAAAAGTGTCGAGTTACATTATGAATTTGGAAACGATGTTAGTAGAGTTTTGAGTTTGATTTAGTAGTCTAGAAGTATACGTTGTATAAGACACATCTTAATTTTTCTGTTTGTATATTATTATAATACGACTCGGTTATAAAATAAATAGTTTGTTTACGTTTATTTGTACCTTTTATTATCTGCTATTTCTAATAGGTTATAGGCCTCAGTTACGTTGTTAGCTCACCTGTATTAAGATAATAATTAAAAGTGTACAGTCGCGAAATTTTCGTGTTAACCGAATACATAATGGCGGAGAGTGCGAAATATAACGTCGAAAAGTTGAACGGCAAGAACTATCAATCCTGGAGTTATTTAGTGAAAATGTTACTCATCAATGCTGATCTATGGGAAATAGTTTCGAGTGAGTTACCATTAGAAGCAGATCGAAGCAGTTCTTGGAAAAAACAAAATGATACGGCTTTGTCAACTATAGCCTTACTTGTTGACGTTAATCAATTAGTGCATATCCGGAACAGGGAATTCGCGCGCGATGCGTGGGTAGCGCTAAGGGAGTATCATTAGAAATCAAGTTTGTCTAGTATGGTGTTTTTGTTAAAGCAAATCTGTAGGCTATCGCTAGAGGAGAATGGTGATATGGAAGCACACATTAGTTTATTCCTAGAATCGTTGAATAAACTGGCCGCCTTAGGGGAGGAAATTAAGGACAGGTTCTCAGCAGGAATTTTGCTGGGAAGTCTTCCAGACTCATACAGTTTTTTGATTGCAGCGCTGAAAAGTAGGTCATCGAATGAATTTACTCTAGAATTTGTTACGAGTAAATTAATAGATGAGTACAGGAGACGTCAGGGAGCTTTGGGAAGAAATCAGGAGGAGTCGGTGATGAAGTCAGTATACGAGGGTAACAAAAATAATGGTACTGCAAGGGCAGAAGCAAGGCAGTGTTGTTTTTGTAACCGCAAGGGCCATTTTAAACGAGATTGCTTTAAGTACAAAGCGTTTAAAAAGGAAAAGGCCAATAAAGTCACTGAAGGTACTGATGATACATGTTTTATGGTCAATTATAGCTCAAGGGACGGAAAAAGGGATTCTACTTCGTGGTATGTGGACTCGGGAGTTTAGAGCCACATGGTTAATTACAAAGGATTCTATACCCAATTTGACGGTAGCAGAAAGGGCGTTGTAACTTTGGCGGAGAAAGGACAATACTCCGAGGTTCAGGGTATAGGGACAGGACTTATTGAGTGCGTGACTGGATCGGGAGTGGAAAATTTAAAAATCGACAAAGTGTTGTATGTGCCGGGATTAGACTCAAATCTGCTTTCGGTGAAAAAGCTAACAAGTGCGGGACATAATGTGCAATTCGATAAAAACGAGTGTAAAATCGTTTTACACGGAAAAGTCGTCGCGAGTGCGGTGCCTTCACCGGACTTATACAAATTTTCAACTGCGGACCATGGATTGAGTGCTTTCGAGCACTCCAGCAACTGTCAACATACATGGCATAGACGGTTTGGACACAGGGACATGGATGCAGTAAAACACTTAATGGAAAAGAAAATGGCAGTCGGGATTGATATGACAGACTGTAGGATTAGGGAAACTTGTGAATGCTGTATGAAAGGTAATATTTTACGTAAGAGTTTTCCAAAATTTTCTCATAGCAATACATTTAATATTCTTGACTTATTACAATCGGATATTTGCGGGCCCATGAAGACTGTTACTCCAGGGGGTAAACGTTATATTTTGACTTTAATTGATGATTTTTCTAGATATACAACTATATATTTATTAAATCATAAAAATGAAGCGGTAAAATGTATAAAAGAGTTTATAGAATTTGCGAGTAATCAGTTAGGTAGGGTTCCAAAAGTAATTAGGTCGGATAGGGGTGGCGAGTACGTAAATAATAATTTAAGGGATTTTTTAAAGGGTAAAGGTATAAAAATTCAATATACAGCAGGGTACTCTCCAGAACAAAACGGGGTTGCAGAGAGAAAGAATCGATCTCTAGTTGAAATGGCTAGGTGCATGCTAATCGATGGGGGTTTAGCAAAGAAATTTTGGGGGGAAGCGATAGTGACAGCCAACTATTTGCAAAATCGATTACCTACTAAGTCGAAAGAAAAAACACCCTATGAATTGTGGCATAAAGTAACACCGAATGTGTTGAATTTGCAAATATTTGGGTCTACGGTTTATAGCCACATTCCCAAAGAAAAAATGAAGGTTAAATTCGATCCAAAAGGTGAGTCACTAATATTTGTAGGTTATTCCGATGAACCAATAGCATATAGATTGTTAAATGTAGATACAGAACGTATTACAATTAGCCGTAGTGTGGTTTTTTCCAAGAGAAATATATGCGTCGAGAAAAAGGAGGCAAAAAGTGAGGAAATATCCATTGGGTCCATGATGGAACGGGAGAAAATAGAGCCAAACGGCGTAGAAGACAGAGAGGTTGCAAATTTTGAAAACATGGAGGAAATAGAAAATTCTACGGATACATCTAAAACGTATGAGAGCTTAAGTTGGGAACGATCCCATGACAATGACGGTGATTCTAACTATCAATTACATACAGATCTCGATATAGAGAATTCAGCTGATCGTAGATCTAGCAGAGTAAATAAAGGTGTCCCACCTGAGCGCTGCATAGCAAAGTTGACAGATTTCCAAGAAGAAGAACCAAGAAACTTTAAAGAAGCGCTTGAAAGAAGTGATAGTGAAAAATGGAAGCAAGCTATGCAAGAGGAAATCACGTCATTAAGGAAATTTTTTTGTAAAAGCAATATTGATACATCTTTATATATCAAGGTAATAAATAATCAAAGGGTTTACGTACTTATGTATATACGTGGATGACATTTTAATAGCAGCAAAGGATACACAGGTAATTGATACATTTGAAGAGAATCTAAAATGTAATTTTGAAATAACGAGTTTGGGATTATTACAAACTTATCTAGGTATGAAGATTGAAAGAGTATCAAGGGATATATAGTTTAAATCAAGCCAGTTATATTGACAAATTGCTGAATAAGTTTAAGATGAAAGATGCAAAAGAGTCCAATATACCGCTGGATGTTGGATACTACAAGCTTAGCAGAGAAAAGCCGATGAAAAACAGTGAAATATACCAACAACTGATTGGTGGTTTATTATATATTGCGGTAAATACTAGACCGGATATATTGGCAAGCGTCACCATACTAAGTCAACAGAATAAAAATCCAAAAGAAGTAGATTGGAACGAAGCAAAGAGAGTGTTGAGATATTTAAAGAAAACTAAATATAAAAAGTTTATTTTAGGACAACAAGGAACAGATAGTGCATTATACGGCTATGCAGACGCTGACTGGGCAGAAGACAAAGGGAACAGAAAATCAAATAGCGGGTATATATTTTTATTACGGGGCTCTCCTATAAATTGGGGATGTAGAAAACAGAATTGCGTGTCTCTATCATCAACTGAAGCAGAGTACATAGCATTGGCTGAAGGATGTCAGGAAGCAATTTGGTTAAAACAGGTTATAAAGGAATTTGTGCGTTTAGGACCGGAATTAGTCATATACGAAGACAATCAAAGCTGTCTAAAACTTTTAGGAAATCACAAATTCAGTAATCGGACAAAACATATCGATACAAAGTACCATTTCGTAAAGGAATTGCATGAAAAAGGGGTTGTTAACTTTAAGTATTATCCTACCGAGGATATGATAGCTGATATGTTGACTAAGCCGCTGAATAGGGTTAAGTTAGAGTACTTAAGTAGTAAAGGGGGTCTGTTTGACTAATTCAAAAATAATTTTAGTTGCGAGGGGATGTTAGAATGTATTCAACTATAAATTATGGTATTTTTATTAGTGTTAAAATGGACATATGCAGTCTAAGTGGGCGGGCTGATTCCCCGAACCTTTTAGGTCGAACACTCTTAACGTAAAATTGCGAAAAAGTGTCGAGTTACATTATTAATGTGGAAACGATGTTAGTAGAGTTTTGAGTTTGATTTAGTAGTCTAGAAGTATACGTTGTATAAGACACATCTTAATTTCTCTGTTTGTATATTATTATAATACGGTTCGGTTATAAAATAAATAGTTTGTTTACGTTTATTTGTACCTTTTATTATCTGCTATTTCTAATATTATCGAAATAATACACTGTTTTGGTTGTAAATATTTATTACTTTTTTTTTGTATTTTTTTAATATATTTTTAATTTCTTTTTTTATTGTTTTTTTACTAGGCTAAGACATAAACCCGATTCATCATCTCGGAGGTTTAGATCTTCTTAGTTTTTTTCTCTTCTTTTTTTGCTTTTTTTCTCTTTTTTTTAGCTTTTTTTTTTCTTTTTTTTTTCTTGTTCTTTCCTTTTTTCAATTATAATATACGGTAATTACTTAAATCTACATGGTTTAAAAAATAACAACAAAACAAACACGTTTTTTTGTTTTAACAAACATGCTTGCTTTGTTTTAATAAAATTACTTAAATACAGGGTAAATTTTATTGCTACAATTTATATTTACAGTAAGAGATTTTTCTACGCATTTATAGAACTATCTTCACCTAAATTCTTGGCAATTTAATATTGTCAGGCAAAAGTCCATCAGACTATCAGTTAACAATTCTGATATTTTAAAATTAATTATGTAAATATATCCTTCAAATATCCAGTCGATCTTATTTTATTATGATGGGAGTAATCAAGCGAATGTCGTGAAGTAAAAATCAACACGAGACTGCTCGTCAAAATGAATCACGCTCTTTTTATTACCTATTATTTGTACAGTAACCTGGCAAGAAATTTCCAACATATTCAAGTTCAGACTGAAGGTAAACATAATAAGCATTTTTGTCGTAGGGAAACGGCATCATTTGTACACCAAATGTCACATTTATGAATACTAAAATAAATACCGTAATAAAATTATCCGCAAATGTAGGTAAAATAAGATTAATGATTGTTATGGTACCTAACTGCTTTTGTTCAAATAAATTTTGAATAAATGACTGTCGTAAAAAATTTTAACAGTTAATTCATTTCAAATGGCCAGTTATTGCTCAAAGCTCAAGCTTATTATCAGCGGTTATAGCTCTAAAGGTAAATGAATTACCGAAATAAATCGTCCTTAAAATGAACCGAATATAATAAAAATGGAAAAGTTTCGTAGAAAACCATAAAAGGAATGCATTACTTGGAAGTCGTAATATGCACAAATATTGGAATTAACCTATTAGTTTAAATATATCTACATATAATTAATGAGCCACAAACCATAATCCTCTTGTGACATAATTAAGTCACAGACTGTTTTCAGCTCCCGGCCTAACAGACCCGAGAATGTGACACTCTTTTCCTCTTTGCTCTTCTCTTTTCTACTATTCTGTATTATAAACTACACTCAGAGGTTAGATAAATCCTATACTTTTATGCTTCTGTTCCGTGGTGTGGTTGAGTTGCGTGTGTGATAACCTTATTGTCCACGGAAGCAATTAAAACAATAATATGTAAAACGGCGGTCAATAATATATTTATTTGTTTTTAGTAAAAAAAGGCGTGCTTTGTTTATATCTCGTAAGGGTTTGTTATTCTAGCGAGGGTGTGACCGCACAGGGTGCCCGCTGTGACTTTAGTGAACTAGACCACAAACACTAATCTGTCATTATGTGGTTCTACCATATGGCCAGACAGGCGACAATTTATTAGATCTGGTGTTTTTAAAACTGCAAAGGCATTTTACCTGACATAGGGATATATTTCGTTTCTTAAAACTTAACAGGCCCTTCTATGCATATGGTTTGTATATTAGGAACGAAACACATGTGAATTTTAAATGACCCATATTATTTCGTTTAGAAAGGAAAGTTAATATTTAAAATTAGCAATTAAAAAATAGTAAAATAGTAATTAAAGCGTGTCGCCACACTTCTATGCTTCCAGACAACGTACTCTGAAGTACTGGACATGCCAATTTGGGAGTATATGTGTATATAGTAGAATGGCAGACGATAGGATAGTACGAATAGCACGAGATAACTCACCAAATGGACGAAGAAGTATTGGTAGATCAAACAAAAAATGGTGCGATAATTTAAACAATTTAGGAGGGTAATATTGAAGAAGAAACAGGATTTAAAGCCTACATACAAGAACGAAGCAGAAGAAGATATTTTTTTATATGGAAATTTCCATTATTTATTTCATTCAACAATTTTTTGACTACATCAAAAAGATGTATGTATCTACATCCGTGTCTTCATTTAACCTTAATGACTTAATGAGAATAAGTTCGTTTCCCATATTTTAGTATATGTATTTTGGAATTACGGTTTTCGCTGAAATGTTTTATTTTACTAAAAGTTTTGTATGAATCGATTGAGTTTTTTATATCGCTTTCAATTACGAAAATAAAAATGGCGGATTTTTGAAAAAAACTTTGTTGACTTTTTTTTAATGGAACACCCAGTATATTTTTTTGTAAATTGAAAGAACGATCATTCACCTATCCAGCGATATAAAGTTTTTTAAAATCGGTTGTCAAATCACTGAGTAATTAATTTTTAAAATGAGAGGTGCAGCGTGGATATCACATACCTAAATAACATGTAACTAAGCAAAATGATATTATGTTGTGATCTTCACATTGCATCTCTCATTTTAAAAATTAATTTCTCAGTCATTTGACAACCGATTTTAAAAAAAATTATATCGCTGGATAGGTAAATGACCATGTTTTCAAGTTACAAAAAAATATACTGGCTGTTTTAATAAAAAAAGTCAACAACGTTTTTTTTTTTCAAAAATCCGCCATTTTTTATTTAAAAGCGATATGAAAAATGGCCATTTACATAAAAAATTGAAAAAACGGTCATTTACCTATCTAGCGATATAAAACTTTTTAAAATCGGTTGTCAAATGACTGAGCAGGTCTGGATCCCGCGTATGAGAAAAAAGTTGATTAATAGCAAGCTGAAAATTTGTTAATAGCTTAAGGGTGTCTAGTCGAATAAACTTTGATATATGGGAACACTGAAACAGGGGCAGTTTTAATTGTGGAACAGGTTAAAAATTTGGAACGCTCACAGCACGAAAACGGCACATTTATTTTGTCCGACAGAACAGACTTAAACTCTCCGAACAGAGATTAAACTCTCATGAAAAAATCAGACTGCTATTTATTACCTGTCATAATTCCTGTCATTTGACATATTCTACATGTTCCACTCATTAAAACGCCCATTTGGTGATAAATAGCAGTCTGATTTTTGCATTAGAGTTTAATCTCTGTTCGAAGAGTTTAAGTCTGTTCTGTCGGACAAAATAAATGTGCCGTTTTCGTGCTGTGACCGTTTCAAATTTTTAACCTGTTCCACAATTAAAACTGCCCCTGTTCCAGTGTTCACACATATCAAAGTTTATTCGACTAGACACCCTTAAGCTATTAACAAATTTTCAGCTTGCTATTAATCAACTTTTTTTTCATACGCGGGATCCAGACCTATAATTTTTAAAATGAGAGATGCAATGTGGAAATCACATAACATAATATCAATTTGCTTAGTTAGAGAGTTGCACCTCTCATTTCTCTATCTCTATCAGCGAGGTTCCTACAGCCTCTGCCGCTTCTCGCATTTCGACCGCCATCGTTTTCTGTCCATCCATTCGTCTTCTTTGATGGCTCTATCTTTCATGATGTGCCGTACATTTTCTTCCCAGGCAACTGAAGGTCTTCCCCTTCTTCTTCTTTGGTGTGGTATGTAATTTAAAGCTTTCTTTGGCCATCTATCTTCATTCATTCGTTTCACGTGACCATACCACACTAGTTGTCTAGTTTCAATTTTATCTACACTGGAATATACAGTATGTGTCCTCCTTCTAATATCTTCATTCCTGATGTGATCTTTTTTAGATATACCACACGCTCTCCTTAGATAATCCATTTCTACTACTTCTATTCTTTTCCTATCTTTTTTTGTCATCTGCCAAACTTCTGCCCCATAAGTCATAATAGGCTCTACCAAGGTACGATAGATTGTCAATTTCGTTTCTTGCCTTATATCTTTAGACCACAGTAGAGAGCTCAGAATGTTTACCGCTTTTTTGCCCTGCTGCGTTCTCTTTTCGATGTCTCTTTTGGTAGTGCCTTCTTTAGATATTATAGATCCGAGATATTTATATTCATTACATCTTTTCGTGGTTCTAATTTCTAACTCTGGATCTTCTTCATCATCCCCTATTTTAAGATACTCTGTCTTTGACATATTCATATTGAGGCCCCATTTTTCATATTCTTTCTTTAGTTTTCTAAACATGTAGTCCATGTCTTCCTCATCATTCGCTACGACTACCTGATCATCTGCAAAAAACAAAGTTGTTAGACATTTACCACCGCCTATGTCTATTCCCATTCCGGATACTTGTTTCCTCCACTGCTCTAGCGATGATTGAATATATATTTTAAATAAAGTCGGAGACAGACAACATCCTTGTTTAAGTCCCTTTGATATAGGGAATGAGTCAGATATAAAGTTTCCTTCTTTAACGACACTTCTTGCATTTTTGTATATATTTGCGATAGCATCCACATACTCTCTACTGAGACCTACCTTCGTCAATGTTTGAAACAGTTTTTTCAAAGGTACCGTATCGTATGCCTTCTCCAAATCTACAAACAATAGGTGGGTAGATAGATTCCTTGCCTTCCGTTTTTCTATTACCTGCTGCAGAACGAATATATTATCAGTGCACGATCTTCCTGCACGAAATCCACTTTGTTCTTCCATGTCTTCGTATTCTGATTCTATTCTTTTCTTTATTATTCGACCGTACAACCTCCCTACTGAGCTGGTAACAGTTATTCCTCTATAATTAGAGCATATGCGTTTATCCCCTTTCTTGAATACTGAGCTGATGTATCCAACATTCCAATCATCAGGGATATTTTGTCCTTTTAAGCATTTATTAAATAATTGAACCAACATCTCATGTAATATGTTTGGTCCGTACTTTACCAACTCAATTGGGATGTCTCCAGGTCCTGCTGCTTTACCGTTTTTAGATCTTTTGAGGGCTTCGCTTAACTCTCCGGTTGTTATCTCAACTATTTGTGTATGTTCGACTAAATCTTCCATTTCGATCTCTTGGAATTTACATCTATCTTCTGTCAGTAAAATCTCATAATGGTGTTTCCACTGTTTAAGATCTATTAACTTTATGTTAGATTTTTCCTTTCCTTCCCTCTGGAGAGACTTTATTACCTTCCACGCTTGCCCAACTCTTGTTCCACCCATATACCTATCCACTTCTGCGCATTTTCGGTCCCACATCTCATTTTTACTTTTCACTACTTCTCTTTTTACATCTCGATTTAATGCTGCATATCTCTTGTGATCTTCCTCCTTTCTTGTTGACATCCATTTCTGATAAGCAGTTTTCTTCTTGTTTACTAACGTTTGCATATTCTCCGACCACCATTCTGTATTTTTTATTTCATGTTTGTATTTATACCCCAAAGCTTCACTTGCAGCCTCATGAATGTATTTTTTAATTTGCTGGTATAATTCTTCCGCTGTTATATTTTCTCGTCCCACATTTTGTAATTTTGTGGCCAGTCGTAATTTATATAGAAATTTCGTTGAGTCTTCTTTCAAGCTTTCTAGGTTATATTTATGAGATCTTACTTCTTGTCCCTTTTCTATATTCTGTACCTGAGTATTATTGTTTTTGCGATAGTTAACTATCACGTTGGCCATAAGTAAACGATGATCGGATCCACATTCTGATCCACGGTATACCCTTACGTCAGTGGTTTTCAGCTGGGAAGTTTGACGTTGAATTACATAGTCGATTATCGAGCGCAGATTCCTAGTAGGTTGTATCCATGTAAATTTGTGGATGTCTCTATGTTGAAAAAATCCATTCATAATCTTGAGAGACATTGTTTCACAAAAATCTCTAAGACGCATTCCGTTGTCATTGGTTATTTGTTCCCCATATCTTCCTACGACTCTATTATTTTCTTCTCTACCTACTCTGCCGTTTAAATCTCCTAGTACATAGATTTCACAGTTATCTTTAACTTGAGAGATTATTTCATTCATCTTGTCGTAGAAATCGTCTTTACTTTCTGGATCTGCATCTTCATTTGGGGCATACACTCCGACAATTACGATATTGTGCCCATTCTTTGTCATTTCCAGCATCAGCAGTTGTTCATTTACTTCAGTCCACGATTTAATATTATTTTTAAGATTTTTTCGAATAGCAATAGAGACTCCTCTCTTAGCTCTGCTATCTTTGCTCACTCCACTGAAGATATGTATATACTCTCCTATCTCTTCATTTCCTTTTCCCTTTTTCTTGGTTTCGGTAAGAACACATACATCTACCTCTCATTTTAAAAATTAATTACTCAGTCATTTGACAACCGATTTTAAAAAACTTTATATCGTTGGATAGGTGAATGACCTTTCTTTCAATTTACAAAAAAATATACTGGGTGTTCCATTAAAAAAAAGTCAACAAAGTTTTTTTCAAAAATCCGCCATTTTTTTTCGTATTTGAAAGCGATATAAAAAATTTAATCCATTCAGACAAAACTTTTACTAAAATAAAACATTTCAGCGAAAACCGCATATTTCTATCTTGAGCCGTTTAGAAGTTATAGGCAGTTAAAATGGGGGAAAATATAAATGGACACCCGGTATTATATTATCGATTTACAACGTTCTCCGTCTTCCGATACCCGTTCGCCATTCCTCTCTGTCCGCACTGCTTGCAGACCTCTTTCATCCATGGCTTTGTTTATTCCTGCCTGCCAACTTTTCCTCGGTCTACCTCTTCTTCTTCTACCTTGCGGTTTCCAGTTTTGTATTTGTTTTGGGATTCTGTGTTCATGCATTCTTTGTACGTGACAAAACCATCGTATTTGTATTTCATTGATTTCGTCATTTATTGTATGTGTGACCTTCATTATTTCTCGTATTCGTTCATTGGTGACATGTTCTCTTTTGATCTTCCTGCAGCTCTTCTCCAGAAATCCATTTCGGTGACCTCTAACATTCGTTTTGCTTTTTCCTTCTTTCCTTCATAGGCCATACTTCGCAGCTCTATGTTATGATGCTTTTCACTACGGCGTTATAGATTGCCAAATGTTTAAATATCTACTTAATAGAGGTGCAACAATTTGATCATATTTTAAATCAAATTGAAAAGCCACAGAAGACCGGTGTTTTAATATTGTATCTTGAATATTTGATGGCAAACTCAGAACACAATTTTATTTTTCTCTAATCAAATCCTACGATGTGGGTGGCTCGCAAACAATTTCTTACCATTCAACGTACAGCGACAACCGTGCAAAAACTTGAAACACAATTGTCACTCCATTTAACCCACCAGGTATCATCGATGAAGCCATAAAAAATTAATCTGGCCAATTTGCTTTTCTTTATGAAGTTCTTTAATTAACTTACAGACCATATGTTTTCGCAGCAGCACAAACACTTTCGTCTGACGCCTTCACTATCGTAAAATGGCGTTTGTGTGACATCTTATCGGTTTCCCTCTACGCGCACTGACAGATTTTATGAACAGTCCTCGATAAAATCCTGCAGATAGAATCGGAGTAGCCCAAAGGCAGTCGAGATGTTCTTTTTTGATTTCATTGTTTGGGTGGTGTTTATAGTCTATTTTGCTGTTATAGGATGCAAAAATAGATATTCTATAACTTGGAGTTTGTATTTCTAATAATAATTATTTTCTAATAAAATGGATTTACCATGAGATAGATACTACTGGAAAAATAAAATATTGGTTAACCTTCGTCGGGCGGCATAGGTACAATTATTGTAACTTTTGAGTTTTCAAATTGTGATTACTTTTTTGTTAACGAGATAGAGAGTTGAACTTTTGTGACATCTCTACATTTATCCAGTAGATTATGTGAGCCAAATATTAACAAAGAAATCTTTATTCAGTTCGCAGCACGGGGCTTAAATTGTTCCTACCCCCATAAACGACGGCATAGGTACATTTGTACCTTGTATTTTTTTTAATAAATGTTATAAAAAATCAATACATGTTCACACGTTATATTTAAGTGATAGTTTATTTGAATCAAAATACAAAAATTAATGGTAGTGTGGACTTTCGCAATACATAGATGTCGGAAAAAGAATTTTCGTCATACAAAGGTAGAAAACATACTAAACAACCTCTCGTTTTAGGTTGTTTTTTCCTTTCGTTTTGACAAACATGGCAACTTCCGGTTACTGGAGTAGATCCACGATTGCTTTGAGATACTTGAGGAGGAGTATCTACAGCAAGACCAAGATCTTTAGAAAGATTCTTTAAAAACTTCTTGGTTGGTTCTTTTTTTTTGTAATGGATTGTGCTCTCGATATAATGTAGGATGCTAAAACACTGACGTCAATCATATTATAAAAAAGGGCAAGATCCAAAGCAATGTTAGACGTGTGATTTTATACTCACCCACCATTTTATCCATGGTATCAACCCTTTAATTTTAGTCTAATACTCAATCATTTCCGGACACTTGTCCTGTTATATGCATGGACGAGGGTAATACTACTGCTTTGTTTTTCTTTAGCAAATAAGATCACACAATAGCATCATGATTATATGCAAGATTTGTAGAAAAAATATGTAGCTCTTTTCTAACTTAGTTTCATATTGGTGAGTAGAAATCTCTTATTTTTTCTAAAAGAGCAGCTAACGTCATATAACATGAACTCTAGATTTTAGCAAGTTCAAAACTGTTAAAAAGTTATCTGTGGTAACATTTCGCCCAGATTCTTTATAAGACGTGACCAGATTCAAAACTGTTCGTTCGCCAACGTTAACTTGTCGTGAACCATAAAAATATGCTTTTTTCAAATATAAAGGTGAATTCGTATGGGATAAGATATTTAATGCATTACAAACCCAAAATACCATGTTTAGTGAATTTGGAAGATATACAGGGTGTCCCGAAAAGATTGGTCATAAATTATACCACAGATTCTGGGGTCAAAAATATGTTGATTGGATCTAACTTACCTTAGTACAAATGTGCACATAAAAAAAGTTATAGCCTTTTGAAGTTACAAAATTTAAATCAATTTTTTTCAATATTTCGAAAACTATTAGAGATTTTTTATTGAAAATATAATTATAGTGAAATTTGTGCACCCCATAAAAATTTTATGGGGGTTTTGTTCCCTTAAACCCCCCTAAAGTTTTGTGTATGTTCGTATTAAATAATTGTTAAAGTATTATTAGTTAAACACAGTGTTTTTAAAACTTTTTTGCCTCTTAGTACTTTCTCAAAAAGCCAGTTTTTATCGAGATATTTTGAATATTTGTCAAATCCACTACCTATTTGTATATGGTTAAGTACGATTATAGAGGCCTGGTAATAATATGAAAAATCTATAATTTAAATTTTTATAATATGAAAATATGCTGAGAGGCAAAAAAGTTTTTAAAACACTGTGTTTAACTAATGGCACCGCAATAAAAGTTTAATTGGAACGTACACAAAGATTTGGGGGGTTTAAAGGAACGAAACCCCCATACAATTTTTATGTAAACATATAAAAAAGAAGCCGCATCTCGATAAAAACTGGTTTATCGAAAAAAGACCAAAAGGCAAAAAAGTTTTAAAAATACTGTGTCTAACTATTGATACCACAATAATAATTTAATTGGAACGTACACAAAAGTTTGGGAGGGGTTTAAGGGAACAAAACCCCATAAAATTTTTATGGGGTGCAGAAATTTCACTATAATTTTTTGTTAAGATGCTCCTGCCATAAGAATGCCGCATGCCTATTTTCAATAAAAAATCTCTAATAGTTTTCGAATTATTGGAAAAAATTGATTTTAATTTTGTAACTTTAAAGGGCTATAACTTTTCTTATGTGCACATTTGTACTAAGGTACGTTAGGTTCAATCAACATATTTTTGACCCCAGAATCTATGGTATAATTTATGACCATTATTTTCGGAACACCCTGTATATTGTGTAAATTTTGTGCAGCCTCTAAATAGAAACAATTATATTGTTAAATAATAATAATATTGTTCATCTATGGTTATGCATTGGGATGGTTTGTAGACTTGTTACACATATTTATTCAGCATTGTTCAGATATCTCGTATGAATGCAGCGTTATCGGCTGTTTTGCGTTATTGGCGGGTATTTTGGCGTCTTGAAACGATCACGAGACATTGCTGCACGTATTAGTGGCAGAAACTCCATATTCCACATCTCATACAAGTTTTCTTTGTTGATTCTATGTATACCTCCTTTGTCGACATGTCGGCAAACTAAATGTAGAATCATTATAACTCATGATAATTTTCAGGTATACACGTATTGGCAAACAGGCAAACACCAAAGAAGTTAATGTGAATGAAATCTTCCAATTCAAATACAATACAATGCTACTCTTCCTAGAATTTGTTTACTACCACTATTTCCGGATTTACTGTTACAGCAAAGCCCCATCTCAAATACTTCCAATTTTCTGCACATATTTTCGCTCGAGGTCCATCATTCGAAGTTCAACACTATAAAAAAGGATTAAGAGGACGTAGCATTGCAGCATTCTCACTTTTATACCAAGAGAGAGGTTGTAAAATGGAGGAATAACCAAATAACACGACATGTAAGGAAGAAATATACACAAAAGGAAAGGGATAATAAGAGAAAGTAGAAAACACTGACAAAGGCTAGTAGCTAGAGACAGTAAAAAATAAACGAGTCAAGTGGACAGAATAGCACAAGGTATCATTCTATACTACTTAGGACCAGTAGAGTTTGTAGTATAGATTGAGCTACTAGAATAGAAATTCAAAAGAAACTCTACTCTCTGCGACAAACAATATAAATATGATATCCTCCATAATATTACACTAGGTTCGCTTTCAAGATGCAGTGGAAATAAACAAACCAAGACACGTTAAATGCTACTAGGAGCACTCCCGAATCATAATTTACAATGTATAAACTTTGGAAATCATGATTTGGGATTTACAATGTATATACATTGTAAATTATGATTCGGTTGTGCTCCTAGTGGCATTTAACGTGTCTTGGTTTGTTTATTTCTACTGCATCTTGAAAGCGAACCTAGTGTAGTTACCGCTGTCCCATTTCCAACAAATATGACAAATCAAAAATGAATATCCATTTTCAATTTCGTTGCAACACGAAACTACAGCCGCATCATATTCTAGTTCAAACAGAGAGTGTAGCAAGCACCTCTACCGGTTTCGAAACTTATTAGTCTCTCATCAGGAGGCACATATGCTGCTCTCTCTGACCCAATCAGGACAAACCCCGGCGTGCAGTTACGGATTGCTACGAACAAAATCGCAGGGATGCCCTAGCGGCAACTGCTAGCAAAAGACTAAGTCATAAAATAATACTAAAAATATTACTCTACATCCCACCAGATTGAAAACAATGGGAACCTTCTCTGGTTACACCTCCGAGGCTTCTAAAATTTGCAAGCCATAACGGATGCTGAGACTAAAGATGAGAGAATTTTACAATTTATAATTCACGTCCCATCTTCTAGGCTTCTTCGAGGCTTCTAAAAAAAGCCAAAGTTTGTGCTTACATATACTTATCATATTTTTACTTTCTGGAAGAGACTTCTGGAAGAAATACTACGGTCGAGAGTCCATAAAAATTGTACGTACAATATACTCATTATTTAACAAGTTTAGCCAAAAATATCGTTCTTTATATTGCTCACCGAGATATATTTTTCATGAACTTTGTTCAAAAATTATACGATATAAAAACAAAGCAACTAAGATGGTTTGGCCACGTACAACGTATGGAAGAAGACAGATTACCCAAGCAAGTGCTACGATGGGCACCAAAAGGACGGCGGAAGAGAGGAAGACCTAGGAAAAGCTGGATAGAAGGAATCCATAGGGAAATCGGAGAAAGAGGCTTGAACGAAGACATGTGCTACGATCGAGAGCAGTGGCGATTGGGAATCGGAAGACGTCGTAGAACGTTATGAACCGATTATATATATATGTTCAAAAATTATCATGTTAAAGAATTTCCCTCCTGTTGTACAAACTTCAGTGTGACTCTGCACTTTTCGATAAAATCGTGTTGAGGATGCAGATAAGAAGAGTTGAATGATTAGGTAGATTTTGTTGAGAGACTGAGTATGCTTCTTGATGCTTTTTATTTTATGTGAATTACCTGACGAAAATTGAATATATTCAAAATAGTGCCGATGCCGAGGTGAGAGGTTCGTTATCGCCAGATAAGACATTTACGGTAATCTTAAGGGTGACCATTTATTTAAAAGATGCCTGCTTTCCGAGATACAAAGTTGTTTATTGGTTAATATAAGATTCTGCGTTGATAAAGCTACCAAATAAAGAATGTTACTCATGCCTCTATATATATATAAATATGTAAATACACAGATATCGTTGACGTAGGTATTTTAATTTTGAAAACTCACATATTATGTGCTGAGTAAAAAATAAAAACGGAAAAAAATATTATTTCTGCTGATTTTAAAGGTGGTAATTAAAACTTTATAGCTGATATAGGGTGTGTGAAAAGTAACAGGACGGTCAAATATTTCTCGAAACGAACATCGGATCGAGAAATTGAAAAACTTGCGTTCCATATTTTTCAAAAATCTATTGAATGACACAAAACACGACTCCTCACTCTACCCCCTGGAGGTTGGGTGAGAGGCAACTTTAAAATATTAAATAGGAACCTCCATCTTTTTTATTGCAGATTCGCAAAAATAAGTAACTTTTGTTATTCTAGACATTTGTTGACTCACGACCAGATCGCCATGAGATATACTTGCAACAAATATTATTTTATCAATTTAAAATAATTTTAATAGATTTTGTTTTCAGAATTGAGATATGTAATTGAGTTTTGCTTAATACTGATTTAAAATATTCTAAAATTAGAAAAATGGTTAACAAAATCCCTAGTAGAGGGACAAAACAAAGGTCTTTTATAATCTAA